>NW_026641150.1:4380000-5658106 GCF_028554395.1 Pezoporus wallicus
CTACATTATGGAAGGCATTGATCTAACATAAACTCAATTTTATTGTGGAAATATGCTCCAAATATATTGATGGGTTAACTTTGAACCACTAGGGCTTATTCAGTGGCCATGTGACCATGTGCCCACAGATTACCTGAATCAAACCTGTACTTTCAAATGATGACTATCTTATAAAGGCATCACAACACCACTGTGACATTTTCTTCATCTTCTTCACATTTGAGACACTGAGGCACTGGTGTAAAAATCAAACACCCTAACCCTATCTAAACTAGGGGGCACAGGCTTAATTCTGAGCTCTGAGATTCCTTAAGAGATATTCCTCTCCCTGTCACAAGAGGACACAAGCACAGTACTTGCTGCTCTTCCTCCCCTCCACACAAGCCTTGGTGCTTGTGGTGTATAGAAGCTAGGTGAAATTCAATTGCGTAGCAGTGTGTTTCACAGCAGCTCCCAAAGAGGATCACTAAGGGATGAAAGGTGGAAGACACACCACCATGACCCATATCCACAGATTCGTGTAGACAGACACAATGAACACCAACATTAGAAGTGAAGTAAAAAAAAAACCTCAGCAGAAGACAAAATCCTGTTTCTATGCAATATTCCAAAATTTTATATCTGATACCCATCAAAATAAACCAAATCTTCAGTCATGTTCTGAGAATGGAATTGTATCCCATGTCCATTTAACAATGAGGATCTGAAGGTTCTGAATTGTCAGATGACATTTTTTATTTCCATACCTTATTAGAAAGGTGAATTGGCCAAACTGGGTCAGATTTCTTGGGTTTTGTGGTATCAGGATATTTTTTCATCATAGCACTTTGAATTCATACAGAGTAAAGTCTTGAATATATGTTTTTTCTCATTACAGGCTGGAGAGTGTGATCTTTTTATCTCAAAAAAAAAAAGAACAAAACCAAAAACAATAAACCCAAGAAACCAACAAAAACCCAGAAGAAAGCTATATCGCTTTCCAAAGGAAACTTCATTAAAATTGAGATCTCTTATTTGTGTCATATTTGGCAGACTCGATATTTTTTAAAAATCAAATGTTATCCAAAGTGTTAGCTCTTGATGTGGTACTAGATTTCTCAGGCATTAGGAACAGCACTTGCATGGTGAAAATCAGGCACTTTGGGTTTGTTCCAGGTCCAAGAGAAAAACCTTTTGCTCTTTCTGTCTTTGAAATAGGCAGCTTCCTTCTCCATGTGTCTGGACCTAGCAGGAAGCATTGGAAACACTAGAAATTAAGGGTTTTTAATCTGTTCAGGACTGAAGCAGTCCCAGGCAAACAGAGATTATATTTCAGGAAATGTCTTGTAAAGCATCATGTAGAAAATGCAGAGCATGCTCTAGCAGAGGTGGAAGTTTTTTGGGAATTTAATCACCAAAACACAGGCAATCTCTATTGCTTACAGTGAAACGGTGGAACCTTTAAAGCAGAGTGTTTCACTGAAATTGTTCCTAGAGACACTCCTGATTATGATAAGATGGTCTTCTCCAACCATTAATGTTTGCTGGAAAACTGGAGATTGATTCTATCTTGGAGTATGTTTCATGCCTTCCAGCAGTTTTGTTGGGCTTCTTTCCTAACACATATGAAAAAAGAAACTGTTATATAAAAGCAAGTCTGTGAATTTAAAGTAGATTATGTGTCTGAATGATGAAAAGAGCAGAAATCATAATTTAAGATTAGGTTGCTATTTTCAACAAGAATTTTCATCATAGTCTTAGTGGCATGGGCTTTTAAGAACTGATATGTGCCGGAAGACTTCAGGCAGAGCAGGAAGACTCACTCTCTGCTGTATGGCTGAAAAATGACATTTTGAGCACTTTGTGATTAAAGAAAAAATTTATGAAGTTTTTTTTTTTTTCATGTTTAACTAACAAATGAGTTCTTTAGCTGGATGGATCCAGTCTGAGATTCTAAATGATTACTTCAGCATCATTTTATGGACTTCCTTTGTGGTTCTATCAAATGTTCCTGCTCAACATTTCAGATCTTACTAGGCTACATGTATGCTTACATAGATACAAGTATACATAAACGCCTGGGATAAGATATTTCTTCATGTCCCAAGTTTCAACTTCCTACAGATAGTCAACTGTGTTATTTTATGTTTGACTGAAATTTGACTGAATTATTGGGGAAAAAAAAATCACCTTTTGATGAAATTTTACTCATCTTTAAAAACAGTATTGATGTCCTACACCTAAATTGTAATAAAGTATTGTGCATTAATCACTTCTGTTCTCATCAGTGTGAACACATTGCAGATTTTTAGATGCTTCTATGTGTCTTTCACATGGAAAAATCTGGTATCAAACTTTATTTTAATAAAGGCAAAATAATAGCAAATCAAACAATGTTCTGGCTTGAAGAACAGCAACCAAAACAGATGATAATTCTCAGGTCTGAAATGAACATTTTTATAAAGGCAAATATATCCAAGACGCTATTCAACCTTTTGAATTTGTATAAAAGTTGACAAGTTTCTGTGGTTCATTCATATATGACATTTCTTCCAGCCTTCACGAGGAAAACAGTTTTGTTTCATTTCAGTTCAAGCACATTTGCCCTTTGCTTCATCACCTGGTGATTGAGACAATGCATTAAGACTCAAGAGACAGTGAGAGAATTCTGGCCTCTACCACAAAATTTCTCCACTGTCTTAAGAGGTATTTGCAGAGAGATCAACAAAGCACTTTTAGGTGCTTTCTGTACACTAAATGCTACAAAGTGATCTATGAAATGACCTTCTTACTTCTGCCATAGTTCCTGAGAGATCACAGTACCACTCAGTTCATTTTTTCTGTTCTCCTGGATGAGTTTCTAGCCAAAATGAATTATCCTAACCACTGGGATATTGATAGCCTACAGCTGCTGTATAGGGTGAGGAAGATGGGGACCACTTATTATTTTTATGGAGTTATGCAAGATAGAGGGAGAAAGGGGAGCAAAACTAAGTACATTTGTGGTTCCTGGCAAAGAAGCACTTGCTTTCTATGGGGTTTTTTTGCAGTTCCAGAAAGGGGTCTTTAGACCTCCTGCTAGAGGTAAATAAAGCAATCATATCCTGGAATGAGTATTAATTCAAGGCACATCTTTTTCCTTTGTTCCTCTTAGATTCCCTAAGCAGAGTCCTGATTTTGGTTGTTCCTTCCCTCAGGCTCCTCTGCATTGCACAGAGACAAAATGTAGGCTAAGGTTTTGGATGCCAGCACAGGGAATAGGCAGTTGAAAAGACATGGTTGAAACACTCAGATTTACACTGACTATTCTCAAATGCAAACTTCAGCCTAGGGGGACTAATCATCCCAGGATCCCCATGCACTCCAGAGAGAGACAGAAAGAGAGAGAAGCTCCAGGGGTTGATTCAAAGCCTATCTTTAAGCACTGTGAATCATGCTCTGGAAATGTCTGACTACAGTTACTTTTTGTGAATAGTCCTTAGGTACCATTCTAAGTTTAGCCCTTAGTCTCTTTCCTTCATCTTTGTAAAACAGACCTAATTGTATTTCTCTCCCTCAGAGGATTATTGTGAAGATACCCTTATCCATGCCCAGAAGTCAAATTTTCAAAGTAAGTATCCATATATCAATAGATAAATATATGTGGGTTTATCTAAACACCTTTTATTTTTTGGCAGATGTAAAAATGTATGGCCCTGTTAAGAAGTACTACCTGGATCACTGTAAAAAACAAACACAGGAGCTCAATATGTGAAATGTCTAACTCCTCATGCCCTGGTTTCAGCTGTAATGGTTATTTTTCTTTCTAGTGGCTGATGCAGTGCTGTGTTTTGGCTTTAGTCTGAGAACAATACTGATAACACACCAATGTTTTCGTTGCTGTTGAGCAGTGCTTAATCTGATCAAGGACTTTTCAGTCTCATGCTCTGCCAGTGAGGAGGGGCACAAGGAACTGGGAGGGAGCAGAGACAGGACATCTGACCCAAACTAGCCAAAGGGGTATTCCATACCACATCACGTCATGCCCAGTATATAAACTGTGGGGAAGTTACCTGAAAGGGACTGATCGCTTCTCGGGTGTGGTGGAGTATCAGTCAGTGGTTGGTGAACAGTTGTATTGTGCATCACACGTGTTGTCTGAGCTTTAACTTCTTCTCTTGTTGTTTCCTGTTTATTATTATTATTATTTTATTGTTGGTATTCTTTCTATTATCACTATATGTTATTTTAGTCATTGGACTGATCTTAACTTGTGGGGTTTACATTCTTCGATTCTCCTCCCTATCTCACCCTGGGGAGTTTGTGGTGTGATGAGTGAATGGTTTTGTGGTACCGAGTTACTGGCTAGGTGTAAATCTCAACACCTCAGCAGGCCAAACAGATAGACAGTGACCCCATGGAAGGAATATTTCTGTTTTTTAAATAAATAAATATTTTGTCCTTGAAGAACGTCTATGAGCTTCTTACCATACCAGATGCTTTTATTCTCAACTGAAAAATTAAAAGATCTAAGCTTGAAAGACAAAGTATGAGATCATTATCTACCTGAAAAGCTTTTTAATTATAGCTATTCACTAATATGAAGAAGGCATTAAGAAACCACATTAAAGCATGGCACTTTATTTATGACTTACATAAGCTTTATCCTTTGTACACAGAAACAATGGCAAATATCTGGTTGACTCTAGTTTTTCAGGATTGTGAACTCAGTACACATTGTCTTTGAGTCCCATTAGTACTAATAGTACTAATAGTCTATTTAATATCATTATCATGATCTGGATGGGGGGATTGAGTGCACCCTCAGTAAGTTTGCGAACAACACGAAGTTGAGTGGTAGTGTTGGTCTGCTTAAGGATTGGAAGTCTCTACAGAGGGATATGGACAGGCTGGGTCGATGATTTGAGGCCAACTGCAGAATATTTAACAAGGCAAAGTTCCAGGTCCAGCAGGTGAGCTGCAACAACCTGATACAACACTACAAGCTTGGGAAGAGTGTCTGGAAAGCTGCTTGGCAGAAAAGGACCTGAGGGGGCTGATTGACGGATGCTAAACATGAGCTGGCTTGTGCCCAGGCAGCCAAGAATGCCTGTATCAGCAATAGCGTGGCCAGCAGGGCCAGGGCAGTCATCATTCCTTTGTACTCAGCACTGGTGAGGCCACACCTCAAATCCTGTGTTCAGTTCTGGGCCCCTCACTAAAAGAGAGACATTGAGGTGTTGGAGCAAGTCCAGAGAAGGGCAACGAAGCTGGGGAAGGGTTTGGAGCACAAGTCTTACAAGAAATGGATGAGGGAACTGGGGTTGTTCAGGCTGGAGAAAAGGAGTCACAAGGGAGACTTTATCACTCTTTACAGCTACCTGCAAGGAGGTTATAGTGAGGTGGATGTTGGTCTCTTCTTCCAAGTAACAAGCAATAAGAGGAAATGGCAACAGGCTGTGCCAGAGGAGATTTAGATTGGATACTGGGGGAAATTGCCTCACCAAAAAGGCTGTCAAGTATTGGACCAGGTTGCTCAGGGCAGTGGTGGAGCCACCATCCCTGGAGATATATAAAAGACGTGTAGATGCATCACTTAGGGACATGTTTTAGTGGTGGACTTGGAAATACTACATTAATGGTTATATTAATTGTCCTTACAGTTCTTTTCCAATGCAAATGATTCTATGGTTCCATAATAGGAGTTGCAGGCTCATGCATTAAAAGGGTAGCCTGTGCCCAAGAGTGTTTTCAAACTCCAGAATAAATTTTAGAACTGTTTTCTCCTGCTTTAAAAAGAACAACTACAGTCCTGGCTGAAAGCACATAACAGGGGTACAGATATTACTGACAGAGCTGAATCACTAGCCAAGAATTCAAAAAGTACTCTATCTCCAGTGATGTTCCCTGATTATTATTCCAGTTTGAAAAACAGTCACAGAAGTGGGTAACCCAAGAATTAAAATTTTCCTTGTATTATTTGAAGTGGTTTGCACAGTTTCACAGCAGTTCCTGTGTGTCAAACAGGCTTTCATTATCTTACACTCTGGAAGAGCGAAGGTTTTACAGCAAGATACTGCATATATATCTGATATTCTAGAAAATTTGTAAGTGTTTTAACAGACACAAAAAAATGCTCAATTATATTGCAAAGGAAAATAGTTTAATCTTTTTTCCCTTATTTTATAATTCTTAAAATGCTTAGATGTAAGCAGTCCCTTAGATGCCCCTTAAATTTTCTGGCTTTCTTCTCAAATGCCACCTGTATTCATTGTAATCCCACAAAGAAAAAACAAAATAAAATAAAGAAGAGACAAAACTTTGATAGGTCTTGAAATGTGAGCACTGTTACTTCAGTCAGTTGAGAGGACAGTCTATAATCTTTCATGAGATTCTGGTTACATTTTTTTGACATTGTTTTGAGATTTACTTAACCAGAAAATGGAAACATGGCAACAAAAATTAGAATGGAGATCTCTGAGGCTGATGGGCTGATAATTGGCTTTCTTCATATTAGCCTGAAGGTTAGGTGATAAAAGCCCTTTACAGTCCTATTACATTTTTCCTTTTGTAACATTCTACTACAAGATAATCTTCAGTATTTCACAAATTTTGCTTATTCATATGGATGGATGAACTTCTTAAATGGTGATCTAGGCATTAAAGAACTCCTACTGTACTATTCAGTTGCAACAGCCAAAAGCTGGCATTGGCTTTCTCAAAGCTAGGCAAGGGTAGATCTGCTTTCTGTTCTGCTTTATTTCATCTTCACAAAACTTTATTTCAGTTTTATTCTGACCTTCTGATATTCTTTCAGAAGTCTTTGGATGATTAGCATCTTTTTCTCTGCAGAACTGAGATGCTGAACACATTCAAATCCCCCACTGCACAGCAGCACATGCTGAGAAGAATTAAATAATACAGCTAATTACACAGCTAAGATACATACCTCTAAGTGACTATCATAGCCTTTGGTCAGTTAACAGTTAAAGTAAATAATCTGAACTCTTTTGTGTCTTTCTTTGCTATATTTCAGAAGTCAATCAATTTCCAAAGCTGGGGAAAATTGCATCCCTATAGAGTTTCTTCGGACACAGAAGGTATTCACATAATATAAGCTAATATGAGCAAGACTGACTCTTACACTTCCACTTATTACTGTTAGCAATATTAATCATGAATTTACAGCCTCTACATTCCATGTTCCATAAAATGAAATGTCGGTGGTATTACAAAAGGTCTAAGCCTATTTAAAAACATTAATGCCATCAATAAATATGACTATTTGCTCATAAGGCTAGACATTGTAAGTGCCAAGTTCAACTTCTCACTTGATTATGATAAGCTTCTTCTGTTTCAGTTGAGGAAAAAACTAGAACCTGCTTCTCAATTTGTTTCCTCAGCTTAATCTTCAGTTTAATACTCATTTCAGTATTAACCCTGATTAGCTTTATTGATGTTTAGAATATTTGGGCCCAAGTGATCCATTTGTCTGAAAGAAAAGCATTTCTTTTTAACACAGATGTAATAGCAAGCAAAAGCAAATGTTTTCAAGACACTATAAAAAACACATATCGAATCCCATGGATGTTGCTCATAAATATATCTAAAAGTGCTTCACAGAATTGTAATTAACTTGACATAAACAAGCAGGTTGGCTGCTGAAAGCCCACAGCGCAGTGTTTGTGGCTTGTGATTTCCAAAAACAACTGTTTCAATTTTTTTAATGCCTCAAGGCAATGGACAGTGTGTGCTTCTTCTAAGTCTTTTGCTACTGAAAATCACAATACCTTGTGGCTGCTGACCACAAGGGAGAATTAATATGAGGGTATGAACTTGAATTAGCAGTCTGTAAACAATTCCTTTACACCCTTGCAAACAAGCAATCAAAATATCAATATATTGATTTACAGATAACTAATGAACTTGTCTGAATGCTCAGGTGATCAAAACACTTCCTTTATCTCCAGCAAATGCAGATGATCAGAAGTGCTTTACCAGACCACATTTCTCAACTATTACGGTAAGCAGTGAGCAACCACAATCAGCTGGAAATCATACCCTTTGATATTCCTATATCTCATACATCACATGTTGTTTTCCTTTGTTTCTGTTTCATGCAGCTCTTGTAAAAAAATGATAATATTAATAAAAAAGAATTTCTGCAAATATTTTGGTGAATTAGGTTCCCTGTGACATATTAGCCTACTACATCTAATGTGGATGGGCACTTGGATGACTGCCAGGGAATAATGGAAACCAAGAACCATAGAATAGTTAGGGTTGGAAAGGACCTTAAGATCATCTACTTCCAACCCCCCTGCCATGAACAGGGACACGTCCCATTGGACATTTGTGAATTCTGGAAGTTTCACATGGATGTATGTTCACTGGCACTGTCAAAATCAGCCTGTGAACTAGCCATGCCCAACTTGATTGAAATAATTAACAGCAACTAATATTTAATTCACAAAGAAATTTCCATACCATCATAACCCAGCCGAGTCCAAGCAGTTCAGGTGTAAAGCTGGACCACCTAAAGAGGTCTTTTCATGCTCAGAAAAAAAGAAAAATAAATCATTAAAATATTTCAGGTAAGTTCCATCCAGTTGGACACAGGCACATCCAACAGCACCCCCCTTCCCAAACCAACAAAGTAAGTTCATATGTATAAACAAGGTGAGCCTTTGTAGTTGTGCTTGATATGAAAGGCTTGAATAATTACTTGCCATTTGACAAGTCCTATGCTTGGATTTTGGAGGAGTTGTCATTCTTAAAAGGATCCTGATGTAGAGAACCCATAGGGAAAGTAGTGAATATTGTTCATGTTGACTTTAGCAAGGCTTTCAACATTATCACCCACAACATCCTCACAGAGAAGCTGATGAAATCCAGACTGGATGAACAGACAGTGAGGTGTATCGAAAACTGAATGAACTGCCAAGTCATCAGCCTCATGAAGTCCAGTTCGAGGCCAGTCAATTGCAGAGTACTCAAGACGTTGATAGAGCAATATTGGGTAATATCATCATTAGTAACTTGGATTAGGACAGAGTGCATACTCAGCAAAGTTGCAGATGATACAGAACTGGGAGGTGTGGTTCACATACCACATGAAACGGAAACACGGCCTGTGTTTCAATTCAGCAGGCTGACGAAATGGGCTGACTAGAACTTCATGAAGCACAGCAAAGGGAAATCACAAGTCCTGCATCTCAGTCTATTTCCCAGTATTATGCAGGGGAACAAGTGGCTGAGAAGCATTCTTGTGAAAAAAAATCGAGGATCCGGTTGGACATCAGGCTGAATAGGAACCTGCAGTGTGCCCTTGCAGCAAAGAAGGCCAACTACCTTAGAATCATAGAATCATAGAATAGTTAAGGTTGGAAAGGACCTTAAGATCATCTAGTTCCAACCTCCCTGCCACGGACAGGGACACCTCACACTAAACCATCTCACCCAAGGTTTCGTCCAACTTTGCTTTGAATGCCTCCAGGGATGGAGACAACCTCCCTGGGCAACCTATTCCAGTGCCTCACCACCCTAACAGGAAAGAATTTCCTCCTTATATCCAATCTAAACTTCCCCTGTTTAAGTTTTAACCCATTACCCCTTGTCCTGTCACTACAGTCTCTAATGAAGAGTCCCTCCCCACCATCCTTGTATGCCCCCTTCAGATGCTGGAAGGCTGCTATGAGGTCTCCACGAGGCCTTCTCTTCTCCAGGCTGAAGAGCTCCAACTTTCTCAGCCTAACTTCATATGGGAGGGGCTCCCGTCCCCTGATCATCCCCATGGCCCTCCTCTGGACTTGTTCCAACAGTTCCATGTCCTTTTTATGTTGAGGACACCAGAACTGCACACAATACTCCAAGGGAGGTCTCACAAGAGCAGAGTAAAAGGGCAGGATCACCTCCTTCGACATGCTGGTCACGATCCTTTTGATGCAGCCCAGGATACGGTTGCATTCTGGGCTGCAAGCACACACTGAAGCTGGCTCATGTTCATTTTCTCATTGACCAGCACCCCGAAGTCTTTCTCTGCAGGGCTGCTCTGAATCCCTTCTCTGCCCACCCTGTAGCTGTGCCTGGGATTGCTCCAACCCAGGTGTAGGACCTTGTACTTGGCTTGGTTAAACTTCATCAGGTTGGCATCAGCTCACCTCACAAGCGTGTCAAGGTCCCTCTGGATGGCATTCCTTCCCTCCAGGGTATCAACCCAACCACACAGCTTGGTGTTATTGGCAAACTTGCTGAGGGCGCACTCAATCCCACTGTCCATGTCAGTGACAAAGATGTTGGACAAGACCGGTCCCAACACCGATCCCTGAGCGACGCCACTTGTTACTGGTCTCCAGGTGGACATTGAGCCATTGACCACAACTCTGTGTGAGGGCATCCAGCCAGTTCTTTATCCACCAAGTAGTCCATCCATCAAATTGATGTCGCTCCAATTTAGAGACAAGGATGTCATGCGGGACACTGTCGAATGCTTTGCACAGTTCCAGGTAGATGACATCAACTGCTCTACCCCTGTCCATCAGTTCTGTAGCCCCATCATAGAAGGCCACCAAATTGGTCAGGCAGGATTTCCCCTCAGTGAAGCCATGCTGGCTGTCACCAAGCGCCTTGTTGTTTTTCATGTGCCTTAGCATGTCATCCAGGAGAATCTGCTCCAAGGTTTTGCCAGGCACAGAGGTGAGACTGACTGGTCTGTCGTTCCCTGGGTCATCCATTTTCCCCTTCTTGAAAATGGGGGTTATATTTCCCTTTTTCCAGTCATTGGGAACTTCACCTGACTGCCACGATTTTTCAAATATGACGGCCAGTGGTTTAGCAACTTCATTTGCCAGCTTCCTCAGGACCCACGGATGGATTTCATGAGGACCCATGGACTTGTGCACATTCAGGTTCTTAAGATGGTCTCGAACCAGATCCTCTCCTACAGTGGGCCCAAGGTCTTCATTCTCACAGTCCCTGTGCCTGCTTTCCAAGTCGTGGGTGGTGCGATCAGAGCCTTTGCCAGTGAAGACCAAGGAAAAAAGTCATTCAGAACCTCTGCCTTCTCCAAGTTCTGTGTAGCCAGTTCTCCCGAGAGCTTCTTGAGGGGGCCTACATTGTCCTTAGTCTTTTTTTTTACTCGCTATGTACCTGTAGAATCCCTTCCTATAACATCCTTAGCCAAGTTTAATTCTAACTGGGCCTTAGCTTTCCTAACCTGGTGCCTAGCTTCCCGGACAACATCCCTATATTCTTCCCATGCCACCTGTCCTTGCTTCCACCTTTTATAAGCCTCTTTTTTCCTTTGAATTTTCCTCAGGAGCTCCTTATCCATACAAGGAGGTCTCCTGGCCCTCCTGCTGCACTTTCTTCTAGTTGGGATGAAACACTCCTGAGCTTGTAGCAGGTCATCCTTGAATACCAGCCAACAGTCTTGGGCCCCCCTGCCCTCTAGGGCTGTATCCCATGGAACCTTACTAAGCAGGTTCCTGAAGAGGCCAAAGTCTGCTCTCCTGAAGTCCAGGGCAGTGAGCTTGCTACACACGCTTCTCACTGTCCTGAGGATCTTGAATTCGACCATTTCATGGTTGCTGCATCCAAGGCTGCCCTGGAGCATCACATTTCCAACGAGCCCTTCCCTGTTGTTGAGCACGAGGTCAAGCATGGCACCTCCTCTTGTCAGCTCCTCTATTACTTGCAGAAGGAAGTTGTCTTCCACACAGTCGAGGAACCTCCTGGATTGCTTGTCCCTCCAACAAGTGTCAGGGTGGTTGAAGTCCCCCATGAGAACAAGGGCCTGAAAGTGAGAGGCTTTTCCTATCTGTCTATAGAGTGCTTCATCAACAGGTTCCTCTTGATCAGGCCATCTGTAACAGATCCCTACAGTAATGGGGAACCATCGCTATTTAACCCTGACCCACAAACTCTCTGTTGACTGATCACCTGTCCCCAGACAGAGTTCCGTACCCTCCAGCCTATCCCTAACATAAAGGGCAACTCCCCCTCCCCGCCTGCCAGGCCTGTCTTTTCTAAAGAGCCTGTAACCTTCCATTCCAACACTCCAGCCATAGGAGCCACTCCTCCATGTTTCTGTGATGCCTGTTATATCATACCTCCGTAGATGTGCACACATCTCTAATTCCTCTTGTTTGTTCCCCATGCTACAGGTGTTTGTATAGAGGCATCTGAGCTGAGCTCCAAATGAAGCCTGCTCATTGGCTGGAATATCTCTACATTGCTGCGAGTGTTTATTATATGTGTTGGCAACTGACTGGGTGTGTTGGGATGGAATGATTTCCCCTCCCTCAACACATCTAGGTTAAAGCATCCTTGACAAGTCTCGCAAGCCTCCTACCAGCCCCCAGTAGACCTGGCCTACAAACTTGGGTCCCATGTTCAAGACACCCAAACCCCTGACTGTGACACCACCCTTCTAACCATTTATTAACCTGGGCAATCCTCCGAGCCTTTTTAACATCCTCCCCTGTATTCTGGAGAATTGACAAAAAGACTATCTGAGCTCCAGAGCCCCTAACCACCTCTCCCAGAGCTCTATAGTCCTTCTTTATGTTCCCCAGGCTACTACTATCTATATCCCTAGCCCCCACGTGTATCACTAGAAGTGGGTAATAGTCCGTGGGACTTAGAGCAGTCATCCTCTCTGCAACATCCCTCATCCGTGCCCCTGGTAGGCAACACACATCCCTTGAGACCAGGTCAGGCCAACAGATGAGTGCTTCTGTCCCTTGCCTTCTGGAAGGCAATCCTTGGAAAGAATCAAAAACCAACTAGACACAGCCCTGAGCAACCTGATCTAGTTAATCCTGATCTGATCAGGGAAGGTGGACTAGATGATCTCAAGAGGTCCTGTTCAATCTTAACTATTAAGATTTAAATCTTAATGATCTGTGATTCTTTAAATGGATTAAAATAGAAGAACCTCTTGCTATTTCTTACATATAAACGAACCTGTATCAAATTGAATTATTTCTTTTAGATTCAGCAATTGCTTTCTTTTGCTTGTTATTTACATTTTCCAGCTTTCCTAACCTTGATCACATCCAGTTCTCACAGTTCTTTTCACTCTTGTCTTCTATTGATCTTAGAAATACGAACTCATTATTTAAAGAGAGCAGTACCTCCTCAGGCAAATCAGACTGAAGTCTCATGTGTGAAGTTATCTTCTCAGAGAATCTTGAAATCTTGTCAGCCGTAGCACTCTAAGTCATGATCCACTCTCATAGCTGAAGACTTTGTGAAGGGGCAGAGTAGAATGCTGTGCCTACAAATTCATTTCTTAGACACTGATGAACATGTAAAACTGGAAGATAATAGTAAAGCGAGACTAAATTTGTTGGTTCCATAATGTGATGTCTGAGAATCCTTGTGTCTGAGGAGTTTACTCACACAGTTGGTGCCAAGTAAACTTCCCATCGTCTGTGGCCGCATTTCCAACAAACCTTGTTCTGCCATAGAGATGTTGCTGCTTAGTTTCCTCTCCTGACACTTTCTGTATAACCAGTTTCAACCCCATTAATCCAAAGCATTCCTAGGTATGTGTAAATGGGGTTTTCTGCAGGTAGAAGGATGTGCTGCATCTGCAAGGAAATATTACAAGAACAAAGGGATTAGTCAGTTCTATTTTCATAACAGTATTTAAAGAAATATTTCCCACTAATACAAGCTTTCATCGGGTACTTGTTTATACAAACTAAGAAATACCTTATACGTTTCTGATAAAAATGTTTACATAGAGAGAAAGACAGTGCTCTAGTAAGATGGTAATATTTTTTCCAGAAACAAGTCTCTGAGAAAAATATGAAAGTGAAAAATGCTTACTTAACTTATGGTTGTTAATTCTGAAACTATGTTTCCTTCTTTCTCACTTTTTTTGAGTAAAGGCAGAAATGACACAATGAAGAAATTTTTCTTTAGAGTTTATCTTATAGTAACTAAAGTATTAAACAAGAAAAGAACCTAACATACTTAATTTTTTTTTTTGTAAGCCTTGCAACCCATATTTTTGGACCCAGTTAGATCACTGAAGCTTCTTATAAGCAGCTGAATTTGTGGCTACTCAACAGCAATAATCTTTGAACCTTCTGGTCTTATATTTTAGTTTTCACTTATTTTTCTTTTATCCTATCTATGGTTGTAATTGCCTCATGGCATCTCCATCTTTCAGCAAATAAATTTTAGCAACAGCTAATCAGAACTTAAAAATATATTTAGTTGTTACATTGTATAAATTTATTTTTCTTCTTCTTTTTAACCCAGTAAGTTGCTGGAAAATGCTACTTGTGATCATTAAAATTTTTAATTCACATTGCCTTGCCTAGCAGTTTGTGCTAGCTTTTGTTTAATAACCAGGTCAGTTCCGTTCTTGTAAGCTTGAACAAGTTACTTGGTTTTAAACTCATTCAGAAAGAGCTATCCTCTTAGGCAGGACTGTCATAAACCCCCCAGATTTATGAAAACTGGTCTATTTTCCATTCTGTTTGACCTCATGCTCAGAATATTGTAGTGTTCCCAAAAAAGCCCAGCAAACCACCCACCAACACCAGCACCGACAACCAAACACTGAACAATTTAACAAGCTATTCTACTGAGAGATTAACTGGCTACATACAAAATTTTCATTTATGGTAGACTTTGTAAAGTTGCTGAGGTAAATACATTTGAGAGTGGTACTGATTTCAGAAGGTGCAGCAGGTCCCTTCTCGGCATCATCTTCTGGCTATGGTATGAACATCTTTCCTAATGTCAGGGTTTGAGTTCATGACAACAGTAGAAGCCTTTTGCTGGCCTTAGTGGCCTTCACTTTAGCCGCTGGATTTGGCATTATATATATCAGTATGTAATGCATCATGGTCACTCAAAATAATTTCAAGTATTGAAGAGTGGATGAGGGTCGTCCAAATAACGTCTTGATGCAGATAGTCATTACATTATAGCTTTAAGGAAAAGTTAGTCTTGGTACTCCCTACAAATCAGCCCCTGCTCCAACCTACAGAAAACAGACTGGCTTCAGTAAGCCAATGTATTTTGACAAGCAGAAAATCTACTACCTGCAGTTACTGTATTGTGCAGGTGTAAAATCTACTCTTGCTTACCAGTGGTGATAAAGACTGTATCAAGTTCTAGACAAATTAGGAGAAAAATTCTGTGATCAGAAGTTTCATTTTTTTTTTTCTATGACCATAATGGTCCATGCCAAAGAGAATCATCATTCTGCTGTCATCTACTGGATGCAAGAAAAGATTTTCTGAGTTAATTTATTAATAAGAGGGAGGAAAGGGGAATATCAAGAAGGGGACGTGACAGAAGAGCTGTGAGTAAACACAGAACTCTTAGCTCAGAAGTACACAAGAGGAAAGAGAAAGAAACGTGCCTTCCCAAAGATTCTCAAAACACATCCTGGTTTTAATGTAGCAAGCACAGTGGGCTCTTAGACCGGGTCTCAAAAGTTGCAGTTTCATTGTCGTCTGTGACTAACTTTTGTGACTCACTTTTCTGTCTATGAAATAGGGAAACCACAAGTCACCTGGGGATAACAAAAGATACTTTGTAAAGCATTCTGAGATCACTGTTGAGAAGCGCTCAGAAGAGCAGTGCACTGCTCATTACTATAGTTTTTCTTGCTTAATATTTTTTAAAGGGGTTCCACTTTTTCTTGTGCTGCTCCAGCTTTTTGCAGCATGAGCACGTATGTAATTATTAAATATACATAAATGGAGTGAATTTCAAGTGCCAGGAGTGGGCACACATGCTCCTTATTCAGAATTTCATAAGGGGTGTTAATATGCAGAGTTGGTGTGTGCACTTGGCAGCTGCACTGACATGATAGAGTGTCAGCTTCTTTGTTAATGATCCGCATAGGAAAGTATCCCCACATAGGCCTTCACAATTGACATACCATTACAGTCTATTGCGTCAATAATCCATGCATTCAAGTGCTCCCCACTCTTCCAGGCAAGCCTGACACAACAGCCTATAATAGCTCTATGCAGTATGTGATCAGGAGGCCTTGATATTAGAGTATGATGACTCTGAAAGAGACGATATGGTCTAGCGTGTAAATGATCCATGTATTTTAAGTATACTCATCCTCAAGGGTCTTTGGATCTGACACAGTCTCAAGGCGAGTTTCCTTTTCCAAAAAAAAAATTACACAGGATATTTGGATTTTAAAACAAAAACTTTTCTTCTTGAAAAATTACAGCAGAAATGTAGGCTGACATCCCTAACATCTGTGTAGGGAACTGAAGCTGGAAATTGCTATGAAGTCCTGTTCCATCCTGATGACATTAAAATGGCACCTTCTTCCTCAGTGACAGCTCCCTATGGATCGAATAGCGTAAGATGCCTGCTGCAGCAAGAATAACCTGTGACTCTTTTAGTGCTCCTCAGTCAATGAGCCAAATCTTTGTCTACACTACTATCACTGCTGTGACCACAAGAGAGTGGAAGCACAACCAGATCAGTTAATATCACTACCAAGAGCAGTTATCAGCTCAGCATGGCATGGAGCTTTGTCTGCCTCAGTAGGTTGGTGAGTATTCACTCAGGAAATGCTGAACTCCCTGTTGTTCTAGCTAGGAGGTTTGTGGAATTTGAATTAACTAATTTTCAAGCTAGCTTTCATATGTTGACAGCCTATTTCAGTGCTTGTGGTTTGGTCATACACTAAGCATTAATGATACACTCTTTTACGTGTGCCAGCTGTAATCCATCAGGTTACTAAGTTCTGGATGTTACTTTCCAAGAAGCAAAAATAAACACACAAAAGAATGAAAAAGAACTGAAAAATGATTTACTGGCAGTGTCTGTTAAGACATCCACAGAGAGCAGTTTGAATACAGGGAGATATGCATAGAGGCAACAGCTGGTAGCAGCTGTAGGTCAGTCTAAAAGTTCACCACATGATTTCTATCATGTTGCAACAAGATGTCAATTTACTGGTTTTGCTGAATTTTCTAGGTAACTGTCAGGCTGATTTAACGATAGTGCTATTTAAGCAGCTCTTAGAGACACATAGTGCCTTAAAAGCTTTCTTAGTCCATCAGCCCTTGATTTTGAGGAGTGCTTATGTGTATATTTTGCAGTGATACGGTCCTCTAACACAAGAAACCATTATCCAAACACTGACTGTTACACAACTATCAGAAATCATACTAGGTTAGAGCAAACCTTTAGTTCTTTGTTCAGCATGCATCCTTTAGTGCACTTCCTTTCTGTCATTCAGCCCAATGAGACTTGGAATAATTTTTCTTGCTTACCTACTGGTTTCATAAAGTTTCAGCTTCCTTCTAGTTTGTTTGATTTTGTTTTGTTTTTTTCAGTTTTGTATTTTTTTTCCCCAAAATGTGTTGGGTAGTCATTCTAAATAACTCTGAAGTGGAGAAATCTACAATCTAAATAGCTACGAAGTGGAGAAAAGCCACTTTTAAAAATAATTTCCCTCTTTTTCTTCTACCCTGTTTTATTTAAGATGGGCTCTTTGCCTACACGCTCTCTGAAGGAGGACATTCTTATAACCCAGCCTATACAGGAAGGAGGTCAGGAAGTTTCTCTCTCCATTAATCCTTCAAACATTTCCTTTCCTACTTCCCACTCACTGAAAGAAGGACTCTTTATTTGTCAGTTACTGTAAGTAGCTTTCCTGAAAAGGAAAAAAAGGGTGCTACAGAGATTCAGTGCGTGTCTCTCTGTTCTTAAAAAGGGAATTGTAAGAAACTGGTTTTGGTGTCATTTAAACATATGCAAAGTGGATATTATATTGTACCATTCTGACTTGTACAAGAATATGGCAATACTTATTTTCTTCTCAAACTGACTACCTTATTATCTTAGCATTCATATGACCATTGTTTAGAAGTCTTTGGAAACAAAGGCTATTTTTAGTTAGTGGCTTCTGTCATTAATATGCATCAAGGCCAGTCTGCAAGCTCTTCTGATATTTTTTTGTAATAAAATTGTAATCATGATGAGTGAGATTCAACTTAGTTGACTACAACTACATGAAAGGCGGGTGTCCAGTCTAAACTAACCTTCTAGTCTCCATTTGCAGTTAGCAGAGAAGTGAGGGCTTCCAAGGGCCAGTAGATCCTACTATTAAATAGACTAATTGGAAATGCTAATCTTTTGAATAGTTAAATTTAGGTGACAGGGATCCTATGCATTTTCTGTTATCTATACATAACATGCTAGAACCTCAAGGCCCCAGCTGGGACTTGGCTGTACTGAATACTGCACTGGCTTAGATGTATGAGTAATGTCATTATGGCTATCAATAGAATTCAGGGGTTTCACACTGTCTAATTTTAGGTATATAACTTGAGTGCTTAAGTGCTTAAGGTCAATGCCTAAACGGAAGTTCTGAATCATTGGTAGAACTTGTCTCCTTCTGCTTATGGTGGAGGGAGTCTGCTACTCTCTTGACATAGGTACCTGTGATTAAGTGGTGTGAATTCTTTTTTTCTCACTATCTTTAATAGCTACTCTGTAAGAGAGATCTTGAAGTTTGCTGTTAATTTGTCTTTGGGTTTGTTGGCTGGTTTGAGGTGTTTTCTCACTTAAATAACAAAAGTGGCTTTATATCTTATTCAGGAAAAAAAAAAGTTAACATTAGTCCCCTCCTGCAGTATGTGGATAAACATGAATTGCCTTCAGAACAGCCTTAATTACTGCCTTCACTGAAATGTTTTGCTGTATCAGGACTACTAAATATCTCAGGTTCACATTCCAACACTATCCCAACAAGGATCAGCAGCACCATAGTTATGCTGTGAAAGGAGAGCTCATTTAGAGTGTGAAAAAGTGGTATATAAGAGAAAATCAGAAATAAATAGCCTCTATCTTGCTTAGATGTTTCCCTCTTTACATGCAAATACTGACATTAATACTATACTTAAGGTTGAGTTTATTATTCAGAAAGTGAGAAATTTCAGATTTGATGTTCCTATTATAATATGAAGGGCTGGAGCACCTCTCCTATGAAGATGGGCTGAGAAAGATGAGTTTATTTAGACTGGAGAAGTCTCTGGGTATACTTTGTAGCAGCCTTCCACTCCCTAAAGGGGGACTACAAGAAATCTGGAGAGGTGATTTTTACAAGGGCATGTGGTGATAGGACAAGGTGGAATGGCTTTAAGATGAAAAAGTGTAGATTTAGGTTAGGTATTCTTCACTGTGAGGGTAATCAGACATTGGAACAAGTTGCCCAATACAGTTGTGGCTGCCCCATTCCTGGAAGTGTTTAACAGCAGGCTGCACAGGGCTTTCAGCAATCTGGTCTAGTGGGTGGTGTCTGTACCTATGGCATAGGGGCTGGAACTAAATGATCTTTAAGGTCCCTTCCAACCTAAACCATTTCATGATTCCATGAATACTGATTCTATGTGTATTGAACACAAAGTGACAAATGTCCTTATGATGCTGGTCCTGAATTAAGCCATTCTTAGCATATTTGGGGGTGGTTTGTTGTTGTGGATTTCTTGGTTGGTTTGTTGGTTTTTAATATGAGAAGCGCTAAGCTGTGTATTCAATCCTAGTAGACCAGCTGGTTTTCTGTACAAAACTGTTTAGAGCGCTTCGGAGGTCAAGAGATCTACCCTCAAGGGACCAGAATGCTACCAACATAAATAATATATACAGAGTACAACATGAACAGAGACTGATCTGGGAAGGGGGGGTATGGACAGAGAAAGAAGGAGGAGAAGAAATGGGAATAGAACTGAATATTTTTGGTACATCAATTTTTTTTTTTTGCTAATTTTTTCTTCCACAAGTGGTAAACATTAGTGACATGACATTATGCTCAGGCATTTATTGAATTGATCATAACCATAGAATCATAGAATAGTTAGGGTTGGAAAGGACCATGAACTGACATATCTGGAATGCACAGCTCCTTGGCATGAACCTTGGGAAATTAAAATAAGATAAAACACATATCGAAGTTGAGTTTTATTGAGCCTTGAGCACAACACGTTACTTTTTTTTCTTTTTAATTACATGGTGACAGACTGTCATGTCTGACATATGAAGGAAAGATCAAGATTCAATTTCATTCAGTAGCATGGAGTTCTTGTATGTAAATGCATAATAGTAAAAGATAGCCGTCACAGATAAGTGTATAGTTACCTGTTCAGCTGAGAGACACAGGAATTTCATGATGGTTTTTATTTGTATATATTGAAGCTTCTATCAACCATGGATTGCACTGTTTCACTGCAAGTTTTGCAGTCTCGTGGTAGGTTCAAGGCAGAGTAGGAGTCAAAAAAGTTCAAGGAAACTGTGTGATGGTACTGTTCATATCTGTCCCCATGACTTTTCACTAGCTATTCATGGTTATAGGCATGAATATTTCTAAACCAGTAAGCTCTCCAAAATGGTGGAGCTAGTAATGATTTACAACTAGGCCATAGCTCTATAATGGATTATCTTAATATGAGCTCCTCTAGATATAAAACTAAAAATCATCTGATAGCTGATAGGTAAGTAAACTTTATTGCTGTCTAGACACAGTGGCTATTAGAGTTACAGTTGAAGTATATTTATTATAGATGGAGTGGTATTGTAATTAATAATCCTCTTCAGAAAGATGTGTTTCCCTCTACAAACTATGGTCAAAATTCTAGAGGAATACACTAAAAAAAAAAAGAAGACAGTTTTCTCTGTTTTTCTCTGCATGATCTTTCCAGAGTATGCTTGGAACTGTGGATGACATGAGCCACTATGATCTGATGGGTATCTATCACAATGAGGTACCATTCTTAGATATGCAATAAAGCTGAGCAGTTAGGATGTGGAATTGAAAGTTATCCTGCTTCATATGTATCTGCATATGAGGATTTTGTTGTGTGCTGATCTCTACAGATACTCTTAAGAACCTGTTATTTTTCTGAAATTGCTGCCATATGTTCAGTGGTATGGTATAAACAAGCTGAATATTATTAAAATTAATTTGGAATTGTGGATAACTATAGTTTATGGTACATTACTTTTCATCATCTTGCTGGTTTCTGAATCCATTCATTCTGAAATACAGTCAGGTTAAAAGGCTCACAGGTAGTCATTTGAAAGGGTAAGTGTAACAAGAATTCAGTATTCAGTAAGAATTATTCCTATAGCATAAACAGGAATTGCAGTTGAGATTTGCTTTGAAGCCATAGTCTGAAGTGCTGGTATTTGTACTTAAAATGTACTTATTTGCTTATATTAAGTTTTGGTCTTTGATAGAGTCAACGCCAGAAGACACTTATCTGTACAGCTTATGCTGTATTTAAAATCTCTAATGTATAGGAGATGTCAGGCAAATACTGATGAAAAGAGCAGCCCTTTACCACCACCACACTCTGATCTCAAGTCATTAGATATAATTTTAAATGACAACTGTGGTTTTTACAACACTAATCCTAGATTTCTTACCCTTATGCTGGCTTTTCAGACAGGAACCTCTATCAAGATGTAATGTGTTAAGGATGCTTTTTCATATAAAACTTAACAATTGTACATTTTATTCTGAAAATGTCATCATTTTTCTTGCTCTTTGCTTGTTCTTTATTTACTAACTGCCCACTTAGCTGCAATAGCAAAATATATATGTACACCTGCATAAACATGCACACATACATATATACATCTATTTATAAATATTAAATATAATGACATATGCATTATCTATATGAAAAAAAGACAATAAAATTGAACAGACCACATAGCCAAAATAAATGGGCCAAACTGTAAATATGCTAAGGCTCAAATAGGATTAACTTTGAAGTAAGTTAAGTTTAGTGTAACACAAGCTGTGGAACGAATCTGGGCTAGAACATAGACATCCAAATGGTGGCTCACTCCGAACACACTTTCTTTAGGCGTACGCGAGGTTGGTTCCTTGACAATTGTTTACTAGCAGCTTTTAAGACACAAACAGCTGTGAGTGACAACAGTCTGTCACAAAATTTGTCTAAGTTCATGGCAGAGAGCTGCAAACTCTGACACCTACTGAAAGAGGTATCGTATTTGCAAGCAGTCAAAAGTGATTGAAAACCAGATGAATCTGTTAGGATACCTCATGCCATTGAACACTCTTGCCTATGCCAAATATGCATTCGTAATCTACAATCTGTTATCTACTAGCACTGATGCTACAAGGTAGCATTGTTAAGATTTTATTAATATGTAGACATGTACTCTGAAATAAAAGTTCATATTTAATCAGAAAGAAATCAACATGATCTATAAGATTCAACATTACCACAGATGAAATATTGAGACTACTCTCTCCTCTGAGTTGCCGCATTTTTATATAATTTTTAACAGAATATAGAAGAAAATCAACGGTAGTATTACTCACCAGGGAAATATGCTGCAAAATCTACTGCCTTTAATAGTAAAGAATTATGCTTGAGATAACCACAGTTGTAATTACTTTACATGCATAGGCACTCTGATTGCATACCATGATGGGCAACAGATTTGGTAGTACTGTTTCTGTTATTTAATTATTAGCGTTGGCCTGGAAAAGTTCCTTCTTGATTGTACTTAGCTTAATCAAATATGATTTCAGCATCTGACTTGGCACAAACCCTGTAGGAACCCACTGAAATGACAAGGAAGTGAAAAGTTGCTCTTTCATTGCTTTACATCTTAATTTGGCAATTTCTGGAAAAACCAAGGAACCAGGACAAGTGCCAGGAACAGGCAGCTCTGTGAGCTCCTTTAATGGCAGTATAAGAAGTACAAGAGCTTCTGCTCGAGGGCTTGTCTACACAAGAAAGAGGTGAAAGAGGGGTCAGTACAACAAGCCATAAAGATGTGGCTACACCAGCGCTGACTTCCATCCTCTCACAAATCCTGAAACAGGTTGCTGCTGCAGTCGAGTGCTCCTGGCAGTGTATCTCAAGAGCCCCAGGGGACATATCCCATGACCAGGCTGACTGCAAGCAGGACTCTAAGGCACTGGAATGGGGGCCCCCTTTCCTACTCCTCCCACCCAGCTACCTCCAGTTCTAGAAGTAACAGTGAGAACAGACACAAGGCAACTCTATCTATGGTTACTCTTGGTACTCAATGAATGTGCTGGGAAGAGGGCACGGGTACTCTCCTTGGGTACAGCAGCCGCATTCAGTGAAACTCCTGGGTGTGAGACTACACCACAGAGTTGCTCCTGAGCACCATGCAGATGCTGTACACCCATTGAGCTTGCTCTCCATGGAACTTTGTATGATATACTGTAACAACTTTGCTCCCTTTTCTTGCCAAAGCAGCAAGATTTCATATACAATCTTAAGTCCATTGTGCCAAACACAAAAATTACTGGAGAAATTTGGATTTTATAGTGAGGTGCAAAAATCATGCATGGATTTAACTAAAATTTAAAATATTTTCTTTTTCAATGTTTAATAACAGGAAATCAAACAAAAACCCTTTTGTCTCTCTACTTTTTTTTATTTTTAATTTTTGTTTTTCTTTGATCAGCAAAAACAAACGAGTTTTTGCCCACTATTACCTATCCATTTCTGTGACCTGTGCAATATTTCAATTTGGATCATCCTTATGGGCATGGACCTGCTATGACAGACGCTGTAAAGCAAAGAATGCTATTAGAAAAGGAAAAAACCCCACAAACAGATAAAACAAGAGAATACAAGTTTTATCAGATAAGCAAAGTGATCAGAATAATAAATGTTTCACAGGTTAGTTTCGTGTTTCGGTTTATAGTATGTTATTTTATTTTGCTCAAAACCCAAGCAACATAAAACGGTAAAAAGGAGCATTAGCTTTAAAAATTATTCAGTTACTGAACACATCTGCATTCAGTATGTTACCAGAAAACTGTTTATACTCCCTGTTTGCTATCTTTTGTTAATATTAGTGACTGGATTAGCTGAGCTAATTTTTTTTTTCACCGTTATATATCCTGAAACTTTTAAAATGGAAGGTCATGAATAATCAATGATAACAGTATGAAGCTTTCAGGATTATTGGTATGTTTCAGAAAAGATAATATATAAATATTTTTACAAATAAGTCATTAGATGGTTGCCAAGAGATGTCTTTCGGGGCACTTGAAATGCCCTGATTTTTCATGTCACATTTTGTTTATTAATAGCTCCAGATTGTTTGCTCAAGAGACATTTCAAGACCGTATACAATTTGCTCCACGTTTAGCAGGAATAAAAATTTTGTGAGAGTAAATGTTCAGTCATGAACAATTTTTGTGATGATGAGAAAAGTCTGATGAGTGTAGTCAGCAATGTTTTGGGGATAAGTGTTGATGTAATAGTAGCTTTCTCACTGTTTAATGATAGAGAATATGAATTTGTTTAAGGTACTAAAAATTCAAGCTCTTTTTTTGATGAGTCACAAGTTGAAAGCAAGTAGCATACACTTTTTTATTAACATTTTAATTAATAGCATTTTTATTACTTGGGGATTTAAAATATTACTCTCTTCTAGGGAGTTTTATACTCAGACTACCTTAGTCAACCTCTGGCATAACTTTTGCTGAATCTACAGTCACATGACCTAAATACATCAAGTTTTTCAGAAATTGGTCTTTTAGTTATATGTCTCTCCTTCACTTTTGGGTGCTTTCTAGACTATTAAAAATGAAATATTGTCTCAGAGCTGTGAAGGAGCTTTATTGACCTGAGTCAATACTTGCAGCTCTGTTTCTGACTGTGATTGCTGAAGCTTTATAAGTCAGCTCAGAATTGCTTGCTAAAATTACTGTCAAGATAGAAATGAGTACTCATGAGTGATTAAAATTCTATTGGGGAACACATTATATAAAAATTGGGCCTTCATCTTCTCACTGTTAAAAGTTTATTAAAGCAAGGTTTCCACATCTTTAATTTAATTTGTAGGAATACTACCCGGACTTCTTCACTGCCTTTAAGCAGTTACCAGTTTCTAATGTGGTTGTGAATACCTCCCTCTTTGCACCTTCTGCAGATCAAACTATTTCAGTACAGCGTGAATACTTCAAAGGCTAAATGGTTGACTCTGTAGCCCTCCTATCCATTTCCCCTTCTCTTTCCCCAAAGATACTTCAAAATATATTTCACATGTGCAAGAGTATCTTCTATAAACAGCTACAGTCTTGCACAGCTAGGATGGTATAGGATGTACTGCATACTTGTGGGCAGCAATACCATTGTGAAAACACTGATAGAAGATAGTCCCATCAGACTGTTCAATAGTCTGGATGTTCTACACAGACTGGAATGCCATTCCAGTAGAACATTGAAACAAAATATTTTTAGTCTGAAAGACAATATGCACATTATTAAGCACTACAATAATGAGCTTTGTTATTCTCATATGGCTAGCTAAAAATATGGGATCTTGTAGGTTTATCAAATTAGAAGAAATAGGTAAATATTCTCATATAAAGTTTTAAAAAACTTTTGTAGATAAGATATGTTTCTGCTTTTGTCACTGACATGTGCTTTCTTTGCTGGGGGACTCCAATTATTTCCTACAAACAGATCCTGCATGGGGGTTAATGGGTTTTTCAATAACTATCTTAACGGAAGAACTTCAGTTTCAACCTCCAATTTCAATGGACTATTTTGGACCACACGCTGAACAAGCAAGACTAGGCATAAGGAAAAGGCCTGTTACCTAAAAATTTCCTTAAAAAGTAGTGATTTCTGTTGTTTGTTTTTAAATCTTTGCATTTTATTTTAAAAGTATGGGAAAAATTAATTTGCTAGTAATTCTCTCATGAGAGGAGTTACCGTTAATATTACTATCAGTTATAATTTGCTAAGATAGTTTCCAGACTTCATGATCAAAGTGAGCTTATCACTGTATCACATTCAGTATATGTCTAAGTGAAGGTGACTGCAGTCTAATTCATGGTGAAAAGCCTGATTCAGCTGAGATAAGTTAAAAATATATTATACAGTTTGTTAGATATCTTTGAACAACCTGAAAATCCCTTTTAATACCCCTGATGTTAGTATGCAGTCTTTCTACAGAAGGAAGGTATGTCTTGTATCATTAGAAGACATTTCTGTTTAAATTGTTAAAGCTAACATTCAGATAGATCAGAATGTTAAACTTATTTAACTAGTTCTGCAATTTGAGGTAAGGGGACCAATGGTAGCCTTCCCTTCTTCCTTAGCACAAGTCCAGGAAGAGTTGAATACCTTATGGATTTCTGAATGTAGGACTGGGGGTCAAAGCTGAATATAAATCTTACAAGTTGCATCCTCTGTATTTGGATGTTTTAAAGTCCTTCCCTGCAGCTTCCTTATAAAGAATTTGCCTGAACAAAGACAAAACAATGCTGTATTTGATAGGAACTATAGCACTTCTTTCTTGGCTCACAGAATCACAGAACACTTGAGGTTGGAAGGGATTCCTGGAGTAGTTCTTGTACATTACCCCCTGCTTAAGCATGGCCACATACAGCCAGTTGCCTAAGACCATGTTCAGATAGCTTTTGAGCACCTCTAATGAAGGAGACATCATATCATTGGTGGAGTTTAGGATCCTGTGTGGGAGGAATAGAATGCCTAGCAAGGCCACAATTCTGGATTTCCAAAGGGCCGACTTTGGCCTCTTCAATCAATTGCTAAGGGAAGTCTCATGGGAAAGGGTACTAGGTGGTAAAGGGGCTCAAGATAGTTGGTCAGCATTCAAGGACCACTTCTTCCAAGCTCAGGATCAGAGTGTCCCAATGGGTAGGAGGTCAAGTAGGGGAGCCAGGAGACCAGCATGGTTAAACAAGGAACCGCTGGGCAAACACATGCAGAAAAAGAGAATCTATGGATTATGGAAGGAGGGGCTGGCCACTTGGGAGGAATATAGGACAGTTGTTAGAGAATGTAGGGAGGCAATTAGGACAGCGGATAAAACTAACACAAGAGGCAATATAGGCCCACTGCTGAATGAGGTGGGTGCCCTGGAGACAGAGGATATAAAGAAGGCAGAGGTGTTGAATGCCTTCTTTGCCTCTGTCTTTACTCCTGCAGACTCTCCCTGGAGGACCCAGATTCCTATAGCACCAGAAGGAGTCAGGATAAAGGAGGAGTTTGCTTTGGTGGATGAGGATTGGGTTAGGTATCAGTTAAGCAATCTGGACATCTATAAATCGATGGGTCCGGATGGAATACACCTGCAGGTGCTGAGGGAGCTGGCGGAGGTCATTGCTGAGCCACTCTCCATCATCTTTGGGAAGTCGTGGGAAACAGGAGAGGTGCCTGAGGATTGGAGGATGGCAAATGTCACTCCAGTCTATAAAAAGGGCAAGAGGGAGGACCCGGGTAACTATAAACAGGTCAGCCTTACCTCCATCCCTGGAAAGGTGATGGAACAACTTATTCTTGACACCACCTCTAGACATATCAAGGATGAGGGGGTCATTAAGAGCAGCCAATATGGTTTTACCAAGGGGAAGTCATGTTTGACCAACCTTATAGCCTTCTATGAGCAAGTAACTAGGTGGCTGGATGATGGTAGAGCGGTAGATGTGTTTTTTCTTGATTTCAGTAAGGCATTTGATACTGTCTCCCACAGCATCCTCATAGATAAGCTAAGGAAGTGTGGGCTTGATGATCAGGTAGTGAGGTGGATCAAGAACTGGTTGAAAGGAAGAAGGCAGAGAGTTGTGGTTAATGGGGCAGAATCTAGCTGAAGGTCTGTGACTAGTGGAGTCCCTCAGGGGTCAGTGCTGGGACCAGTGCTATTTAATATTTTCATCAATGACCTGGATGAGGGAACTGAGTGTACCCTCAGCAAGTTTGCTGATGACACTAAGCTGGGAGGAGTGGCTGACACGCCAGAAGGCTGTGTTGCCATTCAGCGAGACCTGGACAGGCTGGAGAGTTGGGCGGGGAGAAACTTGATGAAATTCAACAAGAGCAAGTGTAAAGTCTTGCATCTGGGGAAGAACAGCCCCATGTACCAGTACAGGTTGGGGGTTGACCTGCTGGACAGTAGTGAAGGGGAAAGGGACCTGGGGGTCCTGGTGGATAGGAGGATGACCATGAGCCAGCAATGTGCCCTTGTGGCCATGAAGGCCAATGGCATCCTAGGGTGCCTTAGAAAGGGTGCGGTTAGTAGGTCAAGAGAGGTTCTCCTCCCCCTCTACTCTGCCTTGGTGAGACCGCATCTGGAGTATTGTGTCCAGTTCTGGGCCCCACAGTTCAAGAAGGACAGGGAATTGCTTGAAAGAGCCCAGCTCAGAGCCACAAAGATGATTAAGGGAGTGGAACATCTCTCTTATGAGGAGATACTGAGGGAGCTGGGTCTCTTTAGCTTAAAGAAGAGGAGACTGAGGGGTGACCTCATCAATGTTTACAAATATGTAAAGGGTGAGTGTCAGGATGATGGAGCTAGGTTTTTTTCAGTGATGTCCAGTGATAGGGCAAGGGGCAATGGGTGTAAACTGGAGCATAGGAGGTTCCATGTGAACACCAGGAAAAATTTCTTTACTGTGAGAGTGACAGAGCACTGGAACAGGTTGCCCAGGGGGGTTGTGGAGTCTCCTACATTGGAGATATTCAAGGCCTGCCTGGACAAGTTCCTGTGTGATGTACTCTAGGTTATCCTGCTCTTGCAGGGGTGTTGGACTAGGTCCCTTGGTTGAGGTCCCTTCCAACCATTGGGATTCTGTGATTCCGTGATCACAGCCTCTCTGGACAGCCTGTGTTAGGGCTTGGTTACCCTCACAGTGAAAAAGTATTTCCAGATCTTCTGATGGAGCCTCTTCTGTTTTAGTCTGTGCTTGTTACCTCTTGTCCTGTCCCTGGGGAGCACTGAAAAGAGCCTGGCATTGCTCTAGAGAAATTCAGAAGTGGGTATCACTGGCTGCTATTCAAACAATAAACGATTAGAAACATGATAGATTTTGAGATCATACTAAACAGAGGTAGGGGATATTGTTCTCTGCCCCTTTCCTATTTCATGTTCTCTCAGTCAGGAGGGTTCTAGAAACTGATGCCTGGTACAATTTAGCAGAAGTTTTCCTCCTTATTTTCAGGAGGAAAGCTTAGCAGGAGTTTTCATGAATTTTCATGTTTAATGCAAAAGAAAAGTGTAGAAGTGTAAATAGGACTCATTTAACTAAAGCTATGGTATTGTTTGTGGGTTCCTGATTTGAACTCAGGAATGAAATCTGAGCTAGTAAATTTACTGCTCCAATCTGCTTATATCCCCACAGGAAAACTAACAGAAGTAATGTTTGTAATCACCACTACATTGGGTAAAGCAGCTCCATGCATGTCTACGTACGCACACACACAGCAGCATTAACTGTGAAAGTGAAGCATGCTGTCATGATCTTGGAACCTGATTCTCTGTAATTTACTCATTTTTTCTGCCCAGCAATGAAAAAAGAAATAAAATTCCATCAACACAGTCACAGGAGCTTTAAAAAACCCAAATATGATAAAACAAATAAATGGCTGAATGTTTAAATTTGTGACCCTTGAGCAATAGGGAAGTATAGTCCTTATTTGTCACATGACAAATAGGATAAATATAGTAAGATTTTGTGAAACTTGTAGTAACCACAGTCTAACACTTTTTGCATACAATTATTATCTTTCCCAGTTCAATAAACTTGGCACCTGCACAGCAGTTTATAAAATGTTTAAGCTAATGTTACAGGATAACAAACTCAAGTAATGATGCTGCAAATACATAATGGTAAGTGTACTTCAGTATGAATAAATTATGGAAGTCTCAGTGGGCACCAAATAAAGTCATCATTGGAAGAAAAAGGTCTGAGTATTTCTGAGAAAGCATATGTTTATCCAGTTACTTCAGGGTGAAGGGACCAGGTAAAGATGCTTTGTTATATCCATAGCATTGGACACCTTAAAATATAGACCTGCATTTTTAAATCCTTCCTTTGGACGGAATTACATGCAGAAAGAAAAGCTACTAAACAAGACTCAGGGCTGTGTTTTGTTGCAAGTATTTCATTACTCCAAGGACATGGCCCACCCCCTCCACTTGACAGAGCTGTAGAGAATGCAGAGCTTGGTGTATGTCAAACCACCTATCACCAGCTTTTGGTCTATGTTACAAAATACAGTTTAAATTTGTAAAGTGATTTTCCTTTTCTCTACTTAGCCCAGATTCTAGCTGGGGGAAATTTCACTCTCAGTTCCTTGCCAGGATGAACACCTTGGAAATATGAATAACTTGCTGTGGCTTAAACTTCTGGAGAACGTGTTCAAGTTTTAACTATCTGCAGAGAAGGAGACTCCACAACCACTCTGAGCAGCCTATTCCAGTGCTCTGTCACCCTCAAAGTAAAGAAATTCTTCCTCATATTCAGATGGAACTTCCTGTGTTTCAGTTTTTGCCCATTACCCTTTTTGCTGTTGTTGGGCATCCCTGAAAGAAGTCTGGTCCCATCCTCTTGACACCTATCCTTAGGATATTTGTGTGTATTAGTAAGGTCCCTTCTCCATTGTCTCTTCTCCAGGCTGAACAGACCCAGCTCCAGTCCCCTAGTCATCTTCATAGCCCTCTGCTGAACCATTTCCTCATCTCTGTTGAGCTGTGGAGCCCAGAACTGGGCACAGTACTCCCCTGCTGCCACCAGGGCAGAGTAGAGGGAAAAGATTACCTCCCTCTACCTGTGGCCACCCTCCTCCCTATGCACCCCAGGATACTATTGGCCTTCTTAGACTCAAGGGCACATTGCAGGCTCATGATTAACTCGTTGCCCACCACAACTTCCAGGTTCTTCTCTGCAGAGCTACTTTCCAGCAGGTCAATCTTCAACCTGTACTGATGCATGGCCTCATTCCCCCCTAGGTGCAGGACCCTTGCACTTGCCCTTATTGAACTTCATTAGGTTCCTCTCCACCCAACTCTCTAGCCTGTCTGTGTCTCACTGAATGGCAGCACAGCCTTCAGGTATATCAATCACTCCTCCCGATTTTGTATCATTCGCAGACTTACTGAGGTTACTGAGGGTACACTATGTCCCTTCATCCAGGTCCTTGAATAACAGGTTGAACAAGACTGGACTCAGTACTGATCCCTGGGAAACAAAATGAGCTACAGTCTTCCAGCTAGACTCTCTGCCGCTGATCACAACCCTCTGAGCTCTGCTGTTCAGCCAGCTCTCAACACACTTCACTGTCCACTTGCCTAACACACAATCTCTGAGCTTTCCTACAAGGATTTTACCTTGGTGAATCAATGTTGACAACTCCTGATAACCTTCTTTTCCTCCACATGCCTAGAGATGACATTCAGGGTGAGCTGTTCCATTAGCTTTCCAGGGTTGGGAGTGAGGCTGTCTGTCCTGTAGTTTCCTGGATCCTTCTTCTTGACCTTTTTGAAGACTGGTGTGGCAATGGCTTTCTGCCAGCCTTCAGGCACCATTCCTGCTCTCCGTGATGCTTGAAAGATGATAGTGAGTGGCTTAGCTATAGCATCTGCCAGTTCCACCACCCCCAGTGATCAGTGAATCCCATCTGAGCCCATGGATTTGTGGATGTCAGGTTTGCCTAAATGATCTCTAACCTAACCCTTCTTGACTAAGTGAAAGTCTTCCTTTCTCCAGACATTCTGTCTTGCCTCCATGGGTCTTAAAAGTCTTTTCCAACCTTAACATTTCTGTGGTTTTTATGATTCTATGGTTCTAGTCTTACATTGTAACAGTAAAGAGAGATATTTACCAAGTAGTGTAATATTCTAAGGGCTCAGGGCAAGGACATTGCTGCTTCTTCATAGCTTTTCATTTACAAGTTGGGTTTTGGTTTGTTTGGGGTCTTTATTTTTAATTGTACCACTTACAAGGCCTCCTTGAAAACTTATTTTAGTTTATATTCTGTCATATTGATATTCCAGTCCATGTGGCTGCTCCCCCCAGAATGAATTTCAAGTGTATAAATAAGCTCTGTAAACTCTTTCATGACTAAACACTAGTGAATTGAGAAGTAGGAAATGAAAATACATCAGGAAAATGGCTCTGCTCCTTAGGATGCAAAGGGTCCAGCACTAATCATTGTCCAGTTAGTTTACACACGTTTTTTGCTATGTTGTTATTACTTCTGTCCTTTTTTTAATGAAGCAAACATTAAAGTAATATTATTTCAGTTGAGGGTTGGTATCTATAGCTTATACCTTGTGATGTTAATTAAAAACATAATTTTTATGTACTTATCACAAAGGAAATATCATTTCATTAAAATCCAATTAGATTCAGACAATATCTGTAAAGACTACTGAATAACTGCTGTTTGAACATAGTCTGCTTTGTTCTATTTTCATCACCCGAATAAAAGCAACCACAACAAACAAACCAAAGGATTTTCTTTTTATTAATCTCTGAGGTTACAGATCCACTCGCATTTAGAACAGTGTTTTATGTGAAAAACATACGAAAGATTTAATGTTTCACAGACTGCTGCATGAATGACCTTATTTTAGAAAATTCTTATTTTTGTTCCCATATTTATACAATGAAATATATTTACTTTTGTAAAATGGATGCCTTTGTATAAACAATTTTTCTCTGATGAAGTAATTAAACATTCTCACTAATATTACCAGAATTCTGCAGTTTAATGGACTACTGACTGCAAAGTAGTGAGAACTCAGGATAAAACATAGTAAGTGAAATACAGAACAAGAATTGTTCCTCCATTTTGTCTTGCTATAATTAGCCGTCATGCTACATAGGCCGTTATCTTGCCATTGATTTATTCACTGTATTTCCTTGAAATTCTGCATGAGTTTTCTCTATGTATTGAATCAGGAAATATTTTAATGTAGGTTTTTTTTTTTCTGCATAGGTACTATTTGGCAGGATAACATTTTTGGCTTTCAACCATGTGAGAGCAAATAATCAAGGAAGTGAACTATTTACATCTCTTCCCAATGGATCAAGAAAACAGAAAGAAAAAGGGGAAAGTGCTGATGTCCATTAAAATTTGTATTTGACTAAGTGGAGTTTTGTGAGCTGGCTCTAGGCTTGAAAATTTTGATCCCAGTCATAACCTCTGCATTGGATTGTTTGCTTATATTTCTTTTCCTTCTGTTACCAAAACAACATCCTAAGGGAAGGCAGGCAGCTAGTGATGAAGTCTGAACTGCCTGTGTCAGAACACTATTTCTTCTGACTCAGCAATAAAGAATTAATACCACAAAAAATAAAGTGCCCACTCAGGAATAGAAGTTGCACTGTTTCATATCATGAATATCTCTAATCACGAAAGCAGGAATGCTGATTCAAAAGGTTTGCAAAGAAAGACATTGATGTTGATAAGAACTAAAACAAAATGGTTTTCTTTGTGCTAAATAACTTAAATTATGACCAAATAAGGGTTTCAAGAAAGTCTACAGAAAGATCAATGTTTGTACCTTAACACTTTGCAGACAATCTATACAATATTTGTTTTAAGTCTGCCTTATCTCTACCAAAAATATTTAGTAATTCTATTTGAGAGTAGATTGTATTTTGATTATCTTGGTCACTGGGGAAGAAGAAAGAGCTGCTGATAATCTGCTATATCAAGACTATGTACTGCAAAATGGGATTTTCTAGTTTCAGAGGTACAAGTGGCCTAGTGGGAACTAGGCTAGTGAGAGCATATCAAGATAAGAAAAAACTAAAGGAGTCCCATGTATGCTGAGATTGAAGAGAGGTGCAGGATTAAACTAAGAAGTTTTTTAGTCAAATAGGAGTTTATGAAACCAATTGAGAATTTATGAGACCAAACATCTTCCTGACTGATATAGAAAATGGGATGATAAATAAAAGGTTACGTTTTAGTAAAAAAGCAACTCAATACAAAATTCCATCAGAAGACAATTTTGCATACACTTATTTTGGTCTCAATTGAGCAAGAGTACTTTATGGCAAAAATAGAATCCTCTTCTTTCCTATAGTACATCCCATATTTTCTCAAGTTAGAATCATCTTCTTCCTCCTTATATTATGCCCCACATTTTATGAAATGTCTGTTTTTTCGATTTTGGGCTCGGTTCCTAACTCTTACAAAACTTTGAAATAATTCAACTCTAGACCTCAATTCAAAATCTGCTGCTTAATTCAGACTCTGAAATTAAGTTTGTAATAGAGAAAAGTCCGTGGACAATATCAAAGACAGAATGGGATGCAGCTCTGGCAGACTCTGCTTGGTTTTGTTTTGACATCATGTGCAGAGAAATCTTTGACAAATGATCACGGCAAAGAATGTTTTGTTGAAACCTCTCTAACATTCCTATCCAGATCAGGGTTAAGGCCATCCCAGTGCCTGGTCCAGCCATCATGCAAGTGAGCTAGAGGGAGAAAAAACACATAATGTACTGCATATTATTGTAACTCTTCATTTGTGGTAGTCAGTGTGGAACTGGAAAGCTGCTGCACAATTACTAAATAAATAAAACTTAATAGATGGGCTTCACCAATCATCTCTGGCAAGTAAAGCCACATCAAACTCAATGTATTCTCTGCTTTCATTTAGAGAATTGCAGCTTTTGTTTCCCTGTAAAACTACATATTTTGCCAAAGTCAAGTTGCAATGGATATTTAATAGGAGCCTGACCTGCTAGAAATGGTTATTATCTATTGTCAAGAGAGAAATAAATGCTGGCAATATCAGCACAGAGGCTGATTCAGCTCTCCTAATAGACGATCTACTCTTTTTCATTTTTACATCAGTGGGTATTTTTGCTGCACAAAACCCCTCAAAATACAGGCAAATATTATAATGCGGACCCCATTACAAAACAGTAGTATTCACACTGGCTTCTGTGAGCAGTAGGCAATTTTTCCATTAGCAAATTAAACTCGGAGCTGTGTGAAATTTTCATTGTTCACGTATTTGTATGAGAGAAGTGATAATTTCATTACTACTGTATTCAAAATTTGATTCAAGATGGAATGACACTTTCCTTTCTTCAAAACTGTCACATTTTATGGGGTATGACTCAAAGCAAAAATCACTGTATTCTTTCTGTCATCTTGTAAAATCTTAGGTTTTCCAGGGTATTTGGAGAATTCGCAAAGAGGAGGGTGTTGTTTTGTTGTGTTTTTTTTTTCTCATAGTTCAGGATGTGAATGTAAGACGCATGAGAGAAACTAACATCTTTTAGAAAGATGACTTTTCACAGTACAGGTGATTGTGTTCAATAGAGCTACAAACTTAGGCTTTTTAAGTGTTTTACTAATTTTTCTGGATTTTACACTTGTTCAGTGGTGAAGTTCCAAAGCACTGGAGGGGCTCACTGGCCTAGAAACTTGCCCATACTGTCCCACACACCTTGCCACTCATGACTCTCCAGCCTTGGGGAAAATCTCTTGGTCCTCCTATATCGTCATCTAGCCCTACACAAGACCCAAACCCGACTGCATAACTTTCGAGATCAGACGAAATGGTCATGGGTAAAACACACTCTGTATCTGTGCCAACATGGTGATCTGATCACAATCAGCATGCAGGTCTCAAGGGTATCCAAAGGCCATTCAAAACCTTCAGAACTCTCAAATGATGCTGTAAATAGGCTGGTGGAGAAGCTGGTGGTGTAAGGGAACATCTCTTTCACAGGCTGACCACACGAGCCACCCTAGGAGGGAAAAAAAGATGTGTAATTGCTGAACACTTCCATTATATACCTATATAAATAATTCACCCTTATGTTTCCAATCTAAGTGCATCTGAGGCTAGCTATACCCCAAATGAAAAAGAGATACTGGCAGCCTATGAAGGGGTTCGAGCTGCTTCAGAAGTGATTGGCACTGAAGCACAGCTTCTCCTAGTACTCTGATTTCCCGTGCTGGGCTGGATGTTCAAAAGCAGGGTCTCCTCTCCACATCATGTAACCAATGCTGCATGGAATAAGTGGGCTGCACTAATTACACAATGAGCTCAAATAGGAAATCCCAGTCAGCCAGGAATTCTAGAAGTCATCATGGACTGACCAGAGGGGAAAGATTTTGGAATGCCAGCAGAGGAGGAGGTGATGTGTGCTGAAGAGGCCCCACCATATAATAAACTGTCAGAAAGTGAAAAGCAATATGACTTGTTTACTTGTTTATTTGCCCAGCCAGCAACCCAGAACCATGCAGCTACTTGCTCACTCCCACCCCCTGATTCCTCCCCCTGCTCTCAGAGGGATGGGGAGGAGAATCAAAAGAATGTAATTCCCACAGGTTGAGATAAGAGCAGTTCAGTAACTAAGGTATAACACAAAACCACTACAGCTACCACCAATAATAATAATGATAAGGGAAATAACAAGGGAAGAGAATACAGTCACTCACCACCAACCAACCGACAACCAGCCCAACCTGAGCAGCGATCTAGCCCTTCTGGGTAACTGCCCCCAGTTTATATACTGGGCATGACGTGCTGTGGTATGGAATACCTCTTTGGTCAGTTTGGGTCAAGTGTCCAGTCTCTGCTTCCTCCCAGCTTCCCCTCCTCCCTGGCAGAGCACGAGACTCAGAAAGTCCTTGGTCAGAGTAAAGATGACTTAGCAACAACTAAAAACATCAGCATTATCAGTGCTGTTCCCAGTCTGAAAGTCAAAAACACAGCACTGCACCAGCTACTAAGAAGGAGAAAAATGACTGCTACTGCTGAACCCAGGACAGAAGGAAAAAATCTCTGTTGTCATGTTTTTTTTTTACATCAGCCCAAAGCATTTTGTACACTAAGTTTATTTTCTCTGTTTATAAAAGGAAGATAATGTGGCTTGAAGTTCAGATCCACAAGAGCTCAAAATCATCAGGAGTCAGTTACATGGAGATCAGCAGATCTAACCAGGATATCTTTACATCCTTCCCTTCAAGGCTGATAACTAATCTGCATTTTACTACTGAGTTAAAATGTAATTTGACCAGAACATTTAAGAGAAACTCAAGATCCTGAAACGAATTCAGTCCAGGTCCTCCTGACACTGAAAAGCTTGGTAAAACTGTTCTAGAGAATGCAGTTGTGCATTTTAAACTTATGGTCATGTGGTCAGTGGATTGGTTTTGCCTCACTCTGCCTCATGAAATCTTTGTTGATACCGAAGTGGGAAACGCTGTAGGAAAAGCTCTAAACAGACACAGAAATTACAGAAAATACTTCTCAAATCCTATTCTTGTATGTATTTATTAATTATAGATAGCCACTGATAAAAAGCCTCCATAATTTTGATAATTATCTTGATCATTTGAGATATATTTCTCACTATGAGGAAGATAAGAGACCATGATCCATGTAAAAAAAAAAAAAAAAGTAAAAAAAGCTAAACCCAAAATCTTTACCAAAAAAAAGTCAATATTTTTTCTGCTACATAACCACATTTTGAGATTTGCTGTCTTGTTTTGTTTTTTTTTGTTGTGGTGGGTTATTTGATTGATTGTTGGCTGTGGGTGTTGTTTTTGGTTTTGTTTCTTGTGACATATACAGGAAACATTCTTTCGAAAAGGTATCATGGCAGAAACATGACTACAAATGTGGCAGACCATGTAGGTTAGTCTAATATTGTGTAGCATTAATGTCTGATATTTAAAATTATTTATTTCATTTTCTTTCTTTTGTCTGAAGGAAGAACAGGCAGTTTTCAATGGAAGTAGAGGCATTTTTAGAAGTTGAGAGATGGTACAACATTGTGTCAGAAAATGTGAAGAATGAACGATCTGGAGGACGTTGTAAGTGCTCTCTGTAGACAAGGGACATTGCATCATGGACAATTAAAAAGTTTAACAATATTGATGGTCAAGAAAGCTGAGAGCATTGAGGAAAAATGGTGATTCAGAAGGTGGTGGACAGGTTTTGGAAAAATGATCTCTTTTTAGCAATATTATGCCTGGATGTGCTCCCTGTAAGTCTATAAATGATCTCACAGAAGCAAGAATCTCTACATTAGAAGTGAATTCAGGGGCCTCTTAGGATTATTTCTCCCTTCTTGTCATTGCCCACTCTAATGGTTACCAGAGATCTGAAAGAGCAGAAAGGTGAACAACATTTTATATTTAGTGGCGTCAGAAGAACATTTATCATCTTCCCAACCACCTTACTGAAGGTTACCTGGGAATTCAAACACTGCAACAACCCCTGTCATGAAGATCTGTCTCCTTGTCCCAGTGACCAAGGAACAGTAAAACAATACAGGTCTTCCTTTAAGGTCTTCCTAAACTCTTGACTATGGCTTATGCTCAGAAGCCAGGAGCAATGTAAGTAACGTAATTAGCAGTATCAAATTATTTTTAGGTTAGACTCTTCCCTTTACATGATGCTGGTGGTGCTTCCCTACTGTGAGTGACAATTTCAGTCACTGCTGTGAGTGACAATTTTGGAAACAGCCTCAGCTGTTTCCAAAATCATGAGGGAATCCCCTAACACCATATAAATCACATTACAAATTGCAGGATTTTTCTTTAAGTAGGGTTCTTTTTTTTATTTGCCATCTGGATTTCTTTGAGCCCTTTATATTCTGTGGGGTTTGTTTTTGTTTTGTTGGTGTTCTGTTGTTTTGAGGGGTTTTGTTTGGGTTTTCTTTTCTTATTTTGTCACAGTTCTCCAGCCTGAAAGCTTTGATTTTATGTATTTATTTATTTTTAATGAAAGCAAGATTCTAATGTTACTAAATGAGCACTGGAGCTAGGGCTTTAAATATCATGAGACCCATGATAAAATCACTGGAGTTGGCAACACTGCTTGAATTTGGCATGAGATTCTAAAGCTTTAAAGGAAAAAGTGTGACTCATCAAACTTGCCTGGAGAGTTAAGGGATCTGGGGGCAAGAGCTAATGGGGGTATCCTTCCATTTCAGTACTTCAGAGAAAAATCTACAAGATACAGTCCAGTAATTGTGCCAAGAAATTGCTTTGCTATACAGAGAATAACATTTTCTAATTACGTACTGAATAGGGGGGAATGCAGAATGACATACTTTTAAAAAGTACAGGTATAAATGTTGCCAATTATCCAGAAATGTTTTAGGAAAGACATGGTAGTTCATAGGCTGGAAAACTACTTCTCCTTTATGCAATATAAAGCATAAAATCCTGAATACTCTTTACACATTTGAAATGTTCTTCTCTAATGATCCTTCCTTTTCAGATGAAGTGAAATACAGAATTTGATCTTACATTTTCTCAGGGGAATTGTATATATATTTGTCATAGTTTTGATCTGCCACCAGAAGCTAGCCTTAACTTTCTGAATTATACATGACAAAGCATTAGATTAAATACATTTACATGTGTTAAATCATAAAAATCAAGTCAGTTACTTGATGCTTTACTTTTTTGTATGTGTTTTGTTAGTATGCAAGACTACCTGTCTAAGCTAAGTAAGTCCAAAGGTACAAGACAAAACTGGACAGAGACTTTCCATCACAGCGTTTATTCATTCTCAGTTCTTGAATTCTTGAAAGGAAGGGTTTTGCAGGAAAAATCTGGTTGATCAAAATTACCACTGGGAAATATTTTTCCATATCCAGTATATAAATTTTAGAGAGAAAACATCATGTTCAGGTTTTTCTAACAGACTTCTGGTTAAGCCATGCAGAAAGCAAGCATATAATGTTCCTGTACTCTACCTAAGACATATCAAGTTATCTTATTCCTGATTTTTCTTTATCGTTAGATATAAGTGAACATTGCCTAACATAGAGATGTAGAGATTTAGGGCACTATGGCTCTCACAGATGTCACTATCTTTCTGCTAGAAATCACCATTTCCATGGCTTTGGTATCTGCATGTGTTCCTTATCCTATTCAGAAGCAGGTAAAGTTACCCTGCAAATTACCTGGAAGACATCTTGCCCTGAAGTAGAATGGTAGCCTTTGCATGTTCTTTTCACGGTCTGTGAACACAAACAAGAAAGAGTGTAGGAAACTTCTGGAGATGCCAGGCTCTTAAGCTGTTGTCTTTCAATAACTTCTTCAAATTGAATTCTATATTTGGGGTGGGGTGGTTGCTTGTTTGTTTGCTGTTTTTTTTTGCCTGGTAAGAATTCTCACCCCCAAGGCTATTACTGGCCTGTGTGGTGGGTAGGTACCTCTCTTTCCTGCCACCTGCCATTTGCAGGGGTTTTTGCTGGTTTGGTTAGGTTTGGTTTGGTTTTTGGTGGGGGGGGGAACTTGTTTTGTTTGGTTGAGGTATTTTTCCACTGGGCTTTGGATTTCTTTTGCAAAATACTTCAAAAGATTTAAATTTCATCCCGTACTGAGCAGGAAAACCATCACTCCAAAAGGAGTCGTACAGCATGGCTTCCTAGCTTTTGCAGTTTTCAGAGTTCTCCATATTTAAAATGTCTCTCCTCTTTTGCAGAACTTGAAACACACAGCAATGTGTGTATCAATATATAAACCAGTAATGATTTGTGCTTATAGATTCATCCAGTGAAATATTTTTAAAATATGCATTTTAAAATAGGTGTATAATGGGGCTTGTAGGTACTTCTGTGGTTTAATTTGCTGACCAGCATCAAAATGTACTATAGAAGTCTTACTATGGATTTGCAAATGAAGATATTGCCTGTGTCCCTAACTCAGAGCCCTCACTGAAGAGTGGTAAGGGTCTAGCTGTCCCTCTCTCCGAGGCAGTCACTTGATGTAAGCCACTAATCTGGGGGTTACAATTTACTGCCTGTCTAGTTACAGGCAGCCTCTTTATTGGGCTTTTACAATCCCACATTCTTGCAGGAGCTTGGCATGCCTCCTGCATGGGCAGCAAGCATTTTTTGTCTACAGTATAGTTGAAGAGAAGCCCTGTTTCTGGAGGGGTAGGTATCAAGAGCCCCCGGTAAAGAATTGTCTGCCATTAGCATCCTGTTTCTTTGTGCATTGGCTATTTGATCCATGCTGTGGGCTAACAACCTATAAAATGACAAGTTAAATAACAACATTTTTTAGTTAGTGTTGCACAGAGAAGTGTTTGAAACAGGAGGAAACAGACTGTTTTTTCTATAGTTAATTAAAGAATGTTCAATCAAATCGGTATGCATAAAGTTTATGGGGCATTTTTTTTTACAAGCTGGTAAGTTATGTACCCAAATTTCAGTCCACTATGAATTGAATTTTATGACTTCGGTTTTCAAGCCCAGAAATGTCTCATATAGTGGAAGTGCTGATAGTCCTCTTATCACAGAAACTGTAGTCGGTGCCACTGTAATAATCCATGCTCCTATAGTCATAGTCAACTTTTTTATACCCTATAGAAGTGGTAAATAATATCGGGACAAAATGGGTTAGGATACTTAGGATTCACTGTAGCAAAGAGAATCAGAACAACAAAAGCACTCTCACTGATGAAATTGGAAATGTTTTTTTTTTAATTAACACTTCTAATTAGAATTTAACATCTCACTAGCTTCGTATGGGATTTTTCGCTTCCTTAACCTCACGGAAACCTATCTATTGGCTCTAAATAGGCAGTCACTTACCATGCACCACTTGAGGATTTCAATTAATCCCAAATCCTTTAACTTTGGTGTGTGAACTTGCATTTTTCTTTGCATGCCATTCCCTCCTGTTTCAATTTTCTTACTAAACCCCTTCTCAACAGTTTTTTTATTCAATTATTTGCTTCTCTGTTTACCTGTCTATTTAAAAATTGTAGTATTTTTATTTGAAAATGATGGGATGATGCAATACATATATAGGCACTGGTAAGGACTTAACATAGCTCTGGGGAGACAACTACAAAAATTGTGCAGCACAGAAGCTGCACAGAAACTTGGACCTAATTAGCCTCTGTCAACTCTGAAGTGAAAAATAAAATTAAATAGGTGTCTTGAAGATACATGGTTAACTGAATAAAAAGGCATTTCACTTGTTTAAAAAAAGAAGAATATATACTCATATTTTTAATTGCATTTCTCATTGCATGATATGTCCAAATGTTTGTCTACAGCCATCTTTGGCCCTGATGAAGCTTAACCCTCAACCACTAGCTGGGTTTTGGGTATTTCACATATAATCTTAGTTTAATTGAACTCACTTCTAAAGAGTCTACTTCCTTTCCTCTGAAATTAGATTTCTGTTTTAAAAGGAAACAAAGACACTACCAAACTAATAGCCAAGAATAGAAATGTAAAATAGTCTAGGTCAGAGTGGAATTAATTAATTCCCAATACTGTAACCACGGTGGTTTTAAAGAAATTGCAAGATTCTCCTTCTGGAGATGGGATAGAAAAGTCCCTGTAGCAGCAGCAACCTCCTCCCTCTTAACAGTTTGCTTGTATTATTAATTTACTTCCTATCAGGTTGAGTATTCAAGTGCCTCACAGGGTGATAACCAGTCAGTCCTCTTTCTGTGTTAGTTACTTTTGAAGTGAGTTTACTTTGATGGCAAACAAAGTGAAATTCTTGCATACCAAGGGTTCTCTATGACTCATTATTCACAAGCCTGGAGTTTAGCTTGCAATTTGCTCATTTGTAAAAATGTGACCATAGTGGTATTAAATAGCACCATTGTAGTCTAGCACCTATGGTCCTTTTGAACTTACATGTTTTAGAAAATATACCCTATGTGTTACGGATTCTCTGTCACATTTTCAATTGAAAAACTCAACCACCTATCCAAGTAAACTAAAATCCCCTTCCTCTAATTATAAGCATATGACCTGTCAGCTTAGAAATTCTTCATTAAAATATTTACAGGACTTCATGGAAATCTTTTTTGCTAGGTGTCTTATAATACATCCCAAAAATTCAAAAAGAAAAATAAATTATAGGTAACTCTAGAAAACACTGATGTAAATGGATTGTGGGAATGTGATTACAAGTGAAATTTCCTCCTATGGTGAGAAGTAACCGCAGTCTGCTTGCACCTATTATAGGGCAGTAAAACCACATAGAAGTATGTCTCAAATGCTTAGTCTTACATAACGAAACAAAGCAAAAAAGTGGGTTTTTAACCTTCACTGTTAAATTGCTCACAAGAGTCATGCTAGCCTGGAGACAGTGTTCATTCAAGTCTGGATCCATACCTCAAAGTCTTCAGCTGGACTAATTTGTGACGAAATACATAGAATCATAGAATCATAGAATCGTTAAGGTTGGAAAGGACCTTAAGATCATCTAGTTCCAACCCCCTGCCGTGGGCAGGGACACCTTATGCTAAATCATATCACCCAAGGCCTCGTCCAACCTGGCCTTGAACACTGCCAGGGATGGAGCATTCACAACCTCCCTGGGCAACCTATTCCTTGTCTTCTGAACCACTTTCCTCAAAGTCCAGATCTTCAGTCCTCACTACACATACAAGATCTCTACAGAATGCTTGGAGATCTTGGTCATCCATTTTCTTGGGTGTCTTAGGTTTTTTAAGAACAGAATGCTCCCCAAGTAGGACAGCATCCATGATGCTTGATCATAAGAAATAAAGGTCACTACATAGGAAAATAAATCAAGGAAGGGGTGACTTGACTTAAAACTTAACTGTAACAACTTCCTCTCAAAAGCATCAGCCCACTTCTTACAATGCCCCCCCCAGAAGCAAATGGTAAAGAAAATAGCTCTTTCACATCAATCAGCCTCTATCCGGCACATTGTCTTATTCCTCCTCCTCCTTATTAGTACTAGTCACTCTCCTTGTTTGCTTTCTGCTCCTCTCATGGCATCTTTTCCTCCCATTCTGTTAATCTCATTTTGGTTACTTGTTGAGGATCTGATCTAACTTACACTGAAGCTCTTCTAGATGTTACAAGCTTCCCTGAGAAAAGCCATCAGCATGGTGACAACCTTATTGTGTTGATCAAAATCACCTGCATATAAGCCTGTATTGCTTACAGCCCCTTTGGCTCATTCTATTTGCACTCCATGGGAAGGCTGGGCATTACTCTGTCCATCTGCAGGGCAATATTTGTGCGTTCATTCAAATAGCTATCTGAGAGGTGAGGGACAGGGACTGCAAGCTTGAGTCACCTCCGATGCAGAAACTAGCCACACCACTACCTTTCACAATTCATAAGAGGATGCCTGTGCTGTTTACTAGAGCAACATTTGAGGCCAAATTCAGCCCTGCTGTGAATGGGCACAACTCCACTGGCTTTGTACAAAGGCTGCCTTCCTGAGAGCAGAACAGGGAAAACTCTTTGAACAGTGCCAATAATTGCTTCTCTTTTTTTTTTTTTTATTCATTTTTAAAAGACAGTGGAAGATCAGAGGCAGCAGCTACAATCCACAGTCTACAAATAGCATTAGTAAGAACACAAATGAAAGGCTTTGTGCCACAGTTATATAGCACATCTAACACAAATAGCTAGGCAGTGAGTGGTTGTTGATTAGCTATGAAAGAGTGGAAAGAGCACAGGGAAAACCTCTTCTGCATAAGTCTCCTATGATCTGGGGAAGTAGATGCCATTCCTTGACGAGGGGCCACTGGAGGGAGGGGATGTGACTGTAAACAGTGTTTTAAAAGAAACAGCAGAGGGTTTGAGGAAAAATCTTTCCATTGCTGCTTTTGGAAAGGCTTCTGACTACGTTCTACTCAGGGACCCTGCAAGAAAAGTATGAACTGGTGTAGTGAAAAGATGGCTCGGAAAACGACTCTGTACCAATAGGAAATAGGTAGAAATCATCACTATATGTCCTCTTATATACGGCTACTTTGACATAAATTGTGTAATGGATGTAAAACAAATCCAAACACACTGCTAGTGTAACCACCGGTCTATTGAAGAAGATTGTACTGAGCTCTTCAAAAGTGATTTAATATTTGACCTTAAAATAGCATAATAATTCTCCTTTTACACAAGTCAGTAAATCTGAAAAACTTCCCCTTAATCAGCACTGCAAATGTGATTGTCTTCAGAAATAAAACAAACACTTGAAAAAGCTCTCTCAGGTAGTGTTCTGAATCTCCAAAAATATTGTAATTATCATGGAAATTTAAGCATGATTACATGTTCTTTTTATGCCAGCCTGTGCATTATTTTGTGTATACATTCCTCATTAAAACCACACTTATGATGAACTTTTTATGGGAGTATGTTTTTATTGAATATTATAACCTGTAAAGGTTTAATTAAGTCAGCAAATTACCCATACAACAGCTTTTCACCATCTTTATCTGTTCCACTTGCAGCTAGCTATTCCTCAATCTGTCCCAGCCAAACAGACTTAGAACCTTGTTGGTATCTTTCATGAGCTTTGTTACTCTAGTTTGCTGGAGTTCATAACTCTGAGGAACAATTTGCTACAGCCCTAGTTAGCAGGTGATTTACAGGCCTGCAGTTTTCCCTAAGACTTTGCTAAAACACCCAGGGCAAAGCCTTGTTTATCACAAACAGTGATGCATAATAGCAGGGGCTGACCAAGCTGTAATTATGTCACAGAAAATCTCACAAATTTATCAAACCATTAGTGAGGGGACACATTTGTCTGCTGTGTGTATTTGTCTGCCACCAAAGTCATATTTATAGGTTTGCTTTTTAAAGGGAACATAAAGAATGTCCGGGAAACCTGCACTCAGATGAAAAACAGCATGATTGCTTTCATTGTTGCCAGCTTCCGAACAGTGGACATCACAGATTTTCATTCAAAAGCAGCCAAGAGCTCTTTACAACTTTGCTCACAGCTAAGTCAGGGTTTAAAGGAAGATTTGAGGGTGGGATAAGTCATGGCAAAGTCTTCCTTTTGGGAATGAATGACCCAGTGTTTTAGGTAGCAGAGCTTTGCAATCACACTTCTTATGTGCGAACCTTACTACTTAAAAAATTTCTTTGCTCCAGACTCCCCTAACAGATTTTTTCTTAGTGGGCTTTGACAGCAATTAATGCTTGTTTATGTTGCATATAAGATGTAGAAGCCTCAACCCCATGTCTATTCCAAGTTAATGGAGCAAAATAAATAATTAGCTTGAAAAACATTAAACATTACCCGATATACAAGAAAAAAAAACAAACCAAATCAATCATAAAGATTCTTCACATGCTGCTTCTGCAGGAAAAAAAAAAAAAATCAGCACCATCTTTAAAATCTGTAAGTTCTTCCAATTTAGTTATGCAGAGCCAAGTAGGTCAAAGGGCCATCAGAACAGAAGTTCTTCTGCCCTGGAACATTTTTTATAATAATTACATATAATGCAATATACTGGACATATAATGATACGTTTTGATGCCAAGACACATTAAACCTCTCTTTTCTTTGCGTCTTTCATCTGCTGCTACTTCCTGACACACTCGCCACACACACACAATCTTTTTTTTCCACAGGTTGCTGCATGCAATAGAAATAGGACATACTGACTCCACCTTATGCCTCTTCTTGCTTTGAGATAGCTCATGCTAGCTTGGCCTTGCCATAGCTCAGATCTACAGTTGTAGCAATGTATTCTGTGTTCAGGTAAGACTTGCATTTTTTTGTCTCCTTATCACTGCAGAGAGTTGTATTATAAATACACAAATTCCGATAAAGTTGGGTGTTGTTTTTTTTTAAACAGGGCACCAGACTCTTTGGTTGGTGCTTCTTTTGTTACATAGTATGCCGCGCTGAGCTATGGAACATAGCCCTGTGGGGAAATTAAATTATGTATATAGGGTTGCTAAGTGCGCTAAACCTCTTCAGAAAGCTCTGAATGTGCTCTCCTTCATTCTCTCTCCCTCTGGATGTTATTATTTTGCTTTTCACAAGGGTCTGTGCAGGTTGCCTTTACATCTCAAATTCTCTCCAGCTGAAGGTGCTGGAATGTCAGCCACTCACTTGCAGCAGGAGTTTCTATTTCTCACTATTTTTAGGTCAAAGAAAAAAATAACAAAATGACAACAACTTTTTATAACAGTGAGCTTGTAGATAAACAGGAAGTATATTACAGAATAATCTTACTCTGACGAAAAGAAATAAACAGTAGCAAAAGTGACCTTGAGGTCCTATGAGGAAGTAAGCATACTATAAGTAAGAAAAATATGTATGAAGGAATTTGACTGGAGTAGGATATGCTATGCTTAACAGCTTGAATGAACGCATGTATCAATCTCTTCAGTGCTGTTTAAAAGTGCTATAAGTGGTAACAGCAATATTTTACTTTCTTATTTAATAGAAATGACATAGCACTTTAAAGGAGTTTTGTGAACACTACTCTATTAAGAAAAGTCATATATCATATTCTAGGTAGCCCAGACTTTCAAGCAACAGATATAAATTCGTATAAGAAAGACATGCAAGTTTAGGAAACACATGAAAGTGTTAGGAAAAATGAACATAAATTCATGAACACTTGCAAATTTAGAATACAAACCACATGCTCCATAGTGCATGCCATGAGGTCTCATTGTTACAGAAGATTTGCTGATTATGTGGTTAAGACCAGCTTAGTCTAACTGGTAGACCAAGGTGATGTTGAGTTTTGACCTTCTGACTCTCCAGAGTCAGTGAGGCATTAATTGCATTATTTTCTGTTTAATTAAGCAGAAATTGTTCTGGGGCTTTTTTTCCTCCTCTTTCTGAAACTTCAAAAAATAGCTAAAGAAAACTCTTTCATCTCATATTTGGAATCTGTCTGAAGTGGTTTTAGCAGGGGTTATGGTCAAGTCATGTAGCTCTTGCTGAATTCAACAGGGCAAATTAGCCAAGGTTATCATGCTTGTTTGAGCTTGAAATTTTTTCTGGATGCATCAAATCCATCTTGCTGCTTGAGATGGATCACAGAAAAGCATCAGAAAGATTTAGATGGGAGAAAGGCTGTGACAGGCTTTAGAAAAGAGTTTTTCTTATTTAGGGGTCTGAGAAAGAGTGTCCTCCAAATTTTAAAAAACTTAATAGAGATTTTAATGTAAGTGATAGTGTGGTATAGTGCAGTAAAGGCTTCTAGAAATTAGATCCCCTTTAAAACAAACCAACATGAACCAGCTCAACCCCCCTGCTTTTGAAAATCTAGGCACCTTCTTTTGGTGACCTCACATTTATAGGAATCCAAAGGAACTTCCAGGCTCTAATGTCCAGAAAATCCCAGACATTGCACTCTCCAACAAGTTCAGCTGAAAGCCACAGTCACGTTAACAATTTGGCTGTAGCTGCATGGTGAATGCCCACATGTATTCCATAAATACGCTGTCCATCTTCAGCTGGACACAGTGATCCACTCAGTTCTTGGCCAGATTCTTTGAAGCAGAAGCTCCTGTCACCAGTTTGGGGCAGTTTATATAGAGTTGCATCTCTTCTTTGGACCATTTCTCCCATTTGAAAAATTGCCACAGTGAGTTCTCCAGCCTGCCAAGTTGGCAGACTCTCTCCTCAAAGCTGGAGAAGGGCCAGAAATTGCTGCAGCATTGCGAGCCTCCAGTCTCAGTCAGTCATCAGCCTCTATCAGCACTCTTGCTTCTGTTCACAGAGGAACTTCCTGATTGTAATTTGGACTCAGCCAAAATCCCTCTGTCTTCATTTTAGGAAAGTGCTGAGCAGGGTCCTATTAAAATATTTGGATAGACTCATACAGTAGACCTAGTCTCTTGATAGTTTTCCTGGAGAATAAAGGAGACTTACTAATAAAATATGCTGCACGTTTCTTTCTGATCTCTTTTCAGCATGAAGGGACATAGTCTAAATAGCAATAAAAGACTGAGAAATTGCCTGCTACTAGACATTCATTTGTTTATTTACAATAAAGTCAATCCATAATTTTGCTAATTTCAGCAACTAAAAACTTTTCTGGAACTTTCCCTTGCCAGTTTTCCTAATTGTTTGGATACTGCAGGGGCATGAAGAGCTGTTGGGATGCTAAGTGATATGCAGCCACATGCAAAAGCTCATAATGATACTTCTTATCCTGAAATGAACAGATAATTGAAAAGGTAAGGCTTGCAGAAAATTCAGAAAATGGGGGAAATGATGGAGATTACTGTAAAAAGTAGTGGATCTAGCTGTGAAGTTGGAATGCCCAGGTTTCCTCCTAATTTAACAAAGCACAAAGAAAGAGGTTTTCTATGTGTGCTGTTTTCTCCTGTAACTCTGTGTCTCTTGCTGAGAGGACGTGAGATCTAGGCCAATGGATTCTCTGGAAGCATGCCAGTGTACACTTACTCAAAAGTCCACTGAAGTCAATGGCCAAAGTCCTGTTGATTTCAGTGAAATCAAAACTGTAGTCTGGAGTTAGGAGCAGCTGCTCTTGCAAATCAGTCAGATGGAAGCCAGAATGCTGCAACCTGCAAGTTGTTTGACAAAAAAATAAACAAACAAAAAGATAAAGAAGATGTCTTCTGTTAGGTTATGTGATTAAAGGCTCATTGTCGCAGACACAGAGGGTCCCTGATGCACAAGGGCAAGTGGAAGAACCCCAGTACCCCAGTCAGAAGAACGAGCCTAAACACCTGCCCTGATCCATCATGGGGGTGATCAGCCCCATCAGCAGGGTGAGACTCACCAAGATGAGCCATTGAAGAGGGTCTCCTCTGGGGCACCTCATGAACTGCCACTGAGTCAGGGACTCTGTGAGGTGCCAGGCGAGAGCTTTTAGGATTGTACCGACTTATCATGGGAAGTTTAGGGCAGGAACCAAAGGCAGGGAAAGGAAAGGATCAGAGTAGTTTGGGGAATAGCAAAGCAAGAGAAAATAGAGGTGAAAAAGACATAAAAGATCGGTCTTACTTAAATAAGGTTGGTCAGTAGGTATGTCCACCAGACAATAGGCAATGCCCTGTGCCTGGTCAGCACAATCTCTCCTGTTTCCTCATTAAACTCTGCTTTTGCCTGTTTTCCAGAATGACGGGACTCTGTTCTATGTACATGTTAGAACATGGGAGACTGAGGCCAGCAACGGGAGTAAGACCACAGGTCACGGGGAGCTATATGCCAGTGTGCCAGCAGCTGGAGAAAATAACTACATGTGTATAATGAAATTGTCAGTGTGAAATCACTAGCAAGCATCAAGCTAACCTAGCCACCTAGTAGGATAAGAGGCTGGAGCAACTGTGAATCTGGGACAGAGACTAGGGAGACCAGAGTGTCTGCAAGTTGTTAACTGCATGGTCCTGAAGGTTCAGAGATGAAAGGACTTTGAGATCTGGGGTTGGCCACTGGTAAAGCCACAGTCTGAGCCAGATACCAGAGAAGGTCTTTTTTCATGTCAGTTCAGGAGGAGACCAAAGTGTCAAGGGAGTAAGCTACTAGGTAAACTGGATGTCTATAAGCCATTACTGCAGGGGTCCTTAGGATGTGTGTGTGTGCATGTTTGTATGTGTGTAGGTGTGAATACCAGCAGCTGCCATGAGGCTATGTGCCTGTGGGTTTTCATGCCCAAGTGCAACCAAATAGGGAGACAGAGGGTCCAGGGCTGGCTACTTGATAGTGTGTCTAAAGACAGCTATTGCTTTCCATTAACAGCCTATTATCGTGATCAGCCAGAGAGGGGAACAAGGTGAGGCCATTGGTGCTGTGTCTGTTTGCATGAGTGCTCTGCCCTGTCTGTGCTGCTCTGTGTGTCCAGACGTGTGTATGTGTACAGTGAACTATGGTGGGAAATGCTTGCTGGGTACACCTGCTCAGCTCCACTACTCATGGGACTTGGGGCATGGAGCTGTGGCAGCCTCACCTTGGCTGGGCTATGGGTCCAGCAACTCCTAAAAACTGGCCTCATTTTTTTTTTTTGTTTAAGCAGACATTACGGTTTACCTTGTATTTGTGATGAGAGAAACAATGAATAGCACCAAAGTGATTTGAGAGAAAGATTTTTAAAAGCCCTGTAAACCACTGCTTTATGTTCCTACAATTTTTTTAATATATTTCCACTCTTAAACATGACTGGGGGACACTAGCTCCTTCTTTAAAGGAGAGAAAGTACTCTGCTCACTGCTGAAAGTGGCCTGTGGAATGGAACTCAGCTGTACCTTGTGCTCACCATTTTGTTCATGCATGTCTTTTCCTTATGTCATTCATCCACATGTCTTCTGGCATGCAAATACGTGGTGCTGCCAAGCATTGAGGATGTTTTTCCAGGGCTAAGGTCTCGAGATAGAGCAGAAGGCTTGCTGGCTAGAGAATAGGAAATTGGCATACAGGTAACTGATGAAAACTGATATAAACACAAACTAATATCACCGTTATCTGGGCTGGTCTCCCCTCACATTCAAAAAGGAGGCAGAAAGCAACTTAAAACTCTCTTTCATTTTCTTTCCAAACCCTTCTGCCTGAGGTAAAAACCTGTTTTTCTGTGTCATTCCTTCACTGTTTAAACTCTGTCCATAACAAATTCTTCATGCCTTATTAAACCGCTCAGAGCAATATGTTCTTAACACAGTTATTACAAAACTCTTCTTGACAAGATTTCAGCTGCTGGAATAGAAGAACATCAGTATACAGAAAGGGTGAAATTTTCTTCACAGATTAAACACCTAAATCTGGTGTTTGCCCTTGGGTGACATGAGCTAGGGTATCTGCTTTGTTATAGGCAATGGAGAGCTCTTCTGAAGCTGAGTTACACCCAGAACATCCATGCAGCTATCTGCACTGTGTGCTGTTAACTGTACATCTAAGTGGTGCTGTGTATGCATCATTCTATATTTAATCCTGTTTTCTCCTTACCTGATGGCACACACGCCCTTAAAATAAGAGAAAAGATGTTTGTTTGGTAGCAGCTTCCACATTACACTCTTGTCTCTCTGACCATTCAAGCCCTTGTGGTTTTTTTTTCTGTTTCCTATCTCTCCCAACCAAAGATACAAGCTGCTGCTATTTTTCTCTGCACCTAATTGCTTTGAATCTCTTTCCATTTTTTATTCCTGTACCAGTGTCATTCAGTTTCTTAACAACAGTAAACTGAGAAATTAAGCAGAATGATAGCCTAGGCCCAAGGTTGTAATGTTCAATGGCACATCTTTCTTAGTTGGATTAATGGACTGCACAACTCTGATTTCACATTAAAGTTATGAGATTTATAGAAGCACGGTTTTGATTTGTAAGCCATGACCTTCTACGATTTTCTTAATCAGGTACAGAAGATTTTGCATCAAAGAGTTTGCAAATTTTCATAGTGATTTCCTATTTTGTAGAAAGAAAACACGAAAAGTCTTTCCCTATCTTTCAGTCTTGTTCTCCTGCTTGTGTCCTCCTAGTGAGATAGAGAAGTTTTAAAATTTTTCCACTTTTCAAATTCTGTTACTCAGCCAAGGTTCGTAATTCCATGTCATTTATCCTCTGTTACATTCAGCATACAATTCTATGGCTATGATCTCCAGATTCAAATAAATCTGTAGATTTATTTTTCATGTTTGCCATAATTTTTTAGCAGACACCATGTTCACATGTCAGGCCCAGTGATTGAAAGAAAAATTGCAAAGTACCAATAACAATTCTATTTGTTCTGTTTGGTAGGCTTAAAGGCTAATAAATAACTTAGATTTACTAGGTTAATGTAATGTTGTACATTAATCCTTATGAAGAAAAAAACCAAAACCAAGCCATTTCATGGATAATTTCCAAAGCAGGATTATTTCTGTGTTTGCTTTCCATTTATGCTGTTCTTCCTATCTGAGATGTCCCTGCTTGCATTGTCAGATGGCCATAGTCACACAAGAAGTCTCCAGCACAGTCAAGTACAGAACAATAATTCTTGACTCCTTTTTCTGTGCTTTACAAGTATTCTGATGTTTGTGACACCTGGCTTTCAAGTTGCTTCTCTGCTCTATCCATACATTTTACTGAATGCTTTTGTCATTTCTGGGCTTGCTTGCTGCCTTGTTTTTGTTGTTTTAAAACCTCTTTTCACCAGCTGACTTTGAGTACTTGTCAGGGTCATGATCTACCTATGTCATTTTTTTATTTTTTAGCTAAGGGAGACTCTTTTTTTTTTCTTCTGGGGCAGATATTGGTTATGGAATAATTCAGTTCATGACAATATTACCTTCATCATTTCTTTGACGTTTCCATTGCATTTGGGAAGCATCCAAGTATTCATGCCAGTTGTGTTCATTGCACAAGAATTTTGGCATCAAAACCACTGATGACACATATTTTTTTGAGGAGAAAAAAAAAAAAAAGCCAGTTTGTCAGTAGGCTTCTTTCTTCTTATTTGCAGTCTGGCTGTCAACCCATAAAATCATCAAAGTAGCTAGGTCTGTTGAGGATTGAGTACAGACAGAAAGAAGTCAAGAAGCTTCAGAGGAAGAAAAAGACATAGTGCAGAGCTGTCCAGTCCAATAGACTGGGCTGGAAGTGTAGAGGAGAAGAAGCTAATTATATTCCCAAGAAGAAGAAAAGAAGAATGGGTCACAGTCTGGGAGATGGGGCACTTCCTTTCCCTTGCCTCTGTAATCTGAAGTCTGTGGGGACATCACAACAGCAGAGCTGTATTCCAAGTAACTGCATTTATTAAATATTTGTAAATGCCCTTTGCTGAGGTTTCTGACTCTAGGCACTTCTGTTTGGCTGCCAACAGAGATAGCTGACTACAAGGATTATACAGTATTTAAAGCTGTATTGCCAAATTTCTTCTCACTGCTTTCTTTCTCCCTCTGAAATTAAGTGTGCACAAATTATAACTGTTACCAAACCATGTTTCAATGCTTCATAGTAAGTAAACCTGGGAGATAATGTCTATTTTCTGTTTGAATAACATCCTAAGGCCTTTATAGGAGTATCTGGAATAATGTCTCTATTTCCTTCTGTATGTATATTGACAGTCTTTCCTGCTTAATAGTAGCAAAATAGCTCAGCACTTCCATACTCAAGGTGGACATTACCTTTACTGTGCTTTGTGGTGTCCCTGACACTCATATGCTCTATCTATCTTGTGTAAGGGCACTGCCACAGGAACAAGCTGCTGTGGGATAAAAAATTGCATCATGCAGAAGTTGAGTCATGGTAAGAATTAGTTTGCACATTCTTATCATGCAGTAACTGTCAGTTAACTGAAGTAAAGGTAAACTTTCATGAAAGATCATCAGATTTTTGTATTATGTTGGAGGTAATAAAAATTTGTTATGCTTCTGAAACAGGTAAGGTGGTGTTCATCTAAAGAAATACGCAATGTAGTCATCCATTTGTGAGCTAAGCTAGCGTGATAGCCTGTGATTGATAGAGTCTCTGATCCAACACAGTTAATCTGATTTTAAAATTTATTTATATATTTGGTCATCTTGATGTGGCCCTGCAAATGTTTATTTTTTTTCTTTTCAGCAGAAAAGCACCTGTGGAAATTATTTCTCAGGTGTGCTTTCACATCGTGGAGGACTGGGTTTAGGTGGCTTAGGGCTGATTTAGTGCTGTGCTAACTCTTTTTCTGTTATTATTAAAGCAATTTAAGGCTCTCTTTCTTAAAATTTGTAAACTTTTCTGCATAGGACATGTATTTTTTTGTTCTCAGTACCTCAGTATTATCTAGGATTTATCAAGGATCTCCACATTGCATTTTCTTAGAACAGCTGAATTTTCCAACATTTTCATTCTGAAGTATTTTTTTCCAATCCTTCTGAGGTTCTAAATCAGACTTCATTTTAAGGCTCTTTCCTTTCACTTGTAAAAACATGCAAATGACACTTCTCAATTGTTTTCTGAACTAAACAGTTTTAAAGATGTTACAGCATAGTCCTTGAACATTTCTGCAAAGTGATGAATCTGAAATTCTCTTGATTTATCCTTCCATGTAGAAGTTGTTTTGCAGAAAAAGAAAAAGGGACATCTGCATGTGCCCAAATTCTTGAAGAATCAACAATCACTTGCCTTTTAGGACTGTAAAAGCACAGTCCTCAGATGCCTTCTGCATTTCTGTCTACCTGACCCTGTCTGTTTCCTGCAGACTGATGCAGCATGTTCTTACTGCAGTTCTTGAATGGATCTAGGATCTCTTTTGAAAAAGCCACTCATGCTGCATGTTCTGGGTTTGAAATTGGCCTAAATCACCGTTTATTTCTGGATCATCTCATTTTGCATACTACATGCTTTCTAGTCCTATGCTTCATCACTTATGCTCCCTTCAAAATGACGAGGGGTTGCATTTTCATTTGCTTTTTCTGTGTTTCACTTTCATTTCAGAGCCATCAGTAGAAGACAAAACAGAATGACCAGTGGTTTAAGAATACACAAATTCATAGAAATATCACTTATTAAAGCAAATGGTTTGTCTGCTGGTGTAGCATGGCTTGTTTTGACAGGGAACAAGTTATAGGTTTCAGCCCCTATTACACTAAACACTATTGCCAGATTTCCTCATCTCTGTTAGTTATTACATACTGTGCCAGTCTCTTGATATAGGAGATTCAGTCAACCGAGCTTCTCAACTCAATCCTCAACTTCTTCAAAAGACAAAGAATTTTAATTCTCTTTTTTTTCCCCAAATGATGTGGTATGTTAAAGTCCCAAGGCTACAGCTTGCCATTTTCATTCCACTGCTCTTTTGAGTTGGGACCTGGAGAACATAAGAAATCCTATTAATTCTGGATTCTATATAACCGATTTATTAACTAAATTCAAGCACAATGATTGTATTTAGTTGGGTCTTCATGAGGCAGAAGTTTTTTATGTATGTCTATCCAATGACCAAGGACATGATCAAATTAACATCTGTGTACTGAAAAAAAAAAAAAACAGAAGGTAGGTTATTGACATTCTAATTACTTTTTGTGATACTGGCAGCCAGTGACATTAGGTTAGAGGTAAGACCTTATCCTTTGAGATTTGGATGAATCTAAATGAAATGTTCTGGTTCAAAACTGTCACTTAGCATGTTTACTAAATTTTTCCATTCAAATAAATTCCAGATGACCAGAACTCTCAGCCCTTGGAAACCATAAATATCAAATATATGAGTATATTTGGGTCCACCCTTTTGTTTGCATATGCGTGTGTGCACTTTTATGTGTCTTTGTATGTATTGCATTCACCTGCAGCTGTGGAACAGTGGGACTTCTAGTGCAAGATAACTCCCAAGGACCACACTGCAGCTGGAGTGAAAAATGTCCCTGGGAGGTATTACTAACGGATTTGGTAAAAGGGGAGAAACAAGGGCATGCCCATATTAACAAGTAAGCATCAAAGAAAAGCATTATTGTTCTGTTTAGCACAAGGGAAGGACAGCAATTCAATCTACTGTTTGTATAAGGGGAAGAATAGAGGATATATATCTGGGAATATAGGCAGGAGGTGCAATAGAGAAGAGTGCAATGGAAGCAGAGGACATCTGTGGAATGGGAGGTAATATCAAAGACAGACAACTTACTGAGTACTTGTGGTGTCATTTCACCATTATTTATTCCCAGGTAACTCACAATTTATTCAGGTATTTGGTTGAGAGTGTTATATGTAAGACAGTATGCTTTCAAGCTGCCTGTGAATTAGTGCAACAAAGTGCAGAGGAGCATTTCCAAGGGAAACAAAATGAAACAGAATGCATCTTGTAATCTATACGCTAAAGGCAAAGAGAGCCACAAAGACAACATTGTGTCAGTGTTACCAGTTTCAGTAAAAGGTGAGGCATTTGGAACTAATAAATATGCTGATGGGAAATGAAGTGAGTATACAGGAAAAATCTATCTTCTAATGAAAGAAGTGTACTAGGGATTTCTAAAACCCATTAGGAAAAGGTTTCCTACACATGAGAACGCATTTACTGTTTTTTACCATTCTCATGAACACACATTTGGTGGCATTTAGCAGCTGCAGAAGACATAATGGCGTTTGTCCAATGTGAAAGACATTCCTAATCTACATTCGACACATCTATATACATGTGTGAAAACCATGGACACCTGACAGGCATAGGCTGACCAAAAAATTAGGAGACGGTCACAGCTAAGAAAAGCTTAGTGACCTCTAGCCAGTAACCCTTTCTTCCAAGGAAAAATTTTAAAAACTCACCAAATGACAGTGTACAGTGTATTACAAAGCCTATAGAGCTGTTTCATATCATGTGGCATGAATTCCAGAAACAAAGTCTTTACCCATTTAGGCAGAAAATGGTACTCTGATGTATTAAAAATACAAATGTTTGGTCTTATTGCTTTTGTGCAGATCAACTGCACATCAAAAGCAGTTCCAGCACTATTTGGAAGTGTTGAACTTCCTTATGCACTGAAGACTGATGTAGGATTTCTAGCTGTCTGAAGCTTGTATAGATGTATTCCACCTACTGCCCAGCTATCAAGGTGCTTATCTGAAGGAGAGAGACTGGAGGACAAGGCTCACACACAAGGGTCTGAACCACAATACCAAACTGAAAAATTAATTCTTTTCAAAGTCCTGAGCTCATGAAGTAGTCTGGAAGTTCAAGAGAAAGCTTGTTAAATGTTATTTGTATACTCAAGCAATCTATATTTGCCAGAAAGTCAACTTAAACATGTACAAGAGCCTTTCTGAAAGTTATGAAATCTGAAGCCAGGCACTGGCACCAGAAAATGTCTTATCCACTGGTCACTGCAACAACAAACCCTATACAGGGTAGGTACTGAGTGAAGGGACAGAAATATTTAACATTTCAAATGGTTTTATACATAAAGGTCATTGCGTTAGGCATTGTATAAACATAAACCAGGTGGTCTCTAGCTACTGATCTGCATTTTATATATGTCTGTGCGTGGAGATGCATACTTGTATGTATGTGTTTCTGTAGACATATGCAAATAATAACAGAATAGCTGAAGACTACAAACAAAAAATGAAAGGGAACCACAAGGCAATGGAACTATGGGAGATGAGATAATCTGTTTAAAACGCATCACACCAGCTCTCTAGCTGTTGATGGTTTCCTTTGTTACCTAAACATAAAGTTCCTGATTATGGCAGTGTCAATATAGTGTACTGTAGTAATCCACATCTGAAAGAAGATTGTATGTTCACATACATATTCTGTCCTACTGAATCAGAATATAATCTCATTGATGTTTGGAAAAAATGAGGTGACTTCTCTATATGGATCATATAAACAATTATGGCTGATGTGAATATATGGGTTTATCTATCATCTTATATTTCTTCAAATATCCTTGTTCTTCAATCCTGTTTAACAAAATGCAAGCCACTTTCCTTTTTACCTCCTTGTATCTGCTGTCAAACAGCACTCTCCTTACAGAAATTTGAAAATAATGTATAAGAAAAACTGTGCCGTAATTTCACTCTGTAACATAATAGGGCAAGAGTGGCATGTTCCATCAAGGATAGGGAATTTTTCTGTGTGCTGTGTTGCACACTGCATTAATTCAACTAATTGAATTTTTAGAGTTTTCTTATGCTAACAGTGAAATGTGAAAACACACTGCCTAATGAATAAAAAGACTGCACACATTTTAGCAACTCATTGACTTTTACAATTCATATTATTTTTTTTTTCAAATTTTAAAACTAAAACCTTTTAAGCAATTAAAAATATTTAAGGCTTTTTTTTATAAAACCAGTTTCAATAATGTAAGCAAAGTTAACAGAAGTTTCTAGGTTTCAATTGGTATTTGTTGTACTACAGCAAACAGTTCAAGGTAAATGAATGACCTAGATAACTAAATCACTGTTAGTCATTAAAAAGGAAAGAACAAAGGACTGCAAGCTAAAAGGGAAAGGGAGGGTGGAACAAAGAAAAGAAAAAGAAAATAATTTTTAAAAAGAATAAATAAACGGCAACAAAATGTTGAGTTGCGTGTAATAGCTATATTTTATTTTTTACACAGTATTTTATCTTTTTATCTGGTTTATCAATGTGTGAGTCACTTTACTCAAACCTTTGTTTTCAAATGTCCTTAACTTTATCTTGCTTTTGTCCTGAAATTGGAATGCTATTTCACATGACAAAGTTTCTGTTTATGTGATAGTCTATTACTTGGCTGTGGGCAATTTTTGTCCTTCTAATTTAAAAATATTATTTTCCTCCTATCCTTGCCATCCTGAGGCACTTGGTCTACCTGCATGGTTAAAGTTGTCATTCACCTCTGAATCAAAAGATCAGTGAGAAAACAAAGTACTTCCTGAACTGACTTTATGGGCCAAACAGAAAAAATGACAGTAAGAGAAGCATCAGTCAGAGATAACATTTGTGTCCATGGTTGTCATAAAAAAAAATATCTTTATATAACTAGAAAAAAAAGCAGGTCCATTGGTAGAGTTGGCTGAATAATTCATTGTGAATAAATTATCCAGCAGATGTACTCCCCACACATTGCTTTTTGTTTGTTTGTTTGTGAATGGTTTGTGAACAGACCTTTTCTTCTGCTAATGTATTCCTTATTTGGAACTGTTCACCGGAGTCTTTGTGCAAATCAAAGATGCTCCCAGAAAGGTGCTTTATGGTAATGTCAGCATTCTGGGTCAGATATATGGTTCATCTAGCTCAGTGTTGTATCAGTGGTCCCCATAAGAAAGTTGGAGTGTAAGAAAACATAACCTTCTCGCTGAGATTCTTTTCTTAGTAAACTCTTACAGATTGTGAAAACCAATGATTTTCAAACTTCCATGAGGGAGATTCATCAAGGTTTCTTAGCAGAAGTGTTTGTATAGTGATTTGCCATGAATGTGCCAAGTTACATTTTGACTCACTGTGGCTGTGATTAATTCCGCCACAGTAAGCAGACTTGCTTTTCTTGTTAAATTTGCTTCCTGATCCATTTTTCTGTTGTGGACAGTCATACCATATTCACAGCTTTCATGATGGTCACTCGGTCATGTAGTCATTCAAACACGGTGAGAAGGCACCTCCAGGAATCTTCTTGAATATCACTGGTATCAACTGAGCCTTCATGACTCCTAGCAACTGTTGATTTAATCTATTTTTAAAAACATCCAGTGATGCAGGCTCCACAGTCTTTCTAGTCAAGCTGTTCTTTACCATTACAAAGTTGTTATTGACATCTAATTCCAGTTTCTCTTACTGTTAAGGCTATTCTTTCTCATCATTTGTCATTTGGCATAGTTAACAGATGATTGCCTTTTTCTTTTTTGAAGTGCTTACATACCCTAACCTTCACCCTTTCAATTTTCCTTAATTTAAATATATGAATCTTTAAATTTCTGGTTTTGTTTGAGGGTTGTTTTTGTTTGGTTTTGTTTTTTTTTTTTTAAGTGCTTCTCTTTGTAGATCTATCTTTCCCTTTTTTGCTCTCTGTTCTCATTCTGATATGGTTCATAATGTCAACAAGAGCTGGACACTGCATTCCAGATGAGACCCTAAAAAGTAGCATAAAGTTGAAAGATTTGTTCATATTTTTTGCAAGCTATATTCCACTTACACATCTCAGTATGATGTTTGCCACCTTCAAAACAGCATGATGTTTTTGATCATGTTCAGACTGTAGTTTAGTTTACCCCTTGGACCTCTTTCCAAACCCTGCTATCCAGCCAGCTCTTCCCCACCCTGTGTTTGTGAAGTTGATTATTCTTGCCTATTTGTAATACCTCACTCTTGTCCCTACTGGATTTATCCCAGTTTTCCAAGGCAATTTCTATAATTTACAACGATCATGGCCTCTACTCCACTCTCATGTGATCCTGAATTCAGCTCTGGGCCCTCCAACATGAGAAGTATGTGGACCTGTTAGAGCAAGTCCAGAGGATGCCACAAAGATGGGCAGAGGGCTGGAGCATCTCTCCTATGAAGACAGGCTGAGACAGACTTGTTCATCCTGGAGAAGACTCTGGGAAGACCTCCTAGCAGCCTTCCAGTACCTAAAGGGGGCCTACAAGAAATCTGGAGAGGGACTTTTTACTAGGGCATGTAGTGACAAGACAAAGGGAAATGGCTTTAAGTTGGAAAGAGATTAATTTAGATTAGATATTAGGAAGGAATTCTTCACTATGGGGGTGGTGAGACACCAGAGAAGCTGTAGCTACTCCATCCCTGCCAGTGTTCATGGTCAGGTTGGATGAGGCTTTGAGCAACATGGTCTAGTGGAAGGTGTCCCTGGTCATTGCAGGAGGGTTGGAACTAGATGATCTTCAAGATCCCTTCCAATCCAAGCGATTCTATGATTTTATGCTTCTATGATTTTATGCTTCTATGATTCTAAATGCTATGTCTGTCTTCTATATATTTCAGACACTCAGTTTCATTTCACATGCAGATTTAACAATCTGTTAGGGCTTGTTTGTTTGATTATTTTGTTGTTGTTGTTGCTGTTTTTAAATTATTGTTTTATTTGCTCTTTTCTGTTACTAGCATCCTTAATAATGTATATTGAAAGAGTTCATATACTGGGCAGACCCTTTATATATATATGTAAATGTTCTGCTTGTGCCTCTTTTCCAAGCAAACAAGCAATATTTAATCTTGTCCTCTTAAGATAACCCTATATTGGAAGTTCTTCACTTTCGTAAAATAAAAAAGTTCACATTATCTGGCTGCTCTAAAACATATCATCTCCTAAATCTGGATTTTTTTTGGCCATGACCAACATAATGTTTGGAAGAACAAGATGAAAGGAGCATTAATCTTGATATAATACTGTGTATTGCCTCTGCTGTCATCAGGCCCTTCACACTAGTGTCTTCTATATTTACCAACATAGATACTGTATCTCATCTAACTAATTCACTGACAGTAGTTTCTATGAATATGTAAGAGAAAATTAGTATATCCTGCACTGACAGACAGCTTTTCAAGTAGGCTGTAAGGGTGAGGCTCATCTGATTAAGCATAGATTTTTACCATAGAACTATCTAAACTAATAATATTACCTTCTCTTTATACTTAGTGGAGAGCAGTTCCTGGGACCTTGTATAAGCAGCCTAAAGTTGGAAATATGAATATCTCTGAGTAAATCACCTTTTATGAGCTCAGTAAGCACAGTCCAGTTTTAAGGAGAGAGATAGGATGAATGTCATAAAAAAGGCATTGCCTGATGTGCACTGAAAAGCTATATATTTCTGGGTAGTTTAAGCACAAGTGTACTTGAAGATGAAGAAATCTTTGTATGAAATTCACATACAGAGTTAAAAGCAAGCTCATGTCTGAGTAAATTACATCAAGACACCTGTATTGATTTACGAAAAGAAAAAAGTTTATTAAGTGCAAGAAGTTACATCAGGGTTTAGCTGCGTTTATTACTTCTAGGTAGTCTAGTTTCATTTTATAAAACAAATGTAATGATTGCATTCTGCTTTATCTGCACACACCTTATTTGTAATGATTTCTGAATCATGTGACTATGTATTTCATTAAATTCAAGGACAGTGTTTGCTCATGTCTATTAATACACCTGAATCCCCAAACAATAAGTGATTTTAATTAAAATATGACTATATAAAATCATAATTGCCATTTTTTGAAAAGAAAAGAAGGCTTCATAGAGGATTATTGATTGTTAGAAGAATTTACATTACAAAAATTTTCAAAGTTCATCTTCCTTCTCTTATACATGCTGTTGTGCACTAGCTTCCTACTTCACTAGCAGTGAAATAGGTTTTATTTAAAAACTCTGTTTCAGAACCACCTTGCAATAACAGTTAAAAACATTAACTTTAAGACTTATTGATTATGACTATACCAGGTAACACAGCTCTGGTGAACAGTTTGGAAAAATTTATCCTAAACGTGCAACTTTTAGGAGGTCATAGTTTGCCTTTCAGAATGAAAACAATAATTTAGTTGTTTTTTTTTTTTTACCAAAGAAACAGATTAGAAGATGAGAGTTGTAGAGATATTTTAATTTCTGTAAGTGGTGATTATGCATAATCTTTGTCCACGTTTCTGATCCTGTTATCTTCCATTTGGGTTGAATTTGGGCCCACCACTTCCTCACTGAACTCTGTGGGGCTAATTGCCGAGTGAGCTGTTACTGAGAAGCTGGTGAAAGTAAGCTAAATCTGAGCCTGTTTTCCCATGATGAACACTACTTACAATAGGAGAATTCTAAACTTTTAATGTGGGTTTATACTAAAATAAAACAGCTCCATTAATCTCAAGTGGAAGTGGAATGAAAAGACAGTCTCAATGCTTATGATTTTGAAAACATGACTGGATTCACTATTATTAGCAGTAGAAGATCTAGAATCCTTGATTGCTACTTCAGTAATAACTTATTTTTAGAAATCTCCTTATATGTGAGGTACCAATAGACTTGATTTATCCCAAGAGCTTCTGACTGATTTAGCATTACCCTATCAACCATTGGCAGCAAACACTGTTTTATCCAGGAACGAGAAACAGCTTTGAAAATACTTCTTAGTGTACTGCACATAAGAAGCAAAAAAATTTATAAATTATGATCAGGTAGTGAGGTGGACTGCGAACTAGCTGAAGGAGAGAAGCCAGAGAGTTGTAGTCTATGGGGCGGAGTCTAGTTGGAGGCCTGTAACTAGTGGAGTGCCTCAGGGGTCAGTACTGGGACCAGTATTATTTAATATATTCATCAACGATTTAGATGAGGGAATTGAGTGTACTGTCAGCAAGTTTGCTGATGACACTAAGCTGGGAGGAGTGGCTGACATGCCAGAAGGCTGTGCTGCCATCCAGCGAGACCTGGACAGGCTGGAGAGTTGGGCAGGGAGTAACTTGATGAAATATAACAAGGGAAAGTGTAGAGTCCTGCATCTGGGCAGGAACAACCCCAGGTTCCAGTATAGGTTGAGGAACGACCTGTTAGAGAGCAGTGTAGGGGAGAGGGACCTGGGGGTCCTAGTGGATGACAGGATGACCACGAGCCAACACTGTGCCCTTGTGGCTAAGAAGGCCAATGGCATCCTGGGGTGTATTAGAAGGGCGGTGGTTAGTAGGTCGAGAGAGGTCCTCCTTCCCCTCTACTCTGCCCTGGTGAGACCGCATCTGGAGTATTGTGTCCAATTCTGGGCCCCTCAGTTCAAGAAGGACAGGGAGCTGCTGGAGAGAGTCCAGCGCAGAGCAACGAAGATGATTAAGGGAGTGGAACATCTCCCTTATGAGGAAAGACTGAGGGAGCTGGGTCTCTATAGTTTGGAGAAGAGGAGACTGAGGGGTGACCTTATAAGTGTCTATAAATATATAAAGGGGGAGTGTCACGAGGATGGAGCCAGGCTCTACTCAGTGGCAAACAATGATAGGACAAGGGGTAATGGGTACAAACTGGAACACAAGAGGTTCCACTTAAACTTGAGAAGAAACTTCTTCTCAGTGAGGGTGACAGAACACTGGAACAGGCTGCCCAGGGAGGTTGTGGAGTCTCCTTCCCTGGAGACATTCAAAACCCGCCTGGACACATTCCTGTGTAACATTATCTAGGTGTTCCTGCTCCGGCAGGGGGATTGGACTAGATGATCTTTCGAGGTCCCTTCCAATCTCTAGCATACTGTGATACTGTGTGATACTGTGATAAAAAATTCAAAAGTTATTTTAAAACATAGGAATGTTGTAGCCAAGAAATCTTGTTCAGGTAAATTCAAGAATTTGATTTTGGAGATCAAATCAAGGATACTCCAGTTTAAATTTGTTGTTTATTATTTCCTTGCTTTTCAACATCAAACTGATATGTCAAAACATTTCACTGTGATTTTAAGGAAGAATCAGATCAAAAAGATGCTGCCATAACACAATTCCCTCTGCCTCTTTAGCAAATGTATTTATGAAAGGATTTACAGGTTTTTGGATCATCAAATTCCATGGTAAACACTGAGTATTCACTGATGTAAAGTGAAGCAAACACTGGATATGGATGTGATCTCACCAGCATAAAATCTATGTACTAAAATCATAGCTTTCTATGTCCTGTTTGTCTGTCTTCTCATTGCCATAAATGAACAGAAACAGAATTCTAAGATAAAAGTCTCTAAGGTGGGTAATTCAATGAGCAATCAAAAGCATTGGAAAGAAAAATCTTTCTGACATGGAAGGGACAGAAAAAGTGAAGTTGTGAAGACATCAGTTTCGTTTTGAAGTCACCAAATATGACTGAGACCATCCCTGAAGGAAACAGTCATATATGAAAGCTTTTCTTAAAATGTTTGTTTATTTGTGATAAGAAACAGATCTACAGCTTTTAATATACCGATCATAACAGGTAGCTTTTTCTAAATTAATAGTTTAGTGCAGGAAACAATATAGTACTAAATAAAATCCATCTTGGTATATCTTAAAATTTAATAATCTTGCTTCACAGAAGTAAGGATTCTATGGGATGCTCCTTCAAACTACAAATAACATATGCTGGCACACCATGTAATATCAATGGTAACACGTTTGTTTACTATTCCCTTTTAGTAGAAAATCCCCAAATGCAAACAAATTTCTGACATTATCCAGTTCATATAAATGCAAAATCTTTGCTAGAGTGTCATCTTCCAAAATGCTCTAGTATTTAATCCACTCTGCCAGTTCAGTCATTTTTATGGAAATGCATCATAGATGATTTTCACAGCATCACTAAACTATATTTTACTTTGAATCTTAAATATCATTGAGTAAATATGTTTAAAGGAATGCCTTGTACTTGATAATTGAGTAATCAAAAATGGAATAAATGGTGTGTCCATCTGGACACATTATTTTCTTTGTTTTCTAATCCTTTTGTTGTGCTTCATTTTGTAGGTCCTCTGTATGGCTGAATAGAAAATATTATCAATAAAGGCAAGCCATTAATCCACCCATGACAAAAATTAAGATATATTTGTCCTTTAAGGCTGACTGCCTCTGTTCTGTTCGGCTATGGAGGTCAATAACCTGTAAGTGTTTAATGAATATTGCGATAATGTTACTTTCATTATTGAATTAGAGATGGCTTTGAAGAAGACATAATGGTTTTGTCTGTTTTGTTTTATATTTATTAAACTTTAGAAAATGTATGAGTCATATTTCTTCAGTTAATATTTTGAAATAACATGAGTATTTACATAAGATTTACATTAGAAAAAAATTAATAATAAAGAATAATCTTTCTGTCTGCTAATAAAGACATTCCTACTTTTGTGAATCCTAGCAAATCTGAAATAGATTTATTACTGAAGACTATTTCACAGTCCTGGGATTAAATTGTTACCATGTAATTTTATATAAATATTTCATATGCCCATGGCGGGGGGGTTGGAACTTGATGATCTTAAAGTCCTTTCCAAACCTAACTATTCTATGATTCTATGATTCTATATATTCATTATTTAAAGTTAGCTAGTCTTTACTGTCAGCAGATTAAGAAAATCGAAGGGCCAATCAAAATCACAAAGATGTCACTGGTAACAGTAAGAAAAGTTCAGATTTAAAGTCTATTTAGAAAATTAACTTAAACTCAGATGTAAATGAACTGTTCTTCAAAGCACTCAATCAAAGCTCAAAAAGACATAAAGAAAGATGCATCTAATTCTAGCAAATGTGCAGTGAACATGCCTAGAGAACAAGTTTACCCTTAACGCTTTTACAGTGGTCTAAAGAAACTACCCTCTTTAGTAGTTCCCTAAATATACCAGGCAACATATGGAAAACTTCTTCTGGCCCTCAATAGGTACTTTAAATTGTATTGTTAGACCAAACAGTGGCGTATGAAATTGTCCTAGGTATTTAAACTGCTACATATTTTGCAAGTTCCAGCAAAGAAGGGAAAGGGGGAGTTACTCTTTCTTCTGCTTCCATAAGTATACATATTTTGTAAGAATGAGTTACATAGCAGTATTATAGTAGTTTCCTATAGGAAATCTGTCAACACAGGAGTTTACTACAGAAAAAAGGACATATTCCAGTTTTCCTAACAAAGCAGACCTGAAATCGAATTTCTTAGAAACAGCAGATGTACAATTCAACTCTATCGAAAGCCTTCTTATCGGTTAAAAGTGAATAATTCTTAAACCAGCCACTAGATAATAACCTGATTATATGATGAAGACATACAGAAATCTAAATTATATTTTAGAATCTCCTGTAGTTTCCTTAGTTCACTTGCAAGTCTGCATAGAGCAGGCAGCACCACAATACAGGGCACTGAACAGAAGTTTCTTGTGGATTACACAAATTTTTAAAATATGTGCAGTTCTCACTTTTGTCTTTTGCAAAATCTTGCAATTCTCCTTTGGTTTATGTCTTTCTTTTATTCTTCAACAATATATCAGACACAGATTACCGTAACTCATGGAACCACGCAGTTATCTGTGTTGAAACTATTACTGTCTTAGGCAGGTTTTAGCAGTCAGTGTTATTATTTTCCTTATATGAAAAATTAATGGTTATGTTTGTGTTTAATAGTATTTTTTTCCTTGAATTAAAAGTAACCATTTTCTAACATGAATCAAGCTATGCTTAGATAAATATGCCCTGTAAATAACAGGCATGCATGTTTCAACTAACATTATAAATACGTATAAGTAAGCAAATTAAATAATGGGAGGGAGGAGGTATGTTAAAAAACGAACAAACAAACCAACAAATAAGACTAGGGAATGGTAAAATCAAAATTATTCTTGTAGTCTTCAGAAAGAGGTTATATATACTAATATGTCATATCTGCCTCCAAATGCTATTACAAATGCTTTCAAGTGAGAAGAAACAGAAAGGACAAGAGTGCAAGTTTCAGATACTCTTATCAATACTTCAACATTTTCGTAACAGTCCTCCTGTTGACCATTAGATAGTCGTAACTCAAGTTAGAAAAAATATATATGCATGTGTATTTCAAAATGCTGCCAAACTGCTAGCAAAATGAACGGAAGTTCAAATTTGTGTGCATGTGTGTGAAAAGACAATAATTGCAGCCAGTTTCTCAGCACTGTGTGAGGTCACCAATCTACTCATTGAGAGAAGCTGTCTTCTAGAAATTGCTGTTTTATTTAGTAGAATGTTTTCTAGCTGTTATGGTTGAAAAGAAACTGTTTGTGATCTGAAAAGGGTATTAAATGGAGCAGTGTCCCATTTCCAGACATAACGCCAAGTGAGATACATTCATCAAAAAAGGCTATTAACCTTTATACCTAGAGCTTCACTTGTCAATATACTTAACTTTCATTCTAATGATCATTTTATCAGAAAAATCTGCTTCTTTTAGTCCCTAATTCCAGAGTGCCAATCACATCTGCTGAAAAAATCTAGCTTTCTTGATGGCCTTCTTCATGTTATATGTTGTAAATATAATGACCTTAAACATATGAAACCATGAAAGAGAGTGTAATTTTAACTGAACAGAATAATAAGATAAATAACACTACTTATAGTTTTGCTTGATACTGAGATTACTATTTACATTGCTAAGAAGCGCTTTCGTATATGATTAGTCAAAATCTTCTTCAGCTAATGGATTCTGGCAAAGAATTTCTAGTCTGTCATTTTATAATGTCATACAACTGAAGATCTCCCACCCACATATAAATCCAGATCACTACAGATTACAAATAGAAATGTGGTTTATATCTGAACATGCAACCAACTTCTACTGTGTGAAAATAGTGTTATTCTTTCTTAATATGTCTAGTCACATCTTTTACTGACATATTCCTTCAGTGCCTGGGCTTGTTTTCTTTTTAGATACAAGTTTCTCAGTTATTCTAATCTTCTTTCTGACATACTTTATTCAGTGCTATGACTTCTTAACCTTTCTCAGTTCATAAGATTGAATTCTACTTACTTTAACTTAAGAAAAGGGATTTAGCCTCAGACTCGGACACCTAAATTTAGGTGTCTATTGATAGCCAGGTTTCCTCTTGTAGTCCCTACAAAGCTGGATCTCAATTTGATTGAGCATGCATACATTTCTAAAGCCATTTCAAATACCCTGTAGTATCCAAGATACTTACATGGGAGATATGATTGAGGACCTAAGTATATAATGAAATAATATGAAAACTAATGCTCTTCTACAGTTGATGTTCTTCTGCTGCATCCCAGGAAAGATATGCAAGAGAATCTCATTTTGCACTCACATGCAGGTACACTGAAATAGGTACCCGTTTGGCTTAAGCACTGGAATCAGAAAGTAATTCAGCTGAATTAAATTAGATATCTAGTAGAGGAGACTAGATAAAAGCTCTTTAGGTCCTGCTAGCTCTGTTGACGAGCTCTCCATTGACTACAGTGGATACTGATGATGCCAAGATTCATAAGCACAACTACACTCTGTGTAGATGTAGGCAAGCTGAATCTTACCTACGCTGTCTGTTTCTTTTTAATTCTGCAGGCTCTTCCTGAGCTATTCTCCTGAACTTTTTTCTTACATAACCTTTTCCTCCCCTGGCAAATAATATTTTAGATGTATCTTTTCTCACATTCATTTGCCATAAACCTAAACACTGATTTTCTTTTGCCTCTATTTTTCTACCCTTCTAGTTTTCTGCTGTTTATATCCTTCCCACAGAAATTGCTACAGGTGTGATCAATTTGCTCCGAGCTAAATGTTTGCAATATAGATACCAACTCCAGAAATCCAGCTTTGCCTTCCTTTACAGTCAGTGTAGGAAGGTGAATGCTTTTTAAAAGTGGTTCATTGGATTTATTTGAGGTAATCACTCTAAGATGATAAATATTATGCTTCCAAATGTCTGGGATTTTTTCCACTGAATTCTCTTAGGAAAATTCCTTGTGAATCCAACATGCAAGTGTGAGTTGAATAAGTTCAGGAAAGTTAAGAATTTTCCCTGTTTTATCAATATTATTTACTGCTTAAATCACAGATGAACTGTCGATTTCTAATTTTATGTAAATTATCTTGTAACACGTCTGCTATATTTTACTTTATACATAGAACCATAATGCTTGACTTACTAACCTCATATGTGTTTTAAGACATGAAAAGAAGAAAAGGACTGTGTGTTGTGTGTACTCTGATATTTGTTCTGGCATGCTGAAGAGCAGAGGAAACCAGGGAAAGATCACTAATTCTTTTCAAACTTGCGACAGTGCAGCCAATATTTGATCTCCAGTCTTACATCTGGTTTATTTTGTTTGTAGTAAATTATCATTGTGGCATTGTGCCTTTTGAACAGACTTCATTGATATAAAAATTAGTTCTGATCTGGCCAAGTGAAAAATATGTAATGTCACCTAACAATGATTCCAGTGAGAGTACTTTAGGACCCTTTTTAAAAATAATGAGATAGATGTAACTTCAAACCAATGAATATTCAGCAGTGGAGCCATTGTACATCCAAAATAGCTTGCAAGCTAATAAGAACAAAAAAAAAAACCAGTTCGTGGTCAGGTTTTGACTGTGATTTTTTAAATGATCCAAGCAACTCATGTACATGACCAGACTCGTAATTTGCATTCTGGACTACAAATGGCAAATTCCAGCTAGTGCAGTGAGTAGTTTTAACACTGTAGAAAACATAGAAAGTCATACAAATTTTGACAGAAATTACACAAATACAATAAGAACAGTGAAACTGGTCAAAACAGTTAGTTAAGTGTATCCATAATTCCTCTTTACCCCTATGTAGTGTGCAGTTGATAATTCAATTGGCAGTTTAAAAAAAATGACCAAATCCCTTTTAGTTTGTTTGAATATACATTGCAGTTTGTAATCATGCATTACTCTATTTCCACAATACAAAAGAATCATATGACAGAGAATATATTAATTTAATTTTTAATTCTAGGTCACAATTACATATTCTTTCAGGTTTCATTTTTTTAAGAAGACTTTTCATAAGTTTAGAATTTGACCCAAACTGTCCGCAATTCAGGCTGATTGCCACAGCTCTTAGTTAAGGTGTAACCAGTGAAGTCTAATGACATGTAACATGAATCTCAGATTAAGAGAAAGAAATGTCTTCCCCCCCCCTTATTTATGTCATGCTCCAGACTTTCTTGTCTCATCTCCTTGGTGATGGGAAGCAGCTGCTGTCAAGACCATCACTCCAATCCAAAAAGAGGATGATGATGGTGATGATATTGTCCATAATGTACCTAAGGATAGAGGTGAAGGTGACAATTCAGTCTGCTCCTAGCTCCTAAATACTTTGAAGAGAACATGCATCTAGTTGTCGTAGCCTGGTTATAAACAGTTGTAAAGATATAGAGAAAAATGAAAAAAAAAAAAGGAAGAAGAGAAGACATTCTTTAGAAAAAAAGCACACTTATTTAGAATTACTTTTGCCTGCACCTCTATGCAACTTGTGATTAGGCATCTCTGATTTACAGAAAAGTTATGTATTTATATGGATAGCAGGAAGGTCTGATTCTAGTAGCTTAGTAGAAAATAAACTGCTTTAGGACAATATCTGTCTGTCAGCAATTACTCAGATACTTGTATCGGGAGTAAATAATTTCATATTTACTACCTGTGAGATTGGTGTGTGCATGTGTATTCTTCTGAACCATCTGGCACCAACTGACCTCCATGGGATGACCAGTTAAGCCAGGCAGTAGAGTGTCTGAGCCAGGTATATGAACCTCTGGGGGCCAATACTGTGAAACATCTTAATTAATGACCAGGATGATGGTCCACAGTGCACCCTCAGCAAGTCTGCAGATGATACAAAACTTGCATCAGTGGCTCATACACCAGATGGCTATATTGCTATTCAGAAGGACCTCAAAAAGATAGAGAAATGGGCTGACAAGAACCTCTTTAAGTAAGTTTACCAGAGGACAATGACCAGTCTTGCATCTGTGGAGGAGTAACCCCAGGCACCAGTACATACTAGGGGCAGAAAAAACTCATGACAGTGTGCCCTTGTGGCAAAGAAGGCCAACTGCCTTCTGGGCTGTGCTAAGGAGAACAATGATGGAAGGTTGAGGGAAGTGACCCTTTCTCTCTGCCCAGCATCTGGAGTGCTTGATCCAAATGTGGACTTTGCACTACAGAAGAGACATGGACATACTACAGCCAGCCCAACAAAGTGGCATGAAGATGATTAAGGGACTAGACTTCCCGTCAAAGGGGCTCTTATCCATGTCTCTAAATACCTGGTGAGGGAATAAAGACCATGGAGCCAGGCTCTTCTCAGTGACAGGACAAGGGGTGATGGGCATAAATCAGGAAATTCCACCTAAACATAAGGAAAACTTTTTTTATTATGAGGATGGTCAAAGACTAGAGCAGATTCCTCAGCAAAGTTGTGGAGTTTTCAACCTTGGAGATATTCTATATCCAACTGAACATAGCCCTGAGTGACCTACTGCAGCTGTCTCTGCTTTGAGCAGGGCTGGATGATATCCAGAGATGCCTTTCAACCTCAGTTATTCTTTGATTCTGCAATGATACTGATGGTGAGTCCAATAATAAAACTGATGTATCTTTTAACAGTTGTTATTATTATTGTCCTATCCACAAAGAAACAGAAGAAGAACAAAATATAGAAAGCAACATAAAATGTACTTTTTGATCTGAAATACAGGGGTTAGCTTTTGAAATTTTGATGTGAAAACTTCTTGTTGGTGCAAAGAGAATCTTTTCTGGGAGTTTTAAATAATGACTGTAACAAAAAAATCAATGTAATGGGGATGGCTGGGATGGAATTCTTTTTCTTCACACTAGCCTGTATGGTGCTGTTCTTTATCTTTGTGATGGTTATACCACTTCATTGATTCAGCTACCCTGAACAGCACTTGCCCAGTGCCAAGGCCCTCTCTGGTTTTCATTCTGCTCCCACCCAGGGTGAAGACTCAGAGTAGGTGGGATTTCGGGAGGGGACAGAGCCAGGACAGCTGACCCAAAAAGACCAGAGATATTCTGTATGATATTGCATCATGGTCAGCAATAAACTTCTGGTAGTGGTAAGCTTTTTTTCTAAAGCAGCTATTACATGGAGCCTGGCTAGACATCACTCAGCTGGTGGGAAGCGGTGAGTGAATGCCTTTGCATCACCTGGGGTTTTGTTTTTGTTTTTTTACCACCCATTTTCCCTTCACTTAATAAACTATCTTTATCTCAACCCACAAGTTTTTCTTGACTTTGCCTTCCAATTCCTTCCCTCACCCTGCTGGGAGAAATTGAGCTGGGTGGAAGCTTACCTGCTGGCTGGGTCAACCCACCAAAATGGTAGAATCATAGAATGGTTTGGGTTGGAAGGAACCTTAAAAATCACCTAGTTCCAACGCCCCTGCCATGGGAAGGAGCACCTTCTGCTAGCCCAGGTTGCTTAAAGCTCCATCCATTTATATCATTCAGATTAAATGCAGATATGAACTCACATATCTGAGTCTCACAGTATTAAAACAAGAATCTAGGGTAAAAGCAACTATTTTACACATATTAGCATTTGAAATTCTGCTATTTTAAGCAAAGAGAGAAGTACTATAGAGGTTTCCTGACACATGGAGCTGTATTTTGTAGCTGCTATAGTAAGATTAGTGATATAAATGACTCTCAATCATTCAGATTATTTAGATATCATTCACAAAATTGCAGCAGTTCCACCCCTGTGCTGTTTGAATATCTTATGATAGTACTCTATTTAATTAACTGCACACAACCTAAAAGTGGCAGTTTTGCAAAATTGCTTTTCATTTCTTTACATTTGTGTCTGAGAGACCACAGAGCCATGAACCAAAGGGCAGTGAACATGGCTTGAGGAAAATTTCAGGAGACAGTCTTACTCGTTTGAGTTTCACTGGTACTGCCTAACACTCCTAGGGGAAACAAATTCATTAAATAGGCATGGAACTTACATATTACTTAGTATGAGCAGCCTACTTATTAGGTAGGACTGATTCAGTTTTTTTGATCCTCTCATTCCTGCTCTCCTTGCATCCCCCTAAATCACCTATTCCCTGAATGGATGTGCAGTATGGGTATATGCTTATTTGTTTGTCTTCACCTGGTACCTGAGGCCAAGACTGAGTTGCATTTTTCAGTTATGGACGATTTTAAGCGAGAAGCACAGCATACGGCTTCATCAGTTCAGGACAAAGCTGGTTTTGCAAAGTGGGTTTCAGATCAAGTGCCGGACTGCAGGTACTTTGTAGATACTCTGCTTTAAAAGTCACATTAAGAACACTTGCATATAAGAACATTCATTAAGGCATAGCACATTGCTATTGTATATAGGGCAGATAGCAGTACAAAATGTCCTGTTTTACTGAAAGGCTGGACCTGATGTCAGCCTTCTAGGTACTGCTAGAAATGAAGACAAAGGTCTCATTTTCAGAGATGACAGAAATATTCTGACCAGATGCAGCTGGAGCAAGACTGATTTCCCAGAGTTTACTTTAGCATACAGTAGTTGAAATTCAAGGCACACTTTTTAAAATCTGGGCTAAAAGATACTAATCCCATTTATTCTTTGTATTATGTTTGGAACTATCACTAAGTAACATGTATCTAGACTGGTGGGTAGGTGTGGGACTGTTTCTTTATCGATGCTGGTACTGATCCTTTATCCAATAGCAAAAAGGATGTTTGCATCAGTTCCTGCAAGCTACTCTGAATGTACCAAGTATTCACCAGCCTGAACGCTAGTTTGTGTTCAGCTCAAGATTTATCAAGCATTAGGTACTTTGCTTGGAATGAGCAGAGATTAATTTTCCCATTAAAATTAATTCAATATAAACAATTTGTAGCATTTGGGTAAATTCATTGCTTTTTCTAACTCTTCTGCCTAACTGTCTAGACAACATGAGACCATTTAAGAAAAGCCATTGCACAAGAGGGCAAATCCATCCATAGGAATTCAATTCTTTTTAGTCACCTCCGTGTTCACAAGGCATTTTTAGATACTAATGCAGCTCTGACTGGTAAACTTGAAAAATTCAGGACCAAAGAGCTTTTTCTTGGCAAATGTTTAAGTTTTATATTTCACCCTTATAGTCACTCCTACTGTGCTTCCCTCAGTTGCAATTCTGAAATAGTTCTGAACTAGTAAAATAAACCTTTAAAAAGTTTCAAGCAGATTTTCTTGATTTAAAAATGATGATTTATGATTATGCGAGCTAGGTTTAATATGCATTAGGAATTCAAATGCTGTTGCAATAATTTTTTAGTAAAAGCTGCTTTTTAGAACTACCTTTGCACATTCTCTCCACAAGCAATAATTCTTCATCTATAGAGTAATTTATTTCTTCTGGTTTTAATATGTTACAGATGAATGGTTGTATGTCTTTCCTGTTAGAGCATTACAAGACAGGCCACTTTTGCATTAGGCTGGTACTACAACAGATACCTGTGGTGCTCTTCATGGTTCATGTGGTACTAATTTAAATGGGAAGTTGCACATATTTCATTGAAACACTTGGTAAAGCCAGCTTTCACAGAAGGGTGCAAATGATGGACTGTTCTCTGTGTGCAGCTGAACTGCTCTAAATGTGTCAGTGAGGGTTATGGATCATTTCATTCACCCATCAGCTCTGGTCCGCTGTGTGTACAAATCACAGTATAGTGTCATCCAACAGAACATTCCTGACAATACTAGAACATTTATAGTACTGCCATTTTTAATAGGAGTTCTGCAACCCTGTTTAAATAGTATTACTTCTTTAACCCTTTAAACTCTGAATTTGAAGTCATTTTTGGTTTCCCTCTCTGTTATTTGCAGTGTCTCCAGTTTGGACTTTGCTAATTTTTCTTGGTTTCATAGCTATTGGGAAAGGAAATAAGAGGCAGTCAAGGTTAAAGGCAAGTTGCAGCCAGGACCTATATTCAAGAAACATTCAGTTTCCATAACCAGTATGTTATTTTCTGCTTTTTCCTTAGTAGTGATCTTTAGATAATTCAATATCCCATGAATGTAAAGTCCCTTTAAATACCAAACAGTCCTCTGTCAAGGATTGAATTGATGATAAAAGTTACATGGTAAGTGAAGCATTTATCTTTCCATTGTCAGAATGAAAAACATTTTTTTGGCAGTTTCACGACAATATTTTCCCATTACATAGACTTTGCAGCTGAGAAAAGAAAGAAACTTGCTGAAATTTAAAGGAAACTTTGTCAGTGACTCCTCATGGAGGGGAGAAACTGCAGAAAAGAAACCTAGTATAATTATAATCACTGTAAAAGCAAATGCATGCATTTGTGTTTAGGGAGTGGCCAGCTATGTTAACGCTTACTCTTTATCTTACTTCTCCTGTGTTAGAATTGATCCTTCCCAGTCCTGCATAATAGACTGATGGAACTCGCATTCAAAAGTAATGCTGATCAGATGATACAAGTGTATACATTTAGGCTTCCCTTTATTCTGTAATTGCCATTTAAAATCAGGCGTTGTGAATATTTGTTTTCTCTAGAAGAAATGGTGACTTACCAAGGGAGATGTTCACACTGGTGAAATTAAGGTAGCTTACTCAATGTATTGACATTATAAACTCTTCTTAATCCAAAACCTACAGTCACTGGAAATTGACAGGCTCCTAACTCAGATTTTCAGGTTTCTCCATGGACTATAAGAAGACACATCATCTGTGCTAGGCACCAAAATTAGCTGTTTAAACTTACACAATGTAATTATCTCCTAGTTGGATAATTATGGATTTAGAAGTCTGTATTTAAAAAAACAGGGTTTGGGATGGTTTAGTACAAACCTTGACATCTGGTAACTTCCCAAATCAGTTCACTATGCTATATAGAGCGGTTAATTTTGGACCAAAGTTACTTCACATACCTCATTTCTGGGTTCATACCAATCATTGTTCTGCATATCTCCTAAATACATGGAGAATATTCTGAAAACAACATTCTTAAAACAAAGCAAAGCAGAAATAATTTTTTAATTGAACAACATGAGATTTTTTCTGAATATGACTAAGCCTGCAAATACATCCTGGTTGGGGTTAATAATACCAGCAAATTTTCTAACACCACTAACCACTTTTATCACTTGAAAGCAAGGATCCTGGATCAGCACTGGCAACCACTGTAAAAGTAAGGATATTAACTACTGAATATGAGTTAGTTATTCCCTACTAGCTCTAGTAGAGCATATTCCCCTATGGACAAGGAGACCTCATAGCAGACTTCCAAAAGGGGGGCTACAAGGATGCTGGGGAGGGACTTTTCATTAGGGACTGTAGTGATAGGACAAGGGGTAATAGATAACTTGTGCTTAGCCACTTCTCAGAAATGGAAAGGCCACACAGTAGCACCTTTCTTCTCTCCTGTGGGATGCAATGGCAGCTCAAGAAGTTCATGAAATAGGAAGAGGTGGGTAAAAACAACTTATCTCCTTGTTTGGTTGTGGGATTAAGTTGCTACTGATGATCATGCAGATTTCAGATATTTTCAACTGTAACTTTTCCTGTGGTAAAATTTACTTACTCTATTCTCATGTCAGGGTAAGGGCCAAGTTCTGCAAGGTTTGATGAAAATTCCTGTCATGATTTTTAAATTACAGATAATTAGTATGTGCTTTATTTGACTTGGGAGTATAGTATAATTACTCTTTGCATGTTCTTGTAAGCTTACAAGCTTTTGCTTCTAAGCTTTTGATTTTTCTGTACATTTAAATTTAATCTTTTGCTAAATATATTTGAAATAATTCAGACTGTAAAACAATAAAGTTATTAAGTTCACTGTGAGGATATTTTTGAGTTTAGTTTTGCTCTTATGTATACGATTGGTAGAAAGTTTTTTCTCCTCCTATTAACTCCAGTGAGAGCAAAGTGAATTATTATTTTTGCCTATGTAAATTAATGAAACTCCATCAGTGGTATCAGTAAGCCTGTCAACATAAAATGACTAAAGAATTTGATCATATTTATGTCTTTTGTCCCTGTGAGATTATTACTGGATGGTTTTTATACTTTGGCTGCAACATCTCTCAGAGATAGAGGGCAAGGGTCTATTCTTGGCTTTTGCTGATATGCATGCTGTGTTATGGAGACACTCCAGCTTCTCTGTAAATAAAACCTAACAATGCCATTCACACACACACACACCCCAAGTGCAAAGAAAGCCATTATACTTTCCAATTTCTGAAACTAAAGTTGACAGACAATGGCTATATGCTCTGAATATATGATTGAAATTATTTGAGAGATTAAAAATTGTAAATTACTCCATTTCACACCATGTGTAAATAATGTTTCTTTGTGCCCCTTCATTCAAGACTGTATGTTTGGGAACAGTCACTTTTTCTTTAAAAAAAAATCCATTTGTTAAAAATGAGACATGATTTCTTGCCAGGGAAGCTGACAGAGAAAAAAAAAATGGTGATGGAGAATATTCTTTTCATCTGCTTCTGAATGATCACTCTGTGATGCTGTTTCTTAAATTCCCTAGCTAAAAGCCAGCCTCACTGCAGAAAAATTACTCGTATCCATTTCCCAAATTGAGTAATGGCAAGCAGAGATTCTTGGAATGTGCCTACACCTCACAGTGAAAGGCTGCGTTAGACGTACTCTAGCACACTCTGAGCAAGCTGGTAAGTCTGTGTAGCAAGAATATGAGCGTGTGACGCAGAAGCTATAAAACCACATTAAAGTATCAAAGCCCTGACAGACAGGACTAATAAGCCCATATGCAGTGCCTCCTGCTCCAAAGATAACCCACTCCCAAATTGCTTGGGTACCTCAGTGTAGGACTTCACATACAGACAGTCTTGTCAAATGCCATAGAGGAATTTTATTCTCTTCCCTGGTTTCTGCAAGAGGAGGCTTGTGGCTTCATCTTTAGATCAGTATAGCTGGATATTGGCAAGGCTGCACAGAAATTGGGCAAATGAATAAAAACATGAAAGAATATTTTGCTGAAGGGGGATGCTCAGCACAGCTCACTGGTGCTTCTGCTTCTAAATGGCAATCTTTTTCATGGGGAGCTGCTATTTAGGAAGCTTGCAGATTGGTGATAACTACAATTTTTCCTAAAGCCATTTTTTTTGTTTGTTTTCTTCGACCCAGTGTGTACTCATGCACTTTGCACCAAGTAATTGACCTATATAAACCTGTAGATAAACACAATTGCCAGCAACACATGGTTGTAAGAAGTTCAACATTATCTTGAATATGTTGTAGTGATTATTTGAAAAAGCATCAGTAATGCAGGTTGTGTTTGAAAAAAACAATAATGATGAAAAATGTGATTAAAACTTTTAGGGTCAGACCACATTTCACAAATACTGATTGCTTAATTACCACTTACCCATTGACCAACATAACTGCAACAACAAACGTTTGTTTTCAAATGAACATTGCAAGTTCCAAATTGATTAGCAAAACATTAAATAAGTTTTCCCTTTCCTGTTTTACAAGTGTTCATTTTTGAGCCCGAGTACATCGTGTTCCTACATCTCACACGGTTATGCAATGTGCAGGTTAGAATTAGTGGAATTCCTAAGCCATGAGAGAATTGCAAACTCTTTTCCCATTGATATTCCACAAAGGAAGTGAACTTGGAAACTAATGTGGTTTTGGAAGAAAACCTGAATAGAGGCCTTTAGCGGCGTTCAGTTTTCAGGAGTTGGCATGTTGTTCAGTTTTGTCCAATTATCAATAAATAAGAGGGATTAGCTGCTGGTAATGGTGCAGTGGACAAAAGGTGCAGGTCACATGCAGTGAATTCAGAAAAGTGAGAGTGTACTTAGGAAAAAAAGCTTTTCTAAATTAGCAATAAAAAGAGATGATTAGGTTAACTGTTTAGTTTCTAAAGTAGATAAATCCTGATGATATGAATTCACTGCTGAATTATACCCTGAGTGATATGTCAAGGTTCATCTAACTTTCATCTTCTTACTACAAAATAATCATTTAGCTCTTCATCTAACTTGCTGCACAAAAAAGCCAAGACTTTGGAAATCAGTGAAAATGACCTTGAGAACTGAAACAAAAAGAGAAGATAAACAGAAAAGAAGTGAAACTACAGCTGGTTAAAATGTAGATTAATGATTTTAGAAATTTAAATGTCGCTCTGTCTATTCTCCTGAAATTTTTCCTGAAAGGAAGAGTAAAAATTCTTGAGTCTCTAAGCACAGAATGTGAGCTTTAATGGAATGTGTTCGGTACAGGAAGTATGTTGATTTATACTATGAACAGTTCCCTAGTTTTTATATTCCCTCATTCAGTATCAGTTTAAGCAGTGAGTTAATTAAGAAAATTTTGGTATTTAGAGTTTAGAGATGAAGATAGTTTGAGACTGATATTTCATACTGTCCAGAAATCTGGGGAATGATAGATCAAGAGTGATTCATACTCACAGATTAATTTGGAAGCTTCAACCTGGGGATGGAAAAGCACCTCCTTCTGTGTACATAGAACCTAGATAACCAGTAAATCTTTTCCATACTAGTTCTCCAAGTGAAGACCAGAGAAGGACACAGACATATAAGTGCTCAGCAAAAGAAATATTAGCCACTGAAGCATTAGCTAAAATCTGACATTACACATTATACTATCAACTAATAAAGCCTATTGTACATTTCCTATAGAAATTTATACATGAGTAGTTTCTATTCAGCTTATTATATGTCTCAATGAGTAATATGTGCAAGGAGTGAGAAGAGAGATTATAGTATTTACAATATAATTTAATATTAAATTGTCAAGTTTTCTGCAATCTGGCCTGCTGGGCACTCTCAGTTTCTTTTCAGTACATGGAAATTGATTTTTTAAGTTAGTTTAAAGCCCTAGATAACATGACAGGCACAGAAATGTCCACTGGTAGTTCTGTTGTTAAAAATAACCGGCTTAGTCAGCTGCCTCTTAAACATCCTTTCATCACGCTTGTGCTGAGGATGCCAGAAATGGAGATACCTCTGTCTGCTTTGTCTATTAGTTTTTGTCAACAAGCAGGAAAAGAAGGAAAAAAAGACATGGTTAGGCAGCTTGTTTCACCAAGAAAATAAGCCTCCAGCATCCTATAGGTATTCTTTACATTCTTTCTGTGTTCCCAGCATAAACATTCAAAGTCTGAGGGCATAGAGCAGATGAATGGCTCAGGGTACTAGTGCGCAGCTACTGCTTTTCTTCCCATGGAGCTGACCAGAGCCCCTAGCATTTAAGAGCCATGATACTGAACTTCTAGGAGTTTACCACTTTCCCAATCAGCTACCATGTGGCAATAAACCCATTTCACATAGCAAGGGATGTTGTTCACTTTTGATTAGAGGAGGTTAGAGACACATATTCCATTATATGAACTAAAATACCTGCTGCAGTTGGCTTGTGGATTGCACTGTTCTCAGGTATATGGCCTGGAAAATGGTTGATCTGTGCCAAGTAAGTGATGTTTATCAACTTGCAGCTTTTTATGAATGCAGGGAAGAAAAATGTGTATAACAGGATTATAAAGACTTGAATCAAATCCAGACAAACTGTTCTTGTTTTCTAATCTGCAAACATGTAAATACTGTTACAGCTCTGAAAGTAGGAAAAAAAAAGTGTAACTTTCTAAAGAAAATTCTATTAAAGTCTGCAAAGTTAATTAATGTAATAAATATGCCTGTGCTATATTAGGCAACAAACCTAACACTATTATCTATTCCTATTTTCTTCCTGGGTAACTCAGTAAATCAGTATCCTAAGGCCTTGTACTATATGCAGTACACTTACTTAACTATCACCACCCAAAGACAAGTATTTCAGCAACACACAGCAGCGAGTTACAAACTAAAAGTGATTATGACTATACATAGTAAAGTTTGGAGCCAGGATTTTCTACCTCAGTTTTATAGCAGAAGGTAGTATAAATTCCTTATTAAGAGGCTATAATTGCTGGAAGTGGCATATCATGTTTGTTTTACAAGACTATTATTGTTTAATAAAGGTGGCAATCAAGGAGATGACTGAGAAAAGTTATTGACATACATAGTTGAGAACTAAATCCTCTATAAAGCCCACAGACCATGCTTTGTGATGTCAACTAATCGTGCCACTTCTTGGTCATGCTCCTCTGGTTTGCAGAGGTAGCTAACTGATTCATTATCCTTGGGAGCATAGGTCCTTGGACAATATTAAAATAGTAGATATTCCATAAATTAAGCATCCCATGTATTTTTGAGAGGAAAAAATATCCTACTTTATAAATGGGTTCAGGATGAAGACATTACTTTTTGTCTGAGTTTCAACAATTCAAAGACCTGTCGGTTTTCTCACCTTTCTCTCATCTTGTAAGTTGATCCTTTTTTTATGAAGCATCATGTTTACTGCAACTAAGTTATAAATATCAACAGTCATTTTTCTTCCACTTTTAAGGAACAGAAATAGAGCTCATCACATTTGCTAATGGGTTTGGTGCTTTTGTTAGCTGAACAACATCATTTAATGGTCCACTTTAACGGATAGCCATTGTGCAGCATTTTCTCCCACCAAGCCTCTGCTTATGAATAGCATAGTACTCGTTACAAGTAAAGGCATATAGATCTGGGGTTGCTACAAGAATCTCTTGCTCGCTAACTAATGTCACTGGGAGGCAGTCTCTATCATCACACACAGAACCAAGGGAAAGAGAAGGCAACATCAATCTGCAAACTCCCATCTGTTAGGATGATTCAGGGCTTAGTTTGGTGACCTACAGATGCAAGACAGAGAGCTGAAGTGTCTAATGAAAGGTGTTTACATTTCAGCTCATACTTGTATCCTGACTGACTGAGGATTTCAGTCATGTCAGATCCAAACTTTGTATGAAGTGGCTCCTAAAGTCTCAATAAGTAAGTTAAGTTCTGAATTCAGTGCTTCCACAGAGTTTCCCAAGCAGTATCTCCCTTAGAGGGATGCACTTCATGTAGTAGTTTGATTACCTGCTTTTTGTTATTCCTCATTCCCAGATGTGCTAAATCTGACCCACATTTTCACTAACGCTGTTCTAAATTCTGCAACATTACTATTCTGAATTTCACTTTGACTGACATCATGATACAGCACTAAAATGTGGTTCAATATGCATTAAATATCTAGTATCCTGACAATAATTTAGTGGTTTCATGATAGTTGCACCAATAATCTATGACAAGATTTTTACCCTGTTCTTGATGGGGTCCTGAATGCCTTTATGTCTAGACATCCTTTATGTCTAAGTAGAACACAGTCTATTGCTAGGCCTTTGTTACTGTCAGTTATCTCTGCATGGGGAGCAAAGGAGTAGAAATGCAATTTTTTTTTTCCATTATCTTGCTGCTATTGTTGTATTTGAGAAATTATTCATAGAAACATAGACTCAACTAAGTGGGATTAAAGGCTTGTTGGGGCTTTCCCCTTTTTTTTTTACTACACTGGTTGGCACTCCAAGTATGTTGACACATATATGTATATTTATACATTAATATATTTATGTATGTGTATATATAAGAATTCAAGCTTCCCCTTCTATGACCCTTGCATGAACAATTTATGGACAAGCTATATCCCTTTACTTAAGATCTCTAAACTTGACCCAGATGAGCATGGATAAAAAAACTATACCAATCGGTCTGAGAACTCTGTTCTTGCTAAACAGATAGTAAAACAAAATCAAGATTCAATATTCCAATTCGAATGGTTTCAAAAGAAGAAAAAAACACCAAAAAACCAAACCCAAAAAAGATCTTAATGCTGGAAGTCTAAATAATACAAAACCCTTCAGAAAGGGCCATTGTTGTAAATGGATCTGCACCTGTGGGAAACATCAAAGTCAGCATGTCTTTTCCTTTGAACTGCATTCTCTTTTATCCTCCATTTTTCTTCTATATATTTATATATAAAAATCAAATAATATTAATACTCTGGCATCTTTACACCAGTATAATGACTTAATCCAAGATAGAGCAATAGATCAATGAAATATTCTTTGGTGATATTATTGCAAGCAGAGGGTGTTTGTTTACTTGTTCATTTCCAAAAGAATGATGGCAGAATTTTCAAATGTTTCCAACAGAGGTCTGCTTTCACTAAAATCACTATTGCTTCAGATATTCAGATAAAATCTGATTGCTTCTAAAAATAACACATGAAAGTGTTCATCAGTGGAACTTTTTCTTAGATAGTCCTAGGACTAAGCAAGGAATAAATAGATACCATAAAAACTGAATTCAGAAGTTTTTCTTGTTCTGGGAACAGCTATGGGTGGAGAAAGACTGGGTCACATACATGGTACAGATATATTTGGTGACATCAATTTCCTGTAGTGTTTGTCCAATAGATTGCTCATAAATATTATTGTTTGTTCAGATGTTTTCTCCATGTCAGTGGTATCATTTTAGGGAATATTCACAGAATAAAGGGCACATTTTGAAAGTCTAGCAGGAAAATTGTTCTAAGTCTTTCAAATATTAACATCCTGAAAATGAAGCTAAATATGCATTCCATACCCATAACCCCTTAACCCATAACTAATTAAATAGCATTGTCAAAGTGGTCCTTTTTAAAGAGTCCAAAAAAGTAAATTGCATCATCTTTAAACAAAACTCTTCACAAAAAAGTAGCAATGTATCATGAACGGTGAGCATCCCTTTCAAGAAACCCATCAAAATCCCCTGTACTTTTCCTTTTCTTGTAAGCACATGTAAACTGATAAAAATAGGAACCAAATATTCAAGAGAAGGTAAAACTAAAGCAAGAACTGCCCATACTGAATAAAAAGAATACAATCTATGAAATCAGTAATACCAAAAGCAGCTAGGAATAACATTAACTACATCAACTGTATTAATTGCTAACCCGCTGTCAGAGCTCATCTGCCATCTTCACATTCCCCAGTCTTAGCAGGGCTGCAGAAAGAAGCTAACAGTTAAAAAAATCCTTAAAACTGTCTGCATAGCAATATTAAGGATGTGAGTCAGGCAAAAAAGTTGTATGACAGTTTCCCCTTGTTCTCTTCTTTTGAAGATCTCTTTTCCCTTGAAAAGGACTACTTTAGAGGTGCCACTTTAGAATAACCTTTGTAAGTCATTCTGTTGGGAAGTCCCACTGTTGTTCAATGTTTGATTGTGCGCAATCTATCAGTCCAGATCTTGCAGGGATTAATGAGTGGAAACATACTGAGCATGCCGAGCAGTCAGTTATTAAGCAGGGTTCTGACTCTGAGGGCCTAGAGAAAATGATATCCTTTTTCATAGGTTACAATACTCTATATGATACTCATTTTATTTTTTCAGCTGAATCCAAAAATGTCCAGAAAAGTCTCACTCTAGCAGACTGACTATTACTAACTCATTTGAATGCTTTCACTGGAGGGTCCTGAAGATGTAAGCATAGTATCCAGTCACAAGCTATTAAATAACCTGCATTTCCCAAAAGAGGATGGAAAGTATGTATGATATTTGCTTTCTGCACTTTCATGTTTATGAGTGCATGCTTTTGTTAACTAGAGCCATGGGTTTCTACTTTGTTGCTATGTTGTTATCCTTCTGTAATATCCAGTGCACTGCTGCCCTGCCATGCAGAGCTCTTTGATATAAATCGTCTTTTTACCTTTAGCTTTACTGATGCATATTTATTTATTTTATGCATAGTTTTTGCTAGTACATCTAGACATATATGAAAAAAATATATGCACTTGAAAGGAGGTTAAAGAATAAAATCCAAATGACTAATTAATTTGAATACAGTGAAATCGCAATTATTTCAAGTGAAAAGTTGACCATAGAAATCTTTGTTATTTTTCTTTTTTTCCCCTCAGGAAGATGTAAAAAAGAAGGTATACATTTATGGGAATGTTCCCTAGCAAGTGTAATAATATAAGAAAGGGAAAAAAGAAGCATCCGCAATTCATTGGAAACTATTTTTCGTTCTTACAAATATGAAAAGTGAAAGAAAACACAGTAAAATCTCATTTACTCTGAAGAAGCATAAACTTGCCAAGGATATTATCATCAGGATTTGAATTTTCTTCCACAGTTAACTGGATTTCTGTTTTTGGCTGAAAAAAGAATTTCAAAGCATTATTAAAATAAAACACCATCCTTAAAAAAATATATATTAACCTTAATTCTTTCATAATGATTGTGACCATTAGAAAACACATTTGGAGGACAAGGTCTGGACCTTTCTTGTTTATTTTGGGTAATCTGAAGGAGGAAAGAGTAAAATAGGTACACATTATTATGCTTTAATACTTACGGATTACTATTATTTCATTTCTCGTGCTTAAAGAATTCTAACTGTAAGAATATCTTTAATTAGGAGTAAACACTGAGAAAATGATGAGTCATACATATTTTTCATACTTCAAGCAGATTGCAAAACTTAAATCTTTTTGTTTAGTGTTAGTTTTTAATGTTTGACTTAATTCTTCATCAGAACCCTGAAAACTATTACTTAAAATGGGATAATCTCCCAAAATGCAAAATATAATGCCTTTCCCAATGAAATCTTCTTCCAGATTCTGGAGGCAGTCATAGCAAGGACAGCTGAGTGGAACAATATTTCCCCAATAACACATTTCCAACAGCTGGAACTGGTTTATATAAGGATTGCAGAACTTACGCAAACAGATGAAGTGGGGAGAAAAATGTGGTTGAGTAAAGTACTATACATAATTCCAGTAGTTTGAAAGTACTTGTTTAGGTTTTGAATATTTTTATTCAGCACCGTCTCTAATGGAAGATCATTTTGAACCAGAGACAAACTCAGAAGTTTTTATTAAAACTGACTAAATAGGAGATTTGACCACTAAAAAAGTCTTCACTTGTAAGCCTGTTGAATCAGAAGGCTGTTTGGAAATGCCTATTTCTTATACGCAGTATCATTTCAAACAAATCTACATTTTCTTATAAAAAATATTAATGTTAAAGATTGTTTTGAATGCAGAAGTTCTTTAATTCAAGAAATACATATTACTTCAGATGCTGCAGAGGTTTTGACTTTATTTCTTGAAGATATCATGATGGGATATCCACTTCCAGTGTTCACAAGGAGCACTGCAGCAAGACTTACTGATCCTTCCTTCATATCAAAGGGTTGTGCTGCTGACCTGGAACCAGGACTCTTCATTGACATCAATATAAGATTCATTTTAGCAATTGTATGACCTCCAGTGTTGACAGCAATGGTTGCTACTATTACTTTTATGAACCTGCAGTTCAGCCTGATAGGATAATTGCACTGACTAATAGCAAGCAGTCTCTCATCTTGAGCTTGGACTCAGTACCTGGTTAAATGTTAGGATAGAATTGCAGAATGAAAGCTTTCTTCAAAATGACCATTTTTGAAGATGCTGGACACTTCCACAGATGTTAAGTCATACCCTATGGTCTCTAACTGTAATGTCAGAGACCATAGCAGTCCCAGATTCTTTAGCCTTCTCTCTCTATGATGTTAATGTTATGATTTCTGCATCTGTAAGACCTCAAAAGGACAGTTAGATCAAGACTAAGACATGACTGGAGCAGATGTTGCACTACTGGAAAGAAAAACGAAGGTTTCTATGCCAGAGAATGCTGGAGTTGGACTTTCTTAATCCCACTGAAAAGTACCTTTCTTTGAGTAAAAGCTCTGACTAGAAAATGCATGAAGAACACCTGTTCAAGATAAAAATAAGATGCATATATGATATATATATATATATATATAGGTATAGGTATTTATGTGTATATAGTATTTATAAATATAATAAAGCATTTTAAAGAAATTTTTGATATTTTAACCATTTCATTATTAGTTACTATCCTGAAAACTTAAATTAGAAAGAATATGCAATTATTAATGCAGAATATACTGCTTAGCCTATTCCACCCGAATAGTCAGCCACTGGGACTTTATCTCTATTGCAGAGCCTGTTTAATCACACCCATATCCCCCCACAGCTACCTCAGCTGTCACTGCCACTAACAGACATGCAGCTCTGCACATGCACACAGACAAATTCAGCTTTTTCTGCAATCAACCAAATAGCCTGAAGTGAAAGACAAACATGATGCCTGAAGCAATATTGCTTGATTAACACTGAATAGTTCTTTAAGTGATCACATGAACTTTAATCTGAAAGATTGCTTTGAATTGTTAAGGGTAGAATCTGTTGCTATGAGAGTTGTCAAACAACTGTGGTGAATTTAATGTGCAATAGATGATAACCTTTGTCGGTTTTAATATTGAATTCCATGTTACTGATCCTAGTAAATAATCCTTACCTTCCCCTAGTGAATACCTGCTATATCCCAAAGCCCTACACAGTACGCAAAGACATTTTAGTAGAGCGTTTTTCATGTAAAGCATACATACTGTATAGATCTGACCTCATCGCTGGTTGCCTCAGGCTATCTTCTGTATACCGTCTGTTTTCTTGATTTTCTCCTGAGGTTGTCATTATCTAAGGTTTGTAAATATTTCAGAAATTTGAGAAGTGTGTAACAATTGCAAATGTCATACTGCTGTTATACTGAACTTTCAGTAGTATTAAGGCATTCACTTTATTTATTTTCTCTATTTTAGTTCTGAATGATACAAATTCTACGATGAATGATTTAGTTGTAATTGGAGTTGCAATCTACTTACAGTCATTTTAACCAAAATGCTCCAGATAGATAGGCATAGTTTTGATCTCAGTTAACAAATATGCAATATATGTTGTTACTTTATATTGTGTTATTTTCTATTTCTTTAAGTGTTACACAGATTTTATGGCTATTTTATGCAAGTTTATGCGTGAAACTCAGCTGTCTGTAGAAACTGCTCACCTCTCCATTGAAGGGAAAAAAACACAGAACAAAAACTGAAAACCCTTTTGTCCTTTAAAAAAACATAGGAATGTAGTAAGGATGATAAAGGACACATGTACTTAAAACAGATTAAAACAAGTACAAAATCATGTCCTTCCCAGAATGTTAGTCTATATGAATTTCTTTGTATTAAAGCAGCCATCGTTTACTGAATATATTTGCTTTCATGTAATTATGTATATATACTTAACAAGGTATCTCGTATAAAGCAGAAAGCTACAGAAGCCTTTAAATTCTGCTTTGAAAATTGTCTATGGCAAGAATTTTGGCAGTTAACACTGCATTAATTTTTGGAAGTATACTCTAAGTTTTATACCAGAACCTGTACTGCAGAAATAACTTACTCTGATATTAAATGAGTATGCTATTTTCATATCAGATTCTTTTCTTTTACATAATTTCCTCCAATATTACATTACTATCCATACCAGCCCACATTATTCTACTTTTGTAGTTGCCTTCAATACACTTCTATTTAAAATTCATTATATTAAAACTGTGATGATACACCACCAAATGGGACAGAGAGAAGAATGCGTGTAGTGTAAAAAAAGATGCATTGTGATGAGAGGGAGGCTTTAAAAGGGCTGATGGATTTTTAAGATCCTGCTAAATATTATTATAATTATTTAAGTTACTCATGTTAGGATCAGAAAGTTCATTTACACTAATGCAAACTTTACAGACAAGAAGGAGAATTCCCTGAAATTTTTCTTAACATGCTTTTTATGTCCAGTCATGTGGATTTATATACTTTATATGAAACATTCAGAAGTGGATGAAATAATTTGTAAATGACATGAGAAAAAGAAATCACAGTATATTTTCTTTTCAAAATATTTATTGTCTACAATTCATCTGTGAACCAAGTAAATCACAGCTTCTTCAAGTGCAAGGATCGAAACCAATTACCATTAGTGACCATCGGGTGCAGCCGATCCTTTCTGTCCTGTTGCCTGAATCTCAATGATCTCCCAAGTGTGCCCATGCAATTTAACAGGAAGATCAATACACCGTGGCAGTTAGCAGCAGCTCTCTTGAAGTGCTTCACAAAACATGCTACATTTCTCTACCGAATAAATGTCAAAACATTCCAACAGCTACAATTCTTGGGAGAAATTGTTCTCGTGAAACATTATTGACATGCTTTAACCCACATTTCCCGCTGCTCTCCAGCTTCCTACAGGCCAGTCAATTCTGATTTGGCAAGAGCCACATCGACACGTGTCCCCTGCTGACTTTGTCTGTAGGCATGAAAGATATCACGATGCGGTGCAGAAGTCCTGGGTGTCAGGGGTCAGTGGTCTAGCTCTGACCCAAGGTCAAGGTGACAACAACCTGTCTCCTGGGACTTGTCTTCATCTCTAATATGGCCTTGGAAGCAATCAATATCACTACAGAGCCTGCTTTTCTAACAGACAGCGCCACCTGATCTAAGCATTTCAAGACTATGACTTGCAAGCCTTGCTGCTTGAAAATGTCTTCATTTTCCCATTATACTGCAAAACATCTGTATTAGATGTGGCACTGGGTTTTTTTCATCTGTTTAATGCGGTAAATTAAATTGATTCTTTTAACTTTTTAATGGCTTTCTGCAGCCAGGATCGGTTAACCTGGAATTGCCTGGCCTGCATATGTTGGAGATGTTATACACAGCTCAGTACTTTCTCCCAGCATCCATTCTTTATATAAGATTTCTTCTTTTTTGCTGTTCTTGCTTCCTCCTATTTGCCCCTTATTTTCTACTAGTAACCATTTTCTTCTTTATTTCTTTCTAGCTTTCAGGGAAGCAAATCTCACTACCACATCTGTATGTTGGATTTCTGTATATATATATATATACACCTGCGTATGTGTCTGTGTGTGTGTAAAACCCATCTTCAAATACATCCATAAAGATATATATAAAATGCAACATCCTTCTCAATTTTGCCAGGCCATAAAGGGTTATGCATTGTAAGAAGTAATTATACATATGAACAAGCTGATAACTACTGAGACAGACACTTTTATCACCTGTTTACAAAAGCTATGGTAATTTCCAACACAACAAGATGTTGCTTTCTACAGGAATCCCAACCATGATGCCTCAGTACAAAGTTCTGTATAGTTGAGGAGGTTTTTTGACATGTTTTTGGTCGACATTTTTCTCCTACAGAAAAGAAACTCCAGTCAAACTGAAGCAACCTATGGCAGATCTAAATATTTTTTTAAAGTGTGTGTTTCTGTCAGTTGAACAGTGCTACAGAAGGTAAACTGCATTGAGAATCACATGTAACCAAAACACTGAAGGAGGGAGAAGAACCCACTCATAATGTGGCTTTAAAATGACTTAGCTAACTCATCACACCAACTCAAAATTGGGCTTCAGATTTCCCCATGATGGGCTGCTGACAGTGAGGACTGAGCAGTGATAAACACAAGTTAGGAAGATCAAGGTGCCCTTACATCATGCCAGTATGTTGTCCTTATGCAAGGCAGAAACAAAATAGAAAAAAGTAAAGCAAAATCCAAAAGCCATAATTATTGCTTTAGATGTGAGTTATAGGTCCTGATATGTCTGCAATGTACCTAGCACAAGACCTTCCTGAGGTCTTTCAAAACAACAGCATTTTCAAAGGAGACAGGCAGATATATTTTTTTCCACTCTAAAGGTTATAAGTTCCTCAACCCTTGTTAGCAGACAGTAAGAAAGTGTAGCATAAGGCTGTTTCTCTGGCTTAATCTCAAAGCACAAGCTTGTCTCTTGGTTTTATGTATAGTAAATGAGCCCTGTAGGTGCAATTTAGTGGATAATTCCCCATTAGAAAATACGGATTCTACATCAGCTGTTTCCAGCTGCAGAGAGGAGCACAGGTAAAAGTTGAAGGTATCGGCTTCCCCATCTTCTCTCTCCTGCTTCCTTCCATTCATTCTTTTGTACCAGATTCTCTCATTGGGTATATGAGGCCAATGAGGCAGTTTCATTCAAGTTGCACCCAAATTTACACGCTTGTTAAGGAGAAGGGAGTCTGGCTCCTTGTCTACCCACAACAATTCACAAGGGTGTTGCAATCTCCAAGTCCTGACATTGTTGCTTGGGGAATTTCAAGAGAAATAAAAGGGCTGGCAGGAACTTAGATGACTGTGTACGAAAGCTGTCACAAGACACTCCTGAAGCTAAACATATCTGTTGAGGAAAAGTGGAAAATACTTCACTCTGTGAAAGAGACACTGAAAAATTACCTCAAATCTGCACCTGTGCAGTACTCATGCATTAGCCTCCAAACACTATCTAGATGATAAGGGCCCCAGCTAATAACCACCTCTGCTGTCAGCTTTTCCTCTTTCTCACATCTCCTGCCTTCAAAATCCTTCACTGCCTTTTATACGTGGATAGGTAGCCAACACATTCTGTGCAGCCCGTTCTTAACATTGTACAACAGCAAGAAGCTCACCCTCCTTGTTTACCTGTCAGGGGATGCTTTTCTATATGAGGCAAGTGAAAAGCAAAGGAAACTATGATTAGAGATTCAACAGAAACCATAAAACTAGTGTGTCATATTTTAGCAAGGATCTTGCATGGAAGAGTCTGCATAGATGCTCTGTTCCTTAGATCAGAGTAGTTATGGGCTGCCTTTATCTACCCCAGCCTTTTGCAATACCTCTTCTAAGGCATCCAGAAGAATGAGAAGGGCAGGATCAAATTTTTGCTTTCTGTACCTTGTTACATCTTGCTGCATTTTGATGCACTTTCCTTCAAACACAGCCTTTCTGGAGCTCTCACTTCAGTCCATCAAGACAGGCAGCATAATTGCAAGTGAGCTTATACTTTGCATAAGGTGATAGCTGCTGGCAGAGCATAGTCAGACTTCACCCTATTTTGGGCAAACTTTACAAAGATGCAGCTTCCTATCAGTAGTGTGAAAATCTGAGTCCTCCTTTTTGCCCTTTGCACCTTGAATGCTCAAAGCTCTCTAGAATAATTTTGTTGCCTTTTCTTTCTGGAACAAATTCTAAAAAGAAACTTCCAGTACACAAATGGTAATGTATGTTACAGACTTTTTTCTCTTTTCTGAAGCAAGGGTAGCTTTTCTCCTTATCCTCCATATCTATTTTTCTATTCATTAAGTAGAGAAAGTACCCAGATCTGTCAGGACAGAAATGCCAACCCAGAGAAAACCAAAAAATGGCAATTTTATGAAAACAAAATAAAAAGTTTTCGTCTCTTCCCACTTTCAGATGGAACAGCTCTTGTTCTTTTATTGAAAAAAACTTCAGGATATTCCTGTCTTCAAATAACAAAATAGGCTTTAACTGGGAACTTATAGAAGTCAGTGGATAAAAATACAGTTGTAGGACATACATAATGAAAATGACATGCAGTAAAATCAGACAGAAGCAGCAGATTTGTGTTGGTAAAGAAATCAGTATTGTCAAATAGATTGGTCTGTAATGTAATTCTATGTTATGAGAACAACTTTTCAGAGAGATAAAGGAAGGTAACCAGTGGAAAGTCTGAAAACCGAAACCATTTAATAGAAATCTTTACTTTTTCAGTGACACTTGTGGCTGACATAGGATCAAGGTATTTTACACTGCATCTTGGAATATGATGATGAGGAGCAGGTGAAGGGACCTTGGCATTCTCTTCACAAATTGATTGACATGTAACAAAAAAAAACCAAAATACATACAGATATGTGTGATCAGTATTTCTTTAAATATATATATTTAAATCTCAGAGGCTAAATAAAATGTAACAAACAGTTTGAGTATAATCATCCTCTCTTCTGCCTTGGAGAACTGCAGGAAACAATGAGTTCATTTGTGGTAAGGAACAGGAATCTCTCACAGCATTAGTTGGAAGAAATATAGTGTCTGTTTTAGCATTCTTATCATTTATTCCACTATCAAGTCTGGTTGGGAATGTGTCTCCTTATTAGGACCATCATCATTTGTATTTTAAGACTAAAGTAGTTTAGTTTTAGAATCTAAGAAGTTACTGAGACATCTAGAGCTAAGCTCCATTAAACTCTTTGACCTAAACCCTATGAACAGCCATTAGTTCAGCAGGAAGAACATTATTGTGCCAGCACACAGTGTGAGTACAAATCCTCTTTCCCTTCTGCCTGCCTGCCTTCCCCTAAAGTATTAAGTTTCATATGAAAAAGCAGAGAACTATTTGAGGCCCTAATGGTTTATCAAATGAAATATGGTCACCAATGGTTATGTATTATAGTTAATGTTTCATTAGTTGCAGTAAGATCAGACAAAAAGGTTGCCTTTATTATGGTTTTCCGACTTTGTCTCAGTCCTGCAGAAATTTAGTGCTAAATGATTTGCCTCCTTTCAATTAAAAGTTGTTTTCATCTTTCTATCTTCTTTTGTCTTTTGTCACCCCGTCATTTTCCTTAAAAAAAAAAAAAGAATTTTTTACAGGAGCCCGTGGGTGTAAGATAGAATGAATCAAATGGTTCATGAGGTGGAGACTGCAGTCATTCTGTTACTGGGTGACAGAGAATTAAATGACCCTAATGTCATGAATATTTTTCAGGAAAGGGAATGGTGTTTACCTCTGATTTTCCTATGACAGTTAGCAGTCAAGGGTCCCCACTCTTCTTTATGGGGACCAAGTGTGAAAACTGATTTTTGGCACTCCCCTTTTTTTTTTTGGAGACTTTTTGAGAAAAAATTCAGACCTTGCCATTCAAACAGGACCTACGTTCCTGTAGGTTTCTGATTCATCTATCACATTCCAAGTGATAGATATGACACTTCGTAGTCCACTCTTTCCCTGCAGGAAAAATCAGAAGGTGCAACCTGATGATCCCCAAAGTAAACATTTGTACATTCACTTTGCAGTTCTGTGCTAGTGACTCCAGGAGATGTCTGCACTCATGAAATCCACTACTCAAGCAGGTTATTTCTTGGGAAATCATCAGACTCGTGTAGTACTTCTTTATCTTGTGTTGCAATTGCATTATACAATTACAACTCTGCCACCATGGATGTATTGCTGGTACAAAACTGACTCCAGTTACAGGACTTTTAATCTGTGATTCTTGAGTGAAGTTTTGGCCTAATTTTAATAGAATCTTCTCTAACGCCACTACCAGCAGGTGTTTCTTATTCTGTGAAGTGGAGAAGCCACAGCAAAGCTCAAGAAATGCAATGTGCACCCTGCTCTGGAACCCCCTGTCTTTAATCAGGTTGAACTTTGCTCATTTGTGCTTGGCAGTTTCTCTTAAACTTATTTCTGAAGTCAGCAGTTGTGCTTCTCTATAAAATGCAGAATTTCAGAATTTGAGACTTTTCACCTGCAAGCTCAATGATCGACTGCCCTTTGAAATATCACCATGTTCTGGATACTAAAATTTAATACTTTACTTCAATCAGAAGGGACATTGGCTTATGATGTTGTCAAGACCCATGATATAACAGATGCAGAAAGGCTGACAACAGAACAGCATGTTGCTTGTAAAATCAAGCAAAGAACTTTCCCTTTAAAAAGAAATAAGACAGCAGGTTTTTCTCCTCTTTTAACAACTTTCAAAGTTTGTTCAAATATTGAGTAACTGCACACCTTTGTAAATACATAGCTTTCTTCACTGTGAAATGTTGTCTAAAAATGCGTTCCATATCATTACTCCTAAAGAAAATCTTAACTACGAGTATCTGATTATTTTTCAGAGCATCCAACTAGTCAACACTGAGCAGTAAGTAGAATAACAGGTAGGGAGTTTGATATTTAACAAATAATTCAAAATGATTGTCCAATGTGATGCTCTTTTCAGTATTTTCTTTTCTACAGTAACTGTCTTGGTTATCAAAGACTGAGTACATTTCAGCACTGTTTTTATGAGCACTTTTCTTAACCCATTCAGTTATCAATGTTCCACTTCACTGCTGATGACAATACAGTTGCTTCAGTAAACAATGAGGTCAGAGACTTTTGCTACTGACCTCAACAAAATAATCAGTTAATCAATTGAAAAGAGAAAAAAACCAGTTCTATACTCAACACCACAGTATTTAACTGTCATATATAAAATGAAAGTCACATCTATTAGCTTTGTCTATTCTCTCTCTCCCCTTATCTCAATGACCAAATTTTCCTGGTCTCCTTCAGGTGTACTGTTTTCTGTGAGTTAAATCCCTGGTGTTCAGTTTGAGGGAGTCATTCCATATTGTCCTGAGTATCAGGCAAACTTTACTTCACAATTATATTTACCAAATAGAAATATCTAAGAGTAATTCACAACCTGTGCATAATTTCAGGTTCTTAACCACATACTCCCAGGGAAATGATGCCAGTCCCTTGGTTGAGCTGGGAGCTGCACTGTGAAAGCAGTAAGAAGACCTCATTTTTTGACATCCTATGTTTTTAACTAGGATTCCCCATGCAGCTCCAGATCTGCAGTATATGACTTTGTGCTGCAACACTTAATGAAGAAACACAGCTCAAAAAAAAGACATGAGGACAGCATTAAAACCATCCTGGCCTGGGACAGGCTGTCCTTTCCCAATAAATTCTTTTCTGACTCTAACAAAGCAATTGATGAACTAACCTGCAAACTAGCCAAGTGCTTCTGCTCCCCACATGCACAGCTCCTACCTTTCAGTGAGCTCCCATTTATGCTGGATTATACAGCCAGATAAGAGGAGTAAAAAGCAGTTCAAGCAACTTGCCTGCGGTCACACAGCAAGTGAGTGGCTTAACTTCTATCTGATGATGATTAAACAGGCATTAAAAATGCAGGAAATTCAGAGGGCTGAAAAATAACATATATGCTTCACAGAATCATAGAATAGTTAGGGTTGGAAAGGACGTTAAGATCATCTAGTTCCAACCCCCCTGCCATGGGCAGGGACACCTTAAGCTAAATCATATCACCCAAGGCCTTGTCCAACCTGGTCTTGAGCACTGCCAGGGATGGAGCATTCACAACCTCCCTGGGCAACCCATCCCAGTGCCTCACCACCCTAACAGGAAAGAATTTCCTTCTTATATCCAACCTAAACTTCCCCTGTTTAAGTTTGAACCCGTTACCCCTTGTCCTATCACTACGTTCTCTAATGAAGAGTCCCTCTCCAGCATCCCTATAGGCCCCCTTCAGATACTGGAAGGCTGCTATGAGGTCTCCACGCAGCCTTCTCTTCTCCAGGCTGAACAGCCCCAACTTTCTCAGTCTGTCTTCATATGGGAGGTGCTCCAGTCCCCTGATCATCCTCGTGACCCTTCTCTGGACTTGTTCCAACAGTTCCATGTCCTTTTTATGTTGAGGACACCAGAACTGCACACAATACTCCAGGTGAGGTCTCACGAGAGCAGAGTAAAGGGGCAGGATCACCTCCTTCGACCTGCTGGTCACGATCCTTTTGATGCAGCCCAGGATACGATTGCCTTTCTGGGCTGCAAGTGCACACTGCTGGCCCATGTTCATTTTCTCATCAGCCAACACCCCCAAGTCCTTCTCCGCAGGGCTGCTCTGAATCTCTTCTCTACCCAACCTGTAGCTGTGCCTGGGATTGCTCCAACCCAGGTGTAGAACCTTGCACTTGGCATGGTTAAACTCCATGAGGTTGGCATCAGCCCACCTCACAAGCGTGTCAAGGTCCCTCTGGATGGCATTCCTTCCCTCCAGGGTATCAACCCAACCACACAGCTTGGTGTCATCAGCAAACTTGTTGAGGGCGCACTCAATCCCACTGTCCATGTCAGCGACAAAGATGTTGAACAAGACGGGTCCCAACACCGATCCCTGAGCGACGCCACTCGTTACTGGTCTCCAGCTGGACGTGGAGCCATTGACCACAACTCTTTGTGTGTGGCCATCCAGTCAGTTCTTTATCCACTGAGTGGTCCACCCATCAAATTGATGTCGCTCCAATTTAGAGACAAGGATGTCGTGTGGGACAGTGTCGAATGCTTTGCATAAGTCCAGGTAGATGACATCAACTGCTCTACCCCTGTCCATCAGTTCTGCAGCTCCATCACAGAAGGCCACCAGATTGGTCAGGCGGGATTTCCTCTTAGTGAAGCCATGCTGGCTGTCACCAAGCACCTTGTTGTTTTTCATGTGTCTTAGCATGTCATCCAGGAGAATCTGCTCCAAGATTTTGCCAGGCACAGAGGTGAGACTGACTGGTCTGTAATTCCCTGGCTGATCCATTTTCCCCTTCTTGAAAATGGGGGTTATATTTCCCTTTTTCCAGTCATTGGGAACTTCACCTGACTGCCATGATTTCTCAAATATGACGGCCAGCGGCTTAGCAACTTCATTCACCAGCTCCTTCAGGACCCGTAGATGTATCTCATCAGGACCCACAGACTTGTGCACATTCAGATTTTTAAGACAGTCTCGAACCAGTTCCTCTCTTACAGTGGGCCTAACGCCTTCATTCTCACAGTCCCTGTATTTGCCTTCCAAGACTTGGGTGGTTTGGTCAGAGCCTTTGCCAGTGAAGACCGAGGCAAAGAAGTCATTCAGAACCTCAGCCTTCTCCAAATCCTGTGTAGCCAGTTCTCCTGAGAGCTTCCTGAGGGGGCCTATGTTCTCTCTTGTCTTTTATTTTCTATGTACTTGTAGAATCCCTTCCTGTTACCTTTAATACCTCTAGCTAAGTTTAATTCTAACTGGGCTTGAAAATATAAAAGCAGACTTTTAGGAAACCCAAAGAAACTTTGCTTTGTCCCTCCATCACTATTTTCAGTTTCAGTTCTTTCATGCCTAAGTTGCAGTTGGTGTTATTTTTGGATCAAGATCTTTTTCGTAGGCTTTTCAGAAGTCTGTAGTCTCTGGCTACTGAAACCTGAAGTCTGAAGGAACCAGTATACCTGTACAAACCACAGGTGGAGTACTGAAAATGTGCACAGGATATTGGATTTCTGATTTCATTTATGCTTACTGTCTTTGCTACTACTATGTGTGATCCTTCATCAGCATGCTCACCTTTGCTGTTTTCTAGGAAGTGTTATAATTTAATGATCTGGTTTTAGGGGTTAGGAAGTTTGTGTATGTAAGTACACTAACTGTGTTTAATGACACTTGTATAAATGGTAGCACCTGGAGTCTTCGGCTCAGTTTCAGCAAGGTACTTAAGCACATGCCTAGCTTAAAGCAAGTGAGCAGTCCCATTGAAGTTAATTAGACTTCCCTTGTACTTAAAGTTAGGCATGTGCTTAAGTGCCTTGCTGCATTAAGACCTTAATGAAGATTGGGTTATAAATGCCTTTGTTGCAGTATGTGTAATGTGAGACAGTGTATTCAGTATGGAGCTGGGAATACAATAAAGCAAAGCAGAGTGCGTACAGACACAGTAAGGCAGAATATAGCTTTCTAGGTGGTGTGGTCACTGCTCACACTCAGCAGCTTATTTTAGATAATAGCATCTCCCAAGGGCTTGTTTGATATCTCTTTTTCTTCTTTTTTTTTTTTTTTTTTTCTCTGCAGACAGCAGGGCTCACAAGTAAAGTGTCTTTGTTGTGGTTTAGGGTTTTAGGTACCAATATTGATAGAAAGGTATTGATTTCAAGAAGTTCTCTCCTGGCTGGTTTAAGGATGTGCACGAGTGTTAACATCTTTTCCCTGGGGGACTGGATCTGAGGCCTTCTGAAGTCAATGGAAGGCTCTCATCAGCTTTAATGGGCTTCGGATCAGGTCCTTAGGAGGTGAAAGAATTTCTTTGAGATTTGTGCTTTGTATCTCAGCCAGAAGTCAGCAGCACACTGCCCTTCAGCACTAGAGAGAAGAGCTGGATGAGAAAGGGGGTAGGGAGGATGGTGAAGATATGCCTTGGACTGAGCAATTGCTTCAATTACCAACACTCATTTCCGTAGCACCTGTCAATAAATTAATCTATGGAGATTTCTCACTGAAGAACTGACCCAGTCCCAAACTAACTCCTGAGTTCTGTGTGGATCACAATCCAAGGTGATACAGCTTCAGGCCAAGCATGGAAACTTTGTTCTTTGCCATTTACTGTAAACATACAGATACTGGCTCTGCTTTCTGTTAAACAAAAAAATAATAATAAAAAAAAAGTGAGGAATTTGACAGGCTACAATGATATAAATAGTGAAAGCAAAGGTGCACACAATAGCAGTTGGTTTATTTTTGTTGATTCACATTCCTATTACTGGGATAAGAAGCACCATTGACAGGACTTTCCAATAGCTTTACTAATAAGAATCCTGGTGCCAATCCAATGGTTGCTGGTTAGAGAAACAAATCCTCTGCTTTCTGTACTGATACTGTTTAACTACTGATTTACTTATTATCAGATGTCATGTAAGGTGGAAGAGTTTCTTTTCAAATGAACATAACAGACATACCCTGATGTCAATATAAAAAAAAAAGCTGAAGAAAATTAACACTCATAACATCCAGTTCTTATTGGATACATATAAGTGTGGGTTTTGGACACATTGCTTGAAGACTAAGCTAATGCAGCCTGGAAGGAAAGCAATACCAATATTTATTTGAACTCTTTTAAAAATTCTGTTAATTTTGAGAGCAGTGAGGCTTAAGGATAGCAGGAGAGTACATTATGTACAGGTCATGAATGCTGTGATTTGAACAAAGGAAGAGGAGCACTTTGAAAGCATTAAACATATATAAAGTGGCATACATTAGACCCCATCAGACAGAACCTTTAAGATCCTGAATTTATCAAATGACAACATTCATTTTGCACTATGTAGAAGACAACAAGAAAGTCAGCAACTTCATGTGCTGACATTGCAGTAAAACATGATTTTAATTAGCTCACACAGAGGACACATTGAGGAAAAAGTGACATTTCATTGAGGAATATACTATTAAACATAACCCTCCTTGACCTGCCATTTATCAGGGTGCAGCCCAAAAGTCACATGACTCATCCTGTCTTTTTCATTGTCCTTTGAACTCTGGAAATACATGGTTCATTTGCAGAGGCATGGGATCCTCCTGGTTTCTTGACACATAGTAGTATCTCTGCTTGTCTGTACAGGGGCAATGCATCTCTGATGGAGAGCAGGAGACACAAATCTTTACAGCAGTGGCCAATTTGAACACTGAAATAGCTGCATGACAGACAGTTTAATTATTGAAGTTACCAACTGAGGGGACTTGGGGAAAAAATGGAATGAAAAAAGAACCTTACTTCAGAGCAGCGCCAGATTGTCCTCAAATTAGAAAAATGAACCACAAACAGAAGTGAAAAATAAAAATAAACATAGAGCAACTAATTTAGGATTAGTGTCATGCCAAAAACCTGGTAGACTTTGGCTACATGCAAATTTAAATATCTCAGCTCTTTTTATTAAATATATAAATGAAAAAGGTGTGCCGTATTAATATCCCTATTCAGACCTCAGAGGTAAGGGAAAATGTCAATATACAGTTTCACCTTATTTTCTATGGATGTATTTAGCACGTGCTTGTCCTGGCACTGTAGGAAAAACACAGGAGTCAAATACATCCATGAAGTTCTTCTCTCTGTATTTTACTGATCTTATTAATCTGTGGTTAAAGCTCAGGACTGGGATTCAGGGGGTTGTTGTCCAGTCCCTAATTCTGCCAAATTCTCCTTCTGAATCTGAGCAAGTTGGCAAGCTATTACTTCTCTATCTATAAAATGAGGATAATAACACTTTCTGGCTCAAAGAGGGGCTGTGAAGGTAAGTCTGCTAATATGACTAAGATGCTTAGATATGAGGGTGACGAGTGACATAGAAAATCCTATAAATAAATAAAATAAACTGTGAGAGCCTGAGGCACTGGAAGCTGCTGCCAAGGCTGTGCATTTCCACACCCCCCTTACTGCGGGAGATGTGGCTCAAAGCCAATATGCAGTCTGAGAGCCGCTCCTGCATTACGGGATAGTGTGTGTTGTTTGTTTATTTGGTTTTCACAAAGGGTACCCACCACATAACCAAAGTAACCACAGTCTGTTTAAAATGGGCTGGTGCAGGAGCAAGAGGGAAAAGGATACGTGGTGAATCTTTCATGCCTAGTTTTGGTTACTGTTGGTTTGTTTTGTTTTGTTTTTCCCTTTTGTTTTTGGCGACAGATATGTTTCCTGAAACCCTGAAACCCTTCAGGACTCTTATTGCTGTGGGTCGGTTCAATTGTTCTTAATTTCTGGGGGATTTCTCTTTCTTTGTTTGCCTGTCAGGTGGTGTTGGCAGCAAGTGGGCCCGAGGGGTCAGACCTGCCCCTTTGCTGGTCTGCCTCAGCCTTTCTGCGCACAACTGGAGCCACCCCCAGTGGTGAGAAGTGTTTTCCAGCTTCTTTGGTGGAGTTTGGGAGGAGGTTTCTGGTGCTGATGCGACAGTACAGACACAGAAAGGGAGCACCCACAATGGAGACACCATTTACTGTAGCAGCTACTAGGGGACCTACTGAACTCGACTGTTTGGCAGCTTTATCCCCCTGAATGGGCTTTGTTAATTGGTGAGTGGTCATCCTACGGCTTGTACTTTGAGCAGCCAAGAGACTATGTATGTGCATGGTGTCTGAGTTTATTGGTGGCAGAATTCCCAACTTGCAATATCCAAATGACTGTGATGAGCTGACATGCTATGGTAACAGGAACATCGTATTGCTAATACAGTCCCAGGGAGGATTAATCTTTCAGGACCAGCTAAAGCAGTTCCTGGCACCAGCTGGCAAGTGAAAGCCCCTGTGAGAAGGTAGAGGGGAAGAGCAGTGCAGTCAGGGCATTCGTGTGGAGTCCCTGCAGAGAGAACAGAAGAAGGGCTGCAGGATCTAATTCCATATGCTGAGGAAATGCTGGCGGTTTGAAGTCAAGTGCGTGCCCGAATGGATTAGTGCATGTGTGAGTGTGCTTGTGACATCTGTGAGTTTCTGTACAAACTACTGCACAACCAATATCAATTATGCAACAGGAAAAGCAGAAACAAATATGCTAAAATAAGGCTCTGCTGTATTCTGAGCACCAGGCTTGTTCCTTGTCCCAGGGGAAGAGACCACTGCAGGAACTGTGCAACAACACAGCTTAGATTAAACTAAGACAAGGAGGAATTGGTAAACTGGAGAGGAAAAGAAGTCTTTCTTTCCCCACCCAGCTAAAAAAAAATTCTCAAAAAAATACCTTAAAAAACAGATTATGTTCACTGGTAGCACACCTGAGAGGCTGAAGTTGAAACTAAGTTCCTTGCACTGTACTAGAAAGGGGATGAAAATCCATCAAGAGTGGAAATAAGCATAGACCAGGTGCAACAGAAAACAAATAATCCACAGTTAAGCTGCCACCTCCATGATGGGGCAGAGGGGCTGTCAGCAGCAACAGCTGGGGCTCAGTGGGCATCTCTCTTGGAGTTTCCCTCAGCAGCAGATCCTGCTGTCCTGTTGCTGCTTCCCCTCACTCTCCTTGCAATACAAGAGCCAGGAAGAAGCAGCATGTCTGACAATCACCTTCCATCTGAACACTTACAAGAGGAATGAGTTTCCATATGAGTATCCAGCTGCAGATTTTTCCTCCCTCTTGAAACCCAGGAGGATTCAAAAAGGGAAAGAAAAAGGGAGAGAAGACATAAAGGAGCTAAGAGAAAGGAAAGAGATGCACTGTGGCTGAAGAGAGACATTAAAACCGGAAGACTGAATGTGGGGCAAATGACTGTACAGAGAAGTAAAGCAAGAGAACAGGATAGAAGCAGCATCATGGAAAAGATTTTAGGGGAAAGGAGCTTGTACATATAAAAGGAATGAGTTACATGAGTAATAGGACATTTGAAAGCAGAGGAATAGGTCACTCAATCAGAGACTGTATTCTACGCGAATGGCAAAGAAGTGGGACTGGAGAGCGTCTGAGTTGTCTTGTTGACCATTCTCTCCCATAAGTAAGGATTTGCTTGTTCGAGATTGCATTGTGCCCACCACAGTGTCCCCGTATCCACCAAACTCTCTCTCCATGCTCCAAACCAAATTGCAATAGACAATTCTTGCCCATAAAAAAAAAACCTTTTCATGTTTAAGCAGAATCTTTCTTATTGAATTTTGAGTCTGTGCCTTCTTTTCAGATTGACCATGGATATGAGGAACAGGTGAATTCCCTTCACTGAAAACCATACCATGACTCCCTTCTTTATCTTCGTTAGATGAACTAAATGTATTCGGCCTTTTTTGAAGGTCTTTGTAAGACTTTGATCATTCTTGTCCAAATGATCTATATCACTTCTGAAGTGTACTCAGGTACTTTCATTAATGCATCTACAACACTGAGTAAACTAAAAGGATTGTTTTGTTTTAAATATTATGTGTATTGTCTCTTGCACATACACAACAGAATAAATTTTACCTTTTCCTCAGAAACTCGATGCTCCTAACACGTGTCCAGCCTGCAGCAAGCATGACCCAGATAGCTACCAATTTCTTAGAAAAAATTCTGCCTGACCAGCTACATTCTCATCCTGTATTTATTGATCATTTCTCTTTTTAGTCCCTTCTACTCACCCTTCTTGAATTTCATCCTCCCTCCCCTTTTTCTTTTCCAGACCACTTTGAAAATCTGTCAAGGTCATTTTGAATTCTAAGCCTTTCTTGCAATGTGCTTGTGGTTCTTATTTGCAAGGTCAGTAAGGATACTTCTCTATTCCATCACCCTGTGTGTGTGTTTGTGTGTTTGCATGTACCTGTATGAAAGAATAAAAAAAGAAGAGTGTATCCTTTGTGTATCCGATGTTTACTTATGCGGTAGATGCAGGATGAGATGACAGATGTCATCTAAGGGACAGTGGTGCTCTGCACTATTTTCTTCACTCACTAAATGGATCATACTTGAGGAAATCACCATATAGGTTATTGGTTAATGTTGTTGATCTAAAAACCTAGCACCCCACTTTAGGTTACCTTGGTAAAATTAAATTAAAGAGCAATACATACATATACACGCATATATACATGTGTACCTAAGTGTGTAGACATGTGTACATATATACATATGTATTTGTCATTTAATCTGTTCTTAATAAAAACAATTAATAAGTAAGAGAGACAAATACACTAATAAAATAAAATAAAATTAGCTGTTTGTAGGGACTCCCATCTTTCAATGGAAAATTCCCGTAATTTCTGACACACCAGTAGGACACCATCTTTCAAAATTACACTGCATCTTTTTATTTTGTACAGAGCTGAGACCTGAAAATGAGTGCAGTGAGGCCTATTTCTGTTGCTTTTGAACAGGTTTTTTTTCATTTATTTCTTAGTGTAACAGTTGGACTGCACAGAAGCACTGAAGCTTAACAAAAAAGACTCTCATCTCAGACAAAAACTGTAATTATCACAGGGGAACAAATTAAACAGAAAACCCTGCTGGAATGAGATTTCCACATATTTAGAGTGTGTTAATACTGATAATATGGCACATACTAACAATAGAATCTTTCTGTAGCTTTTGTAGCATCAGATATGAGTGAAAATATGTATGATTACACTGCCTCAAAAGAAACAAGATGCTCAAACTCTTTTGTGACTTTTTTTTTTTTTAATATTTAGGAGGTAGGGAAATTAATTTGAAAACTTTAGTGTATTTTAAATGTTTCCATTTTAATCAGTAGATTTTTAAATTTATAATGGCATTGATCTAAACAATAAGAATCAATTTCATATATATTTGCTACAGTAAAGCATGATATGTTCAAATATATTTATTTTTTCCACTAGTGTCATCTACCAATCACATATCTTAAATTAGCTGCCCATTACATTGGGCATCTATGAAGGAGGTAGAGTCAGTATATCAATTCTATAGTTAAGAGTATTTTCCAGTAATGTAAGAAACCCCCCAACAATTAAAGATAAATATATATGAAATCAAGGTTTTAATAATGGAAGCCACTACACTACAGAAGGAAGTGTGACAGCAGGGTTATTCATGCCAGAGGTCTTATAAACAATTATTATCATCTAGTTTCATGATGTTATCACAGTCTTATGCAACACATGTATATAAACAGTGATAAGATTTAGTTTTGCTTCAAAGTTCGGTGATTCTTCCCCTAACAATGTGTGTCATGCTCATCTTTTTCTAGGTTTTTGAAACTATGGCATGTATTAAGCCTGCTTATATGTGTGTACATATATTTGTTTATATAAACGTATTTTGTGTGAACAGACATGAATGTTGCAGTGTCTACATCTGTTTTCAGATGCACTCAGTCCTGGAAAATTTAACTTTTAACCATAGTGTTAGCTAATACAACTCACATTTAAAAGTAATTGTGATAAATTTAACAGATTCCTTCTTTTCCTTCCTTTTAAAATTATCTTACTTGAACTAGAATGATTTTTATATTTCCTTTTAAAGGAATAAGTTGTAAATCTCTGTACACAGGAACCACTTTTATGGTGAAAGTATCCTGTTTGAATCTGCACAGGCAGTATTTATGTTATTTTCTTTTTCAAGGACTTATCTCTGTAACATTATTGACACATTTGGATCAATACCTTTAAAGGTTTCTCTAAAAAAAAAAAAATCAAATGCAGGAGTCATTTGTATGTCTACCTTGATATTATACACTTGTCTCTTTAAGGTGACAGCAGATGGTCCAATAAGAAGTAGCAGAACTAAGTACTGAAAATATAGCAGCCCATCTCAAGCTCCCTTAACCGTAAAATCTATGAATTTATGCTCAACTGAGCGATAAGAAGTAGTCATGAAATGTCCAAGGGCGAATCAGGGTGTTTAGAAGTGTACCTATTTCCCCTGCAAAATAAGAAACCCTTTCACACACTGTCTAAATGCACAGGCAATATTTAGTAGTCTTATTTATCAATTAACCATTTACATCACACTCAGACTGTGTGCATCATGGTGTGCTGCTGAGAATTGTTGTACTGTTTGAGAACTGTTGTACTGTTTGCCTTCCAGGTTTCTGTGGGCTGTTTTGTTAATGCACATTTTGTAGCTCTCCAAGGTTAATTTAATACTGCCATTCCAGCATGAATAGTTTGATAGTCTGGGGACTAAATCCTCAGAGAATGTAAACCAACACAACTCCACTGAAATCATCACATAACATCACAGTTTGCATCACAACACTATCAGGTCCATTACTTACAAATAACTTCAAGTTATATGTGATTTCCTAGACAGGATTATATTCTTCTTTGTGTCTGTATCTGTCTCTCTGTCATTCCCTATACCTCTCATTGTAGGTTATACTCTCTGTTCCACCTATGCAACAATGCAGACCTGAGCAAAGAACTATTGGTCTGCTATTTTAATCAGGTAAAACAACCACAGCAGAAAAAAATACTCTAAATCACAAATTTTCTTCTGAACCATACTATGGCAGCTCCATGGCCTAATCTTCAAACATCTTCTCACATTGAACCAGTGCTGATTGTAGCTTTGTTCCTCTACAGGGAGACAGCAAAACCCTGATGTCTGATCTCTGCTATATCTGTTTTCACCAACCTTAAGCTTACTTGAATGCAAAACCATTGCCAGCATCATCCAGTTCATTCTTTGACACACACACATAAAAATTTGTGTATTTTGAAGAGAATAAGAAGTATGTTTTCTAAGGAAGCTCAGTGAAAGTGAATGTACAACTTTACTCAGTATGAGTAAAGCAGGCAGGAAGACAGAGCAAATCAGCATTGAGAGGAAGAGAAACATGCCATCAGAGAAAAGGGACTACTTCATTGTCTTTTTCTGTCAAGACTTTATGGGCATGACTATGATGTAGCACTGCCATTTTCTGCATAAAGTTAATGTAAGCAGCCCAGGAAGGATTATTCCCTGCAAGAAAAAATTCCTGCTTATTCTCCAAGCTGCCAGCATAGCAGGGGAAAAGTGCTGAAGTAAAGGGAGGAGGCTGGGGCTGATGCACTTAATGCACTATATCAGTCTTTAGTCCAGGAATCTAAACTAGCTGCATAGCCAAGATTGTTACAGTTATTTTACAGGTATATAGTTTGGAAAACAAAGTTCAGAGGCTTGAGCAAATAAGAAAAAAAAAAAGAAATCACAGACATAAGAGAACACTGGGTCTCCATTCTCTGCTTTTTGGAGGTAGGAGTTGGAGAAAGAGGGAGAAAGAGAGAATATGCATAATGTACTTTATATGCAAAACACACAACAGCATAAAAACAAAGATCACTCACAGTTTTGCAATACATATATATAGCATAACATTAAAGAAATTACTCATCAAAAAGCAGAGTGATTACACAATAAAACATTTTGAGCAACGGAGATATAGCCTGGGCCATTCTCCAATGAGGAATTTTGAATTAACTAATGCAATTATTTTGACAACTGTAATTTCAGTAAAATTAAAGTTCTTGATGTCATATTTCATTACTAACACATGGTTAGGAGAGCCATATACGTCGCCCTTTATGTTTGTCAATGAAATGTTCCAGAATGATACAAAAAAATTTTCTTACTTCCTGTAGTCAAAATTTACTCTGTACTTTGCTCATTTGCCAGTATGTTAAAGAACTAGTTTTGAGTCTGTCTTTGTGATTTAAACTTGCTTGTAGTATAGTACGGGGTAGGAGAGCTGCCAGTTCTGCTCCTTGGTGGTTGTACTAGACAAAAATGCTGCGGATCTACCCGAGTTGTTCAAAAAGAATATTGGATATTATGCCATACTGCCTCTCTGTAAATGACCAGTCCTGGGTGTGTGTCACATTCCTTGGCATGGAAAGGCTGCCGCATTGACTGCATGCAGTCACTACATGCACCATGTGAAGGAGCATTACCAGGGCTGGAATAGAGGCTGAGATGGCTCCAGCCCTGCCATTGCCGCATTACTTCATCAAGTGAGTCCAACAGACTAGGTGCTGCAAAAGCAGCCTGTGGAGCTGCTCTTTCTCTCTTCTCTGCATTACCATTCCATTACTCCTTTCTAGGACTATGACTATTTCTAGTGTGAGTCTTAAATGAAGCTTTTAAAATTCCCTAAAAGCTATGCAAAGCCATATTCTATTCTGCTAGATAAGAAGGAAAGGGAGTTTATTTAGCTGGTAGTGTTTCACTTTTGATGAGTTTTTAAATGAGTCAAATTGCATCAGCGAGGTGATGAATTAGCTGTGGAGAGTGCAAGAGGGAGAAAAGGTCAGTTTCTGTCCCCTTCAGGGTCCTCTGCATGTTTCTGAGTTGCAGTTCCAAATTTCAAAGGAGGAGGTACTCAGGATGAAATCATGGGAAAAAATGTCCGGAGGTTAGGTGAGGAGCCTGTGAGTAAACAAGGGGAATGGGGTGGAATGTTTCCCATGTTTTAGCATAGAAATGGTTCCCTTTCAGAACACCTGAGATGCAAATAGATTATGCATTTTACGCATCCTTTGTGGGGGTTGGGAATGTCTGTAGGACGCCTCTTATGGTAGCCATAATCTAAAATCGCTACGCCAAGAAAAACAGCTGTGATCCCAGCAGAAGCAATCTTCCTATTCATGTGTCCTATGACATTATAGTGCATGTATTTAAATCACTGAAGGTGTGATTTTTATCCTCCCACTTGAGGTGACTATCAGTTCTGGAGTCAGCCTCATCATCAATTGCATCTTCATTCCATGCAACAACAACAGAGGCTGCTATGATAGTTAGCTGCTGCTGCCTAGTTTATTACAACACTGTTTTTTCAAACCTGATAAACAAATGGAAACTGACTGATTATTTTTACTACAGTACCTTCACAGAGCTCCTGAAAATAATTTTGAAACTTGCAATAGGTATTTTAAAATAATGTATCATCTCTCTACTGGGAAAAATACAAGAGCTGTCATCTAATAATTCCAGACCAAAAGCACCCTGCCCTAAATACTGGGAAGAAAAACTGTGGAACTTCTTTTCATGGAATAAAATGAATGGGCATGGGAAGAACAAGAGGATTCAAACCATCTAGTCACTCAATTCAAATACTACAAATTCATAAGAGCAGAAATTTGTAAAATTACCTGTCTTTTATGCTCTAATTATGAATTAAAACCACATGCAGAACAAATAAATTGACAGTCTTAATGCTGACTAGTCCTAACGTCCCTGATTTCCATCCATGGCCAGTGCCAGTGGTGCACGTACCCCTCAAGAATTTCATTTTGGGAGCATGAAACAATGTAATTCTAGATATACAGCAACTTCAGAGCAAGCTGCTGTTTCTCTGTTGCGCTACACACCAGAACGAGTAAAACCCAACTGATTTTCTACTTGTAGATTTCCCAAGCATTATTTTTCTTCACTGTCCCTTCCTTCTCACCTTGTTTCCTTTCAACCCTGTTCTTGAATAGCCCTCATGATGTCCCTGCTCATTGCAGGAGGGCTGGAACTGGATGAACTAGAGGACCTTTCCAACTCAAACCATTCTGTTTTTCTATGATATGTCCACAGCTGAACTGTCTGCAGGCTGGACTCCTCAGCCAAATGCAAACTACTGCAATGCAGACAGTAGCGAGTCTCCAAGCACTGCATCAACTCTTTCTTGGCTGCTAGCATCATTTCAAGTTTGGAAATCTAAGCCCTGTTTGCAAGTTCTACCTTGTAAATGATGAACTGGATAATGTTGAACCAACCAGATTTTTCTAACTGCTTGTCTCTCCTCCTCCTTAAACTCAACTCATTTGCACTGAATACTCCCATCCTTTCTGCCTGTTTTCCCCAGGGACCTCTACCTCTGTTTTTCTCCCCATGGTAACCACATGACCTGTATCTTCTGCAGTTTATTACATTGTCAAACAATCTTAGACACATTGGCTGAGCCTTGCTTTTCTTCAGATAGGCATGTAATTTCATGGGACTCTTCTGAAGTGTCTTATTTTTAATAGTGACCACCTTCAGTAGCTTAGAACCCCCCAGTGTTGTGTAAAAGCACATAGCCCCTTTGTACAGTCAGCAGACTTCAGGTTCCTAATGCAAAGGTTTTCTTTCTCTCTTATGTCCATACAACTTCTGGTAACATGGACACCTTAGTCCTTCCTTCATCATCAGAGATCTCTTGATTCCTGGATTGAAACATGCCCCAGGTCCCACTCACTGCTTGCTGCAGTGAGACACACATTACAAGGACCAGACTAACTTCATTCTGGTGGCATAAGTTTTGGCCAAGAAGGAATATGACTCATGGACAGCTGTGTTTTATGGAGATAGCTGACAACCTAAGGCCTCTGTTCTGGATCACCTTGGAATAAAACCCAAACTTAGGCTCCATTGAAGTCAAGAGCTCAAGTGTGCTACCTAATGTGGACGAGTTTTAGCACATGTTTAAATGCTTCCCTTAATTGGGCAAAAGAACATTTTTCTCCCCCCCCCCCGCTTCCTTTTTTTTTTCTCTAGTAAATAAGCTTACTTTCTCCTATTCATCTATTTCATCTGCTTCATCTCAAGTATTGTTTCCTATCACTTTAATACATGACAGAAGTGAATAAGAATGGATGCTGAACTCACCTGGTATTAGCTTTCAGAATAGGTCATAAAATAATGTAATGTTATGTAGAGATTCAGGGCATACCATCAATAAAGATAAAGATGAAGATTTTTTACATCTATCAGTCTAAGAAAATTCATGTAGCCTCTACTTGACTCTCTCCACCTTGATATACCTTATTAAACTTAGGGCAATTACGATCTGAACATTTTTAGTATGACAAACATCAGGGATCATCTGAGGTTAATGCCAATTAATAGGCTGTGGCAGCCATGGAGTAACTTGCAATTTGGATGAGAAAATGACAGAAACAAGGAAGCAGAAAAAGGTAGAAAGGGATAGTATTGTATAACTTAGAAATCAAAGACAAAAGTGCATTAAATACTATTACTGGTAAAGGTATCATCGCAAGTTAAACTCCACAGCATCTCATCAGTCCATATTGTTATGTCACACTCATCACTGCAGCATATGAACTATAGTAACTCTGTACTCTATATTTCATCAAGGAGCTCCTTTGGGTTCGTGGAGGTGTCAGGGTCTGAAAAGGTGATCAGCCATAAAGATGTCTGTAGATTTATGTATTTAATGCTGTTTTAATGAGACCTGATGTAATTGTTTTGCAATTCCTGTATATTCCTTTGTATGGCTGTGCAATATTTTCAAAGCCTTCTTGCTTTTTATCTCAGGTACAGTTGAGCCAGATCCTTTAAACAGACATAATTTTCTATAGTTCCTTTGATTTCACAGGGATTGTGCCAGTTTACACCAGTTCAAGCTGAAACTGAAGAGATTTTATATCCTCTGAGTACCATATATCCTGGAGAAACAGATTAATGTAGTAGGTGGTTTTCACCTGGCATAGCATACTGTAAAGGGAAAAATAAGGGACAAAACCCCAAGCTGTCTGCTTCCTTGTTAGAATTTTCTCCATTCCAGTCAGGGATGTAAATAATGAAACATTACATAGAGGAATTCTGCCCATTACTGAGTAAATTTTAAATAAAAAAATTAGCAAATACACATGGACATGTTTTATGCATATGAAGTATAAGAAAGATGCACATTGGATCTGATTTTTCAATTAGGCACACATAAGAGCTGAAAAAAATGAGTGTGATTATTTATCAAATTTATGTACATTTACCATGATTTCATGATAGTGGGGGATCATGAGCTGCTTCCAAATCTTACTAAGCTATAGAAATAAAAAATAATTTCATTAACAAAATGTTATCCCTACTGTCACAGTAACTATGCATAAATCAGGCACACAGCTAAGGATACAGTATATACCAGAAATTCAGATTTCAAACAATTAGTTCCTGCATTTAATTATTTGTTCATTAAGATACTGTTTTCTCTGACGCTGAAGGCCACAACTCTCATATGATCTTTTGAGGATGCCATTGCCAGCTTCCTGATGTAACCACATTTGGATGCATGAAACATAAGGTAGGTTGTAACAAAAACAGGCAAGAAGAAAATCCAAAGTAATGTATGATTATGTTTGTACAAAAGATAACAAACCCTCTCCAGAAGCTATCAGGAGAACCGGCTACCCTAGCTTTGGAGAAGGCTGAGGTTCTTAATGACTTCTTTGCCTCGGTCTTCACTGGCAAATGTTCTGACTGCACCACCCAAGTCTTGGAAGGCAAATACAGGGACTGTGAGAATGAAGGCGTTAGGCCCACTGTAGGAGAGGATCAGGTTTGAGACCATCTTAAGAACCTGAATATGCATAAGTCCATGGGACCTGATAAAATCCATCCATGGGTCCTGAAGTAGCTGGCGAATGAAGTTGCTAAGCCACTGTCCATCATATTTGAAAAATCATGGCAGTCAGGTGAAGTTCCTGAAGACTGGAAAAAGGGAAATATAACCCCCATTTTCAAGAAGGGGAAAATGGATGAGCCAGGGAATTACAGACCAGTCAGTCTCACCTCTGTGCCTGGCAAAACCTTGGAACAGATTCTCCTGGATGGCATGCTAAGACACATGAAAATCAACAAGGTGCTTGGTGACAGCCAGCATGGCTTCACTAAGGGGAAATCCCACCTGACCAATTTGGTGGCCTTCTATGATGGGGCTACAGAACTGATGGACAGGGGTAGAGCAGTTGATGTCATCTACCTGGACTTGTGCAAAGTGTTTAACACTGTCCCGCATGACATCCTTGTCTCTAAATTGGAGTGACATCAATTTGATGGATGGACCACTCAGTGGATAAAGAACTGGCTGGATGGCCGCACACAAAGAGTTGTGGTCAATGGCTCAATGTCCAGCTGGAGACCAGTAACGAGTGGCGTCCCTGAGGGATCGGTGTTGGGACCGGTCTTGTCCAACATCTTTGTCGCTGACATGGACAGTGGGATTGAGTGCGCCCTCAGCAAGTTTGCCGATGACACCAAGCTGTGTGGTTGGGTTGATACCCTGGAGGGAAGGAATGCCATCCAGAGGGACCTTGACACACTTGTGAGGTGGGCTGATGCCAACCTCATGAAGTTTAACCATGCCAAGTGCAAGGTCCTACACCTGGGTTGGAGCAATCCCAGGCACAGCTACAGGTTGGGCAGAGAAGAGATTCAGAGCAGCCCTGTGGAGAAAGACTTGGGGATGTTGGTCGATGAGAAAATGAACATGAGCTGGCAGTGTGCGCTCGCAGCCCAGAAAGGCAATCGTATCCTGGGCTGCATCAAAAAGAGTGCGACCAGCAGGTCAAAGGTGATCCTGCACTTTTACTCTGCTGTTGTGAAACGTAACTCAGAGTATTGTGTGCAGTTCTGGTGTCCTCAACATAAAAAGGACATGGAACTGTTGAAGCAAGTCCGGAGGAGGGCCATGGGGATGATCAGGGGACTGGAGCACCTCCCATATGTAGACAGGCTGAGAAAGCTGCAGCTCTTCATTCTGGAGATAAGCTGCATGGAGACCTCATAGCAGCCTTCCAGTATCTGAAGGGGGCCTATAGGGATGCTGGGGAGGGACTCTTCTTTATGGACTGTAGTTATAGGAGAAGGGGTAACGGGTTCAAATTTCAACATGGGAAGTTTAGGTTAGATATAAGGAAGAAGTCCTTTAGTTTGAGGGTGGTGAGACAATGGAACAGGTTGCTCAAAGAAGTTTTGAATGAAACTCTGATAGTGTTCAAGACCATGCTGGATGGAGTCTTGGGTGACACGGTTTAGTGTGGTGTCCCTGCACATGGCAGAAGGGTTGGAATGAGATGACCTTAATGTCTTTTCCAATCCTAATTATTCTATGTTTCTCTTCTATCTGGATCTAAGGATGACCTCACATGCAGCATTTTTGATGCATAGATTTCAAGGTAAAGTCAACTAATTCCATACTTGATGTCCACAGCATTTAAGAAAGATACAAATCGCCTATCTCTGATAAGCTGGAAACCAGACCAAGAGTTTTTTTTTAAAAGAACCAGAGAATCATATTGTACTTTAATGGCTGTTTAGTAGAATAGTCCACAGTGATCCATGTTTTGAGATGTTTTAACTATTAGGCTTTGATTAAGCTGTGGAATGTAGTGAATGCTGTAAAAAAATACCATCCCGTACACGGCTTTTACATATTCACATGTGTTTGAATCTTAATAGAATAGGTCTGTTCTTTTTGTTTGAAACTGCTATTTTAAAAGACAAAATGCACAAAAAAAGTGAATAAATAAATTGTGAGGGAACAATGAAATTCCATTTCAACTCACCCAAGGGGTAGCATTTATTAATGGCCACATGGTAGTGGAAAGTAGGGAGATAGTGTGTGGATTATTTTAAAATCATTACATATCTTCTTACTTAGAATATAAGTAATTACATTAGTACAGTTGACTACAAAACCAAGCAATAAATCCATATTAGTTTGTTGAATCTATGTTAGCAGACATCCTTGGTGTGTAATTCAGATTAATATTTATAGCTCTGCATGAATTTCTTGTACTTGGTTCTGTAAATTTAGCCTGGAGGACACCAACAACTGTGTTTAGTTTTGTGATGCAATGAAAAATGTCCATGTTGATTGAGGTCCAAAGCTTATTTTCAAGTATAAATATATGTTTGTGTTTCTGTCTTTCCAAAGTGCCTGAGCTAAAAAAAGTATTCCAAGCTTTTCTTAAAAAAAAAAACCAACTTTCAGCTTCAGGATAGTGTTTCTATATTGGAATGTGAAAGCTTGCATTCAGCATATATGTGCGTAATTTTTTTCAAAACAAAAAACCTTCAAACCTTCATCTCAAAATCTAAGGTATGGTTAAATCTCTTAGAAAGACCCCTCTGTCTTTCCATTCATAGTTTTTTTCCATATTTTCAAATGCTATTCTAAATATTTTGCCTTCTTTCAAGTGTCTAATGTTTTGAATTAGCGAGAGAAGTCTAGTTTTTCCACCTTCTGTGTTCAGAAGTTCTAAGATCTTTCCAAACTAATGAGGTTGACGGTATCTTGTGCTGGGAGGTGTCTTATATTTGGGATTGTTTTCAGAAAAAAAACACACTGGTACTGGGCACAAAGACACCAACTCTAGTATCAGCAATACCCATAGGAAAGTTGTATTAAAAAAAAAATTACCTCATATGAGGGAAAATGGGCTACTGAGGCAGCTAACAAGTTATCATTCACCTCCTGGCATTCTGTGTTATAATTGTTTTCGTGGATAGCTAGAACTTGGGAAGAAAAATATGTCCTTTAAAATAAGCAATGGTTATTAAAGTCTAAGGAAGCATTTTTAACTGATTAATGCTTAGAATAATGCATGAATTGCAATGCTAATATATTACTGACCATTGACATAAAAGATATGGCCCAGATCAAGCAAAGTCAATATTTGCACCTAATTTAAGTAGCCCCCACAAAGTTTTTGAGACTGCATCCCGTTGCCAATGGACAACACATTTAAAGCTAGTGTCTGTATTCCCTGATCAATCAGTAGAAAAGTGTAGGTTTGTCTAAGGAATGATGGTGAAAAAAATCCTCCTAAATTAGTCCTAATTTAGAAAACTACTTCTGCAGTGTTTGAAAAGTGGATCAAGTGCAGGAAATACAGATAATTCTTTTGCAGACTAATAGTTTATAGAAAAATAGTCTGAGAGAAACAGTCATGATGGTAGACTGAACAGTAGGCCAAATGACATTCTTCAGAACACACTGTAGTTTGTACTGTGCAACTTATAAATAGTGCTTTTGAGCTTAACCCCCAGAAGCGAAAGTTGGAAGAAATTCCAGTTTCCAGGGAGCATAAAGATGGCCTTATCCTTTAAAAAAAAGCGGGGGAAATTTTATGTTTGATAACTGAAGGTGTTTAAATGACACTCAGTTAATCGCAATACTTTTAATACCTCTCCCTCACTAATAGCTCTCTACTTGGTCGTAAAATATTTTCCAATCCACTACTTTACCAATAGTGACCCTTCTTAGCCCAACAGATGTTACAGAAATCATATAAAACTGAGAAGTTAGCAGCAAGCAAATTACAAAGGATACTATTAGTTATCAGTTAATTGAATATTCTACTTTCAAAAAGAAAGTTGGTTATCCAGCTCTACCCAAAGTTTGTCTACATCACTAGAAATCCAGCAGATGCTCGTCTGTCATTGCACCATGTATTTTACATCTACTACCTTAGTGAAAGCAAAATATTACGTCATGCCTTTGTCCATGTATTTAATACCAAAGCATAACATTTTGTTGCAAACACTGTATAACCCATTAAAAAATTAAATTTTAAAAAAGGAAAAGTTTAGTAAAGTTTGTACTGAGCCAAGCCCATGTAAAGATGAATCATTTTCTGAACTGGAAATAAAAGGTAACTAGTGTCATGATACACCAAAATTTGACTTAGTTTGTCAGGGGATTTTTGTTTTGATTATTTTTTATTTTTCTTTTTTCTTCTTCTTTTTTTTTTTCTTTTCCTGAGTAGCAATATCCAAGCTGGAAGCAAAGAAGGATTTTAGCAATGTCTTAGCAGTAATTCCTCACTTTACATTTCTGAAGTGCACAGAATTTTTTTCTGTCTTTACTGCCATTAAATTATGTGTGGTTTTGTGTCATTAATTTGTGATGACATAGATAAGAGAAGCAGCTTCACTCATGAAATAAAATTCTGCTTGTAAATATGTCTTTCAAGAAAAAGGAAGATGTGTATTTCTTCTAAGTGTTTGCAGGTAGTGCCTCTGTGTTAACTCAAATTATGAAAGTCAGGATTGCTGATGGGCTGATTGAGTGAAGCTCTTGCCAACAATTTTAAGAGATTAGGAGGTTGTTGGAAAGATATCAATGAAGGTTTAGGGATCAGTGTCTGAAGTATTCTAAATTAACAGCTAATGGATGTTTTTAATAGCTCTTTTATAGATGAGTGCAGCTGAATGAAAAGCAACAACAAGGCTCAGCTTTGCTTAGTATGAGCTTTAACTTTTTTTCACACATGATGACCTGTCTCTGCACTAGATTTTTCACTTTGCTTCTGCAAAGGGTAAATTGCATTTATTTTATAGTTAATAAACATATCCGCACACACTTTAATCCTTTTAAGATTTTCTTTCTTTTTAAGTACTAGAGATTATTTTCTTCCTCAAATGCTGCATACATACAGTGATACACTACTCTTTCCAAAGAACTGTTCATCCATCCTGCTGTTCCTGGCAAAGTTCAGTTCTTGCAGAAATGGTGAGCAGATATGAAAAAAAATGAATACTCTTTGATTATAGCTGGTGTAATCAAGTTGTCTGACCTTCCTGGTGCACAAAGAGACCTGACTTAGGTATTCAATATTCAATTTCAGTGGCCCAAAGAGATGAATAAATATAAGTGAGACAGCGTTCATATGAAAGTATACCAGTGGGACAGAAAATAAATATCTTGAGGTTGTGTTTTTTAGTAGAGCTCATAAGCTTCCTGTCCTCATCTTCATTGATGCCAACTGGTTATGAAAAGAAAGGTTTTTCTCTTGTAGAATAGGGAGAGATGTGACATCATTGTTTCTCTAGTTCACAGGTATTTGAAATTAAATGTTTTAACTGTCAAAATTTGACCAACAGAGATTAATCAACTACTCTCTTCCAAAAAATATCTTTATCCTTTTGCATGCGGCTTTTTTCATTTCTGTGCTATGAAAATATCAGATGAATAAGCAATGCAGTTTCCAATTTTTATTTATCTTTAGGTAGACAAAATGTTCACCAACTAAATATCTTTTCTTCATTCTGAAACTTCTGTTAATATACAAACACAACTAGAAAAATAGTCCTGTGAAAAACATACACATTCTTAAAATGGACCAGACTTTAACCCTATTTTAGAAACATTTGTCAGATTGAAAAAGTCCTTTTGCACTCAAGCACAGGCTGTGTGGGGAAAACACTGTTACTGGATGTCTATATGTAGATCGTTAAGTCACATTACATATTTCCAAGGACTGTAACCAGAGCTTAGACACCTAGCACTACTGTAGAAACTACATTTAGATAATACATTTTGCTGTCTGAATATGGAGTGGAAACCCACTATAAAAATCTGCAGAGTATGTATTCATAAGATAATTATTATTTTACTGTATTTTATCTTTTACCATCCTGGTACATTCTGTAAAGCGGCATTCCAGCAACTAATGAATATTGATTGATACCATCCTACAAGAATATAAACTTACTACCTTCATTTATAAAAGTTGCTGTGAAAACCAAGAACTTTCTCACTTCTTACGAGCTCTATAGACTGAAAAGCTTTATTTGAATCTGAGTAACATCTTGAACAGAGACATAGATACAGTATACAAGGAAGCTTTACAAAAGATGCCAGTCTTTATTATTAAGCCTAATTGGCCTGTTATGTCTCTTATTTATAAGAAGCCATTAACTTCTTAATGCATTATGAGCAGTAAGATTCTCAACAGCAGATTCTGCAGTATTTTTAAACCTTTTTTTGATTCAAGCAATGAAAAAAAAATTGCCCATATTGAAAAAAAGCATAAATTGTTTTTTTCTGACACTATCAAAGTAAAAATAAAAATTTAAAAAAAAATATTGAGGGAATGGTTTTGGTTTTTGTTTTTTTTTTGTTTTTTGTTTTTAATTATTTATTTAAAAAAATACCTGAGTTATTTCATACAACATCAGCAGGGATATAACAGCAACATTGGCAAGTGACTCCTGCCCTGGTAAACTTCTGCATAGACAGAGAGAAAGAAAAATCTAACAATTTTCTATTCTTCAGTCTATTCTAATTTTCTAGTCTTCAATTTTATTTTGTTTTGTGCTTTTAACATATGAACACATTATTGTCAAGGTTTAATATCAAGGTTTTCTAAGGCAAGAGACTGATTTCAGTGATAAGGGTTTTCTGACCCAAAATGCCAGTCAACCTTAAAAAAATTTATCTAAAGTATGACTGAAGAGAAAATAATGAGTAAGTTCAGATACAGGCTGCTTACAGCTAGGGAAAGATAACACTTCACATTTGTATTCTTAACATAGCACCAAATATTTTTAAAGTAAAAATTCTTGAGAAGAACAGCAGCATCAACATTTTCAATAGATTCAAGATTCCCCTCATATCAAGCATTCACGAATTTTCACCTTTCAGAGTGGAAAAGAAAAAAATGCAGCAAAGAATAATTTTAACACATAACTGAGCAAGATGTGCATGAACTCCCATCTTAAGCTCCGTGACGGAAAGGCATCTTTGGAAGAATGCATGTAATGTCTTGGCAGTTACGCTTACTACCTTTGAAACTAGACTTACTGGCCTCCCCAGATTTTACACCTTTTCTCATATTATTTTCACATCACTCCCTACTAGTTCAGTTGCTCTATATAAATGCTTCAAAAAAGAAAAAAGAAATCTTATATTTGTAATGCAGATTTTGTTATTAATCTACTTTTGTGAACCTTTCAAACAAGATATGAAACAAATACCTTTGGATAATACTAATTAGTGACCTGGATCTTCTGGAAGATAGTTGCAGTCTACAAGAAAACTTCAGTTATTTAAACAGTGTTCCTCATTCTGTCTTTTAAAAATAAATAATGTGTGTTTCTAAGCCTATTAAAAAAAAATAAAATTCTTCAGCTGCCAACTTTTCTTTAAAGAGAGCTCAACACAATGCCACCATGTCAGTGTCTTGTAGCGTGGCCCTTGTAAGGAACTGACAAGGGAGGGAGTTTCTTACTAGCTTATGAAAAGTGATAACTGGCTCCTCTGTTGTGGCCAACCGAAAACTTTAGATTCATGTTCACCCCATTTTAGGTATTTAACTACTTAAATAAAGAATGAAATTGGACTAAGCATCTCCTTTTGACACACCTGTATTTTCCTGTTACATACTTGTATTTCCTGTTGGCACACCTGTATTTCCTGCTACATACCTGTATTTTCAATCCTATGAGACATAGTGACAGGCATATCATAATAATATTTTGATTCATGTTTGAAAAGCATTGTTTTGGCAGAAAACATAAAAAAAAACCAAACCCAGATCCAATGAAAATCCAGTTACTTACCAGATAACAGTTTTGATTACCTCAACTTCAGAATGTGGCAAAGGATGATGGAGTTCTTCACTATCCAATATCCCCCAATAATGGGAAAAGCCTGCAATTTATTCTCCATAATCATTCTCACATGGAAAACATCATCATACCTTAGAACTTTTGTGAATATGGGTTTAAATATCTGAAATTGAACACTTACAGGAGGATAAAAAACACAGCAGAATGAGACCTCAAGTTTGTTTCAAGTATGTTTTTCAACATTAGTGAAAGTCATGATTGCACACACAGCTCTGCTTGTAGTGGTCGTTTTCTTTTACTGTTCTTGCAATTAACCTTATTTCATTACGTGACACATGAGACAGGCATTCCCATCACTTAGGGCTCTGAAACCTGGTGATGGGGCATTGGCTATGGTGTAGGTTGAAAAAACATTCATGGACCATTTAACCAGCATGGACATTCCCTGGAGTCCCAGGTATGAAGTGACACACCAATGACAATACTAATGGTTACTCATGCTTAAACAAGACAGACCCATTCTTGTAGAAATGAACACCATCATGCACAGACTAATCTGTAGTGTCTCCATTATTTGTGGTGACTAGAGAGAGCCTTGTATATGATGGAATAGTGTCTCTTATTATAACAAGTTCCTGATTTCTTTCAAACGGATGACATCTGTGACAAAAATGACCAGAGTAACTTACTGTCATTAAACTGCTATGCCACAGGTTCTGCTGGTAGGTGACGTTCACAACTTTGTGAATTGGTGTGAAGAACTTCTAAAACAATGCTATTTCCTGCCAGAAGGTCAAGTTTTTTCCAACTTGATTTCTGAAAATCAGAATACTGATCCCATTTTGACACCCATAACCCTCAAAATACAAGTACATTCCAGAGCCTGGGCCTTGCTTTTTGTGTGTAAGGCAATATAAAAAAAACAGATGGTGCTGGCACTGATGGAGATGGGGAGCAATCACAGCCATTGAGGGGAACCAGCCTTACCTTGAAGGAAACCAGCCCTGTGGAAAGGACCATTACATTACAGTATGTTAGAGATTGGAAGGGACCTCGAAAGATCATCTAGTCCAATCCCCCTGCCGGAGCAGGAACACCTAGATAATGTTACACAGGAATGCGTCCAGGCGGGTTTTGAATGTCTCCAGGGAAGGAGACTCCACAACCTCCCTGGGCAGCCTGTTCCAGTGTTCCGTCACCCTCACTGAGAAGAAGTTTCTTCTCAAGTTTAAGTGGAACCTCTTGTGTTCCAGTTTGTACCCATTACCCCTTGTCCTATCATTGTTTGCCACTGAGTAGAGCCTGGCTCCGTCCTCGTGACACTCCCCCTTTATATATTTATAGACACTGATAAGGTCACCCCTCAGTCTCCTCTTCTCCAAACTATAGAGACCCAGCTCCCTCAGTCTTTCCTCATAAGGGAGATGTTCCACTCCCTTAATCATCTTTGTTGCCCTGCGCTGGACTCTCTCCAGCAGCTCCCTGTCCTTCTTGAACTGAGGGGCCCAGAACTGGACACAATACTCCAGATGCGGTCTCACCAGGGCAGAGTAGAGGGGAAGGAGGACCTCTCTCGACCTACTAACCACCGCCCTTCTAATACACCCCAGGATGCCATTGGCCTTCTTAGCCACAAGGGCACAGTGTTGGCTCATGGTCATCCTGTTGTCCACTAGGACCCCCAGGTCCCTCTCCCCTACACTGCTTTCTAACAGGTCGTTCCCCAACCTATACTGGAACCTGGGGTTGTTCCTGCCCAGATGCAGGACTCTACACTTTCCCTTGTTATATTTCATCAAGTTACTCCCTGCCCAACTCTCCAGCCTATCCAGGTCTCGCTGGATGGCAGCACAGCCTTCTGGCGTATCAGCCACTCCTCCCAGCTTAGTGTCATCAGCAAACTTGCTGATAGTACACTCAATTCCCTCATCTAAATCATTGATGAATATATTAAATAATACCGGTCCCAGTACTGACCCTTGAGGCACTCCACTAGTCACAGGCCTCCAACTAGACTCAGCCCCATAGACTACAACTCTCTGGCTTCTCTCCTTCAGCCAGTTCGCAGTCCACCTCACTACCTGATCATCCAGTCCACACTTCCTCATTTTAGCCGTGAGGATGCTGTGGGAGACTGTGTCAAATGCTTTGCTGAGGTCAAGGTAGACCACATCCACCGCTCTGCCATCATCCATCCACTGTGTTATTTCCTCATAAAAGGCTAAGAGATTGGTCAAACATGATTTCCCCCTGGTGAAGCCATGTTGACTGCCCCTCATAACCTTCTTATCCTTGATATGCCTTAAGATGGTACCAAGGATAAGGTGTTCCATCACTTTCCCAGGGATGGAGGTGAGGCTGACCGGTCTGTAGTTACCCGGGTCCTCCTTCTTGCCCTTTTTGAAGACTGGAGTGACATTTGCTTTCCTCCAGTCCTCAGGCACCTCTCCCGTTTCCCAAGACTTGGTAAAGATGATGGAGAGTGGTCTAGCAATGACTTCCGCCAGTTCCCTCAGCACCCGCGGGTGCATCCCATCTGGACCCATGGATTTATGGATGTCCAGATTGCTCAACTGGTCTCTAACCCATTCCTCATCGACTAAGGCAAACCGCTCCATCGACCTGACTTCATCTAAGGTCTCAGGGGTACAGGGCTCTTCAGGACTGCCCGCAGCAGAGTAGACAGAGACAAAGAAGGCATTCAGTAACTCTGCCATCTCTTTATCTTCTGTCACCAGGGCACCCATCCCGTTCATCAGTGGGCCTACATTGCCTCTGGTGTTAGTTTTGTCTGCCATGTATTTAAAAAAGCTCTTTTTGCTGTCCTTGACCCTTCTTGCCAGGTTTAATTCTAAGGATGCCTTAGTCCTCCTAGCTGCCTTCCTACATCTTCTAGCAGCAGCCTTATATTCCTCCCAAGTGGCCAGCCCCTCCTTCCATGACCTGTAAACTCTCCTCTTCCACTTGAGCATACCCAGCAATTCCCTATTTAGCCACGCAGGTCTCTTGGCCCTCTTCCTTGACTTCCTACGTGTCGGGATGCTCCGATCTTGAGCACGGAAAAAGCAGTCCTTGAATATCAACCAACTATCTTGGGCCCCTTTACCTTCAAGCAGCCCTGCCCATGGGATTTCCCCTAGCAATTGCTTGAAAAGGCCAAAGTTTGCCCTGCTAAAGTCCAGGGTTGCAATTCTACTTGCTATTCTACTAGTCCTGCCACACAAGATCCTGAACTCCACCATCTCGTGGTCGCTGCAACCAAGGCAGCCTCAACCCTTACTGCTTCGACCAGATCCTCCTTGTTAGTGAGGATGAGATCCAGCAGCGCTCCTCTCCTGGTCGGCTCATCCACCATTTGCAGGAGGAAGTTATCATCCATACACTGGAGGAACCTCCTGGACTGTGGCTGGGTTGCCGAGTGGTCCTTCCAGCAAACATCAGGGAAGTTAAAATCCCCCACGACGACCACGGCCTGTGACTGTGAGGCCGCTCTCAGCTGCCTGTAGAAGGTCTCGTCAACTTCCTCACCCTGATCTGGTGGTCTGTAACAGACACCCACAACAGTATCCCCCCTGCCAGCCTGCCCCTTAATTCTCACCCACAGACTCTCAACTCGCTCATCATCTGTCCCTGGACAGAACTCTGTGCACTGTAGTTCCTCCCGCACATAAAGAGCAACCCCACCACCCCGCCTGGCTGGCCTGTCTTTCCTGAAAAGGACATAGCCTTCCATGACTATATTCCAGTCATGTGAGCTGTCCCACCACGTCTCTGTAATTGCCACCAGATCATAATCTCCTGACTTAACACAGGTTTCCAACTCCTCCTGCTTATTTCCCATGCTGCGCGCATTGGTGTACAGGCATTTCAGGGAGCGAGCTGAGCACACCGATTTCACCCTAGGATTGTAGGAGGCCTCCCAGTCTTCATTAATTCTGGAGCGCTGCCCCACTGGGGCAAGCCCAGCTACAAGCCCATCCCCCTTCGAATCTAGTTTAAAGCTCTCCAAATGAGCCCTGCTAATTCGTGCCCCAGCATCCTTTTCCCTCTGTGAGATAAACCTTTCCCACTTGTCATTGTCCAGACTGGTGCCCTATAAAACCAGCCGTTATCAAAGAATCCAAAGCCCTGCCTGTAGCACCAGTCTCGAAGCCAATTGTTCATGAACTGAATCTTCCCATTCCTTCCCACATCAGTGGAAGATGGAAGGAGAGAGGAGAAGATCACTTGAGCCCCAGACTCTTTCACCATCCGCCCCAAGGCCCTGTAGTCTTTCTTCATCCCCCGCAGACTGTGGGAAGCAGCTTCCTCCCCACCTGTCTGGAAGACCAGCAGCGGGTAATAGTCTGTTGGGTGCACCAGGTTGGGGAGCGCCCTGGTGATATCCCTGATCCGGGCTCCAGGCAGACTACACACTTCCCTATGATGAGGGTCAACTCTGCATATCGGGCCCTCTGTTCCTCTCAGAAGGGAATCCCCTACTACAATGACCCTTCTTTCTTTCTTAACAGAGGCAGTCTTGAGGTGCAAAGTCGACTCCCTTTTCCTATGTGGCCTTGTGGGCTGGCCTTGCCCCACATTCTCACCTACCTCTCCTTCAAGATCCAGGGCCTCGAACCTATTACGGAGGGACACCTGGGGAAGCAGGGCAGGAAGGGGGGAGGGTTTCCCACGACATCGAACTGGAACTCGCTTCCAACCCTCGTCGTCTTTTTGGTCCCCTACCTCTGCGCAACAGCTACAGGGCAGGGGCTGCCTCGGGCCATCCCCCTCTGTGTGAGAAGGCAGGGGGTCCTTCCCCTTTCGGGGGGTATCTCCCTGGAACCGTTTCGACTGGCCCGCCAGGGAGTTACTCCACCAGTTGATCTCCCTTTCACACTCCCTGATGGTCCTCAGCGTCTCAACCTCCTCCTTAAGTCTTGCCACCAGGCTAAGCAGATCTTCTACCTGCTCACACCTCACGCAGGTGGAATGCTGTCCTCCCTCCCCCGGCAGCAGCAGGCTCTGGCCCACTTAGTGACAGCTTTACTTATTCCTTGAACTATTAGAAGCATTAGAACTATTAGAAGCATCCTGGAACTTCCAATTTCTCTTCTTACCTTCTTTGAACTTAGGCTGCTGCAGATGTTGTTGCCTGTTTATCACAGATATACTTGGATGCCACTAGGCTGTGCCAGCCTGGGTTACTCACATAAGGCTATATGTTGGACTTAGAGATAAGTTTCCTGCAGACAAGTCACACCCAGGGTGGATGTCAGAAAGGTGTTGGAAATTCTGTGACAATGCATCCCCTCCAGCAAGAAATGCAGCTTGACTGAAGCAGTCCAGAGGCTCTGCAAGGCCTGCAAAAACACCAACAGATGAAGCATGTTGGCTGGGGAAGTCGTTAAAAGCAATCTAACAAAGCATTGTGGGCATGGGCATGGCTATCACTGGGAGTTATAAGCACGGTTGGAGGACATTTGTATTATCTAATTTGTACCATCAAATTAAAATACTGCAGTGCATAGAACTGTAAAATGGTATCTGGGAGTCATTAATAAATAGCTGGGCCAGAATAAGGAAAGGTTATCACCTTTTTGTCAAAGTAAGAGAGATAGTTCTCTTAATGAATGGCCCAAATCACACTTGGACAATAAATATAAAAGCATATAGATGGAAAGGTTTTTCAGACTTTAGAACAATAATGAGATATTACTACTTGATTTCACAGAGCCAGACAAAATTAATTGTTAGTAAAGATACTTTTTCTCATAAGAGCTGCAATGAGAATGGAAAAAAAATAAATACGTATATCTAGAAGAGCATTATAATTTCTTAGACTGTACTTCCAGAAATGTGAGAAATATGTGTCAGGGAGTGTGTATTTCCTCACCTTGACAGATCAAAATGCAAAAGGTTTTGTCCTCAAATGTCACCAGTGGTTTAGAGTGAAAAACTTTTTATTCACATTTATACAGTTTCTGGGTATATTTTCTTGAAGAACTTCCTTTCTATAATCTGCATGTTAAATTATTCTGCTGCCCTGCCAGATCAGCCATGTTCCATTGAAGCAGAACACTTTTTTGCTTAACAAAACGCAGAAGAACAAGTTCTCAAATCCCCTTCAATTGGATTCTGAAAAATTAAGGGTGGGAGGAAATATTTGTCTCTGATGTTCAACTTAAAAATAACCAAACTAAACTTTTGATGTTAAATGTAACACTGAAAGCAGAACAAATACAGCAGTCCCTCTGTTAAACAAAATAAGCAATACACAAGTGCAGGTGAGACATCTGTATTTTGTATTTTAAAACTTTTTGAAAGATTTTGGTCCTCTTCAGAAAGTTTAAATGTTCGTATTTTAAAGAAACAAATATAATCTTAGTTCAACTACAAGCAGCGGGTTAGTCCACTTGGTCTGTGAAATGTGGAGTCTTCATCTGAAGCATTCAAAAACATTCATCTCTTAAAACTCCTGACTGGGGTTCTTATTATCTATCAAGACAGAACATGAATGTACAACTACAGTTATATGTCTAATCTTGCTATTGTGTTTTGAATGAGAAAACAAGAAAAAGGAGTTCTTTGAAATAATTATGTAGCAGCCTGAGTAACTTGCTTTGTCTTAAAGTAAACATCTGAAATGAGTCAAATGCCTTTTGCACAAATACCTGTGGCTTATCAGTGGCTATAAAGGAAGCTCCAGCAAGTACATAACAAGCACGTGTCATCATGGCAGATGGCTAAACTCCATCAGTGTCAAGAAAAGGTAGAAATGTCTTGGTTATAAGAATGAAAGTATTCAATCTCATTTAGAAATGCCATCCAAACTTCTGCGGCTGTCTGCATCTCAGAGTATGATAGATACATATTTTTTTACTTTAGACATCAAATCATTAGTTTGACTGATTTTTCATTGCAGGACTGGGTCAATCTAAGTGAATATATATAGCCAGTATTTAGCGGTGGTCTATATAAATGGTATGGAATCAAATCATCAAAGAAAAAAAGCTACACGCTTCTGACAGAAAACAAGTAAAACAGGTAAAATACAAAATTAAATACATTACAGGTGTACCACTTATCTTTGCAATTCATCTGAGTGCAGAGTCATTTTAAACAGGGTGTGTTTGTAGTGCTGCCTTACATGCTTGCAGTGGCCTATTAAGCTTGCAGGTGAACACATTTTTATTTAAGTACCTGTTTAAAAATAGTCTGCCTTTAGGAAATGTCATTTATATAAGAAGTAATGTCAGTTCTATTAATGTTTAGTGATTATTTTTCTGTATATAAAACATGGTTAAACAGTCATACACCTTGATATTGATCTGTTCTTACTTCTGATTCTAAGCCTTATTGAAAAAAAAAGAAAAGCCTGAAGAAGAAAACAGTACTTGCCTTTTATTACTTGCATAGAAGAAATGCAGAATTTGGAACATTTAGATCTGGTTTTGATATAGATGCTAGGAAATTTATATCAAATGACCTAATTTGGTTAACTTCTTTTACAAGTACATTCTGGTAGTATCATTATATGATGTCATGCATGTCTTTTGTAGTTGACCATAAATTATTTGGAAGTAAAAACAAAGAATTTTCTGAAGGGTCAGTTCTTGAACCCCAGTAATAAAATCTCCCACAACAAATGCAAACGTAATTATAGTATTAGTGTCAGTATAGTGTATATTAGAGGTCCCTTGCATTGCCCTGCCTTGCTTTGTTTTGCCTTGCTTTCTTCTCCCCTCCCTTTAGCTTCTTAAGGATTTTAAGAACAAACTACTGACTTACCTACAAAACATTAAACCTTCACTCAAAGATGTCATGACAGTTTGTAGGCAATTTGTCCCTTGGGAAAAGCAGAGACCAAAATTCCTCTAAGGAAATTATAGGTTTGCTGGTTAAGAACGTCCCAAAAGGCTCCATCTCACCTGCTGTTAAATTTGAGGGATTCACTTTAGGTTCGGCTTTTTTTTTTTTTTTAGTGAATTCCATTGCTACATCCAGAAAAAAAAAAAAAGCAACAACACAACAACAAAGCAGATTCTTGGATGAAGCCCTTCAGTAGCAAAATAAGGACTGCAGTAATTTGTGTTTTTTTCCAACTGACTCAAGTAAATGGAATGAAAACAAAGCCAGTGATGTGTCCCTCTGGGGCAAAAGGATATTTGATATCAATCAACTAAGAATGATGAACTTCTTACATTAAGTTTCACTGGCTGTGCAAAGCCAAAATGGTAGAAAAGAAGTCCAGCAACAAGAAGTTATGGAATTGCTCAAGAAATAAATTTTAAAAAGGCATTGAGCAAGATAGAAACTGTGATGGAAACAGGGCTAATTAACAGAATAAGGCCAAACTTGGGAGTTTCTCATGAGGTAGACATACTTTCTCTGATACACCATTTGAAAAGTATCACCATGGGGGCAATTTTCAGTTCTACCCAGAGGGTGAATAATTGGCAGCAAGCATTTTACTTAGGAAGTCAGAAATAATGTGTATTTCAAAGTACCTAAATGACATTTTTAACAAAAGACAAAACCCAAATATGTTTAGTGCAAATTTAAACCAGGTTATTTTATGGGGGTGTTTTTTGGATGTTTTGGTTGGGTTTTGTTTATTTGTTTGTGTGTTTGTTTTTTTTTTTCCTATTACTGTTTAATAATGAAATTCTTAATAAAAGTCTTTAAGAGAAAACCCATAAAACTAAAATAAAGATCTAACATGATATTTTGGTCACAGAATAGTTTACTTGCTTGGCAAAAATATTTTTGTTTCTTAAAGTTGGGTCTAAAACCAACCTGTTAGGTTGTCTACTTAGCAACAGCACAATGTTGAACTAACCATAACAGCTTCAATAAAAATTTATCCCTTTTGTTTTAAGTATTTAAACTTACATTAATGGAAAAAAAGAAAATATGCTTACCATACTGGTACTTGTAAGCCAGTGAAAGACTCCCAGCTCCAGTCATTGACTGTGTTGCCTGCCCAGAGCCTCAAGATAAACAAACCTGTCCACCAAGAAAACAAACATCAGACCATTCTTGACTTTTCCTACATGGCAGCTCCAGATTCATGTTGATCTGACTGTTTGCTTTCTGTACTTAAATTTTTAAAGAACGCCCCACAAATATCTCTACTTTCATTTCTGCAAAGGTTTGTTGGTGCATGTATGCACGCTTCAGGCATGTCTAGCACACAGACACCTATAGTTTTGCTCACACTTTCTTCCTTCCCTGAAGTTACCAAAAATAAAACATCCTTTAAGTCTACTTTAAGTCTACTTCAAGTCTACTTCCCCTTCAAGTCTACTCAAGCTTTGTTTTGCTGACCTTGTGTACTGCCTGTTCACTACAGGATCACGATCACAGACCAGACACCTGTAAAAATCAACTCTCAGAAGTGGGAATATTTTCTATGAGGAGACAAAGGAAGACAGGAAACAGAGTTGCCTAAAGTGAGAATTGACTGTCACTACATACTATTTATGACCTTAACGCTGTAATAAATGGTTGGTATTAATTATTAATTTGTTTATATATATGTATATTTAAAAAACTGAAAACTTAAAGGTGAGTTTTACTTGAAAGCTCAATTGGGAAGAAGTAATTTATCATGAACAGGCCTGCTTAGTCACCTGTGCATGGACAGAGTCTGACTCACTTCTGCACCCACCTAGCCACTTCTGTGCCAGCATCCATTACTCTGAGGGACATCCCATCACAGGTACATTGTTCCAGATAGACAAACACCAAAGTGCCTAAGTTCAGCCTAGATCTGGTCCCGGATAGAGTAACAGGCTTTAAATGAGTCATTTCAGTAAAATTATGTTAAATTACACTGGACTTCCTGTGGAATCTTGTATTATGTGCACCTGAATATCAAAAGAATTCATCATGATTAAAATTATTGCAAGAAATACCAAAGGAAGTAAGAATGATTTGCCACTTATTATGAAGTGTTGCCCATTTTGCAATAAGAGGCCAATCATTATTAATTTATTTTATATTCTTTATAACATTAATCATGACTAATTCATTTGGTATTATTAATGTAGGTGTAACATGAAATTCAATGGCAATTTAGCTATTTATTTAAATGTATCATAATTTAAAGACTTATCAATCCAAAATGTCAGCGGTTTTATTCAAAGGCATATTCCTGCATTTGAAGCTAAAATAATAGTTTTCAAACAAATAAAACATAAACATTTCTTGTACTTAGAAAATCTCTTTTTTTATTTTAATGGTACCAAATAAAATGGCATGCATAAGGTTTCTTTCTATTTACCTGTAAAAGAAAGAAGTAGAGTTACCTATAGTCCAGTCTTTCACTACAGTTACATGTGAAATGTCCAACTTCAAATGATTTGCTTACATATTTAAGCTGTACGAACGTTTAAGGACTTTGCTTGGATAACAGCCTTATTTCATCTTTATCTGGGAAATAAGTTTAATCTTAAGTCATTTAGATTTTATATTTGGAAAAATAACAGGAAAGAGGGGTTTATGACAGCTTAAAGACATAATGGAGCATTTCACAAGTTCAGAAATTTTCGTAAGCATCAATGCTGAATTCCCTCTTAGAAAACTGTATTTTGTCTAGCAGAAGAATTCACTTTCATGTTTCAATTAGATAAAATATCCACTTCAGTTGTTGTACAGCACTGATTTGCTCTGTCAAGCACTTACTCAGCTGCAATGTATTGAAGGAATTTTTTTCTTTTCTATGTACACATAGATGGACAAAATCCAGGGCTACTGAGAAGTTAAGGATCATCTACAGTGTAATTAAAATTGCCTTGAGAAACTTCACTGTGGCATAAGGGCTGAGGTTCAAGCATATGTGGAGCTGTAGAAGTCCTCAGTGGTGCAGAGCAGAGAGCTGAAGAGGGGGTTATTCACAGGCACCACACTGACCTCCAAGCACAGAAAGACCAAACTGGATGGATTATTGGCTGGATGGCCAATGGGTTCAAACTTAAACAAGGGAAGTTTAGGTTAGATATAAGGAAGAAGGCACTAGAACAGGTTGCCCAGAGAAGTGGTAAACACTCCATCCTTAGCAGTGTTCAAGGCCAGGTAAGACAGAGCCTTGGGCAATATGTGTTGCGTGTGTGACGTGTCCTTGCCCATGGCAGGTCAGTTTCAACTAGATACACTCTCCAACCCTAATCATTTATGATTCTGTGATTCTATGATAATTGGGCCATTTCCGAGGATAGTAAATGTTGCTGGGTGAAGTACAAAGTCTTAGCTAAACCTCATAGGTGTATTAAAATTCCTTATTCTCAGCAGCCTTTGGATTTTGTCACTTGCCTTTCTATTTTAAGCCACTGAAACCATTATCCAGAACTTGGAATCACCATGATGTAACTCATAAGTGACACAATTCTTACTCTCACAATGACTTTTAATGAGTTTTACCTTGAATTTTTGATGAGTGCAAAGGAAACCCCTTGTTTCTAAACCAGCAACAGGTATTTTTCCCTGAACAGTGAATCCCAGTAGAAAGGAAAGGTGGTACAGGTGGACTACAGCCTTTCTTCTCTTAATCCACTGTGATGTGTGTTCTGCTAACTCCTGCCAGCAAAAAGCACTGTAAAAAGATGCAGGTTTACATCAGCTTTGAGGATTTCTTTAGTTTTATTAGAAGCAAGGCAGTCTCCAACTTCAGTAGTTCAAGTAGGAGTTACTTCTGCAATTACAACAATATTTATCACTGTCATGTTAATTTTAAAATCTATAGCTGGCAATATTTAGGAAATCTGGACAAGACTGGAAAAAGAAATAATTTGGAAAATATTCAAATTGTGTCTGACTGGATATCTGTTAGAAAGAAATCCTTCTGTGGGGGAATATAAAAAAAAGTATAAAACTGACATCAGCTTCTACTTTGCCATAGAATATTCAACACCTTCCTCTTTCATTTGTATATTCAACGACAACATTTAAAATTACTGTGGTCACCCTAAAGGATGTTAATTACAACGCGACTCAGCAGCCTTTATACAACATAATTGCAGGTTACTAATGTTCATAGTATCCATTGAGGTTGTAATGGAGAGCAGAATTTAGCTCATGGATTTTGTGATGAAGGTCTTATAACCATTTCTTGTTATTAATCCTCTTTATCACTTCCCATGCATCATCTTTTGTTTGTTCCCTTAATACAGAGTTTTATTTTTTGTACATAAAGAATATCTTTCTTATAGGCCTGTCAGGTTCAGATTTACATATTGTAGATTTAATTGCTTCACAATTCAATTTTTGATAAGGTTCTCAGATGTTAGGCTATATTAAGAAGGGGATGGAGACTAATACAGGAATTATTATAATGTCATTCTATAAATGGAGGTTACATTCTCATGTTGAATAATCTATGGGGCTTCAGTCACATTTCAGAAAGATACAGTAGAAGAAGAAAGGTCTGAAAAAGGGCAGAAAAATACATATTAGTTGGAAAGGGAGTGTTCGTATGAAAAGAAACTGAAAAGATTATTTAGTGTGAAGCAAAAAGAATAGAAGATGGCATATATAATAATGAGTGGTACAGAGAAAAGCAGTGGGTAGTCCTCACTGCTCTGTTCTGCAGTAAGACACAGAGGGCATTCAGTGAAAGGAAAAGTCACCAAATGTAGAAGTGAAAAAATTAAATACTTTTTTTGGCATTGCATCATGCAATTAGCCTGTTGAACTGACCACTGTATGTTATTCTTGAATAGTAATTGAGGGTTGCTTGAAAAGTTTCAAGAAAGATAAAGCGATTATGTTATTAAAAATAGCATCAGCAGTGGAACTAGGTAGAACAAGCTTGTAAGGGATATCAGTTCTTACAAACCAAAGAACAGTGTAATCACAATCAGAGATTGTTCATGTTACCTTCTACAATTGTGCTAGGAACAATACAGATCTACAAGGCCTTCTCATCATGACATTTTCTGTCTAAAACCCTGATTGAAAAGAACAACCCTGAAAACCACTCTGAGCCTCATCTGAGTCCCACCAAACTCCATGAATCTTTGTCTTACTGGATTCATTGCTGGACAGGAAGCAACATTAATAAGTGGGCAAATTGCTTGTGGTAGCCAAAAGAAAGAATATGTAGTGCATCATATACTTGTGTAACAGGTAATAATGGAATAGGTAAGAGGTAACGTAATTATGTGACAGGTATTAACATAATAGGAAAAATAATGGAACTTCATTTCGTGGTGGAAAAGTCCATAAAGGTCCATTAAATACAAGCTCAAATGCAATCTGTCAGTCAGGAGATGCCCATAACACAAGTTGCTCCATGTAGGGAGATTGAGGAGAAAAAGTATCATTTATGCAATTTCCCTGTTGGAGCTGTAATTGGCCACTGTTGAAGGCAATACTAGGCAGATTTTTCATGTAACCAACAACACTACTTCTTTACTTTTGCACTGGTTTTGCACTCTTATAAGCTGATTGTCTTCAACAATAGTAGAAAAAGTGCAAATTCTTTATGTTCCCGAGGCTTCTGGCATTGCATGTCATTGGTAAGACCATTGCTGGCAACCAAGAGCCACATCTGCTTCATATAACATATGTTCTTGCCATCAGTTATCTTTCAATGTTGACAGAGGATGAAATCTATGACGTGAGTGAACGATTTTCAGTTTCAGGGAGACCATCTTTAGAACATGCATCTCTGATGAAACAAAGCAGAATATCCCACTGATTTAAATTTTGAGGATTTCACATTTTCACTAAATCAATGACATGCTAGTCATAACCTAGCTATACAGGTTTCCTTTGCAAATTCTATTAATTGTAAGACAGTTTTGGGTCAATCACACAGGGTATTCAATACTCAGAAATATTGATATAAACCTAATTTATGTAATGGCTTCTTTGGTAATTTGTCTAACAAGTTTTCCATTTCATATTTGGTAGAGTTGTAAGTACAGTTCTTGCTCCTGAGTAGTTTCGGTTTGGGGTTTTATTTTTTTTTATTCAGTACAATCGCATTATTCTAAACAGGTAAGACAGTATTAATACAGGGTTCTGAATTTTTATTTCTTAAAGATATCTCTTTCAGTGTTCCTTGCTATGCATGCATGAGAGGCGTAAAGTTGTGTGATTGTGTTTGATTTTGGTTGTTGTCCTGAAAATATTTCCCTCATTCTTAGTGACATATGAGGTTTGAAAACAAAATGTGGGTTTTTTTTCTTTAAATAACACCAACAACCTGCAGTTCTAACAACAGGGGAATTTTCATGGCAAGGCAGTAGATATTTTGCCATTAAAGATTTGGACTTGATGAACTCATATGACATGCAAACTCAGTTTCAATGTACATTTCCTGTTGTGTGGGATGGTCTCTACTCCTCCACTGCAGGAAAAAAAAAGATAAATTAGAAATAAGCATATAAGAACACAAACACACAAAGTTAGGTTCTTTTCAGCACCCTACTCTTTCCTGTCTTTTTCTTTTTTCTCTAAAAGCAGAGGACAACTTAAAGTTTTTGTGGGGTTTTTTTCTGCTTTGTTTTTAATAAATAAGAAAACCGGAAATGAATGAATGTGAAAATGCCCTTAATACCAAGATAAATGCACAAAGTTTTGCGGAAAATAAAACGTTTCTCTGAATCTTCATGCTATTTGTCCTCTACCTCAAAACATTTTCTGTGGTGTGAGCAACACTTCTTGCCTCCCTCATGACTACTCCCCATACAGATTTCTAACAGCCCACACCCAGCAATCTTGCCAATATGTACCACCTGCCCTCCACCCCTTCAACAGGCTCTCTGTACATTCCTAGCTACAGTCTTCATCCACACACCCCTGCTTCAGCTTTTCAATCTGTTTTTCAGTTAGGGAAATGCTCTTTCTTGCATATTAAATTCTGTTTTTATCATAAAAGGGAGTGTCCTTCAGACAATGCCCCTGTGTCGTTCCCAACAGAATTTTCTTTGTGGAGATTTGTGTAAGATGCCCTATTTTGCTTTGTGATACTTCAGGTACATATTGAAAAAGGCAAAGCAAAAGGACACATTTCTGGAACACTGCAAAGAGAAAAAACAAAACCAAAACACCTTTTTATCTTGCATTATGACTGTTCAGTTAGTGTGACTTGGAAGGTACACTTGCATCAGTTTTCCTTTACATTTCATTTATCATATTTGCTTGCTTGCTGGCGTTAGAAAATACATACATTTTTGCCTTGGTCCAAACTACTAATGCAGTCTGGGAGAACATCTATGCCCTCTGGGAGAACAGAAGTGCATGAAGGGCCTGCATAGAGAGTGGGAAAAGAAAGCGTTCAGAATCCTTCATCAAACCCTGCAGAACCAGGCCATCATGGACTAAGTAAGTACTAAAGCATTCTACCATGTTTACATTTCTATTGCTTCAAAAGTTGACTCTTTTTTTCACTGCCACTCAAGATTAATGAGCACATTTATTATTTATTTTTTTACTGTAATGTCAGGAGCTGCCCTTTGTAATACTAAGCGCAGACACGGCCCCAGTGACAATCTGCAAAAAAAAGGAGCCATGTTTCTCCACTTTGCATACCACACCACTTCTCAGGGGCACATAGTTATATCAGCTGTGGGGGATGTTCAAACAGAAAGCACATGTTTCTCACCACTGCCCAGCAACCAGGTTTTCTCTAGGCAAGAGGTAATAACAAGGTGGGGATCACTGGAGGCACTGCACTGCAGAGCCAGATTACTTGGGAGCAGTGGTGGCAGAAGCATGGAGACACTTGTAACCCATTTAGGTTGCCTGTGCCTAGCATACAAGCAAACCCTGACAAATGAAAAAGACTTTAAAACCTAAGGGTTTGGTACTTAGAGGGGCAAAAGGCACCTATCTCTAAGTTACTGGTCCTAGCCTGAAGGCAATGATGAATCAGGAGCAGGGGGTTACTATCGAACAGACTGTGTGACTTTTAGAGAAGTCTTCACAAAGTTCTGATGATTTTTTTGATTGCTGCCACTGTCCTCTGCTTCACCAAGGAAAGGGCATCCTGAGATTCTACAGCAGTCTGGGTAGAAAAAGTGTTCATAGTATTCACTTGTGTTATACCAGCACAGAGAAAGAGAAATCGCTTGATGCCCTTGAAATGAGGTCATTTTCAGATTCACTAATCAACAATAAAAGAATGCCCAAATTGTCTCATTGATCTAGGAGAATGTGCATCTCCTCTAAGTTATTAACTGAGGAATTAAAATGAGCTTCCCTGCATATTTATTCCTCCTGCTGTGTTTTATGGATGCAATATTATGTTGGTTATATTTTTTTAAAAAATATATCTTCTTCTCTGCAATAATAGTTGTTTTAATTTTTTTTATTTATTTAGTACCTGCTGTTGGGGAGGTTTTGTGGTTTTCTTTAAAGTCTAAATGTATCGCATTAAATAGCTTTGGAAAAAAAAAAAAGAAAAAAAAAAGATGCTTTCTAGCCTGCTGAGTAAACATAAATTTCACAGTTAAATACATAAAATAATGATTACATCCAATGGTCATGAGGGACATGTTTTTAGGAGTATACTAATTAAACTACATCCTTCAGACAACATGTTTCTACACTTACTAGCAATGAACCGTATCTGATTTGTCATTAAGTAATTATGAATGCTAATGCAAATAAAGCACCTTTCAAACAAGGCTTCAGAATAGAAATTAATCATATATTATTCTTTCTTATCCTACCACATAAGGGTCATTTAAACAAAAACAGCCAGGAATATGAGCTACGTATAACAAGAGAAGTTGTTAGTTTTGCTCAGGCTTCAGTTCATACCTTTCTCTTTGTGGTGGCATTTATGCATACATGCATAAATTTGTCATAAACTGTGAGAGAATAAAAAGTCTTTAAAGTATATTCAGTAATTCAAGCTTTGATCCAAAACTTGCTAAAGCTTATTGCAATCTTCCATTAGTAACAGTAGTAATTAGCAATTCTTGCTACTCTCCTCTTGCAGATCTCAAGCACTCTACAAAAGCCCAGTATGGAAGACCCCACAAACAGGGAGTAAAGCAGGATGAAATTAATAAATGAATGAGTGTTAACCTTTGAACATATCAGTGGGCGTTGCAATTCCTTGTATTTTTATTAGCTTGGAGCTCTCAGAAATGCCTTGATGGCAGAACCAACATGATTTTTGACCAGGTAAGGATCATATCCAGAATGTAATGTCTCGCTTCACACCTCATTTGCCATTCTGGATACACCCAAAGCTAGAGGGTATTACTTCCCCCTCCCCCCCCTTACATTAGGGAACTAGGATTCAAAACAGTGATGCGCGTAACTCCAGCTACCTCAGCAGAGAGTCTGGGAAGTTTTTCAACCCCCAAACCACGTTTCTAGTAGTAGACTACTGCAGCTCCAATAGCAGTTCTCAAGTGGTCCACCCCTTACTTTTTTTTTTTTTTTAACTTACATTTGTCTAAGTATCAGAAATTAGGTATGTAAAGTCTGGGCTCTCCAATCCCCTCCCAAAAAGACCACATAAAGCACCATGTTCTTCACAACTAGAAGGGAACATTAGTGATATTTTCCATCAACCTATTTGCAGCAAATGTAAGGTGATTTACCTTCTCATTATGTTGCAAATGTTTTCCTTCCTCTTGACTTGTCTTTGTTCTCATCTTTGTACAGCTAGTGAAGTCATAAGTCCTCTGAAGCAACTATCTGCACATTATAATGCTTCATTGCATAAGCAAGTAAGAGGTTGAGTTACGAAGAACAAAGTTCTTGTTGCACAAGCTTCAATAATCCTTAATTCTGGGAAAGAAAATGGGCAATAACTCATGAAAGGTACTGTGAATAAATGTGTTTAAGGCGGAATAATATGCCTTTAAATTGTGATTGGCTGTTTAGGACCCTTTTTAAAGCAAAGGGCCATGAATAACTGATAATCTATGTGAGGTCAATTATTGTGTAAGGTACACTGAAAAATCATGCAGCACATCTCATTCAGATAACTTATATTAAAAGGTGCTATTCAAAACCACAGATGTCAGCTTGTAAATGAGAAACTTCTCTGTTGCATGGAAGAGAGAAAATACAAACGAGAAAATGGCTGTAAATGAAGAAATAAAATATGAAAATGGTACAAATGAGGAAAGCATGAAAATAGAGAATTAGAAAAAAGTGCAGTAACCAGTGGATCTTTCTTAAACTTGAGGTGATTAGGTTAGACTAACTTTTTTAACCACTACTAACATGGGTTATACAGGTTAATAATAACCTTGATCCAGGGTTATATTTTCATGAAAAAGAATCAGTTTGAGCACAATGAAGTAAAAAAAAAAAAAAAAAATTGGTCAACACATAGTATTTAATTTTCAATGAGAAAATAGCTCCAGGGAACAATACAATTTTCTATGGGAATCCTTTGTTTTCTTCAGGTTTTTGAGTGGTCATTAGCACTTTTGGGGTGGGATTCATCCTCTCTGACACTGGCCTCTGATTTGTGATGAACTGCAGCACCAGCTGAAGTGAATATCTGAGTCCCTTTTCCTGTCAAAGACATTAAGGCAATTCATCCCATACGAAGGAGGTTTTCTAGGATGACAAATCAAGCATTAAAAAATCTCTTTCTCTTTCCGTGCATTTATAGATGGAGGAGGATAGCTGCTACACTCTAAGGCTGGGTTAACTCTAGATGGCTATAAATAGGCATGTGAATCCTACCTGAAATGCCTCAAATACATTGCCTACATCAGGGATATTTAATTCACTCTGATTGAATACAGGCATAGTTAAATAGTTACCAGGTGTAAATATAGAAACTGGCCACTCATTAAACAGAAACTACTGTTTAAAACACTGAAATCATCACTAGCCAGCCTGCAGTTTTAGGAGTTTTGCCAATGCTACTAGTTGTTTCCTAGTCTGTGGGTGTGAGAAAGACAGTGAAAGACACAGTCCTGGTAACTTCAGACTTTCTAGTACTTAATGCTTCTTAGGTAACAGACCTACCTTATATATGCTCCTTACTCTTTTTAGCTGCCTGATGGAAATTCCCAGTCATGCAGAGGGTGCTTCCGATACCTGTTGCATTGAGGATGTTTGGCCATTAACAAGCTGTGGCGTTTCACAACACAGACTCAAGTTGATGAAGAGACTCAAATCCCAGTCAAGACTCAAATCCAACTTTTTTTACAACCAAGCCCTTTTTATCCCCCTGTTCGGTACTTTCCCAACCTGCACATACATACAACGTTCAGTCTCATTGGCCCCTGTAAAACTCTCCAGGTAAATTGTCCAATCACAATGTTGCAGACCCTCTCACAACCCCCACATTGACTCCCACCACAACTACATCCTCTCCCCTTCCCCCAAGGCTTATTTTTCCGTCTTCCCTGTCCTTCCAACACATCCCCCCAGGGCGTGTCAAGCACCAAGGCCTCAGAGCTCATTCCCAAACTGTTTCTCATGCAGATCTTATCATGTTCAATCCCCACAACAATCATCAGATATTTGAAGTGCAGGGGCATAGAAATCCTAGGATGATGAAAGCAGAAAAATGTAGAGATGATGACCTATGTTGTAAGCTGAATTGCAGTTGTTGGCAGGGCAGTTCTCCAAACTGAAGAGACATCAATTTGATAGGTGGACCACTCAGTGGATGAAGAATTGGCTGGATGGTCACACGCAAATATTTGTGGTCAACGGCTTAATGCCCAATTGGAGATCAGTGCCAAATGGTATCCCTCAGGGATTGGTGTTAGGACTGATCTTGTTCAACATCTTTGTTGGTGACATGGACAGTGAGATTGAGTGCAACCTCAGCAAGTTTATCGTTATCACTAAGTTATGTGGTTCAGTTGATACACTGGAGGGAAGGAATGCTATCCAGAGGGACCTTGACATGCTTGAGAGGTGGGCCAATGCCAACCTCATGAAGTTCATCATAACGAAGTGTAAAGTCCTACACCCTGGTCAGGGCAATCCCAGGCACAGCTACAGGCTGAGCAGAGATATGATCCAGAGCAGCCCTGCAGAGAGGGACTTGGGGGTTGAAAAGAAACTTAACATGAGCTGGTTTCAGTGTGTGCTCACAGCCCAGAAAGCCAAACATATCTTGGGCATCATCAAAAGAAGAGTGACCAGCAGGTGAAAGGAGGTGATCCTGCCCCTGTACTCTGCTCCCATGAGACCTCACTTTGAGTACTGTGTACAATTCTGTGTCCCCAACATAAGGACATGAAGCTGCTGGAGAAAGTCCAGAGGAGGGCCACGGGGATGATCAAGGGGCTGGAGCACATCCTGTATGAAGACAGGCTGAGAAAGTTGGGGCTGTTCAGCCTGGAGAAGAGAAGCTGCATGGAGACCTCATAGCAGCCTTCCAGTATCTGAAGGGGTCCTACAGGGATGCTGGAGAGGGAGTCTTCATTAGGGCCTGTAGTGACAGGACAAGGGGTAATGGTTTCAAAGTTCAACAGGGGAAGTTTAGATTGGATATAAGGAGGAAATTCTTTCCTGTTAGGGTGGTGAGGCACTGGAACAGGTTGTCCAAGGATGTTGTGAATGCTCCATCCCTGGCAGCATTCAAGGCCAGGCTGGACGGAGTCTTGGGTGATATGGTTTAGTGTGATATGTCCCTGCCCACGGAAGGGGGGTTGGAACTAGATGACCTCAAGGTTCTTTCCAACGCTAAGCATTCTATGGTTTTATGATTCTCCATTCCCATGTACACCAAACTTACTGGTACAGAAGGTAGTCTCACCATTGAACTGATCTGGCTACCCAGACTAGAGATGGATTTGGTGAGTCATGTGATTTAATGTATATATCTACCTAGGGATTAGATGAACTGCACATTCTGTGTTCCTAATTCTTTGTTTTGAACTCAAAGACAGCCCAGTTTGAACCTCTGGAGTGTTCTTGCAAAGGATTCCCCCTACAAAGAGCATGCTTGTGTTGCTAGGTGATTAATCATCTAGAGGAAGCTACCCGTAGCATAATACCTTTCAAAAAGTATTTTTTTTTTAAGTTCAGGGGTTTGTTTTTTCTGTAATCTCTTTCCAATCATTTCTCAGAGCTTTAGCAGCCCAGTATTCTGGCATACTTTTGTAATCTGCCACACCTTGAGTATGCTTTGATAAATGGGCTACATATTTGCCAGAAACTTTTCTCTTTGTACCCTGTCAGTAATCATGGCATTTGTTCCTGTGCAAAGCCATAAGAGTGAATATGACACTTATTATGGAATCCAGTGTGAAACATTTATTATGGAGGTATTATAGAGATGGTATATTTCTGGCTCCCTTTATAACTTCCTCTCACTCGAAAGCAATATGTCACTTTCAGAATTAATATGCCATTGCAAACAACAAGACCAAACAGAGCGCACAAACCAGGGACCAGAACTGCGTTCTTGAAGCTTCTGAATCATAGTTCTCTGTCCAAATTAAGCATTTGTATTTCAGGAAGTGTTTAAAAACAAACCATCTGGTTTTGGTCCCCTCAAGTGAAACCTGTATTATTCAATTATGATACTATTGTACAGAATATTTTGGGGAAAGTTAGTAAAATACCTAAGGTATTGAAGATAGCTAAATTGCTTTTCATAGATTAATAAAAGCAGTGATTAAAAGAGTATGTAGAGCATGCTAAGAAGGGTAGGAGGAAAATAAAGATGGAAGGTAAGGGGATGCAGTGAGTGAGTCTGTGAAGAAACTGTCCACAGGTTTAATAGCCCTTGAGACAGCGCGGCTGTCTTGCCAGAAGACTGAGAGATATTTCTGGTGCCAGCAGTGCCTGTAGTGTGCAACCATGATGCAATCTTTCGGAAACTCCAGGCTCCTCATGCAGATCTGCAATGTCTGGCTTTAGGCTTAAACTCCATTGTAGACTCCACTAACAACTGGAGACACATTCATTTATATTAGCCTTTATTCATCTTATTTTTCAAAGGTAAGAATAGCACAGCAGACAACACATTTCATTTTGTAAATAGACTAAAATACAATTTAGTTGCTGATTGGAGCACCTTGTGGAAAACAATAGCAAGGCAATCACTTAAACAAATTGTGAGTGGAAGATGAGGCATGTGAAACGTCGGTTTTTTGCTCCTCTATCCCTCCTGGTGAAGTGAAAAGCATGTCATACATCACCTTTTTGGATGTGGCATGCCTTTCACTTCACTGACTGGTATGTTATTTGTAACAAAACCCAATAATCCTTCTTCTCTTGTATAACTCACCCAGTTCACGACAGTAATCATGACTTGATTGGGAGTCCAGCATGGAAGAAGCTGTATATATTTGGGCCTTGCTGTGATTTCTGACAGTTTCAGTATATGATAGCTAGAATGATTCAACATGGAATATGTCAGATTAGCCAGAGGGATTCTTACCTTTCTGTAGAAATATGTTTGTACTTCAGGTTATGCTGTTTCTTGCTACTGAGATGAACAAGATGGGTCCAGCAGCAGATGAGAAAGCAATGTAAGGTTGCTGTGTGGAGTGAAAAAACTTAAACTAAACAAGTTATATAACGTGTGTAAGAAATACTCTTGGGAACTGTACAAGCTAAAGGGGTTGCTAATATTTGGGAAAGAGTTCTGAGGAAAGGGTCAGCTTGAAAGCACCCAGACTGTTAAAAATCAAATGCTGTTACTACATGACACAGTAAGCTGTTTATATGGAATGTGCATGATGGTTTCACTCCAGTTAACAGTTACATAATTGGCCAGATGTTCACATTAAACAGGGCTTTTAGAGGGCATTAACTGTGCTGGCAATGTCAGCAAAGATACCAATATTTATCTAAGTTAGACCACCTTCAAATGGTCAGGTTTGTGTGTGAAGACACTTTCAAAGATCCTTCTCCATTTTTTCTGTCTATATATGGGCAACTAGAGGACCTATCCACAAAGTTTGAAGAGGAAATGTAATAATAAAGAACTGACTTCTGGGTGAATGCAACTCCCATGCAGTGTTAGTTTTACAGTTGGACTCGATGATCTTAGAGGTCTTTTCCAAGCTGAATGATTTTGTGACTCTATGATTCTGTGACTCCAAATGTCATGTGGATGTTCCTTCCTGCTCATAGCCTGGCTGAAAGCTCTGTCTGGCATAAGCTAGAAGGTAACAAACAGATAAACTCCTCTGGGCAAAGACCCTGGTTTGGCCATTGTGATTTGACTAACTGGGTGTTATACATATCTGTCAGTTCTGGATAACATGGATACAATTCACTAGGGTTAGGAATCAGCCTGGGAAATGTCTTGCCTTCTTCCCTCCATAGCCTGTCCTCTTGGACTAGCAACCCAGTTTCCTCTGTTCTTGGGTGGTGAATAGTGACAGCACCCAGGTTTGCCTTGCTCTTGCAAGAGCAACTTCCCCTTAGTTAGCTCCTAGGCTCATACAGGTAGAGCACTGCTTTATTTCTTGTCAGTTTGTGCAAGATTGTAAAATGCAAGTGCAAACGGAGACTAAATATTTTTTTTTTTGTTTTCCCCCTGACAGATTCTATCGCAATTTATATCTGAAACATGTTCCTGCCTATTTGTGAGAGATACTGGTTGATCCATAACACTAGCCTGTTTCCTCACAGCCCTTTCAGCCAAATTCCTGACTAGCTGCTTGTACAGAGATGCGTTCTAAGGGCAGGGAAAGGTCTTGGGTCATATTACCCTGTCATAAACAAGACTTTTTGTTCACTTTCTTATTTTAACACTGTCATCTGTTAAAGCATTCAAAAACTAGATTAATGTAATTTACTTGCTGTTTCAGATCAAGAGAATCTTTTTCTTGTGTGTCTTTTTATATATTCTAGATTTTGTGAAAATGCTAGTTATTTTCATTTTAGCTTATGTACTTTTTTTAGGGTTAGTTTCTTCGTTTTCTCCAAATATCTTTTCATAACAACTCTGATGATTTAAATCAGCATAGTACCATTGTTTTCAGTAGATTTATGCCAATCTTCAACTGATTATCTAACTGGCTAAATCTATTCCTAAACTGGAAGGTAATTTTAATATTTTTAATGTTTGTCAATAAAATTATGTGGCTTAGCCTAAAGCTTATTGATGTCAGTGCTAAACCAAATTTTTTTTTTTTTTTTTTTTTTAAAGAAGTGCTGAGGACTGAATCAAGCTTTAGATCAAGCTTAAAAGTGATTTCCTAGGTAAGATAAATGAAGCTAAGAAAAAGCATTATATGCATTGCAACACTTCAGCAGTGTTTCTGAAGCATTGTGACATGACATCTGATGTTCTAAAGTGTTTTTTAACTCTTTCAGTGTAACTTTGCCTCAGGATAAAACAACCTTTTAATAGCATGTGTGAGAAAACCAGGAATGGCCTGTAGACGTGCCTGTAGGCTATGTGCTCTCTGTCACCTGCTGTATTGCCCTGACTTTGAGAAACCTTTACTTCCTCACACTTTAAGGATCAGAACATTTCACTTTCACTTTGTCCACTAAGGAAAGCTGACTAGCCTTACTGTCATGTCCTGGGTTTTAAAAAAGCCTTTTTTTCTGACAGTTTCCTTTTTCTCAGATTACTGTGATTAGATACAAAATAAAAGACAATATCAATAAAAAAATACATCATGTTTTGCCTTGGTCAGATTAAATTGAGCTGTCTTTTACCTTGGCACTGCCTTAGGTTTGAAGCCAGTACCGAGAAAATTATTTACCCTGAAAGGCTAACTTTGCTGGCTTTATGATGTATTCCTGCCCAGCTCTCTACATGCTAAGATGAACGTAAATTTAGTGAAGTTCATCAGTTCCAGAAAAAGTGATTTTTCAGATGTTAATCTCTTCTAAAAGCTGTTATGTACTCTAACTAACCTGATTGATCAAAATTAGCATGTCTTATTTTTCAGTACACTTCTAAAGACAGCACTGTTTTGTCATAATTTTCTTTCACTTATTAAGCACTTCAGAAGCTGTTCCTAAAACACTAAACACTGGTTTAATTGTGATCCCAGGGAATTCAGGAAAGCCTTGCCAACTTTTTCCAAAAAAAACCTCACCTTATTATTAAAGACTGATTATAAGATTCTCATTTTATATTTGCAATAAGATAGCAAATACAGTCTGCACAAATGTATGTGTGTGTATATATAAATGCATACATACTTTAAATAAAGTACATACAATAAAATACACGTGCATGTGTGTATGCGCAAAATGTCACTCTGTATACATAACAAAGAGGAAGGGAGCGAAAAATGGAGGGAGAGAGATAAAGTTACTGTCTGTCCTTTAAGACTATCACAGATTATCTGGGTTAGTTTGCAACAAATCAAATACCAAAACCAGAAGCACAGGAATAAGCCAACTCTTTCTCACATGAGTTCCATATATAAATCACCTTCCCCAGAGAATCAGGTTTGGAAACTCAATTAATTGCTTGTTTTGTAGCATCTAACATAAGAAATAATAGGTTCCTATGGTAGCCTTTTAGAGCTATTGTAGTACATACACTACGGTTTCTTTGCATACTATGTATACAGAAAGCTGCCAACTTTCTACTTGTATATTTTTTTACTAGTTGCAATCTTATTTGCTTGTCCTAATCTATCTGTACACACAAAAAAAACCCTCAGTTAAATTAAAAAATCCTCAGAATGTGAGATGCTTGCCTTTACTGTCATTTCATGCATAAAATAGAATTCCTTCCAAAAAATCCTGAGAAATTTCTGGGTTTAGGCATCAAAACATAACTAATTTCAGCTGGATCAATTTCACTCAAACAAAGCAGAAGTCACAGAAAGAAAAGTTTGTTGTGAAACTAGCACTTTATAAAAGTGCTGTGGTCTTTCTTCTCTAATTTTTCTGTCAAAAACACTAGGTTGAAAATCTATTTGCAAAACGCCTTTTTTTTTAAAAGACAATCTACTAGATCCTAGTACTGACTCATACAACATGGATGCTTGTACTTAAATACATCCCTCCACAATTTCTATAAAATCTTGTAAAATCTCATGTTGATACATTTATTCCTTCACAGAGCCCTAGACCCTGATGTCATTTGCTAGACATTTCCTCCAAACCATTAACACACTAGTGTACAAATAACTAAAAAGGAAATGGAAGAGTGAAATTTCAGAGAAGAAAAAGAGAAGTCTGAAGAGAACTGAGTGATAATTTAATTTCACATCTTTGTTACTCAGAAATGACCTCAACCAGAAAAAAACACAAAGGAATAAACTCCAGCAATGTCAATTTAGTAATCATCTGCACAACCCATGATTATTTAACATCTTTCAATCTGTAGTACCATACCTTCTATGTAACACAGACATTTTATCTGGAGCTGCTATTGCATGATCAGGGGTATGAGTTACACATATATGAGCTTTGTAAACAACAGCTTTGCCTGGTGGATTCGCTTCTACAGAACAATTGATAGAAAATTCTTTGAGGACAGATGGAAAAAATAAAGGAGTTCAACAACATGTTAAAGTTTAAAGATATATCTGCGATTCGCAAAATAACCCAGTAATTTAGAAGTTCAATTATGATTTTCAGGGTTCTCTGTCCCTGTCAGACCTAAACACATCGGCTATAAACACAGGCCATATTACTGCTAAAATCAGCATGATCATACTCAAACATGTCCAGAAGTGCTATAGGTGGGCACTGATTCTAGATCTCCGCTCCCTAACCTGTAAAGATGTTCCTGTCTAGTTCTTCCATTACCTTACTGGAGACATTTGGCTGTGAAAACGATAATTTTCAGTGTCTGAAGTCTGGGTTCTGATCTATGCTGAAATACAGATTCCCTTGCATCCCACACTAATAATGCTATCCCTTCAGGAGCTTCCCACTCCAGGTACTGTGGTCGTGCACACAAAAATTACTTGTACTTGCATACGGATTTCACATAACGGAAGCACTTTACAAATACTTACTGAGTAAGAATCATAGACTGAGCCTTGTAAGCTTATCATCCTCATTTTAAAGAAGTAAAGGTGAAATGACTTGCTCAAGGCCATGACATAATTTGGCGGGCAGAACCAGGATTAGAGTGCAGGCTTTCATGCCTCACACCTCATTACTGCACATCGTCCTGTCTCTTAGGTTGAGAAACTGGAAAGGTTTTGGTAATAGATTTCTCCTGTGCTACTTCATGTTGCTGTGGTTTAGATGGAGTGTCAAAATGAAAGCTGGTCCGCAATGTCTGAGCATTATTGATCCCTCTTCACTCTTCAGCAGAGTTTGAACTCAGCTTCAAATTTGCCCCTTCTTGGGGTTACCTTCCCAGTCTCAACTATAGCTATACTTTTACTGTTGTTACTATACTAGGGATTAATGAAGATCTTCGGGATTCTCATGAAAGAGAGATGTTATGTAAGTGTAAAAATAATAAACATTTTTTATGCTGATCCTTTTTCATTCTGGACTCTTTGATATTATTGTTATTATTATTATTATTATTAGTGTTTCCCTGAACATTTCCCTTGTTATAAATTCTGCTGTCAAATAAATTACTTGCTAAATGGCCTTATCCCTATAGAATGACAAAGCAGAAGTAAATCCTTCTTGATGCTGTTATTAATATGCTATTAAAAGATCTATTTGAAACAGTGTTACCTGTTTGCTGCAAATCTCCACGAAGAAACAAAAAGTGTTTGCAGAATCTCAAGGCATGTAAGAGATGCACCTGTGCTGCTAATTCCCAGTCAAATTGCTCAGTAATAAAGTGTTTCTGTTATGTAGCGTCTTTTTTTTCTAAAAAAAGGTGATTTTGAAGAAATGCATTTTCATTATGTCTGAATTTCATTTAATGTGTTTTTACAATACATGTTTGTGGTGTATCATCCCAGAAAGAAAGCAAGCTCCATCTAAAATCACATCTGATTATGAGAGTACACCCTCATACATATCTAATAAACAAATAAACAAATCAGTTTGATCTGTTATGCAGATAACACTGATATGTAAAATATGTTCAGGAACTAAAAATGCATTCTCTGTGCGGAAGTTTTCCTTGTAGAATGCACAGTGAATTTATGTGAACTGTATACAGCACTGAGACTCTTTTATGTAGCCCGTTTCCCTGGCTGATAGCTAAAAGAGGTTAGTCTGAATCTCAGTGGATCAATTAACAGAGGGACCTGTCCTTCAACAGAAGAAGATCTATTTCAGGATTTGCATATCACTGAAAAAAATTACAAAGCTGAGATAAATACAAGCCCGATAATAACTCACTGCAGGCTTGGCTTCATTCCTAGATTTCCTTGGCTGTTTGTCCTAATAAAGTGTCTCCATGGCACTTAGGGCAGGAAGGTTATTAGTATCTGTCAATCAAAAGAAGGAGTATGCATCGGCAGGAGGAGGAAGAGAAGAGAGGTGACATTCATCCTCTATTCTCACTTATATTGGGTATAAAAGTCATTCAGAGCAAGTGGTTAAAAAGGGACAGGTCCCCCGTCTTTCCCGATGGAAAAGGAGAAGAAAAAAACCCCAATCAAACCTGCCTTAGTTACAAACATTTTAATAATAATATAGAATATATCAGTCACTTCTCTATGCCTTATTAATCTGTGATGTTTATTAATACCAAGGAATATGAAGGACATATACAACCAGAGCTGGATAAAGACTCCTGACAAAACACTTCTGGTTGATGTTTATGTATGAACAAATAAGAACTTTAAACAGTTCTAACTTAAGCTAAAACTTCAGTGCTGTATAGAGAAGGGATGCCTTTCATCTTTAAGCTAACATGGTTCTGGCAATGGACACCTTTAAAAAGCAAGTATCAACACAGAATACGTATTTCTTATCTCATTTAAATCAGGTACAGTGATTTTAACTTTACCAAGTTGAAGCCCAGAACTGATCTATACACCAATTAATTAATACTTTAAAGGTCTTTAATTTACTGTACCACTTTCTTAATTAAAGTATATCTGCTGCTAGAGCACATCATCTCTATATATGCATATTTTCATAAGTAACAGAGTCCGTAGAGTGCTAATTGATATCCTGGTCTCCAGACAATACTTTACTAAATGAAATGACAATTATAACCAATTAAAATTCACTTTACATACCACTTCACCTATTTTGTATGTATTATGCATGAAGACAGAGAGTACATTGCCTCACTGCTCAGGATTTGTGTGCGTCTGTGCCACTGATGGACAGCTCCAAGGTATTCCTTTTAGCAAGCTTTTTACCAAGGGTCATTTTCCGGGCTCATCTAAAACCTATACTTTGCTGTTACATAGATACATCAGTTAATAAAAGCTATTAATTGCTTTGTGAGGATTTTATTATTATTATTATTTCCTTTGACAAATGTGCGTCAAATTCGCACTTGCACCTTCATCTTGCAATGAAAAAAGGGTTTTAAAATAGCACCAAGCCTAATTAGAAAAGCTAAACTTCTACTCTCAGACACATTGTATGCAACATATAAATGGCACAGTGCTGCACACCTACTGAGGAGAGTGTAGGAGTAGCACAGAGGAATGAAGTCAGTAGGAGATGAGAGCATTTGGAACAGGCACCTCAGGCTTGAGAGTGCTCAGCTAAAAAGAGGCACTACACATTTCTTGCAGGAAGAAGAGCTGCTTCCAGCTTCCCCACTGAAAGTCTAGGTTTTACAACCCACTACTGCAGAGCAGGAGCTGTCCCTGCTGGTGCTCAACCTGACATGATTTCATGCCCGTGGTGGGGAGCAGGCATTTTTCCACCAGAGATGATAGAGACTTGCCCTTTGATGTGCACTGTCTGCAAAAAGGGCAGGTCCCAGCAGCACTTAGGTGTAACCTGCTGCACCAGGAGGTCTAACAGACCTGCCTTCCAGGCAGATACCATGGCTCCAGTGCAGCCTCATTTTGCAAAGCCAGTTCTGCAGCAGGGCAGCAGGATTCACTGCACTGGTGCCACTACTGGGAAGACCCAGCACCTCTGGAAGCAAGAAGTAGGCTTACCCTTAAGGCTTTCTTAACTAAAACCCACAAAGCTCTTATAAAAGTCATGCAGAATGTGCATAAAAAGTGGTGAACACTATTAAAGCTTGTAAATGCCGCAGTTTCCACAGTTTCCTTTTATTCCAATTCTTCCTTTGCACAGATACACTCAGGAGGACACAAGCTCTTGGTGCAATAAGAGAAAAATCAAAATAAATGGAGACACAGGCCTTAGAATAGTAATTCATGCTGAACAGAGTAGTTGCATTTTTCTTGAAGTTTTTTTTCCAAAGAAAACTAATTTTTTTCCATCTTTGCTGATCAGTCCTGCAAACCTATAGGATGAGTTGTGTTATCATCTTCCCAATCCAACAGGCTGTAAGGAAACTTTGACATTTTCATGCAAGACATGCCACTAAGAAAAGAAACTTTTAGCATACCTTCTAAATCTTCTGGTTTTACTTAATGAATCATTCTCAGTGCTGGATGAGTTAAAAACTACAGAGCCAGATCATCTCCTTCTGTTACCATAAGCAGAAAAGAAGGCTTAAGGAACGGATGTGGGTCGTTCCCACACATTTTTTTTGAAGACATATGTGATTGCTATCCTGTCACAGGGATTGGGTTGTTTTCTGAGGGGAAGACTATGAAGTCTTTTAATCTGTTGCTTATTTATACAAAAAGTCAGTCACCCTATGACTACCAGCTTTAACCACAGACTCCCCAATAGCATGGATCCAGGAGCTGTATACCTGGCCTATGTTTTCTGAGTAAATCCCTCAGGACCAAGGAAGAGACTACATACCCTTCTCCCTTTTTCTCAGTTCTCTTTACCCAATATGCCTCATTCCCTTCTGAATTATCATAACTCCACATCAATTTTCTTCCAAATGTCCAACAGGAAACACCTCCAGGTTCAGGACAAGTGTAGGAGTGATGCTGTAAGCCCTGCTGAAACACTGGACTCTGCCAGCCAGGGCAAATTAATCTGTAAAGAAGGATTCCTCTAGATGCAAGTTTTGAGAGAAGAACCTGAAAAAAAAATGTTACAAACAAAGCTCGTACCAAGGGTTTTGGTGTGTTGGGGTTTTTGTTTGTATGGGGTGGAGAGTTGGAGGGGTCTTTTTTCACAAGTATGCTTATCTATGAAATGACAATAACTACAATTAGTGTATTGACATTTTCTTGAAATTTTTAGTTACAGATTCTGTACTGGGAATGCTAAAGTCATCAAAAGTGCAAAATATGGATATAAGTGTTGTTCAGAAGAACAGTTTTGTGGCATTAGGACAAATACAAGTGTATATATAATAGGTGACATTTAAGAATTGAGCCACATTGTTTTTGTACTGAATGTCTGATGAATTCTCTGCCACTATTTGTTTTCATTCTTGTGAGAGATTAAAATAAAGTTGAAAGCAACAAGTAACTGCTTCACATTTTAATATATCAACCATAACATTTTAAAGTCATAGTTGTACACTAGGGGAGGGGGTGCATCTGACAGTATTTTTACTTTGATTTAGTATTGTATAAAATGCCCTCAGAGTTTTTTAGATGAACGAAGGATTAGTGGTGGTTCTGCAAATTAAAAAATGTTTGCAGTTCACTGACATCTGAATGACTTAGACTGCTATCTCTCCATTGAAACTCTGGTATTACACTAGCTGTGAAAGTAGCCTATTGACCGCTGGGGTAGCAAGATCAAAACTCAGTTTATGCTTTCCATTACTAGGGCCCATTTAGGTATGGTATTAGTAAATAAAAAAAAAATTCATGTGTTTAGGATCAAATCCAAATTCAGGCTTTAAAAGATTCAGATTATGTGTCTTGGTAGTACAAAACATGTTACTCACTACAGAGTACTGAAATATGTGAAAGGTGCATTTGATTCACTGACTTGCTAGTATGATTTTATGAAAACTGGAAGTGCCTTTTATTTTCTCATTCTAAATAGAAAGAAGCTATTCATGTAAAAATGTATGAACTGTTAGGGGATAGTCAAACTACAAATATTCTTGGCAGACTTTTTTTCTCATCCACTTAAACATAGTTTAAGAGAGGAAAAAAATTTAAAAGACTATTTAAAGCAATTGACTTGGAGACAGGAATCTTTCATTCAAAGAAAGGAGGAGGGGAAGACAGAAATGACAGCCAGGGGCTCAGGTTCTCATTTTAATGCTGGCAAAGATGTGAATAGCATTACTGTTTCAGAATTACTTCAGACAGTGGCTTTACACCCAAATATTTCCCTTGAAAGCATCTCTTTTTCAGGTTTCTCTATCAAATAATAAAAATTTTGCTCTTTTTTTGTTAATATGAAATGTAATGCTGATCTAGATTGAAACATTAAAGAGTTTCCTTATAGAAGTAATTTCAACTCTTACTTCTGAATTTCAAGAGTATCTACTTTTTCAATTTGTTTCACATGAAATATGCTGCACATTTCTCAGATGCAAAACCAATTCTTGTATAACTTTATTTTGCAATTACCAAAACTGATTTTTTTTCATTAAGTGCTCTTTTTTTATTGTGGGGTTTGGTTTTGGGTTTTGCCTTTTTTTTTTTTCATTTATGAAAGTTGTTTTGTGCAGTAAATGAAGTGCCAAAGCAGAAAAAATGTAACCAACATTAAGCTAGCCAATAGAATTCAACAAACTGCTCAGGTCATTAATATAATTTGTTTTGGCACTGTTACATTTCCTAGTGCTACTCTGTGTAGTTTGCTGGGCACATCAATTTGTTTTCAGCTATTGTGAAATTGGATATCCTGGCTTTCATCCAAAGCACCCTCTCAATTTGCATATCTTTGTTATCATTTCAGGTTCTCAGAACATACTGTGGACTATCACACCATCTGCACCAAGATCCTCACATCCAAACACAAATTAAAAATGAAACTGTAAAATTTGCAAGGAAACAATACAGACCTTTTATCTCATTCTCCCTCTGTTCATTTTCAAAAGAGAAACTTGCTTGTAGCCAAGCATAGCAAAAAAGGCTTTTATTAATTGGACTGGCATCAAGCATGCATACATAAAATTGTTTATTTTTTCCCTATAAAGGGGTTGCCTGACATAAAAGGGTCTTTGAAGATGACATTCAGATTTTGACATTTGCATGATATTGTATAAATATCAGAGGTAGGAGACTTTTCTGACAAACCAGATGGGTCAAAAAAAGCTCTTCCAGACACAGATATTAGTCTTTTACTTAAAGGATATTAGCTTCTCCTCAAAGCTGTGAATTATTAGGCCACAAAAACAAACATATTTTTCTGAAACCATGGCTTATTTAATTCTTTTCAATCCAAGTAACCTGGGCTTGGGGAAAATATAAAATAATGTCATTACTTTTGAGGGGGTTTTTGTAATTCAATTAAGATCACAGAATATAATTGAATCTTGTCTTTTGAGTGCCACAGAGATTAAATCTTATTGCTGAATTTACTGCTTCTTGATGGAGCTAATCTCAATTTTAAGCATGGACTCTGAATGTTTTTTGAAATACAGAAAGATATTTTAGATCTTAATTCATCAATATTGGAATTATGCAGAGAGATTCTTCCTTTTAGCTCCTTTCCTGGCTGAGGCTTGATAGGAGCCAGCAGCTTCAGTTTTTATGTGGGGTGGCAGAGGAGAAAGAAAAAAATCTGCAAACCTATAACAATTGTAGAGGCACTTAGCAGGAAGGTATGCTGACTGTGTACTTCAACAAAGATTTCAAATGAGGGAAGAGGGAACCTCCTCTTTTTGATCATGGGAAGGAATAGCACAAATCTGATTATATATGTTGACCCTTCTTTATCAACAAAGAATCAGCTACCGTCAGCAAGTAGTGCACAGGAGCTAGTTGGTTTCATTGAGCAGGTTGGGAGAATGACCTGAGCACCTTTTCCAAGCTTGCTGCATTTGATGATATGTTGCCATGCTGCTCAAAACACTCCACAGTTTGAGCCTGTAGTGAAAGGAAAAGAAAAAAAAGACGAAGATGGGAAGGGAGGTGGAAGGAAGGGGGAGAAAAGGAGGAATGGAAAAGAGGAAGAAAGGAACAACTTAAAACCCATCTTCCACTTGAAATCTTCAGAGGGTCATCATGACCATATATTCTTAAAATTCTTATATACAACAGATGATTGATAGTTGAAAAAAAATAAAAGCAGATTCTCAGAAACTCCTTTTCACTCATCATTCCACCATATACACAGATATAACTCTTCCTCTGCAGTGCATGAGTCATCTTCATTGAGATGGTTCACCTGTGGCAAAAGAGGTCCACCCTTATGTATTTTACCTTGGAACATAATATTTGGTTGGTCTCAAGAACAAGTTAATCTGTTTTATCTGTGCCTTTTTCTTATCATTCCATCAATCTTTTATCACCCTAAACATATAGCTAGGGACTTCTTCCTTCTCTGACAGTTCCCCATGTCACCTTTAATTACATAAATCAGTAATGGCTTTCCTCTTCTGTACAATTCTAAATTGGTCACCTGTTCTAACCTTCCCCCAGTCTTCTGTGCCTGTCTCCTTCAGCCACTGGCCTTAATCTCAGTTAAATATCAATTTTTACACATTCTTTCGTCTTCCAGACACCCTAAAAATACCAGGCATGATCCATAAAATTCTTCCCTTTCCACATTTCATTAGACATACAGCTCCACATTCATGATAGATTCCTGGACAGTACCTGTCTAAAATAAAGCTGTGTCTTAGTTCCTCTAGTGATCTATAATCAACATATCCTCTTGTGGCTTTCTTTCAGTCTGTTCACATTTTTGCAGTGAAACTCATTCTGGAATAGCTGGTTGCTTTCAGAAGAGTTAAATAACAAAGTAGTAATTAGTACACAGCTAGATTATCTGATCTATGACTAGGCTGGTGACAATTCGTACATTCACATGCTATCACTAATAATGTGCAATAGCAGTAATGCGTACACAAGAGAATATGACTTCTCTTATGGAGTGCTTCATCCGCAGGTTCTCCTTGATCAGGTGGTCTGTAACAGATCCCCACAGTAATGTCTCCCATAGCTATATTCCCTTTAACGCTGACCCACAAACTCTCTGTGGACTGCTCACTTGTCCCCAGACAGAGTTCCAGACATGAACATGAGCTGGCAGTGTGCGCTTGCAGCCCAGAAAGCCAACCGTATCCTGGGCTGCAAAAGGAGCGTGACCAGCAGGTCAAAGGAGGTGATCCTGCCCCTCTACTCTGCTCTTGTGAGACCTCACCTGGAGTATTGTGTGCAGTTCTGGTGTCCTCAACGTAAAAAGGACATGGAACTGTTGGAACAAGTCCAGAGAAGGGCCACGAGGATGATCAAGGGACTGGAGCACCTCCCGTATGAAGACAGGCTGAGGAAGTTGGGGCTGTTCAGCCTGGAGAAGAGAAGGCTGCGTGGAGACCTCCTAGCAGCCTTCCAGTATCTGAAGGGGGCCTATAGGGATGCTGGGGATGGACTCTTCATTAGGGACTGTAGTGATAGGACAAGGGGTAATGGGTTCAAACTTAAACAGGGGAAGTTTAGGTTGGATATAAGGAGGAAATTCTTTCCTGTTAGGGTGGTGAGGCACTGGAATGGGTTGCCCAGGGAGGTTGTGAATGCTCCATCCCTGGCAGTGCTCAAGACCAGGTTGGACGAGGCCTTGGGTGATATGATTTAGCGTAAGGTGTCCCTGCCCAAGGCAGGGGTTTGGAACTAGATGATATAAAGGTCCTTTTCAACCCTAACGATTCTATGATTCTATGATTCTTAGCAAATGTAAAGCATCAAATAAGGGAATAGTAAGGACTTTCATTCCTAATGATGGTGAAACCCACTTGGATATTCAGCTACAGGGGCAAGGGGATGGGGATTGAGTATTTAGGCATTCCTTAGCATTGCCTGTTTCAGTCATTTAGAAAGTTCATGAAAGTGAAAGTGTTGCTGAGCTTCAAGTTAAGTCTATCATAAACCAGAAAAAGGTAGATTTTATGTGTGGCTGCTGCAACATTAGGATTTAAAGTGGTAGGTGGGAAAATACAATGGTTGCTTTTTTTCCCCAAATTGAATGCCTCAGATGCCTAGAGAAAAGATCAACTTCAATCCAGCTCTAGGTTGCCATTCACACTCTGATATTTGAAGTATTCCCATTTAACTAGCCAGTGGCACACAGAGAAAAGCAGTAGGCAGCAATGTTTACCTCCAGCCTCAATGAAATGCTACTCATTTATACTTCACTTGGTTGGTGGATGTTCCGCACAAACCTAAAGCAAGGCTTAAGTCTGAGTGCCTGAGCCCATGGGAAGACTAAGCACTGCACCACCACACCCTGAGAGCAGAAAGTTCACTGTCACTCAATACATCTGAAGCACTCTGTAATAATGGCCTGTCCTAATGAAAACATGAAACTGGTTGGCGTCAGCTCGTATTATTCGTAAATTCGTTAAGTACCAGTTGTGCAAGTTAAAACAGCCTGGCATTAATTGAAGCACTGCAGAACACTGTTTCAATGCACTTTTAGGTGTTTCATTCCTGATTAGAATTCTTTATTGGTGCTGCCTGTTTTCACTTCCTCACCTCCTTCTCTGAAAATACACTTGGTCTTTGATTGTGCCCTGCTACTCTAAATAAACAGATCTCGATTAAAAGGAGGTCAAACCACATATACTGGACAAATGCCAGTTCAGGAAATTACATTCTGCTTACCTAAATAATCCTTACCATTTCAGCTGTGGGGGGAAAAAAAAAAAAAAATCCACCTAAAATGTGTTCTTCACTTTTGGTCAAGAGCTATAATATAGAAGCAGTATAGATAGTCACAACTAAGCAAACTGGATCAAAAATTGAATCTCATTTATCGGTACTAATAACAAGCTGCTTGTGAATTGTTGTCAGAAAGAACTACAGTATACAACACACAAACGTAAACCCCAAAAGTTTTCAAAAGGTTTTTTGTTACAATTTATTCACTCAGGATTAAGCCATACACTTTATAACCCCCTCAGACTAAGAAATTCTAAAAAGTGAGATTTATTCCATCCACTTGACATGAAGAATTTCATAATTCAACATCAAATAGGGACTTGAAGTCTGAGATTAAAATGCAACAAATGTCACAGGATATGATGTCAGCACACATACTCAGACTGAGAAATACTTTCCCTTACATGCATTTTTCTGACTGTTTCTGAAGACATTTCTAGACCATCCATTATAAGTTGAAGGTCGTTTGTCCTAGGTTTATTACAGCAACCTTTTGCCATGCAAGGAACAATTTGCTTAAATTTGGCCTAGCTTGTGAGTTACTAATAATTATATCCTGAATAATGTTTGGTTACTAGAGCTTATATGTGATAAAGCTCTTGAATGTCTTTGCATGTTTTCCTGCTAGTAATGAGGACTGTCTGGATAGGACTGAAACCGAACAGGGATATAGGTCATACTCTGATCACCATTAAAATATTCTCTATTTTCCCCATAATATTACTTCATCTAAGGGAGTGTGCTATGGTCTGGGAACAGGGAGATCATTAGTTTTAGATTTACTTCTACTTAAGTACTGGTATTGCAGATTAAGTAAATTTTAAAGTAATGATTAAGTAATAATCTCTCTTATAAACTCTGGTTTGTGTTGCATTGGGAAATTATGCACTATGAATAGAACGAAGCTTCAAGTACAATAACCCAAAATCTGAGACAACTGTGACCATCTTTCAAAATGGAGTTGCAAATATTACAAGTACTTAGAACTTTTATCCACAAAGGGGAACCACTCATTATTTCATGATCTTCTTTATGAAAATCTACTAATATCATAGATGTTAGTTACTGTTAATAGTTCATATATTGAGAGGCTTGAACATGTTCTGAAACTTCTTAAAAACCATTTCATACACAACAGCATTTTTCTCTTAAAAAAATCCCCAAATTGCAATATAGGTCCTTATACCCAGCTCCCCTTTACTATTACTATGTCCTTTCAGACAAATCTGATGGCAGAATCTTGATTCACAGCTGTAACTTCTCCAAGGAAAAGTTTTCCCTCCAAATATTGCATGCCATAAACTTTATCCTATTAGTATTAAAGACAAATTTTAGCTGTTTACAATAGTGAGGGACTGGTCTATAAGTCTGTAAAGTGGCATGCACACCTATGGTGCTATATAAGTACATAAATAATAATTGTAATTAATGTGTCTCAGCTTCCTGATCTGGAAAGGATTAATTAGCTGAGGAGGATTAATTAGATATTGTTAGCACAGTACTTTGAAGATGTAAAGTGCTATATATAAGTGCTAAGTACTACTGCATCGTGATTTTCATGTTCTTTGTGCTATACTTAGCGTCTTACAAGTTCTAAGATTTCATTTGCTGGAATATTTGTGAAACTGGATATGTCTGTCTTAGAGACTCTGAGTCCACACAGTTATGTTTGCATATAGTTTAACATTAAAGCCTTATGTAAACAGACCTGCTTCAGTTCATAATTGTTGAAACCACCAGGGTCACATTGGCAACTAAATACTTTATAGGCTTCATGGTTGCGGACATCTGGTGTACAGTTTTACACAAATAAATACAACTTTGATGAAACTTGAACTTATGCAAACTAAATAAAATGGTGCTAAAGAGAATTCCCAAAGGGAGGAAAGAGTAGGTTTGTGTTGCAGGAGGTTTCAGAGACTCCCAGGTGTTGTCCCAGTAAGTATTAGATCACATTTTCCAGTCACCTTAATCAAATGACCATTTTATTTTATTTGCATGACATTTGCTACATCAAAATATATGACAAGAGAGTTAATACACAAGTGAAGAGAGATCTGAAACTCTAGAAATAAAAGTAGGAAGTTTGGCTAAAGGTTCTGTAAAATATGAATTGGTTTTTACAACATGCTGTAAAGCAAGGTGACTCAATTTAGTCTTGTTTTACAAATTAAAGTAATTATATGACTTCATATTTACTTAAGTAAAATCAGATCAGATATGCAACTGTAAAACTGCTAAATGCTTCTACAGTCGGATACATTGCTGTAAAGCCACACAGTCACCACTCCCCAAAAGGGTGTACCAGAGCAAGAGAGGACAGAAATCATTTCCACAAGATAAGTCCTGCATCTGCAACGCAATCTGGAAACTCACTACGTTTCATTTATCCTGCTACTTATGTTGATGTGGAAAGACAACCTGGGAAAGAACTGCTGAATGATTCACTAAGCCAGTGGGAAACAATCATGTCAAACTAATTGCAACAGACAAAAGTGTTTCCTTAGTACCATTGAAAGAGCGTAGAGTAAGGTAGAACTCTATTCATGGTGTGCAGATCCCACCAGTGAATGTTAAAGGTGGAAAATAACATTTTACTTCCATTTGGCAACCTAAAAATGCCATGCAGCAATTAATGAAGATCTTGAATCAAGGCTATTAATACTCGATATTAAAGCTTGAGTAAAACATTGTAAGGCATAAGCATAATGAGGTGTCTGGTGTCAAATAGCTATCAAGAAACTCTTTGTGACCAATATGACAATGTCTCCTGAAGGCAATCCATCCTGTATTAAAACAGGTAAGATGATTCTACAAGGCACTTGCCACTCTCCACTGGCTGAAGATGTCTGGGGTAAATAGCCAGAGCAGATGATTGTATTTTACACAGGTGAAGTTATGCAGGTGAGCTTTACACAAATATAAAACCCCTTGGTGTTGGTGGCATAAGTGATAGACTTCTTTTAGGGGAATTGCAGTGAAACAAGTAATTTTTAAAACTTTCCATCTCTTGCCCATACAGGTTGCTGACATTTGGTGTACACAAACTTTACTGTAACTACTGATTACCTTAGCTAGGTAAAGAGCACTTAGTTCCTTCAGTTAGTGCAATATAATTTTCTTGTCTTCTTACATGGTCACTGCCTCGGCTCCAGCTATATCACCTCATGAATAGATTAGCTGCTTCTATCACTAAGCCAGAAAGAAGTGTGACTATGCTCATAAAACATTTCAGCCAGGGTCTGTGGTTGTCTGCATAAAATGGTGAAATATAACAATGTAAAATGAGCCTAAATATGCAAAATGTGGGTCTAGTAGTCACTCACTTTCTAACTAGTGTAATTCCTCTTATTTCTTAATTTATTGTTGTAAATATGCCCCTCAGGAACTGAAAAGGGCTCATGAAAAGGATGAAAGAGCAACTAATCAAAATGTCCAACTCAAAAGTTAGAACTCAATTGCAGTTGCTAAAAGAAAGTTACTCCTTCTCTTTCTTGCTCTGTTAGACACTGAGAGTATTTAGATTGCATTTCCTGATAGCTAAAAAAATAAAATCTGTAGACTTCTCAGTGCTGTTCCCTGTTTTCATGGAATAAGAACACCAACACAGCTGTGGTTTGCCTAGTAGGAATTAGGTTACATCTTTTTTCATTAAGGATCTGGGAACAGGGAATTGAATTCTCTGGTGTCTGATAATGTATGCCTGATCAATGTATTTTTCTGTGGGCAAGAGTTACTCACAGTAACTGTATATTTTTTTCTGTGGTCATTAAGAAGTGAGCTCAAATTCCATGTAATCTGATGATGTGTAAGGTAACATTCTCACACCCCTTCTAGGAGCTCATTGTATGTCACTAGCTTTGGCATACAATGGAAAGTTTGGGGATACATGATGAGTGCTTGTATCATAACAACCAAAAGGTCTTGCTTCAGAAAAAGGATAATTGAGAACTTTTCTCAGAAGAATAAGTTAACAGTTCTTTCCTCTGGTTTGTATTTGACAGTGTTCATCACAAATTTCACTGAATAATAGAATGCTTAGCGTTAGAAGAACCTTAAGGTCATCTAGTTCCAACCCACCTGCCACATATGGACATATCACACTAGACCGTGTCGCCCAAGGCTCTGTCCTGCCTGGCCTTGAGCACTGCCAGGGATGGAGCATTCACAACTTCTTTGGGCAACACATTCCAGTGCCTCACCACCCTCACAGTAAGGAACTTCTTCCTTATATCTAATCTAAACTTCCCCTGTTGAAATTCAAACCCTTTACCCCTTGTCCTGTCACTACAGTCTCTAATGAAGAGTCCCTCCCCAGCATCCCTATAGGCCCCCTTCAGATACTGGAAGGCTGCTATGAGGTCTCCACGCAGCCTTCTCTACTCCAGGTTGAGCCCCAACAATCTCAGCCTATCTTCATACAGGAGGTGCTCCCGTCCCCTGATCAACCTCGTGGCCCTCCTCTGGACATTTTCTTCTTATGTTGAGGACACCAGAACTGCACACAATGCTCCAAGTGACGTTTCACAAGAGCAGAGTAGAGGGGCAGGATCACCTCCTTTCACCTGCTGGTCACGCTTCTTTTGATGCAGCCCAAGATACGACTGGCTTTCTGGGCCGCAAGCGCACACTAAAGCCTGCTCATGTGGTTTCTCAACAACCAACATGCCCAAGTTCCTCTCCGTAGGGCTGCTCTGAATCTCTTCTCTGCCCAACCTGTAGCTGTGCCTGGGATTGCTCTGACCCAGGTGTAGGACCTGGGGTTTCTATATTTCTTTTCATATTTCTCTGTCCCTCCCATGGATACCAGCCTTCTCAGCGGACCTTGCTGTTGCGGTTGTCAGCCTTGTTGCCCATCTCTTGTTGATGTTATCAGCTTGCCAAGCAATAAAGGACACCAATGCCAGCACTCTCGAGAAGTTCAGCCTGAAGGTAAACTGCATTAAATAACAAATTATAAATTATAAATCACTAACTACTATTGCAGGTTTTAAATTTGCTTAATCGGGAAACATCCATTTAAATAATTACCTTCTTACAAACATGATTTTATCATATCTGTTATCTCCACAGTTATTTCAGTGTTTGGCAATTTGTTTTTATTTTACTTTAGATAATTTCTGGACCTCAGTTTGTCAACAGAGCAGTATTGCAAATGTCACCTCCCCAGTTTAGCCTAGTAGCTTTTCCTTGTGCTCTTTCTGGAACTTTTTGGTTTCCACCTCGATTTCTTTGTTTTTAATATTTCATAGTCCTTCTAAGTGCTCATGCATGATCATCCCTCATAAAGCTGTGTTGACATGCTCTTTGCTTTGAAACATCAGTAAGTTAATTAGGGTGATGGAAACACTGTTTAGCCTGGTCTCAGTGTGACACACTTAGGTTTTAAAGAGTCATGTGGAAATTAGCTTTCATATGATCATTGAGATTTATTTTGAGTTTTCCCCATTGACTGATGTATATGTGGGTGGCAGTATAGCTCATACTAACTTCTCAGGAAGAAGAGTTTTAGGTGCACAAAGCTTATTCATGTCCTTGTATTAAAGGAAGAAGCACAGGACTCTAAAAGACAGGGAAAAGTCCTCTTCCTACATGGGTATGCCACTGCATCCTTCACATAGTCCATCTCATGGTAAAGTCTTGATTGATTTCTAGTTAGTAATTATAATAACAACAATTATCTAATTGGTAAGACCATCACCTTACTCTCTTTAAATATTTGCATAGCTTTTAAGTCCCTATGTGGGCTGAATTTAAAAATCAGTCATGAAATATGCAAAATTCACAGGACATTTTCTTCAGGATGTCTTGAAATGAATTGTGAAGTTGTAAAACTCCATCCTCAAACAAACACATAGAAACAATAAAATCCAGCCTTCATTGAAGCAGCGCTTGACATTTTTCTGTCAGCATATCTTAAATCTCTGGACCAACTGCTCACCTGAGGAGAGGGTCAAAGTGAATACCTCTCTGGCATGGGAGAGAGTAGCCACTTCACCAGTGCCAGCTTGTAACAAAATTTAGCTTTTGCAGTGAAGGCGGAAAATATCTTTCATCATCTCAGACCAGATACTCATCCAGTTCCTTCCTGCAAACAACGGGTACCATGCTTTAGTCATATTTTCAACTTGATTTACAATCAGTTTTGAACCCATGACAGTTATCAACCAAATTTGAGAGATAGGTAGGATCTAATGTCACAAATGTCACAGAGAGCTGAACAGAAAGAGAAGACCTTCTAAATACTATAATGAAAGAATAGACTTCAGCATGAACTCAAGCTTTATGAAAATGAAAGATTCTTTATAAGAGAAGGGCATTTTTAATGTCCTAACTGTCAAGAACATCTTGCCTGCAAAAGCACAAGGCACAGTTTTGTGGGAAAACAGGTTTTCTTCATACCACAATGTGTGAAATAGCTTTTTATTCCTTCCTTTTCAGCAGCTGGTCACAATAAATGTAACCAGCTCACCCAATTCTGGGAAAGGCAAATACTAATACCTGCTTTAAGGGAAACATATATGGAAGCAGAGAGATGATGTTATGTAACAGTGACATGAAAAAAAATATCCTGAACACTAGATCATGACTGAGATGATCTCCAGGTATTGGGCCAGGTATTTTTATTAGTAGTGCTAAAAAAGTCAGATTACTACAGATATTCTGCCCTAGATGTCATTTCCCTCTTCTTTCCCCTGTCAGCACAACATCAGCAACTGGGTTGGGAAGTTGCTTTTCCTTCTGTATTGAGAAACTGAAGAATTGGGACATTAGTCACTGGTATCCAAAGACCACTCAAACCCACTCATCTCCTTTCTGTACCTGTAGGCCCAAAATCATTTCCAAAATCTACCTTACTGACAGTGAGATAATTGAATTTACAAAGTATATGATAGTGGGTGAACAATGCTATGACATTATTGCAAGCCAACATCCACTTACAGTTATATGAACCCTTAAGGTGGGATTTATCCCCTTCAGTTAGGCCAGGCCCTAAAATACATGCTCTGAAGTAATCATCTCTATTGTCTCTAACATCAGTGTAAAGTGACAAACACTTTCAAAAGGTGATTCAGTCTCATCATCTTAGGAAGAGATCTATCATACTACCTTGGAGGTTTCTGCCTCCTCTCACTGCGTAGAAAAAACCTATCAGACTACCTTATCTGGACACCTAAATCTTTTGTTGATGAAATGTGCAGTGTGTCTAATTAAATCAGCAATATTTTTGCCATTTTCTGCAGTTCCACAAGCAGAAACAATTCTGTATTAAGTATTCCAGTCCCTAGAAAACAAAATGAGTTAGGGAGCTTTCTCTGGAGATAACCTCTACTTGTGACCCATCAGAAGAATAGTATGAATTTCCCAGTCTGAGCTTCCCAAAAGGCTATGGAGAAGGTGCAGAAATAGAGTTATTCCATATTTACAATGCAAAAAGTAAAAATCCAATGCCTCCCCTTTGTTAAGTATTGAAAACATTCTCATGTTTTTGTCAGTTCTAATAACACAAAGTTTTCCCAAACACAAATGTTTCCCCCCAAAAATAATAAGGTCTCAAGAGATAACAAAAGAATATACTGCTCCTTGTTTATTTTACCATGTAGGTTCCAGAATGAGTGTATGAATTTCACGTGGTTTCCTGTACAATAAAATACTTTGTATGCCCATATCCCCTTAAGATTTAGGACCCTATCTCAAATTGTTAAATTGCCCAGGAAGGTGATGCCACATATGGAGACTTTAATTCATTCTATAATGAAGAAAGGGAACTAGTGTATTTAATTTTTTGAATCATATTTTAGTGAGAGCAACAAGGTTTCTATTGACCCAGCAGATTCTTGTCATATCTAATTTACTGATCGAGAGTTTTGTAAAAGCAAACATATATAAATGTATAAGCTTCATCTATAATTGGGAAGCATAGATAAAAATAATTTGACATTGAAATTTACACTTAAGAAGTAGTGCACTTCATTGCAATCAATTTTTCATTATGTTGTTGAGATCAATAGCTACAAATAAGATATAAAACCTGTATTATTGATGTGGCACATGTCAGTATAAAATGTGCAATTTTCTATAGCATTTTAGTGGAGGAAAATTGTATTATACCATTTCCAACATTATACATATTGGTCTATAGAGAATGCTTATTAAAATCAATGTACAGTGAACTACACTCAGGGATATTTTACAAAATAAAGAAAGGTCAGAGAATTTATGAAGGTTTAAAAAAAAGAGAAAATCACCTTGGTGTGTAAGTATTGTTCTAAATTCCCCTTTGGTAAGGGGACCGTCCAATTCATAGGATTAAGAAAGGAATATATGGTTTGATGTCTTGGCTAGAGTGCCAACCTAGACTAAGCTGCTGGTGATTCAGGCTCTACTTGAAGGCGATGCTTTTGCCTGAAGGCAATGACTCAGATCAGAAGAATCAAGAACTGCCACCTCTGAATACTGAGATGCATTGGTGGGAAGGTACAGCAGTATGTCCACCTATCTCAGACTGCAGCCTCCTTATTGCTCTTGGTCTAAGATACAGCTCTTGAAAAAAGCCCAGAGCTACAATGCTAAAATGCAGGCTAAAGGAGAATGCTGACTTGCTTACTCAGCTCAGAACAGGTCACTGTCGGGGAACAACCCACGTGAAATCAGAATCAAGGACAGAACATATACTGCCTATATCTCTCTTTAATCCAAACTTTATCCCAGCTAGCACATTCTACTGCTTTCCTGATTCAAATTGTTATTGCAGTCACTGATGTCTTCCCATCACAAAACAGCTCTGGAAAGAAATGGAACTGGTAGTATCAAATAATTTTGTTTGTTTGTTTGTTTTTTGTCAGAGAATGGTAAAACAATTTGAAAAGAGAAATGGTTTAACTTCTGAAAAGAGACTGGTGGACCTTTTCAAGTAAGACAGCTATGGAAGAAGTGCTGAGAAATTTGAAATTACTGGTAGAGGAACCATAGAGGTTTTGAAAGTAAGATGTAGGAAAAATAACAAAGTATGGAGGAACACCTGAGCTCAAATAAAATTACGAAGAATGATGTCTGTGAAAGAAAATCATGTAAAGAACACAAACTTTTACACATACCTAGTTTCCAGTGAAAATATTCTTAGGATTAAAATTATTTGGAGAAGCACTTCGGTTCAGCTTTGTTATTTCTTTTCTCTCTTTCGCTCTCTTTCCGACTTCTCAGACACATTCCAGAGTACATAACAAATATTATGTTCAACAATTAATGAACAGCTTTAGCATTCACTGAATCAACAAATTTAGTAGTAAATAAGTAGACTGCTTCTTTCTGGCAGTTCACCATGTCATAACCATAATTGTGTTGACTTAACCGACATAATACTTGATGACATTGTAAATACAGTTTTGTTTCCTTTTCTAATAGACTCCTTTCTAAAGACATTTGAAAGAAAGATACTACAAAAAATAGAGCAATTCTGCTGAGAATGGATCATTATTTTGGACCTCACTCATTTCTCAAAAATATTCCTCGAGACAAGGTAACTTGACCACAAAATGTGTGGGTTCAATGTATGGAGATGAAAAATTTATGAAGTGGTTATACATACATATATTTCCTTCCAATTCTAGTATCTCATATCTGATACTAAAACCCTCTCATTTTCAATTCACTTTCAATAAACAGATAAGACTAATTCTTCAGGTGATCAGTGCAAACTGCTCTGTGCTGCTATCAAAATTGAGTATTACATGTCCTGTGAACCTTGGAGTTCATTATTTCTGTAGAATCAACCATGTCTCCTTGTGAAATTCAGATGTAAAATGAGGCTAACCTGTTCAATGACAACACATGCTAAAAAGGAGACCTCAGTTCAACGTGAGCAGCAGTTTGGCCCCAGTTTAGGCTTAGAGAAAATTCTGAAGGAGCTGGCTCTCAACATGGGGCTCTATTTATTATTAAAATTGCCACAAACATTTTTAGATGTGTTGACCGATTTAGACAAACTGCTTAAATATTTGTCAGACATTACAGAACCATCATTATCATAACAGTGGTAAATAGCATCATTTTAATGCACTTGAAAATGTTGCCTTGTACATTGATTGAGGAACTAACAAGAACATTTGAAACAAAGCAAAGATCGACATCACAGCAATTTTCATTAAAAGTGAGATGATTTGTTTAGGTGTGCCACTGTGAATGTTAAAAAGCAGCTCAGAACAATTGAACATAAACTTTACTATCATTGTGCAGCAGCTTTACCTGATAAAGTGCTAGGATTTTTAAATGCTCAGCCTACACACAACATGAGAACTGAATGCTCAACTAACTCTTATCCTTCCAATCCCTCCTGCTTTCAAGGCTCATTTACAGTCTTCTTCTTCCAGGATACAACCCTCCCTCTACCATTTTCATTTCATTTCTCCTTTTAAATTTCTGTATTGTCTTCTATCACATCTTTTTTTCCCAAGATTTTGAATCTTGTGTTCTTTTTCCAAAATCTTTTGCTTCTAACCTTTTTGCACAATTTCTTTCTCTTATTTTTTGCTTCTCAGCCATTTCTTGGTGGCTCACAGCGCTTGTTCTCAACATAAGAACTCCAAACCTAGAAAAGCAAGGGACTTTAAATGCATGATGAAGGTGGGGGGTGGCATCAGCATAGTTTTCAAGGTTTAAAAAGCATGGATGAAAACTGTGGGACCACTGTAGCCAATGGGAAATATGCCACTTTCCAATAAGACCATAATTTCACTTGGTATGATAATCAGTTTGACTTAAGTCAAGATCCTCGCAATGTAGACCACAACTAATCATTTTCTGTTACACCAGATGTTAAACTTTGTCCATCTGAATATCTCAACACAGTCAGACTTATAGCAATATAGGAGTTTAACCTCAGATCCACCTCTTACACCTATCAGGGTGCTTTCTTAATGACCTCTGACACAAGGGATAAGGTGAAAACTGTTCCAAGCAACAGTTAATCAGATAAGTGTTTCATTATTTAAGTCAGCATAAGAGGTGAACTTTTATTTTTAGCCAGATATTCTTTACACATTGTTTTCTCTTTTAAGGTAATTGGATCTCAAGATTTATGGATTTGCTTAAAAGTGTTCTGAGAATTTTTCTCTCCCTTTATAAACTTAAGTTGTTAAGTAAGAGATGACCTTACCATCAGTACTCAAATGCATGAAGTATTAAGTGCCATGGAAAAGCTTATAAATAAATAATATTTTGTTTCATTTTTAGTTCTAGAAAGCTCCTCATATTTAAATGATTCCACTAAATTATACAAAATATTAATATTGAGCTAAGCTACAAATCCAAAATGCTCATTTTCTATACAGCCACTTTTTCAGCTCATTTCTCTTTTGTTAGCACAAAAAATTTTAAAAAGTTCTTTGCTGCAGCCAAAATTAAAGGCTATTTTACAATTTTTTCTTTAAGGGATTACAAAAACCTTTTCTTTCAAAGGCAGGATGAAAGGGAAGCAGAGATGCTAGATAGGAAGACCAACATATATGTAGGCTTATGCAAAAATTTCTTCATACTTGCTGAATCTTTTCCTTTCCTCAGAGTCAATATCTTCTGTCATAGTTGTGACAAACTTATGAACCATGGCAGATGACACAAAATTTAATTTTTCAGTACGTGTATTAATTGAAAAGCTTCTACTAGGTTTGTCCAACAATGGAAGCAAGTAGTTATGACTGTTTATAATATATCACACCACCTGGATGATATGATTGAAAAGTCTAGTACCCATAGAATATCACATATATTTTTCACTAAATTGCTATTCGCAAGGTTTAACAAGTAAGAATTTCCTCCATGAAATGGATGTATCCTCCTATGTGGAAAACTTCTAAACATACTTTTTCACAAAGAATGCTTTCTGTTGTAGTCAAAAGAAAGAATTATTCTTTCTTTTTGGTTATGTTAGAAAATATTGGACTAATAATACAAAGTGACATTCAAATATAAGAAATAAAATTGAAGGTGTTTACAGTAGAGTCAAGTTCCATTAAAATGTGTATTTCACTCTTATAGAGGAAAACTAGCAAATACAGAGCGGAATGTTTGATTCAACTGCAGATCACAGAGTCTTTAAAATGTTATGTGTTAAAACCACATTTTTTAAATGTCTATGGCTTATTTTCCTTTGCAAGTTGGACGTGATTAGCTATAATGCATTTGCAGATTGCCACTGAATGACAGAAATCTGCTGACCCTTGGGGTAAACAGAACAGACATTATTCTAAGATGTAATGATCCAAACCATAACTGGTTTATTTCATGATTTCTACTACAGCAGACTCTGTGTATTTCATTCCTTCTCAACACATTAAAATTGCACCTGTTTAATTATATTGTTATAGAATTGGATGTCGTTTCACTGGTTAAAACTCTACTACACTTAATATGGGGTCTGTGTGAGACATTCAGAGCCCTTGCAAGCCAGACTGACAAGTGTTCTGGACCTGATCAGGCTCAGGAGCTGCATCAGTTTTACTGCAATAGCTTTTAATCAGTATAAGCCTAATGTTAACATTTTTATAAGCAGGCAAAATATAAATAAAGATATATGTTACTCCTCCCTTCCTATTCTTCTGTCTTATATGGGTATGCTACAGGCTGACCAAAAAGCACATCTGCAGGCACAAAAAGGTCAGTTCCCTGCTCATGCCCAGTTTCATGACTTTGAAAGTATTACTGTTCGTTTCCCCCAAAACAAGGGGAGCCTGTTTACTCCTTGCACTTAATTCTGATATTTACTTCATTGAAATAAAAAAAAGAGTACTACCATTAAAGCAAATGGATTTCAGTTAAAAGCAATATTACTTCAAATCTTTTGGACTTTGACAAGCTATGCTTGCCCCTTCATGACAGAAGTTGAAAGAAAAGGTCCAATTCTATCATTACTCCTTTCTGATTGCCAGAAACTGGTTCAAGTATCAAATGCAAGAGTAGGGTTATTTGAATACATGGCCATTAATGGATCCTGGTATTGGAATACTGTACTTCTCTTGGGTTTGTACACCACTCAGTCAGTCAAACTAGATATTGCTTTTTCTTTGAGCATTATGTCTGGAGAGATACAGCCCTTTTCAAGACTGTAAGGTAATCCAGACTGAAGAATCTGTGCCATGATGCTAAGAAGGGGAGATTCATGCAGATGCCTCACAAGTACAAAGCCATCCTACTACACTGGATAAAATGTAACTTCAGTGGTAATGCAAGCTGAAAGTTGGCATTCTGTTCAGCAGAAAAGAGGCATGGGCAAAAGCTTTATATCTCTGGATTTTTGCTCTGTAGTCATCAAGCATATCTTAAGAGTGTTTCCAAAGTTCAATTTTACTAGTGACCAAGCACTGTTTTCATTTACACCAGTGTAAATGTGAGTACTTTGGTGGTCTCAGCTGTGTAACTTAAGAATCAATGTTGCAATAAAGGGGGTCAGCACTTACCAGAATGGAGCCACTTCTCCCACCATTTCAGCAGCAACTGATTTAAAATCCCTGGAGTTGTACCAGTTTAAAGCGCACGGAAGGAAAAGCATAATCAGCCCCTTATTGCTCATAATGATTTTCAAATTCATTCCTAAACTTTGTGTAGGGTCTCTCAATGCCAGTATAGCTTGTCAACAACATTTGGGGACATATGTAACAACAAATGTTTAAACAGGTCTTTCCATAAAACAGAGGCATTAAAAAACAGTACATCCTTGCAAAAATTTTCTCCTGTAATTTAAATCCAAGAATCTTAATCCTGCTTTCAAAGCAGGGTAAATCAGAACAACTCAGCTGATGTCAAAGAGGTTACACAGGGGCAAATCTTTTGTAATCTATCAAAAAAATCAAATTCAGAGGGTCTCTGATCATGTATTCTGTATTATTATTTGATATGTCTATGTTGGAAAGAAAATGAAAGTCCTTATAAACTCCAAGACAGAGTGCATTCTCAGTTTCAAAAGCCAGTTTCAAAAAGATATTTAAGCATTTTCTTTGGAATGCAATTAAAATATCCAGTGGCATATTTACGACTCAATTAAACGTTTAAAATATTGAAAAAGATTAGTAATTATATCTTTGGTTTAAACACTAAATATGGCTATGTCAGAAAATACCTGCAGTCTCGATAGATTCCTGACAGGATTTGTTTTTCACTTTTGGTGAAAAAGCTATTCTTTGTAAAATATTCCCACACATGCCTAAGTTTATTTCTCAAAGCAATACCACAAAGGATATGACCTCTTTACTCCTAGTAACCTTTCATGGTGCTGAATTGACTTGGACATTGGTGCCAGTCAACACAGCTTGATTTGCTATGGTAAGAATAAGATTATATCTAACAGACTATGTCATTTCCAGGTTCAATAGGCACAGATTTAAAACTAGTCCTCTCTTTGACCCTCTGGATTCTCTTGAACTATTGCACCTTCTTTGACAATGTTTGTGAATGAATGAATTCATGACAACTCAAGGTTATTTTAATGATAATGGCAATGCGCTCACAAAGGAAAAAGGAAAAGGCTAGTAGTACTGGCACTAGTGCTTCTTCACCACAGCCGACTTCCTTTTTGACAGACTGACTGTTGAGTGAATTCCTGTTTATGGTCAAAGGCTGAAAGCTGTTGTGTGTCTGCAGCAGCGCCGCTGCTACTGATCTGTGAACATGACATGCCTGATAATATTGCATTGCCATGGCAACAACAAACACGGGGCAAAATTCTATTAGCTGGAGTGACTCACTGAGTCAAACAGATAATGTGATGGGCCTGGCCAACTGCCCAACAAAGGCTTATGTGAAAGTTGTGATGAATTAACTTTGCCTTGTTATGTCTGTTTTTTGTATAAATTCTCTTCTAGCTACTTATTAAGTCCTCATATTTCTGGTGGTTGCTCAACATATATATATATATATCACTGGGAAATACTGTGGTGGCAATTAGCCAGGCTGATGACTAATATAGGGCTTATGATGCTTTGCTTTAGAGGTGCATTTTTTTCCTTTTTTTCCTTTTTCTTAATTTCACTGCAGGTGATTTATATGGAAAGACAAATGCATTGTTTATGTGGAAAAAAACAAGACCCCAGTCCCCTCCAAAATAATTGACAGTGTCTGAGATGTGGGTGTGGCTTGGTACAGTGCTGCATTTGCTTGTATATTCATGCGAGTTTCTCTCTTGCGTAGATGTTCCACAGACCTGCTCTCTAATCAGTATGAAAGAATAAAAAACTTCTACCAGGCATCATCTGGACCTCTCCCCTGGTATTTTAGATTACTGACACTCCATTAACTGAAACTGAAATGAACGGGGTCATATTATGTTCTCTTTTATCACCATGTACGTCAAAAGTGGTATCTCTGACTCCCAGTCATTTCAGAGGAGCAATAGATAACTGGGTATCTCCTAATGGACCTTCACCATTCTTTTTAATGTGCAAATATCCAAGGCAATATAGTCAAGCCACAGACACCAAAAAGAAGCTTTACCAGAAAATAGGTGACTGTCCTTGCCTCCCCATAATATCGCCAGTGCAACCTCTTCTGTAGAGAAGTTCCCAAATGAAAGGGCAAAAGGTCAAAGCAGACCCTGAGGTCACAAACTGAGGAAAATCAATATATGAGACCAAAAGACAGCAGGGGGCACCAAGTAGTTGCAGCCCTTCACTTTTGGAAGAGAAATCCTAAATAAAGAACTCCAAAATATGGAGCTTCAGTGCTTCAGCACTAGGTCTCAGCAGGAGAGCTTGGAACTGTGGTACATATAGGGCAGGGTAACTAACCCAAAGCAACAGAAAAAGTCCACTAAAACGGACAGTGCATTAGTTGTCATGTTCAAGGGCCATGTTTTCATCTTCTGAGGGCTAAAAAAAAAATATATGCAGAAAAGGATGAAAAAGAAGAAAATTTACTGTCTCAACTGTCCTTTAAGTCTTCACCCTGAATTTAGTGTGTTTAGGGTTTTAGGGTGCTCTCTCATCCCTGCCATGTTCACACACACATGAACACCAGTGCATACACCACTAGGTCAGACTGTGAGACTCCAAGCATTTGGAGGTTATGAACATGAAAGATCATATTTCTGCCCAAATTTCTCATTCTTCTTCTCCCCAACCCATTCCTTTTTTTTTTTATTTTGTTTTATTCAAAAACAAATTAGCTCATACCACTAGGATTTTCCTGAGGCACAGTTAAGGCTGCCATAGCACCTCCCATGCAGAGAGATTTCCAAGTTCATATTAAGAACTGTGAGAAAGTTAATGCAGACATGGATATAGTTAAACCTTCCACGAACTTTCTAGAATGAAGTCTGATCTGCTGGCTTATCCATTTTGTGCTGCTCCCCTCTTCCTGACAACAGAACGATGCTTTGCAGGATGAAAAAAAAAAAAAAGAAGTGACCTTGGAAAATAGAATTTCCTTATTGACAAAATGGTGAGATGTCCAAGAGTACTTTCCGGATGCAGATGGGATGATGTTTCCTGGGGTTTAGACTACAAAGGGGCCTGAACTGTACCTGTGACACATTGATCTTTAGTTGTCATTGTCTCCTGATCTATTAAATTTTAAGGCAAAACCTAAAGAGGTTAACCTACAAATTTTTTTCGTCATTCTTACCAGAGACTCTTTGCACCAATGCCATAACTTTTGCTTGACCTAGAGCCTGCCTTCAAGAAAAAATATCCAATCCTGTTTTAAAAACGTAATGTGACAGAGAATGCACAACTTCCCTAAGCAAGCTGTTTAATTATTCTTCTTTAGAAATAAGCAGTTCCCAGGACTATAAAGTTCCTTCTAAAACTGTGCCACTCCCCAAGCAGTGTAATTTAAAATAGCTATTTTATCTGACCTGTTGAATAATTTGCTTGAAAGTGTCCTTTCTGCCTTATGGCTCAGAGTCTGAGAAATATATCACAGCTATTTCACAAACATAGATTACATTAAATTATAACTATTTTTTCCTATTAAAAACAACCCTATAACTTCACCTTCACTCCAAGCTGTTAGATAATGATCTTATCTAGGTCACAAATGTGCTGAAATAAAGTAGCCAGAGAAGAGTTTGTTTGAACTGCTCCTTCTTCCTCTAGGCTGAGAGATAAATGCATAAAAAGGAAAGTTCCAGCAATTCTAATAAGGAGTTTCTCTTTTCCATCCCCACCTGCAGGCTCACATGGGAATTTACAAGTGATCCTAAAAATGTATCTTCCTGGGTTAAAAGCAGCCCACCAAAGGAGGGTTAATAATTGAGACCCTGATCATTCTATCAGAGACCTACAACAGCATCAAGCGGTGTTTAAACTGTGGTGGTTTGGATCTTTTTAAAATATAATTAATACACATTTCTCACATCTTAAATATTGGTTTAGGTGGTCCCTTATTTTCTTAGTCCCATGAATCACAGAAGCACCTTCTCCATTGCAGCAAGAGGCTAAGAGCTCAGTGCTTTTGGCAAATCCCATTAATTAGCTGTGGCAACTGGTTTTAATCCAGAATTCTCTGCCGGCTTCTGCTGCCGTCCTGGTCCTGCTCCTGTGAAAACATTGCCGACATTTAATTAAGTTGATAGAGCAAAGACAGCTTCCATTACTCTCCTAAGAAGCTATAACTCCTGGACAGTAGTTCGGTTACCTCAATGGAAAACCTATTTGGTTACCTCAGTTAGATAAGCTGTTAAATATATTTAAATATTTCTTTTTTTCTCTAACAAAATATAATCCTGATTTAAACAAACAGCTTCTTTAAAAAAAAATCTGAGTTATTTCCCTTTAAAAATAACCATCTAATGAAATCAAAACCATACCCATAGTATCAGACTGCTTTCTAATTGTCATATTGCTGTCAAGCTGCAGGGTAAAAGAGGTAATGTAGGTAGTTTGCATTAACCAGAAGTAACCACAAGCACTGCTGTCACAGAATCACCACCACACCTTGTTTCATTGTTTAGTGAGCAAATGCCAGGAAAACCCCACATCTATGCAGTGAATTTAAGGTTTCCTCACATGGCTGTTAGTTATTCAGACTTCCTGAGTGTGAATCAGCTTCAGCCTTGAGCTTTTTTGTTCTCTATTGTCTTTTCAGTCTTCTGGAGTACTTAAAGGAGGCAGCTGGGATTGACTTTAGAAAAGATGAGAAAAAACGTGTCATGAAACTCCTTCACAAAAAAGCTTGTATTTTGCAGGAGCAAGGCCACAGTGTACCACACCTGGAAAAACTGGGACAGGAATCTTTTGGATTTTGACAGATACCTGTTTTGTTCAGTACACATGGTGAAGGAGAGAAAGGAAGAGAGTCATAAACATACCCCTTTTTTCTTATGCAATTGGAGATACCGTTTTGCTGAAGTGCATTTAAGTATAAGTGAAAAGTTACACTAAAACAAAGCTACGAGATGCACCGTTCAGCAGAATGGAAGGGGGAGAGAGTACCTTTCTTACAGATCCTTCTCCAAGTATCTCACTAGACCTATGATGCCAGGGAGAGGAGCAGCAGCTTCTACTTTTGCTGGTAGTGTTGTCAATACAGTGTCCAGTGTCACCTGGGGACAGTCCAGCAAAGTACAGCGCACCTGCAAGGATCTAGTGCTGGTTCAAATCCTGGCCGCACTGTGGAAAAGCATTATCACCCTCTCCGTTTATTGGCTGCATACCAGCCAGTCTGCCTGGCTTTTTCTTTCAACCATGACTGGTAAATGCAAAGCTGAATGCCTGCCAGCTCCGTGTTTGTGGCTGCATTCGGCTTTGCACAGCCACCCACCCAGGGGTGCAGAAAGCCAGAAGGTCAGCTCTGAAAGCAGCCTCAAATAGTTTAAACAAGCTAAGTCACCTCAACTCTTCAGTGAGTATTTATCCCAGTTTCCATCCAAACACCTTTGTTCTTAGTTAGGTTTTTTACTTCTCAGTTAGAAGTTTGTGTATTTCTTTTAATAATCTTTCCATTTTGTTGTTGACTCTATCCCAGACAAAAGAAGACTCATGAAAAAGCGTGAAAAAAGCTGCTCTTAAGTTATCCAACCAGGCAAAAAATGTCAGGAAACAGATTTTTTCAAACACAGTTTGCAGCGTTGCCTAAGTAGGAATGTCAGGGCAGTTTTTGAATAAGCTTCTGAATGCCTGAGATTTACCTGAACACAATGTGAATACTAAAGTACATGCAGTTTGCCCACCAGTAGGTGAGAAGGATCTAAACCAGAATAATTTAAAGCATAATTAAGAGACAAAAGTTTCTGTTAATCAGTTTGCCTCCCCTTCACCCCAGGTTACATTTTCCCTAGCTGTTAATTAAGCTCTGCCAAAGTTACTAATCTTGATGAACTTTTGGTAGTAGGGAAGCATTAGGTTACTGGTTACATTTTTTCATGTATACTGTGTGAATATGCTCAAACAAGTTCATTCCTTCTATTCCTTTTATGCTTCTTGTTTGGATGCATGCGCAGCCTTGGAAATTAATTATGCTGGAAGACAGGAAAACATTGGGCTGAAGTACATTCATTTGGTATATTATATAGGATGTCAACAAATCAGATTTACATGCAGCAATACATGCCTAGAGCAGTGTTTTAATATACCCTTTTTTTCTGAATTTCACAAATTGTATGTTTTCCATTTTTTAATTAATAAATTATCAGGGATGCTCATGAAAGTCAGAGAGTAATAACATTGCCTAAAACGAGACAGAGTGTTGATTAGACATAGCTCGTCTTTCTCATGCAAGTCTGTCAGACAAGGTATCTGATACTGGAGGGAGCCTGCCCCCATTAATCCACTTGGAAGTTGTGCTGGGGCAGATACACAGCTGAGCTGAACTGCAACAGATTATACAACACTTCACTGTATTTTAAACAGCTGGCATGGGGCAGAAGCTGACTTTTCTTTGCCTGTTCGGTCCCTCTTCCTCAGGATCCCAATTTGTGCCTGGGACTCCTATGTGACACAAGAGCAAGATGAACAAAACAGCTGCCTAAAAAGCAATCAAACTTGTATAATTTCAGTTATGTTCCGACCCAGTTCTCAGAGATAAGCTGTTATCACACTAAACCCCCATGCCAGCCCAATTTCAGAGAATTTCCATCTTCTCTATTTTTAGCTTATAGTTAGAAAGATGAAGTTATTTTAAATTAAATACATTTGAAATATATAAATAGAGCAAAGAAGGCACTGCGCCCAGAATAGCTTTACCATACTTGCAAAGTTACATTTTCATTTTAATGAAAAAATAACATTAAATAGACAGTAGCATTTGTCTGTCGGGAGATGAGAACAATACAACCACACATTGTATTATTCAGTGGTACTAAAAGGAGATTGCCACCTTGGCTGTCGAATGTGGTATCTATTCTGACATCTTCAAGAAGGGAGGTCATTGTAAAAGATTGTGAGATGATTTCAGATGCAGTAGTTAGGCAAGTCAAGTCACTGTTACCTGTCCAATGCTAGATCTTTCCTTGTCCTAGGTTCAGCTGTAACAGTTATTTTTCTCCTTCTTAGGATCTGATGTAGTGCTGTGTTTCAGCTTTAGTCTGAGAACAATGTTGATTACACACCAATGTTTTAGTTGTTGCTAAGTAATGCTTACCCTGATCAAGGAGTTTTCAGTCTCATGCTCTGCCAGTAAGGAGGGAGGCAAGAAGCTGAGAGGAAGCAGAGACAGGACACCTGACCCAAACTAGCCAAAAGGGTATTCCATACCAGAGCACTTCATGCCCAATATATAAACTGGGGGGAGTCACCCGGAAGGCCCTGAAAGGCTCGGGTGTTGGTCGGGAGGTGGTGAGCAATTATATTGTGCATCACTTGTGCTAATTGTTTCTCTTCCTTTTTTTTTAGTTTTATATTCTCTCCCCTTGTTATTTCCCTTATAATTGTTATTATTAGTAGTAGTATTAATAGTAATAATGGGTTTGTATTATACTTTAGTTACTGGACTGTTCTTATCTCAACCCATGGGGTTTACATGCATTCGATTCTCATCTTCATACTGCTGGGAGCTGGGGGGAAGAAGGGAGGGAGTAAGCGAGCATCTGCATGGTTCTGAGTTACTAGCTGGGCTTAAAGCACTACACCTTAATGCAAAAGATCATGAAGAGAACCTAGTATTATACCTAGGCAAGAAATAAGGTATTGGTGCAATTTTTCATGTTCCTAGGAAATCATGCCACAAAGATTGGTATTCAGCTCTCTAATGCAATTTAGTAAAGCCATCTTTAACTTACAAAGTGACAAAAAGACAGAGATTTGTACACCTAAACTTTTTTTTTTATGTCCTTAAAGAAGCCTGTTATTTCAGAAAAGATTGAACAACCCCTTTTGGAATATCGAATCTATTTAAGACGACCTTAAAACAAAGCATCCAAATGCCTAATGTTTTCTGACTGCTTTGCCTCTAAGAACCTGCTGGATATGAAGTTGTAGATAGATAAGATTGATTGCATTAAATTTCTTTAATATGACTTGAGCATTCTGTATTTTCTTGCACACTTTTGAATTTTTTTTTTTTTTTCTTTCATTAAAGAGTCTGATGGAAAGATTTTGGACACAATTTGCAATGCCTGATTAGTTCTCTTCAGGAACCTGGTGCCCAAATTTTCTGCAAGAACTCTGGTCTCCTCGTGTATTAACAGAAGACTCAGCTGTGATATATGACAGGGGGATTATTGTATGAAATCTAAACATCAAAATGAGAAGCATATTCCATGAATTAGAAGCATGCAAACTATGCATTTTGTATAAAAGGGATCTGAAAATCTGGACCTACATGAGATTTTTGCCTGACAAGCACAATTTATTTTTTGTTGTAGTAATAGTATTAATTATGTATCCAACAGCATTGAGAAAAATATAAATTTTAATATAGTGTACAAAGGTTGTTGATTTATCTTAAAAATAAACAAAATGGAAATTTTTATCAAGATGTTGAATACATTAAGTCAAGATGTCTCTGGTTGTAACAGATGATGATATTTTTTGTACCTACTCATAAAAATGTTACAGATATCTAAAAAATAAATATGTTAAATACAAATAGAATTTAGTATGGAAGGTAATTTTAAATATTTGATGATATAATTAAGGATTCTTAATGTTCTTTATTTTCAGATTAAAAATTCATAGGGAATTTCATCCTTTTCATCTTTATTAGACAATGTGTTAGTCATAATTATTTGTTTCATATGCTATAAACATTTCATGAATAACAACTATTTAAAATAATAATAAAAATGCCTTTTCCTTTAATTGCAATGACTGCAGCATATGGAGATATTACATTGTATGCAGTTACAAAGTACATTCTGCTATTATTTCTTCTGCATTTTCTTTACTTGAGAAAGACAGCTCTAGGTTTTTCCATTTCTAAAAATCTAAATCATTTCACTGAATTGTTTTAAAAGGAAAAATAAAAAAAATCTTCAAATTCATATTTGAAAAAAAATATTTTTCCTTGGGATCATTGAACTTCTATTATATTGAGGATACTTTGGAAAAGTGCTCCAAGGGCACTTAGAAAAAGTTACTTCAGAAAAAAATCTTCTACACAGGGAACATAGTGATTGAGAGGATCTTTACTGCCCAAATGAGCCCTTCTGTTGAAGGCTTGCAGTTATGCATCCAGTATCAATGCCACTTATATCCTGGAATCTATAAGGAAGTGGCTGGGAGCAATTTGGTTAGGCTGAAAAGAAAACATGTCTGAAATAAAGCAGTGTTCTGCAAAATCCAGACCATCCCTAGTGTTGGACTCTCTACCAGTGACATAAATTAGTGTTAAGTAGGGGACAGGGGGCAGGAGGTGACTTTCCTATGTTCTCCCTTCCCACTGAACTGTGGCTGGAGATTTTAAAATGCACAGTGAGGTATCTTGTGTCTCTAATTTTTCTTATTTCTTTTAAACCACAAATTCTATATTGTATTTATTTATGTTAAATAAAATCTATTGATTATGTTACGGTTAAGAGCTACAAAACACATATTGCCTAAAATGAACTCTGCCATTTTCTTCAGGTGAGAGCTGATGTGCATAAAAATTTTTTCTGCCTTTCATCAAAATCTTTTACACTTTCTCCTCCCTTCCACACATGGTGCAGGGTGTGTGTCAGCATTTCCTGTTCCACATTTGGCATCTGTCTAAAGCTGATTTATATTTTAGATTGCTTGTGAGCACTGAAGGCAGTCCTGCCTTGCTAGCTCTGGTAGCTCCGGTCAATGCCTAGGCAAAACTAATGGAAAAGCCCTACAGCATCATGAAATTTAACTGTTAGTTATAAGATTTCACAGCTTTTCACAGAAGAGGGAGCATTTTCCTCCCTGGATGACCCTCAAAGAAGCTGGACTCTGATGGCAATCACACTGCCAGAAATGGGAAGAGATGGAGTGAACTGTTCTTTCAGTCTTGTGTTAGTGTATAGAAAAGAGAAGTTAAAAGTGCTGTGGGCTTCCTTCCAGAGACATCTTAACAAGGTGCCAATGAATGGAAAATTTGGAAACAATTTTTAAGGCAAGATCTAATTTGGGTAAATATCTCCAAGGAAAGCAAAGCAGAAAAGGAGTTAAAGCAAGGGGAGAAAACAAAACAGTGAAGAACATTATATGCATTTTAATTACAAAATTACTTTTAAAAAGAATTCTCTTGGCTTTATGATTTTTTGTTTGTTTGTTTCTGGTTTTGTCTTGGGATTTTTCTGCTTTTTTTTCCTATTAATATTTTCATTTTTGGACTGTGTGTCCATGAAAGAAAGGTAAGGGTAGGAAACTGAAAAAGACAAAAAAACATAAGAGTGAAGAAAAGAGGGAGGGGGATTGGAACATAATTTTATTCTTCAGAAATGCAGAAAAATTCCAAAATAACATTTACTGTAACATTTTCAAGTAAAACTGTAATAACCTTTTCAAATATTTTCTTTTCCTCTCAAAAAATTTTCACCAATTGTAAAGATTATTTTTTTCCAGGGAAAAGAAAGACCCCTAAATAGGAATTCGTATTTTTATTGACAAATAAAATATACTGTCTTTTAGATTTTCTATGTTAGAGTAGAAAGGTCATGGCCTTAACCATAAAAACATTGCTTCTAAATCCTTCTGTCTTCTCAATTTACAAAAAGAAAAGCTCAGGCATTATATTCTGAGAACCTGGTTTGATTTGAGCAGCACACATCTTGTATTCCTCACTGACTTTGGACAAGTCATTCTGGATAGGGATCATCTTTGTTAGATGCTCAGGTTTTTAAGTATAAGGTAGGCATCTAGGCTTCTTTTATGACTACAAATAAAAGCCTCCAGAGGATGATTAGCCTCATTCTAAAAATCGGCGCCTAAAAGATGTTGGATGAATTATTTCCTGTAACATTAAAGAGAGCCTAGGGTGATTTTACAAAGCTTAAATGTCTGTCTTTTAGTCAGCTAAATTCAGGCACTCATAATTTCTCTGTGTCTTAGTTTCCTCCTCTTTACAAAAAGAGATAGTATTTCCCTGCTTCCCTGGGATGCTAGATGCCTAAATTAATTAAAGTTTGTAAAGCAGGTTGCATTTGTTGGATAAAGGCATTATATAAATGCAAAGTATGACAGACAGACTGATTGATTGAGTTAGATATGATAGATATTCTTTGGCATGCCAAAGTAGTATGGATGCCAGATGATATTATCTGAAAAATTCAGAATAGAGAAGTCAATGAGGTCTGGGCTGAGTTGAGCCACATAAGGCACTCCCATCAAAGGGATGGCAGGTTTAGTTATACCATCATGCAAACTCAAAGGAATTCAAAAGTTTGACCATTTTTGTTATCACACTTAATTTGCTGGAGTTATAGAGGGAAACATTATGAAAAATTGGTGAGTTTTACTGCTTGTGCATCCCTGAACTCATCATTATGCACAGTTTTAGAAAATGTACAATATTTCTTATTCTGTGGATGGAGTACATCATTGTTCGTGTCATGGTTTATCATATTGCGTATATAAAGGGAATGGTGATTTCAGCTGTGAAACGTAAATTTCACTTATGGTGCCAATGGTGTCTATACAATAATTAAATATGCATTGTGTAATGCATATATAATTCACAATTGTGTATATAAAATGATGGATGCAGTAAAAGGTCAGCAGACACAGACACATCATGATACAAAAAAGACTATCAGTGAGAATGAAAAGAGATTTGGTTAAAAAAAAAAAAAGAAAAAAAGACCTAGAAAACCTATGACCTATGCTATATATGAAGGTGGAGTTTAAAAACAAGGCCTAAAGATTTAGTAGCATGTAGTTAGTAGTATCCCTGGATCCAGCAATATTCAAATAGCCTTAGCCAATGGTCTGATCATTTCCACGTGGTGAAAAGACACAATGGAAAGAGACGAGCATTTGCATTGCTCTTTATTACTGTCTTATGGCCAAAAATGAAATTGTATCTGTGTATGCCACCATAAGACTCTGAGGTTTCTCCTCAGCAACATCAATAATAAATTGCAATTGGATCTTTGCATTGGACAAAGTCATCTGACATGAAGTATGGTTAGAAACCAATATAGTCATAAGCATTGGTGGATTCTTCATGTATAAACTGGGCAAGAAGAAAAACTAATATAATAATGTACCTAAGTTGAGGAAGCCTGGAAGAATGTTTAATTAAAGCTATAAATTCTTTTTCTAGTACTTTTAGCCTTTGTCTTTGAGTTTTTTTAACAACTAATTTGGATTTCTCTTTATGTATTTGCATATGCTTATACAAGGTGTGAAGACAAAACTTATTCTAATTATCCCCTAGTTACATCCAGAAATGAACTGCTGTACCTATATTTAACAGTTTAAGGCCAGCACACAAGCCTTTCTGTAGCTACCATCACAAGTGGATTGCATCTTCCACCAACATCTAGGAGGGTTTCACGAGTCATCCGCTTCACTCAACTTTGTGTCTGATTGGGAAATACAGCAGGTTACCAAATATTGTTTCTGATATTTGGGGGAGAGACATTTTGGAATCAGAGAAAAATGAATGGTAAACACTAATAGCCTGTGGCAAGCAATGAATGGCGCACTTCTGGTCCATTTCCTTAAGAGCATGGTGGAGGAATCTTGAGATTTGTAAAGTCTTTCCTGAATTAACTTTCTGCTGCCTGGAAACTAATGTAAAATGTCTACTGTGAAACAGCAAATAAACCAGAATCATTTCATGTATTTGCAAGTGTATTTGGAAGTTACTTTTAATTATTATTGCCTGTTCTGCTCTGCTGCAGATCCCTTGCTATTTCCTGTGTATTAAACAATGACAACAACACACTACTGCTAGATTAAAGAGATGAAAGCAGTTTTTTTCATTAAGGCTCAAAAGCTAAAGGTTAGATCAGGCTCCAACAGCGAAAACCTGAATGCATTGTAATAAAGGATAAAACATCCTCTATCATCCACATGATAAAGTACACCCTGACTGCACAAGGAGAGCTATAGAAGAACTCGTTTACAATAAACATAGGGACAGGTACAATAAACTGTTTAGCCTCTTCCAAAGATGTTATTGAAAGATGCTTAGCCAGTTGATTACAGTCAGAGAGATAAACATGAAGTCATAGAATCACAGAATGGTTTGTGTTGGAAGGGACCTTAAAAATTGTCTAGTTTCAAGTTCCCTGCCGCAGGCAGGAATCCATTAGACCAGATTTCTTAAAGCTCCATCCAACCTGGCCTTGAACACTTCCAAGGATAGGGCAGCCACAACTCTTCTGAGCAACCTGTTCAGTGCCTCACCACCCTCACAGTGAAGAACTTCTTCCTAACAGCTAATATAAATCTACCTTTTTTCAATTTAAAGCCATTCCCCCTTGTTCTACCCCTACATGGCCCCATAAAAAGTCCCTCTCCAGCTTTCCTGTAAGCCCCAAGGTTTTAGGTTGTGCTGGGGCCCTAGAGCTGAGCATAGTACTGCACATGGGGTCTCATGAGAGCAGAGTAGAGGGGGAGAATCACCTCCCTTGACCTGTTGGTCATGATCCTTTTGATGAAGCTCAGGATACGGTTGAGCAAGCGCACACCAAAGCCGGCTCATGTTAAGCTTCTCATGAACAAACACCCCCTAGTGCTTCTCCTCAGGGCTGCTCTCAATCCAGCCTACACCCAGCCTGTATTTCTGCTTTGCATTGCCCCAACCCAGGTGTAGGGACTTGCACTTGTCTTGGTTGAACTTCATGAGGTTGGCATCAGCCCACCTTTCAAGCATGTCAAGGTCCCTCTGAATGGCATGCCTTCCCTCCAGCATATTAACCATACCTGACAGCTTAGTATCATCAGCAAGCTTGCTGGGGTTGCACTCAATCCCATTGTCCATGTTGCTGATAAAGATGTTAAACAGCACAGGTCCCAAAACTGAGCCCTGAGTAATGATAGTCATCACTGTTTTCCCCTTGGACATCAATCCTTTTACTGCAACACACTGAGAGCAACCATTCAGCCAATTTCTGATTGGGAAGCTTGTGTGTATTCCAGATGATTTCAGATGGGCTCTCAGTATACAACACTGTTCTCTACAATTTGAACTGCTCATTATGGCTATTACCTCTCAATGGTCACAATAACCTTACAGGAAAAAGTGTATACAGTTTCCATGCTATGCTGGGCAGAATAACTTTCTCACAAATTTGTAAAAAGTACAAAAAAAAACCCCCAAAAACGAAGGTGCAGGCAGGCAGGGAAGCACAATCAGCTCCAGAAACAACATCCAGAAGTAAACACCAGACATACGAAATGCAGACATACAAAATGCAGACATACAAAATTCTCTGCAGCAAGATAATATTACTCTGTTCCTGATGTTGTGAACATAAAAAATGCCAGCTCTTTATAAATCAGTATGGCTCATCACCACAGTGAATACATATATATAGTAGTAGCTGCACTGGACTAGTTTGGTCAGAAGATTTTACTAAGCTCCTGAGATCAGACTGAAGGACCTTATGCAGAGGATTATTGCAACTGTAGAGATTTGACTGCAGCTACCATGATTTATGGCAGCTCGCTTTCTGTCCATGTTGTTCTGTAGGCTCAAATGTTTCTTACCTTGTATTAGCTCAATAAGTTTCTTTTATTCCCCCATTTTCAGGACACATTACTATGCCAATTTTCCATGCCAATGCAGATTACATTTTCCTGAAAAGATCATTACAATCTAGTACAGATTTTATATATCAGCTGTCAAATAATAATTTTCTTAGGAAAAGCATTTGATAAAAAAGAAAGACTTTAGTTTTTTGTGTGAATTACATGTACATTCATTAACTTCTAAGGAATGCTATTTGCCCTACAGGATTTTCCAAGGCCTTCAAAAAAGGACTTCTGTTCATTTTGAAACCACCTAATACAGTGGTGCGTTTTTCTAACTGGGGCTTCTAGATGTTATCACACTTATAAAGAGATGATTCTAACAACAGTGGTAGTAAACAAAAGGTCTAAAACCAGTTCACACTATAACATCTTGTGAATAATATTTCAGTAGACATCTGAGTATAAAGTACTTTGCAGTTATCCAGACTCTGTGGCCCTGCAACATTAAGGACTACTGTCATTTCTAGGTGGAAAAGTTTGTCATTCATATAGTGAGCATAGTTAGTAAAGCAGGTTTTTCCATCCAGGCATCTCCCTTGCTTCTATGCACTGTCTTTGTAGTGTTAGCCCCCATAAGCTGTTGGTGGTGAATGAGACATGCTCACGTAGAGTTCCCTGCAGCAACCATTGCCAAACAGCAGCTGAGAGACTCATAATGACTCACTGGTGCACAATAGCTCTAATTTCCTTTTTCTGTTTTCAGTCTCTCAACATTTTCTTTTTCTGATATTCCAGTGCCAGGACTGCTTTGTTCATTTTTTCCTAGGGAAACAATCTTTGTTTTTTAACTGAGATATGAGAACCGGACAAAATTTATTTAGTATATGTTTTCTTAGACCACTGTATGTGTATTTATGTATATACAAAAGTATATATGCACATTTATATACATGCATATAAATATATATGTGCATATCTTTTTCGCTCCATATATGTGTATGTATAGTAGCATGTATATGTGTGGCATAGTAGCAAATCACAGCTTTCATGACCTCCACTACCCTCCAGAAGAGATGAGCTCTAACAACAACTCAGCTATCCAAATTAGCCTGAGGAGATTTTCTTGCTAGTCTCCCATTTTCCCCTCCGCCCGGATAAATCACATATATGCCTTCTTACACTACCTTCAAGTGCAGTAGCATAATGACAAGGTAAATACATTTTTCCTGAAGATTTTCGTAAAGATTTTAGAAGTTTTTAACTCCATTAAGTATACTTAATATACTTAAGGGAAGTATAGTTTTACCTTAGAAGGTTTACTTTAGCAATCTCGCATTCTATGATGTTGCCTTTTCTGATTATGTTTCCCCAAAGTACAGTTCAAGGTATAGTTTAAGATCATTTGAAGTATAATGTATACTTTATGCAGTATATATAATTTTCTTTGCTTTTTCTTAAACCACACATTATGAAGGATGTGAGAGAGCAGAACTAAATCCCAAGACATTGTACAAGTGATTATTAACTGAAACTGTTTCAGTAGGGTATTACTTATTTTTGTAATAGAAGGTGTTATATATTTTTCCCTGGGTATGAGAGCAAGTCCTTGCTTGCATCAAAAGAAGCCTGTGTTGATCTCTGCAAAATATATTAACTAAATTTTCTAGTGTAATGGTAACACTATTAACAATCCAACCAGCTTGTAGGTCAGATTTTTCTACTCTTTAAGACAAGTAATACTATGTCCTTGGACACATCACCTGATTTCAGAAATCAGTTTGATCTTCCAGACCTCCTTTTGAAAGAAAATTTGCATCTCTGCAGAAAGGCAGGTTGGTTTAAGCCCAGTTCATGCAGAAGGTCAGTAAGGAGCTGATCTGAGTTTAGAATACACTCAGGTAGGTATTCCTAGTCATGCAAGATGAATGACCACTCCTGCCTTCTCATGAAATCTGAAGTATGGGAGACTGGCATTTCCATCCAACACAAATGAAAATATCTGCAAGAAATAGAGAGAAAGAGAAACTTGTGAAATCTATAGCAAACATGTTGCAAGTAACTCACATAAACACATCCCCTATAAAATAAAAAATGAAATTCCATGTCATGCCACTCTATATTTCACCCAATAATTTTGTGTTCTAATTATCAGTACAAATCGCAGATTTTGTGCTGGTCACACCTAATTTATGAACTGTATAGAATAACAGTTAATTGCCTCCATAGTTAATTCTCCCTTGTATCTTCTCCAGTGATATTCATGTATTTCCGCCAAGATTTTAATTGATTTTCGTAGTAGCCACTCGTTAATAGGATAATTTGTCAATACCATAATAAAACAATTGTTCCTGTAGCACTGCGAGTTCAGTTTCTGGGATAACAAAGTAAAGTCTGGTTTCATTAATTGAAGGCAGCTGTAGGGCTTGCAGGATGAAAGATATAAATCTCGATGGCACTGCTGAAAACTAGGTCAGAGGGCAGGGGAAAATTAGTTAAGCATGATGGACCAACAGTGACCTGTACAGGTGTTCAGGCTCGCTTTCGGAGTATCACTTCCTCTGTTCCTATTTGAGTCTGGCAAAGCCCATAGGTCAACATGTGCACTCTCATGCCTGGTTTGAATTAAAAGCCAGTTTAGAGCTGCTCACTTGCAAATTCTAGATAATGTTACCTATCAAAAGTAAAGCATTTCACAATGTCTTTATGTTGTCATGTATTTCCCAAGGAGCTTTATTTACACCAGTAAGAGCCTCTTGACTCCTAAAATAGGAGACTTAAAATAAGATTCAGATTCTACAAAGGTAGAAAAGCAATGTTACAAAGGGTTGAGTACTGTTCATGAAGTTAGATAAAGGGAAGACTAAAAAAATATCTATTGTAAGTCATCCTGATTGATACAAATCTGTTCATCTATCATATGCAACTCCCCACAACACTAATGGTGTAAATATATTTCCCTCTGTCAAAATTTGTAAAGTAATACTTTCCATATCTACTGTTTTCAGTACTGAATATTGTTCTCGGTACTTTACAACCTTCTGTCTTGAGCTTATTTTACATTAACAGAAAACTTTAAAAGCACAAAAAGCTTGCTAAAATTAGTTTTTATTATAATCATTTACATTCAAATTCAAGTTTTCTTAAGAGAAAAAAGAGTATGGTTTGACACTATACATTCTGTATTATGTGAGCTTACTGTGTTAATAAGTCAGGCAGAAAATGCCAAAGACATTTGTTTGATCTTGCTTGAAATCAAACACCTTCAGCTATATAAGACACAGATCCAACACGTAACTCATCCTCTTAGATGAGGAAAATAAAATAATCATACTGTAGTGAGTAGGACGAGGGCAGCGTTTCTGCAGTACAAGGAGTGAAGGGTTTCATAGAGAAATGTTTCAGTGAGAGGCAAGGAATAAGATGACTTGTCTTCTGGGTTTCTGGTATAGATCTTTAAGGAACCAGTTATCACAGTTACTTTCTGAGGTGCACTTTTGTACACCTCAGCTCCTTGAGCGAATCAGGAAACTGCAAGTGTAGTATTTATGAATGTAAATATACATGTATGTTTACTCATGCATGTCACCTGGAAATGAGCCTGAGTGAGGTTTTACCTGCAAATGGAAACTCCTGGCTGATGGAAATACCTGTGCCTCCATTAGAACAGTCTTGGAAGCAGCCATTTTTACGACATGATCTTTCTGGCTTACCATGGCCACTTTCCTGTCTTCCTCTCACAAGCAACTGTTAGAATTTAGAGTCCAACTATAATGTATCTATCTCATTTGGGGGCTTTGAAGTGGTAGATGACAGTGTTTGTTGGCTGCCTTTCTAATTTTCTCCTTATCGAGTTGAGGATTTCAGAGTCATGTCCGCCACCTTATTTTTTAAATTCAGAGGTAATCAGAATCCACAAAAGCCTGAATTGACAGAATTTGAAAAAAATTGTTTACCTTCAAATTCTCATAATAAAGGCACAGAATCTGCAGGGGAAAAAAAAAAAAAAGGAAAAGAAAGAAAAGTAATGCTTAATGGTTCACATCTTTAGCAAGAAGGCTCATTTCAAAGGAAGTCTTTTTCATTCATGAAATACAAAATATTTAAAACTGAAATTTTGCTTCATGCTTTTAACAGAGGTTTGGTTTCCTTGCAGATTCATGGAAATGATGTCAAGTGCTCAAATTGTTTGCTGGTTAGTTTTATTCTAACTTCCTCAGTTACAACATTCTTCATCCTTAACCTACTGTACAAAGCAGTTCATTCCCAACACCACCAAACAATATTGTTTTAAAGTTAATTTGTCAAAGCAATCTTATCTTTGCTAACTTTACATGAAAGAAAAGTCATCAGGAAAATATAATAATGTTCTTTATTTGCTTGTTTGTACATCTAAGTGCCACAGATAGTAATAAACTACTCCTTGGAAGTAGTGAAATATCTTTTTCACTTGGGCAGCAATGATATTTTTTTCTCGCTAGGGAACTGAACAATCAAGGGGTAAAGAAATGCTTGCTATTTTCCTGACAAACACGAATGCATCATGACTAAATTAAATGTTGCATCAATCCCATATAAAGTAAGAATATAGAAAGAAAAAGAATAAAAAAAGAAATCCCTTTCGTATTATGGTATATTTTAATGAAGATGTGCTTAGGTAACATAATGTAGAAAGAAAATCTCATTTGGCAAAAATTCAATATAAATTTTTAGCTCCTTTTGCATAGTAAGTATAATAATAATTAAATGAAATAATAATTTAAAATGTGTGTGTGTAATATGTGTATATATAGAAAAGCTGCATCAGATATTGAGTCAGACCCCCCAAATGCTTTAGACCAACACACGGATTTTGTCAGTGAAACTATATGAATTTATTTCAAATGAAGAGCCGAACATTGACAACAGATATATTGATAATAGGAAATAACTTTTTACCTCTGTTTTACCAAGAGCAGCGTATTTCTGTAAGCAGAATTAAATATGTGTTTTCATAAGTCTGAAAATCATTCTGTCTATAAATGTGGACATTTTTGCTGATTGAAATAAACATTTTCTGAAAACTTAGAAGTCAGGTTATTTCATTTGCTTTATTTCTGAGCACATCACATGTATTAGGGTAAAATATGAACATTGCTCATACCATCCATAATTAAAAGCACTTGATTCCTGCATTTCTAGTAATACATAATTTTATAACTTTGTATCAAGAACACTGTATTAAAGGAGCTACTGAAAACCTTTTCTCTGTCACTCAGGAAAATATGAAACAAAAAAACCTGATCATTTCTTGCAGGATTGTATGGTCTAAAAGTTTGTGCCTAGACTGTATGGAGAGAAAAAAGTATATATTCAGAGAGACAGTACACAGAAGTGAAAGCAGCTGAACTTCTTGCAAACCACCCTCAGTTGTGAAAAGAGAGAGAACAGCGGCTACCATGTGGCACAAAACCTAAATATATATTATTTTGTTCCTTTTCGTTAAGACTGCATAGGGCATAAGTTGTTTTCAAGCATGCCTCGGACTCCTACAGCTCCAGCTGTCATGTGTAATTAAACATTTGGCCTCCACAATTACTCTACAGTGTACATATGCCAGTATTTCAAGCCTGGAATATGCATTTCAAAGAAGAATAATTCCCTGGAAATCCTAAATTGACAGGAGCAAAGACAGCCTGAAGGAAAGTAGTCAGAGAAAACTGTAAGGTCGGGATCTAATGATTAAAAAAGAAACTTCAAGAAGAACTTCAACCCTTAACTAAACCAATGGGAAAAAGAACGACAGTTGGCAAGCAGATTTCTGCATAGGGATCCTGATTAGGGAGCCTCTTGGGTTAATTTAATATTATCAGTGTTGTTCACCTTGCTGTAGTATGCCTTACCATTAATACCATTTAAACAGATTTCTTTTTTCTTAAAGCATATTTGGCATCATTTATTTTCCATGAATACTGATCATGGCAATATTAAATTTGATGATTGATTCATATTGAATCTGAGTTTGATTTATAGCAAAGGGAGTTGGTTTTTTCTTGTTTGTTTTGGTGGGTTTTTTTTCATTTTTTTTTTTTCTGCCCTGCTCCGCATGCTTACATTTACTACTGGTGTCATTTGTAATGCTGAGTTTGCATTCCTGTTAGGAACCCCCTACTTAGCATTTTTTATTGGGACCACTTTTAAAGAGATATCTAAAGACCCTATTTCTAATTTAAGTTTAAGGACAATGGACATAGAGAAACCCACATGTTTTTAAATAGATGAAAAAGAAGCAGTAATAAAAAATGAGTGAATGAATGTTTGTGAAAATGGTTTTCTGTGGGGTGTCTCTGGGGTCCAAGGATCTATTTCCCACCCTTGATCTTCTATTTAGTAGAATGTAAAGGGCTACAGATTTTTTCCAAGGGCTTGAGACATAGAGAAAAACTTTTTAAAAATGAGCAATCTTCTATTAAAACATGTAAAATCACACTCAGCTACTTACCTTTCTAAAAGTTAGGCATTTAAGACTGAACTGGTTCAACATTGGTGCCTTTCTGTACTTAACAGAGAAAAATAAGTACTTCCAATGTACAGTGTACTGAATGCATTGTACACTGGAATTATTATGCATTATTATAATACAATATTCAATAATAATCCAGCAGCACTATATAAAAGAGAGACAAGCATGACTAAAGTAGACTTCGATACCTATATCTGATACATCTGTCTTAATCTGGGATGAATTCCTACTTATGAGGAATTCCCACTTAAGGGGTATTTTCTTAATTCTTGCCTTAATATCACTTAATTTTAGAGTAAGTGACAGGAAGTGGGACATGAGAATTTCCACCAGTTGAACCATATAAGTGACAATGGAGAACTATCCCAAAAGACTATTGTCAACCATTCTAACCTTTTAGTACTGCAGGCATCCCAACCAATATTCAATTTCAGACTAAGCTCATACATTTATCTTTAACTGAATGTAATTTACTATCCTAATAAAAAAATAAAGTTCACATCATTGTAAGGTGCCATAGGATGACAGCAAGCTACAATGCCTGTCACTGTGAATGATGGAATGACAACAAATTCATGTGAAGCCTCATGCACAAACACACGCACGACGAATCAGTGTTTTAAAGCAACTTGGTATTAGGTTCTAGCCTGCAAGTGTTTTATACTGAAAAGCAACTTTTGCAAAGAGACAACAGAACTTCAGTATGATTGAATCATCCACTTCTATTCAGCCCTATTTAGGTTAAAGTACAAGTAAAATCATACTAAACTATGTGTCACTTTTCTCATGATTTTTGGTGTCACTTCAAAATCCAACTCTGCCAAGTCTGAAGCTGTTGATAAGGAGCGGGGTACAGTTTTTCCTTGTTAGAGCTGATCACTGAGGCACCAATTTGGTAAGTAGGAGCTATCAACTTCGTTGACTTTAACTGCTAATTTCCATATTTCTTTTAATAGATGCTAGTGTTGGGGACTATTCAGGAAAAGAGGCAGCATACCTGCTAATTCTGGCAGTGTCTTTGGAGTACTGGCATGAGAATGGTCCTTCTGGTTAAAAACAGAGGAGTAACTTTGAGAGATGAGAGATCTGTGCTGCTCTTCCCACCACTCTTCCCATACTAATTCTGCCCCAGCCATGCCTTGAACAGTCCATGCTCTTGCACTGTGGCTTTGTCCTCTGCATTTTGCGTAAGCAAGCTAAATCCACAAGTTAAGAGAAATTCATAGTGTTCAAGTATTGGAAAATAAGCCACATACAATTGTAAAATGCCAGTACATAATCGGTACAAAGTCCTGCCTGACTTTCTTTTCCTTCTTCCTGGGATAGGAGAATTCCACTGTTTCAAAACAATCTTTTGTTGATTTAAGTTGATCTAGATGTCTCACAGGGCAGGGGCTTCAGAATCAAAGCCCTATACATATACTTATTGACTGCATGGTGTACTTTAAGGGTGTGGTGTTAACACAAGAAAAGGCCTACCTCATCCCCACCCTCTTTCCCCAGTTTTTCTCATCTTTTTAAATTATTTATGACCCTGCCTTTCCATAATGAGATGCTGACTATTGGGAAGAGAAACAATGCTGAGAAGGAGAGAGAAGGAGCAAGAAGGGAGAGGGTATCACAAGGTTTAGGAAACTGTCAGCATGACTGAAATGTACTGATCATTTTAATTCTAATAAAGTCTGTATCCTGCAATGGAAAAAAAATTGTGCTGGCTCAGGGATGTGGATCTGAATGTAAAATCTTATCTTTACTCGAGTCAATAAAAAAAAACATCGACTTTAGTGAAGACAGGATATCTCCTGAACCTTAAGAAGTTTCTTTAATAGAGATGAAGAATTCTAAAAAAAATAGCACAAGTCTTGAAGTTTCACTCCATAGTCCGACCTCACACAATTTTTTTAGTGAAATGGGATAATCTGGAGTATTGTCTTACCCAGTGCTTTTTCTTTTGCCTACTTTTTGTTGTTGGGCTCCTTGTCTCCATTATCAGCCAATCCTTTTATCCTCCAGATACCTACTCAGACAAGCTCTGAAATAGTATGCTGCTATTTTGATCCATATCCAAAAAATGAGAGAGTATGAATTGAAAGACAAAATTTGTAGTCTTTATGTAGCTGTTCTACAGTGATTCTTTAAACATGTTGTCCCTAAGGTGGTCAAGTGTTCCATCTCTCCTTTTCAGAGTTAATTATAAGTCTGAAAGTAGTTTAGCATGCTGGCAAAAAAAATTACATAATGAAAAATAGGTTGTGATAAGTGAACTATTTCTTTTGATCCTTGGTTCCTTCTTCTTTTCACTGAAAAGAGAAAAACTTTTTTTTTTTCTGATGAAAACTTACAAATCTTGCAGCCCTTGAGACTGCCCACTGATTTCTGAAACCAGTTGAAGTCTTAAGATTTTGAAGCACATTTCTTTCATCCAAAATTTTATGGACACTTAGAAAGTGGGGAATGGCTGTCCAGGCATAAGTAGAACGCAAATATGGGGCTCATAATGAGTTGCAAACTAAATGTAAATTGATCAAATAATTTTCATATCCAAAATATTCTCATTTTGTGGGGAATTTGCAGGGTGACACACAGAAGATACGGAACACAATTCTGTCCAGCCCGCCCTGGTGAGACTGGAGTTCTGTGAATGCTTTTGAATATCACACTTTAAGAAAAATAAATGGGAGAAGCCCAGAGAACACGTGAAAAATGAGACAAGGTTTAGAAGACATGACCTGTGAGTAAAGGCTGAGAGAATTTAGCCTAGAAAAAAAATGAAGGAGTCTGAGATGGAACATGACAGCAGTCCTCTACTGTGTAAAAGATGGCTATAAAGATGATACTAATTTCTTCCTCATTGCCAGGAGTGAAAAGAGTGAAGAAGAAAAAAAAAAAAAGAAAAAGTTTTTTTATAAAAAAAAAACAACTGTCTAGATATAAGGAATAAGCCTATTGCTGTGACAAATCCCAGAAAATGCTGTGCCTGAAGTTTCAGTAATCCTTCCCTTTAGAGATTTTAAATACAAGATAGACAAATTATCAGTCAGGAGTGTCCAACAAAAACTTGATCCTACTTTAAGGTGATCCGGATAACCTCTTGAACTTCTATCCATCTCTAAACTTCAGTGATTAAACATCTTCTTTAGTTTTACCTAAACAAACACAAAATGGAAGGATTGTGCTAGCTGTAGGCAAAGCTGCCTCCTACTAGTCACCTCCAAGGTCCTTGTGTGTAATGTACAGGCTGGTTTACAATACTGTCAAATCTGTTGTCATTTCAAAAGAAGCATCACATTTTGAAGACTGAAAAGGGATTCAAAGAAATAATCCTTTATTGAATCAAATGTCATTGGTGCAGTGTTGTCTTCCTGGCCTAGACAAGACTGAATCAATTGTTCTGAAGGATGTGAATTTCCCTATCTTTAATGCATCTGCCTGAACTCCATTGCTGCTGGTGGTGGAGTAGAGCGTGATTTATCTTATCTTGCTGAAATCACCTAAAGTCAAAAGTGGGATTCTATTAAATGTAATGCTGGACAAGTCCTCTGTATTGCAGATGCCTAAATATAGCTGTCTGCAGTCAGATTATAGCTGGCTGAAGTCTAGTTAATTCTTTCAGAAATGTTTCTGGAATGAATTGGCTGACCTACCATACATGCCTACTTCAAAATGAGCTGACTAGCTCCCCACATTGTAATGAATTGATTGACTTAAATTTCAGTGGACTATAAGCATCTTAGATAGCTAGCTCACGTGTAGACATCTTCTGTAGGATACCTTGGACTCAGTGTACCTGCCTTACTTTGGATGTTTACTGTAGGATGGATTGAATTGGGCTAATTCAGCTGCCTAAGTATTGTCTGCCATGCTCTAATGTTATACTCCATATGAGTACAGGTCTCAGCATTTCTACCAGTCTGGCACCAGACATCTATGTTCAGGCAACTGAACTGGTCCTGTCATTTCCTAATAGTGCCTGATTCTGACCATTGACAATAATGGAAGTCTGCAGAGTGGAATGAAAAATCTTGCTCTTACGGACTTATTTACACCAGGTTGCATGAAGTTAGATGAGACGAACCCTACCTACCGTGTTGTCATTGATAATGTAAGTAAGGCTTTCACAATGAGATGAAATGATTAGGATCTAGGCAAAATGAAATATGTTCAGGAAATGCCAAAGGAATGAGAGTGAGACTCAGAAGGTTAAAGAAGAGGAGGAGCATGAAAAAGAAAAATGAAGGAAGAAAAAGACCAGAAATATGGTTGTCCTAAGGAGGATTTTTTTCCTCATTGCCTTTTACTAAGATTAGCAACCATGTACTAAGCAAATACATACCAACAATAACTTAAATATAGCAAAGAATAAAATATTTTATCCTAACTTTTAGCATCAGTAGAAATCTCCCACTCATATTGCAGGCCACCTAGCTTATAAAGCAAGATGTTTGTAACTGCATTTGTCTCAAAGCTCATGTGGCTGATACAAAAGTGGAATTAATCTCTCTCTGTCAAATGAGTTTGATGGTCAAAGATTAAGGGCAATAGTGTGGGCTTTAAGGTATAGCTCTGAATAAGGATGGTACAGAACATGAGTCAATAGGCAAACACATTTTTCTTAGTACTACTCTTAGGTGCATCCAATCTGCTCGAGCATCATGAGGTACTGTGTGCTATGTTTTCCGATTTGCTTTAAAGTGGAAAAGTTTGGGATTTTCTTTCTTTGCTTCATCTATTTACCTTTTGCCCTCATCAACCTCTTTCTTATCAGAAGGAGGCTCTAATTGAATCCCATATATATAATAAAGGTCCCATTTTAAAGCTTAAAAATTTGATACTTTTTGAAGCAATGAAAACACATTATTTGTATAAGAAGCTGTAGGACTAAATGTTTGCATTTATATGGTGTATTAGCTAATAATTATGTTCAGCAGAAACTTGTCAGTCTTTCACAATAATAGGACAAATAATACAAGAGCTATGAAGGAATAGCAAGCAAAGCAATGATTTTGAAATCACAGCATAAAGTTATGAGTTAAAATACATATCATTACAATCTTTGCATACTGAGGTATCACTGAAAACTAATCATTTTACATTTTAACAAGAAAAGGTTGCAGCAGCAATTAGATAGGAATAAAAACAAGAATAGTCATTAATTTGGCAGGTATGTAATATATATCAAGAATGGTTATAAGGACAGTATGAAAACTGCAGTCAACGGTCAGATCAGAGGTGAGCTCATGAATGATGTTAGGTCATCAAATTTCCCAGATGCCCATTTCAGCTTTCCACAGCATTGACCAGAAGGATAAAGTGCCTTTTGATTAAAAAAAATCAATAAATGAAAATAAATTAAACATATTGAATTCACCTTCCCTTTTCCATATTTCACCTCTGAAGTGACTGCCAACACGTAGCATGGTGTCAACAGAGCAACTTTACTAATAGTTCCTGATATAACATTTTCCATTAGGAACTAACCTGGAGCTGCCAAAATTGTTTTATGTATCATAACAGCTGTATTATGGCCAAGTAATAATAATGGATTTCAGCCAACCAACTCACCTGTGTTGGGTTTGAGCTGTTTGTGTGCAGACTAAATCCAGTCACCTTCTAAAATGCTCTGTCAGTTAGGTTGTACTCATCTGCTTGACAGCTGTTTTGTCATCTAGGAAACTATTCCCATTCACCATGGGCTCCTAACATGCACACATCTCCTGTTCGATTTGGAGTAGATAGCATTTAGAGATCATACCTCAGTTTTTACAGTGAGCTGTGCTTTTCAGTTCTAGAAGATCTTAATAAAATCCTGGTGGAAGAGATTTGCTTCCACCAAAGAGATTTTCTATGAAAGCAGCAAAAAAACAAGCTCAGCCTATTGGTAAATCTATTCAGTATCGTTTAGATTGTGGCTGGGTGAGCATCTGGCTTTGAATAAAGAGCTGTATGGAATCTTTTTGTAGCAAGGGTTGGAAAAAAGTTCAAAAAAACTTGCCAGTAACTTTCCAGTCCTCTTTCTAAACAAAATAACTCAGAAAAATCTAATATCTAATATTTTTTTTTTGTAATTGCTTTTATTATTTGGAGAGAGATTCATAATCATATATTACTGCAGCTGATGTCAGAATACCCTTCCTGTTTAATCCAGCACTGCTAAAGTTAGTTGGTGTTCAATGTATCTTGCAATGATTTGAAAATGAAAAATACATTGAAATCTAGTAACTTCATTAATTCCTCTGTAGAGAAATTTACTCTGTAAAATTTAATTAAATTAACTTTAATCTGTAAGTGCTTTACTTATTTACACCTTCAATTATAGAATAGAGATTCAAAGACCAAGATGTGTACCTGTAGCTACATTTTAGATATGCAAATTGCTAAATAATAAGATCTGACAGGGTCATAGAAAAGGTGGCCCGGCTGCATGCATGTTTAGGCTGCAGATTTACCAAGTGACTTAAAACCTGTGACTGGAAGTTCTGGCTTGGGCAGCAATATTTTCCACATCTGATAAATCTTTACTCCTTCATTTAAAGGGTTTATCACTTGCTTAAACACCTTAAGTGCATAATTCATGTATATTATTTTGTATCTAAAAGTGTAGAAGGAAGATTACTGGCAACACAGGATTCATAGGGAACCTTAGAACCATGATGCTTTTCAAGCCTTCAAGCCAGTAAACTGAATAGAAACTGTTGGGTTTTTTTCTATTTCTTCTTTCCAACTACACAGCAGCCAAAATTATAAAAATATCATGTCCAAATAAACCCTTCTCTACATTGGTGACAGCCTTAGGAAGAGTCTGTGACTGAAATAGCATGAAAGTACAATTATAACTGCTGTTGCAGAGGGTGGTCTTTGCAGGTCAGGGCTGAGGCTCTCAGCTGCATGGGGGAAGTTCTTCACACTTAGGTAGTTATATTATCTTGACTTAGGAGCATTAGAAAGCTGAGTTATCTGGGACAAAAATATTTTATTTTATTTTATTTTTTACTTGGTTTTCATCATTCAAGAGAACAAAGGAACATGGGTAGAAAAGAGATCTAGAGGTGCATGTCTGTTTGTCTTTATCCCATCTATATGTGTACATCCCCACACAGAAATGTCAGATTACACCGTGGAAACACCCAGACACAGGGGATTGTATTCAAGCACTGATCATGGTTGTGGCTAACTGTCAAACTAAACAATCCTATTTCAGAAATATAACACACAGGACCCTGAGCAGGAGAGCTTCCCAGAGTGTTTTCCCTTTGCCCACCCAGCTGTCTGCTGAATACCTTTAGTTCATCTGCATCATTCTGGGGCTCGTGTACCAGGAAGCATCAGCAAAATGCTATGTACATTGTAGAGGGAAAGGATCATTGCTGTGGGCCGGCTAACCCTGTGGGAGGCTGGGGGGTTTTGCGTCTAATCCCTGCCCTGTGCTGGGTCATCTACAAATACTCTGGCAAGTGACACCTGCGCTATGTAACGGAGGAAGGAGAGACTTGCCAGCCACAAATGTTTCACAGATCTGTATGGCTGAGTCAAAATAGTACTGGCAGAAAAGGTTCATTACCTTGGAAGATGCAAGCACAGCCTTACTGCAATCAGACCTTGTAAGACTGTACCCTACCCACAGAGCTGTGCTGAGTGGGTGCATTACACTGGGTGTACAGCACTGTGTCTACAGCATTGACAAGGTACCCTATTGAGCTCCTCTCCTTGTTTATTTCATGATAAATAGTACCTATTGCCGTGTTTTACAGAGTTGCTGCTGAGGCTTCTAGTAGTATTGATAAAAGGTGATAACACATGGCTAAAGAGGTGGTTTGGGGGCAGAGTGAAATTGCCTCTACCATGAGAAGGAGCAAGGGAGAGGGAAAAGAGTGAGGTGCAGAGAAGGGGGAAGGGAAGGACTGTTCAGCTGCGGAAATTTGGGTCTGCTTTGCTCAGACTTAGGCTTCCCTCCATAGCAACAGCAGCCTGATTCTCCAACTATCTGGCAATAGCCATGAGACCATCACCATAATAATATTCAGTACCTGAGTCTTCCATTATAGCGACTGAAATCAAATATATCCAGATCCAGGATTCAGAAAACAGAAAGTACAAAATATTTTCCACTGTTCCTGAAATGAGGTGGAATATAAAAAGCAGAATATGTGGATTCCAGTTTGGTTTTACATAATCTGCATTAATAAGTAAGAACACATCCCAGGACCAGGAGATGTTGATTGACAAGAAGCTCAGCATGAGCTGGCAGTGTGTACTCGCAGCCCGGAAAACCAAACGTACCCTGGGCTGCATCAAAAGGAGCGCGGCCAGCAGGTCAAAGGAGGTCCCTCTCCTTCTCTCATGACCCCACCTGCAGTACTGCATCCAACTCTGGGGTCCCCAACATAAGAAGGGCATGGACCTGCTTGAGCTAGTCCAGAGGAGGCCACAAAGATGAACAGAGGGGTAGAGCATCTCTCCTATGAAGACAGGCTGAGAGAGTTGGGATTGTTCAGCCTGGAAGAGAGAAGGCTCTGGGGAGACCTTAGGGCAGTTTTCCAGTACCTAAAGGGGACCTACAAGAAATCTGGAGAGGGACGTTTTACAAGGACATGTATAAGCAGGACAAAGGTAAATGGCTTTAAACTGAAAGAGGGTAGATTTAGATTAGATACTTGGAAGAAATTCTTCACTATGAGGATGGTGAGGCACTGAACAGGTTGCCCAGAAAAGTTGTGGCTTGAGCACCTGGCAGTGCTCAAGGCCAGGTTGGACAGGAATTTGAGCAAACTGATCTAGTGGAAGGTGTCCCTGCCTGCGGCAAGGGATTTGGAACTAGATGATCTTTGAAGTCTCTTCCTATCCAAATCATTCTATGATACTATGATTCTAACCTTTAACTGAGTATAAGTTCACAACAAATCTATTACGTACAGATAAGCCTGCCACAGACATTTTGTGAGCTGCAGGAGAAAATAAACAAAATGTGAGATGATTAGGCTTTCTTATTGATAAATATACACCTATCAATACACTATTAATTTCCAGTACACCAGTGAATAGTGTTTGTGGTTCTGAAGACAATCATATAACTCAGGAGAGAAAACAATGATGAGGCAAAAAAAAAGGGATAAAGCACAAACTGATACAAAAGCCATTCTACACTGTTTTAAAAGTATAAAGCAATTTATTGAACTTATTAAAGTAAGAGTTTATAAAATACTCTTGAACTCTGTTTTGTGCATTTATTGAGCTCAAAACTTCGCCTGTAAAAATGACTAGAACTTGATTTCTGGTCTGATATAAAAAAGAGGTGATTTATATTTGAGGAGACAATAAATCTCAAGACCCACAACTATCTCTTACTAAGGTATTTTTTTGTCCCTGGGGGAAAAGAAAAGCTATTGGAGCACACATAAAATTTAGGTGCTTTAAAAATTTCTCCAGGACTTCTGTTAGATTTGCTATCAGAAGAGGCAATAAAATGGGAATTTATGTTTTTTCCTTAACAAATCTTGTGCTTTCTGATCTGGTGTTTTGTCATTGCAATTAGGGTTGCTCCTTCAAGTAGCAAGCTGAAAAGTGGTGCCACGGTGTTTATTTTAGGTATGAACTTTTAAAGAATATGAGGAATGTTGGTAAAATAAAGTTCATATGTATTATTCACGTTTTACTTTTTTTTTTCCTTTCTGACTGAATGTCTCTTCACAGAGTAAGGGTATGGGTTAATCATGACTTAAAAGAAAAGATACTGATTTAAGCTACTTTCCTCAGTAAAGATTGCAATCACGTAAGAAATTAATTTATGGTTGCAATAAGGTTTCAGGCTGTACTGATTCTAGGAGAGAACATCTTCCTAGTATGTGCCCAAAAGAATTAGCAACAACGGAGTGGAACTATTAGGACATGTAATAATTGCTACTGTCAGTGGTGGATCACTTCTACAGTATGATAATGTTCCATACAGCATCCTTAGTTTAAGTAGGGTTTATCTCATCCTCTACCTGCAGTGATATTACAGATTTTTATAGGACTTAGCTGGATTCACTCTATTACTGAGCTTACATTTATGACAATCTGCAAATCAGAGCTAGATACAGGAAAAATATTGGGATACCCAGGGGAAATATGTGGGGTCCTCCACAGGCTGTGGGATATCTGCTCCATGGGCTGCAGGGTAATCTCTGTTCCAGTTCATGGAGGACTCCTCTGCAACCGTCTTCACTGACCTTGGTGTCTCCATAGTTGTTTCATATTTCCATGTTCCTCTTTTCTGGCTACTGTTGCACAGCATTTTTTACTCTTTCTTAAATATGCTATCACAGAGAGGCTACCAATGTAACTGATGGGCTCAGCTCTGGCTAGCTGCAGGTCCATCTTGGAGCCAGTTGGAACTGACTTGCACTGTCACCAGACAATGCGGTGAGGTTTTTAGGATCTTTTTTAGAAAACACTGAGAATGGGTGAGCACTTCTGTGATAGCTCTGTCACTTTAAAAATCAATCTTTTCAACACTGGTGCCTCAGCTTTTGTTTTTGGAAAATGGGAAGTGAAATGCAGTAGTCTTACAAGGTGGTAAGGAAACCAATTTATTCTTTATTGTTTCTACAGTGCTTTAGAAAGAAACTAGAGGTTTCCTTAATAATGGGCAATCTCATGAACTTAGAGAAATATCTTACATGACATCATTTGAAAACATTGCTTGACTCCATAGAGCTGATTACAAAAAAGCCCCCAAAACTGCAGAGTTTTTTAGGATATCAGTCAACAACTCTTCATTTCTTACGAACAAGTCAAATTCTTCAGATTTCTTTGATTTCTTCCAGTCAATTCAGTATGAAACATGTGCAGTAAGGCTGTAAGAAACTATTTCTTAAAGGAAAACAATCACAAATCTGGTTTATGTGCCCTAATGGTTCAAATGTAAATAAGTACTCGGGGAAATTAGCATAATAGGAATGAATTAACTGACTGATATAAGCTACAAAGTATTTCTGCTTCAAATGAATCAGAATAATTCTTCATAAATAGAAAAATAAATTTGTGTATGTCTTTTTAACTTCTTAACTGAAAATGCCACAATACTGCATGAAAGGCTGTTCTTCTCATATATAGCCCTTTGGCTGTAATCTGAGAAAACCAATAAGCTAATATAAAGAGTCTGGTCTAAAAGCAATAGCGTACAGTAACTAACACATGTCAGTACAGGAAAGCTATAGGAATTCTTTCTCTTTAGAGGTGATCAGGAAAGTGGTGATCATTAGGAAGTAGGGATATGCTCCCTACAATACAATAGGCAAAAGGCACGGTGTTTTTTTTCCCCACACACATTTGACAAGTTTTGTCTGGGCTTGTTTGCTATTTTTTTGTTTGCCTCTCCAAACATTTCTGAACAGAATTAGCATTCAGAATTTTACATAACCCTTGAAAACATTCAGAGGAGATTCTAAACAATACCAATCTGTTGAGTATTTCCAGAGTTTCTAAGACTGTGGAACAGTAGGCCTTCAAAACTGAGCACTTTTATTCTTTCATGAAAATCATGTATACAGGTTGAAGTTTTGCAGGATCATATGCATCAAAGATGTTTGTATGCTTTCGACAGACCACTGCAAAATGCCAGTTCTCTTTTTTGGCTTCAGAAACAGAAGTATACCTAACCAATTTTCTTTTTTTTTTTTTTTTTGAGTTTGCTAGAAGTATATAAATAATAATGCCAAGCATTACAAGTATTACAGTTTCAAATAAATGGTATATCAGCACAACTTTGCATCTTTACCCTACTAAGAGTATGTCTGGAATTTTATAAATTACAACACACCAGTTTTGATCTTTGCATCTATCTCAATAGGCTTATATATAGCCTAACTGAATGTGTTTTCAGTAATGATTTGTCATTTTTTTCTAAATGAATCTGAAATTTTATGTAAATTAATGACACAGTGATTCTTTGAAAATTTTTTGTTCATAAGTCTTTTTTTTTTTTTTATCTTTTATTCCATTTTCAGCTGATCAAAGTGATTTCCTTAGACAGGAAAAATTTATAAATAAAGCAAGCAAACATACTGTAAATTTCAACCAGTTTGGTAGATATGCAGGTAGAATGTAAATTAGAACATTGTCTAGGGTAGTCTACATTGACCTATTTAGCTTTAAAGAAGAGCTGTAAGAGAGTAATAATAAACTATAACTGCTTTCTCTACATCACAGTTCACACATATCATTTACAATGTATTTGCTTAGTATTGGCAGAGGACATCATGCAAAGTATTTGGCTTGTAAAATCTAAGTATAAGGTTGGAAATAACAATACCATAAAGTGTGAGGTCCCAAAGAAGCTAGCATTTCAAAATTTCAAGCTAGGTATTTTGAGTGTCAGGCAATCAAGAAGTGGTTGCCTTTGGAGCAGGCTTTAGCAATTGAAAATTTTTGCATGTACCTCATGGGCTTTACAGTTCCTGAGGCATTTTCTTTCAGAAGGAGGGCTCAGCTAATAATTTTGAAACCGAGTCTTACAATTCTCCCTTTGCTAACCTGAATACCCAGATTGTCTTCTGTGGCATACGTATTTAGTTAGAGCATGTGACCATCTGCCTAGCTGATAAATATTACTCATGTGCCAAAGAGGGCTTATTAATGTTTTTACCAAACTTGTGTCAGAAAACATGGAAGGTACTATTAGAATTGAATGAATATTTTTTTTCTAGACAAAAGACTAACAGACTTGGATAAAACACACAGTTTCTCATCTGAAAATCTTCTAGGATAATCAAAACTGATATAGGTAGAAACATCAGTGAGATTTACAAAGAAGTAGGACTTCTGAATGACTTTGATGGAAAAAAGAGGGAAAAAAACAACCAACCAAAAACTGAAACGGAAATATTTTATCCATGCCAGACTGTGCAGGAGAAACACAGTTTAGGAAGAGATTAAAGTGGAAAAAAGGGAAGAACCTGCAAGTACAGAAAGAGGGTATCTCTTTCTTGTATCAAGTGCTAGCATCAGAAAATTATAGTAACTAAATCCTTATTGAAATTATCTTTCTTTAGTTTATAGATCAAGAAAGAGCAAACAGAGAGAAAGATGTTTATTTTTTCCATTGTAACTTTTACAAGCTTGAAAGCATTTATGTTTTTGCATGTTGCATTCACTCTTTCCTGAATTAGGACAAGGGAAATCATCTATCAAAATATATCTTCACATTCTTCTACTACTGACAGCTACCATTCAAAGTCCAGGCAGTTTGTTGTCTCCATTTCTTTGTTTCTTTAATAATTCCATTATTTGTGATGAGGAATATACAGGAAATGGTAAGAAAACTCCTCAATAGGTTAATGTTTTTAACATCAACATGTTGATGTTAGCTAAAAATGAGTTAAAATTAAGAGTTCAGGCACACAGTGTACATGTATTTTAATGAGGTGATTTGTGTAGACCTGTCATTGAGTGTTAACATTTACAAATGTAATTAATTCAGTCATATAGAACAAATATTAGATAGTTGTATTTTAATGAATTTAAACCTATGTATAAATGCCAGCAGAAAGTTCCAATCATACTCAGTCAGGAATGAGCATTAATCTTGCTTAGTTTTGCTCTATATTGTGCACTAGACAAGATCTTCTGGCAAAATTAAAAATAAATGCCTACGCTTGACCTCTGACTCATGCAGTGTGGAAACATACAATATTTAGGTTTTAATTGTGCTATTTTTCAGCTGCACCAAATCAGACCATCTGTCCAAACTCTAAACTAGGTTTGTTTTTCTACATATATTGAAACGCATTTTTTAAAATTATGTTTTCTTATTATTTCTAAGTAAAAAGTTCAGAAATATTTGCATATATCCAAACAGGAATAACCCAACATCCAATTAACAATAAAATATGCATCAAATAGGAAATATCAATATTGATCTGCAAAATACCATGCCAGTTTGTTCTCACAGTAAGTGTCCTTGTCCTCCAATCAACTGTTTTTCTTTGACAAAGAGTATGGGAAAAGTGATCAAATGAAATATAAATGAATGTTGTTTGTAAAGAAGAAATACATATACTGGTGGCAAATACTTCAGGACAGATTTCCCTACAACTTTCCAGTTTTTGTTCTTCACTGAAAACAAAAAATAAAACAGATCCTAAAAATCTCGTTTGAAAAAACTACCACAGATGGCAATGCTTATTTGTATACTCACTAGGTAATGCTCACAATATCATATATTTTCATTTTATTTTCACTCAGAAATTGCCTCGTGGTCATTTTCATTCCAATAGGAAGGCCTCTTCTGCAGCAAAGAGGGAGATGGTGGCAAGAGGACTTAAACAGTGTAAAGATGTTATCGACAGCACAGAATGATACCATTCCAGCAGATCTTCTGCAAAGACACATTTGCAGAGCAGACAGGTTTGCAAGAAGACCCTGAAGAAGAATGTCCTATGATGTAAGGCAGTTCAGGAGATGAAAGAGGTCAAAGAATGGACTTCGTCATTCTTTGGGCCTCTGAGCCTGTGTTCAGAAAAGTGGCCTTTTACTTCGAGGAGCATGACCTTTTCAGGAAGAGCTAAGTTCCTGTAGCTCTGCCTGCTTACTCCTCTCTTGCACTCAAAATGGCATATCCCAATCAAGTAGCAGTGCATTTGCACTGCCACATGCAAATGTGATAGACAGTCTTCACATCCAATGTCAGCTCTTCAGAAAATGCTTGAAATTACTTTTGGCCAAATATGTGTCCCCAAAAATTTGAGTAGTTCCACTGCTCAGATTGTTCTGCTCTTTTTCTTCCTTATGTCAGCATCACTTCATACTCCAGACACATTAATCCCAAAATATCTACACAGGGGTTTAAGAATTTCTTATATCTCCACTAGACACAGAGATGAAATGTAGATGTTTTCAAATCCGACATCCGTATCTGAGTTAATCACCTTAGCGTTTATAATCAGTGAGTGGGTAGGATAGGAATTTTTTGGGCATGGTTCATCTCCTCCCAAAGTAGAATTTTGTCAAATGATTGATGCCCTAAATGTGCCTATCAGTCTCCTGAAGACCATGGCATGACTAGATGAGATTATTGATGCCTGAAGTTAGGTGAGATGAATCCCACCCACAGTGATGCATTAGATAAACAAATGCTATTGAAATATCCCAAAACATATTAAGTTGATGGCTGCTATAGTTTTATATCAAACATCCCCCTGAAGTGCCCTTTACTTTATGTGTTGTTGTCAAAATGAAGTCATGAAGACCAGTAATGAACAGCTGGGAAAATGTGCATTACATAAAGGTGAAGAACATCTGGAGTGTTCTACAGAGGATTCAGTAGAGGTTTGATAGAGTTGAATGTAATTCAACCAGCTAGAACTGCTAATAGCAAAATAAAAGAGAGAGGGGGAAAAAAGGAAAAGAAAGCTATCAGATTCCAGACTCTTCATTTATTCTGTGGTTGATAAACCCTGCTAACTTAGCTATCTTTTGTTTAAGTTGCAAGTTTTAAGTTTTGTGACAATAGGCTTAGTTATTAGAACTATTGAAAACCCAATGGCTGAAATATTGATAACATTTTTTATTACTCAAATATAGGCTTAAAATAAGTAACTGAAAAGAATGCATAACATGTATGCTATGCATAACAAAACCTTCTTTTTTTTTTTTTTTTTTTTCCTTCAGATCCACGTTTTGAAACATCCATGCATGTTTTGGAATAACCATTTGCAAAGACAACACCAAAGGCTTATGGATTTTCTGTTTTGCTGAAGGATGTGTTCCTGGGGAAAACTGGTAGAAATATTCAGTCGTCTGAGGGCACACTGATATATAACGTAAGCATTATCTATTTGCTTTATTTTCATTTATGACTTGGGAACGAATATTGAACAATAGCTAAAAATTCTTCATGACAAGTACAATACCCAGTGTTTAAAGTCACACTTTTCCAGAAAATACATACTGTATGATATATATTTATTAATAGTTTTCCTATCACATTAATACTTTAAGGTGAGCCAGTAGGGGCATTATGATATTGTAAAATTTTAATCCTAATAAATGTGCCTATGGTAATAAAATACATGTAAGTTATTGCTTTTATGAGTTTGATTTATGTTATGTTGTAACCCCTTACTGAGGAGCATGTCTCGCTGTACCTCAGAAATGTGTACATTGCAGACTGCTATATTTCTTTTCACCATTCTAAACATAACAAACAGCTGAATTCTCATGTAACATTGTTAGAAAAACTAAGGTTGAAATAGAACGGCATACCAAGTGTTAGATGGATTTACCTTTTCATTGGAACAGTTGCTCGCTTTTAATTTCTTAACCACTATATATTTCAAAAGTTTTCAGATCCTCAACAGGCTATCAGAATGTTGCATAATACAAAGACACCTTCTTTCTAAGATAATTTCCTCTCAGCTTCTGCTTACTATAGCGCATGCTAATTATTTGTGACCAATGTGTACACAGCATGACACCTCAGAGACTATGGATTGCAAAACAAGAAATACTATTTTATTACTTCAAGAAGCCTCAGTTAGAAGGAAATGGAGGTAGGAGTCTGACAAGCTATGTCTGCTGTGAGCTAGCATTCATTCCCCACTTGCCTTCAAAATACAGCTTAACTAATACAGAAAAGAAATGGAAGGATTCATCTCACTGATACTTCACATCTAGTACTTAGGCACATAATCTTAACTAGGTGTCAAGATTACTGCAGGAAGGAGACACAGGATCCCAGGGGAATTTATCCCCTCCCAAGATAACCTGAGATAGGCAGGATAAATTGCACTTGGAGGACACCTGTCTCCCTTTTTCTGTATTCATGTCAGACAGGACCCAGGTGATTAACTCTGAGGAGGCAGCTAACTTTCAGAAAGCTGAAGGCAGAGATCAGGAACCTTAAATGTTCCTAATTTCCATGTACTTACCCATGGAGGGAAACTGTCTTCTCCAGCAGAAGATTCAGATCAGGATTCTTACTATGTTCTCTGAAAGGCCTCTCAGAGCAGCCTAGGTCTCTTCACTGAGAGTATTCTGAGAGGTTACATACTTTAATGCTGTTTGACAAATTGTACTGTCTTTTAAGATAACAAAGATTGCCACATTCTTGGGACATCCACAAGCCAGCAGCAACTCATTTCAGGGAAGAAAAACACTGTTCTGGAGATGGCAGAATAGTAAAATTTCAGTGTTGGTTTTCAGCATTGTTGAAGGCTCCTTAGCAGTACTAAAAATACACTCAGCTGGGTACAAACTGCGTTTTTTTCCTCTTCAATCTTTTGAATACCACATGCAAACAGTACCCGTAAGACTGGAAAATCAAATCATGAAGTTTATATGGTTTTTTTCAGAGCAGATTTTTCCCAGCTAAGAGAACTACACATACCTACGACCTGAGTGTTTGATGTGTGATGCTGCTTTGCTATCTTCACTGGTCTAAACCAAGTAAATTTACTCTATCACTGTATCACTGAACTCATAAAGATTCTCCAGATTAGAGCAGGCTAGAATTAAACAGCTATGTAGGCAATCTGTTTTTCTAAAGTGAACTCTTAATACTGTACATGTTTAAACAGTTGCTGTTGAATTAAACGTCACAGACCTTCTCACCAACTTCTCCCACATTCCTTATGCTCCTTAATGGAGTTCGGTAGATAAGTGGGATCATCACATCTACTCAGGTTATTGCCTTGTTTCAGGCCAGGGGGATGAGTAAAGCCAAGACATTCAAGAGAAAGATCCAGCACTACAGTCTTTGGCTGACACTTTACCTTACAGCTAGACTAAATCCTAGCAGCAAATCCTAGGAATATATAGGCCCAGGGAATAAAACAAAACACATCACAACAAAAATTTTGTAATGTAATCTTTAATCTTTGGATCAGAGCTTTTTTTTTTTTTCCTATTTCAAAGGTTTTTTTTTTTAATTTCCTCCTTTGATTTATTCATTACCCTTCTATTATTTGGTCAATAAATGTGCTCTTATAAACATAGAGCATTTCTACTCTCTGCAGCCTTAGCCATCAGCAGCTGTTGCCTACACTAGGTACAATAAAATATTTTTGCTCTAGGGAACCTCAAAGTTGTCTGGGTTTCAGTACACTTTTCTCTATGGCTTGGTAAATAATTGCAACCCAGGTATCTCTCTCCTCCCGTTTATCTTTTTTTCCTAGAATACCAGTATTTATAGTCCAGACCTGTGAAGAATCCCCCCAGATATCAGGTGTAAGTGTTGTTTCAGACATAAGTCATGAACTTCCCTTTTTTAAGATCAGTTAGTTATATTATCTAACAAGTACTACAGCTCTAAACCTACAGGCACAGTACAAATATCTCTAGAGGGATATACTGACTATAACTTGAGAGAAAGCCACTAGTACCTTCGCACATTTTCTTCTTTATCATGTTCAACATCTATTCATGTGCTGTTATAATTCTTTAAATGAGATATACAAACTATTAGAATAATAATAAAGACACAAATACCATTGCATGCTGTTAAACAAAGTGTTAAATCTTGCTACATGAGTAAACAAAAGCAGAGTTTGCACCTCTGTTTGTGCAGTATACTTCATTGTATAACAGTAACCTAGATCCCTCCATCATCATGAAAAATGAGAAATTTTAAGGGCTATCGAACATCAAAAATTTTCTCCATATGCCAGCACATTTATATCCTGAACAGGTGTTTTCTAATTATCATGCACTGATAAAATTCTCAATATTCAGTGATCACAGTCTACTTCTCTTCGTTGTGATGGTGATGCAGTGTTTATAGCAGGAGAAACCAAGACAGGTCAGAACATTTCTCAGATACTCTTAGGTACGTAATATTTTACTTCCCATTCAGCTAGCTACATTGTTTTGTTTTCTACAAGACATCTTCTCTGTTCTCTTTCCCACACTTGAGATATCCCTCCTGAGCCAGATGACCTCTGTGGGTGCATTTTATCTTCATTAAATATATCATGTGTGGTTAATTTGATCCAAACCTGAAGTATTTTTATTTAGTCAAACCCCAAAAAATTGGATCCTCCAAATGTTAAAATGCACCCACTTATCCTGCTGGGCATCCTGCTGAGCACTCAGCATCCTGAGTGAAGTCTTGGTGCTCCCTGCTCTTGTTTTCCTGCATGGTTCACATCAGGAACCATGGAGGCCTCGGCAGAAGAGTAGAGCAGAATCTAGCTCTTTACCCACTCAGAGTGGTTGCTCCCTCTGTTTATGGTCATCCTCCAAAAATCAGTAAATACTCAATTTGAATAAGGACGTTGGAATCCCATACTATGCTACTAGTGAGCTTTCTTTCAAGGTGCTGTAAAGAGAACATGGCAAACAGTTCTCATTTTTCACTATGTTTTGTTTACTGTGTTGTTCTAACAGCTTGCATTCATGCATCCATTTCCCCTCTCCTTCTTATGACAGGAAGGACTTATAAATACCTTCCAAGTTAAAAACCTTATCTGTCCAATGCAAAAGGTCAGAAAATCTTCAGTGATAACTGTCCCATGTTTATTGCTTCTGTAATTACCAAAGATTGTTTTGCTATCCAAGTCCAATGGATAGCAAAAGAACTGAGGGACACCTACCACTTGGTACTATGAGTAGCTTTTATTGTCAATTCTGTGTATACTCCTCAGGTAGCAGGACTAGCGCCTGGTGAAGCCCCACCTATTTGCCTATCTATATGCCCACAGGCATCGTATACTTGCATTTCAGAGACCTTTCAGTAAGCCTACTCAATAAAATTTCAGTCCATTCCAGGTTTATAAGGGTTCAATCAGGCAGATGTTAATCAGTGAACTATGCATAAAAAAGCAAGCAGCCGTTTCCACCGTCTCCAAGATACTTGCCATAGAATCTATTATTCCAGTACCACAATTGAAAAAGGGCTTAGGTTTCAATTGAATCTTTTTTGCAGCCTCAAAGAAATTAGGGTTCCTCTAGGCTGATACTTACTCTAATGAGTCTGAATACTGTGAAACTCTCCTTTTCCACCCCCAAAAAAGGCTTCTCTGACCATAAACAAGACTGTATCTCTGGAGGATTTCCTATGCTCTATTGATCTAAAGGTATGCTTTATAGTCTCTGAAGAATGGTATTTGTCTTTATATCAAGTTCAGAACCAGTAAAATTGCCCCAGACAATTTTATTAAGCTGATAGAGAAGGGAACTGCTCATTTTAGGAAGAGAGAAAGACCTTTGCTTTGTTGTTCAGTTAATCAGAGGTTTTTTATTTATTTCCTGTGAAATTGTCTTTTCTTCAGAAATCAAAAAGAAGACAGCTGATTTGCCTTTTGGCATGTCTAAAATGAGAGAGTCCAAGGAGATCTTTCCATATAGGTTTTTTCATTTTATTAAAAAAAAAAAAAAGAAAATCCTTTATGCTTGATACCTAATCTATCTCCTATCAATGGCAATGGAAAACATGTTATGAACTTTAAATGGAATTCAAGGAAAGCCACATTCCTGGTTAGGGTTTCCAAACAATTTTTGATTTCTGAAGACTTGTATACCTTTTAGAGCAGACAAGTAAATTCTGGAGTTACACATCACCCTTATGTATATGCATAGAAATCTAAGTTGACAGGAATTTATCTATGTATGCTAAGCAGAAACCATAAAATTACAAGAGTGATGCTTCAACAAATATGCAGGTGAAATTAGTCAGGTAAAGGATCAGAACAGAGAAAGAAAGAAGGAATGGAATGTGAAGAAGAGAGCACAGAGGAAGACAATAGCAGCCAGGGGACCATCCAATTCAATCTGAGATTTTCTCTCACTGTTTCAGTGAATGCGATAGAGGTATTGACAGATATTACTAAGATATTCGAAACAAGTGGAATGGAACTGTATGTGAAGTCTTAGTTTGCCTAAGTTTATTGTAGTTATCTTATTTGCTGCAAGGTTGAAAGTACACTCAAGATGTTGCTTAGCTGAAGGAGGTAATGAATGGGGCAGAACTCCAAACACACCAGGAAGAGATTGACAAACTCACACATGTATATGAAATCCACGAATCTGATGGATTTTAATGTCACAATTTGAAAGATATAGATTGATCTTCTATTGAGGATGAACTGATATTATTCCACTATGGCCTAAATTACTGGAGAATAAATTGAAAAAGCAAAAATAGTGATATACAAAAGAAGAAAAGAAAAATTAATTGGGAATGGGGGCAACTGAATAAAGAAAACACAGGTAGAAGAATAGTCCTCATTGAAACCTTATTTTCCCATTATATTGTAATGATCATCATAAAAATTAAGGAACAAAGAAATTTCATTTACAACATAGAAATTATCTTTTACTTTCTTCACTGTCCCCCTGCGGCTGACAGGACTTCCTGTAGGGATAGTGAAGAGTTGATGGCCCTAAATTCATGAATTAAATTAATTCAAAATATGATTTGCTTTCTGATATGTTTAAAGTGAAAAAAACCAAGATGTTTCTTCAATATAAATTTTTGGGGGTTATTTTTGAAAAAAATTAGATACATTTTTCTAAAAATCATATGGTTCATTTTTTAATGTTTGGAAAAGACTTGGATATTGATTTCTGTATGAATTTTTTTTTCTTTAAAGCTGCTTTAAAAAGATGTTCCAGCCATAAACAGTGCTTGCCTTTGAGTACTGAAGTGTTCTCCACATTGGTTTATCAGATTACTCAATACATTAGCTCTCATCGCTGTCCCTTTCAGCAGCCAGTCTTTGGAGGGAAAGCCCAGGATACAACTAGTGAGGCACTGACACCACTGCACCCCAGTCAGGGCAGGCATTCAGAGACTCAGAGGCAGAATGGGATTGCTTACTGGTGGTTTGTTCATGTGGCATTAAGAATTTTAATCACTACAGGACAAAACACAATTTATATAACCTTTGAGCATCTGTGAAGCCAAGAGGACTGTTAAATACTGAGTAAAGTGAACACTGCCATATTTTAATGACCATCTGAGGTCTTAAGTTAACGCTCCGAGTTTTTAGAGAACCATGAGATCTTTGACAGACCACTGGAAAAAAATCTTGGTTGCTAATGCCTTGAATGTTAATGCTATGCTTAATGAATATATATGACTTTCCTCGATCATGGGGCAGGAAAAGGGAGATTTCCTTTGTTGTTTAGGTTTCTTTTTTATTTTGTCTTTCATTGTCTCTATGAGTTGATGAGTTTTGTTGGTGACACTCTTTTTTTCTCTTGTGAGAAAAGGACCTGTAAACTATCTTTGTTTACTTTGATTCAAGCAAACAAGTCATTGCTGGCTTACACTTTATGGGATATAGCATTGCCATCTATTTGACCCAACTAAATTAAAAAAAAACAATAATCTATGTAGGTAATCTAGCACTGCTCCAGGACAGTTGGCACAGAAGGGGATTGAGTTGCACTTTAAAATGTGAGCCTTACAGATGTATTATTCAGAATGCATTAAAAAAAATAAGCTTAGCAGGAATGAAGTAGGGGGCTCAGCTCTGCATTTCTGGTCAGAGCACCAGCGCAGCTGCGGTTGATGACTGCTAAAAGGGTTAGACCATTCCAACATTCCCATTGTAATCTTACTGGACAGAAACCAGGAGCTTTATACAGCAAGAGTTTTAGGACTTCTGCTTGAAGAGTACAAACCGAAACACTGCAAATTAGATGGCTAAGCTTGACTTCTGGTTGAAGGATGCTGCAGGCCATGGCTGGTTACCTTTGCTCTTGGGCCATGTTTGATGTTACTTGTCAAGTCTCAGACACAGAGAACTGGGGAGGGGAAGGAGACAGAAAGAGAAAGAGATAGCTGCAATTAAAAATATGTACTTTCTAAACTGCAGACTTTTATTTCTATAGCTGTTATATTCTTCAGTTCAGACCTTTCCCTGGGTGAAAACAGTCGATTATTTCTTATACCATTTAGCTTTTGTCAGGAGGGCTATTTTAACTGCAAAGAGGAATATGTGAAACTGTCAGCCACAGACCTTTAATTCCCAGGCTTATTTTTGTAAACAATGATGCCATTTTTTTTATGGCACACTCCCTTTCACAGAGATACAAAGATCAAACGTGAATGTTTCATTTCCCGTAACTCTACCACACAAACATAGCTCTTCCAGAAAAATAATAATAAAAACCCCAAAGAAGTAAACAGTGTTCACAGGGGGAATATAGCTTAAGTAATTCACACAGTATACAAACATGCAGTGGTACAAAACCTGCAACATGAGTTTTTTGTTACATTTTAACAGTGTTTCCTCGAATCTTCAAAGCTTGCTTGATGGTTTGCTGAAGTAATTGAACCACTCTTGAGTTGTTTTATATAGGACATCTTATCTTTCTTTCATTACCCAGTCCGTGGCCTCTTTTCTATTCCCATGAAATCCATGTACACACTTTAGAAGCCCTCCTGAACAAGCTTGCTTCTAACTTTCACAGAGCCCTTAGTACAATTTGAATACGAAAGAGATACTGAATAAAAAGCTTTAATCTCTTGTCTGCTATTCTTCTTTCTTGCCTCTTCATCTTTCCCCCCCCTCCCCTTCTTCCAAGAGCTTTTCAGTGTTGGTAAAGTGAACACTTTCTGTTTAAAGCAAGTATAATGCTGGAGAAGATGCACTGGGAGAGCGAAACCGAAAGCCTGGCCTGTGAAGCCTCTCTGCCACAATTTAGCAATAATTGTGCTGCATTTACTTGCTCTTGAGCTTTTTGCAGGTAAAAGATTAGTAAAGAGCTCTCCTTAACAAAATCATTCAATCAGTACCAAGCATAGGTAGTATCAAATGTGCCCTCTACCTCAAAAACTGTGGGGCTCTTTCTTCTGATACCTCTTCCCTCAGTTAACTGGAACTGCTTTGAAAGGGCTTTCTGTTCTCTGCTCTCTTGTCAATTTGAATGCAGGAAATGAGCCCCCTTTGTGAGATTAATTAATAGCAGGAGCTGATCGGCCCAAGCCCCATTGCCACGCAACAGAGCTGTAATTGCTACTTTGTGGAAAGGGAAGAAAAAGTTTTGGTTGCAGTTTAAGAAGAGGGTTTAAGAAAAGTTCTTTGAACTAGAGGTCTCAGTGCACTGGATTAAGGCAAGAAGCAAGGAGGCCTTTGAAGTTTGTTAAGAGGTTTTGGAGGAGAAAAAAGTTGGGTGGCAAATGGGAGCTGGCAACATCAAAAGCATTTAGGACTATTCCTCACCTGCTTGTATTCAGAGCAGGGACCACAGGCTGGAAGCATCATTTGCTTGTAGTTTAAATGGTCAGTTTGGGGCTCTAATTGTTGTGATCAGAAACAGTACCATGTATGTCAGTATGTATATAATGGCTGTTACACCTGAACATATATATATGTGCGTGTACATATGTGTATATATATATGCACACAGACATATACCCCACCATATACACATGCATATGCATTACGTGTACAGGTATACACAAACACCGAGTTCAATACAGTAATTGACATCTACCACATATCAATAATTTCTACTTCATTAATGACCTGTGCACTGAAATAGTAGTAGTAGTCACTGATTACTGATGTTGCTGATCTTGCATTTGATTAAAAGGCTTAGTAGAAGCAGGTTTTTTTCTAAATGACTCCAAGTACTATATACATACATGTATTTGGCAATAACTCAAAAGGTAATTGTCATGGTTTAAACCCAGCCAGACAGCTCGTTCGCTCACTCCCCCCTTCTTGCCCTCCCCCTACTCCCGGAGGGATGGAGAGGAGAATCGAAAAGAATGCAACTCCCACAGGCTGAGATAAGAACAGTTCAGTAACTAAGGTATAACACAAACCACTACTGCTACCACCAATAATAACAATGATAAAGGAAATAACAAGGGAAGAGAATATAACATCTCACCACCAGCCGACTGATAACTCGCCCCCCCAGCCCGACCAAGCACTGACCGATACCTCCTCCAACCCTGTCATCTACCAGCCCTTCCGGTTAACTCCCAGTTACATCCTGGGCATGACGTGCTGTGGTATGGAATACCTCTTTGGTCAGTTTGGGTCAGGTGTCCTGTCTCTGCTTCCTCCCGGCTTCGCCTGCTCCCTGGCAGAGCATGAGGCTCACAAAGTCCTTGGCCAAACCAAAACATCCTTGTTATCAGCTCTGTTCCCAGGCTGAAAGTCAAAACACAGCACTGCACCAGCTACCAAGAAGGAGAAAAATGACTGCTACTGCTGAACCCAGGACAGTAATATTAGGTAAAATTTGACCCACAGAAAGTGGACACAAATAGCTTGCAAATGCCTAGGCCAAAAGCAGGCACGGCAGAAACCTTTGAAATACAAACTTTGTGACAAATTAGTATCCCTTCATCTTTTTAACGTTTAATGGCAAGGATGTAACTTCACAATCAGACCACAGCTCTGAGTCCAGCAGCACAAAGATCATGGAAAACTGCCCTAATGGAGGCTGGGAGATTACCTTGGAGCTGGGGAATCCCCAGTTGCTGCAGAGCCAATGATCTCGTTCTACTCCACACCACACGGCAGGGCCCATAGCCACAGCATATGTTCTGGAAATCCCTTGGTGGCACAAAACCACTTCAGAGGCTGTTACAAGCCAGTGGAGCTTAGAACAGCCTTGAGCTGTTCTGAATCTTACAGGCAAACCACTGTTATCCCTGAAATTCAGAAAGGGCAAAGGTGAGCAAAATATACTTTTGCCCACTTCCTTAGCATCTGTCATTTGCATCTTGAGATTCACATCTCATGTGAGCTGAATATAGCCAGTGATTTCTGCACAAATTTGGCCTGCTATCTATATCCTCGTAGTACCGGGACAGTACTACATATTAAACCATAGATGTCTCATCACAAACTGCTTTTTAAACCATTAGCTCTTAGAGGGTGATGACTGTATTTTATTCTCTGCTTGCATAGCACCCAGTAGAAAGGACTTCTGCCACTGTAAATTGTGCTTCTAGTCAAACATGCAATCCTCATGACAAACAGTTCTTTATGCTGATAATTTCAGTGGCAGGATGAAATCTCGGAGTGACAACAGTTTGAAAATGATTTAGATCTCAGCTATCTACCTTACAGTTTAGGAATAATAAGAAAAAGGTTCTTTCTTCTGTTTCAGGGATTGCCAGGGTCTGTGGTTTTGTATATTTTCCCCTTTTCGATCTGATGTATAAAAATAAAATAGAAAACAAAATGCGGCTTCAAATAAATGTCAGTAGGTATTTGAACTCTTTCTACACTTCTCAATCCAACCCTTTAAGACAGTGTTTGATCAGCAATTTTTCTTACCCTGCCTCACAGTTCACTGTATTTCTTAAAAAGGTACGATTAAAAGACAATGTGAAATGAGGCCTTGCTGAAATAAAAAGCCAGAAAAAAAACCCAAAAACATTTTAGTGATGAGGGCTTTACTGAGATTACAATTAAAAACTTAGGAGAAAAAAAAAAGTGGAAAAAAATCAAGCCACTTTAGGTGTCATTTGTCTTACCTAAGCCTCTGCCTTCTCCAGCCTCAACTGGGCTTCCTCTGCCTCCAAAACATAAACCTGCCACTCTAAGACAGGTGGGATAGCTTGCCCTTTGAGCATGGCTGTCCCTTTCCAGTGTCTACTGAGGGAGTCTGCCTATCTAACTTAGGGCAGCATGTTTTGAAGCAGTTAGGGCTGGGGAGAGAAATGCCTCTCCTAACAAGGTCGAAAGAGAGGAGTCCAAAAACTGCCAGATGCACTGCAAAGAGGTGCTTTGTGATTCCTGTACATTAATGGCAGATACAAATTTTAACTTATGTATTTTTAAGAAGAACGCCCAGGAGTCAGATACAGCATCAACAAAGTCACGAGATAGAGTGCAGCAGAGCATTTTTTGCATGTTGTAGCCCCATGGATCAGTTTTTAATGCTATTCATACAGGGTTCATATTGGCCCTCAGATCTATTTACCATTTTTTAAATCAAAGTGTTTTACAAAATAGGGAAGCCCTCTTGAACAGCAATAATAATTTTTCCATCTTCAATTTGTGGGTGCATACCAAAAATATATGTGGTGGTTATTTTGCTGGTTTTGTACCATCTGTTTCTCCACTTGCCCTTTTTTCTGTTTTTACTGTTGCACAGCCTCTCTGGTGTCCTGCTGTCCTCTCCTCAGAGCAAGGAAGGAGTGATTGTATTCTTCAGCATCTCTAGAAGTTCATCTTCTTATACATCACACCGGAAGAGGATTTCTTTCTCTTACAATAGCCAAGAATCAATCAAAGAAAAAAAAAAAAAGAAAAGAAAACACTAGTCCTGAGGCTGACTGGATGAGCTGTAGTAAGCTTATATATTGTTTTGGAGAATGTCATGCCACTGACTTCTAAATTTATCTGCTCAGCTTATTTTGGCCATCTTTCATCTCATATTTCAGCTTCTCATCTACTAGAGGGTGACTTTCTTGGAAGCCAAACCTTGAAAACAGTTTTCAATTCTGACTTTTCTAGGAGACCATAGAGAGGACAGATGCAAATGCAAGTCTTTAAGAGGCGCTGTTTTTTCACCTTACCCTAACCTGACGCTTAGGACATGCAAAAATTCACAGACTTCAATATCCCAAGGTCACATTACATGTCATACTAAATTTTACTTACCTTAGGCAAAACAGTGATATAGATCTTTATTTAAACATACAAAGTAATTCACAAAATGTCTACAAGATATCCAAGCCCATCCATATATCATTGTTTTTCAGTGAGGTTTTCTATAATTACATCTGTTAACAAATGTAGCAAATTCAATTAAAATTTAACTGGCAGTGCATGGAAGCAAAACAGGTTCACTTTTATTATGTCAAACACCTTATTTTATGCCATGCATGCTAAGGTTTACCACTCCTTAAGGCTTGCAACTGCAACATTTTAACTGATATCTGGAGGCTTGTAATTGCATGTGTGCACATCAATTATGGATTGGATTCAGCATTTTCAGATAACTTCACCAATCACAAAGAGAACCCAGTGGTCTCCTGGCATTTTCGGAGCAGTTTGATTACAGGTGTAATACATACAGCCTTGTTAGCTCTCAGTGATGAGGGATTCCCTTCCCTGCTGGGTTCTAGCTAAGGCACTGACCATTGCTTTTCACTAACAATTTCTATCTGCTCCCAAGAGATGTTTTAATGAGCCCCTCCGACATGGCCAAAGGCAAGAAAAGTTCTCTGGGCCAGTGAGGTGAAGAGCCAAAGCTTAGCCTACTAGGCAAGCAATAATTAATAAGGCATTTTTGATTCATCTCAATTCATTAAGAAAGTTACTTTTTTTTTTATTACTGCTAAGCAACACAACGTTAAGTCTGTCACATTACTCACAAGTATTGAATGAAAAACTCGTGCCAAGGTATGCAAAAAAAATTAATTTATGACAAAAATAAATGAATTTAGAATACTAATTGGGAGAAAGCAACTGACAGATTCAGTGAAAGATTGATTTTAGGGGAAATGGAGAAATCTGTTTTCTGTTTATTTTAAGGACAGGGAACGAATACTGATTAGAAATGTATAGCCAGTTAGGTTAGTGCAGCATTTGGTTAAGTTGGTAAAGGATGTTAGATTTGCCCCAAATTATCCCCAGATTTGTGGCTATCTGCTATTCAGGCAGAGAGACAGTGGGGCTGTGGTCGGTCGGGATTAATGGCAATGGTTCCTTGAGACCTTTAGGCTGTGTTGCCCTAAACCAAGCAGTTTGTCAGGTTACAAACATTATTTCTTTCCATAGGAACTAACACTGCTTATTATCAGCAATAACTGATTTACAAGGGGCCAGACTTCTGCTGGAATAATCTAAGTAAATTACCTGGAGCTGATTAAGAGATCCTTGAAATTTTTGTTTTCATCAAGCCAGGATCTTGGGAGAGACAACCAGCTTTGATAAGTTGCATGGCTTTATGTTTTCTTCCTCTTTTCCCCACACTGGGGATACAGAGAAAGACATCGCCAGGAAGAGGAGGAAAAAGAAATATTAGTTAAAAACAGAGTGCATCAAAACTGAAGCTCTTTAGCAATATGGAAGGGACATCAATCACTTCTGTGGGCACATTAAGCTGTTACATATTATAGCCATCTCGGTTTAAGTGGTGTAAGGCTCATCTCATTTGCATTTGTTGTGTTACAATCTTGCTTCAGGCCTGTCTCCACAGTGAATAAGGTGGCTGTGCAAGGCAGCTTGTGGCTGGCATAAAGGATATGTCAGAGTCAAGCTGCTTCACTAATCAGCTTTGCTGGGGCAGATACATGATAGTCTATGTGAAGAAATTTAGATAATAGTATACAGCATCCACTGGAACTGTATATAGTATATATAGGGCTTTAGACTAACTTCTAATCCTTCATGGAAAATTTGTAAATACTGCAGCGATGTTCTAGTGACCTCTAAAGGCAGCTGGTTCGCGCTGTGTAGCACTTTTTGTTAAACCTCCCGCTTTGTAAGACGCATAATGCCAATGTTCCTAGAGGCTCTGCACGGGGAATTTTCCCCAAAATAAGATTTTTCCATTAAGACTTGCACATTTCATCGCCACGTTCACACCTCCCCCTGCATTGTCCAGAGCGGCTGCAGGTGAGCCCCACATTCCAGCCCTCCCGCCCGCTTGCCTGCACCCCCTCCTCCCCCTCGTCCCTCTGCCTTCCTCTTCCCCCCCCCCCCAAGATTTGTCACTCCGCCTGCTTGTGCTGGGGGCCAAGCCAGGGCTGCACGCCCAAGCTAACAGCAGTCACAACTCGCATGACCCTCCCCTTGGGCTCGGTGGTGGTAGCCGGCGTCTCGTGCTGTGGTCTCGCTTTCCGTTCTTCCTCTAAACCACTTGGCATTATCATCAACTTTCCTGCATCCAGCAGGCCAGGCCAGGGGCTTTATTAACATAGAATAACAGTACCTCGCCACAGGCCAGCCAGCACGGGTGCTGCTCCGAGTCGAGTTTGACTGCAGAGTTAAGCTGGCTAAAAATGTAAGTTTTTATAGACGTTACTCTTCTGTTTCACATTTTCTTTCCCCTTCCTTTTTCCCTTCGGTGATTTTTAAATGCCATTTATGACAGACAAGAAAAGGAAAAAAAAAAAAAAAAAAAGAACAAGAAAAGAAGGCTATAGTCGAGATTCAACCGCCCTCCCTCAACTCTTTCCAGCACAGTGTTTCCAACTCTCTGTAGCAGGGCGTTTTTCCACTGTCATTCCCCTTCAAGCTTAGCTAGCAGGTCTACTGTGTCATTTTCTTGAGTGCCAATTTGCAAAGATGGCCAGATCAAAGTCAGAAACCTTCCCCTTGCTGGGCAGGTTGCTCCTGTCACACACCTCTCTCCTTGTTCATCTCCTCCTCAGCAGCTCTGATGGCGAGCATAAGATGTAGTGCTTTGTTTGCTCTAGTCATGATTAAACAATTAAGCTGGACATTTGGGTCCATTTGGACAACAGTGCGCATGCACACACACACAAATTAAATGTCAGAAAATAACCAAAAACTATAGAGTGTTTTAAATGCAGGTGAATTCTACAGAATACTAGATCAGGAATGTCTTTTCTTACTTCCCTATTGAAGATAAGGGGAGCATTTTTTAAAACAACCTCCTCCTCCTCTTCCCCACCACCATCACCAGCACCCCCCCCATACACACACATGATGAAAGACCTATAAAGTTGAATAGTTGGGAGATAATAACTCTAACGGTAGAGGTCCCAGCATACGTATACCACCCTGCCTCTGGCAGTAATCCTGGCTTTGGGGATCTGAAATTTCCTAAAGATGTATTAGTGTCTTATACACATGTGCTCTTGTGCACTCATAATCCTTTTCACTAGCTTCTTAGCTGCATGCTTTGTATTTAAATTTTCCTTCTGACCAAGTAAATCCCTTTGGATGAAGTGACAGGAGCTTTTCAGCACCCATAGCTGGGTGACAGCTGGTGTAGAGGCTCTGAAAGACTGCAAAGTGTTCCTTACTAGCTTTCTTCAGGACCAGTGTCAGCCACCAGCTGAGCGATTTGTTAGCTCCCCTTTGGGCATCAGTCAGCTGAAGAGGCTCACATTAAAGGCTAAAGTAATACAATGGATATTAATATAAAAAAAAACCAATATCTGTGCTCCTGGCTTTACTGTGCTTTTAATTAGGTGCTTATTCATTATATGTGAACATGGTACATTTTCATTAATTCAGGAAACCCTTTATTAATGCTGTATGAAGTATATATGCTGGCCTCAGAAACACACTGTTAAAACTTTGGCTTAGACATAATTGTCAGAAACCTTTCTAAGAGCACCACAGTGGTTAAAGTAGTTTACTTACAGATCACAGAACAAGATGTTTGTATTTATTTTCCCTCAAGTAAAGTTTCCCTGCAAATGTCCAATGTGTAATATATTCTGTTATTTAATTCTGGATTTGGAGGCTTGCTTCTCAGGGGTTCTGGCAAGTTTTTGCTATTGGAATTAGTAATGAGGAGCGCTGGAACTGTGGAAGTAAATCGTGCAATGTAATCAGGTTGTTAAAGGAAAAGCAATCCAAAAATGGGACTGTTTCAGAACTAAAATAGGGCTGGATGTTACATGCAGGGTGCTGCTTGCACAGGCTTTTCTGAGGGGGTGCAGGCACAAAAGCATTGGAGAAATTCTTCACTATTTCTCCAACGAGTAAAGCAGCAATTAATTTAAAAGAAGCCAATTTTAAAACACAGTAGCTCGTATGATAAAATTTTTAATTATTTATTGATCTCTAAGGAGATTGAAGTACTGAGCTAGGTAAAATTCCCACAGCATTCAAGCTGTTTTGCTTGAATAAGGACTGTTGGCTTAGGCCAAAGACATATGAGAATTGCTTTATAAAAATAGTAATTAATATTCAATACTTTGTTGGTGTGCCACCCACTTATATTTGTGAAAGCATCTCAGCTTTTAAATAATAATCTGTGATAAGCAGAACTGTGATAAGCAAACATGCAAAACTATTTTGATTGCATTATTTTACCTAATACATGTCATACTAACATTCGCATTTACAAACTGGGACAAATGGTATTGTGGTTTCTTTCTTTGGGCTCTTTTAATAAAGTTTAGAAAATAGAGTGGTTCTCTTTTTCTTATTTTCCCTTGTTCTGGAAATGAATGGGGGATCCTAAAGAAATAAAACAAATTCCAAAAAGACACAGGAACTCCCTCAAAGCTTTGATACATTATTATTTCTAAAAACAAATAGCTAATTTGAAACTATAGATATCTGAGGCAGTTCCCAATTTCAATTTTGCTCCTGATTACTAAAATCAAACTAACTTTGGGACTTGGATTCATTTTCAGTAAAAAACTTTGAAAGTAATTTCTGTAAAAATACACATTTTCAAAGAATGTAACAGCTTTCAATATCATGCATTTCACTCAATGTTTCTTTCTATTTTAATCAGATCTGGAGGCTTATTGTTAATTTTTTTTTTCACTGACAGTTGCTAATTGAATAAGATACATTTTGCAGAAATAATAAAATTTGCAAGGTGCTTCTTATCTGGGTGCTAGATCACAGAAATGAGGAAGATTATTCAAATGCGTTAAAATAAAGCGTTTTCTTGATCTTCTTTTTACTTTGGAAACTTAATGAAACTAATTTATAAAGAAAAAGTGAGGTTTTTTTGTTTTAAAACCTTTTTTATTCCTATACAGATACAGTTACATATATACCATGAAAACATACAATACAGTTTCAGTAAAGAGATAACATTACCCTTCCCAGAACAAATCAGACATGTATTTACAGTTCTCACTCCTCCTGCACCCTTTGAATGTATTCTTGCTATTCATCCTTACATCTGGATTTTGACCCTTCTTTGCATACATTTTTCCCACCTCCAAAATATGCTGCTGTTGAGCCAGAAAATAAACACTCACTAAAATCTCAAATTAAGCTTCTCCCTGACTGAATTGATGAGGGACCTGATCCTGCACTCACTGAAGTCTGTACAAGTTTTAATCACAAATCACACAAGCAAATGAGACAAGGGGCCTTATATTCCTAATACCTGGGCAACCTTCTGAGCTGTAGAACTGAAGGCTTTCTTGTAAGTGTTGTAATTCTAGAAATCTGCTAATAATAAAAATGGAATTTGGGAGATTTTTAGTTTGAACTTGGGCATTTCACTTAGGTCATGATCCCAAGCACTTCTTCAGCATGTTTTTCCCTTATGAATTATTAATACATGGCTTATAATGGGCTCATAAGTGACTCCAGAGTCTTTATTAGTAAATCATGGCCACAATATCAAACTGCAAAATTCACAGGATGTATAGTAAAGATAATATTTAATGTCTGCAGGCCGTTTTTGAGAGGGAAAATATACAATAGCAAAAGGTAAAGGATTCTCTGTTTCCTCTAAATATTAATTGATGTTTTCCCAACTAAGGTCAATCAAAGTTCTTAAATATTGCATTTTTTTTTCTTTTCTTTTATTTCATCTCCTGGTTTTTAGAAATTTTTTTCCTGATGATTTTATAACAGCTTGTTTTACAGGTCATTTATTCACTCTCTCTACAAAACACTGTTGGTGGTTCTTTATTATTATTTTCAAATATACAGCAACTTTTGAAAAAATATAGGGCATACCTGTATGTTTGGTGTCTGTTTACATTTTCTGTAATGTAGTCATTAAGCACACAACGTAGACTTAAAGGATGTCAAAACTGACAACCACACTATGATTGATGATGCTGTGCTAGACTAATTCTTACCAGGTGTGGTGTGATGTGAATTCAAATGCAGCTCAGGGTTCTTATTTGTATTAGTAAAGTTGTGCTTTGTCAAAGTTCTGTGACTTCTTAACCCACTAAATCCATCTTCTAATCCAAGTTTTTCTTTCCCTTGTTGCTGTATACAATATTTTTCTTCCTCTCTCTCAATATAGCAATCCTTACCTCTTCGTTTCCAGTCAGGATTTCTTTAGACTTCCAGTTCGTGTAAATTCCAGAAAATACCAAGTCTGATGAGTTTATGTTAATTAAGTGTAAAATCTACATAAAGGCTTCCTAAGTGACTTGAGCTAGGGCAGGCGAAATTATGTAAGTCGAAATTCACTCCATCTGCATAAAGCATAAACAGTAGAGCTTTATGGGGATAAGGAGTAAAATCCATGATCTTCAACCAGAAAAAGAGCTACAGCACAGATGTCTTTGGTCCCTACGTACATTGTCTCCACTCTCATCCCTTGTCACTTGCAGAGCATAGCGGGGACAGCATCAAGCTATTATCTCTTGTTAAATGTCAGCAGTAAATATTGTGTAGTTAGACTTCTGAAAAACAAATAGATATTTATGTGGTAGCCAGGGGTGCTTCACCTACAATTTCAGGCTTTTTTTTCCCCTCTCTCTCCCCTTGGTACATTGCCATCAGTTGGAGCATTGGCAAGCCATGTGTCCGGTACCTTTGATAACAGAGGACTATGCTGTCACAGGGTGGGCAACAGAGTTACAATTGTTTGTTTCCTGTCTGAATTATCTATCATGCTTGGTTGTATTTATTTTTATTTATATTTTATTAACAAAAATAATGATTTTGCAAACAGAGTCTAGAGACATTAGGAAATACGTATGGCAAAATACTTAGAGTTCAATTTACTTCAACAGCCAAATAATCTAAAAACCTAAATAATATTATTCAGTGAATCGTAGCAAACCACATCAAATGTTGTGCTGCTAATCTATAAAAATACCTATTACCCCTCATCACTACCTCCCCCTTTCCCTCACCAAATGCTACTTCACTCAGGTCTAATTTTAAGTCAGTGCTTTCTCATGCAAATATCCATTGATTTGAATGAGATTTTACAAGGGTAAAGACTGAGGAAAGACTCTGGGTTATAATCTTCAGAGAAAGACCCAACCCCTTCTTTTATGGATGCAGAAAGTCACTGTACAGGAAAGTTATTGTATTATTATGTCACAAAAATAGTGGAAGAAGGGCCAGCATTCAGGAGTGTAATATGTGCAATCAGTCTGCAAGGGACTGACAGGCACCGGTTGCAGAAACATGGGGGGGGGGAAGGAAGGGGTTTGGAGTATCACCTAGATTACTCACCTAACTTCTCTCCATGATTACCCTGAAATACCCTTTCTCTATTGAAATCTCACAGGCAACATTGGAGCAAGTAGAGAGGGCCAGATTTCAGTTGTATTTGTAAATCATTTAGTTGCCTCATACACCAGACATCAGAAAAAAAAAATAAATGATCCGTTTGTCTAAATCCTGATAACAAGCATTGGGGGATAGTGGGATAGTTATTCTGTGGGGGAGGGGGAAGTTTTTTTCTTATACTTACGTAATTTTAAGTATTGGTCGTTTGGAATTCAGATATATTGCAGAGGCCTGAGGAAGTCACAGTGACCCCTGCAGGCAATACAGTATCCTTCAGAAAGAACTCAGGAAATTATAATTTTATATATATATTATAAATATAAAATTACTTCTTTATTTTTTTTTAACCTTTTTTGCAGCTTCCTCTGTACTTCTAATATTTGGGAACCTGCAGTTGAACTGCAGCACACTGGGGTACGGATTTTGATGGTGGTGGGGACAGGGAGACAGACGGACAGAAATTAATTGAAGTTGAAGGAGGTACAGAAATTAACTGGAGCTGACCTCTGCATTTTAATTGCTGGTACAGTCTGTGCTCACAAAATAGATTTCAGTTTTTGCAGTAGTAAGATATACGATGAATGATCCCTAAACTTGCAGCCCTGACAAACAGGTCTTCCCCAGAAACAAGAAAAGTCTTGCTTTTCTGAATACTTATTTCTTTTATGCATTTTTTTCTAAATCATTGCAGTTGTGAATTGCAATTCCAACTTCATGGTGACTTTGAAAACTAGGTGAAAACCACTAGAAAGACTGCTATGTCACCCATTTTATAGCAAGGGTATTAAAGCATGCCAAGTGCATCAGCCACTTAATTGACACTTGTGGTTAGCTTTATTTGCAACATTTAAAGTTCTTCTGTATAAAAATAGCTGTCCAAAGAAGTGCTAAAGTCACTATAAAGACCGTTGTCACTTACTTGAGATGAGATGGTGTCCTGTGCCAGACAGCATGCGGGCTGGATGACCTAGCACATGGCAGGCATGAGAAGGAATGCAAAAACGTTTCTTCTTATCGTGAGCAGCCTTACATCTGGGTGGAGCTCAGGCAATTCTTGGAGGTCTTATTAGTTTCCACAGACCAGTCAGTGCTGTTTTCTTTGCTCCACTCCTTCTTCATCTCAGTTTGCCCATTGGCATTGAGTTTGTTTCTTCCTGCTGAAGTCCTCGGCTTGCATTGCATTTTGGCTAGTTCACTCTTAGTGGGCTGGAAAAGAGTTTCTCCACAATATCAGCTGGTGTTAGTAATGTCAGTGATGAAAATCTGCTTTAAGCAGATTTTCCAGGAGGCTTGGCTAGGTAGTATTATGTAGTAAGACTGATAATTGCTGCATCTGTATTTCACTCAACAGTATTAAGAACTGCTCTTATGACCATTGTTTTGGCAGCTGTAGAGAGTGTGTCCTGACAGATTTTTGAAGGGATGAGCTACTTAGCTATGGCTTTCCCTAGTTCTGTTGTTACAGCTATTGAAAATGCAGCCTTTGCTTTAAAAGACCTTGCTGCTTTGTTTTTTTCTGAACCAGTAAGATATCTCACTGATCAAAAATGGCTTGGCAAAACAGAAATAAAAGCAGAAGAAAAATAAATGGGAGATCTGTGCTAATGTATTCCTACTTGTAAGTGATACGAGGTATTCTCAGCAGTGTTCCTTGGCCTGCCCCCATCTATATGGCATGGTACCCAAACATGTGAATCAGACTTGTGGTTAATTTACTGTTTTTTAGCTAACTGTCCACTAAGCCATGGTAACACCATCTTTGAAATATAAGGAGAATGTGAAATAATGAAACTTAAGGTGACACTTTTTTTTTTCACTTGGGGCTGCTCTAGGACACATTTCCTCTCATTCAGTGAAAGCTGAGAGAGCTGGCGAAGTTACTGTTTTTGAGGTGACACATGGTAACTCTTTTTTCCATGTAGTACCTTTGATTTAAGCCCTTAACTGTATTTTTGTAATATGTATTTCTCTTTAATTTTTAGTATGATTTAATATTTCTTGGTAAATGAATATGACATGTTTTTATTTACAGCCATTTCCAGAGGAAGAACAAAGGAAGAGGCATGCAGTCCGAGACCCTCTTATCCCCACAGGAGTGACAGAGGTGGAAGAAAGGCTGAATGCAGCAGAGAGGACATGAGTGGATTTCAGCAGACAGCACTGAAGAGGAGTAATCTCTGAACTTAATGTGCTGGCCAACAAAGCACAGCTGATAACTTCCAAGGCCATTGTGTACCTAAAATGCCAGCAGTGGTCAAAGCAAATTATGACTTTTATTATAGGGCCCTTATGTATCATTTTACTGCAGCAGGATTATGCTGCCAGCCCTGCAGAGGGAGATTTAGTCAGGTAATTCTCATTAAGGGGCAAACCTCTCTGACTTCTGCAGGTGCTTTGCCTGATTAAATACTAAAGAACCAGGCCCTAAGGCTGGCCCAGCTGAGCTCTAACCTGTCTTCCTTTATGCAAGTGAAAGCTTCATGTACAAGCTCCAGCTCATGCAGAGGAGTCTTACCAGGCACTCTAATCATAAGAGGAAACATTTCATTGCAATTCACAGCAATTTGTGTTCTTTCTCAAAACTCTGCTATTACATTATCCATTTTTCTTTTGATTAAAAGAGACCAAGAAGTGCACACTCACGCGCTACACATGCAGGCTTTCCATATAGGAGGCCTGGAATCCACATTCTAATTCTGGCTGAAGGAGATCTGGCAACTTTCAGCTCTTGAAGGATTTATGCTGTTCTAATAATAGTTACAATTTACTGATAATTATCAAGGAGGGAAGTTACTGTGTTTTTTGTTGTTGTTGGGTTTCTAAGATATTCAAGTGTTTTCAGAGGAATCCAGTGACAAAGAGTTCTTAAGCACTGCAAGTTCTCTGAGCCTGTGCAGACAATCTTAACTTTACCTACTGAAGGTCAAACTATGGCATTAGCTACTGTCACAAACAGACAAGGAACAGGAGCTGCATTGGCACAAGGGAAATTTCAGAAGTTAGGCATGAATTTCTCCAAGTGTTCAGGCCTCTAGATTATGGTTTAGATTAGATAGACCATCCCCACCACCTTATGACTGAGAATGCCCTGGGAAAATAACATGGGATGTAGTTGCAAAGGACAGACATATCAGAAAAGGCTCTTTCTTATCTGTGCAAAAGCATGGATAGTCTTTAGGTTGCCTCCACCTATACCCTTACCCTTGCACAAAAAGATTAGGGCACAAGAAGCAAGAATCAATCCATGCCCCACCACTGACTTTTTTCAGGAATTGGTATTTTGCTGTTCCTTAATGTCCGACAAATGAAGTGTTCATAATAGCACTTCTTTGTCTCAAAGGAAACAGGAAAATAAGAACATTGTAGAGAAAATTGTAGTCAAGCAGCATCAAGGGGACTGTGTAAGGTACCTGGACCAAGTTGATCATGTATGCAAAATAGTAAACATTTATTTAAGAAGCTGAATGTCTCAACTAATAACAAGATAAACAAACAAACTGGTATTGCCAACATTGGCTGTCTTGTAGACAAGATTGCACAAAAAATTTGATATTTGGCTAAAAATTGTCTACTTTCTCAAAGTCTGTCTTCATCTCCAAACATTACTATACTACCTTTGGCCTAGGGAGGGTCTGAGGGGAAATTATTGTACATGAACACATGGAGCAAAACATGCAAGAAAACAAGGGAGTGAGGGAGAAGTCATATTAATCTAGCATCATTGTTCTCCATTTTTCAACAAGTGAGAACTAACAGTTTTGAGCTGCTTACTCTAATGAGGTACTCAAATTAGCAATACCTATCCACACAAGAATTAGTATATGAATATTTCTGGAGAGATACCAGGAGCTTGACCTGTTCAGAGGAGCTATTGAAGAAGGGGATTTTTAATTTTGTGAGCTGGATTTTTTTCTTGATATTGGCACCTCAGGAAACACTAACAAGCTTTTTTGATCAAAAATTGGCTATGCATCCAAATACAGCTCGTAGTTGTAGGAGGTGTGGTATTTTTTAGAACATCCAAGTAGGAATAAAGTAAATTTCACTAAGTAGTTATTCAATACAATAGTGGAGGAATGACAATCCACCCCTGCTTGATCTAGTATTTCAGTAAAATGGTTCCAAAGGCCATTGTTACACTCAATCCTTTTATTTATGAATAGATAATGAGTAATTATGTATGGTATATAACAGAACTAGGAAAAAAGTAAAAGGATTTAGGACAGCACAGGAACCCAATTTTTCAAGAACTGAAAGACACCAAAAGAAGCCTCAGGCATCCTAGCTCTTTGTAGTTGAGGAGAAGTTGCTGTGTGTTGGATCTGGCTTCCTCTTACATCTGTATAAAGACAAATGTGCTGCTACTTGGGTCACTGAACAGTGTATTCAGAGGACTTACTGCTATCAGTTGCAGTCCTCACTTTACTCCCTGCTGGGGCAGGTGGAATTTTCTTTGAATTACAGTGGTCTCTAAAATTACAGGAGTAGAAGATTAATACAGTTATAAATCTCAGGCAATTGCTTTCCACACCCACAGTGCTGTATAGCACTATATGCTGTATGACTGTTGGTCAAAATGGAAGCAACTACTTCCAGCTGTACTTCGTGTTTTAGCTGCAGGTCAGCAGGCTTAAACTGTGATAAATTTACAACACTAAATTTATTTGCAAAGTTTAATATAAACCACTTCAGCCCATAGCATAAACAAGTTGGAAATTATAAGCAGTTTGTAATAACTCACTGAACAACAAATATTAAGAAATAAATATTTTCTTGGAATGTTAGTAGAATACATGATCTATGTTTTCAATCCTAATTTCAGCTTCTGATGAGATGAATCAAATATTCACATCCCAGCTGCTTCTGAATGTTCTAAGTGGAATTTCTTGGAGCAGCATGAGCAGGTGGTGTTCCCACACAGCTCCAAATAAAGTTTATACATGCTGGGGATGCTGGCTGCCTCACATACAAACACGGATTCAGATAACTAGTTTTCTTTTAATGCACATACGTGGCCATTTTGGCATGAGGTTGACAGATCTTCCCAGGGGCAAAGCCACAGGTACAGGGATGTTGCCTGGAGCACTACCTTCTTCCAAACCTAAGGTCATGTTTTTCTGGATCCGAGCCATAGCTTGTATAAGCTACATGCATTCTAAGGATTTGTTTCAAGTGTTTTGACAATGCTTTTTGTACCGTGGTGCCAAGAGTGGGCTATACAGAGTTATGGAGGATATCTGAGTCTACCAGGCCTGCTGGGATACAACAGAAAAGCATACCTTTTAGGGTTGGGGTAAGGTGCAAGATAGGTTAGTCCATCTCAAATCTGGTTTCTGTATAAAGGCAGCATGCTGATGTGCACTAGCCTGCAGTCCAGTCCCAAGCATCCCTCGCTAGAAATTGGTTGGTTTGCTCCATATTGGAGCCCAAATGAAAACCAAGTGTCATGCAGCACAGAGGATAGGGATTCCGCATCAAAAAGACACATTGAATGAAAGTGCTCACAAAGCCTTCCCCTTTAGCAAGTTAACCCAATCTTTCCCTTTCTTAAGCTCCCTCAGTTTTCTGTAAAGAAAGATTCATAGCTACTCAAATATCGGCTCTGAATTGCACTTTGCCACACCCTGGCAACAAAGGGAATTTAGGGATCTCAGCTTCACAAGGCTGGAGTCAGCTTTTATGACTTTTCATTCCTCTGTGGCTCATTTTGACTTGGATTTTCATCTTTTTTAACTAGCTCAGCAGCAGAGCATGTATTTGTCATCCTGTGTTGAAGACACTTTTGTTTTTCTCTAGTCTGTTATTTCAAGAATGTTTAAGATTCTGCCAGCTGGCTACCATCCTATCTTCATGGCATCATGCAAGGGAGCACAAAAGGACAGTAGAAAGTTAATTGTTGCCCTTTATATCTTACCAAAATCACAGTATTCTTCTGTGCTGAAGACCGAGACTGAAGCAATAGGGAAAAAACCCTCATTTTGGACTACATTAGATAAGAAGTCTCAGACTAGGGGAATTTTTCTGTGTCCAGCTGTATAACAACTGTCCATTCCTCTTGCTTTATGAAAGTGATGTGAAAGTCTTAGTAACTGAATAAAATATGTGTCTTCAAATTCCCAGTGTGAAAATTCCATCTAATGTAACTTTTAACCTTGCAAGTTGCTTCACTGGCCATGTGGATGCAGTACCATTGCCAGTGTCAAAACTTGATGCTTTAACAACGATGCTGGACTGCCAGAGCCCCAGGCAGGAGTTTCTTCTCCAGAAGTCCTTCTGCATTTTCAGTGTAAGTTTCGTTATGCTAATGTTTGGCAGTGAGGCTAGGAGATTTATTACCTGAAGAAATAAAGACAAATATTTTCTTTGAATGGTTACAACTAAGATGTCTTACCACAGTTGGGGTGTCTTTGCTTAGGAACATAGAACATATTCAGTGAACACAAAATATATTGCCCTGCTAACACACATTAGCTTCTACCCTGTATTTCTCTGAAAGGACTATAAGACACTTTTTTCTACTTTTTTTATTTACTGTTATAGCCCCTAGAAGCCTTTAACCTAGCTCTCACTGTGCTGAGCTTTCTTAAAAAGGCATCTGTTGAGAGATCCCTAACATTATAAAAAATGCAAGTTGTGACTATATATGATATTTGAAAATATGATCAAGGTGGGTATTCTTAGTGGAAGAAGTTATTAATAAGAACAATTTGGAAAATAGTGAAAGTCTCTGAAAGATAAAACATAGGTAAAGACTGAAATAGTATGGGGGGTCTGCGTATTCTAGAACTCTGTAATTAAAATGAGTGTACAAGAACTTTAACATTCAAAATCCAAAATACCGATCCAAGCCCTCAGAGGGGACATCTGGACAACTTAATAGAAAGACAAGAGACCTCTCTAGTGTTTTGCTCCTGGGCTATGTTATAGATTCATTACAGTTTTCCTAGTTCTCCTAAAGGAATTATATTCTGGTTTGTTTCAAAACCAAGATAATTAGAAAAAAAGGGTATCTAAGCAAGTATTTTTATACATAAATTTTCATGCGTATGTATAGGTAACCATCTATTCACACATCTCTCACAGAGGACACTCACAAACAAAAATGTGTTGGAAAAAGCCCGAAAGCATTATTGTCTTCAAAGAGTTATTTTCTTAAAAGTTTAAGTTTGTGGGACCTGACCATAAATTTATGTCATTTTTCTCTAGAGAGGTAGCAGCTTTCAGGACTGGATAACAACAGCTGCTAGCTTGTCCTGTTTTTATCAGACAACTTTGAACTTTTATATCTCTTGATCAGCAGGCTACAGCTAGGGTTTTAGTTATGTCACATCACTTGATTACTGCCTTTTGAGGATACTGCCAACGTGACAAAATGAGCTTCGTGCACAGGAAATTCAAACCCCTCTGTTTTCATATGAGATTTGTTCTAAGACCTGATGAAATTCTACCAGACTAGCTCCTCGGGAGTCAACAATTGCAATAAAAAGAGTATCTGTTGTAGCCTTTTCGTCCTTTTTTATTTCCCATGACAGGAGGGACTTGAACTTTTTTGTTTTGTTCAGTGTAAACCAATGAAATGTGATGTTAAAACACATTCATGGTTGCAACCTCTCTGAACAGAGGCATTATAAAACTGTTTGAATTGTCTTTATTGAATATTCACTGAATCTCAAGACCAGTTGGAACAGAAATATCAAGGCAATGTGAATATGATTGTGATACAGGACAAAATACCTTTTCAAAATCTCTAAGACAGGGAAATGCCATAGCAGTAACAAAATTCCTATCATCTGATGATTTTAGAAGAAAGAGGTGCTAACTAAAATAGATTAGTTTCGACCTAGGATACAAGAAGATAGATTCATCATCCAAAATATTTTGCTGGTAACAGCAATTGAACGTGATCATAAAGGTCTACTCTCTTTTTTTATTCTGAAACTAGAAATATTTTCTTTCACTGGTGTCTAGAAGATCCAAAACACCTCTCTGCAGTCAGTATTCAGGAGACACACAACATATGGTTACTGAAAACTGGCAACAGAACAGTTTCTCATTCTCCAGTCAGGCACTCATTGAAGATGCTCAGAGGACTATCAACACAGCAAATACTCCTTCTTGCTGATGCACTTTTTTACTGTAGTGACCTAGATAATCCTTTGATAAAAAAAGGCATTTTAGTCACATACCTCATTTATTCAAAATCAAGTGTTCAATATGCTTTGTTTAAATTACTGCATATAACAGAAAAACTAAAAAAGAGAGAGAAAAGACATATAGGCAAGAATCCTGTCGTTTTGATTTTTTCAATCATTTCTGTATATTTTTACTCTGTTATACACGGTGCATTTTTGCATCTCTACCCTCAGTTCAGTCTAGCAGTTCAGGTCATTCTAGAAGTTCAAATGACATTTTGATCTGGGGGGGGGGGGGGAAGAAAAAAGAAAAAAAGGTATTTCTAGCTCTGCAAACTGAATTTTCACTCTCATATACTTGTGAACAAAATATATTTAAAGGTAAAATTGCAGACCAAAAATGTGATGAAAACATTAGTCACATCTCCTAGACTCTGAATTTACCAATCCCTCCCTGCCTTTCTTCATCAGCAAAGAAAATTAAGTGGATTAAGGCTTTTTACTCCTTGAATTCCCTTCATTCTGAGTCTACCTAGTTTCAAGTTCTGGCCCTGATTTATTGTACTGGAGTCCATACAGCCCCTCTTTTGTGACTGTATTCTAATAAAACAGCACTCGTACATCCTAAAAACAGGTTGGAATATGAGAAATGCTTACCATAGAGTTATTGTCATTGTTTTAGGCTTAAGGATGAGTAGTGATCTAGACAAGAACCTGACCATGTGAAAATATGGCTACCTTTTCACTAAAATAGAGTGGGCAAATTACTGATATTCTATCGCCCTGTAAGTATCTACAGTGTTTTAGGAAATTGCTTGAAACAGAGCTGTACTGGTATAGGACCAAGAAAAAACCTAGGAAGAAAAACACACTGTTTCTATAAACTCAGTATCTCCAAAGAGGCTGTCCTCAGCTCTCTAGCAGGCACAATGAAAAATGAGTCTAGAGACAGACCATTCTATGCATATCCTCAACGAAGAGGCATTGGTGACCTGTGAACTGCCTTTCAGTTGACAGATTCAGGAAGAACACACTGGGAATGTCTCTACAGACATACCCAGGGAGCTTGTGAAGTCTCCGTCCTTGGACATATTCAAAAGCCACCTGGACATGGTCCTGGGCAACCAGACCTAGGTGGTCCTGCTTGAGCAGGGGGATTGGACCAAATGATCTCCAGAAGTGCCTGCAACATCAACCACAATGTGATTATGTGATTCTGTGATTGCTAAAGCCCTGAAATGTCTTGCATCCACAAACAATGGCTTCAGCTGTTCTGGAAGAGTGTGAGGTAGTGTACTGCAGTACGGGAGGTTCAGTGGTCTCCTGTCAATAGTCTGACCTTTATGGTTAAAAAAGAAGGGATAGATAACTAGTTTGAATGGAGCTAGTTATCAGGTCTTTATTGTGAGACAGCAATTCAGGCTGAGATCTTAAGGAATAACTCTTTTAGCTCGCTCCTATTTTATTAATGGCAGCGGGAGAGCTTTCAATCTGCTTGAAGGCAAAGCTGGTGCAACAGAGTTCACTCGCTAGAGTATGCACTCAGATGGGGAGAAAAGGTTCATGTGGGATTGATGAAAGTTAGGGAAGTGGCAAATTCTTAAAGAATTTGCCACCTCTCAACCAAAACACAACATCTTACTTGGACAGTGCAAACAGATTTAGCATTTCCCACTATGCTGACCATGAAAAACAAATTAGGTAAATGAGCAAGCAGGGCATCTTTTAGTGCTGGACTTGGCAATCCTGTGGTAATGACCGGACTTGGTGATCTTAAAGGTCTTTTCCAACCTAATTGATTCTATGATTCTATGATCTACAACCATGGGATCATAATTTGTTTTAGCTAAGACTGCCTAGTGGTATAGATACATTTTCTAGTAATTTTTTCCCCTTTAAACCAGAGGAATAATGTTCCCATTGAATCTTTGGCAGATATCTTTTCCTTTCAGTTCCCAAAATGAGCGCCTTGCAATGTCCCAGAAACAGAAACCTGAGCTTCTTTATCGGCTTTACAGAAAGATCAGACTTTAGAAAGACACCTTTCTATAAGACTTTCTCTAGTGATTTTCCTTGTCACTTCTCTGTTCTGGAAAAATAACAGCTTTTCTGTCAATAGTTTTGTGTAGTTCTGTGGATAAACTTATGCCTACTATGTTGTAAAAGGACAGCAATAACAGTATACGATCATAAGCTTTCCCTTGTGAACTTCTAGGGCAGAAAAAAAAAGTTAAAGAAAAATAGAACAGAAAGGATAAATCTACAGTAAGCTACCAGATATCTTATAGATGCACATTAGATTGTTCATGAAACCAAGGTAAAGAGTAAATATACAGCACATGACAAACTACGAAATAATAATATTAAAGTAATAGAAAATGGGAGATTTTCATTTTGGGGATTTCAGAGACATCTGTTCTGAGCCTATTCTGTGATACTCCATATTTTTATTAATTTCTGGAATTATTACTTGTAAAATGAACAGAAAACACTAAATTGATATGTTACATGATAAGCGCCTGGTAACATAAGCAGTCACCTTGTAGGTGACTATCATGCTGGGTGAAGGGTCCATTTCAACAACATAACACATTAACTTAACACAGCCTGTGACAAGCCCAGTCTCTGAGAAACAAGGTGCCTACTCCACACTTGGAGCAAGGACTTCCAGATGAAGCATCAGTGGGATCAGCCCTTTCAAGTCCATTTCAAAAAAGGTTGTTGTCAAAGTAAAAATGATTAAAAAAAGAAATCACATGAGGCCTGGAAAATCTGCCTTATGGTAAATGGGTAAATCTGTTTCCTTTACATAAAAAGGTTAAGAAATGACATGACAACAGTCTAAAACTACTTGCATTATTTCTTGCAATGGGGTCTTTAATCTAGTAAATAAAGGCACAATAAAGGAAGAGCTGAAGCTACATGAATACAAACTGAAAATAATCTGTGATTTTTAAGAGCAAATTAAACTATTGAAAAGGATGTGGTGTTTTCTTTGAATGATACAAAAGGTCTACATTGATATCAGTACTAGAACTATCAGTTCAGACTGGAGGTAATTTTTATTTCAGTTCAGAAATAAAAAAAAAAGAAACAACATAGTAGGCATAAGTTTATCCACAGAACTACACAAACAAAAAGTTTGTCTTTTCTATAGTAAAGACAAACTATTTCAAATACTGGGAGCTATGTATTAATCAAGACTCATGTTCTGGTATGATTTAGTGCTATTGATCATTTACATGGATATGCATGGTAGCGCTTCACCAGTTTCAGATTTTCTTCCTCTCTCAGCAGTTACACTAGATCAATAACCAAGTAGATGGGAAGATATTCAAACAGTTTTGCTCAATGTATTTGTATCCAAATCTGAAAATCTCTGTGCCTGACCCTTGCAGGTCCCTGAGATGCCCCAGGGATCTGTTAAGTCTACAGAGGAGCTTTGTTCTCTTGGTGCCCTTAAATGCTCCTTCCACAGCTTGGACTGGAAGCACACAGGAGGCCACCCAGTCAGAGCCTAACAGCTGAGCTTCAAGGCTGCAGTCCTTGTTGATTTAGCCTGTCAGCTTGTCTCCTCACAGCCTTCTTCACCATGGGTGTTACCCAATTTTCAGTAGCCCAAACTGCAATCTGAGCTCAACCAAACACACTGGAAACCATGCCGATTTGACCAAACCAGGATGTTTGGCAGGTCTGAAGTAAACTGTTACATTGGTGATAGAGCAGAGGAAAATATAGGCTACAAAACGTGGGACAAAACCATTCTTAGGGGTTGTACTACTGGCTTTTAAATATTTTCTAAATATAAAAGAATGTTTTCATTTTCTGAATGTTAGGATGAAACCTCAGACAGCCCAAATCCTTTTAAAAACATTGTTTCATCTGACCCATTTGGAATGTTGAGACAGTGAATAGATCTGACTGCATATTTAGAAGTATTACAGGCGTTGTATTGGAACAACTGATAAAAAAACACGCTATCCCACGCTCCCACTTTTCCCACTATTTGCCAATTCGTAATTACAGTATGTAAATACACAGCAGAATGGGTCTTTGGTTAATCAAATTGATTTAATTGCTGAATCCCCACAGATGAATGTGAACAGAGTCTTCTCTTTTCTCATTTTTTGTTGGCAAAACATAGCCACACAAATGATAAAAATTCCACCAGAAATGGGAATGGTATTTGAATAACTCTTTTACTGGAACACTGCTAGAACACCTGTAGTCAGATTCAAAGGACTTTAACAAGGTAATTCCTCATAATTTTAGAGCTGTAAATTATGGCATACCCTAGAGATACTGAATTAATTAGGCCTTTGTAGATTATCAATGTGTATATGTCTATTTCTTATGGAAATCTGACATTGTTGTTCATTTTCTGAATTATGTTATTAAAAAGGCAGGTATACTAACACAAAAAATGTTGCAAAGGGTTCACCAGATATGCTTATTAGTTCATACTCTGAATATAAGGCTCTTGTAATAGTTATGAGTATTATTGTTAATATCACATTTAGAACTAGTCATTGGAGCCACATTATCCTGATTGCTTTTGGCAGGTAACTGAATCATATAATCTGAAAGAAAGAAAGCCTGAAGATGATGTCCTTGACAAAACAGTGGGTCATTAAAATCTGACAACTTCATGCACTAGCAAAAACACATGTAACTTTCAGTGTTTTGAATGAACCTTTGATACATTCATGCTCTAGGATCCAGGAACTTGTCAGTTACTCAGGCCAGAACATGTGTTACCTCTCTATCAAGGTAGCACATGTTCCTCCACAAGTCTGTGCAAACCCTGCTTTCTGTGTAAAGAAGAGTGTGCCCGCTTACAGGGATGTTAGCCTGAAAGATTTGGGTACCAGAATCCCAGAGCTTGCCCTGCTAACCGTCAAGAGTGAAGCCTCAAATCTGACATTTGTGATAAGATTAACTAATCCCATTTGCTAGAGACACTTTGTCAACAGAGTCCCAGATGTATATGAAAATTCATTATTCACAGCAAAGGTATTGGGGCTTAAATCCCCAGAGTCAAACAAGAAAGGTGATCCTAGTCCTTCCATATCTTGGATAAAAGTTGTGACCATTTTTGCATCTTATAAAGAAGGGAATAGTAATAGCAGTAGTAGTAGCAATAATAGTAATAGTAAGATTAATAGTAAGAGTAATAGTAGCACATATTTTTCTTCAGCTGTTCTTTGAACAAAGCCAGATGTCCCTGTATACTGGGTCCCACTCCAGATGCATTCTGAGAAGGCCTGGAAGTGTTAGCTCATCAGAAGATGCTAAAGGAGTATCTCATCTTCATCAGGTTTTGGCACATATATCTTTTAGGCTTTTCTGCTCTACTAATTCACTAAACTGCTACCAAAAATAATTGAGAAACATTAAGGCTAAGTAGTTTTACACAGTTACATTGCTTAAAAGTCAGTTCCACATTCAGAGACTTTTCATTTAGGTGTGTAAAAGTACCTGTTTACATGTGATGTAGGAGAATGAATTCTCACTATATTCATTCAAGAGCTAGTAAACATGACCAGGTGAGTCTAGAGACTTTAGTTTATCAAACAAGATGTTGCCTTTACCTGGAGTGAACTGAGCTCTGCTGACTAACAGCTCTATTTATCTGCCTAGAAATATGCATTTGAGATGACCTTATAGCCTCCCTTGCTAGTAAACCACAAGTCCTCTTCTATAACCACCAAGCCTGTGCAGATATCTTAGGTACTCTAGGATACCTAAACATTATCAGATGCCTATGGTTGAACACCTGAACTGAACCCTGGGCTTTTACTGCAAAAATGTTTTAGACATTAGGATACTCATGACATTTTTTTTTTCCTAGAGAAATTAGACTAGATTTCTGAGGCTGAATGTGAATCCTATCTGCAAAATTCAGAGATTAGTTACTAGCTGAGACAGTGCTGTCAGAACCAGTTTTCAAGTTAGGTACAAATATGTCCTGGTATTAATATGTACCTAGTACTCTTATGCAGCTCTGTCCATAAATGCTTGGAGAAAGCTCCATCAATTCTAGACTACCTGAGCCTAGAAAGAGATTTGCTAAGGTCATTAATATTTCACAAATAATGCCACTGCTAACTTTTGATCTCTGCAGTTCATGAGAATACTGATTTAATTGCTTACTATATGTTTCTTAATTTAAGACTCAGGATAAAACTGCTGCCAGATTTCAATTCTAAAGAAAATAAAATTCTTTACATTGCTTTTGTATTTGCTTTGTGTGATAACTACCTTTTTAGTGTATTACTAAGCTCAATTAGAAATTCTTACTTGTGCTGCAGTATTTTGCTGAGACTAATGAATAAAGTTTCATAAAATCAGCCTGTGACCATGTGATGACTATTAAAACTTACAAACCCCTTAACAATTATCATAAGGAAATCAGCATACTATGGCACTGTTAAAGGGTGCATCATGAACCAAAGTACTTCTAGCTCATCAGATCTTTGCCTGCTCATGCTGGAGCACAGACTTACTTTTAAGCAAACAGATGGAAATGCAAACCTCTGATATTCCTCCTTCACTTTGTGCACAAACATATTTAGAAAGGAGGTATTACATTGGCCTTGAAAAACTACTGCAGTGCACTCAAATTTCTTCCTTTCACAATTTTTTTTCTATAACTTTCTATCAGTGCTTTATTATAGCATCAAGTTTCCCATGATTTAGGTTTTTTTAAACTAATCAAATAACTGTTACACTCTGTGTATATGAAACATAATGATGTACCATTTTCTTCAAGCTAAATTACCAATTTTTGGAAGGCTTTCATACCTTCGTTCCCTTCCTTACTAGTAACACTTGTATACCATTATTTTCTGTCAGCCTGGATGCTAATCCTTTTTTTTCAGTGTTTTCTGTGCTTAGTGTTGGTGTATCTTCTGGCAACAGCCAGAGCTGGCCCCTCATTATTGTACTCGTCCTTCAGACTTTGGCTAGCAAACTGGGAGTGTTTTAGCCAGGCTGGTAACTATTTCACAGTGGGACCTTCCAATGCTGAGAGATGCTTGCTTTAGAGAACGCCAGACATGCCTGGAACGTTTGACTTATAGGTGCTTTTACAGCAGTCAGAAGCTTTCCTAATACTCAAATCTTATGCCTTATTCTTTCCATATCTATCATAACAGCTTGATTGCTTTTCATATTGTAGCATACAAAAGGACTAGGATCCTTCTTTGTTCAGGTATCTGCATGTAGACGTACACAGGTGAGCTATTCACACTTGGCTTTTCTTAGAGAAAAAAAAATGTCCATTTTAGCTTTTGCCTCACATAGTCCTCAAAGCAGGTCAGGTGAATTGTACCTTAAAAGTACACATTAATCTCCAGTAACTACAAATGGCTTTAACTAATGGAAATATTTATATATATCTATAATTTGCATGCCTGTATCTATAAGAGAATCTGACCATAAAATGTAAATAAACTATCTAGGATAAATCATGTGATCTTTAATAATAAATTGTGCATCCACGTGAATGCCATGACAAACCCTACAAATAAAAGTGATTTTAGTGTGCATTCCTTTATACAGGTTCACTTTTTTCCATCCTGCCCAAAACATCTATAATTGTTATGTAGTTTTACCGGTTTTGAGCTTTCGTTGTCCACTGAATACTGCAACATTGAACGCATTGTACTTAACCTAACAGCAGTTCAATGAAGTAATCCAATAGCATATTCTAGGTGCCTACAGAAACAGAAACATCCTGGCCATAAAAAATAATGCCCTTGAAAAGCTATTTGGAGAAACATTTAGTTCTTTTTAGTCTTTCACAATGAAGATGCGTTGTATGAGGTATTTTATATATGCAAATGCTTCATTTTCTTTCTTTAAGTCTTTATAGTACTATTTGTTTTCAAATGAGTTTTGTGGTTGTGTTATACAGGGAATGCAAAAGCCAGTATATGTTTCACCATTTTGTGGCTTGCCTACTTTTTTCTTTAATAAATCATCATCGAAGATGTGCACAATTTAATTTCACAGTATAAATATTTCCCTTTTCAATTTGTGTGTTTGTATGTGTGTGCCAAACCCAGATTTTCTAAAAAGCAATAACCTAGGAAACCACAAATTTGGCACAACATGAAGCTGTGCCAAATAATACTCCCATGGAAAAACTGCACATGATACAGACCATTTATATTTATTAATCCTAAGATTGAAGAAATACCAATGTTTTTATGTAACTTTGTTTGGAAGCCATATTAGGTGATTTTTGACTTCTTGGTAACATAATGATGTACCATTATATCATAATGACCATAAATGTTCCTCCTGCTGTTTGTCTGCCCAGAATAGGCCTTTGGGTACATAAACAACCTCAAAAATAACTGAAGTATTGGTATATTCCAAATTACAGTAAACTTGGAAAACATGAATATTGGAGAAAATATCAGTTAGATAGAATCATAGAATCATAGAATCATTTAGGTTGGAAAGGACCTTCAAGATGATCAAGTCCAACCATTGACCTAACTGCCAAGTCCACTACTAAACCATGTCCCTTACTGCCATATCTACATGTATTTTGAATACCTGCAAGGAGGTATTTAAAACAGATTGAGAGTAATGATTACTGGGGTTTAAACTGTTTTCTCTTATAGTCTACTTTCTCATTCATGATCATGGCATAGTGACTTGAAAGTGGAAAAGCTATTGGAGGCCATTGCCATCCGCCTTTTTAACACAGCTCTGCCATATTTTAAACCAGGTTACAGATATTGTAACCAAAAACAAAGAGGGAGTAGGGTGTTTGTCAGATGTGTTCCAGAGGAATAGCTGGAAGAGACAGGCTCCAGCACCATGGCTATCTGCTATCTTTCATCTAAGCTAAATTAGAGGTGCCCCTGCAAAGCACTTATCTGCTTACAGTGTCAGGAAGCCATGATTTTTTTGCAACTGCTTCTCCCTGCTTATTGGGTTAATTGGACCCCAAATAGACCATCAAACAGGAGAATTCTGCTAACACCCGCCAATCCAGCAAGGAATCAGAGACTTCTGATTCCAGAAGGTAGAGTCTTACTTGGCTGATGAATTGTATTGTTAGAGAAGAGGTTATGATGGCACACAATAGAAAAGACTTGGCTTATTTTTATTGAGTTTCTTGAGTTTCTTTCTTTTGTGACTGAGCCAGTTTGATCTGATGTTAACTGGAGTCTCAGCTAGTTGATAGAACAAAAATACTTTAGCATAAATGGCCTTCCAACGTACTAGAAAAAATGGATTAGGAAATACAAATCTACTGTCTGGAAGGGTCAATGTTACAAAAAAAAAAAATTAAAAAAAGAAAATCTTTAATCCTGCTTGCTTGTTTCGTGTTCTGGAAACCATTCCAGTTTAGACTGTACTAGGATATCTGCCTCAGTCACAGGAGTAATTAGGCAGGCTAATGTAGCCTTTTCCAGGACCTGTACAGCTGTAGGTCCCATTCACCTACTGTCTGAAATAACATCCTTTATAACTAACTTAGTGTCTATACACTGCGCTGACATAGTATCTCTGCTACTTTTATGAGAGCAATAAAGACATATCCTGGAAGCAATACGGATGACATGTCATATGTGTGTTCCTGTCACCATGTTCTTTCAGCCAGTACAATGGAACAGCTAAATACAGGCAGAGGTTCAACCATTTCCCAGTATCATGCATCTCAAGTTCCTCAGGAGTAGAACTTGTGGTTCTGTCCATCCTGACTCTCAATTCCGCTAGAACTAGGCAGGCCAGGCCCCTTAATCTTTAGACCTCACCGTCACAACTGGGAACTCTGTCAGACAGCTTTTTGGAAAAAGACCTCACACCCTTTCTCCCCAAATTGCAGCCAACTCCGGTGTCCAAATAAAACCTAAGAAATTATTTTGCCAGTTATCCAATAAAAACTCCTTGAAGTTTTAAGGGAATATATCAGAGAGGTTTCACATTTGCATTCTCTCAGTTACATTTCTTTACCCTCTCTCATCTCAATTGTTATGTTTGGCCACATTGCTGGCTCTGCTCTACTTCAGTTCTTTTGGAGTCCAGGAGATCTATAATTATTTTTTAAGAACCAGAGTTTTATCAAAGCAATACAGCCCAATTAATCTTGTTTCTTATGATAAATCTTAAAAAAAAAAAGAAGAAAAAGTGAGGTTTGGAAAATGTATTCATGTTGTGAACAGCAGAAACAAACCACTGAGGCAGACTTAAATGTCCACATACTGGGTTAAAGCTTTTTAATAACCTAATTTGCCCTAGAGCAAACAGTCACCACCATTTTGCATGTTGTGATTTTCAGATCTGGTAGCCACAGAAAAGTTCAGTTCCAAGAACAACATGACTGCTGGGGACACTGATGTTTAGATGATTGGATTTAATAATCAGACTGGGTGATTATTCTTAGGACTTATACCACAGTTTCTAACATGTTGCATTTATTAAACAAGACTGCCAGGAGCAAATTAATAGCTAGGTTTGGGGTGATTCTCTGTTCTTAAAAGCAGCTTCATTATCAGACAATCAGTTAGCAAGCTGTTTACGTTAGCTCTACATGTATATCCGGATCTTTCCATAACTTGTTCATGCACAGTCCTCCCCAGAGGTCAAGGGTACTCCTTGCCAGAGCAACATTTACTAATCAGAGCAAGGCATCACAGGCTCTGAATTCCTGCCCTGGAAAACAGTGTCAGATATATTGTGCATGTATTTATTTTACTGACTGAAATTCCATTAAAACATGTACATCAGTCTGGCTCCTCTTGATATAAATATAGTGAACCAATTAACTTCACTGGTGCATTGTCCAAATAAAAAGTGCAGGACTGGAAGACTGTCCAACAGAAGCAAACAGCCCTATCTCCTCTTTAGCATCCAGAAATCTGCCTATCAGAAATATATTGCTATTAGAGGTAAGGAAAGAGTCTTGGCAAGTATAAATACCCTTCAACAGAAGTCCTTTGGCCTCTTTGAAGAGAAATTTCAACAGTGACTAAACCAAGACCACAAGAACATCCACAAAGATTCTTGAAATGAATCCTTCCTGATTTAAAGTGGAAAACAGCAAAATTTTTCTTGAATTGTCCTACTGGTCTCAAATTATAATGTGCTCTACTAGACTGCAGGTCAGTCACACCAGTCTGGAGGATATTTTTTTTTTTCCCTTTCCCTCCACTCTTTCTTTTCATTCCAACAGCACTATTGATGAAGACCTTAGGAAAAAAAAATACCACTGCCCAAGACACTTTGATGGCCTTTCCACTGTGTAATTATACTTACTCTTGATAACACTAAAGACATGCCTTATTGGTAGTGGCACGGGCTGCTTTCCTTTTCACAGAGAGATGGATTGTTTCTGCAGGCCTTGATGGCCTTCAAATTATCTGAGCACAGAAAAGAAAGCAGAGTGAATTTTATTTTAACTCATTTTATTTCTAAATTTATTTCCCAGTAGCTAGAAGGTGATGACTGCCCCAGCAGTCAAGTCAATTGTTATCTGTGGGACTTGATTATGTTTAGACCCAGTCTCTCATTTTGAGCAAGACACAGTTAATGAGGAGAGAAATGAAAAGTGCATTGAGTCACAGTGTGTTTGTGGTAATTTGTGACACATTCACTCTACTCAGTTCTTTGTTTATTCCTTCCCCCCTCCATGCTGGTCCTGTAGAAAAAGGAACAGATAAGCGAATTCAGTGGGAGACAGTTAAGGGTGTTGAAAGTAATGAATCTATATCTCTCTATCTCTTTCCCCATTGTTGGCAGTAATTGGAGCAGTGTTCATCTATACAGTAAAATGCCAGTGAAGCCCATCTTAATGAAACATCTTTTTTTCCATTATTTTGCAACACATTTTTCATTGACACTGCTAGTTTTTATTTTCACTATGTGCCTTTTTTTTTTTCAAGCTCTTTGCCACTCTTCTAAATAATAGTCCATTAAACAGTTCACAGTGTGTGTTCTGTAGAAATGTAAAAAAGTGATTGGATGATACTAATTAAGGAGAGATTTTGTTTCCACTTACTGCAGATCAATGGTGGGTTACATTAAAGCTGCATTTTTGTGATGAGTTTAAACACAAAAGAACAGCTGTGCTAAATACATATTTCAAGGCTTACAGGTAGGTCAAATAAATCTCTCTTTCTTTGCCTGTCTATTTGAAAACTATAGCAAACTGTATGCAAAGAATAGTAGTAAAATAAAAAGGCAAATTTCTCACTGCAGTTTTTTTTTCAGTTGTGGTAGCAAAAACTGTTAAATCAGGAATGCCAATTTCAATGCACTGAGATCCTGTTGGCTTTTAATTTACTCTATAGCCTACTATGCATTAATTTTAATGAGACTTTTTTCCTCTGTTTTCTACAGTTGCCACTTTAAGGTATGCCCTCTCTGATTTATGGCAATGTTAGATACAGGAAAAAAAATGTCTTAGTGAGAAACCTCTTTCTATATTTGAACCCACATTTCTTCACTTAATCCTAAATTATTCTGAGCACAAAATTTCTCTCCATACAGAGATACGTTCATATGCAAAGAAGAGTGGCAGTTCATTCCAGTCAGATCAATTAAAATAGAAATTCACTATTCGTTGGCATTCCTTGATCAGCACAAACAACGTTCAGAGGAAATTCACCTGGTTGCCTCAAAGTAACATAATGAATCCTGAACATATATGACAAGGAACTAAAAGAGAAAATGCTTTTCAGGCACTTGTTCTAAATATTAAAAGCACAAAACTATTTTAAAATCAGTTCACTCTGACTATTTTAGAAACGTATTTTACCTAATATAGGGTCCTATATAAGGGAGGTATAGGGACCTTGTTTTTATCCAGATAATTTCAATATCGAAAGAGATAAGAATTGCTATTTGTACTTTCCTTGCATTTCAACAGTCTAGATCCTAATTCTAAACCACTATTAGCAAAGTAGAATAACATGAGATACACTTTGAATGCCACGGCTAAGGAGGCTGCCTGATATCTTGATTTTGTAGTAACTTAGGTCACATGTAGATAAAGTATTACCTAACCAAAGTTATACAGAAACAGATTAAAAAGTTTAATTTGGTCCATCTTTACTATTTCAAGTTTAAACTATGAATTTAGGACTACATGACTTCTATCAAATCAGTTTGAAAGAAGAATTTATAATTCATCAGATTTTTGTTCCATGTTGAATTCTGGGTGGTCTCAAATTCTTGAAGTGAACTGGGTATGTTGAAAACGTACCCACCAAACTCTGGACTTCATTGCTTTTCAAACAGGTGTATTTATGATAATTTTGAGAAATTCTTACTTGTATGTAATGCTCTTAACTCTAGTACCACTCTCAGGCCTCCTGCACAAAGAAAAGAGCATCCGCGGCTAGCATGAAGGGCCTGCAAGTCTGAGGACTACCTGTGTGTAGACACATGGACAGCACCATCTGAGCTCCATGCTTTATGCCACAGTGGCCAAGCTAGCTGGCTTTTGCACTGGTCGCATAAAGCTAATGCTTTCCTTAACATCATTGTTGAAATGCCTTTCTTCTTTACACACCTTGAAATAAAAACAATGCCATATTGCTGCACATTTTTGGCCGAGAAGGATGCTCTGTTTAACCTGTGCAACAGCTGATTGATAGATTCATACCTTCTCATGAAAGAAAAGACTACTTAATCACGAAGTCTGAAGACATATAGGATGGGTTACAGAATTTAAAAGCTGTACTGAGTCCAGGCTATGTTTGGCAAAGGCCTGTTTTCAAGAGTGACATCCACTCTCAAACTGAAAACAAAGATGGCAGGGAAGCATTCTGTTAGTTACAGTCACACTTCCAGTGAATAAAATGGTCTTTAAAACCTGCACTACTGTGCACCCCATGCTGTTTTTATTGCTGTTATGAATGGGATAGATTAGGCCAAGTAGTGCCATTTTTAGTTCAATTTTGCTCAGTGTCTCTTTACTCGTAGAACCCACACATACAGAAACCCTTTATTCAAGCATAGGTTATCACTGGTATTCTCACAGCAGTTTATACAAGGAAACTTTTCCTGGCATAATTCATTAAAAATTAATCAACCCATTTCTGTGCAAATCTCTGTGACATGAGTTCTTTGATGCAGTGAGTGCTGAATAGTCTTTTCTTTATTATGAAATGACACAAATGGAACTTTCTAATTGGCTGTCAGTGATGTCATACCCAAGTAAATGCACAAGTCGGCTTATTTCCCTTATTATGAGCATACTCCATGACAGACTGTGAGTTTCTGGAGAGCTCCTGCCCCTCTTAGGTAGTTAACATCACTTCGCTGGAAGGATTACAGTTATGCTTCTGTAATAGAATAGAAAAGTGACAGTGTGTTTTGCTGTCTTTGTTTGCATGTGGGGGATATTTTTCCTTCTTTTACTAGGCTCCCTTACTACTTAACTTTCTATATTTTCCCACAGGAGCAATGTGGATCTTACTGAGTGGAATTAGCGACAACTTTCCCAGGCATCATTTCAGGGCTTGCTTTTTGGGTGGTTTCACGGGTTGTGTCAAAATCAACAAGAAATGTGGTCACATTCATATCTAACTCATAGTTAACAGACTTCATATAATATGCAGAAGTTTCAGCAGCACAACCACTAAAGGGATGTAGCCAAGAGACATATGGAAACAGTGAGATTTTGTTCTTGTGGTTTTCAGCTTATTTATGTATTTGGTTAACAGCTCCTCGTTAATGCAGAAAGATTGCCACATCTCCAGCCTTGCCAGGAGAGTCCACTTTCACTGCAGGAGGATGTGCTTTCCAAAGAGCGTGCTTTGGCAGGAATGGTGCTGCTTACATTTATTTGTTTTTCTTTGTTACCCATGTTATGCATTTACAGAGCTCAGATAAAGGGCAAATGTTTTGCTTCTAGGAGCCGCTTTCCAAAATCACGTGGCAAGGTTCCATATCCTCTAGCCATACTCCATACAGCTCTCCAAACCAATATTACAAACCCATGACTTCTTTACTACCTCAGCTCCCAGCTACTTTCATCTTCCTTCATAAGCAGCTCCCCTCCCACGTACAACCTTCAGCTTACAACTAGCTTCAAGATCCCTGGTCTGACAGCACAGCCAGGACCACCCTCAAGCACACCACAGCCTCTTTTCGACTCCCTGATCTCACATGGCCTTTTTGATCAGTCCCAAGCAGGTTTGCCAGAGAAGAGAGGCATTGCAAATTTGTGCTGTTGCTGGGGAGAGTATAGGTGAATGAATCTTCTAGGGTGGTCTACCAAGAACCATAATGTAAGCTTCAAATCTACGCTTGGACTCTTCCCTCACCGCATGCTCCCTATGTTACCTAGTAGGGTATTTAAGGTATATGAAGTAGCAAAAGATAAATAGACCTGGTGACTCCAGCTCTTTAGTTGATTTGCTTACAGAATGTTCTCCCAGTTGTCCATGATTACTACTAATCACATACATAACAACAATTCACATGTAGTAATTCTTATTCCCAGGGCTTGGAAAAAGTTGCAGAATGTAAAGTGCCATAATCCCAGCTGGTGGAACTAGCATGTTGCTACTGCAAGTGAAGCTGGAGTTTAGTAATCATAGTTTTTCACTGTTTAATCAAATTATTGCAAACAGTGAATATGAAATTTAGCTTGAGAGAGAGGTATGACTTACATTGGTATTAGGTGGTCCTATCTTTCACTGTTTGAATATTCCTTGTTTTGTTTTGTCTTAAGAAAAATAAAAGGAAGGTTTCTTTCTCTTTTTATTCCCCTTTTCTTCCTTTTATACTTTTTCCCCTGACAGACAATGGCTTAATCTAAAGAATAGAGGGACCATATGATTATATCATTTTCTAATCCAATTACAGATCTTTGATACGGCCCCTTATCTTTTCTGTTCATGCGGTGATATACAGATCACATGGTCCTTTAAACTTGAAAATACCTTTACTTTTCAGCTCATGCCTTTACCTTTTCCTTTGCATTTCACTAAAACACAAATGTGCAATATTTAATTATTTGATTCCTATCTTATTAAAGCAAGATTAATAGAGACATTAATGAATACAGTAATGTAATCACCAGTTAACTTTCCTAGAATAATTTGATTGGGATTTCATTTTAGAGTATAGGGTGAAATGCTGGCTCCAGTAAAATTGCAGCATCCCCATAAGATTTAGTAGCACTGGAACCTCATTCCCTACTTTCCAATGACCAAAAAATTTCCAGCATTTGGCTCTGTTGTTATTTGATACCAGTGGGACTGCTTTGTTACTTTAATGTATGTTAAACTGAAAGGAATATTCTCCCAGCTGATCTGCAGGTTAATAAGGAGTTGGGAAAAGGAAAAGTCTTTTCCACAGCCTAGAACTGGAGCAAGGATCAGCTGCCCAGCTAGGCACCAGCTGTTGCAGCAGTGTATACAGAAGCAGCCATACCAGCCGTTAGAGCTGTTAAATGCACTCCCATAGCTCCTTGAAACCTGGCCATGAGTAGATAAAATTTCAGTCAGCCCAGAACTATCTGTATGTTCTATTGAATGTTATGTGCTGACACTGGGAACAAAATGCATATTGGTGACAAAAATAGTATTAAGCACATGTAACTTTATTAAAAAGCTTATGCTTGTTCATTTACTCTGCCTTTATAGAGAAGTATGAGATTGTTCAGTAGATTAAATGTAATGTTTAACTCTTCAATCTCATGCAGCACTTATGGAAGCAGTAGGATCCCTTATAGGATACACAAAAGGCATAACAATGTTTTGTGATCCTTGGTCTTTTATACTTGCATTACCTCATTATTTGTCTCAGGAAGCCTTGCCTTGCCCACCCATCTTTGATATTAACACTGACTGAAAGTCTAATATAAAAATTCCATTTTCTTTTTTACATCTATTTTATTTTTTCCCAGATGCTGTTTGTTCATTCTTCCCCAATGCTATTGGAATAAGGCAGCAACCTTTTCATGCCATAAAGAACTAAAGCAGTTGCACTCACACCCAACCCTCTGCAGCTGGGGTAGGTGATCAGAAGGATAGGCAAGTTCCTCTCATCCACCTCAGTGAGAAAACAAAGCCACACGTAAGCAATGAAGCCTGGGGATGTGTGACTGGAGACATGCAGAATGAGAGGTTGCTGAGGACGTACAGCTGAGGACATGGCTGGAGATACACCCATGGGAGGAGGCACTCCATGATGAAAGGCGGTACATTCTAGGAACTACAGGAGACCTCAGCAAGGAAGAGAATCCCTGAGGACTGCAGCTGTGGGCACCCACAACATTGATAGAAACATCATCGAGGGACTATGACAACTAGTGACCCAAAAGGACAGCAAAAAGAGCTCTTTCAAATACATGGCAGACAAAACTAACACCAGAGGCAATGTAGGCCCACTGATGAACGGGATGGGTGCCCTGGTGACAGAAGATACAGAGATGGCAGTTACTGAATGCCTTCTTTGTCTCTGTCTACTTTGCTGCAGGCAGTACTGAAGAGCCCTGTACCCCTGAGACCTTAGATGAAGTCAGGTCAACGGAGCGGTTTGCCTTAGTCAATGAGGAATGGGTTAGAGATCAGTTGAGCAATTGTCCTGGGTTCAGCAGTAGCAGTCATGTTTTTTCCTTTGTGTTAACTGGTGCAGTGCTGTGTTTTGACTTCTAGTTTTGAGAACAGCGTTGGTGAAGCCAATGTTGTCGGTTGTTGCTAAGTGATGTTTACCCTGACCAAGGACTCTGTGAGGCTCATGCTCTGCCAGGGAAGAGGGGAAGCTGTGAGGAAGCAGAGACGGGGCGCCTGACCCGGGCTAGCTGGGGAGGTATTCCATACCACAGCACGTCATGCCCGGGGTGGGGGGTAACTGGGAGTTACCCGGAAGGACAGGAGCTTCCGGGTGCAACTCGTTTTCTTGGCCGGTGGTATCGTATTCTCTTCCCTTGTTATTTTCCCTTATCATTGTTTTAGCTGATAGTAGCGGTGGTGATTTGTTGCTGGACTGTTCTTGTCTCAACCCGTAGGAGTTGCACTCTCTCGATCCTCCTCCCCGTTCCTCCGGGAGCGGGGAAGGGGAGAGCCCCGGTGCAGGGAGGGGGGGAGACGAACACGGACCTTGATTGTTGTCAGCTCGGCACCACTCACTGGGAGTGAGTGAACAAGTTACCTGACTGGGTTTAAACCACGACAGCAATCTGGACATCCATAAATCCATGGGTCCAGATGGGATGCACCCGCGGGTGCTGAGGGAACTGGCGGAAGTCATTGCTAGACCACTCTCCATCATCTTTACCAAGTCTTGGGAAACGGGAGAGGTGCCTGAGGACTGGAGGAAAGCAAATGTCACTCCAGTCTTCAAAAAGGGCAAGAAGGAGGACCCGGGTAACTATAGACCGGTCAGCCTCACCTCCATCCCTGGGAAAGTGATGGAACACCTTATCCTTGGTGCCATCTTAAGGCATATCAAGGATAAGAGGGTTATGAGGGGCAGTCAACATGGCTTCACCAGGGGGAAATCATGTTTGACCAATCTCTTAGCCTTTTATGAGGAAATAACACGGTGGATGGATGATGGCAGAGCGGTGGATGTGGTCTACCTTGACTTCAGCAAAGCATTTGACACAGTCTCCCACAGCATCCTCACGGCTAAATTGAGGAAGTGTGGACTGGATGATCAGGTAGTGAGGTGGACTGCGAACTGGCTGAAGGAGAGAAGCCAGAGAGTTGTAGTCTATGGGGCGGAGTCTAGTTGGAGGCCTGTAACTAGTGGAGTGCCTCAAGGGTCAGTACTGGGACCAGTATTATTTAATATATTCATCAACGATTTAGATGAGGGAATTGAGTGTACTGTCAGCAAGTTTGCTGATGACACTAAGCTGGGAGGAGTGGCTGACACGCCAGAAGGCTGTGCTGCCATCCAGCAAGACCTGGACAGGCTGGAGAGTTGGGCAGGGAGTAACTTGATGAAATATAACAAGGGAAAGTGTCGAGTCCTGCATCTGGGCAGGAACAACCCCAGGTTCCAGTTTAGGTTGGGAAACGACCTGTTAGAGAGCAGTGTAGGGGAGAGGGACCTGGGGGTCCTGGTGGACGACAGGATGACCATGAGCCAACACTGTGCCCTTGTGGCCAAGAAGGCCAATGGCATCCTGGGGTGTATTAGAAGGGCAGTGGTTAGTAGGTCGAGAGAGGTCCTCCTTCCCCTCTACTCTGCCCTGGTGAGACCGCATCTGGAATATTGTGTCCAATTCTGGGCCCCTCAGTTCAAGAAGGACAGGGACCTGCTGGAGAGAGTCCAGCGCAGGGCAACGAAGATGATTAAGGGAGTGGAGCATCTCCCCTATGAGGAAAGACTGAGGGAGCTGGGTCTCTATAGTTTGAAGAAGAGGAGACTGAGGGATGACCTTATAAGTGTCTATAAATATATAAAGGGGGAGTGTCACGAGGATGGAGCCAGGCTCTACTCAGTGGCAAACAATGATAGGACAAGGGGTAATGGGTACAAACTGGAACACAAGAGGTTCCACTTAAACTTGAGAAGAAACTTCTTCTCAGTGAGGGTGACGGAACACTGGAACAGGCTGCCCAGGGAGGTTGTGGAGTCTCCTTCCCTGGAGACATTCAAAACCCGCCTGGACACATTCCTGTGTAACATTATCTAGGTGTTCCTGCTCCGGCAGGGGGATTGGACTAGATGATCTTTCGAGGTCCCTTCCAATCTCTAACATACTGTGATACTGTGATACTGTGATATCAGAGTGAGGGTGTCCTTCAGAGTGAGGATATCCTTAAGGGATTGTAGCCATGGGTGACCTATGTTGGAGCAGAGGAAAACCAGTAAGAAATGAAGACTAGCAGACAGAAACTATTAGGCAGACATCTTAAAATTTTCTGTACCATACATTTCCCTACTGAGGTAACTGGGATGATCTGAATGTAACCTACAGAAAAATACAGGAAACAGATCAGGAAGGGAGGAAGGAGAGATTTGGCTTAATGAAAGCTCAGAGAAGGGAGGAATCTCTTTACTTTTTTTTGTAGATATTTACCTAAGAGTTTGCTTACCCGCTCAACAAAACCATCAGTCTTTCTGTAACATGGTAGAAGAACCACAGTAAACTGGTTCACCTTGTAGACACCTCTTTTGCTGTTGATAAAATAATTTCAGCATATCTTGAAATATTCGCCATCTTCCATGAACATAAAATGCCTGAAAACTTAATATCTTTGTAGAAAATTTAGCTTCAAGTATATAAATAATGATCAGTTTCCCTTAACTGGCAAAATAAGGACCTAGCTTTGAAATCTCTCTGTGGTCCACATTCAGGAAATCATCTCTACTTATGGCAGTACAAGTCAAACATCAGTTTATAGTTAAGCACCTGCTTAAGTGCTTTTTTGGGTTGTGTTCAAAAATGAAATGTGTTCAAGCCACTCATGTGTAGATAAGGGTCAGACATAAAATTAGAAGATAAATTTAGATTCCAGTCACCTTCTCTTTAATTAGTGAGTACTTAGATCAGAACTTCTATGTGGGACCATCTGGGCAGTGACATTTCTAATACAGTCATTTATTTTCCTGTTTCATCAATGGATCTCTTGAGTTACAGGTCTGTGTTTTAAATAGTATCAAATCAAAGATGACAAGGTTCTTCATTTACTGACGCAAGGAACAGAAATTATCACTGAGGAAGTGCTGAATGAAGTGCATTTACTATTTTGAGTATTACTTGCTCACAACATTTCGGTTCATAAAAAATACCAGGAAAAATATTTTTCTTCCTAAAATTTCTAAAAAATTATTTACTTAAACCAACTGGTTTTCTGATTGTATTATTTTATTTGGCCATGTGCCCTCAGTGTGATACACATTAACAGACATATATTATTCTTTACATTCATGTGGTGCTTTTAATGGTAGAGGGTCCTTTTAAATATCAGTGCTTCAGCTATCAGAGAGATGGAGAGAATACATGAACTTAAACAGAACATCTGCTTCAAAGAATGTATGTTGTTATTTATGACCATTTCAGGATCACAGAACTGTTGCCAAAGTGAACAGAATCCAGTACCTCCATAAAGATTCTAGCTTAAAATGAAATAGCAGCTGAGAATAAAATTACAGGTATGGTGTTATTTCTCTTAACAGACTGAACAAAGATGCAGGTAAAATGCCCTAAAGACAGCAAGCATTATAAAAAAAAAGGGATTGGGTGTTCTGTGTTCTGGAAGAGGGAATAGTTATAAATGGCTCATTCTTCAACAGAAAGTGTTGCCTAATGAAAGGAAAAACAGAAAGATGAATTCTTAAACTGATTAGTGCAAATGAATGAATGCAGCCTCTCCTCCTTGCCAATTACTGGATGGTGAAACACTCTCACAAAGTTTTGGAGTTCAACAAGGAAGTGTCACAACAGTATGGATTGACATCTGCCTCTGTCAGGTTTTTACAGCTCCCACAAAGGAAGATGAATGCACACTACCACATAGGGAAGCCTACCATTTGACAGGAAAGAGAATTTTCTGACCTGACCAACAGTGCTGGGACTTAAGTGAAGGCTCCCCAGAGTGGACGGTCTAAAACATTGATTCATTAGTCTGTTTAATCTTTGTGGCTGCTAAGTGAGAGATCCTCCTTGATTTACAATCTGACAGACTGTCATCTCAAGAGGTCCCCGATCACTGTCCTTCCACCAAACTGATAAAAAAAAAAATACTTACTACTCATGTTGCATAGAATTAGCATAAGGTTCAAGTGGATGTTAAAAATAAAATATCACAAAGAACTGAATTCAGGATAAGGAAAAGTGGCTGTCAGGGAGCTACTCATATCCCCCTGCTTTAGGAATATATGTACCATTTTCCAGGCTCCACGAATGTAGTACAGCCTCAAGGGCCTGAGAGAATGGAGAAGCAGCAAAGAAGAGCCCAGACACTCTGCATGCTTCCTGCTCACCCTTGTTCCACCTACACAATGCTACATTTTGTATCCAAATGTAAATTGTTGGTATATGCCAGATAAACGAAGTATGGTCACCTTATACCACTTAAGATGAAGGCAACCAAGAATGACTAACCAAGATGGATACAGTTACTTTGTAGATGCAGAAAGTTAAAGAGGATTAATCTCATTCTGCACCTGTGCTAGTATTTGGCCATAAATAACTCCTGACAGTACTGTGCTGGTATGGGGTATACAAATGGGAAGACATGAATAAAAACAAAAATAAGGATCATGGTTATGTTCACTGTGGCTGAGGATGAGCTATGTCTGAGGGCCAGCTTCTCCCTGCAGGCTGGGAAACTGGGAGCTGAGGGAGATCCTAGGGTTAGGCCAGAATGCTGGGGTCAGGATCAGGGCTGATGAGGAGAACTGGGGTCAGACACTGCTCAGGATGCACAGGCAGGGCCATGGGGCAGGAGGAAGGCCAAGGCTGGGCCAGGACGCTGCCCAGTAGTTGGGCAGGGCAGGATTATGGGGAGATGAAGACAGGCCTGATGCAGCCCCAGGACTGATCCTTGTTGAGAGTGCCCCAGAATGAAGAGATGACAAGACAACATAAAGCCTCCCTCTCCCAAGGACAGCCCTTCATAAACAGCTTTTCCACATATTGGAAAATCACTCAGGAAAAGAAAGACATAAATGCTCGGAAGAAGTCAACTCACATTTTGTATAACATTTCTTGTATCATTTTTAAGTGTCATTTGCACAGTTAGAAAATGAGGGAACCTGGCACTGTAACCATCAAAAAAAAATTTAAATCATACAAAGACAATTTGAACAGCCAGAGTAAATTAATATTCTTCATTTCCTGCTAAACCTTGGTGCTTTATTTGCGTTTATCTCTCTGACTGTATTTCTGACTCTCAGGTACTGTAGCTTATATTAACAGTCACTTTGGGTTTAACATCATTAAACGTTCACTGTCAAGTCCCCACAAATCCCACATTTCCCTTGTCTCTCAGGCTTAGAAAACTCATTTAACACTAAGGGCTAATTAATTAACTGGATTTTCCTATATTTAATGGAAACTACCCTAAACCATAGAACCAAACCCCACAGAAATTTAGTTCACTGGGGCAACCTATAATTATACCAAACCATATTTAACCACTGTTCTAATTCACATTTATTAATACAGCAGTATTCTACATTATTATTATTACTACCACCAAGAATATGAGGATTCTTATGTGGCATATTGCACAATATACGAGTATATTGTATCATGAAGGTACTCTGTTAGGAAGAAATCTAGAAGCAATTTGTGCCATGGGTATTAGAACCTTTTTCACACGAAATGAAGCAATATAAAAAAATCAGGGTAAAAAAGAAAGACAAATGCATTATTTAACAAACTGGTAAGCTCAGGGAAAAAGATCATGCTCAATTTTTATAGCACATTCACAAAAGTTCTCGCAGACCTCTAGATAGTTGATAAACTTTTGTTTATGTTTTGGTGCTTTTTTTTTTGTTGTTTTTTTTTTTTTTTGTTGTTGTTGTTGTTTATGTTTTCTTTATTTACATTGTCCTTACTGGCTTCTGTAATTATTTTTTTTTAATCACTGTCCTTTATTTATAGGTTCTTGCTAAATAAGCCTACAAGTTCAAAAGGGAAATCAAAGAGGTGTGTAGCAGTTACTTGATGTAAGGTGTGCTAGAAGAGAAAGATGACTGTGGTGAATTAGCAATGAGGCACGAACTGGGCATTTGCCAGTGTATGGCTATGAACATCTGCTTCAGGTGTGTCAGTAGGTCACAAAGAGCCAACATCTGCTCCCTCTAAACTGAGTGGGAGCTCTTCTATTTATGTAAATAGGAACTAGTTTGGAGCTCCACTCAGCTATAGCAAAAACCAAACTGATCAGAGGAAGCTCACTTTTTTAGATACTGACACTTTTGCGGTTTTACAAAATTAGTGAAACATTATTTACATGTTTTTAAATTTTCCCAAGGAAAAAAAACAAGTAAACAAAATAAAAAAGTTCCCCCAGCCTTTACTCTGTGAAACTCTGTTTCTCTTATAAAAGTGAAACATTTCAGTGCTGTTTGTAATGTCCAGCTTCTCTAGGACTTTCTGTTATCAAGAGATGCTATGCCATGTAGAAATATAAATAAATTCATTCCATGAGCTGCTGAACCTTCATATCACTCTGCAGAGGACTATGCAGAGATACTGATTATCTTGCAGAAATCTAGCTGTGTAGTTAGTTATGCATACCTGTGTATTATAGTGCTTCAGGTGTGGGACCCACCTTCCACAGCCCAGCCTTGCCCCTTTAGGACACTCTCAGTGGCATGGCAAGCTACTGCTTTTAAAACACAAATATAAATTTAATCCCTAATACTACTGATTGAAAAGACAACCTTACCAAGGTGGACACAAAAACACCCATGGCAACAGTCTGCTCCAGACTGGTAAGTAGTAAGACACAACACTACAAGAAGCAGCTTTCTGACTGGTCTTACCATTGTGAAATTGCTATAACTATGCTTATTGGAATAGTAATGCTGCTCATTTTTCACTTGCGCTCTACAGTGCAGAAACTGGTAAATACTGCATGCGTTGCAGCATGTTACTTTGTCAGTGCATTCAGTTTTGCTCAGGGCAAGGAAAAAATTGTCTCTTGGAGCACAATTAAACATTTGAATCCATTAGGAAAAACAGGTTGGGGCACTGGCTGATAGGCAGGTGCACGGAGATACCTGATATCTGATAAAATGATGGCTCTGCCTGGTATACTTTTTTCTTGTGGGCACATTGATGGCGTTCCCAAAGGAACTGTGTATCTGATAAAAGCAAATGAGCAGTGGGGTTTAGAACAGGCACTAAGCTAGAAAATAAGCAAATACAGACTTAAATTCCAATATGAGGTAACCAAAACCTATGGAAATGCTAATGAACTTCATTCAGCAGAGGTAAAGTCAGCAGGAAGGAAAACACCAGTACCTGGCTGTGACTTAATTGTGTCTTTACAAGTGTTTATCTGCTCTGTGTTTAATGAATGCAGACTGGGAGTCCAGGACTCAATTAAAAGTGCTATAAAAAAAATAGGGAGAGGCGAGGCAAGGCGAGGCGAGGCGTGTTTATCTTGGACTGCTTTTATGGCTGATGTTTTTGCCTGGTACACTTTTTTCTTGTGGCCACATTGCTGGTGTTCCCAAAGGAAAGTCTTTCACTACTCAAAACACTTGTGCATGGACTCAGGAGAACATTTCTTGTGCACCTGAACCTGTCTCAGCAGTTTCTGTTGTGGGATCTCCTCTTCTGGTGAGCTCACACATACCATTAACACCAAGTGGACAAGATGACCCGTATTAAGAAAGGCCACACTTGTCATCAGTAACAAGGGAGATGAGAGCTGGAGTCAAACGCTGTTCAGAGTTTTCAGATTATCAACAAGGACAATATGGATGCTGGATACTCATGCTGAGATATCCAGTAAGGTTAATAACTGTTTCATTATTCTGTTGGGTTTAAACACATTCTCTCATTTTTCTTAATTAATGTCTGGGTTGCACATGTGGAAAACTCAGTAAAAAGAAGTTGTCCATTATTTAGTTCAGCCTGGGTTTGCTACAATGCATGCAGAATATGTTCATAGATGCTACATAGTGATACTGATACATTATTCTTGTATTTTACAACCTGCAATTGCATAGAATCCCTTATTGCCAAGTGGTCATTTTCTCACATTTGTTATGACAACAGGATAAATGCCAGCGTTTGTCAACATCTTGTAAATGATGAGTCTTAATGAGGCAATCTAGTGTTTTACCCCTCTGAGGAATCTCCTAATAGGATGAGCAAAATATCAGGTTAAAGGAAGTGGGAGGTAATCCCCAGGGACAAACCTTTTCTTGTACAATATATTCCTCAAGGTTTTGCTTGGAGTGGGTTCTAGGATGCAGGCCAATTTGGCGTACCCCCTTGTACAACATTTTAATTGTATTTTTATCAAATCCACAGCAGAAATGCAGTCTGCGTGTTGAATCTGTCAGTAAGCAGTACCCTGTTAGAAAATAACAGCCTGAGCTTTGAGAACTTTCACCTAATACATGAACTTAAAGTTATTCTCTCTAAGCTAAAGAATAAACTTAATGTGCCTGCTCTTGATCTGTCCTGTATTTTTTTACTTCGAGTTTGTAAAATATATTTCAGCCTTTTGTGTTTGCTAATCTATTTCAGAAGGCTTCTCTGAAAAAATACAAAGCATGTATTAGCCTGGCATTTTTGGTTTAAGCTCTGTTGCTGGATTCTTCTAACGATAAACCAAAGGGGAAGAGGATTGTTGCATCGCCTCTGAGCTTTTTAATGTGTTATTTGCTTTTAGTATATGTTTACTATCCTGCATGTCAGAATGCTAAACCTTAAAAAACTTGAGTAAATAAAGTGTGTGAGAGAGCCCTACAAATGTAATACTTAATTAGAACAAGACAGGGCTTTTAGAAACAAGTGCTATCACTTCATTACTTTATAAATGATACTATAGATATTCAAGAGATATTGTGTTTTGATAACCAGAAACATATATGATTTAGGATTCAGATAACTGCCTAGTTTATTAGAAATTTGTCATTGTTTCTTGCAGCTTTTTTATTAATTTGGGTCAAACTGAAAACTCAATGGCACAGACTTTATGAATTTGGGGATTTGAAAAATAATCAGACAAATGGCTTTTGTGGTTTTGGGGTTTGTTTTTTTTTTGTTGGTTGTTTTTTTTTTAACTTCACCAGAAAATGGTGACTCAATCAAGTTAACATGTTGTAGTAGAATGTATTAATTTTATTGAAATCTTTCATGCAAAATTATGAAAACATTTCATTTCATTAATCACAGAACTTCATTTCAATTCTTGACACATGCAGCAAAATAGTAAGGCTAATAACGAAGTGCTCCTGTAAACTTATTTTCATCTTTTATGGAACAGAAATGTATGTAGGGGGTTGAAAAATTAATTTATGGAAAAAACGTCATAAATATGAATTCTTTGGCATTATTCTGGCTGAAAAGTAATTTTGAAATTTCAAAATTTCTTCTGAGACAGATATTTCAGCTATTGCTACATAAATTATGTGAAAGCCATTTTAATTTCCCAAGATATCTTAGCTTCATAGCACCCTTCTCACTCTGCGTTCTCATTTCCCACCACTTCTTTCTTCCTCATGGTGCCCTCTGAATCTCTCAGAATCAGGCTCTCAGTGTCTTGGGGAAGGCAATGTAGTGATATGTTCTTATTTGCACTTTTGCTGTTCATCTGCATACTGAAGACACGGTTTAATTAGATTGGATTGGCCATGGCTGTGCCTTCTCCTGCCAACAGAACTGATGTTGTAGTCTTTTCTTACTAATTGTTTGTATAACAACTGTTAATGTTAATCAGAACAAGTGCAACTGGCTCTGGTTTGTATCTGTTTTGTTTTAATCGTCATTTAAGTGTTAACTTATGGTCCAAGAGAGGCCAGAAGACCTGTATTACACTTGTGCATTGCTAACAAGCACCTAGAGCAGTGTACTATTTTGGATCTTATTAACCACTGAATTTTAAGCAGACTAAATTGTCAGCATTTATATTTGTAGGACACTTCACTGAGATTGTTTGTATAAATATAAGTGAGAGGGAAAGACAGACTGCAAGGACAGAGAAGGACAGGAAGAGGTCAGTCCAACCATGAACCTAAGTAGAATAGAGTTTTTTAATTTAGACAGCTCTTGTGAGGAGATTCAGACTGGGGAACTCTCCTTGTCACAGGAAAAATTTGTTGGCCTGCAAAAATTATCCACTGAAATTACACTAATAAATGGAAGGTAAGCCTGGTATGTGTTTTTGCAGAGGAACGTTAAGGGGTAGAAACACTGCTACAGATGATGCTTCAGAAAGCATTCATAAAACACCAAAAGACCTAAAGAGGCCTTCACAGGATATAAAATTCATTAACTCTGTGAGGTTCAGTGGTGATTACATAGGAAAAGGTCCCTATGCAAAGGCAGAGAGTTTAGCAAGAGAACATACGCAAAAAGCCACCTGCCACGCACACCTTTCACATGCAGATACTTTGCGTCTCCACATAGAGCTCATCTTCTTTTTGCAGCAGTTGAGGCTCTCGCCAAGGTTTCCTACCTGAACCCTCTCCTTCATTAGAACATTTGGACATTTCAGCGGAAAGGTATTCTTATTTTAAAGACACAAATAGTACATAATAAGTAAAAGAAGAAGAACCTCTGTAAATGCATTTTTGTTACTGTACAATGGTAATCTATTTTTTATCATGACCTGAAATAGTTCAACAAATGATAGTCCTTAATCTCTCTCTCCCTTAGGAGTGATTGCATATACACTAGCTATATGACAATCCAGCTACATATGAGTGAAAGGTTTCTTGCCAAATGATTGACTGCATTTGCAACTCTGAACATAAACCAATACCAGTAATAACATAACTCTGAACATAAACCAATACCATAAACCAATACCAATACCATAGCAACCTTTTACACTGTTCCTGCCCCATGTTCATGTTTCTGTTTCTCACCTCTAATCAGTACCAGTTTCAGTCCAGCCCACAAATAACCCCTCAGTGCAGCAGCATCATTACATCATTGCTAAAAAGCCCTTACACTTAACGCCACCATCAATCCTTAAAGCATATGGCCTCCAACGGCCTCCTCTTCTCAAAGGTGAGTGCAGTCAGGTTCTCCATGTGAGATGCTGCTCATTTCTCCACTTCTTCATTGCAAGATTGTTTTCTCTAAGTGACAGAGACAGCCATTTCCAAGTGGTAAGGGAACACTGTTGAGCATATCAGGTAGAGAAGTTCTGTCATTACATATTTACAAATTCAGATAGAAAAGCAGAGAGGGACTTTGGCCCAGACCCTCACAAATCCACTTTCCTCTGAGGCTAAATCAGTTGGCATGATTCGCTTCTAACAAATAATTTAATCAGTCTTTGTCATCTCCTAGAGAGTCTCAAGTGACAACAAAAGGTGACAGTGTTGAATGATTCCACTTTCATCTATTCCACGTGATTAAGGGTTTTAGTCTAATTCCAGTATATAAAAATAAGTATAAATGATGACAGGAATGATGCAGCTTAGTCACTGCATAAAGAGATTTGTTTGGGGTTTTTTCCCCCTTCACATGAGGTCTTTCTAGGAAGGTGAGTTTGTATATACTTATCTTCAATTAAGCTCATGAAACTTGCAGGGAGGCTGTAAAGCTCTGTAAGCTCACTGAGCTCTTAAGACTGGACGACACTACCCCATGAGTGCAGCATTCTAAATCATCAGAGAGAGAGAAACCGTAAACATAACTCCCTTTAAATAGTCAGACCTTGTTAATCCAAGCTTAGTTTAACTGAATGCCTGAGTATCTGAAATACTTAAGTGGAAACCTGTCTCCAAGTCTGAATGCACCTTTGATTTGTTAATCTGATTGTAAGGATAGGGGTATCCTGTATAAAATGAAGTTTGCAAACAGCTTTGGATTAATCAGCCTTACAAACTACAAAACAAAGTACCACTGTATTTATCATCAGGAAGGGCTGGCATCCTTTCTCCCTGGCTGATTTATAGAATTCCACATTTGGCTTAACAGTGTAATATTCAGATGGTGGAGTTTTCTAATAAGGATATGCAATGAATAGAAATACACAGAATGTACCTGAAATCATGCACCTAACTTTAGAGTACATTATGTCCCAGTAGCTTAAAAAAAAAAAAATAAAATAAATCATTATTAGAATACATTAACTTTCTGGACAACCTGATTCATACATAGCGTATTTGTCACCCTCAAAAGAGTCATTTGTGTTTATTTGCCCTCTTAAACATGTGTTTATTCTGTTCCAGTTCCAAGGAAATGTTACCCATTAAATCTACTAGATTCTGATATGAGCCTGCCTGTCATTTTGTTTCTATTGAAAGGATTTCTTATGTTTGATATCTCCATGTTATTAATGCTGAGGCATCTGTCCATTTCCAAAAATGAGCTATCACACATCTGGCTGCTGGTAATAATTGCTTTATCAATGGCTTCTTCTCTGAGTCAATAACCTCATTTGGACTGTAGCAGGATAGGTTTGGTGTGCAGCCTAACTTATCTAATTCTGTAGCTGTTTCTGTTGTATACATGAGACTGTTAGACAGCCCCAGTGCTACACCATTTGAGTTCTTACCGGACTAAAATATATTTCTGAAGAAGCAAGCATTCTCACACTTCTTCTCTAGAACAGGAATTTTTTTTTTTTTTTTTTTTTTTGTCTATGTTTAATATTTTAACAAAATTCAAGGACTGGAATTAACAATAGGAGGTTTGTTGGATTTTTTTTTCTTGCCTTGAATATACTATAAATGCATATTTTCATGCATATATGAATATTGTGCTTCCTTTTGGTGAATCTTTTCCTTTTTGGCTAACTAAACAGATAAACTATTCATTAAAGATTTATTTTTCCCCAAAACACAACCTTTTTTAATGTATATTTCTACCACCACATTTTTGAGGTTCATGTAGTTCTCATTATGGGAAGTTACTGCATTGGACTCAATGTCGTGTACAAATGGAGTCATTTGCTTTAGTTAAATGACACAACATAATTTAGACAAATGAAGTACTAACCAGAAGGTTTATCAGATGAGTGGTATCAGGGTAACCTGATGAATGTACTTGGGTTTTCAGAAGAGCAGCCCAACCACTCATGAAACTGCTTAAGCTGAAGCAAAAGTGTCCATGAGAAATCAAGCCTCATCTGACTGAAAATTAAGGCTTCCTTGTCTACTTTACAATCTGGACTTCAAATATAAGGATTTCAACTGGCATCGTAGTACTATTTCCTCCAGGTCAAATCTAATATACTACTGCATTATTTTTTTATAGTATTTGCTAGCTCAAAATGATAACCTTAGTTCACTTGCAAGCCTTGAGATGCTAGGAAAAGCAGCATGGTGCAAAGATTCTCAGGGCATCATTGGCTCAGGCTGCTAAATTCAGCCACTCTGGTATAACACTGTGTGGGTCAAACCCAGAAGTCACACTCAAATTCACCTGTACTCAGACTAGAAACTCTGTCTGTGTTTTTGGGTTTGGCAAATCACATACAAACAGAGGCATATGGCTCTGGATTGAGCTGGCTCAGGTGGGATAAGATTTAGTGTTTAATGGCTGGTGTGTTTAAGGCCAGAAATGCTATCTGAGAATCATTGTGAATGAACATTTATCTACTCCTTCCTGCTCTGGTCGCTGGCATTCAGGAAATTACTCTAACTTATTTAAGTCTTTGTCCCTCATTATGTTCGTTTTTGAGCCTGAGAAAGAATATTAGGGAAATTAACTTTTGCTTGTTCTGATAGTATTGCTGTGACAAAAGTAGTAAAGATGTGAAACGAATGGCTATTGAGATAAGACTGATCTTGTCTTCTTTGAAGACTTAATCTGCTCTCATACATTTTATTCCTTCTCTTTGCATGATCCACACTGCAGACATTCATGCCTCTGAGAGCAACACTTTGAGGCAGACACTTTAAGTGTAAGATAGCCCCCAGTGTAGATGTTTACACAGACTGATTTCTTCAAGGTAGTGACAATGAAAACATGCAGTTGTGGCAAATTAAGGCAATGGAGACTCTGCTCCTCCCTGTATGTCATTTGCATAAGCATCTAGTCTCTTCAGACAGTTTTGTCCTTTGCTTTGCCTGGAAGTAAGCTATTGGTATGATTCTGCTCATTCCTTTTTTGCTATATTACACATCACATTGTGCCTGCTATTTCTCTGGCATTACCCATCTGTGATATCAGTGCATGGGAACAAATTCCATTAACAAGCTTGCAGATTGATGAAGCTCTGACACTGCAAATAATCAGATCTGTGTCCCTGTTTTCTCTTTCTCCATTGTATAAAACTCAAAGAATTGATCTTTAGGGCCTGCCCTGCAACCTCATTGATATTAGCAGCTTGATGTCACACCCTACATATCTGTTAGTACTATTCTGTATCAATGTCAAGCAAAACAGATAACTGATCATATCTGACACAACTAGGCAGGAATTCATAGTATCACAAAAGACAGTTTGCTGCTTTATCATCCAACTGGTAGAGTGGTTTGGGACAACTTGTCTGTTCACTCTTGGGATATGAAAGGAAATACACTTGAATCATGGAATTCCTTGCCTGGCACTTACCATGCACAGAAATAGTGAGTGGCTAAGATACCAAGCTTCTGTGGTTATTGTTGAAGCATAATAATAGAGCTGCTTTTAAGAACATGTATTTTTCTCTGTTATGCTGCTTCACAGCTGTCTCAGATGCCAGTGGGAAAATCAGAAGCAGTTCCAGCAGTATGGCACTACAACATCTTTCCAGCAGTATGGCACTACAGCATGAGCTACTAGATAAGAACAAAGGAGCTATAGACTGGGTATAAACTCACAAATGATCCCATTGCATATTAGCTTCTTGAGCCAAGAATGCAAGTAATCTAATGAAACAAAAGCACATCTATTAAGACATTGATGAATCTGCCCCAGCCAAGGAGCTACAACTTACCCATCTGAGACATTCTATATGCTGTTTGTTTCTATTTGTTAAACAAAACAATATTGGGCAGGTAGAAGTCAGTTACCTACCAAGAAGAGGTGGGAAAATATATTATTGATTAAGTGGCCATTGAGGTTTGTGAGGAAATTAGTTCTTTTACATCCCAAATGATGTCAAAATTGAAAGTACTGCTGAAGTAACGAGGTTTGAACAAACTGGTTTCCTGAACTGTGCAAGTACAACTGTTCAGACATATATTCTCATCCTGTGCCTGCAACTGTAATACCAGGATAGACAACTATTCCATCATCATTTATTGTGCAGTCAAGGTATGGACACATATATTGGGTGCATAGTGTGCAATGCCAAGATATTTTTATAATGGGCCTTCTTTCAATATGGCCAAACCAAATAACCAAATAATTAGAACAACAGCATCCATGCCACCATATAGCTGAAGTTATTCTTTGATCCTCTCCAGTCTCATTTTCTTCTGTTTAATTTTACATCAACCACACTGTCCTCCTGATTCCCTATCTCTTCAGTCTTGCCTCCCTTCCTTGCTTCGTTCTCCTCAAGTTCCTTCTCTTCGCATCACTATCAAAGTATTCTATCAAATTCAGATGTCTGTTACTCTGTTGGATGGTCTTCTATACAACAGATTTCTCTTTAAATTGTCAAACACAGTTGTAGTTGTTCCTACAGAGAAGAAAACAAGAAATCATAGAGCACTTGCCTTCTATATATTCCTCACATATGGTACTGTACATGAAGAAGTAAGTTTTTATCTCTAAAGACTATTCTTTCTGTGGGATTTCCATTTTTACCATCAGATCTCTACCATGTGGGACTTTCATCAAGGAGTTATTCTAAGAAAAGAAGCAATGAGACAATTTTACCTTTCAAATTTACGAAAAACAGTACTATGAAGAAGAGGACAAAGAATGAAAAGGAACAACCAAGCCAATGTATAGGACAAAAGTGGATATCTTAAAAATCTCCCAGGCCACTGCTTCTTTAGGATATTTCCACAGTTTCAGATGTCAAGATAGAAAGGAAAGCAAATAAGGAAGCCTGCTCTCACTCCAGCTATACCACCTATGGTGAGGAAAACCTGTGTATGATAGATCAGCTGGTACAGGGACAGTACCAGCAAACAAAAATTACCTGAATTTGCCTTGGATTTTTTTTTACTAAAAAGTTTTCTGAACAAGCAAAAATTGTATCATTTCTGCATTGTTAACCAACATCAGGAAAACTTAACAGTCAGGATATTAGGGGAAGTAGGAAGTTCCTTTATAAAGAACTCATGACACTATTTTGACTGTTATTTTTACAATCTTCTTATAATTACACCTTTAAAAAAAATCATATTGAAGGGCTGGAAAGTGTTGTTTGAAGTTTGGGGGTTGTTTATCTATATATTTATTTATTTACTGGGGTATTTATTTATTTAAAGCCCTCCACTTGGCCATAGTTTTGAGGCAGCTGTTAATAACTGGGAGAAAAGAAAGTGAAAGTTGTGTTTGAGGATAACAGCACCACATACAACTGCAGCTGAATCAAGTACAGAAAGCAGATATTTAAAATCCAACTTCAATATTTTGCAATAGCCATTGTAATAAGACCAAAGATGACAGAACTCCATTCTCTCAATCTAAGCACCTGTCTCTTTCATGCAGAAAACCTCTTCTACTCATTCTAAGAGCGTGGCTAGCTCCTAAGAGCTGTAGATAAATGTCTTTTTGGAGCACCATCATATTTCTGAAGAGATCCTGTCTTCCATTCGTAGGTGCTGCCTGTTAAGCAGATTTACTCAGACCCATCCTCTTAGCTCTTCCTGATACACTTTAAAGAGAGCTGCATAAAAAAGTTCTTTCTTGCCCTTTTAAGGGCATTAGACATTGACCCAAAGCAGCATCTGCACTGTAACACTCACAAACACACACACCATGACTTTTAACCTGGAGAAGTATTCAGCTGGCATAATTTTGCCAATTATGTAAGCCATCATATTGCTTCCACACTGTATTGGGTTTCCATGGCAAGGTTTTGGTTGTGGGTGGTCTGCAAGGGTGGCCTTCTCTGTGGGAAGAGACCTGGGGCTTCCCCTGTAACAGTCACATCTTCCAAATGGCTCAAAATGGACACCCTGATGGCCAAACCTGAGCCCATCAGTGGTGCTGGTGGATCCTCTGTGATAGCATATTTAAGAAAGTATAAAAAATTCTGCAGAGCAGCTGTGAGGGGGAAGAGTGGGAAAAAACGTGAGAAACAGCCCTGAAGACACCAAGGTCACTGAAGGAGGGCAGGAGGTGCTCCGGGTGCTGGAGCAGAGATTGTCTTGCAGCTCATGGTTCAGACCAGGTGAGACAGGTTGTTCCTATAGAACTGAAGGACCACACTGAAGCAGATGTCTACCCTGAAGCCCAAGGAGGACCCACACCAGAGGAGGAGTACTTACCGCTATATCATGCAAGCATCTAAGCTAGGTAAAAATTCAAGCATTGATCTCAGAATTTCCCCCAGACAGTGGAATGGCTACAGTCAGACATGTGGCACAGCTGTAAGGCTGAATTGCATTTTTTCACAGCTATGGGAATAATGACAAGAAATCTAAGAAAAAAATATAGAAACAGTAAACAGTAATGGCAGAGGAATGTGACATAATTGAGATAAAACCAGTAAGATCTCTGAATCAAGAAAACCTTTTTAAAAGTTTTAAAAGAGGTGAGATTTAAAACATAATTGAATATATATTTATTTTTTAAGTGGCCATAGTGATGGAAATAACTTGAGGAACTTTATTTCTCTTAGGTAGGGGGTGAGCAGAAGGAACCATATTAAAGAAACACAAGCAATTATAAACTTACCTTAGCTGTGATCTTCCCTGCCTTATATGACATTCATTAGTTGACTCAGTTGCAAAGGAATTTGAGGGGTGACCTCCTTGCTCTCTACAGCTTCCTGAAGAAGGGAGGTGGAGAGGTCAGTGCTGATCTCTTTTTCCTGGGATCCAGAGACAGGATTTGTGGGAATGGTTCAAAAGCTGCACCAGGGAGGTTCAGACTGGGCACTAGGAAGCATTTTGTTACCAAGAGGGTGGTCAAACAGTGGAACAGGCTTCCTAGAGAGGCAGTCGATGTCCCAGACCTGTGAAGTGTTTAAGAGGCATTTGGACAATGCCAGTAACAACTTATTTCTGGTCAGCCCTGAAGTGTTCAGGAAGTTGGACTGATGATCCTGTTCTGTTCTGCTCTGTTCTCTTCCATTCTGTGAAAAACAGCATCTTGTATGAACCTGCTTTCTTTACAGTAAGAGTGCTAATTTCTCTAGTTCTTCAGAAATTGCAACTGAAATAATTCTCTCCAGTATCTGACCAGTATTCTCTTATTTCCACAAATCCTATGCACCCTCAGGGCATGAGAGTATTGTAATTTCTTCTCCTACACTCTAGCAAGCCTCACTTCTGTGTGCCTTTGTGTGTGGCTTCTCTAGGCATATAAGGCTTTTGTTGTTGCTCTTTGATACATTATTTTATTTCTTTAATTGTATTATTTCCATACTATAACATAATTTATTGCTTTCCATAGTTTCTTCAACATCTCTTTTTAATGGCCAGATTAAAAACTCTGCAGTCTAGTGATAGAAAGAGAAAAGTTACAGAGAAGGTTAGTCAATTTGGACAGTGTACATTCACAGGTTTATGTTGGAAGTCACCATTCATCTTCAGATCAGACAAAACATACAACCTCTTTCCTAAAGATACTTTTCTTGTGGTGGCATGTGTTTGTGTTTTCAGATTAATCCTTTGAATATGGCAGAGATTTGGATGGGGAACATCAGTTCTGCTCCATTCCTACTCCACATTAAGAGTGTTTACAAACAGATATTATTTCACAAGAAAAACATTATCAAGTTAATTTATTTCCCCTCTCTCTGAATGCTACTTTTGAACACAAAGAAGAAATGGGCATTTGGAAAGCAAGGAAGCAGGAAAAGAAGGATCAGACGCTTCTAGGAAAATTTACAACTTGAATTTTCCATGTTGCACCCATTTCACAGCCATCCTTTGAAAACATGCATGCTGATTTGTGGAGCTGTGAAAGGCTAAAATTTAAACGAAACTGAATGCTTTAGTACAAAACAGGAGCGGGTCACTTCCTGCTATTTCTGGTCTATCTGCCTGTGCCTGGAGCATGAGGGAATGAGGGAAGGGGGAAGGAGTGTGGTGGTGGAAGTGCCAAGCTGCTGAAGTTCAGAATAAATCTGTCTCCTGGCAACTCTGCACATTTGCTTTCCTTTCCCTCTACCAAGTGTTGTGGTACAGCTGAATACAAAGTCAGCAACAACTTTACGTCCTCCTGCTGAAAAAAATATAACTGAATGTTAAGGCAAAGTAAACACACAAGAAAATCAGAAAATGGAGTCTCTCCTACCCAGACACTTTACATCCTTCCATGTAAAAAGATGCTGAAAATACCACTCCATTTTTTTAAAACTAGAAAGTCATGGAAGAGGAGCAGCTCCAGTGCTGATGCCTGCATGACACTACTGCTGGATTGCCTGGTGTGCTAGTAACAATACCAGCTGCTGGGTGCTAAGACTAGTCCTCTGCATACACCTTGCTCTCTCTGTCTCTTTCTAGCTCTCTTTTTTGTGTTGGTCAGTTTTTAAATTTAAGTCTGGTATTTAACATACGACATCAATGCTTCAGGATTAACATTCAAAACTTAATTTTGGATCAGCCTCCCCTTCTCTGAGCCAGTCTGGTTCCAGGCACAGATGGCATGTTTCCCTTGATCAACTCTTTACTTCTTTCATCACAGAAAGAAGTGAAGAAACCATGAAGGTGGTTTTAACTAACACATGATTGTTATCATAGCTCAGATTAAGAAGGTAATATCCAGCTCAGTGGTGGTAGCCTCTGAAGATGAACTAACTCCTTCTCTTACAATTGTGGTATTGAGTTCAAATCTGCATATATGATGGACAGGCAAACCCTGCTTTTCATAGGCACAGGCCTCAACTTACAGATAGACAAGGCCTCAAATGACACAAAAACGCTCCCTAGCACACTCCATTTGTCTAAATCACTTTCTGTCCCTGAAGATAAAAGAAGAAAATCCATTTTAAGAATGAACCTGCTCATAATATCCATATTTTCCCAGTAAGGATTTTTCAGGCAGGAAGTAGTCCAAATGGAAAGATTTAAAATATTCTTAAATTTCTTTTATGAGCCAGTCTATCAGCTCCTAATTTTGTAGACCTTTTGACATAATCAAAGGCAGCTTTCCCTCTTGTCTTACAGGTACTCTGTTTCAAGCTGAAGCCAGGAATAAGCCTCTAATGTGACTGAGGTGACTGATCACATTAGAAAGAGTAAAAACCAGTGACAGAAAATTCACAGAGAACTAGAGGCCTGCTATGTTTTGCATGATTCACTGTTGACCAGTGAATACATTTATAAAATGACAGCTTAGAGACGGGGGAAATAAGAGTAAGTGCAAACAGCATAAGGCATTTTTATCACTTTTCTCCATCTCTAGTAACAAGAATGGCAAGAAGAGGGGTATCTCCTGCTCTCAAAGTTAAGACAAATGCAGAATTTCCTTTGCTAAAAGGTTTCCTCAGTAACTTGGCAGTGTGCACTTGTTATTCCCCAAACTTTCTGTCTGCTCTGAAATCCTGTGCTACCCTCCTGTGACATTTTCTTGCATAAGCTCCACTGAAGTTTGGGTCTATTGTTTCACAACAAGGGAGCTGATCCTTCAGCAGTTACTTATTTATTGAGGTCACTTGAGGTCAGTGATGTGGGTTTTATGGGGTTCTTTTTTTTTTTTTCAGAATATGGTCAGTCTGGTCTGCTGGAATTCTTTTAATTTTGCAAAGGAGGAGGTAGGTGGTGAAGGAGTTTTGTTTTAAAATTACGTACATATCAAACGCATGCGTCTATACCTGCATTGTATCTATAACTGGCTATTTTCAATGCATGTCACCCTCCTGCCACAATTTTGGTTTGGTATTAATGGACTCATGGTTTTTCATGAGCAAGATCTTAGTTCTTTATTTTTCACAGAGGGTTGTTTCTTTTTTTGTTATGCAGTAAGGAAGGGCTACTCTGCCTTACCTCTCACATTTCCTTCTTGCCTGGGTGACAGGGGATTTGTTGACATTTGCTGCATGCCCTGTTGCTATTATAAATCGGAAGCTACATTTCAAGCTTCAGCACACTCAGAGTTAAGCTGCACTGGAAAGAGGACAATGGAAAATATAAACGTAAGAAATTTGAAGATGTGGAAGGAGAATTATTTGGAGGAGGTTTTTCTTTTATTTTAAAGCATTTAAGAACAGAATGAAAAAAAAAAATCCCTTACAAAGTGTGTGTGTGGGGGGGGGTGTGCTTTGTTTTTAAAGCTGGATGCCTAAGTTAAGGTTCTAACTCTGTGTTTAGTCATCAGAGTTTACCTCCACTAAAGCCATTCTGAAATCTTCCCCTGAAACAATCCTCAAGACAAAAAATATAGATTGTGACGTGAAATATTTTCCAGAACCCTGAAAGTGTCTTTCTATATAGTTCTTATTATCCAGATTTTAATGAATTGAGAAATTTGGTTAAAAAAAACCCAGACAACACACACACACTAAATGAAGAGTTTCAGATTTCATTTTAAAAAGCTTTTCATTTCTGTTTGTGTAATACACAAAAAAACAAAACAAAAAAAAAAAAAGAAAACCAACTATTGAAAAAATAAACAAAGAAAAGTCAGAGCAAAGTTAGTTTTACAAATCAGGCCAAATAAGATATTTCAGCTGACTAGAATTCAAATATTTCAAGTTTCATTTTATAAGACATTTCTGGAAAAAGTTGTTCTCCTGTGTTCTATTCCAAAATGGAAGGAGTGATTTACATCAGGAAATTTCCCTGAAATGAAAATTTGGGTTCTCTACTCCAATAGCCAGAAATTCTGGACACTTAGGAGCTCCAAGAAACTTTAAAAGGACTGTTAAGAGCAAATCAGCTTATTTATCTGGACTACTTACAATGATGTCCATCTAGTGAAAACAAATGCAATGCAGGGAGTCAATTTTATAAATGTGGCCACAGTTCAATACCACAATCCTTAAAAACTAGAACAAATAGAAAACATAAAATAATAGAGTAAGCATATAATTTGATTTTTTTTTATTACCTATTTTAACTTGTTTTACTATGTTTCTTCTTTTCTCTGAGATAACTTACTGTGTAATTTAAACCTGCAGATAATTTCGACCTCTTTCCCTTTATTATTAGCTAGTAAATTTTATTTAAGCTTGATCATTTGTAAAGGGATGGGTGGGATAAAGAGAAGCTTCTAATTTGGCATCCTGCTCTAATCTCCGGTTAGAGAGTGCTACGGGATGGGGTTTTACATAGTAATATACGGGCAGCAGATAGAGAGATTCGATACATACCCACACTTTTGCATATCAGTCGCAAGAGTGGCCCGTATGTTTTGCAGCAGTAGCTGACCAAAACAGTCCCTTTTGGACTTCAAATCAGCTAATCTCCCTATGAGGGAAGCTCTTCTATTTTATAGTTAGTTTGGGCTCGGGGCTGGTTTTCGGGGGGGGGTGAGGTGGTTAAGGCTTACTCCTGAACGGCAATCCTCCTGCCCTTAAGTTTAAGGCTATTTTCAGACTTCACCAAACGTTTGATTTTTGTAATTATCATTAGGATTTCCCCCACCCCACCCCACCCCCTTCCCAACCTCTCTCTACGCGGAAACTAAAATTGCGATTTAGATATTTAGTCCCAGCGGCCCTGCCGGTGCTCAGCAAATGGTTCCATGTCACTCGCTGCATCACAATATCGGAGCGGCGGCGCTCGGTGGCAGCTAATCCTCTGAGCCCGTTAATAAGCTTAGGAGCACGTTCATTGAAGACTGACGCGTTAGTCACAAACAGGGAGAAAATATCTACTGGGGGAAGCTGAATTGGTTTTAATCATCTGCTAATCACCAGTAATGAGACCTACTCTGGGGAAGAAAAGAAAAACAGATAGTCAGAGGGAGGTTTTGTTCTTCACAGCGGAGTAACAGGGAATGAGAGGGCAGCTGTTATTAGGAGAGAAAAGATGGAAAGAAAGGAGGGATTTGGCCAGACCAGATGAAACTTCTTCTGTGGCGCACTGTTTTGTTAGCTGAGTGTTTCTTTCATTCAGCCTCCAAAACTTCAGATCTGTCAGCCCCTCTGAAAGCCCCGGTCCACCTCTCCAAGCCGCCAAGGAGAAAAGAAGCCGCCACTCCGCCCCGACCCCCCCGGACTCCCCCCGTCCTATGGCCCCGCTCCCCAGAGCCCGCACCCCCAAGCCCCGGGCCTGGCTCCTCCAGCTGCGGGCAGCGGTGGGGCAGGGCGGCCGGCTTGGGGCGGGGGGGGCGGCACTGCCTTGGATGAGGGGTTGGGTGGTCTTCTATCTCCCTGGAAGCTCACCTGGAAGGTGCTTTCCTGTGCACTCACATGTCTACCTGGGAAAGCTGGGCTTCAAGGGCTACTGGAAATAAACCAAGAGGGGGGAAACACACCAGCCTTATTGCGGGGAAGTCATCTCTCTTTCCCATCAGTGACACCTGAGCAGAGCTTTTGCTTCAGGAAGCAGGCATCATGTTCTGCAGGTGCAAGTCGAACAGTAAGCAAGGCTATGGTTTTCAAGAAAAGCTGTAACAGGACTATGGTCTGTGCATTTTACAGATCAGCATCCTTAGTTCCAAGGTGCTGGTGAGGACCTTTGCAAGACACTGAATATAGCAGGTCACTCAGTTCCTTAACAGTAGGCCCTGGGTATCTGCTCCAGCTAGACCATGATGACTTTGGTTTTTTTAACTGGGTTTAAATTTGGGGTTATAATTGTGCATCTGGTTCAGAAAGAGGAAGAAAGCCCTTAGCTACTTTTTTAAAAATCCAAGCTGGGAAGAGCTCTTTAAGTGATTATAAAGTTGACTAAATGTAAAAGCTTTTCAAAGGCAGTAATTTCAGACACAATTCTGGCTGCTAAGACATATCTGCGTTTCATTTTCTGTATATTTTTAGGGAGCTTAAGTGGGGTGGGTAACTCACTCATTGGAAAAAGGTTTTTTTAAATGTCATGCTTCATTTGGCTGCATGGAAAAGCTGAGTATCAGATGTCCTGTCAGGAAATAAGATACACTGATATACAATGTGCAAACATTTTATTTTGAAGAACTCCTTCACAGTCTCACTTCATGGAAGCGAGTTGCCCAACTTAGTCACACAGCAAAGAGAAGTCTACATCCTGATTTAGGTTTAATTTCTTGGTTTAGAGCTCATGGCAGCGGGAGAGCTCAATTTTTTTCTGCGTCCTCAATAATTCTTATCGCCACCATCAGGAAATGGGTCCCAGTGTACCAGGATATGGAAAGAACACTAGCCCAGGGAAAAATTTTAACTTCTTTATAGCTTTTTATTAAGAGTGGAATCAGGAATGGCTAGTCTTTTACTCTAGGATCATGACAGCATCATGTTTCTGATTTTGCAGAAGGGCTTTCTGGAGGTCTGGGGATAGGTGGTACCAATGAAAAACAAAACTCCATCTTCAGGCAGTTTTCTTAGACGTCTTGAACAGAAGGACTTGAGAAGCTTTACATGTGAGAGCAGGAAACCCTTCTCTAAATGCCTGTTGTTATGATGTGACCTTATTCTAGCACCAGCAAAAGTCCTTTAGGCTGTAGTGAGAAGACAAACCCAGTTATTTCAGAAAGGGAACAAACAAAAACAAAAACAGAAACAAACAAACAAAAGCCAGGAAAATGTAGGCTCCTTTTTCTGTGTCCTGAAAGAACTGACTCATGCACTGCCATTTACTCCTGTTGAGTTACTCCTCATTTCTCAGCTCACCTTGAAGGAAGAATAGACTGTTCCTTAAAAGTGGCTATTTATTTTGGGATCCTCATTCTCATTGGCTTCACACAGATAACCTGAAAGGTCTCACAGAAAAGAAAAAAAAAATCCCATTAGAAACCAAGCCTCTTCACAGGTCATCAAAGGCAGAAAGGAACCTCTTGCCTGCTTGTTCAACAGCAGCAGGATTTTCAAGCCATAAAAAGTCACAGACTGATGAAATATTCCCAGTGATCCCCAGCAGTACAACAATGTGCAGAAACCGGTGTTTCAATCCATTGGTTTGAAATTTAAAGCAGAAAATGAATGTAGAAAGATGTCTTTCTATTAAAAATAAAACTATCAGAGATGCCAGACACAACTAGTAGTGACCTCATATATATGCTCCTTCCAATTTGGAAGCAACTTTGCTATGATAGCGAGCACGTCATCAAAGCCTTGAGGTAATGTTTAATTGCATTCTTTTTCTTTTCTTTTTCCACAAGTATGTTCGGTCTTGTACTGATGTTTTCTCAGTTAGTTCTTCTGTCTCTGCATTTTATCTTTCTGTCTGTCAGGCTTATTAGCATACTTTGACAGATTAAAAGGCTAAGGTCAAACAAGCAAATCCCCAAAGAAATACTGCTAATTATTGTCATATGTTTTTTAAATACTTTTGCTTCTTCAAAGAATTTCATAAGAAGCTAAATTCAACTTTGCAGTATGTTTCTTTTATGAGCCCCTCCTCTACTTAACATCGCTTTTCCTAGCCACCCTCCGGTGCCCTTATTCCCATTCTCATTTCTTTAGGCAAGCAACTAGCTACTTACAAAAATGCAAGATTGTGCTTCAGATGAGTTACATTTTGTGCAAGGTACCTGGAATACATATTGATGCACTTAATAGTGTTCAATGAGCCAACAGACATGTGTTTGGGTGGCTTTTCTGTTTCCTGAGGAAGTAAAAGGTACTTTTTATTGTGGGCAAAGTGACACAGATCACCCTTCTTCTAGAATCCTGGGCTAGGAGTGTTGCATACAACTGTGGTCAAGAAAGTGGCCCTTTGGACTCCAGCATCTTCACTTTGTTCATGCGTCAAGGAGGATTGTTTTGGTCTGGAGGCAGAGTCAGGCGGCCAATAAACTGCACATTAATGCCAGATGCTGTACAAAGTTTTCCTTACCTTCAGCTTCTTAGAAGATAAAGCAGAGCAGGTAGATATTCTGAGCATGAGTGAAAATAATTTTGAAAAGAACCAAAACACAGAAGTTCAACACATGTTCAGTTGGGAAGAGTCATCACAACCACAGCTAAATAGTTTCTGTATTCTTGTTGGCCAAGGTAAATAATAAGGTAGGGGTTGGACAGATAAGGAAAGTATTGGCTTCTTGTGAGGATGAGACAACAGGTGTCTAAAATAAATAGAGGGGGAGTGCTTTTGGAACAAGATAAGCAACAAAACAACCCTGATGAGCTTAATGAGCAGGCATGTACTTATCTTATGCCTCCACTTTTCTATTAATTTCCAGACATTTCCATGCTTCAAGACAATATATCTGTTCTTTAAAGGATTAATTGTTTGATGGGTCTGCAAAGGTAGCATTGCCAAACCTTGTTCATGGCAGGTAAATCATTACATGGCCTAAGACAGTGTTCATTAGTAGCATTGTCAATCAAGTGGGAGTCCTGCCAGAGAATTGCTGATGATACAACAGGGTCAGAGGCGAAGATATTCAGTCTCCATTCATCAGATTTTTTTTTTTTTAATCAATTTACAGTGTGATAATTGGGTCAAGTTTATTGTGCTGCCCCTCAAACAATGTAGGATTTGGTAATTATAAATCTCTTGGTACTGAGACTACACAAAAAAAGAGAAAAGAGAGGAAGAGAGGAAAAAAGTAGGAAGAAAGCAGGAGAGTAGGGATAGGGTAGGGAGATGAAAGCTAATTGTTAAGATAGATAAATATTTTAAGAAAGGAAAGTTTCAACTGAAGAAGGCCTGTCTTTAAGATGAAAAAATAGTTGCGAGATGAAGTCCTCAGTTAAAGAAATTCTGCACTGAAGGTGAAGAGCTAAATTGCCATTCATGTATCTGTATCATCTGAAATTATTCCACTGATAAAACCAATGTGTATCCTTCCCAGGGGAATAATACTGCCTTCAAAAGTATTGTTTCTGCTGTGTTGGAGACCCTTTTTGTAAAACGTTTTACCCTTCATCTGCGCAGCTGTGCACGCCTGTGTGCATATATGTGTGTGCAAGGTCTGTGCACTGACTAGATCTCTGCATCACAAGATTTAAAAAAAAAATAATATGGAAGGAGAAAATGAAAAGTCTCTTTCTAAGGCAGAAAGAGGAAGGCTTTCTGCAGGAAAGAAAGTCCTCTTCTATCAGCCTGGTCTGGCTCTAATTTCCAGGGCAAATGTCCAGCACTGTATTTCCAGCCCAGGAAAAAGGGTTTGTAAGCCTCCCTCCCATAACCTGCACCCTTCTCACACTTATGCCAAAGAGTTAAAACAAATGCTGTTGCTACCATGTACAGGCTTTCTGTAAACTGATGTTACTGGTAAACGTGTGCTTGCTTATCTACTCCTCAGTTTGCTGTTTGGCTGATTTCAGACACATGATAAATAGACCACTCCTAAAATTCCGTATAATTACATTTAAATATAATTTTGGGCAATTAAAACAAGTGGGAGAGGAATTCATATAAAATATGTCTCAAAATAAACCTATAAAATATCTGAGTGGTGCATTACAGGGTGATATCTTAAACTACCCTTCACACAGCAGCCGTGCTCATGAGCTTCTCTCCTCAGACCCTGACTTCTTTCTGGGACTCATCAGGCTGATGCTGAACATATTTAAATCCTCCCCATAAAAGGTTTAGTCTAAGTTGCTTCTCCAGTACTTGTTTGAACATTAAATATGCAAATAATCATCATTACACTTCCAACAATTACACATGTTTGCGAGCACCATGTCAAGTACTGGCAGCAGTGCAATCATTTGTAAAGACAAATATTCCATTCCAAGAGATGTCATGCTGCTTAGAAGATTTCTTTTTGTATTAGTAGCCACACTGCTGCTTCATAAAGTGTGCAAATGAACGTGACAGTGCTGCCAATAGCTGCCAGTTCCTTCCTCTCAGCAGAGCAGATGTCAATCAACCATCCCAAACAGACAAGGCCTCGGTACTGCCGCAGACATTAAACATGTAGGTTGGAGAAGGGAGGGCACAAACAACACAGGCAGCGCAGGGGCTCAGCTTACTCCTCTCTCTCCCTCTCCCTCTCCCTCCTCCTTCTCTCCCTCTCAGCCTCTCTCCCTCTCTGAGGAGGCCCGAGGCCTTTGGAATATTTTAATTTCTGATTTCTGACTATATTATCGCATGTTTGTAACAGGCGAATTGTAATTTGTAGCTCTGAGGTGGTATGAAAAGCTGCCTGTGACCGTAGGACAAACGCAGGCATGTGTGGCAGACTTCTCTCCTCACTGCTCTTGCAGTGCTCTTCCTTTTCTCTTCTCCTCTTTATGTAGTTATGGATAATTGTCATCATCCACTTTTGTCACATCCAAAGTAGCAGCTTAGAGAAGATGCGACTTTAGTCAGGACTAATCTTGCCTCCTCCTGAAGTGGGAAAATCCCAAGTATTTCAGGGTCCTATTGATAACCCTTGTGCTTTTTTTCCATAAAAGACGGATGACTCTGGCAAGCTTGGGAGACTGCAGATAATGGGATTGACTTGGTACTTAAATCTCAGTGAACCAAGACAGCATAAGTAATTAGTGAATTGGATCCATACCGGGGTGCTAATGATGGCTAATACTGCCCCACACCATTCTAAAAACCACAAGATACACATCCATCTCATTCAGATAAAACCGAGGGGACACTGCTTTTGCAGGCATCATTTATTTCTTCCTTAACACAGAATTTATCCGCCGTAAAAAATAATAATCTAATTTTCCTGGAGTGACATCCAGAAGAACAAGTGACCATTCTGTCAGAAGAGTTCATTATGATCACAAATACCTCTGGTGTTTTTAATTAAGAAAGGCTAATTAAGAGAAACTACGCATTTATCTTCTTATCTAGTTGTCAAGGGAAAAGTCACAAACACTAACTATATGCTGTTTGAATGGGAGAGGCAAGAGGCAGTTCATATTTTTAATCTTCTTTCCTTTTTTTTTTGTTTATATTTAATTTTTCATTTTCAAGCAGACCAAATTCTCACAAAGGAGAAAATTCACTTAAAGAATTTATGTTTTTAATCCTGTGCTCAAACTTTTATTAAGTATAGTTCAACTCCACTTCCCAATTTTTCTCCAGGTTAGTATAATTGTGTACAAACTACCATTCTGCCTCATTTTTCTTTCCCCACGGAGTGATAGCATTTTATCAGGATAATTTAGATAAATGTCTTTCCATAGGGTTTGCTTATCCTTCCAAGAGCTATGATCGACAAACAGCCACATAAGATAAATGGAATTGTGTTTTGATCAAATGTATTCTCATCTAAAAGTACAGAGGGTTTCAAGGTGAGGGGAATGACTGTTTTCCTCAGATGTGATCGTCAGAGGGTAGTCCTTCCCCCGTGCCCTCTGGTTTGTTACAGTGGCTGTGAGTTAGGATGTTTCTGCACGTGAGCGTGCGCATTGCATGTGTCAGACCCTAAAACCAGGGTCGGCTTTTTGGAAGATGTGTCGAACTAAGAGTCTTAGCAAAATAGTTTACGCAGATAGTTGAAGACAGGGAGGAGTCTATTTGGGGGGGGAATAGCATGCAGAAACTGGGAGCCCAGGCACCATCCAGCTTTCCTGCTGCCAGCTAAATCCTAAAGCCAGACAACTGATTTTGCCTCTTTCAGCTTCTTCTTTGCAATTTCTCCAGTTGTTATGGGACTTTAAAAAAGGTGCAACTCGGGGCAGGCTTGGGCTGTAGTACGTAAAGGGTTAAGATGCAACATTACTGATTAACTGCAAAAGAGACTCCTGCCAGATACCCCCCCCCCCCCCCCCCTTTTCTTTTTTTATTAGGATTAAGCTGAAATCTTTCTTTTCCCTGGCTGTCAGAAGAGTCTTAATTCTGTGCTCGGTTATTTCGGCAAGTACCTCAGTAGGTGTGTGTGTGACCACAGTAGGAAATGCTTTTTAAGGAGACCTTCATATTCAACATTTGAGGAAAAAAGTCTATTTAATACAGGGGCTCTTCTTTTTCCTTCTCAATCTGTAACTGATTAGGAGGCATTCAAAGCTAATGCAGGATGAAAAGATGGGCAGATTCTCGTCTGAGGAAGTGGAAGGTGGGGGTTGGTTGGAATAGGGATCTGAACTGGACTAGAACAAACGCAAGTTTTAGTTGGGATGAGGCTGAAGTTTTAGCTCAGAAGCAGGCAGGCTGCCCTACATCAGCAGAAATGCTCTCACCTCGGTGACTATTTCTGCTTCTCAAAAAGCAGAGATCTCCCCTGAAAGTAGTGCTTTAAAGGCTGCAGCTTTAATCTCATCCTTTCTATCTGGGCCAGAGATTTTTGTTTCTTTCTTTCTTTCTGCCTTGCTGCACACAAGAACTTTAGGCTTCTGTGGTTGCTAGATGCATGTACTTCTAAAATGGCAGGCATTTTAATAATACTAATAAATCACTCCATTCTTTAAGTCTAAAATTGAACTATGCTTACTCCCCAAACAGATTTCCTTTTACTTTTCTGTTTACCACTGACTTACCTGGTTCTTGCTAGCTTTTAGATTTATTGTAATCCTTAAAAAATATATAAAAATAATAAAATTTTTTAAAAAATGTATTGTCACTGTGCAAGACTGAAGTACTTTGACCTTAGGAAATCTGATCTATTTTAGTCTACATAGAAAACCAGGATTCTCATTTCATAATGAACAACATTTATTGGAAGCACTGCAGTCTCGAGGGGTATGACAGGAGTATGACAAAATACTGTTAAGATGTGAGGATACACCTTCTGCAAAAGCAGGACACTGTTTGTTAAGGAAAGTCCCTTTTCTTAGGTTTCATGCTATAACTGTTCCTTTCCATGAGTTTAGCTTTTGGAAGAGCTTCATTGTTTATGTTCCTAACAGCCTGCATTTCCCCTTGAATATGATGAATACAGCTGCAGGACCCTGCATCACCAGTTTTAGGAGTCTGTCAGATAGTGGGGGTCTTTAAAGAGTTTTCTAGCAGAAAAAGAAATGCCTCCCCTCTTTTGACTGAATTTCCTCAAATATTTAGTAGTTACTTCAATTTCTGCTGTCCTACCTGGAAACAGCCCTAAGAATTGCAGTCACTTATAGAAATAATCACATCATTGGACAATGGCATCTAAAATACTGCAATTCACAGGTTTTACTTCTGGAACATTATTCCCCATTTTTTCTCACTAAACAAGAAGACTTTGGCTTGACTTAGGGGAAAAAAAAACCTCAACCAAAAAAGCTAGAACTGATATATGATCTATCCACTCACACCTTAGGCTTAGATAGACCATTAGCAGAATTACAGAGCTTGTAGTAAACAGTATTAAATCTCAGACACTTGGCTAAAAGCAGGTTCTATATACAAGGTTATAGAAAAGGAGGCGTCATTTCTATGAAAGTACTAACCTTCCCCAAACTAATAGATGTATTTTTTTCCATAATTTTTAAAAAGGAGGTAAATTCATTCCCACATCTTTTTTAATGAGACTTGGAAGGTTAAATTAAAAAAAAACCCCAAGCAAACAAAAAAAAAAAAAGGTTCAGAGTCCTTACATGTATCTGAAGGTAGACTATACTAGTTAAGTTCTTTTTGATGCTGAAGGGTGGAAGTCAAGATAGCACTTGTTTTTCCTATTCATCAGAGAAAATAACAGGAGCTGCAGGAGCATTTTCACTAAGGGAAGAAATATGGAAGAATGAATTTTGAATCCCTTTTTCCTTTTAGAAAATGTACAGATTTTTTGTTGTCTGCTGTGGGAGAGTTTTAGTGCACATAGGTAAGTAGTACAGATAGAAAAGGTTTGTGTAAAGGGAAGATGGAAATAGTACACAGAACTGTTTCATTCAACTTCTGGTTTTCCTTTTCCATGATTAAGCACACATAGCAAAAAGAGAGAAAGAAATGGGTCTTATTTTAAAGAAAGTAATTCAGAATACCATTCTTTGCTTTGTACATCTTATAGCAGATATCAGGATGCTGCTGGAAGAGTGCCAGAATTGAAAGTAATTCCCCCAACTTGAGCAAACAGTTCTGAAATTTGCCAGTTGCTGGCATATTTCCACTGGTTTGAAAGTTTGAAAGCAAGCTAAAAAATTTAGGGGTAGTTTTTGTTTGTTTGTTCCTGACCACTGATAGCACGAGTTAGCAGCTGGTAGGAGAATAAAGGAAAATGTGTGTGTATTGGCAGCAGACAATTTATGACATGAAGCGATTATTCTCTCAGAGCCTTAAACATCAGAACTTGTGTCTTAAAAAATAATAATTTGCTTGGACAATTTTACAACTGAGCATTTAGGTTTTTCCCATTTTTTCCTCCTTCAAAGATGTGTTGGAATTTGTAACCAACAAGATACATAATTTATCAATCTTGTACTCTTTTTTTAAGAGGCATTTTTCAATCTTGGGCCTTTTAAAGTCTTGTTCCAATGATAGCTTGGTAAACCTACATCTCCACCTAGTGGTTTCACAGAAAGGTGAAGCAATCATTTTTCAAGCAGCCTGGACACCCAGACGGGTTGCAGTGCAGCACCGCTGTGAAGAAACTACAATCTTTCTAAGAGAAATATTTTAAAAGTTGTGATTAAATATATAGGTACCCATTCTAATTGAATGTTGAAATTTTACTGCCATATGTCATTATATAATGGCTCTTTTATTTCTTAATATTCTTGAATCATTTCAGCTCCCAGCAGAAAAACTTCTAAATTTTAACACAGCATCAGTTCATCCTGTATTTTCTGTAATCATTCCTACAGCATGCCTGGCCAGTGCTGAAAGATTCTTGTCTTTCCTGTCCCACATCTCTGCAGCAAAGTTTGATGCAAGCCCCAAACTAAGCACAAAACAATTCGCAAGAACTTGAAAATGCCCTGGGACCTCTCCTTTGCAGAGCTATGGTTTTTTATACCCTCTGGTGTAGGATACTTTATATCTGCTGTGAAGAATTTTTAGGAAATCAATGAAGGGAACATGTGTGCACAATGCTCATGACTTAGCTACTAGAGCAGAAAGGATTTTTAAAAGCTGTTCTGTACTTTCCTCAAAAGCTTAATGTTGTCTTTTCTTGACTCTCTAAATGCTTCTTTCTCCAAATGCTTTAACAAAATTATGAAGGATAGCTCTGAAAGATTCTTTTTTGGAGCAGAGGGATTCGAATTGCTGAAAAAAGCTCCGGTGCCTACACAGTTTCTCACTGTCCCATATAATTATTGTAAATCATCCCTGCAAGAGCTACCCAAAGCATAGAAAAAAACCTTCAGGTGCCCAAAGAAAATAATATCTTTCAGTACCAGCAAATGCATTCTGTTTTAAAATAAATCCCAAAATATAGGGAAAAATTAAATTAGTCTCCTGATCCTGTCCAAAATATCTTTCTCAGCTACAGTTTTCATTCCTCGGTCATGTCTCTGCAGTGCTAAACCACTACACACAGCAGTGAAAATCTAAGTGTGTTTTGTGGGGTTAGAATCCCATTCTTTTAACAAAGCAGTCAGTTCCAAAGAACTATTCACAGTGCACAAAATAAAGTGTGTGCCTAAACCTGTGCAGGACTGAATCCTTCACATGGACAGTAGATGTACTGTTAATTAAATGCTACTTGTAATAAAATATATTAGAGTGATTGAAGCTGCTGTAGCTGCAGTGAGCCTAGAAAGTACAATAATCCTTCACTGTAATGTAGAATCCTCGTGTCAGAAACATGTACAGTACTTAGAAAGAGTATAATTAATGCACATTAACATATATACTCAGAGAGAGAATATATGAAGAGGGTGCTCTGGGACATGGTTAAAACTTTTGTGACTTCAAATTAGAGAAATTTGGAAAATCTCCAGTTCAGCAATTTAAAATGATTAAATGGTATCATAATGGTGCCCTAAAAAAATGAGCAAATGTGAGGAAATGTGGGAATGTGGTTTTATTTCATTAATGAGATGTTCCAGCCTTAAATATTGTTTTCCACAAATACAATAAATATTGATTTTCTCAGATAATTAAGAATGGATGGTCACCCACAAATAATTAAACTAAATATTAAGTCTTGTATAGTGAAATGAAAAATTAGATGCTTATTTCAGAGGTGGGTAGCATGTGAAGGTCATTAGACAGTCCAAGGTCAGTATTGGATTAAAACTGCGATCTCCCACTGAAGGGCAAAGAGGAATTATTTTGGAGAAGGGACATTTTACATGGCTCAGGCTAAGAACTGCTGTTAACTGAGATGGTCACTGTTTGAAATTTGGAAATGGAGGTGAAAATAAGAGGTCAAAACATAAGCTCATTTTCCTTCTCTTAAATAGCGAGACCTGTAGGGCACTCTCAGACATCATAATGTCAGCAAGAGATCTTATCCAGGCTTTCCCTGAGCTCTTGTGTGTTGCTGGGCTCCTTCTGAGCATTTAGGAATGGTGTCCTTTCCTGCATGCTATATCTGACACAAACATGTCACAAATGGATGCCGAGTACTTTTGACAGCACCCGGTTAGAAGCAGTTCGGACAGACAACACGAGTGCTGGGAAACTTTGGAGGAGCTTTTAGACAGAAAAATGGAGCTGGTTGATAAGCAAGAAGGAGATGACAAACCCCATACAAGCCATTTCCTTGTTACTTTTGCTTGTGACTGATGACTTTTTGACATGTCAGAAATAGATAAAAATGTAGGCTATATAACTTAGCAGAAAAGAAAAAAAGTGACAATGTTGTTGATTTTTTTTTCTGGTTTACATGAAGCCCGAAAAGTGGAAATTCAGCATCTTTAGGAAGAAAAGGTCAAAGCCCATCTGAGTTGTCCAGTCTTGCTTGCCTATTGTTTGTTGGTCATTCTCTGTCCAGCTGTTTAAATCCATGCTAACTAAGTCCTTTAAGTAATCCAAATAGTCAATCAAAGAAGTGTGATTGAGGACTCTTCATTGGCTGCCACAGCAATAAAAGGGCCAGGAATGTTGGTTTAATGATATATGTAAGAGGATGAAGTACCTGGTGCTCCTACTTGAAAGATATTTTTGTTTTTCCTGTCTGTAAAATTCATGCTCTCTCTCACAATAAGGGTAGCTCTAACAGAAATCTAGAAAATTACTTTCTCAGGAAAAAAATGAAACAATATGTGGCATTGGATAAAATATCTTCCAACTGTTTAGGAAAATTACAGGCCCTACAAATATTACAGAGAAATTAAAACTCAAAATAGCAACTTTGCTTAAGTTCAGAGTTGCAAATATTTCAACCACTGTAGATTTCTCATCTGTTAGAGGAGATTTCTCATCAAATATATCTTCAAGAGAATTATGTGAAACATAAGCAGTGGACAGAGCTAGCCACTGAATGGCAGTCTTCATATTACATTGTCTTTGACTTAAAAAGAGGAGTAATTGTGAGCTCGCTTTATGGATCTTTTAGTTTTCCAATACAACCAGCTCATGCCTGACAGGGTGTTCTATGCTCATGTATAACAGTTAAGACTTTCAAGGAAGTATTGAATATCACAAAGGATTTATCAAACATGTACAGCAAAGTTGACATAATGAAACTCAGATTATTTTATTATAATATCATTGTTGGAGCTGAAAAAAAAGAAAAGCAACACCCAACAAAACAAACTCTCCACATAAAGCAAAACCCTTATGTAATTCCCAATGCCTTTACAGGTCAAGGGACAAAGCAAACCCCCCCCCCCCCAGTTTTAGCATAACATTATTGGAAAACTTCTTGTGTCCTTATTGCTAGGACTGTTTCTCTCCATTTTTCATAAATTAAAAAAAGCATGAACTCTGGATGAGTCATTATTTCTAAAACCTGGGGACTCATAAATAGAGAGACCATCACACAAAGTTCTTCAGTTACAGACATATATTTAATCAGAAATTTATTAGAATAAACTGATATATGAACTCTAGTATTATAACTAATATGTTAATAAAATTCTAGTGTAAATTCATAAACTCTAGTATTAAACATATTTTGCGTTTTGCTTCTCTCCATAATCCCACTGATTAAATTTTTTTATAAAGTTATTCTTTCTTTATTTTTTTTCTTTTGAGGGGGGGTGGGTGGAAATGGTGCATTTTCAAGTATAAGCCAAATTTTCTCCCATCCATGTCAATTTTAATGTAGCTTTACCTAACTTTTCTTAGAAGTCCACACTTCCTGTGAAACATTTCCTTCAAAAACCAAAAATCCTGACCTCCTTCAGTCACAAGGGAAGTGACCTGCAAGAGTGTTTTAGCACCTACGTGAGCAGCATGGCACTGCAGAATGCCTTGTCCATACCAGTGGTGGGAAAAGGCAGCTTTTCTTAAGCCTATTCCTCCTACTTCTGTTTTTTTTCAATCACTCCCACCCCCTGCCAAAAAAATATCAAGATAGACTTAAGTTTTGTTCTTTAAAAAATTAAAACCAACATATGCCCTATCTTTCATCTGACTGTGAATATTTCATTGGTCAGTATTCTGGGAACATCTAATATTACTGCATTAACACTGCCACATATAATAAGCAGTGCAAACTGACAAAAATTGAAAGTATATGGGGGAGAAAGGAGTGCTTGAAATCTTAGTTTAGTTGAAGTCCAAGGTAGCATTTACCTGGTGATTTCAATAAAGCAGGGTTCCAGTGTAACTGATGACAAAACCTTCTGACTGATTCCATTGGTACATAGATTTTTGAAGCCATATAAAATATTTTCCTTATTTGTAGTAAGTGTTTAAATATATATGCATATATGCATTAATAGATATTGTCGAGTAACTTAGAAAAGGAAACAATATAAACAAAATCACCTAGAGAAACTTTAGATGACATTAACAAATTAGAGTTATTGATGTGTCTCCTTTGTGTAGACTCAAAGTTGTAATGGAGAAAAAGGAGAAGAGGATGCCAGGAACATGCAAGGTAGTCCATAGAGAACACAGAGCAAATGTACAAAGACAAAAAAAGAAAAAACAGAAAAAAAAACCACAAACACCAAAAAACCCAGAATGATAAAAGTTAGAAAAACATAATCATACAGAATATTTAGCGTTTATTAGCTAGGCTCATACGCAAAACACCTTTCACCTTTAAAGAATGCAAAATGATATTAATATCCACTGCACTATTTCTGCCCTGCACATACACAAAAAAAAATTAATGGATCTATTCAATCTGATCAAAAGGTTTAGATTTAAATTTGCTAATAGTAACTGCAAGTTTAGTACAAATAAATTTGATTCAGAACTGAAGTTCCGCAACATAGCCCAGCCCACGTTTATGCAGCAGCTGCCAGAATTTGCTTCAGGTATTGTTCATCTTTCAGTCCACCATTTAGTAAGGAGCTGTGGAAGCCTTCCCTTGCAAAAATAGAAATTCTTTTCTCTTTTAGCATTAACAATTTCCTGTGCCATTAATATTTAAACCTGCAATGGTTTTGTGTTGTGAAACAGTTTCTGTGCACTTGTCTGCTGTATACCAGAATTTGCAATATTCTAGGCAGCATCTGCTGCAGTCGGTTTTGTATGAGATTTTTGAAGTTTGATGCTAAAGTTCACAGGCTGAGTTGTGTTTCTCAGCTACTCCAAAGACACACAAAACCATGTAGATAACAGTAGTGCTTGTCTCTAGATCTGACAGTTGGTGGTCCTCAGAGTGATCACTTCCAAAACCTTGGCAAAGCCAGAACTGAAAAGACTTAAGTGCCGCCAGTAATACGTTAGTAGGGCTCTTTAAAGCCTTGAGCTCTGCAGGATTTTCTGATAAGGATTTTCTGGGAGTTTAACACAGTCTGAAGTGTATGGTTTCCAGCAGTTGCAACCTCCACAGACTATGTAAGCCAGGCTCCTGAGAGGCATCGTCTGCAACGTGTGACTCATGGGAGACCTGTCCCCAGAAATGGTACGGAAGGGCTGAACCCTTCACTAATATCCAGCTGGAGAAGGCTCTCTTCTGTTCACTAGCCTTGCTGACTGAGAGACCTAATATCTTTGCTTAAACAAAAGTTGCTCAGTCTTTCAATTTAGAAAAGGCAAAAGTATCTCTTTTTTGCTCTTCAGTTTAGACTTTTTGAAGTAAAACCACCATTAACACAATGCTATAGGTCTGATAACATATCGTTATTGTCTAAGAAAATAATAAGATTGTTGGAAGCACCTGTTAATGTTCTCATACCAGTGACCCATATTTTTATGCAAATCCACAAATGCTCCATAGTTACAAAAAATGTAACAATAGGCTGTAATTTATAGCAGCAGCAGCAGCAGCAACACCCCAGTAATGTTCTTGGTTGCTAATTGATCGTTTGCTACAACTACTTTCCGTACAGACACGAGCTAGTAGCACCATTAGAAGTTAGAGGTCTAGCAGAGATCCTGCTCAAACAAAAGAGCCCAGATGGCTGACTGGTACACAACAGCTACCAATGCTAGCTTTTATCTACGGAAGCCATCTTTGAAATACAGGTCAAATCATGAATGAAGCCTGCGGAGGGGATCTTTAACTATCAAGCCAAGCTGTAGCAGATAGTTGAATGGAACACAAAATTAATTTCAAAAAATCATGAAATCTTTTAGAAGAGGCTTCCCTCATATAGAAGAAGATGAAGGGTTGAGGTAAAACAGGAGTTTATTGAGACAATCTCTTCTTGGAATGTTAATCTTTAAATATAGCTGGCATGAAAGTATCTAGCTAACAAGTTCATGAGACTTAGGTTGTACACTCTTTACACACATATAAACTGCAATGCAGTAGACAAACGCAAGCTTTGGAGGGTTATTACTGCCTAGTTCTCCTTCAACATCTCTTCTGCATCTGGTGGGCACTAACAGAGCAGGAAATCTGATTTGAGGTCCTCCTGCTCTGTCCAGTGTTAATAATTTGATAAATAATTTTCTTTCTAGGCATAAAACTCTTGATAAAAATTTGTCTTATACATACAGGGTTTTTTTTTTTTTTTTTTTATTTATTTATTCACAGTATACCAAATTTGGCTGCGACTGATTTGCTTCTTCTCTACATTCTGGCAGAAGACAATTTTTGTGTGTTGACTGCCACCATGCTTGAAATGTGAGGGAGCGATGCACAATCTGATAAAGTTCTCTTCAAGGAAGTTGGGGGTTTTCCATTTTTTTGAAAATTCAACTCATCTCAAGTCCAGATTTCTTTTCAGAAGATATGCTCCAACCTTAATTGGGGTGCCCAGTCTGAGGGTAAATGGGTGAAATTTAAGGGCCAGCAATATATAAACAGTTTCTCTAAATAATCTCACAATCTTCAATTCTATGCATTTAAAATGAAGAATCTTTCAGTATGCAGCCTGAAACATGTTAAGCATTCTTGGAACACGGGCAAAGCATTTACACCCAACAAGTAACTCTACATCACTTGCACAGTGAATTCTTTCCCACTATGCATAAATTTCAGTATAACTGACTGCAAGTGCAGATGAACAGGGTAGCAAGCACAAGGACTGTCTCCCCAGCCTTGCTTCAAAGCCATTGTGCAGTGGCTTGAAGCCTCTTCAAGCCGTGTGGCTGAAACCTGGGTCTTAATACCACACTTTCGGCAGTCCAAAAATATAGCCCTGTGATGACAGGGTGACTCTTTGGTACTGCTTCTGAATGAGTCTTTGAAGTGAGGAAAGACAAGATAGATCCTTAGAATCATAGTCTGAGAAAAAAAACTTTGCCATCAGACCTATTAGCAGTGTCTCTGCTTTGCCTGGAAGTTTAAAAGCATAACCATAAAAAGGCTAAAAAATATGACAGGAAGTGGCAGGGGGCAACAGCATATGTGGTAAGAGAAGATAAGATGATGAGTGGTTTGAGAGCAGTTAATATCCCATTTGGCTTCTTACAAAGGTGCACATTACAGAAGGAAAGATTGCAAGCCTTTTTATTCTTTACCTTAGTGTCTCCAAGTTGTCTGGAGGTACGATGAGCATTGTTTTGGTGGGAAACACTTGGGAGCTGCGTTGTGTCTGTTGCAATATGTCAAGTCAAACATCTGAGCTGAAGAAGTGCCTTGATTTTGCTCAATTAGTACTGTTTGCTTTGTGGCCTTCCCATTAGCAAGTATAAATTTGTACAGTGGTCACCATTTAAAGATCAATATTTACCAAGGGTTATCACATCATCAAGCCTAGGACACTAAGTAGTTCCTTAAACTTTGAGCAGAAAATAATACTGCAATCTGGTAAATATTTAACACACGTATCATTTTATGGTAACCGCCACTTTTGATGCTGGTGTTCATTGCCTCTTCCTAGCTAAACCTTACATTAAATTACATTGCACTGAACTTAGGCTTCAATTCAGCTAGATTTCATTTAAAGGAACTGAGAAGAGTATAGTGAAACTGAATATATAATCAATATAATGAAAATAACTACTGAATGATCACTTTCGTTTTTTTTTGCTGTTCTCTAATCCCAAAACATTGGATCCAGCATGGGTTCTCTGTGGATATACTGAATTTATGGCTAAAATATATTCAGGGAAAATTAACTCAGGGTTCCATTTTCCTTTGGGTGTAATCGGAAATTCCCTGTTTGGCAAGGAAGGTTCTCCAGTAGCTAGCTACATTGTCCAGATACTTTTAATTTAACCACCCTTCCTTTGATGTGTAAGTAGCAGATGTTTAAGAGATAAGAAATTACATAGATTGTGATTACTGAGAAACAACTTAATTTCAATTCATTACTTGATGTTCTCATTGACTTGTTCTGAAAACGACAGTAGTTAGTAGGGCTGTTGGTTTTTTTAATTGACAATTTTTATGTTTTAACAATCAACTTAAACTTAACCTATGCACACCTCTAATTTTGAAACACATCATTTGCGAGCTAATACATCACTTTTTCAGTGTAAATTGGAATTATTTCCAAAATGGCTTCACTTTAATTATATGTGTGTGCCACTTAGCCAGCTTGTTTCCTGTAGGCTATGGAAAAAGGTAAGGAGAAAGTAGGAAACAACAGTTTTGCTTCTCTCCCTTTCCCAAAATCCCTTCTCTTCCAGTTTTCTTGAGAAAAAGAAAAAAAAAAGAAAAAAGAGAAGAAAAAAAAAAGAAACAAAGAGGTATTTCAAATGAGCTAGAGGAAGGGCTTGGCAAGGGAGATTAGGTTTGGGTATTTCTAGTGGGAAGGCATAGAGATGATTAGGAAACTATCTCAGATACCTCATAGCTTTCAAATATTGTGGATTTGTTGATAAAAGTAATAATGTTCACACAAATATTGTTGGCATTTGACTTTGTACCTTACAAAATTTTGATTAATAATGCAGAACAATAATAAACTCAAGATGGCATATGTTGAATGGCTTAAAAAGTACATTTTTTTCCTTTAATTGCAAACAGGGAATTCTCACAGAAATTATGTTTTCCTAATCAGGTCCTCAGAGATCATTTTTTAATGCCATGCTGTGAAATATTTGTATTAGTGCAGAGGAATAGACTTAGGATAGGTGTCTGGAAGAACTTTCTGAGATTTCTGAGCTATATAAAGAGGATACCTAGGAAAGCTGCAGTTTCTCAGTGAAGGTTTTTAAGAACTCATTAAGCAACATGTTGGGGCTGTGTAAATTGTCTTGCATATGATTCCTAGTAGAGATACGATCTAGATGACCTTTGGAGACCCCTCCAGAAGTGCATCTGCACGATTCAAGAACACATTGATCAATAATAAAATTTGAGGGTGGTCAGGAAACTTGAGCAGTAATAAATAAAACAGAGGGTAGACTGCTCATGCAATGCCAGCTAGATCAACCTCCTGATAATTCAGATATAAGCAAGCAACATAGTACTGCAGCATAACCATAGCAGGAGAGCAGTGGGAAGAGAAGAAGGGGAGAAGAAGGAATATAAAAGTTAGCAGCCTGTAGCAGTATGTTAACACTGTATATGACAGAATCTTTGTTGCCAGTTCTGAACTTCCCAATCCAGAAAAAAACATCAGGACCTTAACAGTGCTTTATAATTAGCCATTGCAATAACCAACTCCAGCAAATTACGCCTGTATAGTTTATAAGTCAGGCAATGTTTGCAAAGAGAAGCATGATTTTTTATGTCTAACTAATATCACTGGAAAAAACAAAGGAGCTCTTGGATACACAAGCCCTGAATCTCCTCTTTTTTCCCCAACTGTGCCAATCTGTCTTACAAAAAGTACTGCTGGTCCTTATGAAGTCTAATTTTTTTATACCCTCTGGACATCACAGCTATAACAACCCTCCTGTAGTCAGAAACTGAAGTAACAGATGACTTGGTCCAGTCTAGGAGAAACAACATGGAGGAGAAAGACAGTCTCTTCACTCTGGCACACAGACTGACACACTCCAATGGCTGGAAGGTCAGTTAAGGTAAAGTCAGACTGGAAACCAGGTTTGCTATCAGTGACAGCAATTAAGTCCCACACAATGTATTAACACTTCTAGCAGATTCCACGTTAGAAAAAAAAAAAAAAAATTAAAAAAGTCTAGATATTTTTAGTAAATTATTTATCTCCAAGGGGAGCTGAGATTTGGAGATAAACCAAGGTGTTTAACAGGCTTTTGGTCTTTGTTAAATAGTAGTTTAAAAAATGGATAAACCCAGTTGTTGTCTTTCCTCTAATAATGTATGAATCTATAGCTCTGTAAATCAATTCTGAGATCTGAATTTAAAAACAGTGAGTAGAACAGTTTTAACCCCACTCTCATTTCTTGTTTATTGTTCTAAATTTAAGGCCAATACATCTCTCAGCTGTTGTTCTGTTCATCTTGTAAAAAGAAACAGGCTAAGGTTCCACACGATGAAAGTCAGGCAAGGCCAACATAGACAAGGTTTTAAGCAATCTCCTCAAACACCACAAATCTGTGTCTAAACCTCACAGTTTATCACGTGTTAAGCCTATCCAGATGGTAGGTGATATTCTGGTATTAACAATCCACATACATTTCCACTTCCATTGCTATAGAAAATTGCCAACGAGTCTCCCCAGTGGTCTTTTAAAAGTAAAGGAACCCACATATGCATGAATGTACACCACATATATTACAGAATCTTGTTCTGAAATAAAAATTAGTTCATAGTCATTTAGAATTGGAAATGTATAGCAGGACACAGCTTCAAATTGTATGAAATTGTGCTATTCGCAAGTAATTTCCCTAACTGCCTGTGACAGTCTAGGCTCTTGAGGATAGGACTTGGAAAAAAAAAGGAGAGTTTGACCTGAAAGCACTTTATTTGCCTGACTGTGAGAGTTGGAGCCATAGGGCTTTGCATAAACAAAGGTAGGAGTCTTCACACCACATTACAGGCATCACCACACCTGCAGTCCAGAGTGCTATCAGCTGCATGCCCAGAACTAATGTATCAGATTTATGGACTTGGGAACCTGGAGATTCTTAGTACACATACCAGGCAACAGGAATAAGCATGTAGTTACAGAGCAGACTAAACTGTCATGGAGATATAGTCACAATTAGCTGTCCGGAGGTTATAGCAAAATAAGTAGCTAGAGAAATTCCAGCCTTGCAGAAACCAGGAAAACTTCTCGTTTTCTTTTTTTTTCTTTTTTTAATTTTTAATTTTTTTTTTTTTTTTCTTGAGAAAACTGCGGGTTTATAACTTTAAAGATTACTTGCAGATCATTAGGGCTGCCTTTCAATTTCTCCAGAGGTTACTCAGCTTTTAATAGGTCCTAGCAGAAAACATAACAACTTTGCGTTGTTCCCCTGCGAACACCTTCTCCTTTCCTGTCCTTCCCCTGTGAACACCTGGCTGCATGTGGGGGTAAGGCCTGGGAGCACAGCCTCTGTCCCAGGAGAGGAAGAACAAGATGTGAAGCAACAGATGTTCAAGATGCACTGCACAGTTCTGCAGTTTAGATGAGGTGGCAATAACAGGGTCTCAAAGAAGCAGCTGGCAGAACTCTGTGAAACTGAGTGGGTTTCAGGAACTAAAAAGTCGCAAGCTTTTTGCTTCACCCTTCTTTGGCACTCTGTGGATGCACTTCACTGACAGCAAGGCAAAAACTGAAACCCAACCTCTTTGTTTGACGCCCGGACATATTACTGAAATCTTACCCAGCTATTTTCATCTGAAAACTTTTTTTTTTCCTTTTTAAAATGTCTATTTCCACCCAGCAGTTTTCCTTTCTTTATTATGGTGAGTAAACCAGCTGGCCCTTTAAAGTCCTCCAGACATGTCCACTTAACCACATGTCATCTAGAACTGAAAACCTCTGGATTGTTTCAAGTCACCTCTTCCTCAAGTCTATCTTCTCTTCTATAGTACCAGCAGGCCATCATTCCTGGCACCAGTCTGAGCATCCAGCAGCAGGGGATGTCCAAGATTAGCTGGTAGGTAGCTTGAGGCAATTCACTAAGGTGTCTAACTTGAAGAGGGTAGGATAATTAAATATCTGAGTTGGGAGGGTTCCTGTCCTTTTTAATTAGCCAGAGAGAGAAGATCCCTAGAGAGAGCACCTACTTCAGGGCACCTAAGATCAGTTCCTTGAAGAGCCTGTTTCTCTTCACTGAAATATGAAAACTGAGGGAAGTTTGCAGTTCTAAAAGTATGTATTATGTCCCTGCACCTAAGCAGTATGAGCATCCTGCCTGCCTTCTTCCACAGTTCATACATCCCATACAAGTTCAGGCACCCATAAACACTGGCGGATATAACAAGGGATATTCTTGCACAGCTACTGCCTTCACTGGTGCCTTTTTCTCTCTGAGCTGAAAGCGTGCCACAGGATTCAGAGGTTATTACAGGGTGCAGTGTGTTGTTACCCCATCCTAGCAACCCAGAGGTGCAGATTTTTGTAACACTCTCCTTTTTCTGCACACTTATCCTCTGGGGAGGATTTGCATTGCATCTCCTACCAGCACTGCCTTGGTGGTTGTGCTCCCCTTTGGAGGTGCAGAGCGCAGAAAGAGGGTCAGTGGTCAGCATCTTGAATGGCACAGAAAGTTTTCCTCCTGCCTGTTGCTTGGAGGCTCAGCAGCCCTCACAGGGTTAACCCAGAAGTGGGCTTCTGCTGTGTCTTGACACAACTCGGAAGTTTGCCAAAGAGCATTAATTAAATTTCATGCTTTTCAGAAGGCTTATTAAATGTACTCATCCCTACCAGCTCCCATACTGACATGGGCTATTATTATTATTATTATTATTATTACTTTACAATTAGTGTGTTGTTCCCTAACCACCGTTAAATGCAACTGGAGAGTGTTTCTGAGTTAATACTTTAAGACCAATAGAAACTACAGAAAGCACTGAGAATTATAGAAGAGACCTTTATTTTAGATGTCAAAGTACTTTTCCTATGTTAATATTTTTAGGGAAATGCTTCTTCCTAGTTCTGTCTTAATTTATTCTAGACTCAAGTAATGCCTTGATCTGAGATGTGTCTGCATTTTAGAAAGGTGCAGTATATTTTGGAATGGGAAGAAAAGGGAATAATTACTACAAGAAAATGTGTGGCAAAATATTTCTGGAGTGTTTGGAAGAAAACAAACTGTTGAAAATACGCAAATTTACCCAATTATTCTTGCCTTACATTTATATGTTTTGGGTTGTTTTTTTTTTCAGTTGTTATTTAAACCCTATGCTATCAATTCAATGCAGTAATGTGAACTTGATAGGATCTGCTGCCATAGATTGTTTAGCCTGATGATGGATGTCAGAGAATATGACTGTAAATAGGATTGTGCACGTGCTCAGCCCTTTGCAGTGCAACTTGTGATAGCATCCTCATGGTGGATGGTATAAATTGCTGAGAGACATCACAAAGCTGGTCAAAGCACTATGCCAAGATCAAGTAAATGCTATTCAAATCCCTACTTCCCATCACAGGAAAGTCTATTGCAACAAATACACTAAGATGTTCGGTATTTGTAGACTTCAGTAATATGGAGTGTTCATTAAAGACTGCATGTTTTAGGACCTTTACTTTGTGTTACATTCAAGCTCAGTGTGGAGAACTGTCCTGCTTTTCTTTGGTTGGGTTGTGCAAAAATCAGCTTGCATTTTGCCTTGGGAAAGAGGCTTGATTTGTATTTGCTTAGCCCTAAGACTTGTGCAGAGAAAGCAAGTTTGGCATGTATCTATCATGACATTATCTAGATAATTCCTTTTGATAAGCAGTATCATTTTTCTGGAGCAGTATTGAGGACTTTAAGCTGGAGTGAACTGAGAGCAGTCAATATGGTTGGATAAATACTTAAGTTCTACCTGGTGTCAGGTATGTGCCTTCCATATGAGAGACTGTGTTCTTTGATTGTAAAAAAAATATATCAGATTACCCAAGAAATGATTCTTCAGACCTGGTATTTTAAAGTTGGATCTTTTCCAAATGTGGCCATTAAAATGTTCAGAAAAAGAAGGTATTTCTGTTAAGACACAGTGGAAGCTTGGAAACAAGCTCCTTTCTTTCATGACAGTTATGCCACTACTTCTGAGCGGCATAGTTGGATATGTTTGAACTCTAGTGTTGCAAATGCAAACATCAGAGGACTGCAAAGGCCAAACAGAGACCCCCATGCTCCATCAGGAAAAAACTCATTGGCTGCAACCCACAGCGACCTTTCTTAATGAAATGTTCTGCTGTTGTCAAACAATAAATATACTACAAAAGGAATATTTTTTCTGAATGTTTTCATCATCATAATTTTTTTTTCTCTAATAATGCCGAGCAGCAACCACCATAGAATACATTTAGAATACAGGGCATCTAAACCTCAGGATTTCTCTGTACCAGTATTTGTATTACTACTGCTGCTACTGGCTTGAACACTGGTAGGAGATTAACATCCAGAAATGCCAGTATGGACAAAGTTTAGCGTTTTAACGTTTTAGCGTTTGTTGCTAAACCTGCCTTCACACCTCAGGATGCTCCAAGAAGGCTAAGGTGTCAGACTTCCTAGTCTCCTCTCTGCTCTTGAATGATGGCTTTTACTCTTCCCTGCATGCACAATCCCAACCCAACACATCTGCAGATTGGCTGGATGCTGAGGGTGGAGGAGTACACCATGGATGTACTCAGTGAGTTGTAGGCCTCATGACATACCAAAGTGAGGAAGCAACAACAGTCCACATGCTTATCCATCACCCCGATCTATTCACAAAGGCCACAGCTTTAGGAGCATTTCTCAAAGAAAAGTGAGCAACTAGGGAAGAAGTCTTCCCAGATGCCAGAGTTTTATCCTGCATCTTCTATTTTTCTTAAACTCTAGCACCTGGAGGCAAACTGTGCAATCTGAAGATTTCGCATGTCATTAAAATTACATGCATACACACCCATACATGCACACATTCTCGGGTGTTACATTAGTGGAAGAAAGCTTGAGAATATGGCAAAAAAAAACCAACAACTCAAGCCTGTGGAGAAATGAAAATTAAACAGTATTTTTTATTATTTAAACATGATCTAGCCTCATAATTTCTCAGCATTTGGATCTGGCAATAATTTATATTGGTAGGTAGATGCCTTAACACAGGTGGGACTTGCCTGTCTGAGAATCTGAAGGCAGTATCTTTTATGGTCACAAAGCTGCCATCCAAGTTGTGCTTTTATTCCTGCTCCCATTTCCTTCCAGTTCTCCAATTCTGTTTTTTTCCTTTTCCTTTTACTTTCCTCAGCACTCTCTCATAGTCATCCACCCTCCATCTCACAAAGAAGGGGGAGGCTTGTGAATTTGTTATACTTGGTGTTGGAGCACAGGCAAACTCTGGAGGGATCCGGCAAGCTCGTTTTAATCTTCCATAAACAGCATCTCCCTCTCTCTGTGCTGCAGCCTGTGGTGACACTGACCTCTGGTGATCACATAAGTAACACACTGAAGTGACACAGCTTCAATTTTGAGATAAAGTGGTTTGACTTTTTTTTTTGTTTTTTACCAGAGCAGTGCGTCCCCTTTAATGAGAATTTATTTCCTAGTCTGTTTTGCACCATAAAGGATGGACACAGGTATGCTTCCCAAGGTTTGTTTCTGCTCTGGTTTTACCCATGGGATTTATCACAGCCCTTCTGTTACTCTAATAAGTTTTGTACAACATTCCTCAAAATACATATTGCTCATGTTAGACAAGTTTATCGTCTGTCACACTATCTCATGAAAACTGGCTTACATATTATGCTTTACAGGGACCTTAATTACTAAAACGTTTTTGGAATAAGTCTATGGCCCGTGAAGAAGTGACACTGTGCAGCTCCTCACAACACTGCTATCCCCAGGATTTCTCCTTGCACTCACCAAACATGGCATTAACTCCACTGAAGTGAACGGAAACCAGATCTCCACCCAGGCTAGTTTTTGTTCATCTAGCCAAGAAAAGCAAACAAATCCAGGGAAAAGGCTGAAAGTTTTCAATTGCTCATTTGAAATGTGCTCTATTATGATATTGGAATGATCTCAGCACATTGATGATAACAGAATCAGCTATGTGCTGCATACCTTGGCAGGAGTGAGCAGTGAGTTAATGAAAAGAGTTTCAGCTTGACATTCACTTTATTTCGTAACCTTAATTCTACTTTAATTTATTCTTTGGAAATTTTCAAGCTCAATCCTGTGCAGATGGAGTGAGGGAAAATGTAGTGTTGCTTATTAATCGTTATCAAATCTCCAAGCTATGGCAATAGAGTTATGACACAGCTATTGGAAAGCACCCTTTGAATGAACTTTAATTAAGAATGTAACGACTGATGATACCCTCATTATATAAGCAATTCTTTTTGAGCATCATCCAGTACTGCTGTAGCCCAGTCAGTATGAACAATCCTTGATTTCCTTAGGATAGCTTAAAATGCAAGGAAAAGAGAGAAGGGTTAATTAAAAGCAGGCTGTTTAAGTAAGTAAAAAATTGTTTTCCGCACAAAACCACATGGCAAGGTGTCAGGTTAGATGAAAGATATAGACAGCTAGATAATAATCCCTTTGACTGTGTATTTAACTTTTCTTCTATTGATAGGTTTGCCTGAGCAGTATTAAAACATTTCATGAATCTGTTTAAAACACTACTTTACTGTAGCAGAATGAAAATGAATGCTTAGTAGTCTGCCGTATGTTTTTAACAAACAGATTTCACTTATTGCTTTGAGCCAAGCAAAATTAGAGGGACCTAAGGGTCTCTGATCATGTGCCCAAAATTAATGATCAGTTATTGAATAATTAACTGTCATTGATATCTCATTTCTAAACAAATCAATGGACCCATTTAAGTGTTTGTGTAATGACAGTAATATAATCCTTCCTCGTATGAACTGCAAGTGAATAGACCAAAGAGAAAAAGCACATTCTCCACCCAAAGTAATTATGAGACCTACTTAAAAATCATTTGCCTCAGCAGAAAGATAAAGTTTTTTTTCTGCATAATTTACCTCCAAAATGGTGCATTTGGCTTCTGCTTTAAAAAATAAAACCAGTGTGAGTGGAGGTAGTGCTCCAATATCCTTCTAATGTGAGAGCAGAGGTGTAGGTGATGTTTATAAGAGCACGGCGAAGCACCCACAGCCATGGTGTCCCAAGGACCTGCAGAGGAGGGCATCAATCTCCCCCGAGTCAAACACTTGTGAGGGGCATCATGCAACTCATGTGGAATGGCTTGAGAAAGATAGGGCTAGGGAGGGAACATAAAAGGCGGATCGCTGTGGTTAACCTCTTCGTGTTGATTGAGTGCTGCTTTCCTTCTCACCACCCAGCACTGCTCTTCAAGGCAGCCAAACACAGACTGGTAATGTCGGATTTTAGTCAAGAGGACTATCTTTTTTATAATACCATAATGTGTTTGTAGTGCATGAACAAAATTGATGCCACCAATGAGGACAGCTTTATTGATCACTACATCCCTGTATTTTTGAAAGTAGCCTGGAATGTCAAATACAACACTTAACATTGATTCTCCTAATAAACAGCCCTGGCACATTAAGCACTTCAGCTTGGGTGTGAAGGGGAGTACTGTTCATTTCAAGTCACAGGTACAGAAACCCGTAAAACTCAGACCAGGAATTAATTTTAAAATGTAACATAGGTTACTCAGAATGTTGTAATTTACCAATTGCTAACTATTTAGCTAGTAGGACAATGAATGCTTGCAGCAGAATTATTTATTAGTATTAGGAAGAGATGGTGTTTTGAGTATTTAGTAAGAAGGTCTGTAAACATAACAAATGCCATGATTAGAAACAAAAATGTTTGCCTTTTTATTTCAAAGAATGTTTAAACAATGTAACAACAATAACTCCAAAATATGGGACTGAAAATCTTGGTGCTAAGATATATTTTAAAAAATAATAATTGTATGGGTAAACTAATCCCAATGTCTAGTTATTTTTTGCTGTCACTCATTCACTCCCACCCTTGGGCAACAAGCACATTGGATTTGACTTCATGTTTCTATTAACTATTGCTAGAAGAGTTCTACTCCCGCTGTTCTGGAACAGCAGAATCTGAATATTTCCCAGGAATGCTGAGGTACATTCCCTGCCTTTGATGTACGGTTCTAAGGAACCACCAAATTTTGCCTCCGTTAGGTATTTGTGGTTTTTCTGAGAACAGACAGAGTCAGTAAGGGTTTAGAGAAGGCACATATTTCCCTCCTGTCCCAACACAACGTCTGTGTTTTCTCTCAGTTTTGAGGAAAGTTTATGTACCAGAATATGGCTGTCCCCTCCTCTTCTGCTGAATTTACCAGCTGACATGTAACCAGAGTGTATTTTAAAATGTTTGTGAGAACTCTTTTTTTCTGTGAAAAATCTGTAGGTCTCTCCAAGCTTTCCCAAATGTGAATATTTCTGAGATGTATGTCAGCATATTGGGATTTTTTTTTTTTCTGTAACAGAAATTAGACCAAAGGTACTATGCATCTATGTCTGATTCCACTTCTGAGTTGGAAATAAGATGGGGAGAGGGAGCGATCCGTGTTAAAAATCAGGGAAGGCAAAGGCTGCTGGGATTAAAATCAGGGAAGGGGAGGGCTGCTGGGATTTTGTTTTTGTAGGTGACCTGCTGCTATAGAGCTCTGTTTGTGATCATTCTATATTAGGAAAAAATCAGAATCAAAAGAGTTCTTATCTGAGTAATATATTCATGCCAAAAAAAAACCCCAAAAACATATTTCATAGCAGAAGTAATTTCTAAGAATATACAATACAGAATTAGGAGTATTTATATGTAGAAGGAGTTAGTAGGATAAACATAGGATAAACACAGTGCCCTGGATATGGAGAGGACTTAACAGCTGAGCTTACGCCAATCACATTTACTGGTGGTGCATAGGCATCACTGCACATTGCAGTATGCTCTCATTCCAACCTTGCAAATGCTTTCATGCATCAAGCTGATGTGTATGTTCCTATCGTACCTGAAATGTTAGCAATTGAAAATGAGACGTGTGTTCAGCTGACATATTCACGATGTAGGGAGCATTGAAGGAAATTAAAGATGCAAAAGAAATGTTAAAACAGCCCGTTTTTTTCCCCTTTAAGCTGTTTGAACAGCAAGCTTCTTATTTCTTTGCTATGAATCTACAATGATAATAAAAGGGAATTTTTAAGGAGAAGTGGTGAAGTTTCCTAGTGGAAAGTGTTTATAAAATACCTACTTATATCAAAATGATAATGATAAGAACAGCTAAGAAGCAATTACTATTTTGCTTGAATATGCTGCCAGTGATCTTGTTCCATGATTTTATTTATTATTTTAGTTTCACAGTATTTGACAGAAATTGAATCATCTTTATTTGTATTATCTGTACATCAAGCCTTTTGTGTTTGACAGTCACAGTCACCTCCAAGTTCTGCTTGGAACTATACCAGACAATATTTTCAATACCTATTGCACGAAGAAATATTATTTAGAGAAGATTTAATTGTAAAAATGGTGGGTTTATAGCCGTATCAGATAAAGTATCTATTTGTCAGCCTGATGTCTTAAATAAATCAGGGCGGCATGCCCCTCTTTCACTTTAATAAATGGTGTATGTGTGTGACAAGTACCAGCCTGAATAAAGCATATGATCATTTGTTTTCAAAGCCATGATCTAGTTTTTTAGAAGACTAACTAAAGAAGTCTGATTTAGAATTAAAGGTATACTCTGCACTGAGATTTGCCTCCTTGCTTTCTTTTGTGTTTTAATATTTTTCCATATTCTTCTGTTCTTATATTCTTAGACTTCATTTCAATAAAGGCCAGCAAAAATGTTTCTCTGCCTCAAAATCTTAACTAATATATTCTATATGCACATGTTATATGTTATTGTAACAAACCCAGCTGTAACAGTATTGTAACAAAAAATATTCCAAGTAATTCCCCTTGGAATATTTACAATTCAATAACATTATCAGAGAGACCATAAAGTGAATCTCACCATAAACAGAAGTAAACCAGGCATAATTTCAAAGTTTAGGGAATTAGGAAAATATAAACAAGCATCCACACTAATGAAAAGTAAACTAAGTTTCCTTTAGTTCTAATTCTGAAAGGTGTTATTAGTAAGTTGTATAAAGGAAAGTAATAACTTTCAGAAAATTTCATTTTTTTTTTTCCCTAAATTGAGTGTTGCTTTTTTTTTTTTTTTTCTTTTTTCTTTTTCTTTTTTGGTAAAGATGTTGTTCTATAGCTTCCTCTTGACAGTTCAGGTTTTCTTTAGAAAACCTGAAATAGATATGTTTTAATTTGTCCAAGCTCTGGCTTCAAAACAAAAAGGTAACTTGGTTTTGATTGTCATCTGATGCTATCCCTTTTGGTGGGGTTAGTAAGAGATGCTGAAGTAAAGCAAATCTGTTCCAGCATTTGTTGAATTTAAACTCTGAACATATGTTTACCTGAACTGACTACTTGAAAAAATTAGGGGAGGGCAAACAACTATTTTCTCTCCAGTTCAAGAATGATGGATGCTCTCAACCGGCTGACCAAGTTAACAAGCAATTTGAAGTTTAACTACTGAAGGAAAGGGTAAAGGCTTTTTCTTTTATTTTCTTTGTACTGCTGATACTGCAGTATATTTATAGGAAACGCAACAGAGAATCAAATCAAAACACTGATTAAAAAATGCATAACATTAATGTCACAACAGTGTTTTTATCATCTAATGATAAACTCAGAACACCTCCCTTAGTTTACAAGGCTGATTGCAGCTAAAGGCAGTGCTAGACTTTCATAGACTTAGGAAGCATATTATTATAGTTTTCAAAATCATTACTTTTTGCAAGCAAAATTTATTTTGTTTACTCAAATCAGATAAATGTTATGGGTATTTTATTCATCATTTTTCTACTTATGTATATTGACATTTTTCACCAGATTCTTCCAGTGCTCCAAGTTGGGATGTCAAAAACTGTGCTTGCAGAAATGAAAGTATCCTCATTATGCAAATTTACGTTCCACTGATAGGCATGTTCTGTTTTATAAATTACATCCTCTTGTCAGAAGTCAAATTGTATTTGAATAACTTCACGGAAATTGTCACCAAGATTTTAAATTGTGTGCTTTGTATGCCATTGTTGATTTAGTCAGTGAGTAAAAAATGGACATATGTTGATTTTTAAATATGTGCATGATTGTTTTGTCATAAATGTTATTTAAATGAAACCTAGATGCATATGTAATTTTTTCTGTATATTTTTGTAAAGTTTTGCATTATATAAATAATCTTAATGTTTATATTTAATAAAATATGTTAAACAGTATTAGTTGCTGTATATTTTAGTCTTAACAAGTTTGCTTCCTATAAACATTCTTGAAAAAAATTCCTGTAGGGTAAAATAAATATACATGTTCCTATAAAAATATTAAAGCATAAAAGTTAAAATGAAAAGTGAACTTGAATTATGAAAATCGTTTTCATCTGCTATAAAAAGACTGCTTTTCTTATTTACATTTTTCATTAAATTTACAAAAAACACAAGTATGTTTCACTCTTCTTGTTAAGAGTATTTAGTAATACTCAAACATAAGTTCATTTCTTATTGTAAGCTAAGCAATTAAATTAAAAATACATTTAAACTCATTGCAAAGAATAAACTGAGTTCAGAAAAGAATATATTTAAATAATTTATAGAGAACTGAGATGCTTATTTTAATTTAGAAGACAATGTATTAGTCTCTTATTAAAAAAAAATAATGTTGATGAGAGATATGTTACCAGCAAAATATGTCCTTTACAGAAGCTCATAGTTTGGTTGATCTTAGTTTTCAGAATAACCATTATTGCAGCCGGAGTAATCTTTGATGTTAAGAAAAGTGGAAGAATCAAAGTGAAGTGGTAAATCTGTTCATTTTTCAAACATATTAATCTTGTCAAGATAATGCATAAAATCAATCTTTGCTTTTTTTTTGGAGCCCTTTATTCCCTTTTATCCAAAATATGAAGTCACTTAGGAGGATAAAGAAATGTGGATGACTTTGGAAAAATTATATGAAAATATATTTTGTCTGTTGGTTTTAAACAGTGACACAAGTAATGTGAACTGTGCATGGTCAAATCATGAATTACTTGTTCAACTATTGGAATTCATCATATTTGTTCTACTTATAATATGAATATACAGCAAATTTCTGGTACAGCTTTCTTAACAATTCAACTGAATTTCAAACCCTGACAGTAACAAATACAAATTGCACTAGCCCAAAAAAATTGTTGGGGCTAATTTTAATATTAATGAATTCTTTACAACCTCAGTTCAGCAGTTTCGATTAAGCTTTAATTAGTAGCCAGAGGGGAATCCAAAACAAAAATAAGGAGTTGAATTGCTAATTAAGTTAGTTTGATGAGGTAGAGTTTTAGTAAAAGACTGGTTGTTGTTGGCTGTGCGGGTTCTGACAGGCTAAAAATACTAAAGATTATCATTATTGTAACTAACATCCTACATTACCACCAGATTTCTGCAAGGAGCAGACAGTTCATTAGAGTACAACACTTTTGTGTGTCAGTACGAGAATTAAAGTCTTGTTAATAAAATAGCAGTGCATGGGAACCATAGACCAAGACAAGGAAACGTGGTTTTGACTGGTGATAAATTATCTAGTTATTCGATACCCCGGTATGCATCTGAATCTAATGTGCATTTATTTGTTAGGAGTTGCTTGTCAGTCAATTCATTCCCCAAACGGAATTTTGTTTATTAGCCTACTGGGCTTGGTGATTTTTCATTTGACATGTCCATAAAGGTCATATTTTTCTTAGTTCACATGTTTTAGATGATATGTTTTTTACCAAAAATTGTATTTAATAGTTCAAGTAGGTGGGGTGTTAGATGCTCTACCTGCAAAATCTACATCTCAAATAATGCAATTTAAGAAAAATCTATAAACAGACTGAACTGAAGAAGCATCATGAAATAAAAATATGCAGCTATGTTTTTTTCTAATGATACCTTTGAAAACAGGTTAAAAAATCGTCCAGCTTTAATCATTGTCAAATATCAAATGAATTTTTACATTGCCAAACTATTGCATTCAATTAAATATTTTTGACATTAAAAGTGTGCTCCTGTAGCTCCCAAAAGATTACTAATTATAGCCACTAAAGCTCTGCAGTGATAGCAATTCGACCAAACTGCACATAAGAAATATGTTAGATATCTCTGTAAGGATTGTATGGAATGTCATTTGATTTCACTGTACTTTGATGTTTTCTATAATTTATATTTTGTCCTTTTGCTTAAGGTTTCAAAACCTACAAACTCAATAATGAAGGGATAAGGGAAGACAGAAAAATAAATTATATTGTTTCTGTGGCATTAAATATAAGCCTGCTATCAGAGCAACATAGCACCAACGAATTGTAATCAGGTACTTTGACTTAACACTGTTTTGTTTTATAATAAGAGTGGTTGCCATATGTTGGAAGTCCTATCTGTCTGTGTCTTAGGGGTTTCATACCTCTGTAACAAATCCAAAAACTCATTTTATAATACCTTAAATCTACCCATTGTAATGTAGCTCCACTAGTGTAAATCCACATCAAACTTTCCTCATGAATGTTACTAGAAGATTACTTACATTATCACTGAAAGCAAGGGGAAGCATTGAATTAGGATGCAGAAGATAGAGAAAAAATAACTTTCACTAAATCTTCTTTTAATGCATAGTTTACAATTTTCTTTCACTCAGCATGAAACTGATTAAAAGCACATGGATGCCCCTCATAAGAATGCTTTGCACAAACTGATGCATTGCTTAATATATTTACATCCCTGAATACTTGGAATTTGAACTGCAATACAGCTACGTAGCTGTTGTTGGAAAGGAACATAAGTACCCACGATACATCTATTTGAATATACAGTACATTCCTCTGCTGCCTCACTCTCTCCCAGTTGCATCCAGGAATTCCCACTGGCAGACCAGAGCCAGTTACAGTAAACAGATTACATTGCTGGTATAAGCTGTCAGGGGCACTGTTTCTGCCAGATACCACACCAGCAAGCAAATAGGATCATACGCCCATCCCCTATATAGGCAACACAAAGTCTCTGCTCACTATTTTATTTAATTGAAAAATGAAGCGTGACTTATGTCTTTTAAAGAAGCCATGATGAATCTGCTTTTTGCTGTTTGGATGACTTTCTTCAGTGCACATTTATCAAAGACCAAAGCTATTTTTTATTTCTTAGTTCACCCTTTTTCGAATGCCAGACTGACATTTTCCGGTATAGTTCACTTACTGTGTCAAAATTTAAAAAAAGAGATATAATTAAATAGACAAAATACAACTCCCCTGATCAACTTGGTGTTCAGTGAACAAACCAAGCAAAGATTTCTGGATTAGTGAAATAAAATGCAAGATCACTAAAAATGTTCAAAATTCCCCCAAAGCAGCTTGAAAGTATAACCAAATTCTGCATGTTAAAATGTTATACTCTCAATATTTTTCTTATGCCACTTTTAGTGCTGGTCTCTTTGCTGACCTTAATGTAATTACTCCTGACTGACAACTGTGGGAATGACAGAAGAATCAGACTTCATATGTGAATGGGAAAAGTCTGTGAAAGTTGTATCACTGAAGGACATTCAATTACTGCTTGTCAATAGATATTATTTTCTTTTCAGGTTTTGTTTTGGTTTATTTCAGAATCAAATACAGACTGTTCTAGTACACAACAGTTGCAGTATGAGCAACTTTCTATGCACTAAAAGATCAAAATCTTTGCCGTCACAGTATCCTAACTAGATGTTCAGTTTTATTAATGGAGTTAATGTAAAGCTAGCTATTATTTCAGCCTTTAAATACTCAGGACAATAAAAATAGTAGTACTGTTCACAGAATAGATTATTTGTTTCGATATGGAATGTTAAAATTCATGGAATAGCTCAAGTCTAAAAGAAATGAGTTTGGTTGTTTCATATAAGTATGTATGTTTGTGTGCACATCTGTATACTGATGTCTGTACTTAGATATATAATAATAGAAATATATATGTATTTATCATGTCTCTGAAACAATCTCCTGTTTCCCCCATTCTCCCAGACTATAATCTGTTCAGCAAACTCACAGTCCTAGCTAGGTAGGACTTTGTGTGCCTCTGAGTGTGTGTGTGTGTATGTGTGTGAGATTGTGTTCATGTGCAAGCGTGTTTGTGTGTGTGTCCCCATTCCCTGTGAGGGCACAGAGATGGGGGAGGGGGCTGCCTTTATATGATTTTGTTTCAAAACTTATTTTTTAATTGGTTTGTAGATGCAAGATGGCTTTATAGTGGTGACTAATTTAAGACTAATTGAATAGCACCTAGCAGAAAGAAAATTAAGGCTGAAAATAAAGGAAAGCAATCATACAACTTGCAATATTCTGTTTGGCTGTGGCATATTCTCCTAAAAAAAATAAAGATGAAATTAAAAACTAGGCTATGTGAGACTTTTCATGTACACATGAGAATTTTAAAGCGGACAATATTCAGAATTTTCTTTGATACACCAGATGTTGATTTGCTGTTTTGTGCAAATTGTCTACAAACATATCACCCACAGAACTGGATGAAATACATCTGAAGCAGTATTTTTGGGTAGAGGAGATACTTGAAGGCTTGAGAGGAAGATATCTTCCAAAAACATGTTGATGGCTCTCATAGTAAATAAACACTGTTTAGGAGGGACAAAACTGTTGGTGAGCCATCCAAGCTGCCATTGCAATGAGTTAATGAGACAATCCTGGAAGAAGAAGGTACTCAACTCTTTTTTTTTTGCACATGAAATCAAATAACTCAGTTTCAGTGTAACAGGATATTTGTGTTTTGAGTAATCCGTTGATTTTGACTCATTATGTATATCCCAAGGTATTTTACTATACACACTACAGTACAACTTCTCAGCCCCCAGTTCAATTAGAAAATTAGAGTGAAACTTCCAGATTAGAAGAGAATAAGCTTTTAAGAACTCCATTGCTTAGTAGAAGATGCCTTGAGAAGGCTGGACTTTGAAGACAGTACAAAAACATCTAACAGCTCTTAGCTGAGCAGAAACCTTTCACATATTTTAGCACATATTTTAGCTTTTTTTCCCATGTTAGTTTCTTTTAACTCAAAGTTTGAATGAATAGCAGGTATTTCTAGCTAGTGTACATCTATTCCCGCAGTGCACATCAAACACAAATCGGCTTTCATTTAACCTGGTTTAATCAGGGTTTTCAGATCCCTGTAGTGCCCAGGTCACTGCTAAGCTTGCCATGAGATCTTGCCAAACATGCACAAAAGAATAAATTTCTGCTCAGATTCATGTTCACAGCGATTTGGTAGGAGTTCGGCAACGTGTTGTAACAGTGTCCACTACAAAATCAATGTCTCTTCCCATATCGTTAGACAGATGGACAGGCTGGCAGACAGGACTAGCCTAGTTTGGGGGCAGGGACAAAAATAACCCGATCATATTTCAACTCATTGTTCAAGTTTAATGAGTTCTGCCATAGCTCCAGCACTAGAAGGTTATTGTGAGGGAAAAACAAAGGGACCCTTCTTTTGTCTTTCTTCACAAACTATCAGGCCCCATTACTGAAAATTAAGGTTCAATAAAATTCGTATTCAGAGATAATTAGCGGACAGCTTTGTGGTGCGGCGGATAATATGACCAAAGTGCTGGTTCACAGCAGTGTGTGCTGAAGTGTGAAAGAGCCAGTTCTCCGTTGCTGCTTCTGAGGTCATACCCTCTCATCCTGCATACAATGTGGCAGTCAAAATGCAGCATTCTTACCTGCTGTGATAAAAAATACACCAAAGCAAATAAATTATTTTGGCCCCCCTCCCCCTTGCAGCTTTTTTTTTTTTTTAAACAAAGCTAGATCATTAGTAATAAACTATGACTTCATTAGAATGTTCCACATAACAGGATTACAGAGGAATGTGTCAATAATTGGCAAAGGTTTGTCTTTCATTAATTAACACCTTTGTATGAATACAAACTTGTTATCCTCACTTTTTATAGGTGAAATATTACCACTAAAATTAGACCTTTGGTTTAAAAAAAAAAACCTTGATGGTGTTAATTTGTACAACCGAACATTTTCCAAACATTGTTTAGATTGGAAAAGAAACCAAATTCGAAAAACAGGCATCATTTCAGGAAGACTGCTTTTATTTGCACTAAGGGAAAGGAAAGTTTCAGACTTCTACTCTTTTATATACATGCATTAATGGTGTATACATGCATTCTCTACACATAGCAGAATATTTAAGGCAGTGACTACTTAAAATATTTGTTCTGGTTTTGTTGCTTAACAAAAATGCACATTAACTACTTTAGTTTTGCTTTAGCTATTTGTCCAAAAAACTCGTAAGGTTAGGGTCAGCCTTTAAGCTTGAACTGTTGATCCTGACATAAGAATGTCTATGTGACAGAGAGCAAAGAGCAAGTTCTACCTAAAAAAAAACCAAACAAAACCCAAACAAAAAACAAAACAAAAGAGTATTTTTTCTGAGTTAGAACACACAATAATTTATATTTTTGTTTGTAATTATTTATAAATGTAACTTTAAGCATTTGCAAAGATGGTGAGTGAGATATTCGTATGTGTAGAGGGATCCTGGCTTGAGCTGAGAATTTATATATACACGATGTTGTTTCAGTGCTGATGTTTCTTTTAATCACTAAATGATTCACAAGGTGGATCCCACTAGCTGAAGGACATAAAAGTGCTTAAAATCTATCCATCCCTGTTGAATTCAATGCGGTGATCAAGACTTCAAAAATAATTTCCTGACTTCTGAGGGTCATAATAACTTCTGTTTTGGAACTTTTGGACCAGAGTCCTATGTTCTCTGACATGGTCTCTTTTCATGGAATCAATACAAAAAGATATTAAATACTTGCATAAAACAAGATCTCAGAAAACTGTCATTTTCTTACCCCTTGCTCAGGCTTTGCTGGAAAGGTGGATAGGATGCTATTTAATGTGAGTCACTTCTCCAGGAGTAGCTGTATATTCCCATGTATTGATGGGATTTTTGTTTTCCTAAACAATTCCCAATAAGCATATTCTCAAAAAAAACTGTAATGGGAACACATTTCCTTTTTGCCTAGTTCAGTAAAAGGCAGTATGTGGTATTACTTTAAAAGCCTGTATGAAAATAACCAAAACTAATGTTGGATTTGTCATCGATATCACAGAGCCTTTCCATGAGCTTAAATTTGAAAAATTACTTCAGATACTAGTGAATTCAATTTATTAAAACCAGGTCAAATATTTTGTCATTTCTTCCCCCCCCCCCCCCCCCCCCCCTCCCCCTTTCCCAGTGCATTCTCTAACTGGTAGGGATAAGTAGGTCTCTACTTCATCTTTGGTTTTTGGGAGATGGCTCTTTGAAATTGTATAGACTTCAAGATTTTTCAGACTCAGGATTTTCTTTAAAAATAAGAGCTTGCTTCAGGAAAATCTTGGCACCCTGCAGTACAAGGCTGAACTCTAACTGATTACAGCGAAACCAGGTTTATTAACATTACATAAGAAAGCACTTGCATCTGCATTTCAGTGTGTGGTGAACTTCATATGTGATTAGAAAAGGCAGGTTAAGCCTGTGTCTACATTAGCAAATAATTCAGTATGGTAAGATTAAATCAGTAGATGAAAGCAGTCAATGCTGAAACCCTGTGTCGTGGTTTAAACCCAGTCAGGTAACTTGTTCACTCACTCCCAGTGAGTGGTGCCGAGCTGACAACAATCGAGGCCCGTGTCCCCCCCCCACCGGGGTTCTCCCCCACTCCCGGAGGAACGGGGAGGAGGATCGAAAGAGTGCAACTCCCATGGGTTGAGACAAGAACAGTCCAGCAACCAGTGTACACAAATCACCACCGCTACTATCAACTACAACAATGATAAGGGAAAATAACAAGGGAAGAGAATACGATACCACCGGCAGGGAAGATGAGTTCCCCCCGGAAGCCCGTGTCCTTCCGGGTAACTCCCAGTCACCCCCCACACCGGCCATGACGTGCTGTGGTATGGAATACCTCCCTGGCTAGCCCGAGTCAGGCGCCCCATCTCTGCTTCCTCCCGGCTTCCCCTCCTCCCTGGCAGACCATGAGCCTCACAAAGTCCTTGGTCAGGGTAAACATCACTTAGCAACAACCGACAACATCGGCTTCACCAACACTGTTCTCAGGCTGGAAGTCAAAACACAGCACTGCACCAGCTACCACAAAGGAAAAAAAAAACAAAACATGACTGCTACTGCTGAACCCAGGACACCCTGCATCTTGCTACGTGTTGAAAGTTTTCACTGCAGAAGAGGTTTAATATGATCTCCTCACCTGAATGTCCTCATATGGTTCCAAGTCACCTACTCAATGCCCGGATGCTTATGGTTGCATTAGGGAACATACCATGCTTGATGCACCCCTGAAGTGGAGGTCCTTATTTGGTTTCTTCTGAGATCTGGTTTGTGGGCATCTAGCTTGCAGGTACCAAGACATACTTGGCAGCAAGGCACAGTAACATGAGGAAACTAAGGGACACTTCAGAAATTACAGCAATTACAGTTCAGCTCCTTCAGAAGCATCCTGGGGAAAATATAATATAAAGTCTGCAGGCCAGTTAAATTTACTGGGGATTATGTCTTGGATACAGGGGGGCAAATGAGAGAGCCTGGCTACCTTACAGTAGCATTTCAAGAGACATTTCCAAATCAGTGACAGCCCTTTGTGAGTCCATGCAGCATGAAGCCATGCAGCCTCTGCACAGTGCCATTTTGGAGGCAGTCTCACTAAGTTATCGCAGCCTTGTGACAAGCTAAGCCCTGATTAGGAGTTCATAAATCAGCAGTGATTATTAGCTCAGACAGTGTGCCCCTCAAACTTAGATATATTGCTTCCATGCCTGAGTCAGTTCACCAGCGGTCATCTTGGCTGTCCTCTGTGGTTAAAGATGTACACACAGCCTCCTGTCAGTGTTTGAATTGCAACTTCTCAGAATCCTTGGGCCAATGGTATTATCCTGTTATCTGCTTTCTTGTTGTAGGTTTCCTTCAAGCAATTCAAGCTCGAACATACATTTGCTCCTTAACTTCTTAACAGAAGTTGCTTCCTAACAGAGAGAAGCAGCTTTCTAACTACATGAGGATTGGCATTAGTTATGTTTGAATTGCAGTTCAGCTCCTACAGGAATTTTTTTGTTGATTCCTTTCCAACAACACAACCCCCTATAATACTTAATAATGTCAGTACGGTGGGTTTTGAATCTTCCAAGATCTGGTAAGAAGTGATATATTTTGATGTTTCCATAATCCCAAGGTCTCACATCTGCCACTTGGTATTGGCAACTAGTTTGTGTGATGAAAACAACTGTAACAAAGTATGTGTAAATCAGAGCTGTGCTCCTCTTTGCAGTCTTCTTCTGTTTGCTTTAACATTGATTACTTAAGAGTGAAATTTACAAGTCACGCCTCACTGTGATAGAAGTATTACCTAAATAAACCCATATCTTTTAAGGAAGAAGTGGGATTGGCAGGTATTTTATCCCACTGCTGCACACAGTTTAATATACTTGTGCACAGTTTCTCAGTTTCTCAGTCATGTAATGCCTTTCAATTTTTGTAAGTGGAAAACAGAAAAAAGAGAGCAAAATCAAGGTTCAAACCAAACTCCCAGTAAAGCCAGTTGTGGTTTTGGTAAATTTTGATCAATCCTCGGTTTTAAAATGAAATAAATTGCATTTTAAATGAATGCTGAAACAGACCTGGTTTTATAAATTCATTTTTTAAAAAGGATGAAGAGGATTATATATATATATATGTTTATATATATACGTTTATACATATATATATATTTAAAGCTAGTGCTTTAACCCAAGGGTCTCTTGCAGCTGTTTAACTAAAAGCTTTTGCTATGCTTACCACAGACTTGTCCCAGAGTTATGTATTTCAAGACCAGGTGTTCTCTGGATCTGTTTTTCTCTACTCTGTTTCTTCTTTACCACAGAAAGATAACTTTTTTTTTTTTTTTCAGTATACAGACTGGACAGGAGCCAAAGCAAAGGTATACCTCTTACTGATAATCACAGCAGGGCTCAACCAACTGTGCCAGTCAAGACCGCCCCCAAAAATGTACAGGTTGCACTCTTCATGGTGCTGTACTTTGTATTGGTAGCTAGAAAGGTGTTGATAACACACCAGAGTTTTTGCTACTGCTGAGCAGAACTCGCACAGCATCGACTGTCTCTACATTCCCTCTCACCAGTAGGCTGCAAGTGGGGAAAATCTTTGAAGCTGATAGCCAGGAGACCTGAGCCAGGCTGACCAAAGGGATATTCCGTAGCATATGATGGATGATCAGCAACAAAAGCTAAGAGAAGAGTGGGAAAGGGAAGGCATTTGTTATTTATGACATTTGCCTTCCAGAGCAATGTCTGAGTGTACAGAAGCCTTGTTTCTTGAGAAGTGGTTGGACATCACCTTCTGATGGAAAGTAGAGAAGAAATCTTTTGTTTAACTTTGCTGTCACATGCAGCCTTGGCTTTTGCTTTATTAAACTTCCTTTATCTTGACCCATGATGTTTTTTTCCATCTTATTTTCTTCTCCCCCATCTTTTCCCACTGATAAGGAGAGTGATAGAACAGCTTGGTGGGCACCTGGCATCTATCCAAGGTCAGCCCACCGCAGAAGGGTGCCCAGTGTAGATAAGACTACAATTTCCTATATACGTAATGTGCTGTAATATAATGAGGTGCCACTTCTTTAGCTACCAAAACCAGCTCTGAGACAACTGTTCTGTTAGATACCTCTGGTTCAGGGAGTCCTGCCCTTCATTTTCTGTCTACAGCAAGAGTTTGGGAAAAATACTGTAGATGAGTCAGTGGCTAGTTTGACATCAAAGTCTGCACTTGAAGGAGGCAGGAATGACCATAGTGAGCCAGGGTGAGTTTCTGACTGTCATGAGGTTCCTTCCTCCCTGCTGTGCTGGTGTGGCCCTGATGCACAGCAGGATAATGACACAGAGGTATGAATGAATCCCTTCACTGCCCCTTGGAAAGGGAAGGATGACTCACCTGTCCCGCTATGCCATCCTTGTATGCTGCATAGCTCCCTATATTTTGGGGGGCTGGCAGAGGGGCAGCATTAGATATTCAATGCTCTCTTCCACTTTAGCCAAGCTGCTACATTGTCCCTGTATGTTATGTAGCAGGTCTCTACCAAAGGAGCACCTGATGTATGAAGGCTATGACTCTTGGGGAACATCAGTATGCACCCAAACTGCCTCTGGCAAGCTGTTGGGTACAGACCTAGATCCCAAACCTGTGGAAGGCTTTTCCATTGCCACTGGGTCTAGAGGACGAGCTGTCAAGTCTTTCCTGCAGCACCAGTCTTCCCAGTGCAGTGCACGTGGAGTTTCCCTCACTTAGAAGCAGTCCCTGATACAATAGGAGAAACCATTGCAACTCCAAAGGGTACAGCTAAACTCTGATGTGAACAACAATAAGTAGTGCATAAAATCAATTCCTATTGATTAATATTAATTTAATAATCCAGCTATCAGTTGCTATTAAAGAAAGAAGGAAGCTAATGCCTGTTTCACTGCAACTGCAATGCAACATTGCAACTGCAGGGTTGCTTGGAGTTACCACAGTTCCTGCAGAACAGATCTCTTCAGTAGCAGCTTGGGGAATTTGGTTGCGTGAAACTGCAGCAAAATTATCCTGTGAAAACCTGAAAAAAAGGTAAGGAAAAGATAACTAGGGAAATGCCTCGAGCTACTAAGGTTTTAATGTACTGTGCATTAATTATTTGTTAATTAAGTTCACTCTCGCAGAGTTTTACTGGCATTAAGATCTTTAGTAGTTTTGATTACTTCTGTGCACTGACAGGATTGGGGTGTTTTGGAAGATAAAGGGCAACACCACACTTTTTGTACTATAGATTCTTTGTAGATCTGACAAAAAATTACTCCCACTGGAATTTTGGTTCACTTAGGGGAAATGTTAAGTTTGTAAAGATATTTATTTTGTTATTAGTAATTAATTCTTTAAAGTTTTGGTGGAATACATGTAAACACTTTCTTTTTCTTTGTTGCTGTTGTTTTATATTTATATTTAGTGAGCACAAAGAGCATGCCAAGGCCACAGTCATGTTCAGCTTTTGCTGGAACATCTACTGACTTTCTGACTGCCTGATCAGATCCTAAGGAATAACTCTTTCTCCTCAGAACAAGAGATTCAGGAAATGCCGGTAAAAGGTAGTGTGTATAATTAGAAAATTAAATGAGCTGGAGAAAAGGAGTAACAGTTCACAGAACAGTGATTATATCTCATGTTATCTGAGATGGCAGACATCATGCAGCTCCTAAGGTGGCATCAACTCTTACGTATCCAGTGATTTCAGCAAGGCTGCCTGCAGATCCCATCCTTCCTTTCATCACCCACCATGAATTCTGTTCAGGAAAAATGCTGAGCCACTGTATGTGCTTGCTTCAGGTATTCTTCTACAAGGACATAGAGATCTATAGGTGCATTGTCAGGAAGATGGGCAAGTTTTTCCTTCAGTGCGTGCTAAGTCTCAGGATGCACCTCAAAGAGGTACAGAGATCCCTGCATCAGATCTGCTGGGCCACCCCAAAAGTTGACCCAATATATGCAATTGTTGGGAATGACTGGGGAATATGGATTCACACTTCATACCATTTCTGCACTGCAGAATAGATATAGCCCATGACTGAACTTTTTTAGAAATGAAAGAAGAAATACACATGGGGACATAAAATATGTGGATCTTCCTTTGCAAAGAAAAGTGTGGTTTGTGTTCAGACGTTGAACCTGGAAAAATAAATGTCAAAGGAAATCCTGTTTTACAACTAGTCATTGGAGTTACGTAGATAATTCATAGTTAAGCTTACATTTCACAGTTTAAGTTCTTTAAGAGTAGGGAATTAATTCAACAATAGCAAAATGGAGATGACCTCCTACAACCTTACATTTATTTGATGCTGGAATTTTCTCTTTTTTATATTTTTACAAGCTTCATAAGCAGTCTTAGTGTGTTATTTAGGTATTAGTTTATAAAATGCATAGGAAATAAATACTAAATAGCATCTTTTACTTTTTTAAAATCTCTGTTTTAAGATATATAAAGACTGTCTGTAAAATATATACAGGCAGTACAGCATACATAGAGGATATAGCTGTCCTTGAAGTGAAATCAGGGTTAGTGTTCTATACTATAAGTCTGTGGTTATCAGATAGGATTTTTTAGTGTTGCTCAGTAATTATCAACCATTAGGCAATGTAAAGCCAACTAACAGGTGTCCACCCTAGTTCCCATTAGTCCTAATAAAATTAGTCATCATGAGAACCAGCATTAATTGAAAAAAAGTAAGTAGTCTGCTGTGTTCCGTCAGCTTAACTGTAGATACAAAAGTATATCAGCACTCACTGTTGCAAGTTTTGACCTAACGCCATCATATTTCACAGTCACAGATATAACTGCTAGTAAGTCTCAGCATGAAGGCAATTCTTTCATGTATTTACACAACTGCTCTGGCAGCCTGGTATAGGTGGCCAATGAATATTGCCTTTTTACTACTATGTAAAAATGAGTTAGGAAAAAAGTTCTTTAGGTGAGTTCAGTACCCTTGATGATTTTCATTCATCAATAGCAAAAGCTTAAAAATGCAGCAGCTGAAAAGTCAATGGTATAAGGTTAACTTACTACACTCATTTAGGGATAAAGGTGATGGATTTTAGAAGATGCAGTCAGCATCTTAGATTACCTAGTATGTGATTCAATGTAGAGTACCACACCAGCTCAGAATACGCTGTTTTTCATGCAGCAGTTATTTGAAGTAAACATCACAGTGCCAAGTTTCAATGTATTGATCCCTACACTGTGTGGTTCTCTGTTCCATAACATTAGAGAAGTGCTCAAAACCCAGTACAAACCACCCCCTTCTCTGAAGTCTTCAACTTTCCTGCTTGCTGGTTTGATTTTTTTACCATAAGTCTGTAGCTGATGTAAGTAAAATCCTCTATATCAGACTCTTCAGAACAGATTTGGAGAGCTTTATTCCTCGGTGTGTGCTTCTGCATAGGTGTGTAACATTTTTAAGGCCTATTTTTATACTGTTTATAGGTCTATTGAAATACACAAAGAGTAATTGTGATACCCGAAGCCTTGAGCAATATGGCTGTTCTTAGTCTGGAACTATGACATGCTGTAATTTTAAAAACATGGCAGTTCCAGTCTTTCCAAAATTGTGAAAAATTGCACAGAGACAGCTGGTAAATAAGAAAGGTGTAACTACAAAAAACTACAACAGGCAGCTTCTGAAACCGGAGCTCATGGACTTCCTTCAAGAAGTGTTATTGCCAGGTACAAAAACTCAGTTCTAATTTAGTGCCTACTGAAAACAAGTAAACTTATCTGATTAAATTTTTTAACTATCTAAGAAACTTCTCTTTGAGGTGTCTGCATGATATGGACTTAGCTTTTTTTTTTTTTTACGTCTTCACTGGGCAAACCACAAAATTTCCACATAAAGGTCATTAGTAGCCTAAAGGTCTATGCAAATCCTTCACACCAAGCACTAATAACATTAGAATGGAGTGAGTGGTAAAAAAAATAAAGAAATCAGGATTAGAAACTACTCTAAGTAAAAAGGGGTGGGGGCTAGCAACTTGTCAATATCATGTTTTGTTTGCGGATGGTCATAACCCGTGTGCTTTTATAGCCAAGTTCACAGATGTCCCTAAGGCCTGCAAGATACTTCAAGGTGATCGTCAGAGAAGTTCAGTTTGGACTTTACAGTGTTCCTTTCCTGGTATGCTTCTGTGTCATTCTTTTTTGAAGACATTGACCATATGATGATATTCAAATGGCCAAGCGTTTACAATTTCCAGATCTGCCAAATAGCGAATCAACCTTTATAATTAAAGGTGACAAGCTGACAAGGAAAATGAATGTAAAATTGTATACGTATATGAATTTTTATGTCACATTGCCGTCTGTGCACTTGTTTTCTCTTTGTCAATAGCCGAAGGCTCATTTCTCTGTACTAGAAGTGCATTTTATATCGAGGCCTTCAGACAGCTCCCCTTCGCCCTAGTGAATTTGCTGATTAATTTTGGATGCTCCTCTTAATTAACACCCCAAAGGAAGTCTAGATTTTCTAGCCTATATTCCATGTAAAACAAGTGAATCTGAAGAACAATGACCTAAGGAGACAGGCGCGCTCTGTCCGAATGACATTACAAGAACATTGAATATCTCACAAGTCAGGACCTGGTCAGGCAATGCCTAGGGAAAATGTAGGCCTTTAATCAGGGCAGAAATGAGATTCACATGAGTCCAATTTCATTTTCTTTATTACTGACAAAGAGAGGCTGGGATGGATGCCACCTGACAGTTGAAACATGGTGCTCCTATGCAGGAGCGGGTGCCTCTGGCCTTGATTAATAATTGGTACCATTTTGACTTGCAGGCAGATAAGTTGATGATGGATGAGAGAAAAAGAGTGAAGTGATTTATTGTAAAATTAGGATAAAATAATGAACTGGCTAATTGCACACAAGCTTCATAAAATGTAGCTGTGGAGTCAGAAGTGCAACGCCAGGCAACAATAATTTCCACCTCAGTTTTCACAATGAGATCTTAAAGCAAAGAAAAATAGAGACAGCTCTTACTTATGCAGCTGCTTAATGCAGAAGAAGCCTTGCCTATTCTTCCACTTTAAGAAAATAAAGTATTGAGACTTTTATTTTAGTTTTTATTATTATGAAAAAGGAAACAGTAGAACTAAGCAGACCACATTAAACCAACTGTTGCTTCTCTGTTAAAGCTAATAAAACCATGTATGTTTTGCATTTCTCTGCATACTTTAGCAGGGTAAAAGATCTAAAGTTATGAAACTGAGACGCGTGTGTTTAAATAAAAATTCAACATAAAAATTAACTTGCAGTCTTTATTGGACTCAGTAAAAGCGTCCGGCCCTCTTGCTAGGTATCACTTTTCTAGTTCACTTTTTGATGCTTTGGACTTCCAAATCTGTGCTCTGATAGCTATTTTAGAAGCTGATCTGTCTAATGCTTTCTATTTAATGCTGTATACGTTCAGCTGAGTACAATTACAGATTAAAAAGGCGTATGTAGTAATATCCATTTGCTGCCTGGTAGAAACGTTTTGTTGTTATGTGTCATTATATATTCTTTTTTTTTTATTTAAAAGGCATATGCTTGGTTATTTTCTCTTGGAAATTTTAAAAGTCTAACCTGTTATAACTCTTTGAAATGTTTTGCTACTATCAATGCCAACCCCCATACAACTGTTTTTTTCTGCAAGTTCAAATATTAAAACAGCTGAAATTACTGAATTAAATACAACTGCTAACAATATTGTCCAAATAAGATAGGTTTAGTCATAAAACTGAAAATTAAAGTAGCATGGGGGGCTAAAATTTAATTTTTATGTGATTGATTTTTATTCTACTGCTAAGACAATTTATCCTTACTTTCTACAGATTTCCAGAAAGTGAATTTTCCATGGAGATTAGAAAACAGGATTTTCAAATAATTATATGCAAATACTTCATTATGGCTTAAAAGCAACAACCATTGCTTAACAACATTAAATTTTTTCTATGTTCCGAAAGAGAAATAAAAATAGCATCCATTGTTATATTCCTTGGACCAATATTAGAAAGTTTTGCATGTAATCCAATCTTAACACTATACCATAAGTAGTAATTTTTGTGGGGAGATTAGAGAAAAGTTAATCTGAATTTACTTCTAAAGTGTGTTACTTAAACTGCATCAATTACACAGGAAATTTTGCTTCAGAATTTTAAGGTATCCTTAACATGACATAGCTTCATGAATTGGAATAAACTGATTTAAGACTCTTTCTGAATAAGGTTATCCATATCCACAATTTACTGCAGTTTAACTTTAAATTCTTCTTAAACTCATGTCACTGTTTTATCTAAAATAACTTCAAGAGTCCCCTATTCAAAAACCTTTTCACACCAATTCATTTATAGCTTATTTTCAGAAAAAGAAAATATCAAGTGAAAGATTATTTAAGACAAAAATTATGGATTAATTGTTCTTTTTAATCTGATTTCAAAATTGTAAAATTTATCATTCTGTCACAATCTGAAGCCTGCATCCCCTAATGACAATCAGAGCATAGGCTTGAGAAAAATGCATATTGCTGTGAAATAGGAGATTAAAGAGTAATAATGTTTGTGCTGTCCTTGCAAATTGCATGCATGTCTTCTCACCATCAGTACCTATGTTCTTTCAATAGCTCAGAGGTTTGGGGTTTCAGGATAAAAAGAAATAATTTTAATTAACTGCAGTGCTTTTAAGACTAACAAATAAATAGCACTGCAGCTTGTGCTCTGAGGCCCACCTCTCTAGTCAAAAGGAAACAGCATGGCTTTGGCTATGAAAAGGACACTTTTTTGTCAGCCACGTTGTAAGAGGTGTTCAGGCTATTGAGTTATTCATACGCATGGCACTGGTGCCAGGCATAAGCTAACTCTACATCTTTGCTACCTTCCCTCTGTTACCTTTGCTACCACTGGGAACTGTGTGCCTGGCAGAGGCAAGGCTGCAAACATAACACCAGTATCTAGGAGCCTTGTGGCTGAAATGGTAACATCAAAGGTTAGGACTGCTGAAAACTTACTTCCAAATTATTCAAAGGCCTCTGAGAGCAGCTTTAAGATAAGGAAGGAAACTGAAGTTTGTTTGACATTTCCTTGAGACTTGGTTTCAGGGTTCACAAACTGAGGAATGTCTCCCATGGCATTAGTGCCTGCTGACTAACTTTGCCAGAGGTAGCCAGAAAAATTAAAGGAGACCAAATCTCTATGGACTTGGAAGGAGGTGGGAACAATTAAGGAAATGTGGTTTCTCCACACTACTACTTTCAAGAGATAGCTGTAAGGAATCTAAGTGGCTGCTCTTAAGTGTGATGTGGACTTTAGGTAGAAGTTAAGTTGTGGTTTTGGTAGCTTTTATTCAAGCAGCTCTGTATTTTTGTCCTACTTCCCATGCCCCCTTTATCTGTCTCACATTATTTTGCTGAAATCATTCCCAACCTTTGGTATCCTTTCTGGAGGCAAAACTCAAAAAAGCCTCTCCATTCCTTTGGGTGAAAGTAGCCCTTTCTTTAAAACATCCCTTTGAGAAAGCTAGTGAAAGGAGGGTAAGATTTAGTGCTGGTCTGCCTCACTCAACATAGGTTAGGTTGTGTATCACAAAGATAAAACTGAACTGTGACATGTCTACCTCATAAAAATACCTATCTTGTAGGTCTGAACAGGTTTAAACAACTACTGCCACTTTGTTCAAAATCGTAGTTAATCACAATCTGGGGAGAGTTACTAACAGAAATGCATAGTTTTTACTTATCTTTCAATGTATGGCAGTTTTGGAAAACAGTTTAATTCCTTCTGGCTCATAGTATAGCTCTAGTTTTCCTGCCTAGTTGTCCTTCATACATTTTGTTTTTGCAGTCTCTGGTTAAACATATCTGCCAACTGTGGTGTGCCTGCCAGCATCACTGTCTGCTTTTAGCAGGCAGAAAGGTACCATAAAACACTCCAAATAAAGCTGAGGAAGGGGAAGTTTTTTTTGCTCTCAGTTATCTCTCAAAAGAATGAATGATAATAGCTAGGGGGAACATCTGTACCAACACATTTTTAATGATGTAAACAAAATGTCATTTCATTTCACTAAGTGTAATGACCACATAATGATCAAGTCATGTTCAAAAAATGGATGAATTATTATTTCTGAATTATTATGGCTGCTGTGTATTGATGTTTCCTCCACATCCCTGTTTTCATGCTACTTCATATTTTCCTCCTTTTTTTTCTTAAACTTTTCTGTTAACTTTTCATTCCATTTTTTTTCCATTATTTTTCTTCTATATCTGAGATCTCAGTTGCTTTTAGATATTCCATATCAGCCCTCTCCCTCAACATTTTTTCTCTTCCTGTCATTCTTATCAATGACAATAAATTTGCTTTTGGAGACCTACCTCCACAATATTCCAAGTAGAGGTAGGGTTTAACATAAGATTACTGTTCAGAAGTATCTTATTCCATTCACTCTGTATTTCTGAAGGCCCAAAAGGACAACATTTTGGAATGTCTTTGTGAAACAGACTTTTTGGAGTCTCCAGAAAACTTGGAGAACACTTAGGAGCAGAACTGTCTTTATTTTTATCTGCCTCTGCTAGGAGGGACCAATTAGGCAAAGCCACAGAAGTAGTCAAAATGTGAACAACAGAGAAAGGCAAGGCATTATTTTGGAAGTCTGCTTTTGTAGCTATTTTGTATGACAGAATATGGGGCTGGGTTTCATTATCTCATACTTCAGCACTGGGTTCTTAGAGCTCCATTTGTTTTTAAGAAGCATGCACAATAGTACCTAGAAGCACATCTGAATATTTGTACTACTCTTTCCATATGGAGAATTTGTCTTAGTCTTTTTATACACTGTAGTCTTTACTTGGGACTTAATATAGGATTGAGTAATTCCAATGAAAGCGAATGAAATTGTATTAATGTTATGCATTCTTAAATGACTAGATTTTTCCCCCTGAGAAGGCTCCAGATTTTCACTTTCATGATGCTCCTGTTCCCTTCATGACACTGAGCATCTCTGGGATGAAGTGTCATGCTGTCAGCATAGGAGGCCTTTAGATCAATATAAGATTAATCTTACTGCAAAAATCTTTATGTCAGGCCTTCATCTGTGTCTGGCTTTGTCTCTCTCAGAAGACTATAACTTACTCTCTTAGCAGTTGCATTTGAACTGTGTTTTGTGTCAATGTGGGATAAAGAAACAAGAGGCCTGCATGTAATTTGGATTATTCCAAGTATCTCATTTCAATCTAATGTACTGTTGTGTAATTAAGCCAGTAAGTCTATATGACCAGCCCATTTCAGGACTTGGTCTGCTATCTTTAGTCAGTGACAAATTCTGGTTTCCATTGCTTGTTCAGAGATGATAAGAGTGTGATTTACAGGTATAAGTAACAAATGAGATCAATTAAAAAGACTAAGAGTGGCACCTGTCTAAGTGTAGGGTTGCACTAAATGATTCCTACATCTTTGTTTCCTATACGGCCCTGCATTTGCAGCATCTCCTCAGGAAGGTTAACAATGGAAGAGTTGTTTCTTAATGTTCATGAACCAAGAAAGCAGGCCTTATCCTGTGGCCCAGGGATATGATTATTATCTCTGAGTGAAAACAACAGCCGTATTTTTCAGCTCCGTGTGTACAAATGATCCCTGTGTTTCATATAGTTCTTGACTACAGCGTCTTGGATTGCCCAATTTGTTACAAGTCTGTATTGTGAGCTGCCTTTGTATAGATGCACTGAACTCACAGTGCATGTCCCTCTTTGTGTACAATTTTCTCAGCATTTTGTATTCTTAAAGACATTTCTAGAATATTTAAAAGTTATTGCAGTCTAAAGAAATTTTCAAATAGTCTTTTTTTTTTTTTAATAGTGTCAGGGAAAGCACAGAATTTTAAAATTGATAGAAACAATTTGGTGATACTTCCATTCCCTCTATCTCTATTATTGTTTAATGAAGCCTAACGATCATTTTATGACAGGTCATATTAATACAGAAACTCCTTAAAGACTGTGCTTAACATGAATGATGAAATCTTTATTTCTATTATTCCAGTTAGAAGCTTAAAGGTACATCTGCAGTTCATTCAAGTATGTACTTTTTGGACACTGGAATCTTAACCTAGTTGACTAATAAATATTTGTTATGCAACACCCTGCTGAGGGAAGTCAAGAAAGCAGGCTTTTTATCACAGCTTCAAGAAGAGATATCAGGGCATCTAAGAGGTCCAGGAAGTGAAAGGGATGTGGGCTACTCAATTTCTTTGCTCCTTATTCCTTTTTTTAATAGCAGCTTCTCTGGTGTTGCATAGTGGCAGCAATCCCCCTCATTTATTGGAGTTGGAGGAAAAGGATGATAGCATTTCTTCTCTTGGATATATAGTCAAGGTCTTGGAGGCTAGTGCTTCTTTGTACAGTCTTCCTCTCAGGTCAGAAGTATCCAGTTCAGACTCTCTCCTCTACCTTCTAGGTATGTCTGGCTTTCTCTGAGGTATGGTCAGAAGCTTATACTTCTGCTAGCCTAGTCTCTCTCACATTAATGCAACATTTTCTTATTTAAATGGAAATTCCAAGTGAGGAACCCAATACTAGATCTCAGAAACCAGTCCCTACAATGTCTGAAAAACATGTCAGGGTTTGTGCTGTTGGGTTACTATTTAGATTTAAAATGGTGAGTACCATCTGTGCTCCTAGAGCTATTCAATCTAGGTCACCAGTTAAATTTAGGCTGGATTGGCCAGTACTGAAAAATATTTAAGCTATTGATGACTAATTTCAAGGAAACGCACTCTTAAATTAATGCTGGAGGATGAATATTCCTGTCATATTTCTCCTGAGAGCCATCCTAAAAAAAAAAAAAAAAAAAGAAAAAAAATTCACTCTTTTTGAACAGGTTGAATTAAATCCAAGAACTAAGTGACGTGAATTACCATTGCATTTCTAGAGCTATTCCTAGTGAGTAATGGTGATCACATGCACTGGCAAAGCAACCCAGGGGAAATGGCTGTACTGATGCCCAGTGTGCCTGTACGGTGAATAGAGAAGCTTTTTAGTACAAGTCTGTCAGTCTATTCATGCTGGTGAGTTTTTGTAATCATTTACTCACTTACTGTATTTTGCAGTAGTTTGTATGTGTCATTTGCACTGCAGTTGTAATCCCTTGCTTACTTGCACTCTGCAGACTCATGCGCAAACCCATGTGCAGTATTCCTGTGAAACAGGTCTGATAAAAAAAAAAATTACATATATGTGATGGAGAAAAAAATAGGAAAAAGTAATTGAGTCTTACATGGCCAAATACTAGTGTATTCTGTTTTTCTTCAAAGGGTTCGATATTTTTGTTTCTCTGAGAGTACTAGAAATATCTTCTCTTGGAGGATCAGATTCTGGAGAGTATTGCAAAGCATTACCTATTGCCACCCAGTCTTCTAAATTTCAAAAAAATACCTGACATGTCCCTGAGTTTTTAGTGGTACAGACACCTCCTGGGAGATCGGTCTTAAGGTTAATAGTTCATTTGCCATCCCATGCTGAGGAAAAAATATGTATCACCCAGCTGGGACTGGATTTTTACTATTAAGAAAATGTGAAAGTTCCCAAACCTCATTAGTAAAACTTTGTGGTGTCCCAGCACCTATCTTTCAAAATTTTATAAGTACCACCGATTTAAAACGCTTTTAATGCTCAGCTTTATGGAATTCCTGCATTTACATATTCTCTTTTTATTTAATGAGCTAACAGCAGATATTCCTCATCCTAAAGCATTACAGATGTTTTAATTAAAGTATTCAGTTGAAATTTTTGGAAATAAATTGAATTGCTGAGTATGGCCATGTTTGATGATTACACATAGCTGGCCTCTCACAGAATTGCTGTAAGTTACTCTACAAGATATTCTTTTGCTATCATTCAGAGCATGCTATTATTATCATTTGCTGAATTATTTAAAGCTATCTTCAGGCAGACTTAAATTACTGTATTTATTTTTTAAATAGAAGCTATTTATCACACTTTGCTCTTTCTGTAGCTTACCTGCTTTTCCATGTTGCATCAACACCCTTCCAACAGATGTTTATTTTTCTCACCCCATTACAGCAGATTTTCTAAAGAAAATCTCCAATTATAGAGGAGATCTCTTGGCAGTACATGCTATAAATGCATGAACCTTTTAAATAGGTTGAGTGGTGTAATAAACTGAGTTATGACAAGTTTCGAGAGGGGGTTGGTAATATTAAAAAAAAAGGCTTCTCTTAATGCAATGGGGCTAGCTGGGTGGGTGGGGGTTTATTTGGAAAGGCAGAGTTATTGTGGAAGAAGAGTCTAAGCAAGGAGAAGGTTGGTTTTTCCTTGGGTTAGCTCTTCATGGTTGTCCAGGAATGGGGCTTCACCGCTAGCCAGAGCTTGCCCACCGACACATCCTGCGGTTTCATCCTGCCACAGGGGACTAAGCAAACACGCAAAACACAGGCCAACCCTGTCACAGGGAGGCCACTGCCTAAGTGAAGCAAAATTGCTATACCTTGAAGCATGAAAAAGCAGCCCTTTTCTGAGAGGAAACCTCAAGTGTTCATTTTCTTGTTTTCCACAGAGCTCACAATTAAGATTGTATACAAGTTAATGCTGATTACATAGGGACAGAAAACACCTCTGGGGCAAGTCAGCACTGAACTTCAGCCACTTACTGTGCGAGTTAAAGCAACAGGGGCTGGCCCACCACTTCCCTTTGTGATTCTGTTTGAATTCAGTTGATTAATGTTGTATGTGCATGTGTATTGAGGCACCACGTTTAAAAGGATTGTTTACCATAGCCTTGTAATCAACCTGCCTTAGCAGCACCCTATTACCCATGATAACAGGGCTGCTACAATTTGGGTCTGAAAGAAAACCGACTCAAATGGGCTCTCGGATGCTTTAGTGCTAGTATGCTGCCCTGTTATCTTTATTTGCAATTTGTTTTCAAGAACAGTGATTTACATTTCAGTTGGATTACACCTTTTAATGTATCACAAACGTAAAGTGGCTGCAGTGAAAACTCACATCTCCACTAGATTTCAAACGATGGCTTCAGTAGAGAGGATTACAATTACAATTAAAATCAAAAGCTTGTTCATTCTTTAATGATGTATGGTAACCCTTTGTATACTAAGAAGCCTGTTGTGGTGCTATATAATCATGACTTTTTTTTTTTTAGGGATCTGAAATAGCTGCATGAATTCTGCCTTATCACCTACTACACACAAATGTTTTGAAAAGGAAGAGGTCCTGCACAGTGAGTTCAGAGGAGAACTTACCTTGATAAAATATATGGAAGAATGGAAAAAAGAAATGGAGAGAAAAAAAGCCCACTGCTTTTTTTTTTTTTTGGTGGGGGGGGGAAGGGGTGTTGGGTTATTTGGAGGTTTCTTTGTTTGTTCGGGTATTTTGTTTGCTTGGTTGCGTGGTTTTTAATGTGGGGCATATTTTAGTAACAGACTCCATTTTCCTAAAGTAGTTGTTGCCAAGGTACGTAGTTACAAAGACTTCTATTGAAAGTATAATGGTACTGGATGAAGTGCAAAATATGAATCAGTGGGGTATTTTTCTTTCAATGAACATTACATGAGCAAAAGAAGGTTTATTGATTTTGTTCCTTTTTTTTTTCTTTTTTCTTTTTTTTTTGTTTTGTTTAATTCTGCAGATTTCTCACAGCGGTAACTTTTCATAAATCTAAATTATTTTATTTTCATCAGTAATTCAGAATACTTTCCATCTAAACTTCTTCTGTCAGTTGAGAAGGATTTGCAAATAACAGATATTTGTGTTCTTACGTGGGTCTTACTGTGCTATTCTTGATCTATAAAATGATTGAATATTCTTATGGGGCAGACTTACGGCAAGACTAAAATTTACTTAGACCACTCATGGCAAAAATATGTGGGGGAGAACCTTCACTGCAGTGTTCAAAAGCTTCTGCTCCAAGCCAAAACCTCGTTTGGGTTGAGGCAGCTTCATGGTTCATCTGTACCCTAAGCTTCTTTGTTCCTTATTGCCAGGCTGGGACCACCCTCTCATTCCAAACACATCTCACTAACTCCTTGAGGATCTAGCCTCTGTCCCAGGGCAGAAGAGACTCAGACTCAAACATCAGCCATCAGGAAGTGACATGGTGAGGGCCCAAAATACTGTCTCCAGTGAGGGTGTGAGAAACTGGGAAGAGAAGTGTCATGGTTAAACAGTGGGATTTCAGCAAAATTAAAAGGTAGAATTTTTCCCCTTTTTAAGATAACTATAAGCCCTGGAAGATACTTTTTAGTACCCTGTGTAAGAATGCCTTTCCCGGTCTCTGATATATGAATTTCATGTCACCTACAACTCAATAGAAACCATGGCAGTGCACACCATTTCTTGGTTGGAGATTTTAATACATTGTAGGAAAGATGGTAAAAATCTCTAATTACTTCTAAGCAATCTGAAAGAAGTTGAAAAGATTCAGGCTATTCCATCAAAATTTCCTTAGTTTATGAAAAAAAGTGTCTTTTACCAAAGCTAGATAACTAAAGCCGTAAGCACTTCAGATAGAACCAAATGTCTCAGTCAAGTCAAATTGGTTTTCATTTCAATCTTTAACAAAAATGTATATTAAATCACCTTTCTAAAATGAAATATCCCTTATATCTTGAAAAACAAAACTTCTAGTTTAACATTCACAGAAGAATAGATCAGATTCCTGTCACTGAACTGAAACCTTCTGAAGGCAAATACCTAGTGAAAGTAAGTCTTAGAGATTCTCTCTATATTCAGTGAGGAGAGTAGGAAAAGCATACCAACCCAAGGATTTCTCATACTTAAGCTGACCAGCGTTTGGTGAAGAAAATATTCCTGCCCTAATGGTAGCTCAAAATGAATTTTGCAAACACAGCTCACACAAAGGAGTCGCACACATTTTGGCAAAATGTTTTGGCAAATGTTTCTCTCCACCTATGTTTATCATTTTAATCTTCTTCTGACTAAATTGAGTCTTATTTTCCTCCAGGTAAGCCTTTTTTTCTGATAGGAACTAAAGTATTCAACTGCACAGGAAGGGCAGGCTACAAGCAGATATAAACCATCATCACACATTACGTAAGAGTATCAGCACATGAATGAAGACATTTGACTATTTTTTTTTCCTTTTTGATGTAGATAATTTAAATTCTCATCACAAATGGCATAAAGGATCCTTAAGTCTTATGATTAAAACACAGAGAGTGATTTACAAATGTCACTGAGGTGTTTCAGGGGAACTGCAGTTCAAATGCCTCATGCCTTCCTTCTCTGCGAGATGACTTTTTGATTGTTCCACAATGAGGCATCAGAACCAATCATCAACATCCATCACGGAGCAGGCAGCTCAGCCAGACATTGGTGGCAATTCAGTGTTAGACAACAAAACTGTAGTTTCAAAAATAACCAAAAATAGTTTCAAAATTAGTCTGAGATTTAATTATTTTTCTTTTTTATCTAAACTTTTCTTTTTTTTTCATTTTCATGTATTTGTACTTTGACAAGAAATCGGTTTTTGCACTAATACCTTCACTATTCTCTTTCATTTTTATTTTATAAAAAAAACCCAAGTATGCATTCATAAATGGTCTCAACAAAACTAATTTGATGACCTGTGGTAATCTGCACTTGATGATCTAACCTCTCTCAAAAGAGCTTGGTGAAAGAAATCATGAGGAAGCAATCCCAGACAATTCAGTGGAATATATGATTCTGATTTCCCTGAATGTATCTTCACATGCCAGTCTCGTATATCTTGTGCCACCTTGTCCACATTAAAAGTAAAGAGGTTCTGAAGAAGTAGCCCCTTTAAATACCACTGCAGGGGTCTCTTCCCCATCGCTCATTCTTCTTCAGCTGGGCCCTCCTGCAATCTTGGAAAGTTCTTTCATAGATCTACCTGTGACGAGCCCTGTGCTTCTGCTTCTTAGTCACCACCCATGTCCTGACATTATGAACTTACTTTGGCTACAATGATTTTCCCTATGAACATTCTTTCCATCATGGTAAGTGATAGTACAAGGGATAATGGGTTCAAACTAAAATAGGGGAAGTTCAGGTTAGATGTAAGGAAGTTCTTTACTGTGAGGAGTGTGAGGCACTGGAACAGGTTGCCAAAAGGAGTGATAAATGCTCCATCCCTGGCAGTGTTCAAGGCCAGGTTGGACAGAGCTTTGGGTGACATGGTCTAGCGCGAGGTGTCCCTGCCCATGGCAGGTTGGTTAGAACTTGATGATCTTAAGGTCCTTTGCAGCCCTAACTATTTTATAATGCTATGGTAAATGGGACATTTCTGGGGATGCATTGAATATCACACTTTGAGCTGAAATGACAGTATTTGGCTTCATTTTCCAGTATCTTTTAGAGATTTGGTTTCATTTTCCAATATCATTTAGAGATATTTCAGAAAACAATCACTTTCAATTAAAAAACACATTTTATAAATATGATCATTTCTTTATTTGGAGGATTTGCCATTATTATTGTAGCAATGACGAAGATGCAATGAAGACATTTGGTACATTTCACTCTATGTGACTCCACATTTCATCACTAGACAAAGGTTTCACACAAGATTTTCACACAAAATTTTAATTCATTTCAAATAACCAGCAATCCTCTTATGGACTATTTCTGAAATTGTCATCAGTCATTGTCCCTATGATTTAGAAGCTGCTCTGTTTAGATTGCCCCATTTCAGGCAAAAAATAGTACCAATGTTGCTCCAAATGAGAAAAGGTCATATTCCTAATGGAACTGAATATAAATCCAATATGATTTTCATGTTACACATTACATCATTAGCTACAGATTTATAGGGAGACAGCTAATATATTGAAGATATAGACATAGTTCTCTTTCTCAAATGCACCTAATTTTTTGAAGTTAGGCAGCACTGAATTTCTTCTTATAAGAATATCTAAAGTATTTTTCTTTTATTGGCTCCTTCTTTAAGTGAAGACTGCAGAGCTGATGAATATTTCATGGGTAGAAAAACACCTACAATACAGGGTTTTACCTACAAAATCTTTGGGGAAATTGAGAAAATGGCACGAAGGCACTGTAAGGACAGTTCTTTTAAGAAGTCTTTGGAAAAGGGTCTCCATTTCATTTTCCACATCAATAACACCTCCTTCACCCCTTAATACTTTCTTCCTTTCATTTTATTCCATAATAGTGTTCAGTCGGTTTTGTACTTTTCTTTGTATTAAAGACTGTCTCCTGAGCTGGCTATGCCATTTTAAAGCTAAAAATTTAAATAGAAAATTCTGAACTAGAAAAAAAAAAAAAAAAAGACATCCAAATATAGTGGCTGTAAATTTGTACAAATCTGCTATGCAGGAATAAGACTTGGAAAAAATAATCAAATATAGATTTTAAATGGATTTATTCCTTCTTCTACTGTTCAATCTTAATGGACTTCTCTCCTGGATTTCAAGAAAACATTTACTCTCAGAACCTGCAAGTGTGAGAAAAATACTTTATTTCACTAAAGACTGCCCCCTTCCAGACATTAAGTGGACTTTCATCACCAAAGCATGTAAAACTCTTTTCTGACTGATAACTGCTAACAGGCAACAACAGCAAAACATTAAAAAAAAAAAAAAAAGGAAAATATAACCAATAAAACCTGTTCCAAGGAAAAGTAAGAATATAAATCACTCTGTAAAGTCTACGAATAGCTTCTATTCTTCTATCTAAGTTTCTTAGGTAGTATAATGATTAGAAAAATCATAAATCCCAGAGAAATGAAGAAAGAGTGAAAAAAAAATCATATCTAATCCCCCTGTCTACATATGGCTTAATGAAGTCTTCCTTTGAGAGCTTTCTCTGTCATTCTGATCTCAGTCTTGGATGGTACCTGGTGGAAAGTATCAGACTGGTCTGTCAGACACTGACAGTGAATGTCCAATATTCAAATTACAAATTTATGCTTCCAACAGAAAGTGCATAGCAAGCTTTTTACTGAATGGAATAAAAGCCTAGAAGAAATCTATGAAGCTTAAGTTAATGTTTCCCACCTGATCTAAGCCTATACATTAGGTGCTAAAATTCCCAAACATTGAAAGGCTATGCTAAGCTGCATTCTGGGTTTCTTAAAGCAACCATTGCACATTACATTTTCTAGACTGTCAGTCATTCTTGCTGCTTTCTTTACCATTTCTATCTTACGTGGAAACTACACAACAGAGTCAGTATTTCTAATATTTAATCTACAGTTAGGTAAAATTGCACTAGATTCCTCTGCCTTTACTTCTTAGGATTGTGTTTGTCTTCAGGGCCTTCATATTTAGCTGGTTCTTTATCTTGCCAACTGTGTCCTCTTTCAGTTCACTGGGTTTTGGTGTGGGATTTTTTTAATTATTATCATTTTTCAAATAAAACTTCCTCATCCTGAAATGTGACCTATCTTTTTATTTTCCCAAATATGTGACCTTTCATTTAACTGAAAAACACTAATTCTGTGTAAGTAATGCTGTCTGATTGTACAATACAGATCACTTGCTAGATTTTCTCTTCGTTATTTAACATGCCACAGCTGCTCAGATTATCAGCAGACTTTACCATCAAGAGCACTATATTTATTTCCAGGTAACTATTAAAAATACTGAATAAGCCTGGGTCAAGGATAGTCCTGTTGCAGCTCCTTTCAGTACTGAAATTACCAGGTGATTCATTCTCCATCTACAATTACTTTTTCTGATCTTGTCTTTTGTAAGTGGTTAATGAATTTACTTTGTATAGTGCACAAAGGGAAATATTTTAGAGAAGTCTGTTTTGAAAATGCAATAATGTTGGTCAAACAAGGTTGAAATCTCATCAGACAGTTGTATCAAATTTCTGTGACATGACCTTTTTTATATAAAGCCACATTGACTCTCATTGGGCTACTGCCTTTTACCTCTTTCCTAATTATAGCTCTGTCTATCCCGTTCATGCCTTTGCTTGAAATCAGTCACCCTAAATGACATTTGTAGTGATTTACATTGGTCTGTTTTTGGTTTTTTTTTAGGTACTGACAAAATACTCCTGTTTTCTCACATCCCTCTATCCTTCCAATACCAGTAATTTCAGAAATATCTTGGCTAATATTTTTGTATTTCTCAATAGAATTTATATGGTTGCATATATTTGGATATACATTTTTTCACCTGATAGGGATTTGTTTCTTTTTCCTGAAAATAATTTTTTTAAGTTTCAAACCCTGTGTACTTACAGGAGGGCAGTTACCATCTATATCAGCAGCAGAAACATTGGAAATTACTTTTTCTTGTACTTTTTTTTCTTTTTCCTATAACGGATATTAAGGACAAAAATGTAAATAAGTCACACATTAAAGTTAGTCTTTTAAGCTTTTAAAAACTGAGATATGGGAAAGGTTACTTTCTTAGTGCAGTCTTTAATATTCCTGTTTTTCTTTAAAGTATATATCTTACCTTTAAGTGTGGTAAAATATGAGTATGTCATAAAATAGACAGTATGGCTGAGATAATGTTACTACAGGAAACATTATTTCCTGACTTTCAAGTGCTTGAAACTGTCACCTTCTCAACACATTTTCTTTATGTATTCAATTGCACTGTCATTTCTTCACTTTTATATGAAGAAATGCTTCTGTGAGCACCCAGTAATATTTGATTGGACATAAACAACAGTGGCCACCCATTAAAGAGTCAGGAAGTTACCTTGACTTCTGAAGGCACCAGTTCCATACCAGGATTTACTTATATGTTGCACTATCTAAGGATAGTAAGGCCATCTTCCTGCTGAATGTCATTCAGAATGATGATGCAAGAATTTTACTGAATTTTTAACTTCAGTTGGTCTTTTGTGAGGGTTCATACTTGCACAGCCTTTTGCTGTAAAGAGTTAGATAGATACAAATGACCATCCTGAAGTGTATTAGGAGACAGTAAAAAAACAACCTGGATAAACCATAGCAAGTTCATTGGTGGGGTTGGACCATTTGCACCATGAGGAATAATGGAACAGCCCAGATTGGGAGGCACCTCTAAAAATCACCTGGTTCAGCCTTTTGTGGGGTCCCTGTTATTCTGTGGTTCCAGGGCTGTTCATAATCCAGTGAAGACCTGAATGATTTGGAAGTCTGTTCTGCTGAAAGGAACGTGCCTTTGGGATAGTGCATACACAGGTTATAATATATATATATAATATATACATATTTCAGTTCAGGATTTGAGTGTAGGGTAGGTAAGGAGAAGGCTTGATGCTAGATTCTTTACAAAAGCAGGTGGCTTACTTTTTCTGAAACAAACCTCTTATGCCATTACCCTCAGTTTCTTCCTCCTGCTTATGACTCACCATTTGTCTTTTGCTTTATATTGTACTTTGGTTCTGCACATACTCTTTTCTTGATTCCTTCTGTAGATGAATCACCTCTTCAAGTCTCTAGGGCTACTCACATGAGTAAAATTTTTAGGACTTGATTTTTTTCAGGATTCCTGCTGGCCTAAATCCAAAATGTCTTTATATCAGCAATTACGTTTTCATTTGTATCTGTACTTTGCCAAGTAAATGGAACCTTCATCCTGACTGTGATATTTCACTGCATATGCAAAATAAATGATAGGCATTAATACTAATGATCCTTTTGTCTCATACACTTAGGTTTTACATCCACTACACAGCCACCTCACCTAATTTTCAAGATGACAACAATGTTGGCACTTGATTTACTTTTAGCAGAATTTGATAATGCTCAATTAGCCTTTTGCTCTAATTAATTTTTGGTGCTCATCAGTATTGCCCTCTAATTTACCATGAGTGCTTAAGAGAAAGTAGTAAGGAGTAGGCATACCCTAACAGTTTTTCTATTCTGTAGCCCCTAGATCATTGGAATCTAAAAGGAATCTGTGGACCTCATTCTCTTCCTCCATGCACATTTTGTAGGTATCACAAAATCTCCAGTCAACCAAATTAAATGCATACTTATTAACAACTGCTTTGGAAAACATTGGGGAAGATGGGCTCCGTCAGCCTGATGGAGCTGTGTAGTTTGTCCTTAAAATTAGTAATTTGGTAAAATTTACTAAATTTAGCACTCTATGTTACTCCCACAGGCAAATGAAAGATACTCAGAAAAAAACTCTTGAGAAGGGCTCAGAAAGGCTTCTGAAATTGCTCCTGACGAGCTCATTCATATAGCTTGACTAGACAGACAGAGTTTGCCTCCAGAAGACTTTAGAGGCTATATCCCTCCTTAGAGGGAAGAGAAATAAGCACAGGCCAAGGCAGAAATCACAGCAAACTTTGGACCAGACTGTTTCTGGTCATCACCAGAGCTACTAATTTCACAACCACTGCAAATGCCATCTTTCAGAGCAGCTATTTTGAAAGCCAGAACAGCAATCTCTTGCTCTAAATGCCGTTTCTCTGCATATTCTAATCTGCTATACAAACTACCATTTTTATTTCATGTTTGCTCTACATCTGCCTAATTCTAAATCAAGATCTGAGTGCAGGGGTCTTTTAGTTTTTCTATAAACTGTTAGCAATATAAGAAACATAATGGCTTAAACATCAGACTTAAGACAGCCTTGTAGAAATTAGAAAAAAATCTCTCAATAAAATCACTAAATTAGATTCTGTGTAGCGCAGAAATATTAATATAGTTTTAGTGTCAATATTTCAACAATTAAAAACAATAGCGCTTGTATATCCTACAAAAAAGAAAAGAACAGATTTTACTAATTTTAATGTACATTTTATTCTATTTGCTCTAATTAAATATAAAGTATCAAGGTTCTGCTTTTTTTTCACTCATTTCAGTAGTTTTAATGTAAGTTCTGTTCCTTTATACTATTAGTACATTTCTGAAATTTGTACCTAATATTAATGTAAACATTTTTATTTTGAACACTAGCTTTTGAGATACTTACTATTGACCTGTAGGTTAATTCTAATTCTTTTGATATTGATATAATCTGAAAATTTTTGTTCCTTTTAATTAATGTGTCTATTAATAATTAAGACCCAATTTGCTGGTTAATTTTCTTCTTAATGAAGACAATTTATTTTAAGTTATTATAATACTTAAAACATTTCTCTTACATAATATCTACTGTATTTTAGTAATTATTTTTTTATTTAAAAAACAGCTCAGCCACATGTAGATACTCCCTGCCTGCACGTTCTGGTCCACTAGAGTGCACAGTTTGTAATTGTTCAAGCACCAAAATAGATAACTTCCTATCTATGGAGAAAATCACAATTATCTATACCATCAGAAATGGGTCCCTGCTGTTGCTTAACCAGGTTTCACTTGCTGTATGGCTGTGGTCACTATCTGCCTCCTGAAAGACACCTGCTAAATCCATACTTTTTCTTACGTATTTAGGCATACATCAAGATCAGTGTCTGGAGACCTTTTACCACCTGTCTGTGAATAAATCTCTGCATTTCTTCAAGAAATGTCATCAAAAGGCAAGGGAAGCTCTAGGCACTGGAAGTTGAATTCCCTTGAGTTCGAGTGGATAAGAAGGCATATTTCTTTAACACTTAGATTAATTTATCAATGGAAAAAGTTACAAATAATGTGGTACATTTTGCTGTACTCTGCAGCTTTCAGTCAAGTATGATTGTTTCCAAAAGTATATGATGTACTAGAAGAAGATCATAGAATTGTAAATCACGGAGTGATATAAATTGGAAAGAACCTTAAAGATCATTTGGTTCCACCACCTCAGCCATTGGCAGAGACATCTTTCAGTAGATCATGTTTCTCAAAGCCACATCCTGCCTGGCCTTGAGCACTTCTAATGATGGGGCACCCACAGCTTCTTTGGACAACCTGTTCCAGTGTCTCACTCCCTCCTAGTAAATAATTTCTTCCTTACCTAATCTAAATCTAATATCGTTCAGTTTAAAACCATTACCTTTTGCCTTATTACTACAAGTCCTGTTAAAATGCCTGTCTCCATCTTTCTTGTAAGTCTCCTGTAAATATTGAAAGGCTGCAATAAGGACTCCCTAGAGCCTTTTCTTCTCCGGGATGAGCAACCCTGACTCTTTCTTCACAGGAAAGGTATTCCAGCCTTCTGACATTTTTGTTGGCCCTCCTCTGGACCTGCTCTAACAGGTCCATATATTTCTTATGCAAGGGACCCCAGAGCTGAACACAATATTCAAGATGGAAAGAATAATCACCTCCCTCAAACTGCCAGGCACGTGTCCTTTTGTGCAGCCCAGGATACAACTGTTTTTGTGGACTGCAGGCCCACAATGCTGGTTCATGTTCTACTTTTCATCTACCTGTATCCCAAGGTCTTTCTCTGCAGGGTTGCTCTCAAGCAATACATCACTTTGTCTGTACTGCTGCTGGTGATTGCCCTGATCCAGGTACAAGACCCTGTATTCGGCCTTGTTAAACTTCATGAGGTTCACATTGGCCCACTCTTCAAGCTTGCACTGAATGACGTCCCTTCACTCAAGAGTATCAGCCACACCACTCAGTTTTGTGTCATCCGCAAGCTTGATTAGGGTGCATTCCACTGTCTATTAATAAGGATATTGGAAGTACCAGGCCAGTAAAGACCCCTGAGGGTCTGGCCAACCCAACCATCTGGCCAACTCCTTATCCAGTGGATAGATCATCCATGAAACCCATGTCTCTCCAGTTGAGTAACAAGGATGTTGTGTGGGACCATGTCAAAGTCCTTACAAAATTTTAGATGTCATCAAGATAGATGATATCTATTGCTCTTCCTTTATCAGCCAATGCAGTCACTCTGTTGCAGAAGGCCACCAGGTTAGTCAGGCAGCATTTGTCCATTGTGAAACTATGTTGGCTATCTCTAATGACCTCGATGTCACCCATATGCTTTGACATAGCTTTCGGAAGAATCCATTCCTTGTGATCTTACTAGTCACAAAGGTGAGGCTGACTTGTGGGTAGTTCCCTGGCTTCTCCTTTTTATACTTTTTAAAAATGGGTGTGATGTTTCTTTTTGTTTAGTCATTGGTGACATGACCTGACTGCCATGACTTTCCTATGTTATGGAAAGTGGTTAGTGACTACATCTGCCAGTTCCTTCAGGACCCTTGGGTGTATCTCATTGAGTCCCATGGACTTGTATATGTTCAGGTATCTCAGATGGTCACAAACTTAGTCTTTTCCTACAATGGATGAGACCATTCTCCTGGTACCTTCCTCGAGATTCAGGTACTTGAGTGGGAAGAGAAATTGCCAGTGAAAACTGAGGCAAAAATGTTTTTGAGCCTTTTCCATGCCAGTTGTCACAAGATCCCATCTCATTTACCAGAGGGGCACAACTACTTTTTTTCTCCTTTTCTGATTAACCATACAGAAGTCCTCATTATTCTTCACATTCCTTGCAAAATTTAGTTCCAGCTGTGCCTTAGCTTTCCTGATCCCATCTCTGTACGCCTGGGCAGCATCCCTATATTCTTACCAAGATGTGTGTCCCTGCTTCCACTGTATATGCATTTGTGCTTTAGTTTGACCAGGAGGACTGTACTCAGACATGCTGGTGTCCTGTCTTACTTACCTGATTTCTTGCAAATGGGAACTTGGAGCTTTTGTGCTCTAAGAAAGATATCTTTCAATAGCTGCCAACTCTCTTCTGCTCCTTTATTCCTGAAGGCAGTTTCCTGAGGGGGCACAGCCACTAGTCCGTGAAACAACTGAAAGTTTGCTTTCATAACATTCAAAGTCTTAACTATACTTTTCACCTGGCCTATATACTTCAAGATCAAGAATTTCACCCGGGCGTGATCACTGTAGCTCAGGTTACCATGACCTTTTAAGTTTCTCTGAGTTAATGAGCAAAAGGTCCAGCAAAACCTCTCCGCTGGCTGGTCTCTCTGTCACAATCTGAGCATCTCCTAGACTGCTGGCAGCTTGCTCTGTCATTTTCCAGCAGATGTCAGATGTTGGACCTAGTGAAAAATCATGGTGTTCAATTCTGTAGTATGTCACAAAGGAGTCAAAGGATATTTTCACATTGTTGCCCCCCCCAAACCCAAAAATATAAGCACCATATATACTTGGCTATTCAAGTTTAGTACCTGACACTCAAACTGCAGCAACACTAATTCTATTTAAGCAAGATGACAAAGATCAGGAGAAGAGAGAGATATTCAAGAGATGTTTAGCTGCCCCTGGAAAAACAATTAAAATTAATTGCTTGCATTATCAACAACCCTTCCAGAACTGAGGAAATATATAGACTTTTAGTGACCTTGGCAATATTCACCATGAGTCCAGAAAGTCTTAATATGTCTGTGACAACATGAGCTCCAGAGTGAATTAGGTTATTAGCCTCCTTAATTTGTATCATTACCAACTGTTTACAAAGCCTGTGTGTTTTAAGATTGTTGATTAAAGAATATTTTTAACAAACATTTTACAGTTGACTCACAGCAAACCCAACTGCTGTTGTCTTATCTCGCATTGTGTTAAGGAAAATTATATAATTTATAATTTCAATGAATTACACCAGAACTACACAGAATTACCAGTATTGAATTACTCTACCTGAACTACGTGCTTCACCTTCAGCATCTTTTTCTACAAGTCCGTCAAAATCACTGTGTCTGAAGGTATACATACAACACATTTACCTCCCTGTGAATCCATGTGCAGGTTGTGACTCCAGAAACATAAACATCAGCTCTTTCCAATAGTCCTGTCCATGTGTAAGCCCTTTCCTTTAGATTTAGAAAAATGCCAAATCAGCGGCACTGAACGCTGAGATGTTTGACTCACTGAAATATAAACATCTCTGTTGGAAATAAGATAACACTTAAATAATATAATCATTAACTTATTCAGGTTACCAAAATGTTCTCAGGGAATGTTCTTATTACTAAGGGAAATGCAGTGTTTGCCTGTATATCCCTTGTCAAAAATGTATAGTCTTGAAAGAGAAGTTGGTCTCTGAATGAGTAATAATGACTCAAAATACTTCTTTTTTTCTGGGCCTTTAAGCATTTAAGTTAATAACTATCAGTATTCCAATGTAAAATTTACAACTTTGAAAGTCAGTTTATAAAGAAGCTTCTGACGTGGCCATGTAAAATTGGTTTTGGTTGTTTTTTGGTTTGGGTTTTTTTTTTTTCCTTTTTAGTTCCTTTTTCCTTCTGGATTCTGGAGGAAAAGCATTGCCTTCTAACAAGTGCTGCAGAGGTTAATATATTCAGCTTGAATAAAACAAAAAGCATAGTAACATTTGACACACACGCAAGGATATGGGAGCACATTAAATGAATGCAAAGAACTGGCAGCTGAAAGGCAACAGTTGCATAATATTACCAGAGTAATGAGAAGTGAGCTACATATTAATAAATATGTGACCTTTTTATCTTGATTATTTAAAAATCGTGTTATTTTAAAAATGAATAAACAAACGCCTTGTTATCCTTACATAAAACCATAGTTTCACTTGACAGACTATGTAGAACGATTTCTGTATTGGTAAAATGTGATGCTGCTGTACAGGTCACTGTAGCATTAAGCACACCAATCTGTTTCTCTCGCTATTTTAGAATACCACACATCAGGATAATTTAAGCTAAATCCTGAGCTGGAGCAAGGGTATGCAAGTGTATTCGTTTATACAAAATGAAATTTTAAACTCCTAAAAGACAAATATAATTAAAACTAGAAAAAAAAAAAAGATAAAAGAAAAGCCATACAAGTAAGATTGCATTTAAGATTGTTATATACTTTAATGAGACATGGTTTCTTATTTAAAGTTGCAAAGATTTGATTAATGTTTTATTATCCCTATCATTAATAACCATAACTGCAACTTCAGAGGATTCATATTAAGGAAAAAAAAAAGCAGTAGTTGAAACTGTGAAATAAAAAAAGTGGTCTACAACCTCTCAATTTCATTTCTGTTTTATTATTAATTATTTATCAAATGCTAAAGCCTCTGGGCCAATTCAGTATAAGTAATTTATATTATAAAATAAGTGCTGACGGTCAGTTAACCTACTATGACCTAAATGACTCAGCTTATTATGAGATAATTTATCAACTTTCCAGCAAGAGCTGCATTGTCCCAGGAACTTCCAGCTCCAATCCTTCAGTCTCACTGTGGCTGTGTCTCACAGAGATGAAACCCTGAGCTGCCCTGCCTGGAGCCCCATGCAGACAGCAGTGTTGTTGTGGGCCAGCTGTGCTGGGCACAGCACAAGAGGAAACAAGGTTCTTTGTCCCTGCCTCATAAACCATAGGCACAGGAAGAACAGTGTTGCTTATGCAGTCAAATCTAACCGACAGGGGCATTGGGCACTTATGTGTTACATGGAGAACTTTGCCAGCAAATCTGGTAAATTCTGCTTACTGACAAGACTCAGTAACCTTAGCTGAATCCAGCAATAACATGCTGTAGGTTTGTTTGACCCTAATCTCTCATTTGCCAAATTGAGGGACAAAACTATCCCCCCTAAGTTGGACATTTCCAATAACTACCCTGTAAAACACCAAAGTTGCTGGTTTTCATAAAGGATATAATTTATACAGCACAATAGCAAATACAACAGGCAGAAGTGCAGTATATCATTAATATTTCCAGAGTCTGAAATAGCTATTGCAACAAATCTAAACCTCTCTTCCCCCTCTGATGTATAACTTGGTTACTTAAATGGGAGAGGGGGAAAATGGGCTCGCTTTCCTCATACCAATCGTTTGACAAGATGAGGTTTCTTTCCCTGCAGACCAGCAATCAGATACCTCAATTCAAAGTAAAGCTGTGATCGAGGGATGCAGAACTCAGGGAACATCATGCTGTGTTAAAGCAAAAGGCATCTGGGATGTGTAACAGTTCAGGATAAACAGTCCATGTGTAAATCACGATGATAATGTTCTTCCTTCTCCCCTGTTTATTATTATTTCTATTGCTACAGCTACTATTTGCAGTCCAGGATCTCCTACTGGCTCCAGCTAAAGTTGAGACTCCATCATAACAGACACTCTGCAGACCCAGCTACTATCTTGCAACTGTATAGAGAAGATACATAAAACTTTCAATAAATGGGAAACTATTATTCCTAGTCCACAAATGGATAGCCAAGACTCTGAAAAATCAAGTGACTTGCTTGTTCACAAATGAAATCCATGGTAGAGACAGCAAGTCATCATATCTGTCTCATGTTACATTTCAGTGGTCTGAAATCCAGGATCATTTTTGCCTGGTTATGGCATTTTTACCACCCATTCTCAAGGAACAAAGCTTTCTTTTATAGGAGAGATAAGTGTCATGCAGAGAACTGATATGGTGTAAAGTATGAGTATGATATAAAAAAATACCACTTTCTTTTAAAAAATCCAATAAAAAAGCCATCAGGATTTAGAATCAAGCTATGTCCCTGGTAGCTTAATAGGCAGTGCAGATTCCTGAAATTAGTGGAGGACTAGAAAAGAAAATATAAAACATCTGCAGCAGTCTGAAGTAGGTATTTTAAATAATTCTGAGCAGTTTATAGGAGATTTCTGTGCTGATTTGTTCTCTATTAGTAGTGGTAGAGGCTTCAAGCCTCTTAATTTCACTGGTAACAAAACTAACAAAACTTACATGCAAACTGTGTACTGCACAAGGAGAAACTTGACTGAGCTGTTATCAGAAAGGACACCTTTCGTCACTGCAATAATCGCCTAGCTAATCTACCATCATAAATCATAGCATATTACTGTTTCTTGGTCTTCGTGAGAGGTCATCTTCAAGTAACTGTGGCACTACATCATATGGTGGGCTCTTTGATTTTCTTTTGAAAAAGTAGGCACATAATATTTATCTTTTGTTTATATCTTAAGCTTAGTTTCTGTATTTGAATACATTCTCTTCAGGATGTATTCAGATGATAGACAACACATCATTCTTACACTGATCCATTCACAATTATTGTATTAAGAAAGCATTGTGTACTCTGAATAGGTTAATTGGTCGGTAGCTTAATCTAAGTGGGAGACGTTGAAAACAATAAGATTTTTTTTTGTAACCAATGACATTATACACTGAACTACTTGATTCGTGCATGTGTTTTTCTTCCCCTTTTTCATTTCAGAATACTATTTTGCTTTTATTTGCATGGGCTTCTGTAAGAATGTTGTTATTAACTTATTAGACTGGAAATAGGCTGGACTGCTTGTTAAGTGCTGCCTGTTTTCTTCCCACTGAATCCTCTGCATGCAATTTAGAATTTTGTTTCTAATAAGATTATCAAGGAAATAATGAAAACCAGTAGGATTGTTCTGCTAGCAAGTTTCCTTGGTGATTAATGAACTAAATAATAATGTTTCTCTCCATGGTCAAATTCTGCTTCCAGCTTCAACAGTGAGAAGCCAGAAGTAACTCCCTTGATGCCAATTGATTTATTCTAGTTTTACTATGGTAGATTTAGTTATTGTGGTATAAGTGATCAGAGAATTTGACTTCGCATGTGTCAATAGTTTAAGGCTTGTTTGTGGTTTGTGGGTCCTTCTTTGAAAAGATGGTAAATTATAAAGATTTAAAAATCACACAGCCCAGAACCTTCCTTACAGGAGCAAGGAAGTCTCACTTTAACCATAAAGCACAAAAAGAGAAAAGCAAGCCAAGAGAGACTGGTTGTGAGACAGTCTTACATATGCGAAGAATGATGAGTGATAATGCTTTCAATACAGCATCTTAACTCTGGCTGCAGGGTTCAGTTCAGACTGAGGAATGTACATGATGTGTGATGCTTTCCAACACAAAACCTTAGCGTTTAAACAGGGTCTGGATGGATCATCTACTGGGAAAGGTGGGGAAAAAATCGAGATCATACACCATTCCTCTATAAGACTCAGTAAAACAGAGTACTGTTTGTCACTGGATACAAAAAGCAGGTCTAGAACAAGTTCTGGATGGCATGTGTTTCAACATAACAACTCTTGCCTACATAGATCAAGCAATTAAGTTTAGATAATCATGTGTCATCTGAAGGGCCTTTTTCAGATTATCTATCAGGTAAGTCTATCTAAGCTCCTACTTGCTCCCCCAGGAAAGCTTGGCAAGGAAATCAAATCCATGTTGCATTTGCCTGTTCTCTAGGGCTTTTCAGCATGGACAGTGGGATGATACTAAGGTAAGTGAGTAAGAAAGAAGGTAGCTTCTGGTGCCCCAGAAAGTGAAATGAAGCAAAGAGACTAAAGTGCTATAGAAGGAACAGTCCTCAAAGACTGCCCCAAAAGCACCATGTGTTATTCTTCAGCATTTTTCCATAATGGAGACAGACGTTTTAAGGATATTTCCACAACATTTTCTATTAAAGGTAGATAGAAACAGACAAAACACATCAGTCAAGCTCAAGAGTCTCTTTAACCTCCATTTATTTCAATTACACTTTTGCTTCAGAAATCCAGAGCATCTTCCCCTTTCCCACACTCCTCCCCCTGCCTAAAGACAGAAAGGGTTGAGGCTACTTCTTCTCTCTTAATTCCAACATGGTTTTGAACAGCCAACTATGGAAGATCAAATAGTAAGAATCCTTCCACTAGGTGACGGATATTTTTTCTACACCTGTCTTTCATTGCCATGTGTGGAGATGGAGGATTGACAGCATGCTTTTCTTTCTCTTAAGAATACATTCTCAGTCAAGGACTTGATTAGCACATTTTTGCCAATAAAATGGGCTGTAATTAGCTTTTAATAATCGGTGTGTTTTTGCTATATCAGCATGTGATTTAGACACTTGAGGTATTTTAAAAGCTGTATTCAGGAGCTCAGTCCCTCCTATTACATTTGGGGCAAATAAAGCTTTTAGAATAATGTTTGGAAAAGCAGCACCCTGTAAATATAAGGTGGTGTTGCACCATATGGAGACTGGCTTTATGACATATGGTTTGAATTAACAAGTTTGAAACTGTTAGGATCAGTTTTTCTTTCACTGAAGGCAAAAAAAAAAAAAAAGAAAAAATGAAAAAAGAAAAAAAACAAAACCCACAAGATACATACGGTTAAATAAGCTTCAGTAGCAGATACAGACCCAGCTTGCGCCAACATGTGCTAATTCACTCAAAATACTACTTGGGCTATACTAGTTGGTTTGGGGCTTTTTCCCTTTTTTTTTAAGCAAACATTATTTCCAGCTGCAAATGTGTTTTATTACTGTTAGTACAAGGACCATCGTCACCACCATCATTATGATTGTGGTCCTCATTAAAATAAATGATTGGCCCCAGTTTTGTATTAAAGCTATTTGAAAAGACAAAGCTGAATGACAGAAGAAAACAAAGGATGGAAGCGGGTCTTCTGATCTCACCTAATTGAATCTTTGTTGGCTGAATTCATCTGAAAAAAGTTCAAAGATCTGGGATCCATATTGCATAAACACTGTTTCATTTAATCAAAACACTCTTTGAAGTGCCATGCTTGAAGACCACCTGTAGCTTTGAAGTCTGAAATCATGGGAAAGCTTCCCTTATGGTCCACAGTTAAGATATGCCAGAGAAAAGTAAAAACAGAAAATTGAGTGGTCCATGAAAAAAAAACAAAACAACAAATAGAAAACCAAACTAACCAACCAACCAACCAAAAACACACAACACCTCCCCGCCCCCCAGCTCAAAACACAAAACATACTGGGGGTACGACTGTCATGCTCTGCTTTTCAGCAGTCTTCAAGCATTATGTCTTCCCTTTGGAATGGTAACCATCCAGTTTAATTTAGAGAAGCTCAGAATTTGCTAAAGACTGGCAAAAACCAGCACAGGATGACTGAATTACAAGTGGTGCATTTATAGCTTGCTATCTATTACTCAACCTGTGCTGGAAAAAGCTAGGAACCTGGGCCAATTTTTATTCTCAGTGATTCAAATCTTAGAGAGGGAAAAATGTAAACATTGAAAATTATGTTAGAAAAGTTTGAATTTTCTCAGCTGAAGTTGACACCTAACTTGCTGGTATTGTAACTGTAGACCTACAGGACTATAGAGTCTTGTAGACCTACCTGGAAGCTGACAGCCCATTTCTATGTTTTTCAGATAATTCCTAATAACATCCAAATTCAACACCCAACACCCCCCCCCCCCCCCCCCCCATGCATTTATAATAATTTTCTCAGTTCCACACATCTGTTTTCAAAATCTCATGTTCCAGTTAGAAAAAAAGAGATCTAAATCTGGCTAGGTTATTTACCTACATGTTGCTATTAAAATCTTCTGGCTTAGAATACACTATCCTACTGGCTGCATCCTAATACTGCACTATAGTTCTCAACTGCTTAGAAGAAAAGTGACAAAAGCCCAGTGTGTTGGTCTAACTGCAGGATTCACAGCACATTAATTCCTGAGATATTCAGAGCAAAGAAATATCTGTGCTTCTCATTATTTAAACTATATATTTATTGCAACATAAATAGTCAAGTATCTTTTTGTCTGTAACCTAGATCTCTCTGTACATGGAACTTCTCAAAACAAGGTGCCAATGTCAGAACTCTAAATTTTGAGCAAAATGATTAAAGAACAATTCTTTTATTAATAAAAGAGAATAAAACCATACTACTCTTCTGATGCCACTTTGGTGACAGTGTGTGCCACAGGTCTTTGTGAGTGCAAAATGTTGAGAAACATCTGGGAACAACCCATACCTACGCCAACCATTATGAGTGGCCCACTGAATGACTATACACTGACATGTGTGGTTCGCTGATTGTCCATAAGAACACAGCAGTTTTCAAATAAATCATTGACATTTTATCTCATTCTGCAGAATACACTGTTATACCACAGAAGAGACTAATGTCTATAAAGTAGAATATATACATGTGCAGCCGGATAATTACACAACACACATGTACTATATAAAGGCACTGTAAAAGACCAGAAATGTTTAAAATCTTGCTTATTACTTCCTAAGGTCATTGGCATTTTTGAATTTTATATTCTTCTTATTATTGTACTATTAAGCCCAGCATTTAAAATAAAGCAAGCATAATAGTTTTACATGTAAACACGTATTGAATACCTACAATATGATGACAAAAAAATAAGGATTCATCTTGTGCATCAACCTAACTTATATGCTTAAAAAGCACTGGTTTCACCATTCCAGACAAAATGTGGCCCTTAATCTCTTGTACTAGCATGTACACAAAATATGTCTGCACATGATTTTTATATACTTACATCCTGCACATCACAGTCAACACATGTACTTTGGAGTTGTCAAGCAATGCTAAAAATTTCATGTACAACAGATTTATTAAATATATAGAGATAACAGCTAACCCTATGTTATTCTTTCTGTATAAATGCCTAGATAGACAGATAGATGCATAATTTTGGCAAATTAAATCCCCTTCTCTTGATGATAACACATCTGCCAGCAAGTGTGGTCTGTGACAGACATTTGCCCTTCTCTACATCAATACCTGATAGTTAGGCAGAAAAGAGGCAACATCATATTAGCATATCTATTTCCTTCTCTTTCCTCTACAGGTGCTAAATAATTAGTACTGTTTGAATTATTCATTGCAAATAATATTCATTGTGAATTTAGCCTTTTGTTTTTTTCTTTTTGTTTTGCTTACAAATCATTCAAGAGGCAATTCTATATTCTGCAAATATATTCGTTACTCATAAGTATTTAACAAATACTTGGACAAAGCTCTTTTGACCTAGAAAAACACTGGTTCATATATCAATTTCTTCAGACAATTATAATACATAACTGGCCATCAAAAGCAGATGCCTTTGTTTCTCTGTTCTTGTTGGTAGACTTTTTTTTTTTTTAAAAAAGAAGCAAGTGGAAAGTGCTAACTAGCAAATAATCCACACCTGCAATAAGTTTTTTGGCTCATAACCATTTATGAGACTTTCGAGATTAACAAATAGAAATTACAGAGAAGCAAGAAATTTGTGAATATGATAGTGAATCTATTCTTCATTTTGCACTGCCACTGTGCAATAGTTTAAGTCTAACCAAGCATATTTGGATAATAGTAATTACTGTGTGACTGTCTCTGTAGTAGCTGAGTCCCAGTCTGGAATGAAGCTGTATCAGAAGCAGTAAATATAATGACAATCTAATATAATAGCATAGGCAAAGCTTCATAATAGACTTGATTACAGTTAACTGGAATAAGGATGTCTACTTACAAATGCACATTCTCTCCAGCATTCTGAATTGGAGTTTCCTATCCAACTTCAAAGTTGAGAATGAAGTTTCTTCATAAGGAGTATAAGTTTTACACCAGCACATGCATATACAGATATGTCACCTGTCATTTTAAGATAGGCAGAAATCTCAGAGAATTTAATCTGAGAGGAACTTTGGTAAAATAAAAGAAATTAAAATGTGCTTGTAAGACAACTTTAGAGGTTTTTGTTAGCCTGTTCACAAGTGAGTTATCCCTAAAGTCTTTATTAAAAAGAAGTTGCTCTCTGATACAGAGTTCCTAAGCAGAGAGAAATCAAGAGCTGTACACCAAGAAGGCTATGAACAATTTCTTCTAATCAAAAAAAAAAAAAAAAAGGGAGGAGTAGATCTTAAAATATCTGTCAGTCACTCAGCACTATATTCATCCAGCACAGGAGGACAAATTATAACGAAGTCTTTTGCACTCCAGCTTCTTCTGTCCTTATGCATTTTTTTAAAGGCTTCACACTCTCCCTTACATATGAAAAGAGGAAAATTCTGCTGACTTTTTATCACTACAGATGAGGAGAAATTCTGTTCAGTTATGGACATCCTGCAGGTTAACCCCTGCAGAGTCTATTTGCTGAGTCTTGAGAAGGTTACTGGAGCAGAAATATCACCTACCTTTCCATACAGAGTGACTACATGGCTTGAAAAAGTTAACAGTTCAAGATTACACAATATTGAGTTCTATGCACAACCTTCCAACTATGTAAATTCCTTGCATTTTACAAAATGGAATATAATCAGGCGGTCAAATGTCAGTCAGCATCTAAATGTAATTGCTTTTTTTGGAATTAAAAAAAGATTTTGCAATATTCAGCACAACATTCTTCATAATTTTCAGCTAGACCAATTTTATTTGGAGGCTCTCTGTATTTTAATCTGTCTTAGAAACACTGCTAAATTATTTTTTTCTTTGAAATCGCCTTAACTTTTAGTGAGGGCTTTGGTCTTTCTGCTGATGAATAAATAGGACAACAGAAACATCGCAGAACCCGTGAGCCCACAGATATTATCATTTACCTTATTAATATATATTATTACCCTGAAACACAAATGTGGAATTAGCCTCACATCTCTATCCAGCTGCGACAGATATTGATACAAAAATCCCCATAGGTGATTGAATGTATTCAAATAAACAAAAGTGTCTGAACACAAAACACTTCAGCCAATTGCTTCATGACAAAGCCAGGTTCAACATGACAAGACCTGACGATCAGGTAATTTCAGTGACTAGGATACCAGAGAGAATGCAACTAGTAAGAAGACAGCACTAGAAAGTTCTCCCTGTGAGACTCCTTTAGATGAGAAGGAAACTTCCCTTATTACACAGCGGGGAAAAGGTAAAAAATAAATAAAATAAAATAATAACATAAATTAAAATAAAATACAATAAAATGAGACAATTTATTAATATCCATCATTTTTTTGTGGCCAGTTATTTGTATTGGATAGTACAAATTCTTCACTGTCACTTAAGCTACTGGCTACTTGCTATTGTGCTGAAGATGTCTTTTTTTGATGCATGTACAAATGGGCTTGTATTATTGATCATTTTTTAAGGAAGGATGTGAATAGCAAGGCTGCACTATTGCCGTGTATTTAATTTGATCTAACTGGTTATTGCCAGAGTGGTCTGTCCTGCTCCTCTAAGCATCTTCATGTCAGACCAGGCATGTTCATATTTTCCATATGGTGATAAAAATAGGTTGGATCAGCCAGTCTTATTTTGGAGTTAGTTTTCTACAGATTCAGAGAACAAGAATCTAAAACAAGGGAGGCTGTGGAGATCAGAACTGCAGTTTTCAGCAGCATCTGCACTAGCTAGGAGGGAATGTAAAACTGCACCTTCTGGTTTTAGGTGCTTAGTGATGTTGGACTACACTGCAAGACATCTCAAGAGAAATACCTTTATTCACTCCAGAAACTCATTTCCAAGGGCACAAATTTTGTAACTTCCAGCCCCCTCTTAATGGTATGATATAATTGTGCATAGCATGACTGTGTTTTAAGCAGAAATTAAGAAACCAGATGTAGGTAACTGCAGGACTGTTGAAGCCTTCAGACAAGAGTTGGTAGAAACAGGTTTAGACCAGAATCTCACACCAGCAGCATGACATTGGCTAATTAAGTTCTCTGTGGCACCTCCATAAGCTTCATCGTGATGCACTGCATGTTGCCAGGCCTACGGAGCTGAACCTCAAGAGCCTGTGTCCCTGGCTCAAGCCACCTTGGTGGTGTTTCTCCTAAAGTAAGGATCAGCAATGCTGTCTCCAGCTGTGCTTAAGCTGTGTGAAGCTTAAGGATTTCCAGCTTGTAATTGGAGCTCATTCCTATGTATTTAACATAGTGTTTTCTTTTCAGTTCTTTGATCACACCAGGTCCTATCAGTGTTCAGCCTCAGATGGCACATTATGCCAGTAGCCACTGAAACCTGGAATATTTTTTTGTGAGGTTTTTTTAAACCTCCAAAAATTTCTGCCTTAAAAGATTGGTTTACTTTTGACTAGTTAATTGATGAGAAGCTGGAGACAAGACTTATGTTTATTGCACTGAGACAGGTTTTTGAACACAATTTCTGTTGAGCTGAGGCCAGAATTTATTTTCTTTATCCATCCCTTGTGATTATTTTATACAATGAAGCTGTGTCTAGTCTTGCTTTTATTTGCATGGACTCAGCAACACTGTGTTTTTCTGACCACACAATATAATGCTGTACTCAATGATGTCCTTTATGAAGGGACTTGAAGGCTGATAATCCTGCAATGGTGTCATTTATACTAGCCAGAGCTCTGAGTTTAACTTATCCCAAGGCATGCCATCTGTGAAGAAGAGTTGAAATTCTACGCCACAACAGAGCAATTTACCCTACCCTCTCTGTAAATTTCATGTGTAATTCTAATCTTATATATGTATTTTTAAGTGTTTTTCCTTTTCCTTCTGAAAACAGCAATAGTAAAATAACCTTTTCATGTAAGGGATTTCATATTGTGTATTTCTCTCTGTCCCTGGGTATTTTATCAAGTTATTTTCTTTTTCCGTATTGTTCTAATGAGCAAACTCCTGGTCTTTATAAGTAAGATAAAAATAATACCACCACCAACCAGTAACCTGTTCTCTATATAAAAAAGCTTTTCATTCTTTGAAATGTGAAAGAGAATCTGACTGTAATTTGCTTTCTGCTTTAATAAATGCTTATATCATGTAGTCAGATAAAAACTTCATAGCTGAATTGCTACTCAATTCTGCTTTTCTTTAGTTTTGATTTGACTACCCCTTACATTCTTTCTACCTAGATACAAAATTACAAAGAAATATCTATTTATACTACAGAATGGCCAGAGCCAGGCCAATACCTTTATATAATTACCAAATTAATATATAAATTTTAAGAGTGACACATCCCTAAAGCTTTCTAAATGTCTCAAGTAATCATTTGTGTAGCTGAGAAACAATAAAAAAAATAAAAATGTGGGAACTAATAGATATTTTATTTGGGGAGATATCATGAGTCTTCTATAACAGGAAATAGATGTTTACAAATGTTTACAAAAATAACCACATCTTGAATTACTTTCCTACTCACCTGAATCATGCAAAACATCTGAATTATCTTGGCTGCGATCACTGAAAATACAAACACAGTAGACTTTTAAATATACAATGTGGTCTACTTGCTAATTTTTATATGTGATTTCAAGTCCTTTAAAATAAACATGGAAACTATTCTTTAGTAGAAAGCAATAACTAAGTATTTTGTATCTCACACTGAACTACTAGATACTCCATAGACTGCAGGAGTGCAATTACACAATGAGCTCACCAGACTCTTACACACATGGTATATATGCTTTATTATACAATGAAAATGTATATGTGAAAGCCATAGCAGCAATTTGTCATGTATTATTTCATAGTAAACATTACCATATGTAAAAGTAAATATAATAAATATCAGAGGCATATAAAACCACAAATTCTAGCAAAACCAGCTGCCAATACATAGATCTTGAAAATGCCACTAACACACTTATTGCAATTCTTTGTAAAAATGGTTAAATAAGTATCTGATTATATGAAAAAGGCAAAATGAAGTAAAAGGAAAAGAAAGGAAAAGCTGATTCCTTTACATAGATAGCAGCTGAAAAACAGCTCTTACAATAAGAAGTCAAGCAGCTCAACCTACTCAATTTATCAAAAAGGCAGATAAGAAGGAATTTGAACACTGTGTTTATAAAGCCAGAAACAATACTGGAGCAGGTGAGGGGCTTTTCAATCTAATAGAGATATTAAAAGATATATTAGCAGGAAGATGATATTAGCTTCAGCCTTGAAATAAAACTCAGTGTCCTAGTGGAGAAGGTAATTAAACATTGGAATAGCTTACCAGGTGTGAGTATAGCCATGATGGACTGGAATCTTTCATATTAGAGCCTTCAAAATGCTGGTGTTGAATAACATTTCCACAAGAAAAGCTGCTTGTATTTTCTGATTAGATGGTTATGTTTTTACCCTCTCATCTTTGGTACTAGTCAACTGATAGCTGTTAAACTCTCATCAATTCCTTCCTTTACAGAAGATCAAGAAGTTTTGCATTGCCATCATGACACTTTCAACTTTACATTAGTACATAAAATACAATGAAATCTCATACTGGTAAGCAGAGTCATCTCCAAAAGCCTGGAAGGACTAAACAATTGACCAATTATATTCCCATGCTTAGGTTTGCTAGGATTGTTAGACTTGTTGCAAGGAAAGAATTTTTCTGCCAATGTGTATTAGTTGGGGTTTTAGAGTGGTTTTGTTTTGTTTTTTTAGCCTCTGCACCATACGCTATAGAATTCCCTGGGAACTGTCTTCATATTATTATGGGGCTTAGGATTTTAAATATATGTGCCTACATGTAAGGTAGTAGTTTCCATATACTTAACAAAGAACCAACCCAGACAGTTCAGGAAGGCCAGGATGTAGAGTTTACCCCCACTTTTTCTAGGAATGCATGAGCATAACACGTTTAATCATCTGATATTGGAGGGCTCTGGGCATTGGTAGCACCCTGGTATCACCTGTTCTCTTTGAGAGACACAATTTCAGTGAAACCCAATCTGTTGGACTCAGTAAATGAACAGCTACAACTCTGGGAAATTTGATGGTGGATAATACATAAGAGATAAGACTAAAAGACCTCTTTTGGCTTTAAATGTTATTATGGTTGTTCAACCATGGAACGCAGGTTGGTGACACAGTCTTTTTGTCAGAGGATATTGCTGCTTTGAAAAGAAAGTAGAATGAAAATTCACAAAGTATTTTTTTCACATTTGTTTATTTAGATGCTAGCATTATGGTCCTGCCCAGACCACAGGTAGACCTACTGTTTTCCTCTTCTAGAAACAAGAAGCTCCTCTTCAGTGTAAGTTTATCTATAGGATTTATCAGTTCTGAGGATTAGGCCAGTTTATTCTTTGAACAAGATGTCCTAAAAGTTGTTTGTTGAAAATGTGCCCCAAGAAATTAATTTTCAAAGACTACCCCAGGGAAAACAAATGCTTCCAAAAGTGCTTAATGATACTTACCATCTATATAGATTTTTGTGTTTTCAGAGCACAGTCTAAACACTCACAGTTCACGTTAATTACATTACCACTTGTGAAGTGGCACCATTTCAGGGTGCAAAAGCTCAGACATCCTATTTTTCATGAAATGCTGAAGCATGGAATTTACAAATCTGTAACAGAAGTGAGTTTTTTGATTCCTCAGATAACACACCCATGATCTCAAAATCAATCCATGAGTCAGCCCCCAACAGAAGTGTTTCTCTAGAGGCTGTCAGCTTGGTTGACATCATATCGTCTCACACACATAGAAAGTCTGACCAAAAGCTTCTTAACACACACATGTGTACTAATCTTGCCAGAATTACAGATAGAGACTTGAGAGTTCCCCACTAAATACTGAGCTCTTTTCACCTGACCTACCTCCCAAATAGGTACATAAGTAATTCAAAGAAAGATGCCCATTTCATCCGAGAAAAAGAAGGAAAGGGAAACAAAAGGGAAAGGAAAGGGAAGGGAAGGGAAGGGAAGGGAAGGGAAGGGAAGGGAAGGGAAGGGAAGGGAAGGGAAGGGAAGGGAAGGGAAGGGAAGGGAAGGGAAGGGAAGGGAAGGGAAGGGAAGGGAAGGGAAGGGAAGGGAAGGGAAGGGAAGGGAAGGGTTGTTGTTGGTGGTGGTGTTTGTTTACTTTCCCTAAAGATATTTGCTTTGCTAAATATCCTTAGTTACAGAAGAAGAGGGGAAGCAAATAAATCATTGAGGTCAAATGACTTTTTAGTACTCAAAATGAAATGAAGTCTAGAGGAGGAGTGAGAGTTTTTCTGTGACTTCAATCACAACCATTCAGATGCTGGTCACGCCTCTTGATCTCAATGAACTGTGGAGGAAATTTAAATATGAAATTTTTACTACAAAGTTCTTGCAATAGTATCTCTGTCTTGGCTAAGACAAAGCTTATAAAACACATTCAATTGAATACTGTTTTAAAAATTTAATCTGACAAATCTTTTTGAGGTTTGGATTTGTTTCTAAGTAAAAGTGCAATTAATAACAGAAAATCATTTCAGGGAGGTCTGTGCATTCCCTGCCTTCTTTCTGTCAACGAATTGATGTTTCTTTTTAAGAAGTTTGCTCTTGGTGGTTGCTGAGCAAAAGACATACACTAACAAGGAAATGGTGTCACCATCTATATAGAAAGAGCTATCAAACATACACGCTGAACAAACAGGAGAATTATCTGTGTCATTTGTGGTCATTGTAGAACTACTTGTCGCAGAAGCAGGTAGATCAGTTTCAAACAGAAGTTCAGTTTCAGAGTTACACTGTCCCTTTTATTTCTGTAGGGGGTTCATTCAAAAAGACACACTCTGCAGGACCAAGTAGAAAAAGCTTCGATTAGGGCTGTACAGAATGTGACTAAAGGATTTGTTAACCTTAGCGCTTCAAAGCACACTTGAAAATAAGATTCAAATGGGCTCTTTCTTTTGTGGTTCTGTAGTGATAAACGAGTTTTCCATGCACCAATGCTCATGATTACTACTTCTCCAACGTTGTGACTCTGGATGAACGCTAGATCAGTCTAAGTAATGTCCAGCTCATTTTATCCATACTAAATAATGTATGTCAGGGCAGGCCTCTCCATTTTGCTTAGGAAAGAACCACAAGTATAGTCATAGCTTTTCTGGGGTTATATCATCAATCTTCAGGTGCTCCAAAGAACTTGCAAGCTTTTACCAGTAAAGAAGGTAAGAGGACGATCAATGGGTAATCAATATTTTTTGTTGTGGTTTTTTTTTTTTTGAAAGAGAAGTATATGTATTTAAACTTAAAGAATGGTTTGCTTTAAGGTTCACTTGTTAGCTGTGTTTTAAAACCCTTATGCTCGAATCTCTGAAGAAGCTTACTTCCTAATGATCAAGTTTATAAATTAGTGGAATAATTCATGGCATACCCTTAGGATCAATACTTTTAAATGTGCCTGTGGGTAACATCACTCACATGATTCATCCAAATATAGCAAGTGGAACTATTAAAATACTTGAAGTTATCCACAGGTGTAACTGCTTAACAGACCTTTTACTGTTCATATGAAAGTGAAATATCAATTTTGCTGCTGGAGCCCACCACACACATTACGTTTAGGGTTCTGACAACAGTGCATCATTAGCAGCATTAGGCAGTTATTCCTCTCCTCTCTCAGGATAAGAAAGGACTCCAAAGTTTTATTCCTCCTTGAGAATGAACGCATTCCACAAAAGGTACTGGGACAGCTCTCTCCTTCAAGGTTTATATGAGCCATCATTTCCATGATTTGTCTGTAGCTGATAGCTGTTGGTCCTGTGGAGTTATTGCTTGATTCAGGATTTTGTAACCTGATGGCTTCTTTTTCCTCTTCAGGATCTCCAATGCAAGTCTAATAATTCAGAGCCTAAAAATTTAGACCGTTGCCTTTGCTGCTTGATTTATGCTGTTGGTTTATGCAAACCCTATTGATAGCTTAGTTTAGCCAGTCTGTCTGCCTATCTGGTTGTCTACCTATCCTATTCTATTATTTTCTACAGACAAAGCTTTGTTTCTAGCTTTTAAGCCCTAGCACAGCTCTATCAGTACACTTCCCAGGAAAAGATACTTTAACATTGTAATAAACATATCAGCAACATCTAGGAAACATTTGCATTATTTTTATTTAAATATTACATATATCTTGCATGCATCTGAATAATATAGATTTACTTCACTTTATGTAAACTACATCGCTCTTCCTACATTTGCAGTAATATAAAAGGAATCTGTAAAATATAAAATGACAAGTAACAATGGAGTTAAGATAATGGCTGGGCAATGAAAGAGGATCTATCTAGACTCAAATAGTTATAGAGTTTTCTAAAAGCTACAGCCTAAAAGAAAGGGGATTAGGATTTCTAGAGAAGTAATCTAGGTGAATTAGACTTGAGCACATTGGATTCTTAGCTAGTCTTAGTCAACACACATGAGAAAAAGAGAGTAGATACAGAGAAGAAGAGAGATGTGATCAGAGCACATTTTTTCTCACTGTCATGAGAGAGGAGTTGGGAAGGGAGTTTGAAAACCTTTACAAAGGTACTACTAAGGCTGATAGCTCTGGATCATTTGCAATTTTATCTTTATCAGCTTGGAAACCTGAAACAAATGCATTGTGCTGGGTTTTGCATGACTGTGTTTTTATGACACAATTTCAGCCCTGTTGCAAGACTGTATTGTCCCAGAGGAAGCTGTGACAGGTACCAACCTTGGGGGCGTCTTGGTGTAACTAATGCTCTGGAAAGGAAAACAGAGGAGACCCTAAGAGGAGAACTGGTTTTGCCAGGTTACATTATAAATCGTATATTTTTGGGGGACAGAACCAGAGCTGTCTGTTAGCTGTCTTGCATTAAACCGTTATGTTCAGCAAACTGGAGAACTGTTGGTACTCCCTGTTTCCCTCAGACCTTCACTTCAGTTCTCTGAGATAACACTGTATGGCAATATAATGTATAAACTTTCTCACATTCTAAGAGCGCAATAGCTTCTCCCTCACAGTAAATCAGTTATGCCAACTGAAGAACAGCAAACATGCTTGCCAGCTCCTCAGCAGGCAGAAAAATCCATGTTTTGATTCAGTTTTGGTTTCAGTGATCTTTGCTCCCACCTGGTGTCTCTAATTGACAGCTTCTTTGCAGAAGATGGAGACAGCAATTTGATTCTAGACTTTAGCTTCAAATTATATTTTTAAAGCCTCATGAAGTTACAGGGGAGCGATTTACTCTGAAGGGAGCTCTGATAAACCCTCTCAGTAAAAATGAGGGAAAATATTGTAATGGAAATAACACCAGTTATAATGATGATGCAAATAGGAGGATTGCTCAGAAGGGACTGGCATGCAGCAGAGCACAGAGGGGACTGCTGCGGCAGAGCAAGCAGGCTTGCTCCATCCTCTGCACTGCACGGCCTGTATTTAAAACATATGCAAGAGAGAAATAGTGGATTTGATTGGAAGTGTGAGAGCATCATGCCATCAGTAGGTGCAATATAACCTTGCAGCTTGGGTTTCAACACAGCATTGGCAGGACAAGGCTTAGGTCTCCTATTTTTTGCGTTTTGTCCCTTGGAAATCCCTGGCAGGACAACTTTGCTGTTGGAGTGGTAAAGCTCTGGGGCCAAGCAGTTGGAGAAGGTCCATGTCAAGCTAGATGGATCATACCTATAGCCCAGCACTCTCTTCTCTTTTTCTGGTGTACAGCTGGGTGAAGGAAACCATAAAGTGCTACACTGATCTTCATTCCCTTCAGCACTCTGAAGACTTTGTTTCTTAGGAAGATATTATCTTGCTACCGGTTTGTACTTGGTTCTTACGTAAGTTCTGACTTCAGTGAGATTTTGTCAGAATAAACAGGAAATCCCTTTGGCAAAATTATCTGAAAGGAGGGTTCTCTGTGTGTGTAGGAGAGGGGGGATCCAGGCCGTTCGTATGGGCAGAGAGAATGTGACAGGCATCCTGGGTCACTCACTTGGCAGATGAAGAACAGAATAGCATGGAGATATTCTGGGGTGCTTGAGGGAAACTGGAGAAATTAAGTGAAAGGTACAGAAATAGGGTATTTTCCCACCCAAAGTTCCAAGGTAGTAAGAATATCTATTTTTTATATCCACTTACTGCACCCTTTATGGGTTCAGCCAGAAGCTAGAGGCTGAGCCTTGAAACAGCAGCAGCTAAACATGTGTCTATTCTCTCTTGTTTTATCCAAGACTAAACCCATCCACTTACACCTGTTTTATTCTTCCTTCAGTACAACATTGCAGAACAAAATGATTGAGAAATCCTCTGTTCCTATCAGGAAAATTTGTGTAAAAATCAGCTCATAAACTTCTGGTTCAAGCTTGAATATATATTTCTTTAAGACCACAAGCTCCTGATCTCAAAGCAACAATTTTAGAGGAGTTTCTCCGTTCCTAATAGATAGATTTAGTTTAATTTGCTCTCTTCTACTGGACTTTTTTGGATTTGATCATTAAAGGACTAAGGCTATATCTTGCCTGTGTAAACATTAAAGACCACATATACTTTCTGTAAAGTACGGATTGCTGAAGCCTATTACTAAAGTTTACCCTCCTTGCCCTGCCTTGTTCCCATTGATAACAAGTCTGCCATATGCTTTATATACGGATTTTATGAAGCATTTTGGGAAACTTCAAAATTAAAATCTTAATAAAAACGGAAATTGTTATTATTGTGAATACATGTTGGCCCACTGCATCATGCAGCATTCTCAGGAGCAGCATTCTTTCAAACCGGGATTTGGAAAACAGCACATAATTTAGTTTGAATCAAATGTCATTATGTATTTAGTCATTTATCAAAGCCAGTTGATAGAAGCTGGGGAAAACATTAGTTAATCTTATTTGTGTGGGGGTTCCTGGTTATTCAACAATACTTTTTTTCCCATTTTGTAGTTTCCCTTCTTTCTCAATGTCCTGTAATACTTGTCTCCTATTGAGCTTGAAGCAAGACCTTTTTTCTGCTATAACGTGTGAACCAGCCACCAGAAGCTGCTTAAAGTTAGTGTAGGATATTCCAGGCACTGAAAGAAGCACCCAGGAAAAGTAAATAGTATCCACAGCATGAGACATCTTCCTTGCTGTGTCTGAATTTAGCTCCCCTCTGAGACAGTGAATTAGCAACACTTTGGCCCGTTAATTTAGCTGTTATGTGATTTTTTTCACCTTTAAAGCAACAGCAACACTCTTGCAGATTGCTGAGATAGTTTGGGTCAAAACTTCAGGTATATGCAGTGAATGAGGAAGGTGACAATTTGCCACCTGGCAACAGAGAAATTTTCTGTTGATGGAATACCTAATGGCAGTGTAAGCTGTTCATTATTAGGATAGCCTGAAACGTACATGAACTTCTAGAGAGATCCCACAGGGGTCTGTGGGGCATCTTCTTTTTACTTTGACAAGGAGGCAAGGTGAAGCAGTAGCACACTCTTATGAAAAGTCTGTGTCTTTGTTTTATAGTGGTATGTCCCTCTGGTGACACACATACTTTTCTCTGGTTTTCTTCAGCAGAGTCTGCATGAGACAGACTTTGTCTATTCAGAGAATCCCACTCAAAGTAGCTATTTTTTAAAACCATATTTTTCTGCCGCAACTTTGCATCAGTCCATCTTCACTGGTAGCAAGGTAGGCAGAAATTCCTCACACCTGTGGACCCCAGAAAATAGATTCATAATATTTTTCACTTCACCCGGCACATGACACGCTATGCAGGGATTTATCATAGTGATGACACATCTTATTAGAGAGGTTGACTCATGAACCAGTTTCTCTCCCATTTATGATCATGTAGCATCCCACTAGCAACTGCAGCAATTGAGATATTAGGCAAGTATTTAGAGTTTTTAGAAGGTTTTTAGTGGCATTTGCCATCTGGAACAAGGTGAAAAGACAACATCATACAGCCCAGTGGCCCACTATAATAACTGAAAAGTGATTCAGAGACCACAACTGCTCCATGTGCCACAGCATGAGAGTTCTAATTTAAAAAAAAAAAACAACAAAAAAAATCAGCAAACCCAGAAAAACGGACAATCATTATTAAACTATTGTATTCAAAAACAGAAGACACCAAAGAATAAAAATGCAATAACCAGGACATTAGAAACATCCTAATGGGGTTGGTAGATGTGGTAGAAAGAGGCCCACTGCATTCTTCTGTAGAGGCAACTGGAAGCCACACAAGATATTTTTGTCCTCTAAAATGAGTCTAACAAGCAGTCACTGGCAATTGCACCGAATGCAGTTTTTCTGTTGCTTATCCCTGTACAATACAAAGCTGGTTTTCCCCTTGAAAGCAGTCAAATTCCTCTGTAGAAAGAAAAGATGGTCTCGCACTGGGGATGTCATTACTTTGAGATTATTAGTTAGGAGCATTAGGAGATGATAGTTTTCAAGTGAAGACTGTCTGCAAAGAAAGAACATGACTTGGGTACCTGTTGTTTCATATGTTCATGTGCATTGAGGGATAAAGCTAGATATAAAAACTACCAAGTGCTTTCTCTGTCTCGATTCCCCAGGAGACCCCCCAATGACTTAGAAACCTGAGTAAAAACATCCATATAAGTCAGAGCCAAGACAAGTTCAATACCATGTCTCCAGAGTAGACAATATTTTTCCAGAAGTAGGACAAATTTGTATTTCAGTTCCTGGAGCTTTAATGAGGGTCTTAAGAAGGACCCTGGACTCAGACAAAGATGCAATTCATTGTGTGCAGCAGCTCCTGCAAGGAATGACAAACAAATGGCTTTGGAATTGCATGGGGGAAGCCAGTGAGTTTGGGCAACTAGAGCAGAAGTGCATACCACTGTGCTTACAGATTGGTACCTGGGTGCATGAAGCAAGCATGCTTTCAGAGGCCTACCATTCCAGAAAAACACCAAGATGAGGCCAAATCCCAACATTTTCTAGTAATGCTCCTTTGTCAAAGTGGATGACTCTGGAGCTAAAAGGAAAGGACTTCCTTGGATAGAAAGGGGTGACATTTACATGATGTTTCCAGCCTCTGATGTACCAAAGAAATGCATCCTTACTCAATCCTTAAAAAGGAAAGAAGCAGACAGCAGCAACATCAGATGCTAAAGGAACAATGCCAGAACAGGATCAGCATCACAGCAGGAGTCCAAATATTCTGCTAGACTGCAGCACTTTATGGTTGAAGCATTTGCTCAGCTAAAGATGATAGCATTATGTCTACTAGCTTTAAATGGATCTTTTTTCCAGAATTTTAGGAACTTGGGTCTAAAAGACAATGGAAAAACAGAACTGAAAGTTTTCAGAAGCTGAGATTTTATTGTTCTTTCAAAAATGCTGGATCTAAATGGGAATTAACAGAAGAAAGAGAAGAAGCACAAATAATTTGGAACAGTCAAATACAGTTATATGGCATTTTTCTTCTAAAGATTTCAAAGCCCTGTTCAAAGGGAGCAGATAAGCAAAATAAAGCCCATAAATATAAAGATACTGACCAGAAGTCATCTAGGTATCAAATAATAGAACTGCACATTTATTTCAGAACCCATTAAGTGGATTCTTTCACATGAATAATGAAGTTGCTAAACAAAAATCCTAGGATTTCAAAGCTTACATTGATACTGGGGAAGCCGCGAATGCTTCCCAGATCTCTCGGGGTCTACTTCAGTGTAAAAGTCAGACACAGTCACTGCTTCATGCTTTCAGGTTTTCATGCAAAGCAAATCCAGACAGGACACACAGAAAGCAGTCACTAGGTTCTCTAGGAGATCCCAGGCCTAGACTACTGGAGACTGAGGCTGAGTAGTTTTTCCTGCTTTGAAGTACAGGAGCACCTATAGCAATCAAATCAAGTTGCAAATTCTGAACAGCAAATTTTTCTGACTAGAAAATAGAAAGGGAAGGGAAGCATTAAAGCTGTTTGCAGAGATTTCATTGTGACATTTTTTAAGAAAATGCTTCCTTCAAAAAGTGCTAAAACATTTCAGAATAAAATTTCTAGCCTTTTCAATTTAAAATACTATTTTCCATTTCAATTCTTCCAAGAAAAATGACCCAAATTTGAAAAAAAGAGAAGGAAAAAGAAAAAGGAAAAGAAAACGAGAAAGGAAAAGGAAAACAAAATGAAAAAGAAAAATAAAAAAAAAGAGAAAAAGAAAAAAGGAAAAAAAAAGAGAAAAAGAAAGAAGAAAAAGAAAAAAGAGAAAAAGATAAAGAAAAAGAAAAGGAAAAAAAGAAAAAGAAAAGGAAAAAAAGAAAAAGAAAGAAAAAGAAAAAGAAGAAAAAGAGAAAAAAGAAAAAGAAAAAAAAGAAAGAAAAAGGAAACGAAAAAATGACTGAAGTAAATCACAGCATTTTTTATTTTGCTTTGGTTTTGTTTTAACCACAGAACTGTTTTTAAAGATCTGCTTGAGATTTTCCCCAATGTTTCAGTTTGATCACTGAATCAAAAAAACTACCTTATTGTTTGCCTAGCTATGTTAATGAGCCCCAATCCTATGAGCTAACCTTTAAATCACACTACCTCTTCATTAGTCTCTCAGAATGCTGCAAAACCTTTAATTCTTTTCCTTCTGAAAGATTCTCTTAGCAGGACTTGAAAGCAAGACTTTTTATCTAAGATACGATCAAAATTTTAATTATTTTCTCAAGTGCTTATGTGTCGGGTACGTAACGGGAAGTATCAGCAGGAAATTGATTTGACAGACACTAATGTTGCATGTTCTCCAGTTCACCAAATTATACCAGCCATATTATCACGATGGGCATGAATGGTTCTGTCCCTACTGTAAACCAAGGACACCTAATGTGGTCTAATTAGGACAGCAATACACAGACAAGTAATACAGTCTTAAATGAGGGTTAGGGTGTCATTCAGCGAGTCGCTTAAGAACCTTGCTTTGTCGATGGACTTTCACACACTTTTCTATGTATTTATATATTCTAATGTCTTGAAGAACTAAGACCTAAATATACCCAGTTATCTAAAAAACGTCATGGTTAAAATCCTGGGAGGTTTTGTGGTTTTATCTTTTTTTCCCTGCTGCTTACAGGTGGCATTTTTAAGCACTACATTTAAATCTCATGTTTCACTAATGCCAAATAAATTCTTGAGGCTTGGCAATACTGCTTGCTTTTGTTGTGAAAGGTGAAGCAAAAAACATGGAAGGTTCTTTTTTGCCTTCCCTGCACCACAGAAGTATTCTTGTGGAGGTAAACTATAAAAAATTCCATCAATGAGGACCACAGTGCACAGTAGTTAGTACTGGTGATAAAGATTACATCTTTAAAAAACAGCAGATATAAGATGCACCATTACTGCAGGAACTTTAAGAGCAAGGAAGCAGAAATGAGCTTTCAGAATAGCAGTTGTTTTGGTGCTGGGTTTTTTTTTCTTTAATTCCTGCTGAACAGTAACTGTGCGTTTCCCTTTTCTTCCTCTCGTTCTCTCCATTTCATTTTTAATACTGTTTTATAGACAGGGCTTGAGAAAGTTTTGTCAACTTATGATTATTTTAGTCTAAGTGCAGATGACTGGCATGCCAGGCACTTCTGCAGTACTGAAGCTCGTTCAAAATTCCATTCACACACATCCTCACGATACAACAGAAACTCTATAAAAGTATGAAGAAAGGGACGAAACTAAACCTTTAGCTTCATATGGGGGTATTATTTTTGTTGTTTTTGCTACAAAGCTGTAATTGGCCTAGTGATAAATATCTTATTATAAACTTGAACGTCAACTGATGGTGAAAAAAATATGATGGAACTTGTGACTGAGAGAAAAGTAAAAGGGTATAAATGACTGGCAGCTCCCATTTCTTTACAAGTGTTACATTTCAGTCCCCTGCCACTACCACATGTTTCCTGTTCACAGATAATTTGTACAACATATTTTATCATTCAGTTTTAGACATAGTTGAAAGGCTTTTGCCTAAGGCTTGGAACACTTTGAAAATTGTATACCATTTGCAAGGCTTTCTTCTGCTTCACTGTGCAATTAGGTGACTGCCTTTCTGCAGACACTGGATTTATCATATGTGGAATTGGGTTTTTTCACCAAGGTGAACTGGGAACAAAAATGCAAGAAGTTTTTCAGTAACCCACAGACAAGGGATTAGTGTGCCAGCACAAAGCTTGTAGGCTGCCTGTCAGTCCCGAACTGGACGCGGTTTCCTCACAGAAGAAGTATTGTGAGCCGCAAAGTTTTGTACAAAAATACTCTGTCTCCCTGTTCTTACATAACATGTCTATATGGGATTTAAACTTCTAAGGTGCAGAAAAGGCATCTGTCCAGAATAATATTTTTCTCTAATTTTCTAATGTGACTATTTATGACAGTGTTGATTTTTTGTTCCCTTCCTTTGCCCCCCTCCACACAGCATCCCCTGCTCCCTCTTGACTAAACTTTGCTCTCTTCTGAAGAAGTGTGAAGATACTGATGTGCTAAGAGCTTCCCCTGCTGGAAGTTCCTAGCAAAAGGTGCTGTAGCCAAGTAGGGATGGATCTGGGACTAGCTCCCAGTTCAGCTAATTTATGTGCTCGGTTCCTGTCGAACAGAGAGTACATAATGTGACTTGAGATGCTGATTAAATTTCATGTGTATTTCCATGTTCTAAATAAACCAAATTTTAAAGTCAGATTTGAGCAATGGTAGTTTATAACCCTCATTACAGCAGTTTGTATTTTTCCGCTGAAATATGTGAGGAAAAAGGAGACAAATTCAGCCCTTTCGTATAATGTATCTATGTGCTTACACAAGGTAGTCTTCCTTTCCAGTGGAGGATATGGAGGACTCTTAATAAGTCAATTTTACCTGTTAGAAACATATAATTGTTTAATGAGAATGGAATTGTCACTTCATTATCTGCTTTTGGTTGCAGACATTCAACCTGTGGAAACAGTGAGGGTGTAAGCACGTAAGTGAGCTGTAAGGAATGCTGGGCCCTTTTAGCATAATCCCATCAGAAGAAAGGCATGTTTCTTCAGAGTACGTCTTTCTTGAGCAATAATTGACAGACTATACCAACTACCTGTTCTGAAAACTTTGGAGAAGATGTATTTTTCAAATTTAAAAAAAGATAGAATTTTAATCTGATTATTTAGCTATCCATATCAGAAATATCTGGCTGCAAATTCCTCAGCTTCTTAAAAGGTAAGCAAAATATTATTACTTAAATAGTGTAAGGGCAATAATGTACTTCTGATAGACTAGGTTGTAAATGTGGTCACTTCTTTCTTGCACAAGCAAGCAGGATTGTCTTAGCCACTCTTTAAGATCTCTCTGCCTTTGTGTAGACCAGCAGTGTAACTCTGGAGAAAATTGATTCCATTAGCACTGCAATCTCTGTTGATTTTACTTGGTTGGATTAGAAGGGTTTTTTTTGGAGCACAAGCTCATTCTCTCTCCATGATTTTATAAAATCCCCAGTGCTCTGAAGCAGGTGGCACAGTGGCTGGATTAGTGTGGTATTGCCCCTGTGATAGGATGCCCCAGCTAGTAAGGTTGCGGCAGTCTAAAAGGTTACTTAGAAGACTTCCTTCTGCCAAAGTGCTTCTTCCCCCACCTGAACCACAGGGCTCACCTAGGGATGTGTTTTGCACCCTACTGAAATATGGACAGTACAAGAGAAGCCTTGCCCTCTCCAGATGTAGCCTAAGGAGGGCCAAGTCACAGCAGAGCTGCCTTACTGTGAGAATCAGTGAATATTTGGAGATCTCCAGAGCTCCCACCATCTGTACAGATGCAGATACACAAGTAGATGGAAAGTTTCCAAAGGAAGTTCCCTTTCAATCCCCATAACATTCCCTAGACCCAGCCAGCAACTTGAGCTTCGTGCCAGAGGAGCAGAGGATTTCCTTCAAATTCTTTACCTGGCTTAATTTAATTTGCTGCCTGATAGAAGACACAAAGAGGCTGCAAAAAAAAGCATTGGATCATGGGATTTCATGATCTAAACGTGATGGTAAACCCAGACTGACTCCCTTCTTTCTGTGGTATCCATTGTGCTTTATCCCAAGTGGGAAATATGGTTTGCCAATACAGAGGCAGCATACACTGTACACAATGACAAGAATAAAGCTAAATATTATGCATATTCATTTCATGCAATCCTAAACACAAATGTCCCTCCTGGATATAACAGAAATGAAGATTTTTATTACTTTTTTTTCCCCTCAACTAAGGAGCTGCTTGTTCTTCTTAACCCTTTCTTTTCTCAGTTGTGCAATTTGCAATGACATACAATGGTATTTCTTTTCATATATTATGAGCAAGTAATCTTTAATTAGTCTTCTCTATAGTACAGCTAAAGCTGCATGATAATTTCATTGACTAGTTTCTCAGTGCAGTTCATCAGTAATAACTCATTTCAAGTTTCCAGTAGGCAGTGGTACAATTGTTTCGTATGGGCACTTTAGCTTTTCTGTAACTTTTAACTTTTCTAATCAGCCCATCTGACATGGGTTTCATGTCCTTTTATTCATATTGATGGGGTCAGTACAGGTTCATGTCCTACTTCAGAGTGCCAAGAATTCTGTTTTTTAATGTGAACCCTGGAAAAAAAAACAGCATAGCAATGCCCTCCCTGCAGAACACCTCTTACTTTGTCAAAATCCTTAATGGTGTAACACAGGACATATTTTCAAATTATTATGTTCTCATTTAGATGTTTACTTGTCAAATGCAGTTAAGGTGGAAATTATTATTTTATTATAAAAATCAGACCTCAATCCTGAAAAGTAGACCAAAAATTTCTGTTAAGATCTTGACCTAATAGGGCTAATTTCCACAAGTATAGTAAAACCATAACCGTGTGGAAGCCAGTTCAACCTGACCCACAAATTTTTTGAAACAATGGCTCCCAAGAGGCAGTGTACCAAGGTAAGCCAGGATACCTCATTCCACAGCCAAAATATTTTCCTTTTATTTCTGAAGCAATGACCTTGTCTATAATTTATGATGAAGTGAACTGCGGGTTAGGTTGGCTGATAAAAAGTAATTCTGTGATATACAGTTTTTTTTCATTATGGCCTGTTTTCCTCTCATTTGAAAGAGCAAAATATGATCATTTTCATCTTTATAGAAGCATTTTTCTGCCTCATTTTCTTTGTATGAAACCTCTGCATTTAACACAGTGTGACATACAGTACTAACGTGCAAAACTGGCACCTGTTGTTCCTGATTTTTTTCTGGATACTTGTCAGCATAGAGTATATGAGGTAATCCTCAGCATCTTATTTGTTAAAAAGAGTGGGCGTACAAACTCAGAATTCTGGTATTTAAAAAATTAAAGCAATGAATAAAACAGGTTGTAACTAAATTCTGCATGTACCAAAAGAACTTACGTTTTCACATTGTGCGCCTGTATAATTATTTACATTTGCTTGAAACATTCCCATATTAATCCTGAAATTAGTTTCTACCTTTTTGGTGCATGAATATTTAAAGATAAACCCTACAATTTCTGCTATTTATTATTATTATTAGTGCATAGCTGTTAATAATACATTACCAGAAGGATACTCTTTGACCACAGTAGATATGGGAACTGACACAACAGGTTGTAAAATAAGTAATAAGAGTGTAGAGCCACGGCAAAACCCTAAATAGTTCATTTAGAGCTGGACTATAAATATCCTGACAGACGCACCATTTCTCAAGATGTGCAGGGGTGATCTAAGTTCAGAGCCTGCCTGCAAGGCTGGAACATAAAAAAATAAAAATGAAGGCTAAACCAGAAATTATTTAAAGAAGTGCTTTAGCAGAATCAAAAAGCGATTTTCCCTCTGACCACATTCAAACAGGGCATTTCATATCAATAACGAAAAGGCATCACAGGCATGTCCCCAAGCTGTGAATTTACATGTGATAGGTCTATTGCACCTCTAAAATGCAAGCTCAGAGTTTGTATTTTATATAGTTATTGTAGAGTCATATATAAACCCAACAAAATATAACCCATCATTAACTGGGAAGTCTGCTCTTGTGTGCCTGTGGTACCGTGACTATTTTGGATCCTGGTCTGTACTAGTCACACTAAGAGGCACCCAGGGATCTACACATGACTTTAATTCCAGTTTTCATTTACATAGACAGAGCTGGTATGCAAATAGTCTCATATCCAGAGTGCAGCACTGGTTAATCCCACAAGTAGCAGATCTGAAGCAGCCAAACACCCTGCAGCCATGAGGAGGACTGCAGAGAGGAAAGCAAGTTCTTTCTGTCCAGACCTGTTGCTCTGCACCTCCCAAGCTCCGAGCTGTAGCTGCTGTCCTCTGACTTGTCTGGGATGAGCTTCATCCTAATGAAAAATCAATTAAATATTCAGACATACATTTTTTCATTAGACTGAATTGTTGCTTTCTAGCCAGCCCCACTTGAATATGCTGAAATGTTTATGTGAGGGCTGAATTTTTCCATCGCTGAGGTCAAAATTGTGTTTATGCTATTTTCCCATCTACATCCTTCAGTGTTTGTATGAGTTGGCCTTAATTCACAGTAGCATATTAGCTAATTACTCTAGGAGAAACTCTGATTTAAAGCTATCAGAACCAGCACCTTCCTGTATTCTCCCAACATCAGTGAATGCACGTGTGAGGTAATGACTGGGTCTGTAGCCACTGTGGTAAGCCTCTACTACTTCTGTTGAACTGAGGAATTTGAGATTAATCCATTTCATTGAGAAAGGACAACAGCATTCTGTTTTGTAGGTTTGATTGAGTCAGGTAAGCAGAGTTTGGTGTTTTAAGCATCCTTCTAGCATATGTGTTTTGTGCCATCTTTGAACATAAGGGAATACAGTTTTCCCTTGTATGTACAAAAAATTTTGGTCTTCAAAATAGTCCTATATCTGAAATGTTTCAGATTTAACATGTAAATTTGGCATGAAAATAGCCTTTTGTAGAAGCAGGCCACAATCTTATTCTGGATAAACTGATCTTTGTATGAGCAAGTTGGAGTCTGAGAACATAGTAGGGTTTTTTTTTCCACTACATCAATGCCTACAGTGGTGAAACAACATACAAGTATATAGATGATTTGAGTAAAATGAAAAAGGTCCTCAAATATGGCATCCTCTAAGTGTAATGTTTGCTCTTTTGGATGTTCCAGGAATATTCTGTTAATATAATCTCCAAACAAACTGAATAATGATTTGCATTTAGAGAACACTTCTTTCTCTAGCTTAAATTTGCACTCTGTGTCTAAAAATGAACTTTACAATTGTATACTGGACTTTTCAGCATAGTTGAAGCTAACATGACACTTACTTGCATTAGAGGCATGCCCAGCAAGTGTGCGCAAGGCAGTTCTTCAAAGCTAGTGAAGAAAGCTATGTATTTCCTGAGAAACTATTGAAACACATATTCTGTGATGAAGCCACTTAGGCCACTACATCGACATTATGGAATTCAGTAATGCACCAGAAATCTATATGCCCAGCATAGCCTGGCTGTCCCCTGACAGGCATGTCTACATTTTAGACTAGATGTTGTCCAAGACAGACAGACTAATGAAATGAATTTTCCTATAGATTTGAGTCTTTTGGCTCTTTAAGCTTCTGCCTGGAATAAGCCAGTTTTCCCTCGCAGTCTCTACAACACCATCCCAGACAAGACACAGCAAAGCTGCTAAACAATATATCATTGCTGATCAGCTGCAAGCTGCTGCCAAATGTGATATGTAAACTGAACTCTTACCTGTCTTACTCTTACAGGAGGTTATAGGGGTTCTTTTACTCAGCTACCAATATTTATGAAAATGTTAAATATTTCACAGTCTTTGAGACATCTTTGTCTTTCAAATCTGTTTGATTCAAAAACCTGGTTGAACTTAACAGGTTCAAAAATCACTAGGAGGAAGTGGGTAGTAAGCAGATAAAAGAGACAGTACAGCTGCATAAAACGTGGAGGAAAATGGGAAATCTTTTATGGATATCTACTCACAAAAAATCAACAGCTCAGAATGTGCCAACTAGTCAATGTCTCAAACTGGCTGCTCGCCACATCCTGAGTGGGGTCTGAGTTATTGCTTGACTAACTGCAATTGTTTTGGGATCCAAATAACCAAGACACCACCTTTTTCTGTATGCATTTGATACTGCAACAGGCACAGCTGATAGGGCCCATATACTGGGTCCTCTAGCTCTTAAATGGGGGCAGTCTCTTTGGTTCCACTTTCCTTGACTGGAAATGGTCCATACCTAAAGAAGGCCAACACATGGGACAAAAGCCATTTATTTTCAAAATCTGAGGTAGAAACCAGGGTTATGGATCAGATTGCAGATGACTTTAATTCCTTGCTTTCATTTGCTGTCATAATCCTGTTTTTTTTTTTATTACTGAGGTCTGGAAATGTGCAAAATGCATGGAAGACAGATCAGAGAGCTACAAGCCACATGTGAGCTGGCCCCGCTTTGCACAGCTCATGACAGCTACCTCTCTGCTAGTGAATTAATCAGCAGGTTGGACCAGGCTTATAATCATTCATGCTGCTCAGATGTTAATAGGCTCCTTGATATGTTTTGAGTATATGCCTCCTAGTATTCTCCCAGGTATTGTTTAAGGAATAGGTTGGAGTATGGACAGTTTCCAGGTGCTACCTACTTGCTCTCACAAAACACCTTCTTCTCATTTTAATAGTATAGACTTGGATGCTAGAGCCATGCTGGATGCTAGCTCAGATACTAAAAGCATGATAATGACATTAGGATTAGCACTTATACTTGGGACAGTTAGCTCAGTTTTCAGAAAAGCCCATATATGAGGGGAGACGCTACCTAGCAGAAAAGAAAAAGGAAAAATAAAACAAAAAATAAATAAGCAAACATTGGTGTCTTATTTTGTACCATTCTTAAAAACAGGTAGGGGCACAGAGATATGATGGAAATGTTTTTCTATGGTCCCATCCAGAGTCAGGTATGCACATTGCCGTCTCCGAAAACAGCCATTCTCACACTGGTTGACCTGCCCACAGCTATCAGCTGAGGAAAAGACCAGATGCTGCCCATTTGTGCAACCACACTGTCCATGCTGTCAACCAGAAAGGGAAGTGAGGTGGGAGCAGCTGTGAACAGTGACTCTGTTTCCCTGAAAACAAAGAAAATGTTCATCTCCCCAGATCTACCACAGTTACTGCTGCTTTGTTCCAACAAGTGTGCATGAATATAACTCTGTCTTCCTAGCCAAATACATAAAATAATTAAATTAAGATGCATGTGCAGTCTTAGCTTTAGCATTCAGATGGTTCAACATTTTTAACTATGAACTTAACATTTTACATATGTGGATTTTTAAGACTGTGTCTCTTTAAATACCTGTATATCTGCTCTTGGGCTGCTGAAAAATATTTCTTGGAAGATAATTCAAACAAGATACAGGTTTCCTACAAATGTGCCAGGTATTGATGAGAAAATCAGAAACAGCAAAAAATTAAAAAACAAATAAACAAACAAACAAACAAACAAAAAGCCCCACAAAAAGCCCAAACACCCAAACCAAAAAAAAAAATAAATTAAAAAAAAGCACAAACAAAACTACAACAAAAAAAACAAACAAAAACAACCCCCCCACACATTCTTTTGTTAATTGTGGTGTCTATTTTTTCTTTTTTTCCAAAAGAAGGGGCAGCCCTCCCCCCATCCATTTTTTTTGATCTTGTTAGTGTCATTTGAAATAAATGGTTTTGCTCTCTTTTATTCCAGAAAAAACAAAACGGCATGGGGAACATCGGAGGGGAAAAACAATAAAATTTTGACGTTTCCCATGAAAACTAAATTACTTCTTCAACCAGCTGAAATAGACACCCAGGAACATGCTGATGCTTTTCAAACTGTAGTAGATAGAGGTACTTAATCACCAGTTTAAGCAGGAAATGGGCACCAAGGGAATTTTTCATGGGGTGATTTAGCTATATGCAAATCTGTGTACTGTAGTACCAAGGCACCTAGGAGTTGAACACGGTAGAGCTTGTCAGGAGATTAGGTAACAATGAAGATTTAAGAGCCAGAAAAAAGCTAGATGTAGGTAGGGAATACTATCCTGGTCAATATATCCTCTGGCATAGGTAGATAGATAAACATGTAGATAAAACTTGCTACAGCAATGTTCAAGCAAAATGCACTAGAGGCAAGGAATTGAAGAGAGACTCCCACAAGACACTGACAGTTTTTTTTCCTTTTTATTCCTCTTTACTGAATATTTATGGTATTAGAAGAAGCATGAAAAACCTCAGGACTGAGCCCATTGTGAACCCAAACCTCCAGAGGATGCAATTTGTAATATTTGTTATCATTAACATGGATGTCATCAAGTTTGTGGGTGCATGCTAGTTAGTAGATAATTTATATGTGTGGGCTAAAAGTGGTACTGCTGTAAAGTATATGCATAAGATATTTTTTATAAACAAACCAAAGACATAAATAAATTGCAGTTTCATGTTCTCATGGAGTTAGTATTTTGCATCATAAAAAAGTCTACATTAAGAAATATTCTGTCATCCTCTAAGTATATACGTCAGTTTCTATCATGCTCACAATAGCTCAGTTACTAGCTGTAAAGTAGCTACAGCAAGACTGCACCTAGTTTCCAGGATGTGAGGAAGCAGTTTATGTTTTCTTAACTTTGGACTCCCCAGCCTTGGAATGGGTGGGTTTTGGTACAGGAAGGTTCCCTGAACCACCCTAGACAGATGAGCGGTTGTTATGGGGACAGGGCAGTCAGCGCAAAAAAGCAAAACAGACATAAAATGCATTAGGCCAAGACCTTAGGCTATTCCAGAGGGTGATTACATGATTAGCCTTAGGACAGGGTAAGCTGAGCTCCAGTGGTACGTACCTTTGCACTGAGGAAGTTTTTTTGACTAGCAAAGAGGAATTAATCCCATCCGTACATGTTAGTCCCTTCAGGGGATTAACAGTCCCTTTAGGCTTGATTTGGCAGGAACTCCCACCTCTTGTATGGCTAACAAATGACTGAGCAGTGACTCTGGGGCTTTCTCTTCCTAATTTTGATGAAAATTTCAGCTGGTCTCACAGTCACATCCATGTGAAGCTGAAACGCAAAGAACTTGACATAGGATAGGAAAATCATTCCCCAGTATTGAAGTGTCTGAGAAATGTTGATCCTGAAGTGAACATGAAAACTAATAAAAACAATTGTCGTGGTTTAAACCCTATCCAGACAGCTTGCTCACTCACTCCCAGTGAGTGGTGCTGTGCTGGAAGCAATTGAGGCTGGCCCCCTGGGGGCTCTCCCCTTCCCATTCCCGGGAAGGATGGGGATGGGGAGGAGAATCGAAAGAGTGCAACTCCCATGGGTTGAGACAAGAACAGTCCAGCAAACAATGTACAACACAAATCACCACCACTACCACCAGTGACAACAATGATAAAAGAAAATAACAAGGGAAGAGAATACAATACCACCTGCCGAGAAACTAGTCTGACCCAGAAGACCCCCTGTCCTTCTGGGTAACTCCCAGTTACCCCCCCTGGCATGACGTGCTGTGGTATGGAATACCTCTTTGGCTAGCTTGGGTCAGGTGTCCTGTCTCTGCTTCCTCCTGGCTTCCCCTCCTCCCTGGCTGAGCATGAGCCTTACAAAGTCCTTGGCCAGGGTAAACATCACTTAGCAACAACTGAAAACATTGGTGTTCCCAGGCTGAAAGTCAAAACACAGCGCTGCACCAGCTACCAAGAAGGAGAAAAATTGACTGCTACTGCTAAACCCAGGACAACAATGATCCTTAGGTTTTATATCACATCTTGAGCTCGATGTGTATCATTGGGTGTGAAAACTGACTACCCAAGTCAATGGCTCAAAAAAACAAGCAGTTCAGTCCTCTATCTCAGTTCGTGATCTTAAAATCAATGAGATAGATAGCAATTTTTTTTTATCTCCTTTATCCTTCATGTGTGTCTTTTTTGGATTAAAAGTGTTTTATTGTTTAGTCTTTACTGTATTGTGAAGGAGGTCCTAATTAGGTGTCTATATAATACGTAGGAATAACAACATTAATATCAATATCACAGGTCATTAGATTTGCTGAGTTCTGAACCATTAGTTGATAGGAAAGAGTGTCTTTGAGAATGCAAATTCAGTTATTTTTTATTGTGGTTTTGGTTGTTTCTTCTGGGGCATTTTTACAATGCAGACCAAGGGAAGACTTGCGTTTGCCTGGCTCATGCTCTAGCTGAAAGTCCCGTGACTGTGATGGGACAGATTTGAGCCCAAGGTATAAGTGGTACTGAGTTAGGATACCCTGATACATGCTCAGTGTATTACTTTTATGAGCATGTGGCTTTTGGAACAGGAATGCCCAGTTTTCTACTAGATCCAAGGCCTAGCAATAAGGCTTATGTTTTCCTAAAAGCTATTGTGTAAGTTAAAGATTTAAGAAGGTCTGGAAATACTTAGGACTTGAGTTGCCTGGAACAAAATTCTGTCTACCCCAAATGAGCACTAAAAGCCATAGTGAAGATAGAACCTTTGTCCTGGGTTCAGCAGTAGCAGTCATTTTTCTCCTTCTTGGTAGCTGGTGTAGTGAAGTGTTTTGACTTTCAGCTCGGGAACAGAGCTGATAGCGATGTTTTGGTTTGGCCAAGGACTTTGTGAGCCTCATGCTCTGCCAGGGAGGAGGGGAAGCCAGGAGGAAGCAGAGACAGGACACCTGACCCAAACTGACCAAAGAGGTATTCCATACCACAGCACGTCATGCCCAGGATGTAACTGGGAGTTAGCCGGAAGGGCTGGGACTGCGGGGTTGGAGGAGGTATCGGACAGAGCTTGGTCGGGCTTGGGGGGGCGAGTTATCGGTCAGCTGGTGCTGAGGTGTTGTATTCTCTTCCCTTATTTCCTTTATCATTATTATCACTGGTGGTAGCAGTAGTGATTTGTGTTATACCTTAGTTACTAAACTGCTCTTATCTCAACCCGTGGGAGTTGCATTCTTTTCAGTTCTCCTCTCCATCCCTCCGAGAGCAGGGGGAGGGCAAGAAAGGGGGGGGAAGTGAGCGAATGAATTACCTGACTGGGTTTAAACCACGACAACCTTTAATGTAGGTTGTCAGATAGGGGAAGGCACACTTTGCCCTAGACCAAGTACTGCTGAAGAGGGGTGGACTGCCAGGACAAGAGGCACGCTGGAGCTGGTTCCATGAAGAACAGGAGTGCAAAAAGTAGTACAGCACAGTTTGCATAGAACAGTAAACTAAGTTGCTTGAGGAAGGATATATCCCTGAGCAGTGTGACATGCTGATGCCTCTCAGCTGAACATTACATCTCATGAGCCTTAAAGATCTAGCTTGACCTGCCACTCCAGGGATGCAGACCAACTGTGGAGGATTCTTCATGAGTGGGGGACACACAATTATTTTTTATGTGCAAGATATACTCTAATTATCATGTAGGGATTCATTTTAGGTTACAGATTTTTTATTGAAAACCATTTAATTTTCAGTGGCTATCACTTGAAGTGGACAAAGTAAAGGAGCACAGGAAAATTACTTAGCACAGGTCCAGACCCTTCATCACTTGCATACATACATATAATTTTTATCCTCTGCTTATACAGAATGGCAGTGAAACTCTAACATGTATAGAATACAGTGTATTGTTAGTGTCAGACCATTAATAGTATGAACAAATACATCATTTTACGTTACACCTGTACTCATTTTCTTGATAAAATTAATAGTAAATATTTATGTACAAGTCTTTTAGATAATATTGTAATACTGAACTTTCATAAGCAATAAATATCCGCAGTTATTGTAATAAAGAGCAGAAAAACAAAGCAAAAAAGATTCCAAAACTTTTGGGAAAGGATGTAAATTCATATGCCTTAGGGCATAAAAGAGTCTGTGGATTAGGAAGAAATTTTCCCTGTGAGCAAGTTGTATTTAACAATCTGCTGCAGTTTCTGGCATGCTCATCTGAAGCTAGTTAATTTTATAAATGGTTTACTGAAGAAAGTGGACAACTTGTCTCATCCAGTATGTCCTTTGTGTACTCACATGAAAAATGAGAGCCTGTTATATTATGTCTACTATGAGCAGTTTTGTCTGTTGTAACTCTTGGTCTTGATACTTCTCCAAATGTAAAATAAACCAGCTGCTGGATAAGGTTTCCTTTTCTATACACTTTCTCTTCCTGCTATTGCTATCCCCATTGCAGAGGACTGGAAAAAGGGAAATATAACCCTGTCGTGGTTTAAACCCAGTCAGGTAATTCGTTCGCTCACTTCCCCCCCTTTCTTGCCCTCCCCCTGCTCCCGGAGGGACAGAGAGGAGAATCAAAAAGAATGCAACTCCCACGGGTTGAGATAAGAACAGTTCAGTAACTAAGGTATAACACAAATCAGTGCTGTTACCACCAGTGATAATAATGATAAAGGAAATAACAAGGGAAGGGAATACAACCCCTCAGCACCAGCCGACCGATAACTTGCCCCCTCAGCCCGACCAAGCACTGACCGATACCTCCTCCAACCCTGCAGTCTCCCAGCCCTTCTGGTTAACTCCCAGTTACCTCCTGGGCATGACGTGCTGTGGTATGGAATACCTCTTTGGTCAGTTTGGGTCAGGTGTCCTGTCTCTGCTTCCTCCTGGCTTCCCCTCCTCCCTGGCAGAGCATGAGGCTCACAAAGTCCTTGGCCAAACCAAAACATCGCTATCAGCTCTGTTCCCAGGCCGAAAGTCAAAACACTGCACTGCACCGGCTACCAAGAAGGAGAAAAATGACTGCTACTGCTGAACCCAGGACAAACCCCCCATTTTCAAGAAGGGGAAAATGGATGACCCGGGGAATTACAAACCAGTCAGTCTCACCTCTGTGCCTGGCAAAATCTTGGAGCAGATTCTCCTGGAAGGCATGCTAAGGCACATGAAAATCAACAAGGTGCTTGGTGACAGCCAGCATGGCTTCACTAAGGGGAAGTCCTGCCTGACCAATTTGGTGGCCTTCTATGATGGGTCTACAGAACTGATGGACAGGGGTAGAGCAGTTGATGTCATCTACCTGGACTTGTGCAAAGCATTCGACACTGTCCCGCACGACATCCTTGTCTCTAAATTGGAGAGACATCAATTTGATGGATGGACCACTCGGTGGATAAAGAACTGGCTGGATGGCCACACACACAAAGAGTTGTGGTCAATGGCTCAGTGTCCGGCTGGAGACCAGTAACGAGTGGTGTCCCTCAGGGATCGATGTTGGGACCAGTCTTGTTCAACATCTTTGTCGCTGACATGGACAGTGGGATTGAGTTTGCCGATGACACCAAGCTGTGTGGTTCGGTTGATACGCTGGAGGGAAGGAATGCCATCCAGAGGGACCTTGACACGCTTGTGAGGTGGGCTGATGCCAACCTGATGAAGTTTAACCATGACAAGTGCAAGGTCCTACAGCTGGGTCAGAGCAATCCCAGGCACAGCTACAGGTTGGGCAAAGAAGGGATTCAGAGCAGCCCTGTGCAGAACGACTTGGAGGTGGTGGTTGATGAGAAAATGAACATGAGCTGGCTTCAATGTGCGCTTGCAGCCCAGAAAGCCAACCGTATCCTGGGCTGCATCAAAAGGAGCATGACCAGCAGGTCGAAGGAGGTGATCCTGCCCCTCTATTCTGCTCTTGTAAGACCTCACCTGGAGTATTGTGTGCAGTTCTGGTGTCCTCAACATAAAAAGGACATGGAACTGTTGCAACAAGTCAAGAGAAGGGCCACGAGGATGATCAGGGCACTGGAGCACCTCCCGTATGAAGACAGGCTGAGGAAGTCGGGGCTGTTCAGCCTGGAGAAGAGAAGGCTGCGTGGAGACCTCATAGCAGCCTTCCAGTATCTGAAGGGGGCCTATAGGGATGCTGGGGAGGGACTCTTCATTCTCTAATGTAGTGATAGGACAAGGGGTAATGGGTTAAACAGGGGAAGTTTAGATTGGCTATAAGAAGGAAATTCTTTCCTGTAAGGGTGGTGAGGCACTGGAATGAGTTGCCCAGGGAGGTTGTGAATGCTCCATCCCTGGCAGTGTGCAAGACCAGGTTGGATGAGGCCTTTGTGATATGATTTAGCGTAAGGTGTCCCTGCCCACGGCAGGGGGGTTGGAACTAGATGATCTTAAGGTCCTTTTCAACCCTAATTATTCTATGATTCTATGATTCTATGACCGTAAATTGCCATTTCCTTACACTGCAGGCAAATATCATGTCTGGGAAATGATACCTGTATCTTAACAGAGTGCCCTCAGTACAGTTGGCAGTACCATAGAAAGAGAAAAAGCAATCAGCTGCAGGTCCCTGCTAAGTTTTTGCCCTAGCACTGGGTGACACACCTGAGACTCCTCTTCACCTACTTGATGCTTATGATTGCAGTGATTTTCCATGAGAGGGTGGTTGTAATTAAAATGACAATTAAAAATCATTACGTGAACTCCATCAGAGGGCGACATTTCAGAGGGTTTGGGCAGAAGCTACAAGTCCACTGCCTCAGGAGAGGGCAGTCTGTGCTTTTCCAGTGTTCATGCAACTTGCTTTATGTGGGCTTTTTAGGCATGGACAATATACAGTATGCTCCCCAGTAGTACTATATGTAGACATGGCCTGCATAGGCTGTCACACACACCATACACTTCTTTCCTCCACCCCAGTGAGAATGTGGAGCCAGGCAGGAAACCCAAAAGGAAGATGTACTCCAGTCTTAAGACGAGGGTACAATTTACAAAGTATAAGTATCCAGCCTTCATCTCAAGGAGTTTCCACTGGGACAGTGGTCCTGCTCCTCAGATGGGGTGGCTGGAGAACCAGCACTATTACAAGCATTTAATGCTATACTTATTGGTTTGATTTTGGGCATCTCAGTGTGAAGTCATTGAAAGCTGCAGAAATTCAGCACATTGGAAAATCAGACTCAGCTTGTCTTAAATTAATTACCCAGAGCAAAAAGCCTCTATGGAAAAACTTTACTTCTGTATAGACATTTTCTCGTCAAGTTTTTTTGTTTGGTTGGTTGGTTTTGTTTGTTTTTTTTATTTAAAGGTGTAACAGCACTTTCCCACTGCAGTAATTTTTGGTACATCTACTGTTTCTGTGAATATGGAATACTGGTTTTTGTATTGCTAGTTAGTAACTTTTGTTACATCTCAAATTTTCTGGGCTTATTTGCATGGATGTAACATAAATCACCTGTCCTGGGATTTTACCACTGTGCTCCGTGGAAACACAGTCAGTAAGGCTATGGTGAGGATGGGACTTGTCAGTGAGGGTTGGTACGTGGATGGTTCAAAGTCACCTGGTCCTAAACCCATAGTTAGCCTTGGTTACAGCCCATCCCTGGAGCCTACAGTAAGATATAGGCTCTGTCTCCCACCACAGTCTCCAGCCAGATGGAAGTATCTCTGGCTACTGGGCAATTTCCACAGCAGGACTAAATGTGGGAGCACTGGCCAAAGTTTTCAGTGTTGTTAGTTCAAATAAGTTTGGAAACTGCTGGATTGTAGGACAACTTGTGGTTTAGCAAGCTGTTGCTTGAGGATTTTTCAGAAAAATAGAAGAAAAAAGGAGAGCAAAATAAAAGCATATGAGCATATGCTAAAGTGGTCTTCTGACTTGGGGCATTTCAATTTTAACTCTGTGGAGTGGAGATTGTGGGAACTCAGAATTTTTACAAAGCAAAAGCAAACCCGAACCCAAGTGTTTCAAATTGACCACCCAAAGTCAGAAGCAGCTGCTGAGAATTTTTGCTGTTATTCTGTGCATGAATTATTAAACTGCTATGAATTACCCATTCATCTTCAAATTCTAAACTGAAAGACTGTACATTCTGTATAATACAGAAAAACAAGATTATGCAGATGGAAAATACCTCTCTGCTGCAGTTTTTTCCTAAGATGCCTTACAAATACAGAGCATCTAGCTCCTGTACAGAATGCAGCTGGGTGTTACTAAAATACTTCTTGAGGAATGGTACAGCGAGATGTTATATGCATGGAGATAGGAGTATTTGAGGTTTCCACCAAGAGGCTGTAATTCTAGGAAACAATGTTCACAGGAAGGTGTGGTGCTCCTTTAAGCAGTGATATTAATGCTTGCTAATTTGTTTGAATGCCACTGCCTAAGAATTTCATGATTGCTTTCCCCTTCCCTGAAAACTTTGATGGAGACTGATACACTAGGAGTACTAATACATACTTTTACAACCTACCAGTAAGATCTTCACGGGCCTTCCTCCAAAATACTAGCAGCCACCCTGGTGATGACCAAAGTTTGTTGAATCTGTTAATATGTAATATCCATTAATTAAATAAACCACCAGAAATTAGGATTCTAAGCAGTTATCTATATTAGCTGTTATGGATACTTCTGAAACTCTATCACATGACAGTTTTCAATCTCGGTGAGCTACTCCGGGTCAGCAAGTAAAAGGCAGTAACAAAGCAAAGCAAAACATGTAACAAATTCAATGAGCATCTATTATCAGCCTGATTACACACTGCACCACACAGAGTCCTAATGATTTCAGTGAGGCTCCATGCAGCATAAGGAGTCTCCCATGCAGATTAGTTTACAAGATCAGGGTCTCCATATGGAACATCTCCTCCCTCCACCCCTTCCCAGAGCAGTGTAAAACAAAAGCCTGCCTTTTTGCATATTTGCAAGGTTTTAGTTCTCAGTAGGCTTGTCAAATGATTTAAACAGTAATAGCTAAGAAAATATTTTTCAGTGTTATTTCCAACCTATATTGTTTTTCCTTACTTTGGTCACTTGCTGCAATCTTCTCTGTCCAGTCACCTTTCTAATAATTATTTTGATGCATTCCTGCTGCCACAGCATTTTGTATAGATGCCTAAATCTTGTTCCCAGGCGTAGTTTTGTGGAGTGGAAGGACTGGGTGTGTAATATTAAGTGAAAAAATCAAATGTCAGAAACTTCATATTGATACTTTGATCAGAAGCAACATGAGACTGAAAGTTTTTTGAACAACAAACCATTTGAGAGTGTGTAACATGCTTGTGAAAATATTCATAGCATAATTAGATAAATAACAGATCCAGTGTCTATTTTTACTTTCCCTTGATGAGAAGCTTTGCAGGAGAGACTGCTGGTAGTTAATTCTCCCTAACAACAATCTGTGTAATCACAAACCCCAATTAGCTGTGCCTGTTCTATGCTATACAAACTATTTCCTTAGCGCTTCACATCACTACTTTGTAATTAGCTTTCATCTACACGAGCTTTGACTAAAAAAATATAAAAGAGTGTAAGTGATTGTACTGCCACTCAGTATTCTGCGAAATAATCGCTAGCGATTTCAATCAGATTAATTTTATCACCCGTATTAAGGAAAATTACCTCCCTCTTCACTCTCTACAGCTGAGGGCTATTTCATTTCCTGAGATGTTCATAAAAGCATAATATAAAGCAATCTGTAATTGTAAATATCCTTCCCTAATAACTTTGAGATATTTCCTTAATACATCTTTACATTTGGAGTTTCCGTTCCATAAAATACAGTAACAAGTGCTCTATTATGTTTTAAGTGTGTGCTGTTAAGCTGGACAACTTAGCACTGTCCTTCCTGTTTTTACATAGGGTTATATTTAACTTGCAGATAATGGGAACAAGGTTTAAAAGTGATGGAGCGGAATAATGGCGTTACAGCAATAATATATCTTGCCTTTGTGAGGAATAGAACTTTACGGCCTATTTCAGGTCAGCCAACACCAATTCTATTTTTCACACCTGACAACTTTCACCTTCACCCACACTCCAGATGGGTATTAAAAACTACTTTCCAAACAAGAATGAGGCTTGGCTAAACCTACACCATGGGAGAGCCCTTCTGATACTTAAAATTCAGTTAATATAAAATAAAATAAAAACGGTCAGCCTGCAACAGCCACATGCCACTGGCTTGGGTGGTGAACCTCTCAGGTATTCACAGAGCAAAGCAAGCTGCCCAGGTCCTACAGGAGGGATCATGGGGGGTGGGGGGGGGATTTCCATAACAGCAATGCCTGCACGTTCAACTTCTGCAGGGAGGACATGCCTTTAGCATCTGGTTTATGGGAGATGTGAAATGTGTACTAAGAGGATCACAGCAGCTCAGTATATCACCACCACCACCAAGATTCATTAAGGTGTTCAGGCCACCCGCACTTTTCACTGGACATATATTTAGGAGATGCTCACATGGTGTAAGTTGTGCAGGAAGCTCCCACCCTGGGAAGCTGGGAACATAGCTGACTGTTTCCTGAGTTGGTCAGACTCCCGTTTTTGTCTGTAAACATTGGTCCAGAAAATACCTGTGTATTAAAAAAAAAAAAAATAAAAATCATTAAAACAAACAAACAAACAAACAAAAAAAACAGAACAAAAAAAAAACACAAAAAGCACTGGGTGACTAAAGTACATTTCAGCTATGCATGTATGTGTTGACTGTGTTGCAGGGCTTTCCTCCAATTCCTCAGCTTCAGCACAGACGTACAAGGTGTGTGATATAGAAAGGACATTGCTCACATCACCAGGACCAACACAGCCCAAAGCTGGTTGAAGTTGCCTCTGTTCTCCTCAGAAAGAAGTCTTCCAGCCTTTCAAAGATAAAGGCATCTGGTAAACTGAGAGCAGCTTCATTTATCTGTGTTTGTATTTTGCTTTAGCTGGCATATCCCTTGGACAGTCCCAACCTAATTACTGCAGTTTGAGAGATGTCTGCACATAGGAAGTCTACCCATCACTCTGGAGAGAGGATTAACACATAACAAAGAGCAAGATGGACAAGGGAGGGTCCCCGTTGTAGAAGAAGTCTCCTTGCCTGATGCACTGGAGTCTGAATTGCTCCCAAATAGCAAAGCCCTGGGGGGAAATGAGGTGTTTGCACAGAAATCACATGGATTTCTCCAGCACACTGTGAAATGCTGCACATTACTGTAGGTCCCTTGGTGCTTTGAGACCCTATACTATGTGTGAGATGAAAAATAACATAGTGTGTCTTGAAAAGTTATGCATGGTTTTGGGGTTGTAAGAGAGGTGATACTGGGTTTTTTTTTTGGTTTCACAGTGTCAGGATATGGAGGATGTTACAGGTAACAGTTCACTGGAATCAAATGCATTGTACTCACCCTTCTTTCTACAGGAGTAAGGTAAACTTTCAAACCTTTTGAGCAGGCAATTGAAGAAGTTCATTCTCATCTGGAGCAATGATTTGACTGTTTGCAAACATGCCTCATGGATAGAGCAGACCACACAGATGGGCTGCAATGGGTTAATTTCCCTTTGCTGTTCACTTAAGACAGAGGACAGACATTTAACCTCCACTCTTTTCCAGTATACACTTTTCCATAATGATAGAAGACACTAAAGACCAGATTATACACCTCACCTGAGCATGACAGAGATCCTAAAGACTTAAAATATTATTTTCAATTGCCTGAGTCTCTGCAGGAATCCCTGTGCCTCAACTCTTCCCAAGGATGTTGTCAAGAAAGAGGCCTGGTGATGGCATATCCTCACATTGCACAAGAATTCCCAGCAGAAGTGTCAGCTTCCACTTTCTTTTTTTCTGCTTAAGGAGCATGCAGGGACTGGGACACATCAAACAACCACTGAATCCCCTGGGGAAAACAAGACAGAATCATTGCACGAAGAAAGGCTCGAGTTTATACATCTCCAGAAAAACTCAAACATAGGCTGAGTTTTCATTTTCTCATGCTTAAATTTCCACATCTGAGAAAACCAGCTAATAAACAAAGTCATCTATTACAGTCTTACAAATGTTGCATGCCCGCTGTTTCTTACTGTCAGGAAATAAAGTGAAACTAGTCAAAATTAAGTATCCCTGGCAAATATCTGAAACTCTTTTTATGTGGAATGAAGATACAGCTAGGGCTGAAAGAACATGTGTTTTCAGTCCCACTGAAAATTTCACTGTCTTCATATTTGCTTTTATCCCAGTTTGGAGCAGAAAGTCAAACATTGACTACTGAAACATCTGCAAATCACAAAGTTCAGAAGTGTCAAAACATGTCATTTTAGTATTTCTGATCTAAAGGAAATGTTGAATATTAGAAAACTGCAATGATGAATATAATTTTTTGAATGAAACCAAAGCATTTCATTTTAGATCAGTTCAATACTAATCTAAGTCTCCCTGAGATGATCTTGGTACTTCACAAAAGCTAGAGTCTAGATGCCTTGAACTATCAAATTTTCACTACAGACAGATTTTTTGAGTGCCAAAAGGTACATCACCTATCATTCACATCCCCAAGTTCACCCTAAATAAGACATCCTGTTGCATCTTGTAAAATGTAATCTACTAAGGAGATGTTTCTGTATAGGTCTTGGTCACCAGGATGTCAGGCACAATGACACTCCAGGGTAACACAGATACGAAACAAAATATTTAAATAAGTTTTCAGGTTGTTTTGAAGGGCTTTAAATTTTGTTGATCCGATCCCAAGCAAGACATTCTTTTCCATATTTCTAAAGGCTGATGATGTACTTGTTCAACATTATTGATCAGATATATCTGTACAGTGCTCACTTTTAAAGATACACTGGACTTCACTGGGTTAAAATAATATGTACTATTGAGCAGCTATATTGATGACTTGTACCACTTTATCATTATAGTTTAGAATACTCTCAGTTATTTTACTGAGATAAAGTTAGTTAAGATAATGACAAGTTTTCTGACCACTATAAATACATATTGCTGTCACATTTAAACTAGTAGATAATTAATGCAGAGCCAGCTGCTACTAATATACAGTATTAAGACTTGTTAATACAAGGCTCTAATAAAGCTGTTAATACTGATAATACGATGCAGTATTTAAAACTGTTGCAAAATTTTCCTTGGAATTGTCTCCTTGCTACGAGTGGTTTTGTTACATTTTGGGTTTCTTTTTATAATTAACCTCCAACAGTGTATATACCATGTTATCTGTCATAAATAAAGTCAACCCTTGCCTCAAGGATCCTGCAGTTTAAAACGCAAGAACAAGGAAGTCAAGATGTGTTAAACATCTAAACCAAGCAGGATTCGTTATTTGCCTTATAACAGAAGCTGGAGACCCAGTGAAGCACAGGACTTGAATGGTTGTGTGCACACTGCAGACAGATAAGAAAAGATAGTCCCTGTCCTGAAGAGCTTGAATTAAAATAATACAGATCTAGAGGAAAGTATAGCTTTACAAAATTCTTTTTGCTTGTAAGAGTCTCTTCTTTCTGCTTTCCCTTCAAACCCAAGAAAACCTGCAGTAGGGATGCGTACTTAAAGACAAAATCAAAACCTCTTGAAATCTATGACAGTTTTGGAGTATGCTTTTAAAAACTGAGCTCCTGTTACCCAGATGTCTGAGGAAGATCATACTGTAAATGAAAGGAAAGAATTATCTGCTAATTCACTCAGTGTTACAATAAAGCTAACTGAAAATAAGAATAGTTCTGATCACCAGAGTCAGAAATTGGTATTCCAACAGTTTCATAACAGAAATTGGTTTGCCTCTATTTTACTAAATTATACTGTTCAGTAGTTAGAAACTCATTTTATAAGCAAATACATACTTACCTATTTTTTTAGGCTCTGACCCGCTGCTCATCTTAATGGCTTATAAATAAGAGTGTTCCAAGTGGTTGATACTATCTGTCTGATTCTGCTAGACAAAAGGGTAGCAGACTTCTAGCTCATTTAGTTTATATGCAAGAAACTGTGACATTAGTCTTCAGTATGGAACGTTGTTGAAATATTATGGAAGCCAAATTATTGTTTTTCTTTGTGAGAAAAAAGAAAAGGCGAGCAAGTGTAATTAAACAGGAATAAAAAAGAATGACATGGCAGCTGTGGACCGTGTTATTCTTTGGTCCCTAGATATGGATGGGCGTTGTAATAGCCTCTCTTCTGGGAATTCAAAAGGAGGCACAGAAGGGGAAAAGTAGGTTTCTGAGTGCCCAAAGTTAAAACCATCTCACTAAAATAAAGGCAAGAGGGAAGAGGAGTAGGTGGCTGCTCTGAACTGTGTCTGTGGGCTCGATCTTTGGATTTGTGTATGCTATGGCAGGTTCCCATGTGAATTCAAGGAATGTGATCACCTCCAATAAGTGGGAAAGACTGTCAGTGATAGATGGAAAAATCCTCTCTGCCCCAGGAGGTGTCAGAAGACAGTTCAGTGCACAGATCCTAACTGCCTTCAGGCATAAGAAAAAGGCAAGTTTGTTTCAGTGACCAACATAGTTCCTGACATGCAATATCCATGACACTGAATATTAAGGGTAAAAGAGATCAATGCCTCATTTTATAGAACTCAAGGTTTGTACTCTAAAAGACTGCTTAGAACATGGGTTTCACCCTAAGAGTTAAACACTGACTAAAACCTTTTTCACATAAAGGATTCAATTTGCTAATGATTTGTGTCCATGCGCAAATCAACTTAATAGCACTATTTCTGGAAATACTACAAGCAGAGAGATAAGTTTCACATTCATCAAAGCTGTTTAAACCCATTTGGAGCCTTTTTTTTTTTTTTTTTTTTGAGAAGCATTAAAAAGATTTAGCAGTTTAAGGAGAGATCAAGGCTATTTTCACACAATTATTTGAAATTGTTAAAAACTGCCCCTCCTTCTAAAATCCACATTGTGATGCCGTTAGGGCAGCACTGACAGGAGTGTAAACAATGGATATTTTTCTCCCTTCCCTTTTTTTTATATTGTTTGAAGTTGCTTTAAGGACTACTCTGGCCATTCGGATGCACATCTGTCTTGTTCACTTGAGAAACAGATATTATTAGTAGTAATTTGTGAAGTATCAGAAAATTATTTATCTTTTGACACTGATGACTATACTTACATTCCTGACTTTTACCAACCAAAAAGCTGTTTTTAAAAAGACTTGGTGTTAGCACGATTTTTTTTCTCCTCAGCAGGAGGGATGATCACAAAGTTTAGATCATGGTAAAACCTAACAATTTCTTTTTCCTTTTTTCCCCCAAAATTAATTAACCATATATTCAGTTTGCTACATAATATAGTTTATGTTTTATAGTGCTTATCAGTCCCTGTAGCAGTTCTGAGCACCTTTACAGAAAGAAACCTATGCAGCGATGTTTTCCTCCAAATCTCATTTTTCCTGAATCAGGCAACACAGTTAAACACAGAAAGAACAAAGTTTCCATTACTCCTCTCTGATTCAGCCTGCAACAGCCATCAAAATTAAACTTTCCTTTTAATCCAATCTAATTAAAATTAATTGAAAGCACATGCTTTAAGCCAGTTTGCCAAACTGTCAACGTAATCAGTTTGTCTTATTCTAGATAAAACCATACCTGCTTGCTAAAGGTACACACGTTCTGGCTTCTCCATTCATCTTTGAATATTAATAAACTACCCAGAAGGCAGGTGAGAATAGTTTTCTCAGTCAATGATTAGTCTTTTGGTGAAAAATGCTTTCAGAAGATAAAACAGTAGTCATAATACTCGGAGACTCTAGCCAGGCCATGAAATGAAGCTGAAATGGTCTTTTGAGAGAATCCTCCTTCAGTGTCTTGGGAGAAACATGATCAGTGTGATTTAAGAAAGTGAGTCTGTAGGAAAAGGGATGTGGAAGACAGACACAGGAAAGAAGAATGCACACTGGAAATGTTTAGCTTGCACAGATAAACAGCCAGTATCTAATGGCATCATAAATCATGAGGCAAAACTCCTTTCTTTGTCCTGCCCAAGGACTACTAGATAATACTGCAGGATACTGATTGTACATAATATATGCCAGTTTATTGGATGAAGCAAGAGAGTTAGAAATAATAATCATATAAATATTTTCAAAGTACTCAAAAAGGCAAGGGACATTCTTCTTTTCCTGCACCTCTAGTCCTTTCCCTGCCTGCTCATATTCTCCTCCTTTTGGTTGAAAAATCACAGCTTTGCAGGTGAGATACAGACACAAGTGTGCAGGCACACACACACATGCATGCATGCTCACATTCTTCAACTGCCGCTTGTTTTAAAGGCTGCTGTGCAAAGTCTGGTGGGCTCATAACATGCATCTCCAGGATAAATACACATGTACCATTTCGGAGGAACTACTTTCTCCAGTAGAAACAATTCTACCTTTCTTGGCTTCCAATATATATGGTAACTAGGAAAAACCCTGCAGCTTAAAAATCAAAGGTCAGATTTTCCTGGTACTGCCAGATACAGGAGGCACAATGTAGGTAAATCAGGAAAATCAACTTCTCTTATGTCTTTCTGTTTGTTTGGTTTTGTAAAAATGGATTCCTTTGTTAAGGATTAATCACTTTGCATATCTCACAAACTGCATTCAGTGTGTAGAATCAGTCTACTCCATTTTCACTGTGACATTCACCAAAAGATCTCAGAGCATGATACTACAGTATATAATCCCCACAATGACAGCCTGAATATTAGCAGCTCTTTTTTATTAGTAAAAACACAATTGGGTTTTAGCATCAGTGTCAACATAATCAACCGGCTTGATATCCCCTTCTCCCTTTCCAAGGTGCTAAACATGTTTCTTTGTTCCCATCTCTACATCTTGCACTAGTCTGGCACAAATGTTGGTGAACCATGTGGTAGGCAGGATAAGATAACTAAATCTGCTGTAAAAATACCTTTCCTTGGGGGCAGAGAAGCCTATGTTTCAGCCAAGTGTGTCCCCAGCTGTGACTCATCAAATACACGCCAGTGCCAGTTCAGCAGCAGAGTAGAAACGGGTAGAAACAAGAACAGATAGGCAGTACTGTGCCTGCTGAAGCTATCACTGCCATTGAATATCTGTCTGTAATCTAAAAAAAAAAAAAAAATAAGATCTAGGGTCCTGCCTCTTCTCAGATCAGGATCAAAAGTCAGATCTTTAGTTACCCATTCAAGGTCACAGAGAGCATCAGCAGAAAGAGGTTACGGTCCCAGAAGTCTGTTTACTGGCTCTGCATTGCCCTGACAAAGAAACCCTCTTTAAAACAGCTCTTAAAAAGTTTTCAGTGACTTGCTTCTCAGGATATATAATTGAACATTACTTGTGGCATTTTAATCACTTCTGAAAGTTATTTGAAGACAAGGCAAACTCCAGCATGCATAGTTTAAAATGGGCTGATGTTAGAAGCCTGTATTGTTCACAGGCATATTAACAAGGCTTTTTCCCCCTCTCCTCCCCTAAACTACATGCCAAAAGATGTATGATCCATTTTCTGAGCTGGGTCACCTTTAAGAGCACAGTGACATGCCACAGAATTATTTGCCAGTCCTCACCAGAGATGTCTGCAAGTGCAAAGCCTGTGACAAAGGACTGAAATGACAGCACTTTGACTCACTTCTACATTGTGTTTGTTTAGGAAGGTCCTAGAAATTGTATTTCACCAACCACATTTGCTATCAACACACAATTATCTGGCTTAATCATGTGGAACAGTGGCAAATTCACCTGGGGCTTAGGAACTAATGACATTCTCGTCTGAGCTGCTTTAGTGAAATGGCCTAGCACCTGAAGCAGGAACAGCAAGATTGCTCAAGAAAATTTGGTTTTCTTTTTTCATTTCACAGCATAGGGGCTCTGCTCAAATCAACAAACGCTCCTGATTAAATAGCTGTGGTAGTTGACTTATTTGCACTTGTGTGTATGGCTCTGAATGTACATTGAGAATCCCTAACCTTTACAGGAAAAGAACTGTCTGTGACTTGTTTTTAATACATTGTCCTTTTGACATAAAAAATAGTCAAATAATTTTGTATTTTATAATTTTAGCATGATAAGATCTGTGAGTGTGGGTAACCCCACACTAGCACAGGGGCAATAGCAAAAAGCCCCTCATCTTTTCTCATGCTGAATGTATTTGTACCTATTTTTGTCTGCAGCCTGGGCAGGGCCATTTAAATTCTGCTTGCTCAACAGAAATTCAAACCCTTATGTTGGCCTCCCCCCTAGTATACAGGAGATGACTTCTGTTGCTGCTGACTGTGCCACTCAATCTCGAAAGTTTGCAGGCTGGTAAAGATGAGAAATTGAGTGTTCAGACTCCTGAATGCTTCAGAGAAGGGGTAAGAAGGGCTGGGTGATCACCCACTCATTATGTTTTGGTTGCAGGAGAGAAACTAGCCCAACAGGCACTGGAACAGGTTGCCCAAAGTGGTAAATGCTCTATCCCTGCAGTGTTCAAGGTTCTGTTGGACAGAGCCTTGGGAGACATGGTCTAATGTGAGGTGTCCCTGCCTATGGCAGCAGGATTGGAACTAGATGATCTTAAAGTCCTTTTCAACCCAAACCATTCTGTGATTCTATGACTTGATGAATAAAGTCTGAAAAAAAAATAAATTCAGAAAGATATGATAGGTAAAACTTTCATACTCACCTTTCATAGTCACCTTTAGCACTTTCATTCACAAGGACTCTGTACCTGAGGAAAACACCGACAGACTTGCATAAGCAAGCACAAAACAAGGCAGTCCAAAATTGGGCTTGGTGTAACCACTTTGCACATTTTAGAAGCCCAGTGCCTTATTTCCTGACCCATTGTAATGAAGGTCTGGTTGCAAAATCTTTGGTAATTGCTGGAGGAGTCAGTGATTCAGGATTCTCTCAGTGAGTAGAGCTACCACTGCAGATAGTCCTGCTAGGCTATGTGCAAATATACATTTCCCCATTCAGGTTAGTGCCTAGACATAGTCAAGCATAAATCTGGCCAAAACAGTTGCGCTGAAAGATAGTGAAAGCAAGTCCAGTTTTGTAAGAGAGGGCTAGAAAACATCCATAGCCTCGGAAGCCCACAAGGAAGCTACTCAATATGGTTACAAATGAAGTGAGTTTGATTTGAGGTTGGTCTCCAGAGGAACTGTTTGCTGATATGTTGTGTGATTTAACTGGAAAGGGCTGAAAGTTTGCAGAAGATGGACTGATAGGAAGGAGAAGAAGGGCAGTTATTTAGGTTAGCTTATTATTATCTGTAATGTTCAAGATCTCAGGAGGAGGCTAGCATAAATTTTTGTTTGTTGTGGTACTATAGGAGCTACCTCAACATAAAACTAGGTAAAACAAGAATAATTTTGGAGACTGTAAGGGAAATCAGTTCTTCATAGCAAGTCCTCTGTGTTGCAAAATTCTGGGGCTTACCTGAAAGGCCCACTACAGGACAGTCATCAGAATAAGACATCACCATGACCACCTTTGAAGCCCTCAGCATATTACAATGTCCCTGGAACTGCCCAAGCATCCAAAGACTTTGTTTCTAAAATATACCTCAACATCACTACTATTGATCTCATGGGGACCTTCGGTTTTCTGTGAGCCCCAATGACAGTACACTTATTTACTAAACAGACCCTGGGCTTGGCACAGTCTCAGCAACTGCATGACAGCCTGCCCTTGTTCTCCACACTAGTCACGACTGCAGGGATTATTTCTCCCATGATGTCTCATTCTGTCATAATTGTAGTTTTGGTAGCACTCCAGATGAGTGTGCTTTTTAAATCTTAACTCACCACTAGTATAAATCAGTATAGCTAGAGTGCGGCCAACAGCTACAGCAAATAATATTGACAGAGTATCCAGACAGTAAATCCAACTTACTGACAGGAAAAAGTCACACAATAGACACACAAAAAGACACTATATACCTGTGTCACTGCTTCTACACAACTCCTATGTGCTATAAGAAAAGACCATGCTTTAACACTGGAATATCTGTCATTTCAGGGAAAAGACCATAGCTACCAAAACAGTTGTATTTTGGTGACAGACTGGCGGATAAATGCAGTCAGCATGGGTTTGTATGGCTTCTGTGACACCAATGCATTGCCATCATGAACAGTTTAGGCAGTGAGTTCAACAATTTGAGGACACAATCAATTAACTGTATGCCAGGAAAAGTGTGTCACTGATAAAGGGGAAAAGTCACTTCCAGAAGATCTTATCCTATGGTTGTTTTGGACATTTTTCTGCTAAGGCTGTAGAATTGGTTAAATGACAGAGAAGAAGAAAACGTGAGATCAGGTGCATTAATGCAGGCATGTATGTGAATCCTGTCATTAAATTATTTCATGCCAGTCCTACCCAGAAGTTACTGTATGTACAGTCACTTATCACTAACACTAGGTTTCATAGGACATATCTGAATCAGGAAATATTATGATAATTTTCACAGTCACCGAGTGGAAAATATTTATGGTGCAGCAGTTTAATATATCTGTATTTTATATTTTTAAGGTTGTACCTGATGACATAATAAGAGTTTGAGTTTAAATAAGAACCGGATGATTTCAGGAGGAAGAAGAAACTGCACTGTTAGAAAGCTTACTCCTTTATATAAAACCTTTTCCACGTTCATCAGGATTGCCAGCCTGGGGCAAGCTTAATTAAAGTCAATGGAGAAAAAAATTGAATACTTAAAAGTGCTATTTGGGGCTCACAGAGCTTGAATGACTCAAAATATGAAATATTCAATTACTAATAATTGTGAGGTTTTGTTTAATGAGTGTTTTGTCACTTACTCCACACTTCACATCCTTCCCCTTGCTTTCCCTGCTAGACAGAAGGGTTAAAGGAGAAGAACCCATGTTTCTCCAACACTTTGCTCTTTGTCATCCTGGTCTTTCCCTTTGATTCATACCTTATGATTGCTGCTTCCTCTCTTTCTCCTTCCCTCTCTCCCTGAAACACACGCTCTCTCCTCTCAGTCTTTCTTTTTCACTTGTGCAGAGAGTGATCATGATTCATGAGGCGATGATCTGACTTTGAACGTGACCTTACATTTAGCAGCTCTGTTGGGTTAGGTGCCTGGGAGAGTCTGAATTTCTTACCAATTTGGGCACACCATTTAATGAACCCAAATACTTTGAGTAGCTTTTTGGAGGAAATGATACCAGGACTCACTTTTCAGCACAGGCTTGATAGGCCTTGTGAAGGGAAAATCCATTGAACAAAGACAATGAAACTTGAAATGGTTTTATTTACTGGATTTCAGTATCAGAGGAAGTGAGCTTAAATTTAAATATATCACTTGCCCAAAGGTGCAGCTGATTCCAAATAAAAAGCTGAGTTTTATATCACAGGAGGCAAGGCTCATTGGGATTGATGCTTCACTAAAAGCACTGTGCAAGAGGTCAAGCAATTTCCTCAACTTTAGAATTAAAACCAAATCAAACCAGTGTTTAGATCTATGTATTAAACTGGACATGAACTGAAGTCAGCCTGTCAAACCAATGTAAATGCTTCCTACTTTATTTCAAATATTCTCCAAGCATTATGAACAAAGGAAAGCCTGAGTTCAGTTTTGGGTTATTCAACAATTCCAGAATTAAAGGAAGAAACAAGAATAAGGTTCATTAAGTGACTGATGAGGACAGGCTATTTGAGTGAAAAAAAATTTAGCATATTTTGCTTTCTTACAATGAAAGAAAATCCGAACCCGAAGAAATGGCAAATTAATTAACATATTCTCCAGTACTTAACGACACCTCAGTAGAAGGCAACTCTTAAAATGTGAAACCCTTGACACTGCCAGCATAGAAAAATAAAGTACATGTCTCTCAGTGGGTACCAGAGACCTATATTATGTCCTACTGTTGGTTACAGAATTTTCAATATTTTCTTATCCTTTTTCACTCATATGAACTGCAGCTTATAGCACTGGTAATCATTTCCTGTGTTTGAAAAAGAGATGAAAGCATTCATGGATGAAAGCAAGTTGGATTTAATCTCCTTCTCTCTCATCCAGTGCACTGTACTGATCATTTTCCAAAAAAACAAGACTTAAGCTCATTTTTGTCATGACAAAACTAGTTTCATAATAATCAGATGGCAATTCCTAGTGTACACAATTCTAATATAATTACCAGGAGGAAATGTAGAGGGAGTTGCAGGTTTGAGATAAAGAAAAGCCTGTGAATTTTGTATTAATGTCTCAGACTCTCTTATTTGTGCAAGTAATCAATCTTTCGGGGAGTAGAATAGTAATTCTTTGTGAAAAAAATGACAAGAGTCTGAGGAAGAAAGAAGATAATCTGAGTTTCATTCTGTACACAGCAGGTCAGCTGTGATTGACAAAGCTCATCACAAAACTATAGCTCCCGGAATAATCCCAATAGCAGAGTTTCATTTGCAGCCGAAGCAGTGTTAATGACATGTTTAACAGCTGCTTGTTGAAGTTTGGAATCTGCATTAACCTGCAGAGCAGTGAACAGAGAAATGAGGGGAAGTATTGAGATCAAGCCTTCATTATGCTGACAGCCCAGGGTAAGGGGTAGCAAGGGGCTCGTGGAGAAGGAGGGCAGAGAGGCGCAGGTTTGGAGGGTTCAGTTACAGATAAGGGTAGTCAAGAAGATGACAGCATCCGATCAGTGAGCACAAAAGGCTGCAAAAGGGAACCTATGTGCTTGACTCAAGACACAGGTGAAGAGAAAAATTAGACAACTGAAATGAACAAAAAGGGAGAGATGGAAAATGAAGGTCTGACAGCATGGCTTGTGAAGAGAACCAACAGCACCATGCCTTGCAGGCTATCACACCCTTCGGCAAGCCCATTCTCCAGTCTGTAGCTGTTCTCTTTTAACCAAAGGCCTTTGCCTACCCTATAAAAAGGATAATTTTCACAACATTCAGTCTCCTGCTGATATCCATTTAAAGATAAAAGGCTGTTCCCTAATGAAGAAACAATGACAGGACACCGAATGCCTTTCTATGCCACACTGGTATCCAGTAATTAGAAATGTAGAGATCCTGGTCTGACTCCAATCTTTCAGCACCAATAAACATGATAGTAGCCAGAGTGTGTGCTTGAGTTCCCCATATACTGTACTGTTCTACACGAACCCCTCCTTTCATACTCCTAATACTAATGTCACACAAGCAAAAGGCAAAGGCCTGGAAGTCTCTGATCTCTATGTGCATGCTTCAAAATGTTGGCAGCACCAGCAGGCATCTTTTGATGGAGATTGCAATTGATAGAGACATTTACATACAATACCTTTATAGGTTAAACAAAATGCTTTAAGCTGTATGTTGTTACTCAGAGTCCTGGGATCAGTTACGGCTTCCATTAGAAGTCATTGGAAGGCCATCTCTCACACCAGTTATGTTAACCTTTTCTTGTCTGAGGGGCTGCTTAGTCAGCATTTTTTACTGGATTGGGTTGCTCTCTGTTGCTTCATGATATAAAAGGGACACAATCCTTTAGAAAACCACACAATTTAGACCAGAAATTGTAGGTGGAAGGCACTCCACCTAAATCCCAGACTACTTTAGGCTTCCAGACAGGTAAATTTAAGCACATTACAGCTTGAACTGAAAAGCTCCCAAAGGGTCTGACAAATTGTCTTTCCAAAGACAGGCACTTGAAAACATAGGCACCTTTGTGGTTAAGTTAGGTCTAGCTATGGTAGACTCAGTAGACCCATCACAGTGCCACTAACCCACTACAATAGGTGCCTTTACCATTAACACAAGTGACCTTTACTGGGAAGCCGGAAAAGATTTTTGTCTTTCAAGAATATTTGATATTCAAAGCCAGGACACCCCAAAGGTAAGCACAGGCCATGAAAAGCAAATGTAAGTTTGAAGATATGCAAGTGAAACCTAAGTTTAGCGGTCACACCAATGGCAAGGTCTACCACTCAACCTGCCATGATATTCTTCACACGCCTGCAGCTCTAGCATTTTGTTATCCCTTTTTTTTACTTTTGATTCATATGTCTTTGTCTCTAGTGAGGGTCAAAACTCTCTGCTCTGGAACAACATTGTCTGGGAAGCAAGCCAAAACACAGTTGATGCTCTCTGAAAACAACAGGAGAAAGCAGAACAACATTGAACTGGCATAGTCCAGGGGCTAGAGCAGGAGTCAGAGACCTGTGTTATATAAATACCTTCGGAGTGACTTGTCATAGGACTGAGGGCAATGTTTCTTGACATTCTTAGTCAGAAGGGGTTTTGTTTACATAAAAATCAAAATTAGCGTAAATACTGAATGTTCTGTGGTCATTTTCTCTCTCTTGCATGATTGCATGTGGTGAACATATCTGAAAGCATTTTGGTGGGGAGTCTTTTCACAAGCATTTTTGCAGACAACCTTCTGACATCTTAAGGCACATAACAACCCAAACACTGCACTAGGGCAAAAATAGTGGTGGAAAGATAAGCAAGGTAAAAGCAGTTAAAATCTTATACTATGACAGAAAATACATGTATTCTGTGCAGAAAAATTGCATTCTGTGCAATTTCACTCTCTTAGCTGTCCTGTGGATTTAAGTTTTAAGATCAGCCAAAATTTGGGAACATTTTCTTAAATTCAAACAGCCATTTGCTTTTTAAATCTTAACTCACCACTAGTATAAATCAGTATAGCTAGAGTGCGGCCAACAGCTACAGCAAATAATATTGACAGAGTATCCAGACAGTAAATCCAACTTACTGACAGGAAAAAGTCACACAATAGACACACAAAAAGACACTATATACCTGTGTCACTGCTTCTACACAACTCCTACGTGCTATAAGAAAAGACCATGCCTTAACACTGGAATATCTGTCATTTCAGGGAAAAGACCATAGCTACCAAAACAGTTGTATTTTGGTGACAGACGGGGATAAATGCAGTCAGCATGGGTTTGTATGGCTTCTGTGACACCAATGCATTGCCATCATGAACAGTTTAGGCAGTGAGTTCAACAATTTGAGGACACAACCAATTAACTGTATGCCAGGAAAAGTGTGTCACTGATAAAGGGGAAAAGTCACTTCCAGAAGATCTTATCCTATGGTTGTTTTGGACATTTTTCTGCTAAGGCTGTAGAATTGGTTAAATGACAGAGAAGAAGAAAACGTGAGATCAGGTGCATTAATGCAGGCATGTATGTGAATCCTGTCATTAAATTATTTCATGCCAGTCCTACCCAGAAGTTACTGTATGTACAGTCACTTATCACTAACACTAGGTTTTATCGGGCATATCTGAATCAGGAAATATTATGATAATTTTCACAGTCACCTAGTGGAAAATATTTATGGTGCAGCAGTTTAATATATCTGTATTTTGTATTTCTATATGACAGAAAGTATATGTATTTTGTCCAGAATAATTATGTTCTGTGCAATTTTACTCACTCTCTCAGCTGTCCTGTGGATTTAGGTTTTAAGATCATCTAGAATTTGGGATCATTTTCTTATGTTTAAACAGCCATTTGCTGATAGTGAATAATGTCAGATGCTGCTCTAAGTCATCTTTATGCATACCTGCTACCTATTGTATTATCAAAAAACTTAGATGATAGTATTGTTAATTTGTCCCTTAAAATATATGCAATGGATTTACACAGGTTTTGACAGTAAAATCTGCTCCAGAGACAGTCTCCTTAATCCCTGTTCCCAAACATACCTGAGGGCAAAGACTGAATGATAGTAAGCTGTTGAACGTGAAAATAAATAACAAACAAAAGAAAATGAGATATATCTATGTAATAATTTGGCAGTGTGTTTAAATGCTTTTGTTCTGATATTTCACAGCTACTTTTTTAATAAAATGGCTATGTTAGATGGAGAATTTTCTCAGCAAGAGCTTAGGAAGCTGTATTATTTTCAGCTCTGCTTTCAATTTTTCAGTGGCCAGGAAGTTTACTATAGAGAATAGAAAGTAAGGAGCAGGCTTAGTCTTTGGATTTAAGTACACAAAGATTTACAGTTACTAGAACTAACCAACAATTCAGTTGCCACTCCATTCTGCTTCACAGTATCGGAGTATGATAATTGCTGTTGAATTTTAACATAATTTATTCATTTGAATATTTTCTGTATGATAATAATAAACAGTGAGAGGGGGTTGGTAGCATCATGTACTACTTGTGCTCTCCATTTCTGACTTTGTCAAGTGCTGTATCTTCTCCCGTTTGACTACTCTGCAATAAAGTTAGCTAACACATGCTAGTATTACACTCATAGCAGTAAAAGGTCTATTTAACTTGGCTGTGCAGAGGTTGGAAGACAGGGTTTTACAGAAGCTGGGAGACAAAGTATGTAGAAACTATAGTCTATGGGAGTTTCCTTGGAGATAAGTATTTCCCAATGTAAGCAAGCAGCATTTAAATCAGAACAGAAGTCAGTACAACTTTGTTTGAAAATACATTTTGGGAAAAAATACTGCTGTGCTAAAGTGAGTTGTTGACATCTTTAATGATCATGACTTTGTATCAGCTCTTCTTAAAGTTCTCTATTAATACTATCCAACTTTGAAAGTGCTTCAGAGAGGCAGATATCACAGTGTCTAAAGCCCAGAAAGTTGAAAGGAGTTCCCTATATGCAGTATACCTGACAGTTGAAAGGCTTTGTCCAGGTAAATTGTAAGCAGTATTCCAGGAAACTGGGATAAACATGTAGAAATGATGCTGAAGATGCTGAAATGTCCTCAAAGCCAGCAGTGGGAGTTAGATATACAGGATTATTACGCAACCATCTTTTTTTTTTCTTTTTTACCTACTGCTGAGCACCCTACGAAACCCCCTTTGAAACTAATAACGCTAATCTGTGGTTGCATTTATGCTTCACCATGAAGTCTCTCCACAGACAGTGGTATCAATTCTATACAATAAAGAATTGTCTAAACAGGGATTGCATGGTAGGGAAACAGGAGTATGCAGAAGTTAGAGAATACATTGGTTTTCATTCTGTTTTGGTGTGAAAATATTGCAATCCTCGTGGATTTTTTACAGTTGTTTAATTTCAGACTAAGGGGGAAAAAAAAGTATTGAACTTTCAACCACATACACGTGTGTTACAGACACACATCAGAACCCAATCAGGTGTATGGACACAAGAAGATTTTGACACCATTTAGTGGAAGCATATGCACTATTTACCGTTAGCATTTCAGGGCATTTTTTATGGCCAGATAAGAATGAGGTGGCAGTAACATAAATGAGAATCAAACTCCATACCTGTCTGAACAAATTTCTTGCACTATTGGGTTGAATTACAGGAAATGATCTTATTGCCATATGTACATTTTGCTCCTCTTAACCATATGGCTTTATTGCTAAGCAAAATATTTCTAGATTTCTATTTTTTCATCCTCAAGCTGGGACAAATGTCAGCATTTTGATTTTTTTTTCCATATTAAGAATCAGTGGAGAAAATTGTACCAAAGCAGTTAAAATATTTTTCAGACTTTTATAAAATTTTATAATAGAATTAGCCTGGCTTACAAAGCAATCAGTTATCTTGAGCTGAAAATAGGGATTTTTATACAGAGAAGGTCAGAACAGAATGAGAATTTATCAGGATTTTGAAAAGTTTGAGTTATGAATGAATCAGCAAATTTAGTAAATAAATACTATTTAAGTTGAACATTGTTTCCAGTCATCTCCAAATACATACAATGCATGCTTTATGATTTGAAGAGAAGCCAATAAGCTTTGGTTTAGGGCAGGAAGTGACTTAGGGAAACATGAAAATGGGAGAGGGAAGGCAGATAGAGATAGATTTTGAAGATCAGAGGTTTCAAATCAGGCATGGAATGGGACCACAGGAAGAAGAAAAAAAAATATGAGTAAATACATGGGGAATGGCAAAGCACAGAACATGAAAGATAAGGGAGCTTTGGTAAAGATAAAAAGAGAGAAAATGTGAAGTACTCACTTTGTCATTAACCTAGCCATGACTTGAGCAAATTGTTACCCTTATTTTGGATTTGAGTCAAGAAGGGCTGATGAACCCTGTGGTCATGAGAGAATATTAAACTGTGCCTGTGTTTTCAACACCCATTACTACATATAGCACACAAGGTCGATTCTTGGAGTGCTACCTTCTGGTTTAGTTTCAAACAAAGGATCAGTTTCACATACCCTGAGACTACCCTATGATGTGAACCAAACTGCTAAGAAAAGCCAAAAGCTGGAAAACCAAAAAATGTTATCGTTTCATGCCCGTTCCCGAAGTGTCCTTAGAAAGAGAGACCTCATCCTGTTTAAACCTTCAAAATTGATCTAAAAGCAGAGGCATTCTCTGTATCAGTGAGAGAAAAAATATGGGCAATTATGTATATTTCATAATCATTCTAGGTTTTAAGAACTCAATTAATGCAAAGTTAATGCATGTTTTCCCTGATATTTTTAAAGGTCATCCGTCCTTTTCTTTAAAAGATCAAAAGTATGAGCTAATACCATAGTAAATGTTCAAGCTCCAAAGTGTCCTTCCTCAGTGACATGACTTGGGTTTGTTCCCTTCCTTGCTTTTATCTTTTTCCAGTAGCACACAGGCCCTATAACGTTTAAGTCTGAATTGCACTTGCAAAACCCTAATGACTGAGCAGGTTCAAAACTGAACAAAAGAAGTCTTTTCCATTCATTACTAGCAGGAATAGAGGAGTCTTCTACACTTTACCCTGTCAGCATGGAAGAAGATGTTCATTATTATTTACCTTTAAATTAAAGAAGAGCTTTTCTACAGCTGCTGCTAAAGCTAAATTTTACCAGTTTTGCCATGCAGATGCCCTCAGAGAAAGCTGCTGCGTTCAGGACCAACAGTTCACGTCAGTATTTGTCTGGGAAGAGAAAGATTAATCCTTCAATGATAAACAGGAATTTACCCCTTTTTCTGCCTATAAGGGTAGGAAATTTGCTCAGGAAGCATCTTGGGAAAGAAAGACCTTTGTCTTCAAAAAGCATAAGCTAAGAATTCAGGGGACAATTTAAAAGACATTTAAGGAAAGTAGGAGCTAATGCTATTTGGCCATTATTACCTCTGCTGTATTTTGGAGTATCATTACCTCTAGTGACGCTCTTGAGTCAGAGTCAGCTGCCACTTGGAATGTCACTGTTCACTAAATGGGTAGCTGGTCTCATTCTAGACTAGTTATTTGCCTCATGTTGTCCATTTTCTCACTGCAGACCTACACCATAGAATCATAGAATGGTTAGGGTTGGAAACACCCTTTAGGATCATCTAGTTCTATCCCTCCTTTCCATGGGCAGGAATACCTCACACTAGACCATGCCACCCAAGGCTTTGTCCAACCTGGTCTTGAACACTGACAAGGACAGAGCATTTACCACTTCTTTGGGCAGCCTGTTCCAGTTGCCCAACATACCCCCACAGTAAAGAACTTCTTCCTTATATCTAACCTGAACGTCCCCTGTTTAAGTTTAAATCCATTACCAGTTGTCCTGTCACTACAGTCCCTGACTAATAGTCCCTCCCTGGCAAGTTTGTAGGCTCCCTTCAAATACTGGAATGCTGTTATAAGGTCTCCACACAGCCTTCTCTTCTTCAGGCTGAACAGCCCAAACTTTCTCAGCCTGTCTTCATACGGGAGGTGCTCCAGTCCCCTGATCATCCTCGTGGTCCTTCTCTGGACTTGTTCCAACAGTTCCATGTCCTTTTTATGTTGAGGACACCAGAACCGCACACAATACTCCAGGTGAGGTCTCATGAGAGCAGAGTAGAACCCAGGAGAGGGCAGGATCACCTCTTTCAACCTGCTGGTCACGCTCCTTTTGATGCAGCCCAGGATACGGTTGGCTTTCTGGGCTGCAAGTGCACACTGAAGCCGGCTCATGTTTTAACTTTCCCATCAGCCAACACCTCCAAGTCGTTCTGCGCAGGGCTGCTCTGAATCTCTTCTCTGCCCAACCTGTAGCTGTGCCTGGGATTGCTCCAACCCAGGTGTAGGACCTTGCACTTGGCTTGGTTGAACTTCATGAGGTTGGCATCAGCCCATCTCACAAGCATGTCGAGGTCCCTCTGGATGGCATTCCTTCCCTCCAGCGTATCAACTGAACCACACAGCTCGGTGTCATCAGCAAATTTGCTGAGGGGCACTCAATCCCACTGTCCATGTCAGCAACGAAGATGTTGAACAAGAAAACAAAAAATAAAAGAACATGGTCATTAAAGCCAGAGGCTGTCAGAGTGAAACACTTTAGCTTCATGAAAGGTATGAAGGTGAAGCCTGAAGAAGGAGAATTAGCCAAAGGACCTTTAGAAGACCCAACAGCTATAAGGTATCCATCTGCAATGCATATGGGAGTTATGAGGTCCTGCACTGATATTATCAAACCAAAATTCACAGTAACTGGACAAAAAGCCTTAATATCAGGCATTGTTTGTAGACTTATTTTCCTGTGAGGGTGAGCTAAGACATTTTTCATCTTTGCTTGGAATGGAGAGTTACTGAATGGTGACAACCTGAATGTTAACCTGATGAAGTCATATTTTTAGTATGTGCTAAAGCATGCTGCAGGGTACACATATGTACCAGCACTTTTTCCTTGAATTTAGAAATATGACTTCTAAATCAGCCTTTATAAAACTGTGTACAGATTTAGTTATTTAACAGCAAAATAATGATCCATTAAAAATGGTCTGGGACAATAAGCAATGAATCTATCTGATAAATTTAGCTTTCTTTTTCACAATTCCACTTATTATTAAAATACCTTTTAAAGTCTCTGAATTGATTTGAAGCAGAGCTTTGTGGATATCTTATACAATCTCTCCAGGAGAATTTGGAGATTACAGAATGTTCTGAAAGAGCAATGAATGTACTGCCCCTTTCCCTGCTGTCAGCAGGTAATGCTGTCCTACAGTGATAGCAGCTAGATCTCAGTAAGAAAAAAGATTGAGAGCTACTGCTCAGTTCTGGGATAGTTAATTTGAGTTTCTTATTCAGTCACCTTTTTTGTTAGGGATGGACTTTGCTTCTAGCCAAATTTTGAGGGCAAACTTTAAAACCAGTATTTTATTTTTGATATGTATGTTTGTATGTTTCAGATTCACTTTAAATTGAATTTATATATGCAATGTAAGGCAAGAAGGATACATCAGACTATAAGAACTCGATTTCTTGAAATGTGACCACAGCAGTATGCAGAAAGTAGGTTTGGAATACTTTTTTTTTCCTTTTGTATTGTTTAAATCTGTTAGATTTTGGACCTGTTCTATTTACACATCTCTGATTCAAGAAAAAAAAAAGTTTTTAAAAAAATGTTACCCAGCAAAAGGCACTGGCATATGCAGAATTTTCAGAATTTGCCCAAAAACCATCCTACCAGAAGTAACTGATAAACACAAATAGTTTTTCTGACTCTGTGATATCATGAAATAAATGACAGACCTCATCTTTCTCAGGCAGCCAACCCTCTGCACTAAAGCTAAAATCTTACTTGAGGATTAGTTATCAGAAAGGAGAAAACTTTGATTCCCTAAGTCAGGAGTAGATGAGTGCACGTCATAGCAATGTTATGACCATTTAATCGTTTTTCCATAAGAAAAGATTAAAATGCCTTAGTTATGCTAGATTAAATGCTCATTCGATAATTGCAATGGACAGTATGCTTTCAGAGTAAGGGAATTAAATTAAAAGAAAGACAACTACAGAAAATGTACTAGTGGTAGAATTAGACAATGTTTCATCAGTCCCTGATGTCTCTACAGTAATGAACCTGTCAAAAGATAATAATATTTTAGTGAAAGGTGTGATTGGATAAGTCACATTATTTATTAACTGTTACCCTAAAATATCATTTTTGTCTTATTATTAAAGAATGGTTAGAGGGCAGCAGGGATGCCTGACATAAAGCATTAAAATATGGATTATGGCTATAACAGGCTGTGAAGTGTATATGCTATATTGTAAACTCTGTAGCATAACTTGTTCATACCCAATGACTGGGAGCATTCAAGAAACCATAAACGAGCAGACTTTGTGCAAGTTCTTTGGCTTGATCTGTTAATTCAGTGGTGTGTTTAGCTAGCTCCCTGGAGTCCTGTGTCTACATCCTTAGCTTCTAAACTTGATTTTCAAAGCATTGCAATTAAATACATTCTTATTTCTTTTTTTTTTTCTTTTTTTTTTATGATGGTGGTAATGGTAATAGACAGGGATGTGTTATGGAAAAAAGAACTATACAGCAGCAAACACCAAAAAAATACTGTTCAAAGATCACAGCAAGCTCTCTGGTACTCCCATAGCACATGCTTTTTATAGCAAGCCCAGACTAGGTCATCTAGCAGTATCTTAAAGAAGGGACCTTTATAAGTCCACTGCACAAGATAATGAAGAGGGAGGAAATAAGCAGTGACACCACAGATGAGAGCAAAAGAGCTATTATGAGAAGGGAAGGATGTGGCTACTATGAGGAGACTATATCAAAACCATAGATAGTATATACACAGAAAGGGTCACTCAAAACATTACTTATTTTGTTTTTGTAAAAGCAGGAAAAGTGAAAAATCAGTAATCCAGACTTCTCAAGCAATGCCTCCCATTTTTGCAAAAAAGCAAGGCACAAATAATTTTGTATTTATTTTATTTTTTTCTATCTATATTTCCTCAGCTCAAAATCGGCAATTACAAGTAAGATTCTGACAAATCATACTGCCCTGCAGCAGTTGCTGGTTACTCAGGATATTCTGTCTTTCCTGTGCCTGTTAGATCACATCACATTGATAAAATGCAAGATACGGAGCTAAATACAGTAGAAGCTTTTAAACAGCAGACTGTACCACCTTTAACTAACTACATGCAACTACCTACATGTGTCTCAACTTCATTTTCAAGGAAAATCTATGCGGAATTTCCAGAAAGTGTTTTAAGTAAAGATGAAAAGTTACTAATTATACCGAGAAAAAGCTAACCTTGTGGAAAAGGAAAAACTATATAAAGTGAACCCATAGTGATAAAAACGCAATTACTCCTGTTCAGTGCAACTTGATCCAAAGTGCTAAGTGTGGGTTTACAATACCTCATGTTTCTTGAAATATAAGACCTTCAATAAGTCAGGGGCACCAGCAAGTTGTTGACTTTTTCCATCATTGACAGAAGGACTTCTGTTAAATGCATTAATTCAGGGAATAATAGGGCAACACTGGACAACACCGAACTGGCAAAGTCCCAAAAGAACACCTAAACTTTTCAAGCCTCGTATGAAAGGCTGCTCATAGACAAATCAAGATTTTTATCACAGGAACATAAAAGGATGCATGACACTCTAGGACAGATGAGAATGCCCATCACCTCAGCTTCATCAGTATCATTGATCATTGGCACACCCTCCTATGAGCCTGCAGATGGGGCATTTGGGGCTGTATGAGACACAACACACACACGTGTGTATACACACTCATGTGGAAAGACAAAATCCCACAGAGTAGAAATGTACATATTAAATTCCCGAGCTTTAATATTCAGTAAATTCCATCAGCTTTTTTTAAATTAATTAAAGTTATCAAAACCAAAGCAGACACTAAATTACTGAGAAAATCCAAACCCTGGAGCTGAGTGAGGCTACACTCCTGTTTGGCTAAGTGTACAAATCTTGTTCCATTTTCCATTCTGTGAAAAACTGAAATCTTGAAAGTCTTCCTGACCTAGTTCACATTTATGAAATTGTAACTGAATCACTGTTCCGGTACCAGATCTCTGCAATACTCAGAAAGACCATGAAGACCTTTTTTTCATGGCAAACAAAGGCTCATCGCTGCTGAAGAAATGATGTGAAATAGTTTTTACTGTTTACTCTTTTAAGGATGATTACCTTCAACCTAATGTGCAAGTGGGAGTATCAGAAATACACAGATTATACACATTTAAATCCTAACACAGGATGATATGAAAGTACCTACTATCACAGCGTTTGCCACTGACACAGTATCTTTGAGATAATGTGGCTTTAGCAACCAAGGACACCACGGCTACCATAGTACACAGTTTCATAGGGGGAGAAAAAAATGGACATAAACAAAGCAAATGTGTGCTTCACTGCAAAGCTGAACGAACCACCACCCAGAGCAAATACAAATGCAAATACAGTCAACATACCCTCCTAATATGGAGACCTCCCCAGATACATTGCAAACCACCGATGACAGGAACTAAAAAGGAGGTTTCTGAGGTGGTTTGTGTAAGGGCTGTTAAACAGCTTATTTGCACCTTTATGCGTGGTAATTAGATGGCGTAAATACCTAATAACTGAACACATACCTCTACACTCTTACAGGAATACTCTTGCCCCAACACTATACAGTATCCTTCGGAAACAGCTGCTTTTAATGGGACAGAAGGCAACCCACAGCTGAGATTTCTAGAAAAAAAAGATGAAATCCCAGAAAAAAAAATTTGTTTTCAGCTCACAATAGATGGATACTATTTGTGAAGTGGCAAAGTGAGAGTTAATCTAATTCCTAAAGCTCCTTATAAAATGACAGTTCTTAAAAGGGCTGTACCTACACTTATAGCTAATGATGCAAGGAAGTGGAGAATCAGGCCCACTTGACTCTAATCCTACTGAGTAAAATATATATTTGTACATTAATCAGAGGGTGCACAGAAATACCTATATAACAATACATAAGGAAATGAACGGATTAAGGCACAGAAAAGTCCAGATGCTGGATAAGATTTTGCGTCCTTATTTTTAGCAGTCAGCATCAGCAAGATTGTCTTTCAAAGGAAGGAGAGAAACTGACTTCACAAAGACACTTGTGTTTCAGGTCAGCGGTACTTAGGGAGTATTTCTGTTCCCAAATGGCTTCCTGAGTATATTTATAAGACGCAAAAAAAAAAAGACCTGCCAGTATTTCCGCACTCACTGCATTTTAATCTGGACAAGGGAATAAAGGGAGGTTCTTCCCATTGAGTGCATAACTGTTGCTAACCCACTTCACATAACCGATGCCTCTCTGAGCAAATTCCATGCCAAAAGTACAGAAGATACTTGGCCCCTGAAGACCTACTAGAAGAGCCACAGAAAACTAGAGGATGTACACGTACATCAGCACCAAGGATCAGACAAAAGTTATTGCCAGTCTCTGTTATTTACTCCTGAAATTCTTTGCATAAGCAACAACAATGTACAATGATCTGATAAACAGTACTGTTTTTTTTTTCTCTTTCAAGGTCAGTTCCAAGAAACCCTCGCTAGAATCAGCTAATTAATTTTTGGCCTCTTTAACTACAGGGTATTTGAAGGCACATGTTATGAATCATTTTCAGTTGAGATATTAAAATCAGATTACAAGAGAAAAGCCTTGTAAATATTTGCCTTCAAATGAGGCTAAGAATAAATATATATTCAGTAATTCATCCATATTTAGCAGATATTAAAGAGACAAAGCATAGCTTTAAATTCACTTATCATTTTATACAAAGAGGGGAAATATGAAACTTGGCTTGATTAGCTTGTTTCTTCCTATGCTTTGTAATACCTTATTAAAATTTGAACTTTGAAATTGATATTATCAGTCAAATAATGTCACCAGAAATATTTAATCTGTGGTTAGAGCTTTATTAATAGAACTTTTATTTGAAGTGTTTTATGTCCAAAGAGAAAAAAATAATAAAAAGAAAGCCCAAAATGGACTTGGAAGGTTCATGCGACTAATTCCATTTTGAAACTTCATAACTTGCGGGTAAAGAAAACTCCCTAAATCTAGCTTCCCACATACATACTTCAGACTTATAAGACTACTGTGCTTTCACTGGGGAAACTGCTCCTTTTTGACTGGGAGGTATTCAGGTCTTCATGCGACACAAGGTTCGACTGGCCTATCACACTAGGCAGAAAAAGACTGTTGTGTTCAGCGGAAAACTGAACTATAAAAAGTGTTTTCTCTTTTTCTCCCCTAATGATACCATTTTAACCATTGAAGAATGCCCATACAGTATAGAAGCGAAACAGGGAAATCATTGCTTCTTGCCAGTTTTAGACAAATGAGTAATGTTAAATAATGAGACAAATCTGTAGACCTGTGATAGATCAAACCCCAAAATTAAATATAATTATTCTGGCAAAAATGGGGATGACATTGCAGAGCCTCCAAGGGTGACATTAGAAATAAAAATCACTTCAGAATTTCACTTATACAGTAGCTGCATTTATGGAAATCTGAGTGACTGTCATTCATAGTATTCCATTTTGTGCTATAGTAATGTCATTGGAAATAGATTTCAGTTTCCCTGTAAAGTATCTTTTCATCTCCACTGACACATGCACCAAATACTGCAGAATGCACCCTATAAAGAAATATATATGAGAAAGAGAATCGAGAAGTCTTGCTGTGCATTCTTATTTTTCCAGTAAATATTCTAGCTTTCAGCCCTGTCAGTTATGAATTTACAAGGATAGGATTTATCTTGAAAATAGCTGAAGGAGAGATATGAGGGAAAAGAAATGGAGAGAGTGAGGGAGAAGGAAAGGAAAGGGGAGAAGGGAAAGGGGAAAGGGAGAATGGGTAACAGGAAAGGGAAAAGGGGAAAGAGAAAGGGAAAGTAAAAAGGAGAAAGGGGAAGAGGGAAAAGGGGGAAAGGGAAGAGGGAAAAGGGCAAGGGGGGAAAGGGAAAAGGGGAAAAGAAAAAGGAAGGGGAAAAGAAAAAGGAAAGGGAAAAGGAAAGGGAAAGGGAAAATGAAAGGGAGAGGGAAAGGGGAAGGCAGAGGGAAAGGGGAAGAGGGGAAAGGGAAAGGGGAAGAGGGGAAAGGGAGAGGGAAAGGGAGAGGGAAAGGGGAAGAGGGGAAAAGGAAAGGAAAATGGAAAGAGGGAGAGAGGAAAGGGAAAGCGGAAGAGGGGAAGGGAAAGTGAAAGGGAAAGGAAAAGGGAAAGGGAAAAGGAAAAGGAAAGGGGAAGAGGGGAAAGGGGAAGAAGGGAAAGGGGAAGAGGGGAAAGGGGAAGAGGGGAAAGGGGAAGAAAGGAAAGGGAAAGAGGGGAAAGGGGAAGGGAAAGGGAACGGGAAAGGGAAAAGGAATAGGAAAAGGAATAGGAAAAGAAAAGGGAAAGGGAGACAGAAAGGGAAAAGGAAAGGGAGAAGGAGAAGAAAAGGGAAAGTGAAAGGGAAAGAAAGAGATAAGAGGGAAGGACACATGGAAGTATGGACAAACAGAAGGATGGATGGATAGAAGGAAAGAAGGAAGGGAGGGAGGGAGGGAAGGAGGGAGAGAGGGAGGCAGCAAAATAACAGGGTAAAGAAATAGAGATATATTGAAAGAATTAAGAGAGAGAGAAAGAAGGAGAAAGGAGAAATGTGTCCTACTGGACAGATTCCAATAAGACCCCAAGTTTTTTTATGTATGTGAAGTAACAATGTTGGTTTCACAGGGAATCTGATTTTAGAAGTGTTCAATAATCTTAGACTCTTTTTAAAAATTGACTCTATTTGTTACCTTGTTACCACCAAAAAGTATTCCTTATGTAAGAATAAAATAAAAGAATACTGCATGTACCAAAAAAAACCCCATACTAATATACCAGACTTCCTTTTTATCACATATGCATAGGTCTGAATATTTGTTTCACACAAAAACTACAGGTCACAGCTCTTAGGAACAAAGAAGGGAAAGATAATGCTTACCACTTTAGCATGGTTTTAGTCAAGCCAAAACCAGTATGAAGTCTAAAAACAAGAGACACCTGAAAAGATCTGACTATCAGACTTTGTTTTGACTAACAAAAAGCCTTTCAGGTCTCTACCTCCCTGCTGATTTGTGAATGCCTGGCTTTGATAATACTGCATGTTACCAGTAGAGGTTATGGCATTATCCACTGTGAGCAGTTCATGAAGACAGGCACTAAAAAGAGAACTTTGAATTCTCTACTTAGCATTTTTCTTTCAGAATGAAATTTATGAAATGTGTTAGAAATCACTCTGTAGTAGCTGGGTGAAGCACACTGCTTTACTCCTGAAAACCTGACTAAAACCACACAGCCACAATTGAAGCCTCTGTCCATAGCAAAGGGGGCTAAATAAATTACTTTCCCAGGATTATGAAAGTGAGGATGAGAAGGGAGGATGAAAGGAGCTTTTTATAAGCATTGAATATTAAAAGACATGACAAAATCACTGAAGTTTGTAACACAGAAGGGTTTACTCTGTTGCTGGTGCTTTTTTGCAACCAGTCTGAAGGAAAATAAAACCTCTATATTTAATGCTCTCCCTAGTGCTGCTCCTAAAAACAACAACAATGTCAAATGGGAGATTGTCAGAAGGAAACAAGGGATTGGGATCCCAAGTGTCACTGCTCTGCAGAGGAAATTCTTTCCCAAAGAGCAGCAGGAGCTTTTCAGAGTCCTTCTTCAAATTAGCAACAATTTTAAAGGCAAGTGTTTCTTGATCGTATCAGCACTTCTTGTATTTTCTCTCCAGCACCTCAGTATACTATATTAATTTAATTCTTCCCTTGGGATGGAGGCATAAAATAGCATAAAAAGATACAAAATAGAAGGATACCGTTTTTAGCAGAGGGGGCTTATTTATGCTGCTCTCCATAGCAGTGCAATCTCCTTAAGAAGCAGAGTGCACAGTTAGTTTAAAACGGCTTGCGTGTGACCATGGCTCCAGTATGCACCCTTTGGGCAAGTCCATGGGATATAGCAACCACTTGGTATTATCAAGATGAAGTGGACATAGACATCTCCCCTGAAAAAAAAAGTAGCTGCGGGTAGAATACTCGCTTTGTTGGGCACATAGGGCTGGCTGAAAATTGTTTCCCACTGGTAGAGAAGCAGCAGCCCAGTCATGCTCCCAACCTGAAAGTTACCTCCCTTCACCTTTGCTGAGCTGCTGGCAGGAGCTGGAACAGGAACATTGAGGACACGGTGGGAGCTGGAGGTTTGGAAAACTGAATTGTGCAGGAAAGAAGTGGCTGCTCAGGAAGGGAGGGAGGAAGGTGACAGCTCACCAGGCTGAGACTTCCGAGATGCCGAGGAGGAGCAGAAGAGGCTGAGAGTGTACTCTTCCAGTAGGCATGCCAAGCATAGGATTGCTGCTGATAGGGAAAGAGCTTCAGTGAACAAGCACATCCTTTGTAATGCAAAGGAGGTGTTTCATTACGAACTGGTTGAGGAGCATAACTCCAGCTCCATGGATGCAAGAAAAGGAGAGGCAGCATCCTGACCCATATGGTGTGACCCAGCTGTAGAAGCACCATGATCGCACGGGCCAGAAAGCTGGTTTTCTGAAAACATAGCACAGAGTCAGCTTCTGGGCTTTTATATTTAAACTTTTGAATTAAAGTGTGTGGCAGCTCCCAGGACTATATCCTGCAGTTGCTCAGTGTGCAGACACAGCTACAACCTTAGCATTTAAAACAATACCTGAAATACATTTTAAGCAAGAAAGCAGCAAAGTCATTCACCTTGGCTTAAAAAAAAATACAGACTAGCTGTCATCTTGTTGGCATATAATACCACCTACATGGCCGCAGTGTGTTTCTTGGCCTGACAAAACCCTGCAATGCTCATGTTGCAAATGTTGAGAAATCTTTAACCTTCCCAAGTGGACTTTTTTATAACGAGTTAAAAATATTTCTATCCAGCATCAGTTCTGCAATTTTCCCCTTTAATGAGTGAAACCAAAGCATAGGGCCCAACTTTTCTGCCACTCGCCTACCATATGAAAATGATGCTGGCATGTGCTTCGCACTGCCTTCCCCCATCACCCAGTGGGTGAATTTTGTAGCTTGCCTTGTTAGTGGCACAGCAGGTCGCCAAAAAGAAACCGAGTTGTTTGTATGAGATGAGATGTTGGGCTGCCAACTGTTATAAATCTTGTGCTACTTACAGCTTCGGCTTTTCTTCAAGCCTACTCCACCCCCTGCTGTGGTTTCGACTGTTGGAGCAACATTAGGAGGCACAACTGAAAGCAGTAATATTGGCATTTGTGGGGAAAATAAGAGAAAATGCGAGGAAGTGGCTAGACACAAATGTTTCATTGCAAGAACTGTATGCATAAGACCTGTAGCCACAGAGATTTAGGTTCTGTGATGGTGGAAAGGGGACTTGCCCCCTGCAATATTTACCTGTAGCTGTACCCATTGCTACAGGCTTGTTTTGTAAGTGTAACTGCTTGTAGCCTCACACGTGCTTCCTCACTGTCATATCATATTAAATGAGCTATAATTGTAGTCTATTAGAGTGCAATAACCTAAAAGTGATAGTGCATGACAGCACCTGTCAACACGTCATGGAGGGCTGTATGGAATGCTGAATTATACCCATTTTATACCACATTAATGAGGCAGCTCATTCTTATCCAGTCATAAATAAACAGGTTTCAATTTCCTTATACACCATGAGAAGGATTTTTTTTTTCCCCACTTTTGCACAGAGAGCCACAGAAGTGATGATAAGGTGATCTATTGCCTGAAAAAGAGTATTTGAGTGTGGTCATTAATGACAGTGATGATGTTATTCTTATCATTATTAATTGCCTTATGAATACATCTTGGTGTGACTGGGTTTTTTCCAGTTTTCTGGAGAATAGAGAAACACATAAAGAGAAATAAGATTGGTTGTCCCTAATAAAGTTTTAATAGAGAATAAATGAATTGTCTGATTGCTTCAGCAGCACCCAAAGGATGGACTGATATAGGAAGAAATCTGCTCCCCTTAAGATCAATGACTGTGCTGGAGCCTGGTTCTCCTTCATAAACTCTTTAAGTCAGGTTTGAAATGGGAATGGAAAGAGAAAAAAGGGAAATGACAGTAGAGAGAGGAAAGACAGAGTATGAGAGGCTTTCAGCCAAATCAAAAGAAAAGTAAACGTATCAAAGCACATGCATAGTGCCCATTATTTTCTGTAGCCTAACAATCAAGGTGTCTTCATTTTGAATAGCTGCTTAGGCTTCAGAGCCATAAATACCTGTCTGTACTCTTGTGCTGAGCCCATGTGTGGAGAGGTCAATACAGTGCCCCACAAGTGAAGATCTCTCGTCCCTGAGGCTGGCAGAGGCCCTGTAAACCAAATATACCAGTCAGTGATGCTGAGAGATAGACATGGGAAAGGGCGATCATGTTAGACAATTTCTTTCCTTGCTCAAAGTTACTCAGCTAATGCAAGAAAGAAGTAATCTATTCAGGATTTTTTTTAAGTACATATAAATTATGACGTGCAGAAATACAGCACACATCTTAAAAGAGAGTACCAATAAAGAGTAGATGGCATTCATAAGACAGAAAATATTTTCAACATAAGGAAAATTAAGGGTGGGAAGGAACCAGCTCCTAACCAAAATGACGAATCCTGTTTCTTTGCAGGCACTTCCCACAGGGCCCATGTAATGGGTATTTTTCAGGATCCCGGGAAATAGCGTCTGCTCTTTCTTTGATCAACTGTTCCTGGAAGAAGAGTAAGCCTGAAAGCACAGCCCACAGGAGGCATGCCAGCTTTTCCCTCATGAGTAGAAATGAGGGATCCAGCCTTTGGAACTGACACCCAGGCAGCCAGCACAACTAGACTCTGATCTCGCCTGTCCATGGGTCTACATGGGACCCCAGAGTAGCACTCTGCACCCAGGGAAACCACCAGTTTGCTGCAGGAATGATAGCTTGTAAATCCAGTGCAAATCTGTGACACTTGTCAGTGCATACTCTGACAGAGCATGATATTTTATTCTGGTTTATTTCTCAGGACTGGTAATTGGTAATTTTACCAGTAGTGGTTTTGATGGACTGAAGAAGAGCTACTTGCTTCATTTGTCAAGCTTTATTTATTTATTTGCTTATTACTTAAAAAAAAACCACAAAAACTAAAGAATTGCTTCATTTGAACATTTTGTCTGTAAATCTTAGCTTTATAACAGAGTGTTGGTTTAGAATTATGTCCTTTGTCTCCAACAGAAGTGAGACAAAAAATCCTCATTTAAAAATCAAATCATCATTTCCCTCAAAAGTTGTTTGCAACCCTTCTTTCAACAAATGTACTATCATCGTGTGAAAGCAAAGTGGAAGGATAGAGGGAACCAGGGGCATCAGGTACCAGATATATAGATCAGGTCAAAATTGTTCCTGATTCCAGCTTAATGTGGTTAATAATTTTGACAGAAAAAAAGGTTACTTAAAGAAAGAGAAATGTTTTTCATATTTTCACAGTATTTCAACATTTTGATCAAAAGTTATTATTTTTAAATTTCTCTAAATAAAAAATGTGCTTAACGAGCATTTCAGTTCCCCCAACTAAATGAATCATTTGACTTCAACCCCGAGTCACTTTCTGAAACTTTTTTTCATTTTGCCAAATAACCCAATAAAATTTTATGTTTCGGGTCAGACCAAAATGAATGGGGTTTTTTCTTCAGTTTGACCAATGAATGGAAAAATCAATTATTCACACAACCCTAATTCACAGAACTTTAAAATGGCTTGGAACTGTCTAATCGTGCGTGTAGGTAGTTACTTACTGTGTGATCTTATTACTACTCTTGTGATACTTGCTCTTTCCTCTCCTAACTGTTGTCCTTTAAGTCAAACCATAGACTGTTACAGGCAGACACTTTGCCTTCCTATATGTCTGAAATGTGTGTGTAAGGCAATTACCCCTATACCAGTAGTATGTAAGTGGCACAGAGCTGTGTCCATTACATGTCTTTCAGCCCTCCCTAACACCTAGATGCCTTCCTGTCACTGTGAGTGACATTCTCAGAATGCAGTGCTCATGGACTTCTATTTTCTCCTGGAAGTAATAATTCAGTTTTACAGACTAATCATTTGACCTTTCATACTGGGCCTGTCCAGTGCTATGTTAACTGGAGGCCAACTCATGGAAGGAAACACAACAGAAACCTTCCAAATCTCCATAGCACTAGGAGAGCTGTTTGATTTCACAATTGGAAAGCAGATGAAAGAAGCAGCAAATGACAGAGAAGGTTGGAAGAGTTTCATTCCTGCTCGCTCGCCAATGCTGGCAAAGGAAGAATAGATAAACGAATGAATGGCTTTTGGTGTAGATATAATTACCAGATCATTCAAATACATCTTTATTTTTCACTTTCTTCCAGCTTTTTTGTTGTTTGGTTTGTTTGTTGGTTTTTTCTTTCTTTCTTTTTCAAAGAAACATGTGGTACTGTTTTCTGGTCTCTGCTTAAATTGGTCTGAGTTTATTTCATGGGACTTACACCTCATTTCCAGTGTGGTAGCAAAGCCTTCCTTGCAACCCAAGAACAACACTTTAAGTAAGATGATATGCGCTGTAAAAATGTTTGATTTCTTCTCAAAACCAAATGGATATTTCACCTTGACCTAGACAAATGGCAGATGCTGCCAAAAGCTCTCTATAGCAAGCAGAGACAGAGGAAAAAGCAAAGTTTCACTCTTACAGTAGCCCCCAGATTACTCTTAATGATTTGTAAATAACGTCTGTGTTGTTTCGGGTTTCTTTTAATGATTTTTAGTGTCCTTATAAAGTTTCACTGCAGCCCTCTTCACCCTGTTCCTAACAAGACAGTTGTAAGAAATCTGCATTCAAACATGATACAGAGCTTGAAAAATATGTTTCTTTCTGAAAGGGGACTCACTGGCAGCTTATAAAAAAGCCCCTTTCTATCTGTGAAGCATTTCCCACACATCCTCTCTACATATAAGTCATAGCCCTCTGCCTCTGTGCCTGACAGAAGCTGACCCAGAATCCATGCATGAGACAACTGGATAGTGTTTCAGTGCATGGAAGGAACACTGGTGGGGATGACCATGAGCAGTTGGCATGAAGATTCTACAGAAATCCTGATGCTAGGCTTGAAAAGTTACCTTCCTCATCCTGTCCCCTGCCCTCCACACTGTTACTTTTCAACTACATGAAGCTGGAACTTTGAACTGTGCAAAGAACTATGATTGTAGACCTTCTTTGGGATCCTAGTTTACAAGGTAAGAGATGGCAAAGATAGCCAAAGAAAAACCATCACAAGTCCAGACCCCAAGTTCAAAAGAATACTCACCATTTTTGGTGAGCCATGGTCTCCACAACCCTGGGTGCAGGCCATGGTCTTGCACAGAGCATGTGAGAAGGAATCAGTACCTGAGACAAGGACCACGAGGAACAACTCTGGAAGCAACATCTCACATCACTAGCAGAAAACTACACACCATTTTTTATGTAGAGAACATACTATGGAATAAATTGTACCTACTTAATTAACTGTACTTTGCAGTTCTATATTATTAGCTGCTGAGGGTAACTGGCAGCTTGGCACTGTAGATGGTGTGGATTGCATACACAGCCTGAACCTGCTAATTGAGTACGAGCAAGTGTATGCAGCTCAGCTGGCGGATGTCCCAGACCCTCCCGCACTGCTAGCGAAGGGTCTCAGGGTCTTCTGCTGGACACCCGGTGCAACTGTGTAGGTTACAGTAGCATCACCTCTGTCAGCTATGCGTGGGGAATCACTTACAGAGCACTTGCTCACTGCATGATGCCAAATTTGAGCCCTGATTTGCAAGGGCTGGATATGGAAGGAGGTTTTCTTCTCTTTGGCTGCATTTCTAAATGAATCTTTATCTGACACCCAAGAACCACCCACATTTGCCAGCTGACGTCCTGCTTCAGGCGCTGCTCCTGGTTTTGTAAATTCCAGGGAGACCCCAAGGACAACCAAGTGCAACAGTAGATAGATCTTGAGGCTTGGTTGGGGGTTTTGATGGGTTTGATGGAGTTGTTGTTTTTTTTTGCTACTCCTTCTCTATTCCAAATTAGAAATTTAGAATTCTGAATTTGAAATTTAGAAAGATCAGTGAAAACGATACAGACGTATATAATGCTTGACATCAATGTCAGCAACATCTGAGCTCTCTATAAAAGAAGTTTGCGGATTAATTAGAATGGCTTACATCCAGCAAGTGCGTTCAGAGTAAACAAAAATTAGAGCATGGGGATCATTTTTTTTTCCCCTAATGGTAGCTTAAATAGGGAGAGGGGAGAATTTAATTACATCCACACAGTCCGAGTCTGTTTTAGAAGCATACTGCCAGAGCAGATGCTTGTGGTTGGTGGCCAAGGGGAGATGTCGCAGGCTAAGTTAGATGAGGCGCATGTTGTCCAATGTGACAGTGGGAAAAGGGAGGGACCTATACTAGGCCTTTGCCCAGAACCCTTCTTTTTGTGGTGCTGGCTCAGCATCAAGTACAGGAAAGTGTATGTGAAGCCTCATTGTCTTCATAGTTTATTTCCTATCTTTTGAACTCCTCTTCCTCCTGAAAGTATCATGGCTTAATAGCATTAGCTTTGACGTGAGCCTTTTCCAGTACCCCATAAAACACACCAGGGCACAAACAACACCAGTAAATGGGTGCATTTAAGGTCAGGGTTTTATGAATCCATCTGCCAAACATTTTTTCACAAGAGGAGAAATACACTATGAGTTTAAGCAGATGCTAGGTCTCACCAAACTGTTCATTGCCAGCAAAACATCAAGCCATACCCATGTTTTCTTGACCTGGTTGCTACATTTTGGAACTGAATCTGAAGAAATCACTGAGGTCCTGACTCTGAAGGAGCACTTCAGGGCATGAAGCATGACAGGAGATGATGCTGAGGGCACTGAAGTATTTTCTCTGTTCACCCTGGGCCAGTCATGGTCCTCACCTGCAGTTTTCTGAGTTCCTCCTAGGAACAAGGAGAGGGAAAATGTATACCAGATTTATAATCAGTTGAGGGGATGTCACATTCAGCCTTCCTGATCTCTGAAAAAGGCAGAGCAGAAGAACAGGCATTGCCACTACATAAAACTGGTAAATGGCATGCGGAAAACATAAAGGTGTTGCACAAGAACATGAATAAGTAAATGTGACTCCACATTCATAGAATTCATAGAGTTATTTTAGTTGGAAGAGACATTTGGGGGTCATCTGGTCTGACCACCTTCTCAAGACTGAGCTAGTTTTGATATTAGTAAATCAGCCTTACCGTAGTGAGGGGGTTCAATCAGTCACAGAATCATAGAATCACAGAATGGCGAAAGTTGATCTCATGTCACAGCTATCAGCCTTTTTCTTCATTGTTGTGACCAGTCTCATAGAATCTTAGAATGGTTAGGATTGGAAAGGACCTTAAGATCATCAAGTTCCAACCCCTCTGCCATGAGCTGGCCTTGAACACTGCCAGGGATGGAGCTTTTACCACTTTGGGCAACCTGTTCCAGCGTCTCATCATGCTAACTGTAAAGAACTTCTTCCTTATATCTAATCTAAACTTCCCCTGTTTAAGCTTAATCCCATTACCTCCCATTCTATCAGTACGGTCCTGATGAAGAGTCCCTCTCCAGCACCCTTCAAGTATTGGAAGGCTGCAATGAGGTCTCTATGCAGAACAGGCTTTCTAGAGCCCTGATAACACACTGACACCTTCAGTCCCCTGGAACAGACAGAAGTTCCTTTGAGGAAGAACCAGGGAAGGACAAGTGTCCCAGGCAGAGTTCAAGTTGCCTTGTAGCACTCATCAAGCTTTACCATTTGACTGGGACAAAACCATAAGAACTGGGCCCAACCCAGATTTCCCAGCAAGAGAGGCAATCCAAGCTAGGCCCAACATTTGTGCAACCAGTGTGTTCAGAGCAGGTGTAAGATGCTGAATTCCTCTCTGCCTCTCCATATAGGCTGTGCTTGCTGTAAGACATACTGCACAAGGGCATTCAGGGGTCAAAACACATGTGAAATGTCTTCAGGTGAGTATCCTTCCCACTGTGTCCTATTCCTGCCTTTCTTCTCTCTTCTGCTATTGCTCTTGCTGATGTATAAACTGCCAGAATTGCTGACCATTTAGCTTCCACCTTCTCGGGCCTCTAAACACCTCCCCAGCTGCAAACAAAAGGGCAGAGCACAGGTACACCCTTGCCAAAAGGGCCCATGCCCTGGGAGAGATGTACTATTTGCACAGTCAAAAGCTCCTCCTGCACACCTAGGTGCCAGCAAAACCTGACCACCCAAATGTTTGTGCAAAGGGAATAAAAGGAGCAGGAACGTGATCAGATGGAGTCGCTAGCCAGCTTCAGCAAACATGGGCTCTAATTAATTTTTTTCCTCCCACTGTTTACCCAGCTTTGTATGTAACTGACAGCTGAACTGGGCTTATCAGTAATTACCAACAGTTCTGGAAAACTTACACGTTATTGTGCTGCGTTACTACACAGGGTAGTGTTCCATAACGGTGGGCGCCTCTTTGCTACGCAATGTTTAAAGAAAGCCAGAAAACTTTTCTGACCCACTATTAGGGTTGTTGTGATGGAGGGGAAAAAGGGGGGAAAGCAGAGGGAGGCTGCACATCTGTTTCAGGTCTAATTATGAAAGTTTTCCAGACACGGTGTCATGCTACCTCGGTGGCAGTGTCAGAGGATGCTCTGCCTGCAGCCAAGCTCTTTTCCCGGCCCTGGAATTGCATTTTCCCATTCCATAGTGACACCTGCTGGGAAGAACTGAGCAGAGACTCTCCCACCGCCCTGTTTGGCGAGGGGCTACGGAGTACAAAATGAAGGGCCCACAGCAATCAGGCAGATTGATTCCCCTCCTTTCCTTGCAGATTGAGCCAGGCTCTTATCAGAGGGAAAATGGATCTCTGCAGCATGATTAATGCTCAGAAATGCCCCGCGAGAGCAGCCCCTGGAAAGCAGTGCTGGAGCATAAACCAGGGGCCTGCAGGAGAGAGGAGATCAGAGGGTTGTTTGGGTGAAGAGGCACAAATGTAGCCCATGTGGCAAGGAGGTGAAAGAAGGGGTGAATTTGTCCCCTTTGTAGGAGCTGAAAAGACACATTACACTTGCTGTTTGCTGACAGTCTTTCTGCAGATACTGGCCACTGAAGGAGGACAATATCCTGCACCAGTACCTTTGTTCTGATTTGATATGGCCGTTCTGATGGCAGCCAAAAGTGTGGCTTCCCTGTGCTTTCTATTCTCCTTTTCTCCTGAGAATTCCACTGCTCCTGCTCAGCATTTAGAACCTGTTATGCCTGGCATGTGGGCTGCAATGCATGCATGCAATAACCAGGGAAACTGAAAAATCTTGCCCTAACCCTGCACTTCCTTTTCCCCCACTCAAAGCTGAAGGGAAAAGACAACCTGGCAGAAAAAGTGCCAAAATGTTTTAGAAATAAATGACAGACACCAGAGTCATCACACATTTTCCTAGGCAGGATAGTAATTTCTGTAATGTATTTTTAACGGTGAGGAGTGATGGGAGGGAAGGCACTTAAACCTAATGCAAACGGAAGATTTGTCAGTTATGCAGTTTGTATAATGTCATACATAGAAAAATGTTATGAAAGTGGAAGGGATTATGGAAAGGAGAGACATTTCTAAAATTGGAGGCCTCCTTTTAGGGCTTTAGCCCCCTCAGTCTTCCAGATCACTGGGAACGTTTTTCTCCAAGGAAGGGCAGGAGCCTATCTCAAAAACTGTGACAGCTCTCTAAGCTACATGTTACTTGAGAAACTTCACTCTCCTTCTCACTGCTACCTCTTCCAGTTTCTGCCAATTGCTGCTCCTCCTCATTTCAGCTCTTCAGTCATCCCCAACCACATTAACCACGGAGGGTCAGTTTCCAAATGCTTCCCGGCTGTTTCTTTCCCTGTATCAAGGCAGCAGCAGCTTCTGTGACCAAAAACCTTATCTAATCCAAAGGCTTCCTGCTGGTTTGGTTTTGGTTCCTGCCTCTGCTTGAAGGTGTTGGAAACAGGAGCATTTGACCGGCTGATGAACAGTGACAGCATCAGTTATGAGCATGTCTGGAAATTCTTCACAGCAGTGGTTCAATAGGGTTAATTGTGCTGACCTCATTTAAAAAGCACTTTGAGATCTTATGAATGAATATAAGTGCTTTTAAAAATCCCTCTATTATAGTTATAAATATGTATTACTCTCACGGCTACTTATTTAAGCAAGAAATTATTGAAGCACCCGTTTATAGCAAGAAGTAGAGCAGCACTGCAGGAACAGGAGTCTGGTAGGCTATAAAGAGCTTTTAGCACAACATCTAGGGCTGTCCTGGCCCAGAAACGGCCTTTGTTGTTCCTAAAGTAACGCAAGACTCCTTTGAAGGGTGAAACGTGCTGAAGTGTATTAACCTCAACTCTTGCTAAGGCCGACAGCCTTGAAACCCCCCAGAATAAACAGGGAGGCCGAGATACCTTTAGATGGATAAACCTGAGCCAACAGCAAATGCTCCACCACGGGGAGAGAAAAGCCAGACTCTCATGAGCGCTAGCAAGCCGCTTGCTCTGGAAGGAGCTCCCGGCAGATCTGCTTTCGAGGGGAAATGAAGCCCCCCAGTGGCAGCCGAGCGCCTTGCAGCAGCCCTCTCTGCCCCCGCTCCGGTCCCGCACGGCTCCCGGGCTCCTGCGCTTCGGCCCCGCGGCACCGCGGCCCTGCTGGGAAGCCCGCGATGGGTGCAGCAGCCCAGCCGGCCCCTCGGTGCGGGGCAGACCGCGCCACAGTAACTCACCCCTGCCCAAGAATCCAAGCCAGGCTGAACGGGGCTTTGAGCAACCTGGTCTAGTGGGAGGTGGCCCTGTCCATGGCTGGAGGGCTGGAATTAGATTACGCTTAAGGTCCTTTCCAAACCAAACCATCCTGTGATTATATGACTCCCTCTGCAAAACTTTTGTCGTCACAGTCTTCTTCCTTCAGCCCACTTTTATGAGTCACTAAGTGAGAATAAACAGCAGCGGGCGGACAGATGTAGGCATCAGCTGAAGGGATTTCCATCCTGTGTGTGACAGACGGGTTGTGGCTTGCGCAGGGGTGACATGGCTATTACTTGTGTACCCTGTTAAACTGAACAGCAAATATAAATCTCCATAACTGTGATGCATGTTGCAGCTCTTCTTTCACAGAGAAAGATGATGGTCATCCATGTCTTGCAAGGTGGGATTGGTTTTGCCAACTCTTTGTCTTAATGCTGGAAGGACAGGTAGTTCAGAGGCTCAAGTAGCTAGCACAAGTGTCCTTTTCAGACTTAAAACCACACCTTCGGCATTCTTCATTCAGTAGAATCCGGGTTCACTGGAAATCTGGCATGGGCAAAATGTTTTTTGTTAAATCACTCTCTCAGGACCCTGTCTTTTTCTATTATTGAGCAGTTCCTTAGGCACTCTTACATCTAAAGGTATCCCTGTGTCTAGACATACAGGTGATAACTGAACTGGCAGTGTGTTTGTGCTGGAATAAGGATCTGACCAAATAACCCAAGCATATGACTGATCAAAGAGTTTCAGATATCAAGATGCAGGGCATTAGCTTCTAACTGGGGCTTTTTCTTTGGTCTCTCTAGTTCATGAATTTCTTCCTATTCTGAGTGCAGAAGCTCCTTATTAAAGAGCCCATAGCTGATTCATGCAGAGTCGTTAAGGGATGTGCTCATTTCACTACTGCAGCAGCAGAGATACAGGCACAGATTACCAAGGGCAATCTGAAGGTGATTTCACTGTCATTGAAATATGCATAGAATTTGTTGGGGCTCTTTTCTTCAGGGAAAAAAGTCAGATATACTTTTGTATAGCAATTAATAATTGGAATATAATTACTTAATATTCCCATACACCTGTATTACCAAGTAATGTTTCTTACTGCAGAAAGGTTATCCAAATATTTTCCTACTGGGTGAATCACAGTTTAAGACTTGTAAAATGGTCTTATGTACTAGAACCAGCTGTCACCATCCCGTCTTTGAGTGTGTATGTCATTGCCTTGTGACAGATTTCTACGTGACTGTTCGCACAATAAAGTACTACTAGGTTTTCATCAGGACTATTAAAACTAAGCTGACAGGAGTTAGGGATTTTTTTTTTTGTCAGGCTAGAGGTTTTTTTTCTGATGGCAACTAGAAGCAAGTGCCTCCTATGGATTGCATTCTCTGTAGATACAGAGTCAGTAGCCTATCATCAGAAACATCTTCCAAGGGAATATGAAGCTTTTGCACAGCTTCTGTACAGTACTGTACAGATTCAGCAGAGGATCCACAGCCTATACTGTATACCATGTTCTGGTATGAATCCCACCAGGCTCATGTCCTCAGACACGTCTGACATTTGGGAATCCCATGAATTAACGGTGTATTGTGCAACTTCAACGGCAAAACAAGCATTTGAAGCTGCAGTGATTCAACCACAGTACTGGCAGTCTGGGCCTTGTTTCTGTAGGAAAGGTAGCGAGTAACTGTCCAGGTTACAGTTTCTCCTCTCTCTTTGACTAACTGCCTTGATACCACAGCATAGTCACCATCAGCTGACAGAGTACTCAAGCTAACATTTTCGGAGCTAGTTGGTATGATCATGCTACCTTAATACATAGACATCTCCAGGGACTGAATTTATGCTGTATCCTCCCATGCCTGGACCCTGGTGTGGGTCCTGGAGCAGCTCACATAGCTGTGCAGGCTCATCTCAGCACCAAGTGTGCAGCATAGCAGCAACACACTGGTGCCTTGAAGCATGTGGTGCTCCAAGGGAGCCTTAACATTTCTTTCCCTAAAGCCTGCTCCTTGAGGAAGACTGCAAAGGTACTTTTGTATTGGATTATGTGATTTACGTGCCAAAGAAACAAGTTATGTTATAAACTTAGCATTAGTCCTGGAATATATAGATATGCTGTTCATGCTGCGTTGACTAGCAAGTTGCTATTTAAAGTTCAAGGCATAGCTTTAAACCCTGAAAAGGTTTTGATGTAATTGCTGGACATGGGGGGGGGGGGGGGGGGGGGTGTGGCAGGGACAATGACAAACAACACAGACAAGACTTCAGAAAAAAGAAGTGAAAGAAGGATTACATACAAAACTTCAGTTTCCTAATCAATACCCACCAGAACTTCTGGGTAAGCACTATCCTATTTATGATCACTGGTCATCTCAGTACCTCGATTTAATATATCTATTAGGGTTAAAAATGACCTGCGTATGCCATCAGGCACTTTATTCCCTATGGAAGAGTATCCTATTCTCCATTAATAGAAAAAAATTCAATTCCCTGCAGGGTATTTATTGGTTAAGCCTTCCTGGAAGTCGCTTGTCTTGACTTTGTTCAATGTTTTGTAAAATTCAAGATTAGGCTTATCATATTAAGAGCAGGATTCAAATCTATTTCAAATCTCATAATGGCATCCTCTCCTGCTATAAAATCTCATCCTGGACTGAATATGGGAAGACAAAATTAGTCCTTTTCAAGAAGCAACCATCAAAGATCAATGACCATCAAAGTGTTGGGGGGGGGGGGGGGGGAAGAAAGAAGCCAAATTTCAAGATACCACAGACTGTCAATGAGACTGGAGTGCTTGGAGCTGGTGGAATTTTTTTAAGTCATTCACAAATACTATATCTACCCTTGACAGGTCGTTTCATTCTATTTAGCGCTTTTTATTCTCTGTGGTTTATAAGCTCTTAAGCAAATGTAAGAGGGAGGAAAAGCTAACGCATCTGATAATACACTATATCAGGCTGACAACCTAACTAAATTTCCCCTGAGCTGCTAGCAAAATGCTGCTCCAAAAACTAATAACGCATACAAAAAAAAAAAAAAGAGAGAGAAAAGTGGAAAAAAAAGGATCATAGAGATCATGCCGTCACATTTAATTTCAGAGAACAAAACCTGAAGCTGATTTCTCTTTAGATCAGTTGTATACCAGTTGGAACATGGGTGCCTAGCACTGCGACAGAGTAATATGATCTGAGCTTTAAATAGCTGCCAAATAACCATGTGGTGGCTGGCAGCATTAAACGTGTTGCAATGAGAATGATCTGTTTCAAAGTAAAGCCACATAACAGAGTCAATCTGATGTGGTACAGAAAAGGAGGGGGTAACGTTTTTCATTATCTTTCTGGGTTTCTTTCTGTTTAAAAACTGTTTCCATCTTAAAGATGCATTAGTTTAAGGTCTTTTTCTTAACCATTTTAAAACCTGAATCACGTGCAGGTCATTTCAGAGAACATCTCCTCAGGCACCCAGGCACATGGTGGAGGGGGACAGTGTGCCAAATGTGAAGCACCACCACTGAGACCGTTTCTTTGCTGCAACCCAGCTCAGGGTGGCTGTCTCCTGCTGTGAAAAGCACCTTCCCCGTCCAAAGGCTCCCCTTAGTTTGCACCAAATACATGCTTGGCTGTTTTTCGGAACAGATAAGGAACAGATCTACAGCAAATAACATGGGGTGACTTCTGCTCCTGGCCCTCCCCTTATCCTTACAGCAAAATGTGGAGTCTTGCAGTACTCCGTGAGACCCCTCTGGTCTCTTTGGGATGTAGGCAAAAATCAGGTACAGAGTTTGGGTATGTCAAATACAGGAGATGCTGCCAGCCCTCCATTCCTTCTTACCTTCATGTCAAACGGTTCTCCTGATCCCTATTGTCAACATGTCTCCTGTGCAGATGAGTCACATTGTGGACTGGAAAGATAGACCAGTTAAAACTGGTAATGTGAGTAAGAGACATGGAGGGAAATGCAGTACTGTAAATACTTGTGATTCCTCATCCCTTCTGTCACTTTTGATTATACATGATCAGCTTCTGTTTTCAATTTCAGTGTCTCCACCAACAGCAGCAGCAGCAATCCAGACTTACTTTAAGTTAACACTGCTGAATTTCACGTGAACATACTTTATCTAGTCTTCAGTGCTGGGAAATCACACTGCTGAAAGGACAGGCAGGAATAGGAGAGCCAGGGGAAAACCCAGCTGCTGCATCAGAAGGTAAATAGCTCATTTACGAGGTTAAATATGACTTCTTAAAAAGATACTGAGCAAACATACTTTGCAGCATGGATTTTGCCGTAATGGAGACAGCGATACAGGCCCTACTTAACAATTGTCCTACTAGCAGTTTACTAGCACCCTATAGAGTACAGTCTCAGCTGCAACAGCTAGGCACCCTCCAGAGAAATAAAGTAGGCTTTATTTTGCATTTCCTCAAAGGAGAACATTGCTTTACTGCAATAATGTAAGCGTCAATGAACAGCCACATACTTCATGAAGCTCATCTCCAGTGAAAAGTCCAGCTGCCACCCCAATCAGTAACAAGGATAAACTAGGGGCAAATCCTTCTCTGACTGTTTTTGTCTGCAGTTGCCTTTGCCATGTTGTGTCAGCGCATCCCCCAGGAATCCACAACAGCTGCACAGCGGGCTGGCAGAGGCACCAGAGGGACACTCACCCTCCTTTCTCACCTCCATCCCCTTGTTTTCTCACTGCCTCCTTTGTCGGTAGTCACAGTCCTTACTATGTTTGCAATGGACAAGCAGACAACTGCCAGATTGGAAGTAATCAGAAAATGCTTCTCACCTACTTGTTTCTTACCATCATTTTCCCAAACATGTTACTTAAAAAATAAATTAAAAAAAAAAACTGTTTTTTTCCCATTTGACCTCAGGCTATTAAGTGGCCAGGCAATTTAAAAAGAAGATCCCAATCAACCAAAAACAAGCTCAAAAGCCCATAGATTTGTGAGGAACATGTTTTTTTTACCAATTTCACAGAATATTTTGATTACAGTATTTAATCCCTTTACAACCTTTTATTCAGCTGTAATCATGAAAATCCCTGTATTGCCACCAAGGATTTGCTAGACAAAAGCATATCTGGAAGAATGCCATGGGGTGAGTCTCCTTAGATGGTTTGCTTTCCTGAAGTTCTTACAAAACCATTCACCTGCACATAGTTCAGAAGAACAGATAGACTGTGCTTTTAGGTAATATCCATACAGAAATGCCTTCCCACCACCCTCAACACCATTCCCTGGTCTGCGGCAGCCACCTACTATGCATCGTGTGTTTTGGAGGGAACAAGCAACCTGTCCCAGCTCTTTCAGAAGGAATCTGACTCTTAGTTCTGCTGTTAGGAGAAGGTGGCATCCAATTGAGGCAATTTGATGGAGCTACAGACTATTACCAAGACTGAGTTTGAGTAAAGAACTGAGTATTCAAGCAATTTCTACCGACACCAGAAAGGCCTCCTGAAGTTTCTTCTCAAAACACCTTGGATCTTCAATTGCCATTACATTCACAGCCTGACCCAAAGAGTTGTCTCCAAGACAGGCTGCCTCGCACACAAGAGTGTAACTAATTTAGCTGCATAATGGAGAGAGTTCTGAAGATGCACATGGGCTGAATTAAAGTCTCCACAGGAGCTTTTGGCTCATTCCTTGCAGAGTTTATTAGTTGCTGCTGCACACATGGTTAGGTTTTCTGGCAGAAGTCCAGCTCTGAGGCACCTCTCAATTTCTTCAGCTTCTAAAAGTTGCAAGAAAGTGGCTCTGTATTGCCCCCTCTAAGCTCTTGTGGAGAAGGACTCTCCCCTGCAGAGAAGCAGACAGGGTTTGGGAGGGGCACCTAGTCAAATAACTCTTGATTATTGAATTTACCTCCACAATTACCAGTGAGTATCCTAGACTGTAAAGAGGGTAAATACCAACAGATTGTATTATTTGAGAAACAGTATGTGATTGTGTAATTAAGGGCAGGAATATAATACCATATGCACAAGGGTCAGGGTTAATTTCAGCATTTCCTGACTAACCAACGGCATTATGGTGTAAGCCTAATGTTCTCCGGATGGCTATCATTTATATGGAGTTCATATATATGCTTATGAATATTTGGTTAAAATTCACCCATCATACTCTCTGACACAGTAATTAAAAACACCATGTTAGCTGCCAATAAAAATATTTTTGTGATTTGGTAATTATTCCAGATCTCATACTCCCAGCTCCCCTACCCCCTGCCCTTGTTGTCTTCCTGTTCTAAAATGTATAAAGCTAATCTTGATGATGGAAAAATAAATAAGTAGCAGGGAAGGCTGGAAAGTTTCCAATCACAAAAACTCCCCAAATGGAAGCAACATCCAATCTGGCCCACCACATCTTCTAGGTGGGCACTCCTTTCCTGCCTTTTAGTGATGCTTTCAGTATTCATAACAGCTGTGGAATTAAGCATTATGAACAAGAAGAAACCAACATGCAGTCTTTACTTTTCCCCATCAGTCCTAAACTATTCCTCATTGAGTTACAAAGTGAAAACCAACAGACTCTCAGATGGATTTAATTTCAACTTGGGGCCAATGCCAGACAGTTTCCCCATTGTTAAAACCCCACCCCATCTTTTTCATGCCATGCATACAGTCCCATCCTCACCCCATCTTCCAAATATACGTGCACACACATATACACAGAGAACCAGCCACTCCTACAATCAATACAGAACCAAATCCATCTCCCCTGCTAGGCTCACTGCTTTCCTTGGGATGACTAGTAGGTGAGTTGGATTTGGTCTTTAATGTGGATTTTTAATATTTGAGAAAATGAAGGCTACATGAAATATACATTTTCATGTCCTAGATATTGTCTTCATAATAAACCTTTTTTTAATAAAAAAGTAATTTTACACAACCAGGAAAATGTTTGTGGAGAAGCCGACTATTCCAGACAAAAATAAAAGGATTAAAACTTGGTTAAAATATTAATGCTATAATGCAAAGTACAGTTTTGGCATAACTTTAGCTAGTGATTTAACTATGGCATTTTGGCTTATAGAATCATGCAAAATATGTGGATTTCAGAACACAGAAGTATACAGCTTTCAAATGCATACAGAAAAGAGAAACGTGTAACGGAAGCAGTTAGGCTTATACATGTACAGACTAGCACCAGGTCGCTGTTCATGGCAATTGTCTTCTCTCTCGTCCTCTTCGCATGGATGCTGTATGAACAACTGTACTCTATTTTTATGAAGTGCAGACATGTTTGCTTATACTGAAGCTAAGGCAAGAAGTGGAAAACAGAAGAGAGGGCAGATTGAATTACTGTGTGTGAATGCTTGTTGTCTCCTCTGCCTTGTACCATTTTCCACAAGTAGAAGCACAAAAGATGTATAAAATGTTGACTTGGCACACTTCATGTTGGGCTTTAGGCTGCAGAAAAATTTTGCCTTTCTCTAGCTGCAAAACTGCAAATATGTTGCTAATAGTACAATATGGAGAACCACAAGTGTACTTACTAAAGAATTAAAAACAACTATTTGAGGCTAAAGGTGGTTTCCTTTATGAGTTTTGTGTCCTTTACCCTTAAACAAGTAACAGAGAACTTCCAAAAGTCTGCAGAAGAACTTCCAAAAGTCTGCCTGCACACTTAGGGTTGCCATAAAGGTAATGTATAAAATTGTGTTCCAGTGATGAAGCTTCACTAGGATTTCTTTCCTACTGTATTGCCTTAAGCAGTGTACATTTAGTCTGAGTGTAAATAAATGGAACGGCCTACCAACAAAAACAGCATCCCTGCTAATAAAGCAAAAAATACTCCTATAGGAGCCAGCATAAAAGACCAGCCATAACGCACATAAACAGCAAAGTCTGGGCAATCCATTTTTTTCATGTCTGTGTAGCTTTCCAGATCAGCCATCGCCTGGACCCAGATGACATACATCATGACTACCAGCGAAAAAAAGACACCTGGAAAAGAAACACCAGGTTTTAACAACAGAGTGTGAGACAAATGCTGGGTGCATTTACTGTAATACTTAGAAATCTGTCAGTACTTCAGGTCCCATCTGCAAGACAGTCAGCCACCACCTGGGTATTTTTTTGCCTTTGGCTTCCTCTAACAAGCCCCATCTCGATCTTGCTTCTGATTTGCACTGAAAGGCATACTCCCATAATAAAGGATTTCTCTGACTTTGGTAGGCAGACTGAAACCCAGGTGTGTTTAGAGACGAAATTCAGGCAGGTATTTACTGTTCTGAATTCAGGAGCCAAGGGAGGATGGAACAGGATGACCTGGAAAAAAATACCTACTTTTATTTTCCATTTTCCAAACTCTGACATTGTTCATCTTGCAGTTTTTTGGATGAGACACTAAAAGGGGGAAAGGGCAGAAAAAACATTCTATCATCTTCACCTATCTACATTTGCTACTTTTTTCTTATGAAAAGGGCTTTGTTTGGAACATACTACCTTCAGTGTATTCTAGTCAAATATTTAATTCAAGATCCTCCACATTAGGAAAGAAGTTCCCGTTGTAGTAACAAAACCCAACAATAATGAAATAATAGCTATGAAGCAAGCTATTAGTATTAGCCTCAGATTGGATACAACAGTTTCCTGGAATTAATCCACCACATAATTCACAACCTTTTCCCAACCTCTCCTCTGAAAAGCCTTTGGATTGTTTACACATGATAGTAATAGGAGCACATGTTCTTACAAACTTTGTTAATCTTTCTGTTACTATACACCAGAAGGAGATATAAGAAGAAAGTACTTTCCAAAGTATCAGTTGCATTCCTAACATTTCATTTCTCTTTAGAGGAATGTGGACACTTGAGAAATGCAAGCCTGCAGCACAGATGCTCCAGCAGAAGATGTGCTAGAAAACTGAGGGCACAAGTCTGAATATTTTGCGTGCTCCATCCTGTACCCACTTGCCCCCTTAGGTCCAGCTGTCACAGCACAGTTGCAGCAGCAAAACGATCTATGCCAATATTAAAATATTTGAAGGACACCACCCCATCATGTTTTTACCCAAGGATGCTTACATGCCTCATTAGAACCATAAACCAGTGCATACTTCTGGGAACCCTTCTTGCCAAACCTGAGCCTACAGGATGTAAAGCTGCAGAGCAGAAGTCAAAGGTATTTGTGGTCTCTTCCCCACCCTCCTAAATATTTGCAGTGCAACCATGAACAAATGTGACACTTGTGGCAAAATCCGCAAGTGTACTTTGTAAGCACCCATGGACTAGCATTTGCTTCCATCTGTCCTGTGAATCTTTCATGGTTACCTTTCTCCATCCCCATCTTGAGATGCTGCTTCACCACCTTCTTTGCCTGCCCTTACAGTGATCTGCTGGTGTTCCTGTTAGTGCTTTATGGTCAAAATGTAATAGCTTTGCATCGTGGACATCCTGAATATCTGACAGGTGAGAGCTCACAATACAGTCCCAGTGAACACTACCTTTTGAAGCCCACCAAATAATGAGCTGAAGTAGTTAACCTAAGGCATAATCAAAATGTGACTGAAAATCCCAAAGGATCTACAACTTTTATGAGGCTGAAAGAAAGTGGAAAAACTAAATAAAGAAGGAGGCAGAGACATTTCCTTTCTATGAAATATACTTTCAGGATTACATTTTTTGCTAGGGCTCAAATTCCTAACAAAGTTTGAAAAAAAACAACACTCAGCTCTAAAAGGCATAAATTCATTTTGAAAGTATTTCACCTGAGTAAAATTCAATTTTGATGTAATTTAATACTGTGCTTGTATTAAACATAAAACCAGTGAAACAATCAGAGAAAAGGATCACCTTGGGGCCAGACATGAAGACTGAGAAATTAAATTGAAGACACTCCAAACGTAAGTCAAATTGAGAGGAAGATTCCTATAACAGAACATCTAATGATAACAGGTAATGCAGGCAACATAGGAAAATTAGAAGCAAACAGAGCTAGTAAATTTTGATGTAAAAAGATTCAGGGCCAAATTTATAAATGGAGTTATTAGAAACATAGAGTTTGTCCAATGTTTCAAAATGTCAAGAACAGAAAAAAAAAAAAAAAAATTATAGCCCAAAGATTTTGAAATATACATTAATAATATTACAAAATCCATACGAACATTGGAATTTACCTCTTCAGATGCTGTGTCATTTTCAAATATCTGTAGTCTTCTGTTTATTCTTGAGGCAAACTTATTCCAAAACAATAATAATTACAAAAAGTGGTGATGCATATTCCCTTACTATAGTAGCAGGGAAGTATAACTGAGCTTTGCACATCCGACATGACCTCTGGCAACCTAGGCAGGTGCAACACTAAGTAGCTCAGAAGCATCTGCCATGAAAACAAGAATCTATTAGAGTGCTTAAATCTCAGAATGGGCACCCCTTGCTCTTTGGGCAGTCTGAAACAATAGCTAGCTGGTTAAAACAGAGCCAGCACCATGTAGGTGCAAAATAGCAAGGAAGTGCTGCCAGTGGTCAAGCGACTTCAGGGAAGCTAAAATCCATCAGGTGATTTCACAGCAAGCTGCTAATACCCGTGTGTGGCAAACTGGTGGCAAACTATTGGGTATGGAAATTTGCTGAAGAAATGTATGTCAAGCAGAGATAAATGTCCTTTTTTAAAAGAGAAGAAAAGGAAAGGGACAATATGTAAACCCTCTTATTTAATTAAAGCACTAAAGGAGTATTTAAGGGTTCTCACTATCTGTTAATGGAAGCTAATTAGTAGGTATATTGCCTAGTGTGTTCAAGAATTGTCTTGAACACTAGTATCAGGCTAAGAAAAAACTGACCATGTCCTATTGCCTCCAACAGCATTTCTTTCATTAGTGCTCCTTTTGTCTAATTTTCACAGAGTTGTAATTTCATGGGAGTTAAGCACTTAGGAACATACTAAATATACATTTATTCTGGGAAATCTGCTCCGGCAATCTTGCACTACCTATTTTGAATGTTATGAACTCTCATAGCCAAGCTCCAGGGCAAAATTACTGAGATTGAAAAAAAAAAAAATCCACAATTTCATGAAGCAAATATTTTTAGGAACAATGTGTGCTATGATGTATTTCTACACTTTGGGCATTTAGACCTTTTACACAGTGTGCTGGTGTCCATATGCCCTTGCCTTTTAGTGAATATAAAATAAAACAGCAGTTGCATGAATCAGAATGATGAGGGAAATTATTCTTAGAACATGAAATATGTCTGAGAGAGATTAAGACAAATAAATACTTCCCACCTCCTCCTTTTTCTCTCCTTTTTGTCGTTTTGCATTTTTTTTAAGAACACACATGTTTGATACACAGCTCTGTGCAGTGTGATAAGACTTGGACTTCTCCGAGGTCACTCTTTCTGTCTTTTGCATTCATTCTTTTGAATTTCTTTCAAACAAACACTTGTGCATATTGCAGAGAAGAATACAGAACCTTTAGAAACGTCTATGAATTCAAGAAGCAGTTTGCTGGCCTTTAGTACTTATTCTTCCCACGTAGAAATGCCTTTCACTTGTCAATGGTGAATGGCTGTTTATGGCATGAATCTTTTACTATGCAGACACGAAGACAACAGGTGCTGTAAAGAATGATGTGAGCCTTTTACTTGCGCCTAGAAGTTTAGAACTTTTTATCTCACTTGAGGAAAACTTGTGTGCATGTATATATATTTTTTTTTTCAGTTGCATTTTTATGTCCTTTTCCTTATTACAGATTCTGACACCTACCTTGGCCTCTTGTGACCTTTATTTAAAAGGTAGGGTTGGCATTCCACTCTGAAGTACATGCAGAGGATCCCACTTAAGTGTTATGGGAGTTGGCACATATCTCTGAAGACAGATTTTTGTCCTTATCTAGGAGCTAGAATTAAAATATCAGCTTTTTCACTCTTTTGGCAGGAAGCAGAAGTCATACTGGTACTTCTAATCTTGCTTCTTTATGAGGGTGTGATTCTGTAATGCTCTGTGCACATCCTGGAGGCTTGATTGCTGGACATCAGTACAACAGGACAGTTTTCACCACTAGCCAGGCCCAAGGTAATTATGGACTTTACTGAAGGATGTCTTAAGTTATTAATTTAGGACAGCTTTCCCTTCGTTTCCTATGACCTTTGAAGCAATTATAAGGCTTCTTATGGTTTGCATTACTTTAGCTGCTCTTGGTCCACCATCTGATATTGTAGACATGGAGGTGAGGCTGCAAACACAGCACTCAAGTCACTGACTATAATATTTTTTAACTGATATGCTCTTTCCCTTACAGGTGTAGCATCTGCAGCCTCAAGGAGATAATGCGGCTACAAAGCTTAACAGAGGAAGCTGCTAGTCAATAAGCTGCCACAAATGCCAATAACTGTGTATGCCTCTCCATTTGTACTCCACTGAGTTCAGCTGCAGCACTCAACAAGAGAAGTGGGCAGCCTTTCTTAAAGATCGGGATGAAGAAAACATAGGTGTGTGACTCTGCCACAGATCAGACATCATAATTGCTCTGTGGGTAGGTTTGCTGCTATTCTGAACCCCAGATATGTGATTCTGCGGAGAGGCTTCTGAGGTCTCTTTGGCCGTTGGAGACCCTTTGTGGTTCCCCGTGAGCACCAGTGAAGCTGGCAGAGAGACCTTGAGTGAGTAATTGCAGGGCTGTAAGGGTTATAGGCAAAGGTATGTGCCTCTGGTGATGTTGGTCTCAAACCTGCTTCCCAAACAATAAAAACTATACAAATGTTGGTTTACACTCTGCGTCAGCTCCTAGCTTTGTAGTTAGTCTTGCAAGCAGGGCTTGGGCTTCTGTAACCATGAGACTTTCTCTGAGATTTGAGGATTGCTGGAGAGGGGTGAGATCCATCAGACAAGGTGGGAAAAGAACAGTAAGCTCAGTAACCTTGAGAAAAGATGAAAGCAAGGACCATCAGTAGACAGACATTAAAGCCTCCAGATAAGCAGGGGGAAGGGAATGGGACAGAGCAATAAGGGAGGACCATACACTTCCACTAAGAAAGCAGCACAGCTGAAAGCCCATCTCAAATGTGTGTATATAAATAAACCTGCTGTTGGAATAACATAGGAGGAATTCTAGTGGATGATGCCATTTCAGCTGCAGACATGGTAAGACAGTTTGCTTGACTGGAATGCTTTGCTGGGTGCATACAGACTCTTTAAGAACAAGCAGTTAAGATGCGGTGGGATGGCTGCAGCCTGTCTCGAATGGACAGCTTATGGGAGTCATGGGAGTCATGGGAGCTTATGATCAGGGTTAAGATCAATAAGGTGGACAAAAATGGTGTGATCATGGTGAGCACCTGCTACAGGCCACCCAATGAAGAAGAAGTAGTGGACTGGGAAAATAGTAATGATTTCTGGATCTTACCAGAGACTCAGCCACCCCAATATCTTCTAGAATCAATGATAACTTTTTGAAACAGGTGTGGAACAGACAAACTAATAATGGAAGTGTTTTGCTGGACCTGCTATCCACCAATAAGGATAAATGGCAAAGTTTAATATCCTAGGAGGAATACAGAAGGTGAGCAGGAGATTAAAGACCCAGAACTTCAGGAGAACAGACTTTAGCCTGTTAAGAAACTGGTAAGCAGGATCCCAAGGAAGGTTGCTCTGAAGGGCAAAGGATGCTCTGAAGGACAACGGTGCCTAAAATATCTTGTTGTTCCTCACAGGCAACTTCCTTAAAGCATAAGAATGGTCCCTCTCAGTTCAAGCAGGTCAGGCGTAAATGAAAATTAACATCATATCTGGAAAACTGTCCAGTTTGGGGCTCCCTGGTTAAAGAGAGATACTGATAAACTGAGATGATGACCACCATGATGGCTAGGGGCATGGAGGATAAGGAGAGGCTGAATAAGCTCAGGAAGAGAAGAAAAACAGACTTTCTAAATGGAGTTCTAGAGATGATGGGGATAGACTCTTCAGAGGTCTGCACACTGAAAGGATGAGACACAGTGATCACAAACTGCAGCACGGAAAATTTCAGGTGGATACACAGAAAAAAACAAGTTCTCAATTAAGTTGGTCAAACTGAGACAAGTGTCCAAAGATGCTGTGAAGCATCAGTTAGTGGAGTTTTTAAAAACTTGACTGGATAAGGCTCTGAGCTGCCTGATCTAACTTTGTAGCCAGCCCTGCTTTGAATCATGAAAGGTCAGACCTGATTGACACAAGAGGTCCTCTCCAACCTAAATTTATTCTGTGTCACTCAGGAGCTCTGTCATGGCTTCTTTTACAGCTACCTTCAAAAGGCAAGTCTAACTGCCTTAGCTCAGATAAGATGGAGTGTCCCTCTGAGAGTGTGTTTCTATTGATGGTAGAAGTTTAAGTATTTGGTTCAAAAAAACACTTAGCTTTCAGATGGCTGAACAGTTGGCATGGATTCCATTCCCAATAATATCTTCAGCTGCTTTCTGAACCCTAAGATGCCACAGCAGACCATGTTACAAGCTGTTCTCTTCAGTGGAGGCAGAGCTTTTATTTGCCATCTAATTTGTCAGTTGAGGTTGCAAAAGATACTTCAGTCCAATAACAGGTATTAAAATTGCTGCATCTAATGTTTTTCTTTAAGGATATGTAAGTAGAAAAACGACTGATTTTCCCATCTTCTACCAAACTTCCACAGAACTATCTTGTCTAACTTCTTTCTCAGAAGCACACTATTCTCTCCAGTATAACAGCTACTCAATTTTTTTGGTATGACAGCATTCAGGCCCTTTCAAAACAATGTATATAATTCCTTTTATTCTTCAAATTATTCTGCTGGTTTCTGTTTTAAAAGAACTCTAACTTCACCTATGATTTAAGTCACATCTTTTCATCTTCCCCTAAGGTCTGTGTTTAAATAGATCATAGAATCATAGAATGGTTAGGGTTGGAAAGGACATTAAGATCACCTAGTTCCAACACCCTGGCTGCATCCTGATCACATATTGGTATGAATGGTAAATATGTACCACTTCTCATCACTTCTCCCCTTCATACCCTGCTTTCCTTTTATTTTTAGCTCTTCTAGTTCTGAAGGAGATGGTTAGAGGAACAGATCAGGGCAGCAGGGCACACAGTAGCGCACACCATCCTGCCTTCTAAAGGCAGGCTAAAACCTGTCTCTTCTGCATCAGGTTCTACCTTAGCTCTGCCCCCAAGTTATCCCAGATTTCAGGTATTAACTACTACTACTGGGAGAGAAAGAAATATAGCAATTTCACGCTGTCATACCTTTGGGTCAGAGAATCCCTCTTACTCCTCATTTAATTCCATTAATGGGCCATTGATCAGTAATACCATAGTTAGTTGGGAAACTGAGTTGTGCCCAAAACATGTCACAGGATAGAGCTTAAATGATATCAAATGCAAAGGATTTATAAGCAATTCTTATGTCAGCATGGTCACTCCCACAGCATGACTTTAATTCATGATATAATTAAACCTTCACCTTGGTAATATGAGTACTTCTGAGAAGAACTGAGAGCAACAAGCTTTTTTCAGTGTCTTTGCGGGTGATCTTCAGTGTCGGGTAGGATCATGATGTTTACAATGAGCACCTGCCTGGGCAACTCCACCCTACTGGTGAGACTGGCAGTAGATACAGAAGAGCTTGGTCAAGAACCATGTCCCCCTACCCAAGCCAAAATTTCCCGTGCAAGCTGAATGGCTCCAGGGTCCTAAACTGTGCTGTCACCATTACCTTTTGGCAAATTATAGTGGGATTTTGTTAAATATCTTTGCTTTTCAACAGCAATAATGGCAATAATAAATATAACACAGCTCTTCTCTGAAATGCTGATTGAGAACAGTTCTTAAGTTGAAAAATACTACATACAGAGTAGGAAGTCATGATTTCCCTTGAATAACATCTGCTCTAAAGAGACAGAGGGTGAGAGGGCCAAAGAGACAGGCCCAAAGTCACACACTAGGATAACAAAGCTCACTTAACTTCACACATCTAAAAAAAAATAGCCTCTCTACATTCCCTCAATAAAGGAAACAGAGGTGTAGGGTTCCTCCACAAGCATTCATCTGATCCAATTAGGCCCCTCTTTCAGGACGAAATGAATCTGCAGCTAGGGGAACTTCTTACGTACCTACTGTTTTTACCGCAAATGCCTCTTTTATTGCCTCTTGCAGGCCTCCTAGGGAAGACAAAGGAGACTAGTGCAGACTTGGGGATCTAACTTTCCCCTGCCTAGAGGAGGGCAGATGAACTGACCCAGAGAGGAGAAAAGACATGTCGCTTCTCACCTCTGCCCATCAGTTCCTGCTGTCGTTCAAGTGCCCTTTTCCTCTGTAACAGCCTCTGCTACTTTCTAGTCACAGCTGAGGTTTTTTACAATTACAAATGCAGAAAGAGTAGGGCACACATGGGCTCTTACCCTGCAAATTAGTGACAAAAAGCACTGAAATATCTTGTGATTTCCATCAGACTATGAATATATTTTGTATGTCTTTTAAAAGTGTGGAGGAGTAATTCTCAAGGGATCAAATTCAAGTATGCAGGAGGTTTTTCAGAAAAAATATTATAAAATACTTCCCACACTTCACTGAGGATCCTTTAAAATGGAATAATCATGACTTGCTGTGCATGAAGAGCTGAGAGGTGAAGTTGGTAAGCAAGGTCAGCAGGTCAGTAACAGAAGCAGAAAAAGAGCCCAGGCCTTTGGGTCCTGACATGAGTGGCTCTAACCTGTAACAAAACATTGCTCTCACAGGGCTGCCTCTCACCAGGCTATATACAAAGGAGAACAGTGACCGAGCATATAATATCATTTACATCCTGCACAACTGTATCTTACACACCAGTGTGACATCTTCCCAGACTTTGCAAGGTTAACTGAGCAGCATCCCAGAGAGCTGCCCATATCACCTGAATCATGGCAGAGTGCATCCTCCACAGTACATTTGGGTTATGAGGAAGGAGGAAGTTAGGTTATTTGTTATCTTTCATTCACAGAGGTTTAGAGCTCCCACTTATTCATATGTGACAACTATTTATTGTACTCTACTGTTCTCTGTCTTCCAAATTCCTTGAGCCCACCATAATGATCTTTTCTGTCACTTATTAAAAAGCACCTCTCTTCAGCCTTTGAAATTCCTATAAGGCAGCACCCCTAAATATGCATTCTTTTTCCTGTTAAAAGAGTAGATTGAAATTGCAGTGTAATTCCATGATTTGTCCTGGTTTTTTGTTTGCTTTTTTTTAATCCAAAAGCTGCTTTTAGAATAGTTTCATGACTAAGTAACTGTGGAAAGAATTGTCTCCATGGCAGGCACTCCACAAGCCAAAGGATAGAAGCATATGCTTTTTCTTTCTTTTAGCCATGAATAATATAATTTTGGGTCAAGGAAAATGGAAGAAATACCTCATCTTTCTATTCTTTAATTGACTGAGCAAACAGTATACCCACCAGCAATGATGAAAAAGCCTCCTCCTGCTTTGTACAGAATGTGGCTGGCAAAAGGAGCTGCACAGATGATGAAGAAACTAGCCATCACGATAGTGACTACTCCCAGGAGCATAAGAACTGTCCAGAAACCTCGATAAACTGGAGAAAGGGAAGGAGGAAAAAAGAATACAATACTTTTTAGAACTTAAACAAGTGGCATATTTGGCTAACAAAGACATTTAATTTCCCCTTTTGTTCTTACTTGCCTTTTTAACAAATGAAACATTCGTTCTATTGTGCCTACAAGTTATATGTCATGTGGACTAAATTAGGTTTGAACCTCAGTCCTTATCTGATGATCATGGAAAATAGGTTATAAATTGCCATGAATAAAATCTGTCTGCTTAATATTTAGCAGTGACTTGTAAGATAACAACTTGACCAAATTTATGCTCTTTAGAAAATGGTACACCAAAGCTGTAGCAATGTTTCTTTGGGATAAATGACTAGACTGAAAGGATGCAATTGTTTTAACCCAATTGCCTGGGAGAAGCAGAAAGCTGCAACATCTTGACATTCTTAGTGCTCAGACCATATCACCAATAGCAATCTGCAAGTTCTCTACAATCTACAACTGGATAATTCCCCTTACATACAGTTATATTCAATAGATGAAAATCTAAAGCAGGTGGGGGAAGAAATTCAAAAAATGTAACCCAGCTTTCTGAAAAATGGTTACGTATTTTAAGCCAGCCTATTCCTGCTCTAAAGCTCTCTGTATTGTATTAAATTTAAAACATGATGTTTCAGAAGCCCTGTTAGTGCCAAGCGGCGCTGAATTAATGGATGCAGCTTGTGATAAATGAGCCGAGAGTTTTGTGACATACCCTGGCCAAAAGAATCTTTCAAACAATTATTTTTTTAGCTGGTTAATTGCACATCCATTTAACAAAGTCATCATTTTACAAATGCTACAAGAGTGACATACATTTCTCCCATGAATTTCAAAATTGGTACATTAACACAACCCATTAGTAAAATTATGAGTTGCGAAGATCTCCATCGTCAGATCTGAAAATCTTGAAGCACTGACAATTCAGTCAGTGAAAAACATTTCCACCCAACTGAGGGAAAGCATATAAACCAGCTGTCAAGTCAGGAAAAGTGAGTCACAAAAGAAACTGCCAGTTATCATTTGACAGCACCTGCTTACTGTTATGGCAAAACACAACCAAGAAAGTATTACGCTGGTTCTTATACTTAAAAGTTTCCCATTCATACAGCTTGTTAGAGCCAGCTTCTGGAAAAATTTGGGTTTGCCCCCATCTGAAATCTGGAGGTGCACTACACATTATCAGCTTGTGCTTCCCACTATTGTGTTCCAAAAATCTATAGTTTTTAACTTGACCAGCTTAACTCATGCTAAAGTATATACCGTCTTGCGTCTATGTTAGCTAGATCACATTCACCACATCACATTAGCCACACTTCTTAAATAACATCCTTTTTAATCCATGCAAACATTCAGCGACATAATTTTCTGCCACACTGGTCAGCAGATCTGGGGATGAAAGGATGAATGTATCTGAAATAAGCCGGCAGAAGGGTTAAAACTGTGTTTTGGTTCATATCCAATACAACTCCTCTTTCCACATAAACAAAAAAGAATATGGAAATAATAGGTAAGAAATAAGGTCGTGGTTCAGCAAAGCAGTTAAGTGTATGTTCTGCTCTAAGTACTCTATCTCTTACGGGATTTAGGCACCTGTTTGAAGTTAAACTCATAGTTAAATGATTCACTTAAAGCAAATGGACAGTGAATGGAGACCTAGAGAGGTAAATCTCTCAAGTCCTTCAGTCTTGGGTTTCTGAAGCAATTTCATATTATTTTACTCATGGGACTACTTTGCTAAGCTTCATCGCAGTCCCCAAGTCCATGGGACATTACTTTCTCATTTAAAACCTAATACCACTAAATCAGTCTATAACCACCCAACTCTTTTACATGGATGGCCCAAGGTACTTCAAAGTCATGCTACATAATAGGACACATTGGCCAAAACGGACCTTGAAAAAGCTTTCTTCAATACCATTATAGTCAGCCACCTGAATCATACAACATTGTTTCTATTTTCTGAATGGATGAGGATACAAGACTCTCCAGCATTACAAAATCAGTATCCGGTTTCATTATCTGTTCCTCATACAAGAAACTCTGAAGTCTGCTTTTAGTGAAATTTTACCAGAAAAGCTTTATTTGTTCAAATATTCCTGGAAACATAACACAAAAAAGGAGTACATATGTAACTGATGAAGATTTGCTTAAACCTCTCTGTAGCTATACAAGACAAAAGCTGTTTCTATGCTCCAACAGCATAACAATTTTATACATTATACATGAAATACTGATTTGACCTGGCTATCACCTGAAATAAGCTTCCATTCTATTTCTCTAGAAATAATAATTTACTCTAGAGATTCACAGATAAATTCTGATGACCCTAATGCTTGTTTATACAGCTAACTCTCTCATTAAACATCAGTTAGAAAACACAGTATAGTTGGCAGGTAAAAAGTCTGCAATGCTCCCAGATCTGCAACTGTTCAAGCAAAAGACTATCCCCTCTAATTTGCAAGACAGTAAGTCATTTGGATCATTTGTGGCACAGGTCTGAGAAACATCTTAAGAACATTTAGACTTTTTCGTTAGCAAGAAGCCATTTTTCTGCAAAGGCCTATTTTTGCTCAGACATTTCCCATCTTCTCTGCCCAGATGGGCAAGATCAGTTTCTACAGGGCTAATAAGTCAAAATTACAATGCAGCCCTACTGTCATTTACCTTAGCTGGCATCTACAGATGGATGCAAAAGAGCCGGTTGAAATTAAACCTTCCTAAGAATGAACTTACTCTTCAAGTCAAAGACTTTGCTGCTCTGAGACTGAGGTAAAACATGACAACTAAAATGCAACAGAAGATGCTGCTCTGAATTATGCTTCTTTATATCCCATGAAAAGGGCTGACACTGTGATCCAAGAAGCCTGTTTCAAGAAATAATGGTTCAGTGCACTTACGCGAAGTGTTAACATAAGTTTGCACCAGTTAAAGCCTCACTGAGGCAGTTCTTAAGGTAGCCCATATTCTGGTCCAGATGACAAAGAGCACACTTGCCTCTGCAAGGTACTTCACAGATACGTTTGTTAGCTACCTCAAATACATGCATTAATCAAAGTATTTCTTACAACAGAAGAAATAAAGTACAAGCACTACTGCAGAGTCCGAGGTAAACCTATCTGCAGCGTTAATCTTTGATACCATTGCTCTGTGTTGCAAGACTGCTAAACAGAAGGTTCTGTAACTTGTCTTGGTAAGTTGCCCCTTTGTCGGGTACAACATTTGCCTTGGCAGTGACATGCAGGCCTAAAAATAAAATAGTACTTATCGGAAAACAGGAGTACACACGGTATGCTTGTCTTTGAGTTCTGCACCATTTGGCCTCCATACTATGGGAACATTCTAACTGCAGTATATTCCTTTAAAACTGCATGACCTGTAGTTTTCCCTTGCTACTTGTTTTTCTCCCTAAAGATGCTAATTTGGGTCCCTCTGGAGACTTTTGCATTGTTTGAAATCTAGAAATATTATCTGGTTTTGAATAAGGGGCCAAATTTTTGAGAAATATCTGAAAATTATCTAGTACAGTAAGTCCCAGAACTGATTATAAACTAAGACATAGATTTATATTTTAAGAAGTTACTGCTGCGTGACATGAAAGAGAAGCAATAATGTGTTTTGACAAAGTTCCATAGCTGTGTCACCTACAACACACACTTGTGTAGTAGTTATACATATACACCTCTGAAGCTCCATAATGGGTTATTCAGGAACAGGTTAGCTAAAATGACAAAGTGACACCCATCCACTATTGGAGAGGTTAACATCAACCTCATGAAACCATACTACATATCTTATTGTCCTTGGTGACTTCAAGTGTTTTAAAATCTCAGCCATCAACCCATACATTTTCTATGACTTATAAAAAAAAAAAAGAACAAACCCAAAACCCAGACACTTAATATTAAAATTAGTATCAATACAAATTATTAAGCACTAAAAATGCTGAGAAACTTCCAAAGCATGTGTGAGTACAGTGTTGCATAAGCATCGCTAAGGACCAGCAAAATGACTTGGGAACGTTGCCTTGAATTTTCACCCACAAGCTTACCTCCTAAATTGAACTTTTCCTGTGATTTAACTGTGGAGTGCAATTTAGAATATGTCTTTTTTACCTCTCATGTAAGAGATATCAAAATTCATCTGACATGAGTATTGCCACTCACAACATAAAATACTGTGAAATGTAAAGTGCCTGACCTGCTCTAAATTAGGAGTATCTATCTTCTCTGCAGATAAACAACTATGAATGAGGTCAGAGATCTCATCAGCACACAGAAGACATACCTGGCAGCACAGTAAACCTTGCAAGACTTTTCTCAGTTTCACTCAGTACCCTTTAATACCCCTTAGTAGTAATAAACCCTTTTTTTTTAATAATCTTAACGGTAAAACAAATACAATATTCACAGTAGGAATATATTACTTTTTTTAAATACTTCTTACTTTATCACTGCTTAGTGGCTGGGGTGTTCTCCTTTAGTAAATGTACTGTATTACAGCCTCTCATGGGCAATTATGTGACTGTACTGCATAACACCATTTTTTTGCCCTAGAAATAGGCTACTGCTAACACTTCACTGTACAATTTTTATTCCCAGATTTCATTGCTGGTATTCTTTAGATTAGTTTAAGTTAATTTCAACCCAGTAACAAACCTGCCAATAAATTTGATCACACCATTTTAGATTTAACAGTTGCTGAACCAGAATTTCACTTCAGTCTTATAAATGTTGTGTATTCTACATTTTATTAGGCATTACTTCAAATCCTGGCAATGTGCCTGGTACTAGACTAAATAAGGTACTAATAGTCAGGAAAAAAAGTATTAGCAGCTACAAATCAGAGTATTAAACTAATGTGTCAGTGCAGCCCCATTAAATGTCTTCCAATTTAGCTTCAGAAGGCGCTGGGCAGTTTACAACAGCTAGGGAACTATTGTTCATTTCCAAATAAAGTTAAAAAAAAAACAAAAAAAAAAAAACAAACCTCAAGAATAAAATTAATGATTTAGCTAAGTGCTAAATTTTGCACTTCGTCTTAGGAATAATCCCACTGCAACCAATAGGACTCCCTGTACAAATAAGTACTTTGTACATTTTTCAAAAACAGGCCTAGCATTGTCCTGTAGTAAAAGAGTTGTATAAAAGTGTGATAGTCCTTGAATGTCACTGTTAAGTAATCTAATGCCATGATACTATGCAGTAATCTAGCTAGCAATTAATTAAGTACTATATTATTATGATTTCAAAATAGCCTGACCGGATAACCAGTCTGATTATGATTACACAAATGCATGTTTATTTAAGGATGCAGAGTTCACTATTCTGGCACTTTTATTCTATGGGCTAAATTCATATTTTTTTATTCCTGGGTTGTAGTTTGTTGCACATACATTTGTGAGTCATCATATAAATGAATCTGCTGGTAACACAATGAGGTGCTGTCTAAGTCTGCTTAGGAGCTGCACACTATAATAGCTGTCACTATAAACCACTGTACCATCACAGAAAGTCACTAGAGTCAAGCTTCCCCGAGTTCATTTAGATACCTGTTACAGGTTAAGATAAATAACATGGTGTAAAATTTCTTTAAAGCCCTTTAACCACAAACAATGTCTAGCACAGCTGTGGACACCTTACACTGCAGGTGGGTGAAGTCCTCACCACTGTGCCAAGATGCTGAACAAAACTGGTGAATGAACAAAACCAGCAAGTTTTAATGAGCTCAAAAGCAATCCAACAGTATCTATTTATATAGCAGGAATGGCTTTGAGTACACCCTACCTGGGCCAGCATCCCTACTACAGTTCTGTCTATTTTTAATCTTCTTATATGAAGTATATGGATAAGAAAATTATATTTGAGCACTGGTTCTTTTGGCAAACATAACTAAAATTAATTAAACTTTTGATGATATTCATTCTCCTTTCTTTATTCTTTGTTTGTCCACTTCTGTGTAATCATGTAATATGAATTGAGGATCTTTTGTGAATGTATGAGTGAATGGTGGAATATAAACTCTGTCTAGATTATTGGGACCTGATGACTCTGTCATTTCCAAATGGAAAGATAAAAATGTTCTAGATGTGCTGTAAAATTACAGATTAGATCTCTGAATGGTGAGGTCTGAATTTTTCCTGGACAAACAGCTCACAATTTCTAAAGATTAAGAGAATCATTATCAGTCCAACTTACTTTTTCATGTCTGCAGCACAAAAAATGGATCCTGAAGACACTTTAATGTTAGCAAAGGCATAATTACAGCTTCAGGACAGGAAAGGATCACTGAGTGAGCTCAGAGACATGCAGCAACCACACACTGTGGGTTATTTTAAAAAGTCCTATGAAATCATCAGAAACGACAAAACAAAACTGTCTATTGCAACATTCTTAGGCACACACTGTTGAGAGTAATTTCAGAGCCTCAGCTCCTTATAGCGTCAGTGTAGAGGAACTGGCACATCCAGCAGTTAGTGCAGTATATCTGAATTAGTTGAATAAACTTAGACAGTATTAAGGCCCCTCTACTCCTTCCTCATAAAGTAAAACTGCAATATATTTCCACATGTGATTACTTAACAACAACAAAAAAGGTTTACTGGAATGCATGAGAAGTACTTGTTCAAGGAACATACTTTTTATGTGAGAAAATAAAGAACTTAAAAAGGAAATATCTCTTTAAAAAAAAAAAAATTACCATCATTCTGCCATTATGCTTAAAGCTAAGCATTCATTTAACTACTTTGCAACTTAGTGGCTTAAATTTGTATGCTGTAAAATAATGAGAAGTATGAAACACCAAAACTATTAATTAAACTCTGTGGAGTGATAAGGAAGTTTTACACTGAAGCATACAAATGGTTTTCTTGAAACTATAGGCATTGAATCCATTTGCAACCAAAAAAATACTTACTGATTGCAGAATCATAGGAGGTTGAGTTGTGTTCATCTCGAATAAGAGGAAATGGTGACAGATAAGCATGTGTACAATTCTTAGAAGGCGACTGGTTAGCTAAAAGTGAAAGAAAGATTAAGATTAATAATTTATTGCCTTAAAAATAAAATATTTTAAGCCTGTTCTTCAAATGGGCAAACTGGGTTCCACAGGTCAAGATTCCAGTTTTTTTCCTCAGGCAATAACTTAGTGGATTTAGTTTGGTAGGAGATACCAGCCTTGTTATCCAGCCAAAGATATTCTTTAAAGGGCAACACAGATTTTGAGAACAGTAAAGCAGCCTTGCTGAAGGCACACTTCAATTTATATGCAATGCATATGTATGCTTTTACATGCATATATATCTTTCACTTGTGAGGGTTAATTATGTGCATCTCATTATTGCATGTCTCTCTCAAAAAAAAAAAAAAATCCCAGGAAATTACTTTTTGTCTCGTGAAAGAAAAATGAAAAATATCAAGCATCTTCAGAAAGTTTACATATGAGTTTAGTTTACAGAATCAATATCCCCAGAGAAGGGTAATTTCACCCTTTATATTAAATGCTTATAAAAACATCACGTTCTTCCTTGTGAAAGATAAAAGCTGACTATAGCCTAAATCACATTTAAATTTCAGATACCTGACCGCAGAATTCTCCAGATAAGTAACAAAGGAAAATTAACTACAGTGAATATTACATTTGCCACCTAAGACCAAGCAATATAGTTAGGAAAACATGGGTTATTGAACTCAAATTTGTATGATGGCATCTGCTTTTCACAAGGATTGTGTAAATCTTGCAGTAAGGAGAGGGAGCTCTGTACCTCAGAGATAGGGTCAAAGACAGGAAAAGATGTTTTGCTTGACCTCTCTTCATGGGACATTTTGGTTGTAAAATACTATCTGTATGTAGTGAAAGAAAGGGAAGGGTCATCTGTGCGTTTAGTAGAGAAATTCTTGTGGAGATGATGTGCACAGTTTCACTGTTTTCACAGTGAAACTACCCATGTCATCCTTAACCCACTTGTAGCACTAGCTGGAAAAACTCTCCAGACGAAAATTCATGGACCATCCTAACCACTAAGCTCTTTTTCCCCACACTGCAGAAACAAACAGTCTGTTTAACGTAAGTGGCAAGAGACTGTCCTGATAAGAATGGACTCAGGTTAACAGAGCAGCCACAACACTCACAAAGCTGACAGTTAAACGTGTATCTTTTTGTCCCAGGGTTTCCTTTAACTTACAAAAATGTGTCAAGAATTTCTTTTAGGGTAGCTAAAGAACCTGATCACTGAAGAAGCCGTAAGAAACCCAGTGATTCATAAGATGGGAAAAAAAAAAAACACCAAAACCACAGCGATTTTGAGAACAAGCTACTGGAGATAATGTAAAATGAAAAAGTTACTTACTATACCAGAAATTCCACATGCTGGCATTATTCTCTCCTACATTTCCACTAAACCAGCACCTCCAGAAGAAACCTTCATGATGGAAAGTGGCCTTCTCTCCCTATGGGCAGGAAAAAAATATATACAAAAAAAGGCATTATCATACAACTGAAATCAGATGTTGAGGCACAAAATACCACCCTCATAATGAAACTCAGCCTATCGGAGTAGAGGTTGGCTATAGCATGTCAAACCAGTTGTACTTCATTTGAAAGAATCTCATGTTGCCAAAGTAGTATCACAAAATACAAATCCATTTTAGAGTTAATTATACCTGATTACAACAGGGTTTAAAGTAGGCTTAGAAGTCTCCAGAAGGTCAAGATGAGAATATTCAGAAGTTCATACAGAAATAAATTCTTACAAAATAAACATCCAAGAAGCCTATATATTCAATTCTCATTATAAATAAAAACATCCATACTAACCCCAGCATCTTCAGGTGCTTTTGAACACGTTCCTATTTCCGTAGCAAGAAGCCAATAATCAGTTCCAAATGCCACCAAAAAAAGCAAAACCCCCAGAGCTGCAAAGAAGCCTCCAAAAAATACCCCCACACTTAGTCTCATTATCAAAGTTATCTTACAAAAAACCTTCTTAAGTACTTTAGTAAAATAAATAAAGTTATTGGGAAAGTGACTAATAAGCTGTTTGGAGAATACAGCTCATTTCTGAAGAAGTTTCTCTACACTTGACTTTCTGCCTGTGCCTTTCCTCCTTAATGCCCTGTGATTCAGTTTGCATCTCCTAATTTGTGTTCCATGTGGCTGGCTCAAGCCTGACAGATGAAAAGGGCCTTCTATTTTAGGACACTGATGGCAGAGCTTCATTCTGTTTCTCTGTCTGGGTGAGGCCAGTCAGAAATAGCTGACCTTCCCCTAACTAATCAGGGATTGACTTGAAATATTATTGCAGTTGGTGCATCAACATCAGTGGAGATGGAGGTGCAATGGCTCCATCCATCCACGTGAACAGAGCATGTAATAGCAGCAAGGACTTCCAAAGTTCAGGCTTGGTGGTGAATGTTTCCTTAGTCGCTAGCAGGGAATGAAACACATGCAACACTTCAGAAGTTACTATGTCGTGTTAGTAAATGAAGGCTGAGAATTTTTTTATGGTAGCCAAAAAGAAGAGATGCCTTTGAAAACTCTAAACATTATTATAACTGCAGGTAGCTATAAAAATTTCCATCTTACTGTTAATGTAATAACTTTGACAACACTGAACTAAGCATTTAACGGCTTTATTTATTCATATGCATCTTATTTGCATACATCAGAAGAGCATGCAATCAAAATTCCTCCCAACACCTGGTAAGAAAACATCAATCTTTTTAAAAAGGAAGACACTTTCCCATTCATGTGCTTTGGCCATTTTGGAAGATGATGAGGTAACACATTTAAATTCCAAGGACACCCCCCAAAAAAGGCTTTTCAACAACTTCTATTCATGTAAAACAAGCCTTCCCAAACATATCTAGTGGATTATATGCTTCTGTAGATACTTGTTGAGTTTATACTATGCACCTTATTCTGCAGTCCTTACCCAAAGTAGAAAATATTCCACGAACATCCTGTGCTGGGAAGTGCTGGGATCAAGAGAAGGATGAAGTCAGTTTACTCCAGAAAACATTTGCCATGTAATCTTATTACAACAGACTTAGATCTCCAGAGGGAGTCCTTCCAGTATCCCAGTATTTCTTTGGAGTGCAGCAGTGTGCTCAAGGAGAGCAAGGAAAAGACCTCACCTCACTTCCAGACAGACAGATGAACCAGAGATATGTTCTTGGTGTTTGTACATGACCTACCTAACACCATATTCACTTTTGTTATGAGTCATATTTTATTCAAACCTGACACTATCCTTATTTCTTACACTATAGGAGCATTTTGTGGCCTTTTTGCACTGCACAGTTTCAGTGTATGCAGAACAGTAAATGATTTTTCAGTCAAACAGACTCTTTTTGCCATATTTACTTTCCCTGCATTCATTGATGCAGATCCCTTTGCTATAGCAGAAAGTGATCTTTCAACACATCACTTTAGAAAGTAATGTTTTATTGTTCTTTATTAAAGAAAAAATATCTTCAGGAAAAAGAACAACCCACTGAATGTGCTATAAAAGAAAACAAGGCATATTTTTGAAAAGGATTACTTGCAGTTTAGAATAATGCTTTAACTTTTGGTCAGCCCTGGAGTGGTCAGGCAGGTAGATTAAATGATTGTGGTAGGTCCCCACCAATTGAAATATTCTCGTCTAGTCTCTCCTATCTTATCCACAATAGAACGAAGGAAATAAGAAAAAAAAAGTTCAAGACTAACACCCAAATTTAGACAATTTCACACAAATTTGTATTCCAATTTGTATGCTATTATAATGAATAGCAGTACAGTCAGAAGAGCCTGGAGAACAGTTCAGCACAACCTAGATAAGACTCAGAAAGCTCAGTTTAATCACTCAAGCAGACACCTAGCTCTAGTTACTTCCCAGGGTATCCTGCTGGATTATTTTTCCAGAAGGGCATATTTCTCTCCCAGTTTTAACCACACCTGCCAGCCCCACACAGGGGTCTGAGGTACCTTTTTTCACCTCAAATGGCACTAGCAGCCAACATGGTGGTGACTGAAATATGCCTAGACAGAGGGATACAGTTGCCTTACTGTCATTTCCCACCACTGGATGCTCCAGGATGTCTAAGGCATCTATATCTGGCAGACAGGTATGATAAAAGGATTTAGAGGAGACCCACACCTTTCTTAAATTACAATTACAAGCCAGCTTCACAGTACCTAAAAGTTGGACAGAGCTATATATGAGTATAAAAAGGGACAAACCTGAAGTTGGTGAATACTGAGAGTGAAAATAATACAAATACTTTTCACTGACATGCTTTACTTCAACATTCCCAAAGCTCTTTTCAAAGATGGTTATGCACTGCTATTATACTGCCATATACCTATAGCTAAGGAAACTGTGGCACACAGTGGTGAAATGACTTTTTCAACATTACACCACAAGTAAAAAGAGAACTCCAGCCAGCAGACTCAGTCACTGAACCACGAAAAATCAAAGAAATGAAATGTCTGGTTTCAGTCTTATTGCACCTACCTAGCTTCAGGTCAGAAATATGCCAGTGACTCCATGAGCCCATTTCTGCATGAGAGTAAGTTACTTTCATGAGTAGTCACTGAAATCAGCTTGCATAAAAAATTTCCCTAAATTCAAACGACAGCTGAACCACCGCCTGTGCAGTACACGTATTTATTTTTAATATACTGTACATGCACTCTGGTCTCAGTTTAGCATGTTCATCCTGAGAGAATCTGACTTAATTATTCTCTTTTATATTTATGGCACATTCTCTGGCAATGCTATCTTCTAAATACTCTAACATCTCTAGTAGTATGCCTGGCTATGTTAGGAATGAATCACAAGCCATGTTAAGACTTGTTATGTCAGCTTAAAAATTCATGTTATCCACTGCCTGAATACACAGAAAGTCTTGGGGCACTTTTTCTTCAGTTAAAGTAAATTCTGACGGTTCTTCAATAGAAGAGAAAAAGTTTCAGGGCCAGCAGAGGTAAAGCAGGGCCAGGCTTATCAAGAAAAAGAAAATCATTACTCTGAAGCTTAAACAAGGTCATGATGCAACTCCTTCCAAACCTCCCAGATTTCTACAGAAAGACTAGCATTTTAAACCAAAGTGATGTAGCCAAATTTATCCCTACTATAATGACAATTAAGCAATTATATCAGTTTTAATGTATGATCAATTTGGCCAATTAAGCCCAATATTAATTGATTTTGTTGATTCACAGTGTGAAGATTGAAGGCCCCCACATAGTGGAGGGATTCCAATTTCATTTAACAAAGCTGGCAAAAGCTTTATGATTTTGTTTTATTTTCCAGATAAATAGGGCTAAACTAACTCCTAATCTGCATATTTTATTTATGTATCTAAATAGCTCCAGCTTCAATATAGTATGTGTGCCCCTCCTTTTATTTAGAAATAGGAAGAAGAAAAAACAGACCAAAACAATAGCAGGCTGTTTCTTTCTTCCTTTTTCATCTGAAGGGAAAAAAAAAAAAAGCTTGATTAGTTTATGGGAGGGGGAGGTTGTTTATTTGCTTGTTTATGTTTGTGTGTGATTGATTAAATGTCTTGTGTGTACGCCTGGAATTGGCAGGCAGCTCCTTATCTATGCTGGCAGATATGTCCATGATCTAAAAACAGCCTTTTAGAACTGGCTGCGTGTCTCACTATACACACCAAGAAACAATTTCAGCAGCTGCCTCAGAGCTGAGTCCTTCTGAGACCTCAATGCCCATTTACTGTCTAAGAAAAACATTCTGAACAGCAACAGAGTATCTCACCCACTGATTCAGATCCTCACCCTGTCCATCTTCCCCAGCTGGGTAGTATGTTACCCTTTGCACCTAGTGCACCATTGCTGACAGTCAAATGTCAGCAGCGTGCTGGGCAGACACACAGTCCACCTAGTACACTTTGTCCATTAAATCTTTAGCTGGGATTCATTTTACCTAACACTAGACAGCTGCAGAGTAGCTGTCTCCAATTAAAAGCTGGTCACCTCTGGTTACAGTTGTATCAGCACTTTTGTGGCACAGTCCCTCTGACCTATTTTTGGATGACTACTTCAAAGTGCAATTACTTTGGGGCTTTTTTCCCTCCACTGATTAAAAGGGGGCCTGGAATAACTAGTTTGAGATAAGACCACTTTAATCTTAATACTACAGTAAACCAGGCCACAAATCACAGAAAGATCGAGGTTGGAAGGGACCTCTGGAGATCACCTCGTCAAAGCCCCTTGCTCAAGCAGTACCACCTAGAGCTGGCTGTCAAAGCCCCTGCAGCTTTTTTAATATCTCCAAGGCTGGAGACTCCAGAACCTCCCTGGGTAACCCATACTAGTCAGTGTTCAGTCACCCTCACAGTAAAAAAATTGTTTCCGGATGTTCAAAGGGAACCTTTTGTAGTCCAGGCTGTGCCCATTGCCTCTGGTCCTGTCAGTGGGCACCACTGAAAAACGCCTAGCTTTGTCCTCTTTATACTCTCCCTTCAAGTATTTATACACATTCAAAAGATCCTCCTGAGCCTTGTCTTCTCCAGGCTGAACAGTCCCAGCTCTCTCAGCTTTTCCCAGTAAGACACATGCTCTAGACCCTTCATCACCTTAGAGGCCCCTCATTGAACTCTATTCAGTATGTTCATGTCTCCTTTGCACTGGGTACCCCAGAACTGGACTCGCCACCCCCACTCAGCTGTGGCCTCACCAATGCTGAGTAGCGAGGAAGGATCACCTCCCTGAACTTGCTGGCAACACTTTGCCTAATGCAGACCAGGATACCATTTGCCTTCTTTTCAGCAAGGGCACATTGTCAACTCATGTAATATCTGAGCAGAGATTTAAGATGGTACAAGTCCTCTACACATGGATGAAATCAAGCCATTCTGAACAGAGGTACCACTGAGTTATTCGTTCCACACAAGCTCTACTAAGCACATAATGATGGTAACTACCTTTCTTCTGAATTAAGGACAAAAGTAGCTCATATCCCAGCAACAGCTCCAACAGATACTTTAATAAACCAACAACAATCTTCATGAGGCATTATATCTACACATTTTTATCTACCCAGGATCCATTGTTACAAATCCACATGAACATGTGATAAATTCACAGCCACCTAGATGAACAAACCTGCAGCGTGTATATCCTATTTGGACCATCTCATACCCTTTCATACTCAGAAATTTTGACACTCTGTACAAAGCATCACAGGTTTATTCAGCCACAGACAGGAAGACAAAAATTTAGTACTGTTTCATGTATCCCATTCTGCATTATATCTTACATTAAAGCTACATTGGATAAATTAGGTAAAAATAGGGCAAGGCATAATGCTTTCTGAGTCATAACACTGGTTCATCAAGGTGTGATGAATCCATGTACCTGCAAGCTGGCAAAGTAACTAGAACCATCAAAGGTGCATCTGAGTTCCTCACATCCACGGTGAGTGCTCTAAACTTTTCTTATAATTATTGGATAGTCAAGCCAAATGACAGAAGGGAGAGAGAGAGATGGAGAGGGAGAGAGAGAGATGGAGAGGGAGAGAGAGAGAGAAAGACAAGGGTGCATGTGTGTGTGTGAAAAGTCATCTAGTTCAGTTCCCCTTCAATGAGCAGGGACATCTTCAAGTAGATCAGAACCACATCCAGCTTGGCAGTCGCTCTGCCATGACCACCAGTACTTACAGCTTTGAGGGTGGAGTCAAAAGGTTTCTTTCCAGATTCCTTAATTCTGCAGACCTTTACAGAGCGATTACACTTTAAATGTCCTCATGATTAACAACAGTTTCCAAACTCAAGTTCATTTACAGTACATCTTCAAAAGTTCTGGACCACTGGATTGTAACTTTTTCTACTGGGCTCAATTTGTATTTGAAAAGTTGTAATGACTGTTCAGTGTTACCCTAATGGTCTGAAGTGGTAAACCAGAATGAAGTCAGTCATTGTTAGGTTCACTAAATTTGGTGATAGATTGTACTTTTGGGGATCTTGACCTTACCCATTTGTAATGCTGGAATACAAGAATACATTCCATTTACTGCAATAAAGTCCTATAGTTCTCACAGATCTGTCTTACAAAAGTATTTTACAAACTTTATTTAAGAACTTATAAGGTTTAACAGTTTCTCCCCCACTGAAGGAATGAAAGGCTCTTTTTTCCAAAACTGTTAGATTTCAAATGACTTTCACCAGTGCTTCCACTTTGTCATGACTTGGAGCACACCCAGACACAGCTGTCTCAACCCCTTGTTTGGCATTTACCACAGTGAATGTTTGTAGTAAAGGGCTGCAGATCCCTCACACCTTCTCCTCATTAGCAAACTGAACTTCAGACATTCTCCAGCAAACCAGTTCTCCTCCCATTCGTAATTTGAGGCAAGGCTAAGTACAGTCTGATCTCTGGCTGCCCAAAACTGTAAGAAAAATTTTTACTGCCATTAAAGCATGTTTTTTCCCAACCCTCTCCATTTATTCAACATTGATCTTCAATTAGGACAGCTGAACTAGATACCATGTTGCATTAATACTTAGACCAAATAACTGATACAAACATACTGAAAGTTTTCCTAGCTTACTTCCACTACTTCTATTTCTTATCAAAGGATGGATATGGCCCAAAATTGTTTTTTGGGCTACAGAATAGCAATAAAAACTTCTGGTTGCTGGTTATTTACTATGACTACCAGTTTCATCTCATAATCACTGACTGCCACAACAGAGGGGTACACTTCCTAAGTGTGCATCATTCTTTCTTTGTAGCTGCGCTTTTCCAGTCAGAATACTTACATGTATCATGGAAGCTAAATGCTCAGATTTTCTTGTATCAGCAGTCTGCCTAATTTTCCTGGTGCTAGGATTGTCCATAAAAATCAATAATTTTGATTCTATCTCTTTTTCCAGGTCATGGAAAAAGGGTCAGATATTAGAAGACTATGCAGAAATCTACCCCCTCATCAGGGAAGATTATCCATTCACAAATACAGTCTGGAGACATACCAAACAATTCTGAAGCCACATGCTGTTTGCTATTTCTGAGTATGTATTGCTCTACTGCCTTTTAGGAATCATACAGTAGCAAGTCAAACACCTTAAAACTGCAACAAATCAAATACCTTAAAGCTATGTAACTGTACTGTATTGACAGTACTTTAATCAACCAACTGTGAAATTCTGCCCCCAAAGATATTAAGACTGGTTCTGTTTTCCTTAAGACTGTGATAAATTCTCTTCTGCATTTCATCTGTTACTCGTTTCCTTTATCAGTCATACCATCACATTACTTGGGAACTTCATCTTCAGATTTATTTGGGAGCCTTTATCTTAAATTTTGTAATTGCAGTGACAGAACATGAGTGAGAACCTTCAAGGCTGCAGGAACCACTTGCCTTCAGTTCAAATGCAAGAGATATTTGCCATGTTACTATATATTAACGCTTTTCTCACATATTATACAAAACTAAACATGCAATATGCACAATTCTTTAATGATCTGATTAAGCTTGCCAGTATGTAAGCAGGAAAAGATGTGTTAAAGGAAGTGACATCTATATGTTTTCTAAATTATTTTTGTTCTTGGACACCCAGTTTGCACTGACACTGTTATTGGAGCATCAAAAAGTGGGCTATTCTCTTTAAAAGCCATTTATTCTGCTTTACAAGGCATTCTGCATGGAGACTGCTTGAAATAATAGGCAAAACTAAGGAACAGTTTCATTGTCAGGGAATCCAATATTTTTGCCTACAATAATTTGTCCCCATTACATTAGATCATTTTTATCTTCAGAATCCAAGAAGAATGCAGAATTGCCAAATCCAGTTTCTGAGACTTATAGCACAGACTGACATTTACACAGAACCTCAAAAATTTCACCTGGGCTCAGTGTTTGCACAAAACTCAATCTGCCTTATACCTCAGGGAGAGTACCTAAACTCTTGCAATATCTTTTAATCATCCACCTCCTTAAATTTCTGCTGATAAATCTTCAGGCCCTTTCCACTTCTTGTATCAGATAAAACGACTATGACTAAAACATAGTGCAATACTGAGCAGACAATATACTGTCAATTCCCATAATGCCTTCTCTCACTGAGAGGGTTTGTTATTCAAAGTGGCCTCAGAGAGCTAAATTAATAGTATGCATTGGTTAAGCCAACTATAAAATATCACAGCCACTGGGATAATAACCAAATCATTGTAGATTCTGAAAACATCTTTTCCCTATGCATATGCTAGACTAAACTTTGCCTTAGTGTCTTATGAATAAGCTGCATATAGAGGCACACATCTTGCTTTCTACATTTTTTGGCTGGTTGGTTGGGTTTTCTTAAGCTTAATTCTTCATAATCATAAGGAAAACCACATTCCCTTCTACTTTTTTGCGACCTAAATCTGTTGAAGACCCTTGATCCTGTAATATTTATGTCTTCTGAAAACATGAAGACAAAACTGAAGTTACCCTATTGCCAGTCATTGATTAATCATTCTCAAACTTTATCAACTGGGGGTAACTTTTAAAATGTGATTCATTATAATTTTTCAAAAGCTTTCCTGATAATTAAAAACAAATTAAAGCATCTGTTTCTTTTAAAAAAAGTATTTAAAACTGCAGTCCCTTCATTGATGCCCAGCTTAGCAGCTATATATAAGGAAAAAATCCCTTCCACCTCCAACATAAACTGCAGAATCACAGAAAGGCTTGGATTGGAAGGGACCTTCAAAGGTCACCTAATCCAATCCCCCTACAATGAGCAGGGATATCTTCAACTAAATCAGGCTGCCCAGAACCACATCCATCCTGTCCTTGAAAATCTCTCAAGGATGGCACATCCACCACTTCTCTGGGCAACCTGTGCCAGTTTTACCACCCTCACTGTAAAAAACTTTTTTCCTCACATCCAGCCTGAATCTCTCCTCTTTTAGTTTAAAACCATTACCCCTTGTCCTGTTGAAACAGGCCCTGCTACAAAGTCTCTCCCCATCTTCCTTAAAGGTCCCTTTTAAGAACTGAAAAGCCACAGTAAGATCTCCCGAAAGTCTTTTCTTCAGACTGAACAACCCCAATTCTCTCAGACTTTCTCTGTACCCTCTCCAATGGGTCCATATTTTTCCTGTAGTGAGGACACCAAAGCTGGACACAGTATTTTGCATGTCACAATTACTCCACCTGTGCATCTGAGAGATTTGAGAATGTTGTTTTACTACTTTGGATGCTAATACGTTATAATATAATAGCTCTGCACAATCCAGCTACCCCTGACTTTAACAACGTGCAGCACAGCTGTGCATGTGCCAAGGATAAAGAAGGATGCCCTTCTTCCCTGGCTCAGTACAACAACTACCAACCACCCAACAAGGCAGGAGAACGCTGCCATCAGAAACACCTGGCACCTGGCTGAATCCCATGAGAGGCCCAAGAGGCAGCAGTGAGGCATAGCCACCTTTCGCATGGATAAGGCGGGCTCGGCAATGCCCAGGTTCAAAAGTTGTATTTGTATAGCAACTAACAGAAAGGTGCAATGGGACAGTTACCACGCTCCCATTCCAAAGGCCCTCCACCCTATCTAGCTTTTCCTGCTTTCCTTCGAGCTCCAGGCCCTGAATACACAGGTTGCAAAACCCTCCACATAAGAAAACGCCAAGAAGGGCAAAGTCCTGCAGGGTAGCAGAGGAGGGGGCAAGGATCCTTATTCTTCCTCCTCGCCTGAAAAAGAGGAAACACGGAGAGTACGTCCATTAACACAATCACACCACCAAACTTTGCCACTTCCCCCCTACCCCATCACCTCCATGTTTACCCGCCGCGCCCCCCACACTGCGCATGCCCAGCGCCGCCGCTGCGGAGCGCCGGTCCGCGGCCGCATTTGGCCGGATGGAGGAGGAGGACGAGGATGGGGGCCGGGGAGCCTCGGAAAGTGCGGCGGCAGCGGCTGCTGCTGCAACGTCCGGCCGCTTTGTGCGGTGCCTTTACGCGGTGGGCTTCCTGGTAAGCGGGGAGGCGGGGTGCGGCTGCGGGGGTGTTCTTCCGGTGCGGCCTCCTTCGGGCAGCTCTGCTTGAGTAGGGAAATCCTCCCATCCCCACCTCGCAGGGCCCGCTGCCGGGCCCCGTGGTAGGAGCCGTGTTAGAGATGGGAAAAGGGCGATGGGACCGTAGCTTGTTTCGGAGCCTAGAGGTCCCCTCGGGAGATGCTGCAAAGCCCGAGGACTGTCCCCATAGGCCCCCGTACTTTCCTCCCCGTGGCCTTTGCCGGGCTGAATCTCGCGGGCACCCTCGGACCCCGGCTGGTAGCGGTACCCCCGGCCCATCGCACACCAGATCAGGCTTGGGTTTGAAGTACATCCCTTCACCTGCCGCCTTCTTGCAGTTCTAATGTTGGTAGTGGTATTGGTTGGTTGCTACTGTGTTGTCTTACCCGTGCAAACAGTCGTGCAGCTTCATATACGGATATGGTTTTCGTTCTGTAAATACAACGGAGTAGTTTAGCACCCTGAAAGCTAAGTCTTGCCTTGTGCTTGTCAGAGCTGTTCTGTTTCCTTGAAATACCAGTGGCTGATGTAAATTAAAATAAGTTAAAAAGTCCATGCTTTTTCGGTGAGGGGAGGAGGGCGATTTTTAGAGAAGGCTTGTATTTTGTAGTGATCCATGAGCCTCAGGAAAATGTTATTTAATGAATTTAAAGCTAAAAGGTTTGACTTGGAAAATGAGTACAAAATGAGTATGACCGTGAAATGTGGATATATTGCCCAGCTTACCTTTAGGCTGGGACGTAGAAACAGTGCAGTTGATTTGTGTCCTGGACCAAATATTCTAGGAAAGAGTGCATTTAGAATAAGCTTTGCTTCTTAGCTAACTTAAGTACCGTGGTTCTCCAATCCTGTAATAAGTGTGCTGACACTGAGCTGGAATACACACTGAAATCAGTCAAGAAGTGAGTATCCTTTTAGAGGGTGCACCTTATGGTGAAATATCATAATGAAGAGCTGTTGCCTGTTACGCAAGCTTCCTGTAACCAGGCAAATACAGAGTATTTATTATTTGACCTAAGACATTATAGGTGAAACGAGAAATAACTACCCATCAGAGGATACTGGTTAGTAGGTCTTGCTCTACCTATATGCTTATAAAAGTCCAATACTGCCAGGATGTATTTGGAGACTTGGATGTCTCTATTGATGACCTGGACAAAGTCATTGAACCTCTCTTCAGGTTTGTAGAGGACACCTAAGATTGTGTCATTGAAGATCTTCATAAGCTGTGTGCTCTGTTTGCTGGAGCTAATATATTTAATAATGATTCTAACCTTGTAAGCCTCAATTTCAACCATCAAAAGGTACTTAATGACAGCCTGTGAGAATTTACATAGCAATGCACATTGTTACAGTTATTCAGGCTATGGGGCTTTAAAGCCTTTTCAGCTTTCATACTTTTTCAGCTCAAGTAGTCCTTGATAAAAGGTGATCTTACTCCACTAAGTCTGTAAGGTTCTGCTCTGATATAGGATACCATATACTGTGCCAGGTAATAGTAGCAAAAGAACTCCTGAGTTGATGTGGTTAGCTTAACAAAAGTTGAAAAATCAAAAGGAGTAGGAGATTCTTCTACTGCTAAGGATGGGCAGTGACCTTTGCCCTCCTCTTACAAAACATTTATGACTTAAGCTTTGCTTCCCCCTCCCCCCCCCCCATGTGTCTGTCTTTTCAGTACATTTCTTAAATTATGCACAAAGACAGTAGGTAGGTTTAGATCTACCATAGCTTTATCCCATTGTGGATGAGAGCTAAAATACTGTAGATTTTACAAGTATACTGTCTTTGCCCAAATAAAAACTATTTGTAGGCAATTGAAATTACAAACCACTTTGAATTTAAAATACTGGTACCAAGTACTTTTCTTGTGAAACAGGTAAAGTTTAGTATATATTTAAGGAATATTTAAATATATATCTTAAAAATTACTGTATCTGACAGGGGAAAGAAGATTGCTGTTTCCATAGTTTTAACTCCTTTATGTGTTTTTGCAATTTAGTACATATTGAATGCATTTTAAAAGTTAGAACGTACCACATTGGCCATGAAAAGAATTCTTTTAATCTTCTACTGCTATGGAACTTTTTTAATATCGACTGTTACTAAGCCAGGTTGCCATCATCTTTGTAAACGTGATCATTTATGAAAACTTTTCCTGCCTTCTTTTCAGGATTTATTTGGTGTGAGCATGGTTGTTCCTTTGATGAACCTTCATATCAAATCTCTAGGAGCAAGTCATACAGTTGCTGGTATAATAGGTGAGTTGCAGTACTTGACTGATTTACTGAAGAATAAGATAATATGACCTGAATTATGCCTTACTGCAGATTGGAAGTTGTAACATAATTCTTCCTTGCTAGTAGCATAATACAAAGTAAGGCCAATTTCCCAATAAAACTGCCATACTTTGTTAGATGCAAAGACCTGTCCAGACTTGCATGCTGACAGTGCTTGGGAAAGAGCAGTCTTGGAAAGAACAAGCAAGTCTTGCAGTAGTACTTGTGCAGGTGCTTTTTCAGCATCCAAGAATTCACAGCTCAGCAACTTTGTAAGCCAGAGGTGTTGTTTTTAGTTTTATTGTTATTTACAGGCTTTGCAAACAGTACTTCTGTAGCTGGTTCTCCCGAGCTTTACAAAGCCTGTGATTGCTCCCTGTTTGATTAAATTTCTTGCAGCTGTCTTTTGGCAAAATATTTAATGTCTTTACTAGTGTTTACAAGTAAATTCTGAAAGTTTGGAGTTTTATCTTAAAAAATAACTGATAATTTTTGTTGTTTGAAGTTCTTGTTTATATTTTATGGCTCTGTTGATGGTTTGTAATATTTTTTATAGCTATGTGGTTGACATGGGCTCTATTATTCAGCTTTTTATTACCATCCTTTATTTTGAATGAAATTTAGCACTTTTCATGAATAATTTGGGTTCTGTGCTGAGTTGAGTATTATTTTAAGCAGCAGTTCATCAAAAATGTGAGAAACAGTATGGCTTATTTACTGATGGGTCTTGCCGTATTGTGGGAAAGCATCAGAGATGGAAAGTAGCTGTATGGTAAGCCTTATGACAAGTGCAAAAACTCCTGAAGGAGAAGGCATGTCAAGCCATTTTGCAGAGGTGAAAGCCATCCAGTTGGCCTTACACTTTGCTGAACAAGAAAAATGGCCAGTACTTTATACTGACTTGTGTATAGTAGCAAATACCCTATGGAGGTGATTGCAGCAATGGAACCAGTGTAATTGGCAACGCAGAGGTAAACCCATTTGGGCTGCTGCACTGTGGCAAGATATCACTGCCTGGATGGAGAGCCTGGTGTTGAAGGTATGCCACATAGATGCTCATGTACCGAAGAGTTGGGCCACTGAGGAACATCAGAACAACCAACAGGTGGATAAAGCTGCTGAGATTAAAGTGGCTCAAATGAATTTAGATCGGCAACATAAGGGTGAATTATTTTTAGCCCATGGTGGGCCCATGACACTTCAGGCCATCAAGGCAGAGATGCAACATACAGATGGGCTCATGATCAAGAGGTGGACTTAACAATGGACAGTATTGCCCAGGTCATTCATGGATGTGAAATGTGCTACAATTAAGCAAGCCAAGCAGTTAAAGCCTTTCCGGTGTGGAGGATAATGGCTGAAGTACAAATACGGGAAGGCCGGGCAGACTGACTGTATCACACTCCCACTGACCTGCCAAGGCAAGTGCCATGTGCTTACCATGGTGGAAGCAACCACCATGTCATTCTTGTGTCATGCTCAGGTCTCTCAAACTTACCCAGAAAGGTTCTGAGTTACTGTCTGAGCTTAAACTGTGAGAGTCCTTGGTTATGTGCTAAATTCTACCCTTGGTTTGTCCTGCTCCCTCTTCCTGTTATTCTAGTAAATTATTTCCAGAATGTCTTTCATGTTGCCCCATTTAAAATTTTGTGTGGTTTTCATTTTCTTAAAAATGAAGTTAAATTTTTAACGTTGTTAATTTTACTTGCTTGTTTTAGGATCTCTCTATGGTATAATGCAACTATTTTCCAGCACATTTGTGGTGAGTTCTAACACTGCATTTCTGAACATGTTGGTATTTCTATGGATTTTAAAGGGAAAAGGGGTGGGGTTAATAATAGCATTTCTTGATGTTTTGAAAACATTTATAGTGTTCATCTAAGCATTTTTACTTGAAGGATCTAGGTTTTAGTTTGCATGGAACGTGTTTGTTTCATTTCTAGGAAATTGCCAGATTTTTCAGAACTAAACAGAATACGATCTTTGGTCAAAAACTAGAATCCAGATTTGGTCTCAAATACGTTACAGAGTATGTTGCAGTCACACAGGGTTCTTCTTCAGTGTTGGTGCTAGTAAAGCTGGAGTTTCCTTCAGTGTGGTAGCCTGTCCAAAAAGCAGTCTCACAAGTCAGCTGTTCATGAGCTTGTTACCTAGAGTTTGCTTTCCCTGCTTAACAAGCAATGCCTTGTAATTTGTCATTTAAATTAATGTAATACATCTTTGAGCTTTGTTTGGTTTTGTTTTCTGTTAGCTGTTGATTTTTTACATCCTAATCTAAGCAAGAGTGCAGAGACTAAACCTCCTGAATATATGCTTTACCTGTCAATCCCTTAGATCCCTCCTTAGCCAGGAGCACCTTTAATATTGCCCTGATACCTCCTAGCCTTTTTAAGAGAAGAGATTTTGAGCATCTCATGAAAAAACTGTTTGGTATGCCACCTGTAATAATTTGCTTCTATGATCTTATGGCATTTTCTTTTGAACTGCAAGACCATTGCCTTCTTTCTCAAAAAACCTGTTGCCTTTTTGGTATCAAGATGATTTACAAGAATCATAGAATAGTTAGGGTTGGAAAGGACCTTAAGATCATCTAGTTCCACCCCCCCTGCCATGGGCAGGGACACCTCACACTAAACCATCTCACCCAAGGCTTTGTCCAACCTGGTCTTGAACACTGCCAGGGATGGAACTTTCACAGCTTCCCTGGGCAACCCATTCCAGTGCCTCACCACCCTTAACAGGAAAGAATTTCCTCCTTATATCCAATCTAAACTTCCCCTGTTTAAGTTTGAACCCATTACCCCTTGTCCTGAAGAATGTTAAACGCAAGTTTACTGTTTGCTCTTCTCATAATTCCTCCCTGTCTGCACTCAGCTGACAAACTCCTCATAGCTAAGATCATTCGTTTTAGGATGCTCAGCAAGTATCTAATACATTGCAACCATTGATGCAAACAAATATTAGTGGTTGGTTGTAATAACATTTTCAGAGTGCCCTTACTACTGCTATTTCATGATATATATTGCAGGACTGTATTTTTAAAAGAGGAAAATTATTTTTTAAAAAGCTTTATGCATGACATTAAATGGAATCATAGTTTCAGCAGGTGCACTGGTGGCAGGACAGAACTCTGCTTGTGACTTCAGGAATTTAAGCACTTAGGAATGTTGTGTAATAAACTTATTAAGCTTTCATTGACAGTCCTTTCATCTCTTTTCTCAGTTTAATGTAGAAGTATTGGTTGTTCACTGTACATAGTTAAGTGTTTTAAAAAGCTAATCTTAATTTCCTGATTTGTGAAAGGGCTGCTGGAGTGATATAGTAGGAAGACGGTATTCCCTGCTTGCTTGTATTCTTCTCAGTGCTCTGGGTTACTTCGTTCTTGGAGCATCCACCACTGTGTTCCTGTTTGCCATTTCTAGGGTGCCTGTAGGTGAGTAAACACATGGGATTTTGGAGTTTAAATTCCCCATAGTTGCAGTTTGAGAATTACTACTAGGAAAAACATGGTATGTAGATAGCTACATAGCATCATCACCCAGCAGTACCAACCTTAGTAACTGAAAAGTCTCCACAAATCGAAGTATTCTCGTGACCTTTTCCTGAAAGTAACTTGAAATGTTGTTGTGGTTTAACCCAGCAGGCAGCTAAGAACACCACTCACACACATAGCGGTATAGGGGAGAAAATCAGGCGGGGGGAGAGGGGGTGGGAGAGGAGGGAGAATGTAAAATTTGTGGGTTGAGATAAAGACAGTTTAATAGGACTGAAAAGGAAGCAAAATAATAATACGCAAAACAAGTCATGCACAATACAATTGCTCACAACCAGCCAACTGATGTCCAGCCAGTTCATGAGCAGTGGTCCCTAGCCAGCTTTCTTCCTACTTTATGTCCTGAGCATGACATCACATGTTATGGAATATCCCTTTGGGGGATTGGGGTCAGCTGTCCTTGCTGTACCCCCTCCTAACTTCTTGTGCTCCTCAACCTATTCACTGAGGGGCACTCAAGGTGGGGTGAAAAGCTGAAGAGGCCTTTACTTAGTACAAACTAAAACATCAATGTGTTATCCACATTATTCTCATCCTAGAGCCAAAATACAGCACTGTACCAGCTACTAGGAAGAAATGAACTCTACCCAACTGAAACCAGGTTAACTGTATATTCAACAACTGTCACAACTTTTATGCCACCTTGAATGGCTGAATTATATGAGGAGTATAGCAGTACTTTGAAAGAGGCTATTGTAAGTTTAGTCATAACAGGTACACAACATACCAGGTAACTGCTGGAAATCTTGACCTGCATTTGCAGTAGAGAACAGAATTATATGCATTACTGTTTCTTCTCTTGCTGAAAATATACCTCAAAGTGACACTACAGTATTTGGCTGAAATTTTATGTCACTGCTTCAACAGAATATGTTCTACAAAAGTGTGTATGTTTGCAGCACAGTTTGTGCCAGGGTTCATTTCAGAGTTCTTAAAATAATCAAACACCTATTGCCTATATTCTGTCATAATAAGCATTGCTATTACTTCGAACACATCTACTAAAGGCCACTTTTATGGCCCATAGTTTTGATTCAGGAGCTGTTAATATTTAATATTTAAAGACAATTTGCTAATGAATTATTTAATTGATACTTGACTGCTTAGTAGAAATAATACTTCTAAATCCTAGTAGCACTGTGATAGCATTGCCCTGGTCAGAGGGAAGGAATGTAAAAGATAGCATTATTAATATTCCTGCAGTCTGCTTACCCTTCTGTGCCCTTCTTCTGCCACCCACTAGTTTCCCATAGAAATTGGTGTGTTACAATCCTGGAAATCTTCATACTCAGCAAAGTTGGTACAGAGCTATGTTCATATTCAGGCAAGCTGTTCCTACCTCACCATTAACCATCCACAAGTTGCTATTGTAGTGGCTATTGTATTCCTAGTGTGCTTCAACACTCAGCTTAGTTACTTCTCCTTTCAGCAGGGCTGTAGGAGCATAACTTTGAGCAGAGGCATGAACTGGTTGCCTTGATCAAAATCACCTAAGCCAAATCCTTGAACAGCCAGGATGGCAGCTGCAGGACTCTAGCATACCAGTCATGTAGATTTTGACCACTGATATTTCAGATAGCTTCTGTCATTTTTAATCTTTTGGACTGAGCAATATATGTTTATTTTGTTTATATTACATTGCAGGTATCTTCAAGCACACACTCTCAATCTCTAAAGCTCTCCTTTCCGACTTGGTTTCTGAGCGAGACCGCCCTTTAGTGATGGGACGCTTCAATGCAGCCTCCAGTGTGGGCTTCATTCTGGGGCCTGTTGTTGGCGGCTACCTGACAGAGCTGAAAGATGGCTTTTATCAAACATCCTTCCTCTGTGCCTGTATCTTCCTTCTGAATGCTGGTAAGTTGTGTACCATATTTTGCATCTTGGGTGCCTTCATTCCTCACTTTTGTGTTTTTACACTATTTCTAATACCTTGTATTCATAGTGTGTTTATCATATATGGCATACATGTTCTGTCTACCAGTATTACCCTTTGAATTTGAACCTATGTGGAAGGGTGGCAGTTTTGAAACAGTTAACCTCCAGGTGCTTCTCCTTTGTATTCTATGTATCACTTTTACATTCAGATACAGGAAGACCAGAAATCAGCTTTAGCCTTTAGATCTGTTTATACGTTGTGAGTGTGGCATCTTGGTGTATTTCTTCCTTGCTTGCACTGCATTTAAAATTGAACTGATACTGTGAATAGCACTAGACTTAATCTTTGAAAATTTTTAAAGTGAAATCTCTGTTAAGTCATTTTTAAACTTTGATCTTTACACTGAGTACATGGTTACAATCAAGCTAATGTCTTCCAAGTAAAATTAATGCAATTGAATAAAATCAGCTAATTTCTTGATCTGTATAGGTCTTGTCTGGATGTTACCCTGGAGTGAAGAAAACACTGGCAATAGGGAATGTCAACAAGGAAAAAAAGGAACAGACAGCTTCTCAGCAAAGGCAAATCATGACCTGCACTTGAAATCGGCAACTAATGGAGCTGTGGCAAGCAACAGTCTTTTCCAGTCTCCATGGATCCAAGTTACAACAGTGCTGAAGAGGATTAAAGGAATTGCGTGCTCTGATCTGTGGGATATATTTTTAGTGCGGTTGCTGATGTCTGTTGCTATTCTGCTGTACTACAGTAATTTTAGCCTGGCCTTGGAGGAGAGATTTGGGCTGAAACCCTTGTTTGCTGGATACCTAATGAGCTATAGCAGTGCACTTGGAGTCCTGGCTGGTTGTCTGCTCGGACCAATAACAAGACTCTATCAGCACAATACATACAGAATTTTGTTGCACTCTAGCACTCTTACCTGCACATTGATTCTCCTGTATGCTTCAGCACGGAGCATATGGTTGGTCATTTTGTCTTCCACATTCTTAGCCTTTTCAACTACTATAGGTCGTACTTGTATCATTGATCTTGAGTTGACCATTGGTGGGAATGAGGCCAGTGGTACGCTCCTAGGTGTTGGACAGTCGGTGACATCAGTGGGACGTATACTTGCCCCACTCCTCTCTGGAATTGCTCAGGAGTTCAGTCCCTGTGGCCCTCCAAGTCTAGGGGTTGGACTAGCTTTAGCAGCTATTTTGATAATGAATGCAAACAAACAAAAATACTGTAGCCATGGAAATGTGAAGTTAAAAAATCAGTAGTTGCAAATTTGGATTGCATAGATGTACCTCAAAGGAGAGGCAAAGTGAATCAACCTGAGGTGGTGCTTAACACTTGCCAGACTTGTACAATAGTAACAGGATCTTTTAAGAGGGCACATTAAGTGCTTACAAATATTTCTGCTGCAGGAATGTTAAATCTAGACAAATGTTATTCTAACTGGTACCACTACAACACTTGTGAGGGGGACAGGTGTTGCTGTATTGTACTGGCTGGGATTTTTTTTACAGATTTTTAACCTTTTTGGAGGGAAAAAAGGAATGACATGAAATAACACAAATCCTGCTTGTAGCTCACATTTGGAACAGTGTTTATATTGATAATTGTTGGAAGACAGAAATTGATTCCGATTATTTACTCAGAGGAGAATTTTTATTATTTAATCAGAAGGAGAACTTGTAATACAGCTCGTTAGCCTTAATTTCTTATGCTGTGGTCTGCTGCCATTTGTCTACCATGACGGTAGCTTAATTACCAGCACGCTTGTTTATGTGATTTTATTAAGCATACTTTGTCTACAAAATTTGCTGCTCAGCAGGATTAGGCACTTTGGAGTGGCCATCTGACTGTGCCAATGCCTGCTCTTTCCCAGGTAACAGAGCTGGTTATATGCTAACTTTATGTATTAGAAGGCCTAAAATGGATAATTTTAGAATAATACGGGGCCATTCAGGCTGAAAATGAGACCAAATGTAAGCTTTATTGAAACTTGAAGTGGTGGTTTCTGTTTAGTAATAACTTCTGCTGAACAATTTTATCATCAATTATTTGTTAGTATTTCCTGTGCAATTTTTCTACCTTCATTTTAAGAATAAATTTGCTATGACTATTAAAGGTGTACTGAAGCAACTAGCAGTAGTTTGTGGAACTGGATGAATGCATTTTCTCATATCTCTGGAAGCATAAGTGACATTTCAGTGACAAGAGAAAAACTGTATAATTGTTGGTATTATGGTCTTCATTCGTCTACACCACTGAACTAATGAGAGGTTACTCTCAGAACTATACAATGAGTTGTGGCACTCTCCTGTGTTTAATGTTCAAGCTCACATTACTTACCAGTCACCACTGCTTGCATTGCATTTGAAACATAAAAAAAAATGTATTTTGCACTGATAACATTCCATATGCTTTCCCTCCTATTACTCAATGAAAGTATGAAGTCAACTATGTGTAATTTTGGGTTTGGTTTGTTGGGGTTTTTTTGTTTTTAAAAATCAGTTATGTCCTTAAATGCATCCATGTAAATAATGTTGCTGCTTCAGAACAGTCATAGATGGTGTTTTGCATTTTTTTTATTTTTATTTTCTTTACCTTTTCCAGTGCATGTTATTATTTAAACTGTTGTTGAAACCTCAGTGAAACCAGTGGCAGAACCTTAGGGCTACATTTAGAACTCTGAGTTGGTTTAATTGTATATATTGACATAATAAGTATGCCTTATTAATGCTGTGATTTTAGTACATATTCTCAGAGTTCCTCATTATGATAACCTGTGTTTCATTTCTCCCTATGAATGTGAGGCATTTTCAAGTGTCTTATTTCTTCTCGCTTGGTAGATGCCCCAAGACATTCTTTCCCTAAATTTCCTAATTTTTTTTTTTTTTTTTTTACCTAAACCCATCTTTCTGTAAGTCAGGGACTTTTGTTTTGAAACTACAGAAGGGGCTAAAGGAGAAGGACAGGAAAAAAAAAACTCAAAAAATAATATATGTGAAAGATTGAGTAATTTTCCTTACACTTGTTGGTTATGTGAGGTTTACATTTACCCTTCTAAGTTGCTGCAGTGATTAAAGCTGAATTCTGTAAACACCATAAAATTCAGTTTATAGTACCATGTACAGCTGCCTGAATATTGCTTATAAAAGCTTCAAAAACTCACTGGTTTTGTTTATACATAACTGAAAAATGTGCTTTCCATGATCTGCAGATATTTTTGTTTTCTTTTGAAAAAAGTTCTCCATATAAGATAGTTAAAAAATGGAATTAAATAATGAAATTAAGAAATCTATGGAAGGCTGGTCTAAGGGAGATGTTGCCACTGATGTTACAGAAGAGAAGTTTTTTCTTGTAGGCCAGAATGATTTCTGAAGTGCTGCAGAAACATTTCTTCTTTGTTAAGCCTAAGTTACAGAGAAGTTGCACTACTTTCTTTCTCTTATAATTTTTTTAAGGAATAGAAATAAAACAAAGGCATTCCACATCTATCATTTTGTCTCTGTTTGTTGTCCTGTCCTCTGTTCAATCTACAGCACAAGTCGGTATGATATGCAGGTGTTTTATTTTTTTTTCTTCAAGCTGTTCCTTCAAATGATCATTTGAATCTGCTTGCTTTTCACATAAAAGGCATAGGAGTTAAGGATTCAACCAAGAAGTGGTTTGACAATGTATGAAAAAGAAGTGAGAGAAAATAGAGAACCCACCAGTTCTGAGACAGCATACTTAAAACTACTGTTCTAGTGGCTGTTTGGATCCCTTGTGCTGCCTCTTAGTTGCCATAACTGTGCAAGTTCTGAGAGTGATGAGTAAATGACATCCCTGGAGATGAGATGTGATTTCCCCTTTTAAATTGAGGGAGAAGCAGTTGCAACTATTTTTGGCTACAGTCTAGTGGGTTTTATTGAATTGCTCAGCAGTTCCTTGAATCCAGTTGTGGTATCTGAAGACTAACAAAACAGATCTGAATATGGACTAAAGAAAAAAGTTTCTATCTGCAAATCACTGCAAACACAGGTTTTTCTCTTGCTTGCTGTTTCTGTTAGTTTCAGATTGGTTTTCTTGAGCTTGTTAGGGTTATTTCTGCTTTTTACCTTTGGAAATTTCCACTTTTTTAACAGTGACTACTTTTCTGATCTTTATGATCAACTGATGTTAAAGAGGCTGTGAATACAATGTAATAATTTGTTTCTGTAAAACAGCTGGTAGCATATGATATGTACTGATTTTGTTGCTTTTAAATGATTAAGCAAATGTAAGGTTTATTCATGTTGATGTATGCTGCATACATTTGAAGAGATCCTTTATAAACACACCAATTCTTGTCCTGCGTCTTGCCATTTTTTCTCTGAATTTCCTCACCATAGCACCATCGCAGAGGTCAGTACCATTCTTGTTTTCTGAGAACAAGTTGACTAGTGAGCATATAATGAGCAACAAAACAGGACAGGTATTGCTTACTAACTGGCTTGCTCATAACTTCAGGCACTCCATAATGCTATATCTCACATTCCAGCTGATGGGAATCTCTGTGCGTATGTTCAGGAGCTGCTAGCCCCCATTTCACCACAGGTGGAATTACTCCTTTGTAGATGATGCTTCGTATCTTGGCACTTTGGGATTTGAAAACCCATGACTCAACCATACTGTTACTGCTAGAATTGTAAACACTTACAAAGAGCTGATCATTAATCTTGTAAGGAGTATGTTAGAGCCTGAACTTTGAGAGTCAAATGATTGTGAGTAAAGCTTAGCTTGCCTTAGGAACCTGGGCAGGGCTAAGGGCAATGATGGCTGCACCCCCCCCCCACCGTAGAAAAAGCCCTTAGGGAGCACCAGCAACCAGGAGCACCACCCACAGGGTGGGCAATCAGCAAAGGTGTGGTGCAGCAGCAGTTTGGGTGGCAGCTGAAGCCCTGCCAGCTCTACCAGGGAGCAGTGGTATCAACCTGGCAGAAAGCCATGACCTCTGAGCTCTGCACCCACCACAGCTGACACAGCTGCTCGGGCAGAGCTCTGGGGGGAACTGAAGGTTCCTGGCTGTGGTGTGTGCTCTGTGGAACTATCAGATGGCAGAAGTGAGCGCACCTACAAGGAGGCATGACAGGTACAGGAACTTACAGCTGCAGGAGGAGGTGAGTAGGTTGAGGAGTATCAGGGAGAATGAGACAGGGAGACTACTGGAATCACACTCTACTTTCCCTGAGACATGCCCAGCAGGCAGACGGGACACGATACGGAGGATTCCCTATCTTTTCTCTGCCTGGTTGAACACAGTGACATAAGGGATAGGGGGCAGTGGTGACAAGTTCCTGCCTAGCACAGCAGGTGTATCTCCTCCCTCACTGCCCCACCTTCCCAGGGGCCCTTGCACAATAGGTATGAGGCTCTGCAAGTGGAACTGAAAAACAATGAGGACAATGGTTCATCTAGGGTGGAGGTGTCACCGAGGTTAAGTCAGCCTACACCCTGCTCCCATAAAGAAAAGATAGGTCATTGTCATAGGAGACTCCCTTCTGAGGGGAACAGAAGGCCCAAAACTCAGACTGATCCACTTCTTTGGGAAGTCTGCTGTATCCCTGCAACCCAGGTTAAATGTGAGATGAGGAAGCTTCCTACCTTGGTACAGCCCTCAGATTATTATCGGATTTTTCAGGTAGGTAGCAATAAAGACTTGCAAAAAGAAGTCTGAAGGCAATCAAGAAGACTTCGTGGCCTTGGGACAACAGGTTAAAGAATCGGGAGCACAAGCAGTGCTTTCTTCTATGCCTCCAGTTGCAGGGAATGATGATGGGAGAAACAAGAAGAGCCATCAGATCAATGCCTGGCTCCAAGCCTGGTGTCACTGGCAGAATTTGGGGGTTTTTGATCATGGGTATCAATTTGCACAACACCAGGCCTGCTGGTGATGGTGAAGGATGGGGTACCCCTTCCTTGTCTCAAAGGGGGAACAGGATCTTTGCACAGGAGTTTGCAGGGCTCATGGAAATAGCTTTAAACTAGATTTAAAGGGGGAAAGGGATAAAAACAGGCTCACTAGAGATAAGCCTGGGGGCACCACACCTATGTTTGAGGGACAACATGCTAGTGAGGCCCTTTGGACTGCTGTACCAGTGGAGGTGGCGGATGGAGATCCACCTGGCATCGTAAAACACAAGGGTTATTGATGTGTCAGAAACCACAGAAGTGCCTGAGAATGGTCACATAGGAATTAGAGCTTCTCCCCATAAAAAGGTGGTGGGATCCATAGCCCAACTGAAGTGCATGCACACCAATGCACACAGCATACACAACAAACAGGAGGAGCTGGAAGTCATTGTGCAGCTGTGGAAAACTATTATAGATGCCATCATGGAAACATGGGGGGATGACTGCTAAATTGAGGGATAACATCTGAGAGGAATAAATCTCTCCCAGATTTAAACATAACATGAATCAGGTATTCCATGACCTCTGTCCACTGCGTCCTGAAGCAGTTTCTCCTTCTCACGCTTGGGTTTGATACCCTCTCCATCATGTTTTCCAGCCTGAGCCTCCCATCTATTGTTGGCCTGGCTGGGGCCGTGTATTGCAGATACCATGCTTTATGTACATTCACAAGCCTATCTTTATAGGATCAGACCTCTTGTAGTACAAAAAGCATTCCTCCAGCCAATTTCAAAACACTTCATCTTTTCTTCAGGATGTAGGGGATGTTGGTAGAACTTAGACAATTTTGGAAATAGTGTCCAGCTGAAGCGTTTCTTGCAGTGTCAGCCTTACAATGCCGCTGGTGTCTGGATTTGGTGGACTTGGCATCTCTTGAAAAAGGCAGTGCAGGCTGCAGTGTGTTTGCTCCCAGAGACGCTAACATACCCTTCATAACAGCATGCATGTTATTTTGGCCAAATTTTAAACTTTGTTTCTCCATGTGATTTCTATGTGGCTTCAGTTGAGAAGAATATCAAGTTTCTAAATTGCTATGCAGCATGGTTTTCTTTTGTTGAACACCTGTGGTTTCAGTAGAGTTTGCAGCATACTTTAGTACCAAGTAGTAAAGCCCTTAAGATTTTGCCTTTTATGGCAAGTTATTCTCATTTTCTCTTTCAAATATCTGCTTAAAACACATAACTGGATGTCTATCTAATCTGTAGCCCTTCCTGTACCTACTTTCTTAGGTATATTTATATTAACTTTCAATTTGTAGGGCTTTTAGCAGGCGAAGGGTGAAAGAAATTCTTGGAAAACCCTAATTCAGTGTAACATATATATTCCCTACTGCACCTAAAACTGGAAAATTGGACACTGTGCTTCCTTCAAAAGGCAATAAAATCTCAGTACTACACAGTGCATTGAAGAGTCCATCTGGAAACAAAAAAGAATTGTATGTGGATTTGGCAAGTTTCCCTGTCACTGTTGGAGATGTGGTTTCCGGAAAAAGTGAAAAACACGTTTCCAGTCAATACATGACTTTCTCCATCAGATGGTGCTCGAGGACAGATTTATTTGGCATTTTATTCTTCAGCAGACAAACTCTCATTAATACAACAGAAAGGAAGTCTCCTCTGAGAGCTAAAGTTAGATAGGCTTTTAGAAAGATCAGAAAGTGCTATTGATCTTGTTTTTCTTTTGCAGGATAGGAAAAGGCAAACCCCTGACTCAAACCAGAGCAAGAGTTGAATGAGGAGGGTGACCTGGGACACAGACTGCGTCACCTGCTGCTGTCATTGCTACTGAAAAGGAGAACACCCAGGAAAGCAGTTCTCAGAGGTGGTGAGGGTCTAGACCAGCACTAGCGGAAAAGAGCCTGAAAAAGGTGGGAAGAGCAGAAGTTGGGAAGGGAGAGAGCACTTGCAAGGAGACTTGTAATTCTGCTTCACTGCATAACCATGCTGGATATCTGCCTTGATACTTGTATTCTGTGGATCTCAAAGTGCTCTTTAAAGGTAACAATGTGCTAGCGTGTTTCGAAGCACCAGGAACTTATGACCATATTTGATAAAAACAACCTCCAATTTGATCTGCTTGTGCTATGGGACATTCACTTTCAGTACCAGTGATCTGAGCATGCACTGTACTAATGGACAACCAGCAAAGCAGTAAGGTTGCTGAAACCTACGTTCGTTATTTAAACTTGTGCCATAAAAAATGACAACCATTTGAAAAAAGGCAGCTTTCCCCAGATATAAGCCAATTGCTTGGTCATTGCCAGTATATGAATGAGAAAACTCCAGAGGGAGTAAAATAAATGCTGATGTACAACATTATACATTTATTTATTTGGTCAGATTTCAGATGGGCCTGATATAAAACATCTAAACAGTCTGATATGCAAGGAGGATGTGGTTTCAAAACTGAAATCCAAACTCAAGGTTTTTTTCTTATTCAGAAAATAAGATCATCCTGATAATGCAGTGACAGAGGACTCACTGACAATTTTACTGATAAAGCATGTTTTCCTGTTGCAAGACAAATTTAAATTTGTTTTTAAGGCTTGTTGGCTTTGTTTGAACCCAGTTTTATTTCCCTACAGGAGATTAATATTGTCTTCTATAAAAATCATTTGTTGAAAAGAGCCATGAACATTTGACTGAGATTTCAAGGGTTCACACAGCCATCCCTCTGCAGCTCAGACTTCGCATTTGACACACAGCAGAAACTTCCATAGCTGGAACAGAGGAAAAAGACTAAAAGACCTGTGCCAATAAAAGAGTTTAGGAAGGTTTGACATTTCAAATACATATATGAAATAAATATTCTGGAAAAGCTGTTAGAAAAAGGAAAGTCTTAAACCCACATTATAAAACTAAGTCATCAACCCCACCCACAAACATTTGAAAGAAATCTACCCTGTGATTTCAAAAGGAAATTCTGATTTTTAATAGTTATTTCAAAACAAGCTTAAATAAAAAAAAGAATCTTATTGCCCACAGATTTAGAAATGTGCTAATGAAAAAGAAAAGTTATGACTTCACAGTGTACATTCTTCAATGAAAGTTATCAATCTTGTAACAAATAGAATGAAAATGATTTCTGCATTCTGCTGAAATGTGTATCTGTGCTAAAGCAAGCTCAAAACTTAAGACAGATTAAGTGGGACAGAAAGTGCAAATTCCTGAGAGCTACAGTTAAGTATCATTTATTTTAATGCACCCTCCCTTCCCATATGCACTCAAATGGCAGTCATTTACACTAGGATGAAGAAGTCCGTGTTTCTTCTGGGTGTTATTAAGGTGCTCAGTGACTTCAACTGATTCCAGGGCCCCACTGTGCTACTTTTCTGTACAAACAAATCAGATGGAACACTTTTGTTCCTTAGAGTGTATAGCTCAGACAAAGAAAAGATTATCTTTTCCCTTTTACAGATGAGAAAACACAAAGTAAAACAAGTTGACCAGGATCACAAGCATGAGTTTAAGAGCTTTCTTGAGCCTCAGTGGTCCCTGACTCAAACAGACTGCTCGCTTTGTCTACATGCAGCACTTTGCAACTATTCTACTGCTGGGCTTGCACTGCAACCAAGAAACTAAGGTGCAAAAAGCTGTTTTTAATAAGTACATTATTTATCCGCTTGGAGTTTTCTCTTTTTAGGGCTTCTGGTGCCCTGCTAGGTGCTCTCAGCTTTTGTTGACATTACTGAAAGTCAGATTTCCTTTGGTGATCCTCAGTACCTTTCAAAGGTAACATATTGCCAAAAATTCAGGAAGTAAAAATTCAAGCTATTCAGGTCTTGTCTCTGTTACCGCTCTTTTCTATAAACTGTATTTGCAGTCCTGCTCCTACAGCTTATTCCTTCTCTTCTTCCTCTTTTGCTGCATCACAGCTCTTCAAACAAACTGCACTTCAGGAATATATTTATTCTTCTTACGAAGTCTATACGATAGGTGCATTGTGCATTTTCAGTGTTACTCATAATAAAGCTCTGGTTAAAACAAGTATTATTTGATTATAAATAAAATCTGAAATGATACAATTTTTTTTTTAAGAATCCATTCATCACCAGACTTTCAACAATGATTTTCAGTGGATAACTGGGTACTGAACAGCACGACTTGGTTCCACAAGAGATGATGTGATAAGGCACATTTCCATCCTGTCTTAATAGTGGAAATAAAGTAATTAAAGCATTGCTGTAAGTTATTTATAAAAGAGATGATTGTTTTTATATCTTCAGCTTTGCAGTTGCTCCAGTACTCCTTTCACTTAGTTGATGGCATTGACTTTACCCAATGGAAGTGGTTAGATCCACATTGAGGCTTTTTTTCTTTTTTAATGGCTCCCATAGTCTGATCAGATAGAATCCTAATTTGACACATCCGTGGTTTATTACCAATAGTTTTCTTTTTGCCACGTTCAGTATGGCTGGTTCTCAGGCTTGTTTCTCTGCCTCTCCCCTTGCGATGCCTGCCTAACTAACCGCGGTGGTGGCACAGGTCTTGCTGACCCATGGTCTGCAGTCAGATCTTCCCTGCTCAAAGTGCCAAATCTTGGTCTCGTCAGCAGTGGCTGCCTGAACCCAATGGATGGCTGAGGCAAGGCACTTGGCTCCTGCTGCTCTCCTCGTCCATCCTGGCTCCTGTCAACTTCATTCTTCCACTCCACCCTAAACTCAGGCAGTGGCCTCTGCTGTCTCAGTCTCTGGTCTCTCAAGATTTTCCCTGCTCTGGGTCTTAGATTGAGCACTGTGGTAGCAGCATCCATCTCAGAGTCGCTGCTGTCACCCACTGTTAATGGAAAACAAAATTAAAGTTTTAGGTGCAGAATATTACTTTTTCAGGAATATCTGAAAAACAGTATACTGAGCACTAGCAGCCATAGAAGAATGATTCCCTATGTTTCCTAAGTACAGTGCTTTCTGATTAGACTGGTAATAGGCAGTTAACTCTGCCAGGACAGAGGATAGATTTGACTTACAAATATCCTTCCCCTCAAAACTGTGCTCTTTAGAAAGCCCTTACTCAGCTGCTCCTTAATCACCAGGTGCCCCTCCCTGTTTGAGTTGACATTTCCCCAGTTCTGGCTCTGGACATGGAAAAATTGGACATGTCTCTCTCTGAGCTACCTGGCTTCTAGTCTCTGCTTATGTCCAAGCAGGATACAAAATTAAGATTTCTCACCCTCATATACCATGAAATCTAATCTGAGGCTTTTCTAGAGCACAACATGTACAGGGGATCTAGAAAGCTGAATTTGTAAAAGGAGTGTCTATATTCCACTGAGCAAAGGATCTCCCCAGGTCAGTGTACAGACGGGAGGAAACACCATCCTTAATACCCCTGAATGTACTGTATCAAAGAAAATCCACAGGGCAAATCTCACAAGTTGAAAGTGCAGCACACTCCTTCACCCCCTCACAGCAGGGTAGAAAACGGTCAAGAGAAAGATGGCATAATCATCAAGCTGGCATAAAGGCTCTAGGGCTCTAAAATGACCACTATTGGGTAAACCAAGCTGACAACTTTCTGGATGCGCACATGTATATGTTTGCCACAACAGACTTATTTTAAATTGATAAACATCTTAATCAAAACTTGCACACTTCAGTCATTTGATATCCATTTTAACAATCATTTATGACTGCCTCAGTTCTATTCTTAGACTTAAGTCAGATATGATGTTTTAAATATAGCAAAGCAAAGACTTGTGTACTGTGCAACTGTCAAAAGAACGTCTTCCATTGGTAGCCTACATTTTATTTCTTTTAGAAAGGCGAGGAAGAGGTCAAAAAAATGTATCACCACATAATTGTCCATTCACCCAGATAATTATATATCAAGGAGGTTCTTTGTCAGATTGTTTTTGCAGGCCTTTTCCCCCTAAATATGTCAAATAATGTATTTTTTGACAATTGAATAATCTGGAGGCACATTTCCTCTTTAATTCTTGGTGACAGTAGGTGACCTCTGCAGACATAACTACAGAATAAAAGGCATTCTACATTGAGGAGAGCAAAAATGTAATTATTAACAGACAAAAGCATGGTTATTGCTCAATTAATTTGAAAAAGTGGAAAATATTGGGGTGGGGATCAGGAAATTTTTGTGACTGTGCAGAGATTTAATCTTCCCAGCAAGAGATCTTGATGGTCGCTTGTCACGAAAGGAAGCACTCCTGAGGAGTGCATGGCAATGCAACCAGTAATAATCAAAAGTAATATATAGAACTGGGCAAAGTTTTCACATCAAATGGTTGCCTTAGTTTTCTTTTTTGTTGTTGTTATTAGAATTCAAGAACTCCAATATAAAACATTTGTGAGTTTAGGCAGAAAAAATAATATAACATGTTGGTAGTACACCACAGCATTTTGAGAATTTCTTCATAAGAACTACAAACCAGATCTCATGTCCTCATTCTCCTCTCTGGTTTGGTTCTCAGAGCACTCTCCTTTACCCTGACCCCTGTGAGAAAAGAAACCAAATAAGCCTATAATCCAGAAGGGAGATCTGGACATTATGGGATAAAGACAAGGAGAATGAGCCATGGCACTGTTTCTGGTGCTGCAGTGTGTCAGGCTGCTGCCTGCTCATATGAGGAGATGTGCTGGGAGGACTATACCACTGCAGCATTTGAACTGGAAAAGCCCCACAAAACTCGGCTTGCTGGGCATTTCTCTACACTCAAATACCTGGTTTAGAACCAATCGCTTCTAATGTTCTAAGATCCTTGCTAAACATCCAAACCTAGAAATATGCTATGAAGGTATTAACACTAGAATGAAAACATGTACACATAAAATATTTTGTATTTATTTGAAAACAGCAGAAACTTTTCCATTACCTCTGGAAGATGTTTTATTTCTCACTCGTAGTTTCTCTGGGAGTTTAGTGTTTTTAGGAAGTGAAAGGAATCTTTTTGTATTTGCAGCAGTCTGTGTGGAAAGAAATATAGGAAATGTTAAGCTATTGCAGACTGAAGTAGCTGCATAATGCATGTTAAAGTACATGACTAAGGCTTGAGCAGGTTTATGTAGCTAAAGAGTTGGAGATTAGCTAATATGTGATCTTTTACTACACACTCAAGTTAACACTGATTGCTGGTTGACATCTGTGCTAACTAAGGTAAAGACTGAATAATCTCAAGCATCTTAATCAAAGAAAAGCCTACTGATATGCCCTCTGAGATCAAAGTTTATAAATGTAAGCTCTCTAACCTCAACTTTACATGTACCAATTTTCCTAAAGAAGCAAACGCTGCCAACATGGCATTACTTCATGCAGTTCCAGTTTGAAACTTATTAGTCAGCTGCAAAAATCAGGTTGAGACTGAAGCTCAGGCACTAATTTGTATTCTGATCCTGCAAGCACTTTATACATATAAATGACTTTATACAGTTGACTAATCACACTGGTGTTGATGGGGAAGTTGGGTACCAGCATGATCATTTACCAGTTCAGGACATAAAATCGCTGTTTTCCCCAGACTAAGCTGTAAAGCTGTGGGAGCACACCTCATACTTCCTGGAACATGAGAGGTACTTTCCAGGACAGATTGCATTTTTTTTTTAAAGCCAAAAGTTTCTCAAGGGCATTCTTTCTTACAAAGATTTTTAAAAACCTTTACAGTCTACCAGCTCTCCTCTGCTTCCACCATTCATTGCTGCACATTCAATGGGAACCTGAAAGTTATTTTCCATGAGAGATTTTTCCACTTCAGATATTGTTGTGCTGCTCAAGACTGCTCTGCTTCCCTCCATGGTGGATTTACACAAGGATAATTACTTTTAAAGTTACAGCCTGTGCATTTTAAAAAGCTGATGGATACCCTGTTTCTCTCCCTGCCCGCAAAACGTCTCAATCCTGCTGAGTCTCTTCATTATTCCACCTAGTAAGTAACTTATTCGTATGACAAAGACAAAATATGTAACTGTGGTTCAGAGATAAAAAATAATTCAGGAATAAATTTATTGTCACAACTGACACCATAATAGCCCTGATAATGATCACAAATGAGATATAGTGCCTATCAGGCACATCATTCCAGCCTCAGCTGCTGAAGAGCAACTCTATCAATGAGGACAACAGTCACTAAGTACTTCTGTAACAGGAAAATACATATTCATAGGGTGGTTAATTTCTCTGATACGCAAAATGGGAAAACAATTTAGGGGATCAGCTTCCTTTCTGAATCAGTGTGCTCCACTCAAATATGGTCTGAAGTTTACAGTGAAGGTACTGCACGACTGCATCAGAGAGCCAAATATTATCATACAATACCATTCCTTGTAAGTGGAAGGGGTTTTCCTATTCTGTGTCAAAACCTGAAGTCCTGACTGCATTTTATGAATACTGAAGAGCCCATAACATTTTTCAAGTGAAAAGCTCATTCTGACTCAATTGAAAGTTCTCTTTCCTGTATTTTAGAGCAGTAGCTTTGTGTATCTGAAAGTCATTTTTGACCCTGATCATCAAAATACTGATAGAGAATACTGACCATACCTTAGAAGTACACTATGTGAGAGCCTGTTCAGCAACTCTGAAAATTATGTCAGCAGATACCTGAAAACTTAAAATTATGTCAGCAGATACCACTCCCATATCACATTCTACAAGACTGAAGCTTTGCTGAAGGGGTCAACAAGAAGTCCATGTGTGCAACTCAAAGTGTTAAGTGTGACATTATATGTGCAGTTGTCTTCCAAATCCAGGATTTATTTTTTCTGCATTTCAGAAGATTTTCTTTCTGCATGACATTTAGCTATAAAGAACTGCTTTCTACGAAACAACCAAAATGCAAGTACCGGTCTTTCTCTTGACAGGCTGTTCGTTTTCCTCAGGCTCTCCCTGAGGCTGTGCCGCCGACGGATCAGAATTTCTTTGGCCTGCTTTTCATTTGCATCTGCAGCCAGACTGTGTCGGTTATATGACATTGTCTGAAAAATAAAAGCAGTGGTCACACTCTGAAAAGCATAATGTCAAATGCATTGAACTATGTACCCAGTGCAAAACAGGCTTTTTGCTTTAATGTTTTAATAAGCATCATAAATCCTTGTGAACAAAATCATACTGCACATGATTAAGAGCAAGAACAGTAATTACGCCAGCATTTTTTTAGTCATCCCGTTCACAAGCACCTTTTTTTGTTTGTTGCTTTTTTTTAAATTGCTGATCTTTATAATGAAAGAGAAATACGAAAAAGCTGGCTTCCTACAGTGTTCACCCCCTAATCTCACTAGCTCATTCAGTATGTCAGTAGCGGATGCACCTTGGAAAGCAATGAGTCACCTAGGGGGAAGTCATTTTTACCTCCAGCAAACTGAAGCTCGCTCCACTTTTGAACGTTTTCCAAGGGCTCAGGCATTCAAACTCTTTAGCCCCAGGAGGATAAATGTGAAATGTCCTTTTGCTTTTATTTCACTATTTTTCCAGCTCATCACCTCTGCTCTTAATAAAAACAACTTCACCACTGGAGGCAAATGGAAAATCTAATCCCAAATCATGAAGTGACCAAAATACTGATGTAAGTAGACAGTGTTGGGTTGAATTTGCACCTATGATTCTCTTTAAATAATGTAAGCAGATTGCAGATAATATGACAAAAACATTAAGGTGTATCAACAGTATAATATCAAGTAAGCTACTTACATAAAAGAGTATGAATATGTTTCTGTACGTATGAAAGGATATGGATTCATAGGCAATAAAGTAAGTAACAGTGTTAATTATTGTGATACGGTACAGCAGATGTACTAGCCCAAAGATACGTTAGGAAGGTCATCAGTATATTCAAAGAATATTGGGATATTTAAGTATGCAAAAATTCATTCTTACTCTATGTCGTATTTGGTAGAGATTCTTTGTTAGTATTTCCCGCATATTTTCCATTTCAGTAGGAGAAAGTGGCTTTATCTTTCCTTCATGATATTCACTGTGGCAGGATTAAAAAAAAAGGTAAATAGAGGAGAGTGGGACAGAGAGAGAGAGAGGAAGAATTTTATTTTTATGATTGAAAACTACATTTGAACTATTTCCTTTGTTAGAGTTGGAAACAGCATTTCAAAGCAACTGAGGAACAGATGAAAACATAACATGTCTAGGAATGAAAGCTTGATCTCATTTGAGTCAGTGGTAAGGCTCAAAACTCAGCCTCCAAGATTTGATAAAAATTACATTCAATTGTAAATTTGATAAGGTACTTTTCAAAATGCCCCTCAGGCTTCCCTTGTAGCTATTCACAGCAGATGGGCAGGCACTGGTTCAAATCCAGCTCCGCTCAACACAGCAAATCAATGTTCCCGTGAGCAGCTGCCCTTGTAAAATTACACACCCCAGAAGAGCACAGCTCACCAAGCATTCCATGTGTGAGCTGCAGGCAAAATGCTCTTGTTTCATATCTGCTTAATCTTCAGGTGACATTTGGACACAAGTGTCCCAAGTTAAAGTAATTATTTGATTATTCTGCCTACAGACTGGGCTGTGAAATATATTACGTGACATAGCTGAAATGCTTGGCCATGCTGGCATTGCTTACTTACCTGAGAGACACTGAAGATGGGACCTTACTTATCATTCCACTCTCTGCCATCTCAATGGCATGTTTGATTTCCAGCTTCTTGTATAAAGAAACAATGCTGGATTTGGGCTGGTTCTCCCGGATTAGAAGTCTTCGTAGGTATTTATTGTCAAACTTTTTAAACCTGTATGTGAGGCAAACCAACCCAACCGGTTAATTTTTATGTGCATATTAAGGAAAGCCAATATACTGTAGCTAATGCAATTGTGAAGGCTTTTCTTACCTGGGAATGCGTCTGTTCATATTAACAACCTACAGCTAAGTAACATAAAAAAGGATCAAATTCATCTTTGTTTCAGATAGTCTTAACCTGTGTTTTGGTTAATACATTAATGGACAGTCTCCCTAGCTAACTTTCAGGTATTCTGTGTTATTAGATAATATTATTTTAATTCTCCATTTTCTTGGAGACAAAGAGAACATTAAATATTTACTGTAATAACAAATAGAAGGTCTAAATTTGCATTGCTGCTTTTTCTTTGAAATTTAGCTTGTTCTGGAAGTTCTCCCTTTCCCCAAAGCAACTGCAACCCTCTTGGATGCTTAGAGAAAAAACATTCATTACAGCCAGGGTGATTTTGTTTGTCAGAAAGTATTCTGCCCTCTGGACATTTTGACATTATTCTTGAATTTCGGTCTGAAGGTCATGAAGAGGTGGGACAAACCTTTGCTCCATAATCTGTTCATTAAAGATCTCACACAGACTGAAGAAGAATAAGGCTGAGTAAAGAAAAGTTGTACCCATGTCATGCACCTGTCAGGAGTGTCCTCACTGTGCTGCCCTCAAGTCATTTTTAGAGGGTTCTTCTCCACCCTTCCTGATGGTGCTGTTTCTCTGCGTATAAACCACTTAATTCTTGTTGGAGCAGTGACTAGAAGGTGGGTGAGTAATGCCCATGCTTTGGGTCTAAAGGATTTGGGTGTTAAAAGAGTGTGCTCCTGAGAAAAGGGAGTTAGATCCAAACCAATGATGATGATGATTCAGCAACTAAAATGAAACATGAACAATTCAGGTATTGCCAGTAGTAATCTTCTTTACTAAGTGTTAAATAATACCATCAAGAACTGTGGAGCTGCCTGCCATTAGCATGTCTCATGTACCTCATGCCAGCTACTGCCTTATCTTAGAATCATAGAGTCATAGAATCGTTAGGGTTGGAAAGGACCTGAAGATCATCTAGTTCCAACCCCCCTGCCATGGGCAGGGACACCTTACGCTAAATCGTATCACCCAAGGCCTCGTCCAACCTGGCCTTGAACACTGCCAGGGATGGAGCATTCACAAACTCCCTGGGCAACCCATTCCAGTGCCTCACCACCCTTACAGAAAAGAATTTCCTTCTTATATCCAACCTGAACTTCCCCTGTTTAAGTTTTAACCCATTACCCCTTGTCCTGTCACTACAGTCTCTAATGAAGAGCACCTCTCCAGCATCCCTATAGGCCCCCTTCAGATACTGGAAGGCTGCTATGAGGTCTCCACGCAGCCTTCTCTTCTCCAGGCTGAACAGCCCCAGCTTTCTCAGCCTGTCCTCATACGGGAGGTGCTCCAGTGCCCTGATCATCCTCATGGCCCTCCTCTGGACTTGTTCCAACAGTTCCATGTCCTTTTTATGTTGAGGACACCAGAACTGCACACAAATACTCCAGGTGAGGTCTCACAAGAGCAGAGTAGAGGGGCAGGATCACCTCCTTTGACCTGCTGGTCACGCTCCTTTTGATGCAGCCCAGGATATGGTTGGCTTTCTGGGCTGCAAGCGCACGCTGCTGGCCCATGTTCATTTTCTCATCAACCAACACCCCCAAGTCCTTCTCCACAGGGCTGCTCTGAATCTCTTCCCTGCCCAACCTGTAGCTGTGCCTGGGATTGCTTCGACCCAAGTGTAGGACCTTGCACTTGGCATGGTTAAACTTCATGAGGTTGGCATCAGCCCACCTCACAAGCGTGTCCAGGTCCCTCTGGATGGCATTCCTTCCCTCCAGCGTATCAACCGAACCACACAGCTTGGTGTGGTTCTTCCACATCTTCCTAGAGAAAGTCCCAAAGCTTTTGCATGTTTCCCATCAAACAGGAAACTAACCCCTCACTTAACACTGCAAAGACATACAATTTGCAGGAGGAAAGCTGGATGGGATGAAAGGCTTCACAGAAATACAGGAAATGCTCTTAAACAGTCAGAAAAAGGGAAAGGACACACATCCTCAAGAGGTACCATACTTCACCCTGGGATCAGAGGGCTGCCTTTCTTCCCAAACGGAGACTTTGTTCTACTTGCTTGTGGTTTAGTAAAGGACATTGTTTTGCTGCTTTCCCTTTGTAACCCACATGTTCTAAAAACAACCATCCACTTTCAAGAACAAAATGCTGAAAATGAAATACGATGCCCAACAGCCTTTGTTTGCTGCTGCTGAGCCAGTTCAGCCTCTTTTGTGTAACAAAGAGATTTAAATGCCATTCTTACTTATCTCTCCAAAAGTTGTGACCCCAGTGTCCACACACATCTTCAATTCCAGTCTTCACATGGTCAAAGAACTAAAGGGAAACATTGGTTCATTACATAAGCTTATAAACATCACCTGGCTTGCCCTTAGACATTATTAGTTTCTAACTTACTTCAAAACAAGCACCTGGTCAGAATTCAGGATAATGCTTCAGTTTAACTAAATACAGTCTAACCAAACTCAGACAGACTCTGATTTTGCACCTGGAGCTTTCTTTAGCTCACAGCCCCAGAAGGACAGAATTGAGCTGCTAATATCCTCAATGTCGATTTTGCTGAGCTTCTGTCTGAATCTGAAGGTTTTCCCCATATTTTTACTTCTTTTAAGTTCCCTAACCCCTCAAGGCTATGTCTGGGACCTCTCCAGGGACTTCCCCAGGCCTGACAGTGAACCAGGTATGACTTTGCAGAGGAGACAGCTTGAGTGGGCAGCAGCTCCCCACATCAGAACCGGCCCATTGGGATGCACAGAATAGGGCTGAGATAACCAGCATTCAGGTCCTGAGCTCTTATTTTAGGGAACCATGGTTTAGCCTCACCTCAAAGCATCCTCATTACCTAATATTTGAAACAGATTGTTCCTCAGCCTATTACGAATTACAAAAGAGTGAATCAGTTCAGCTAAGATCTTCCTTGATCCCCAGAGGCAGCTCATTTAATCCAAGTACTATAGTAGGATCTCTTAAACTCCAGAGGAAATCCTGATACACAGGTCCAAAATATAAATTCTAAAAGGACAGACTTTTAGATGCCTAGATTAACTTCTTTGCTGAATACAGCTGTTATTATTCCTCATTTTTGGAATTCCAAGCCACCTGCCATAGTTATGCTGCAAGAAGACATACATTCAAGAATATACGTAGCTAATAAACCTCAATAACTGGAGATATACACATACCAAATACAAATCCATAAAGAGGCTGATGATGGGAGAGTTAAGTTTAAGAGTGTTTAGCAGTTTGCATTTGTTTAGTTAAACTAACTCAAATGCAAGGTAATGTAATTGCCTTGGCAAACGTTTCTTTGTGTAACAAATTTCCAAAACAACATGTACCTCATAATGTGAAACAAACTAGAGAAATTTAATTTACATCAAGAAGTGAGCAATTAAGAAACTGAAGATTCAAAAACAGTGATATGCAATAATGCTAATTTTAGTAATTGTCAAAAGTTAATATAAGCTTTACAGTTGTTGTGCTTATAACAGCTAGCAAACCTAAAAGAGCACGTGCTTCTCTGTAATACTGTATAGTGAATCCTTGCCTTACTGAAAGACACCTGGAATTTCATCTGTATGCGGGTTTCATCTATGACACTGAAGCTGCAACGTACCCTGTTATAAATTTCTTCACTGACAGCAGGCTGCTTTTTGTTTGACCTTTTGACATCAAGAAACTCCACCAGTGGGCGAATTGTTATTCCCTGTAAAGAGAAAAAAAAATACATGTTTTTTCCATAAACATACAGAAATAAATAAATAAATAAATAAATAAATAAATAAATAAATAAATAAATAAATAAGCCTGGCAGTCTTTTCCATCTCTGCCAGAGCACTGAAAATGGCTGTAGATAGCTTTTTAGCTCTGGATACACTTTCACCTTCCTAACCCCAAAATCCAGCCTGGCACAGTAATTATAACAATGAATTTACTCTTGTCATCAGCAGGTATGCACTTAGCTAGGAAGTCCTTGTCGTAACACAGACTCCATTAATACAACAGAAGGAAGAAAGGGGCTCCGTAGAGCTAAGTCCAAGAAGGGCAACTTGGCAAACCCCATTCAGGATATGTCACTTGCCCCATCCATTTTTAAACTTGGTTTGTTGGAGGTTTTTTCAGTTCTGTTATGTATTAGAAAAACCCTCACTTTTTTTCTGAATTAACAAATGGATCCCACATCATTCCAAAACAAACATAGAAATCCCTGTTTTAGTGATTACTTCCAAAACAGGTACTCAAAGATGTGTCAACAGTAGCACTAAAATTTCTATTCAAGATCATGACGCTAATGCTTTTGTCTTTGTCTGACTATTCTCAGAGAAAGAACAGAATGTTTTGGCTATCCCAGAATGATATAATAGTTTTTAATAATTATTTGTGGAAGAATTGACATAATTCGCTTATTTGTATAGGTGCACTGGCACAAGGGAGGGGAATGAATCCATCATGGTGTTAAGATCAGTCCCTACTGTCCCAGACAACCAGGTCACATATTTCTTCTCACAACTGAATCCAGCTTTATCTTAAAAGTAGTTAGGTTTCTCTGCCCCATTGCTTATACTAGAACACTCATCCTGAACTTCATTGTTCTCGTAATCAGAAAGCTGCTTCTTAATTGCATCATGGTCACTTTGTACCACTTTGTTCTTGTGCCAGCATTTGTCTTTTTAGTTTAAATAGTGTTCCTCCTTGGGTGTTCACTCCCTCATATAAACATTAATTATATTGCCTCTTCTTCATTTTGCTAAGGCCAAGGCATTCTGGTCTTTCACGTGACAGGCCTACCAGTCCCACAATCACTCTAGAACATGACACTATTCTCTGATGGCAATACCTGTCTCAGTATGTCTTAAGATCAGCTACGCCTTTATTCTGCTCCCATGGTATTGGTGGCTTAAACTCTACCCCATTATCAGTTAGTGTTTTTTTCCCTATTTTTTCCAAATGAAAAGGTCTCATTTCATAAGAGAAATCCCTAGTAAGAGAGTCCTAGCAAGATGTTTGCACTTATTACTGCTAAACTTCATTCTGTTTCTACCATATTATCTCTGTTATTCTCTTCTTTCTACATAACACCCCATCTCACTGGAACCCTAAGAACACCTTCCAAAGCCTGCACTCAAGAAAATGAGCAATAAAAAAATCCTGTGTTCATGTGCTATGGTTAGTAATGAGAATATTAAACTAAACCTTCCCCAGGAACCCAGGTTGAACTTCAGAGAAAATACCAGGAGAGGCTGGGGAATCTCCAACCATAGAGATATTCAGAACTCGACATGTCCCCAGGCACATGATTTAGCTTTGAAGGTGGCCTTGTTTTGGGCACAGGGTTGGACTAGAGATCCCCAGAGGTCTTTCTGACCCCTCCCTTTAAAAGAGAAACTGTCAGCCCCTTCCTCATTCACTTTACAATTATCCTAATGTCAATCTAAACCTCAGTTTAATGAGTAGTTAAGCTAACAATCTCCTATGTAGTCCCCTTCCCCAAAGATTTTACAATAGTGAAGTTGGATGAGATTACTCTAGAATATAAACTGGCTTATTAAAGAATAATATCAGGCTTCCCTTTGGTAAACCATGTTGCATTTCATAACGCATTCCATTTATGTCTATATTTTAAATTATTCTACCCTCCAAAATCAATTTTCACAGCTTACATGCTAAGGTCAACTAACAGATTTCCAGCTGCTCCAGCCACCTTTTCCCCTTTCCTAAGCATAAGCACAGATACTTCCCATGGCACATTTATCCATTTAAAAGACAGGCTAAAAATTTTTTTTCCACAGACCTGTAATTCCATGTACTCGCCCTCACATCACTTTCACCTCTCTGGATAATGACTACCTTGAGATGTTTATTTGAGGGTCTTTGCCTCCTCTAAGTTTTGCTGGTTTCAATCATTTCCCTCTCTCCTGGTCACTCCTGACCAGGCCTCCATGGCCACGTTGACACCAGAGTCCAGTTCCTTACTTTTTTCTGCACAACTGGTTTTTTTGGATGGTTGTCCAGCTGGTTTGCAGCATCACTGCCTAATACCTAGACTCAAACACTCCAGTTCATCTCTCAGTGCCCTCAGTGTCTTCAATCCCCTGCTCGCTGTGCACCATATCCAACGCAAACTCCTGAGAAATGCACAACTTTAAATATTCTAACAAGGAATTAGTGCTGGGGCTGTACCGAGATTACGCTTTATCTCTACCCCAACCTCACTAGGTCTTAAATGCTTAATGCTACTTACACGTTAGCACAAGTACTTAATATCTGGCATTCTTTTGCTACCTGTCAGCGGTCTGCATAGCATTTTCTTTTAAACTATGACCACAGAGAGTACCTTCAAGTATGTTCCTTCCAGTACATTTGGATTTTTATGCACTGCTTATTTACAAACTGTCCAAGAAGTAAGTCCGTAAGAGAAAGCACATTACCTGAATGAAAACGGTAAAGAATATCACCACAATAACAGCAGTGATGAACAATTTCTTCCTGGGAAACACAGCAGAAGGAAGCAGAAATACAAGTGAAAAACAAATAGCTCCTCGGAGGCCTCCATAGGCAATAATAAATTGGTCCTTAAAAGTGAGAGGAATTGTCCGGAACACATTAATGATCTGAGTCAGAACAAAAACACCTGAAAGAAAAAAACAAAAACAAACAAACCAGAAAAGTAAATTAAATTACAGAGATCCTCCACAATGCTAACATTTGTTTTAAAACACTTTATTTGCTTCTTACCTATATATTATTGAAGAAATGAGATATTACTCAGAAGCTTGAAAACACCATGGAAGAAAAATTTCAAATGCCTACAGAACATCATCTTAAACATATTCAGTGAGCTAACCACCTTCGGTCAGCTGGATTTAGGACCTGAAGGAACTAATTAATCCCCACAAGACACCTATCTGCTAGACTCTGCACCTCTAGAACAGCAATAATTCTCGGTGTCAGTATAGACCAAGACTCCTTTTTTTCTTTCTTTTAATAGGATTTGAGGTGCTTTTGAACCCTTTGGCTTGTCACCTCCATCAATCTGTGCTTTGAACCCTGAAAACTTCTGTTCACTTATTTGATTTTACTTGCATAGACAAAAAGGATGCAGGACTGGGGATGGAGGGAAAAGATGCCAGAGCATGCTGGTGTACTGAAGGCAAAGACTCCAAGGCTGTGGTGGAATGGAGTAAAGGTATAAAGGCAGGTAAAGATTGGGGGCCAGGAAGTAAGGGAGCAGTCAGGCTCCTTGGCTGCTTTTCAGCCTAAGGTATTGCGGGGTTGCAGATGCAGGAGGGAAAATAATCAAGATTTCTGCACTGAAGGGAGACTTGGGAGCTGGAAGTAGGGGTGCAGAGGCAGATCAGAACATGAGCTGCCTTGACACATGGAAGGGACTGAGTCATTACAGATGAAACTGGGGTGAGGGGCAGGTTTAAGACCTATGAGCCTTAATTGTTGTACAACTGTTAATTATTTTAAGCCAAATTTGCTTATTTTAAAATAAATATTTACTTAAATTCATATACTGTACTTAAGTGCATGTACTTAATGCACATATAAATACAGCAGACTGCCTCTCACTTTAGATGAGCAGGGTCAGGACAAAACTAATTTGGGGGCTCCATTTTGGGTAGAAGGTGGAAATTGACTCTGCAGTCTAAGACACATTGCCAGTACGAAAACCATTCTTATAAGCGGATGGGACTCTGTCTAATGTTTTGTATTTTCTACTTGAGAAGAGGTAAAAAGTTTCACTTGAAAAGAATACTGATACATGGACTGGTAATTGCTTACCTAGTGCCCTCCAGATTAAACAGAAAAGGAGGGTGAAGCTAACGAAGGCCCAGTTCCACTCATGGTTCTTTCCAACTGTAGACACGCCCATAAAGATGAAGATTAATGTTTCACTGACACTGCTCAGCATCTTCATGAAATACTTTATTGTTGTATAGGATTTTTGAGAAACATTTTCTTCCACATATTTATTCATGGTCATGGCACAAGCTGTAATCCTGAAAGGCAAACATTACCCTGTATTTCACTGTTTTAATGGTTTTTTTTGTCTTTCTCATAACTGCAGAATATTATTCACTTTTCCACAGTTGTCTTTAAAATACAAAAGCATAACTTATTCCATAACCAATCTCAAATATATAGGTGTGGTGAACCTACAGTTTTGGGCACAAGAGTTTTTTTCCACAGCGGGGAGTTTTCTGAGAAGACATTAGGTATGGAGTTTTGTCATAGTAAATCCACATATTCTCTGCAGATGTCACACTAACTCTGTATTTTGAATGAGGCAGAGGTGAGGAGAGCCAGGGGCAGCCCTGGAAAATGGGGTGCTGCTTCTCTTGCTGCTGAAGAACACCAGAAAGGATGTTCCTCAAAATTGCATGTCGTGGGGCAGAGCTTCCCTCAGTTCCCACTATCAGCTGTCTCACTAAACCATTCCTCTCCTCAGTGACAGTAGTCAGCTCTTCTTTCCAGGCAATCTAAGAAGCAAGGCTACAGATAATTTGTCATCCTCTGCCACTTCAGGCCACTGTTTGCTTTGCCTCTGCATAGGGCTGCAGATCTAGTCAGCACAAAATAAAATAGCCATTGCCATGCAAAAACTAGCTCCAACCCTAGGCAAACTCCAAGACTAAGAAGAAGGAAAGCTTGACTAAAACTATCGCAGAGCCCCATCTGCATTTCACAGAATCATAGAATCATTTAGGTTGGAAAAGACCTTTTAGACCACACATCCTCTGTGGCCCAAGAGTAGCATGCTGCATGTGAAGCAGAGCTCATCATGGTAACATGGGTCCCACCAGAGAAGAAAGGATGCAGATGATAAGATAAGCATGTGAGCTTCCTCCCTGCAACACTCAGTGTCTTTAGGTAATGTTTCTAGTTTGAGCATGTGATTGGGACAACAGAGGTCCTACATTTTTGACAATCCTGACAGACTGCCAATGTTCTTCACAGCTCTCCTCCTTGTTCTTATCTTACAGTTGCCCAAACCGGGTATTTGTCATAGATCCCACAAACATATGTGCCTGCATATGTCAGGAAAGAAAGTGGGAGAGGACCTGGGCCATGCATGGATTTTGTCCTGAGGACTGATGACTTGGCAGGACATACACCCGAGCCCGGAAGCTGTCAAACATTCCCAGGTTCTTCGGTTTATAGATAGCTCTGGTGGCCAGCTTCAAAAGAGTATGTAAAGAAGGGTCTCAAACCTACTTAACACTTTCACTGTCCAGAACTCACATATTCAGTGGCAAACCAGCTTTTCACAAGCCACAGGTTGCACTGATGATAGACTTACAAATATTTCCATTTATGTCATGACAGCTCTCCTGTGTATGCACTGCTTATCTGCACAAGTATAAGAAGTCTGATGCATCCCACCTACCTCCAGACAACTGTGCATGCAGTGGAGCTGGCAAGTGCAGGGGCAGCAAATGCAATGTAGCAAGAATGTAGTGGGCAGGCTGCAAAACAGCCATTTCCAGACCCACAGTTTATGGGTCTCAAAGCTGCAGCTCACTGCCCAAAGCATTAGGGCTGTCAGGTCTGCATCAAAGGCACTGCAAAACGCTACTATTTATTAGCTTTTAAAATAAATAGTTTTCATGATTATAGTCACTTAGGAAAGCCCTGCAGCCTGGGGAATGGGGAAGCATGCTCTGGACATGGTTTGTTTTTGGATCCTGAGGTAATGGAGACACTGTAAATAGATGTCTGATAAGAATCTGCCACCAGATTAATCAGGATCCTTGCAAGCTGTAACTTAAAACATCTACTATGCTTAACCACTAGACTTTAAAGGGACAGCACTCTTATTATTTTCAGACACATTTTGCGTTCATTAATTAGTGTTAACTAATTGATGAATTGGTTCAGCAGTATAACAAATAGTGCTGTACAGTATTTGTTACTCTTCAGTTAAGTAAAATTCCACATCTAATCACTGCTCACTTTATGAATCTGGTATCTTCTCAGAGTACTAATTTACATGAGAAAAAAAAACCTAACCCTGTTGAATTATCTTCAGTTTTAAAATAATATGGCAGAGTAGTGTTAGAGTTTAATATAAAATCAATTTCTTTGAATATGCAAGATTTTATGCACATTATTATAATGCATTCTTCCCAAACTAAATTTTTACTATCACCATAATCAAAACAAAAGCTTAGGTGTGTTTTATTTTACATTTCTTAACCACATACATTAATTGTGGCTTCTACTTCTGTTACCTGAGGTAGTTGCCTTGGTCAAGAATGGGGAGGAGGGGAACAGACAGTTAGTTGCAATTAATCTGCAACTTTGCGCTTCTGAAGAATAAAAGTCCTCCTGTGCAAACAGTACAGTTTCTGTCATGACTGCAATAAACTAGGCCACCAGGTTCAATCCTCAAGTTTCCTTGACCTACTAAACTTACAGTAGTTTCAATGTTCGTTCCTTTCAGCCTGCTAATTCACTGTTGAAACAAACAAACAACAAAAAAAAAAGGCACATATATGCTTAGTTCTGCTGCATCACAGCCTTTATGAGAAATTAGTAAGCAGAAAATGCAGCATTGTAATTAGAAATGGAAGCAAGCAAATAAAGTTCAGAGTCACATCTGTATGTTTTACACCCCTGATCCTGATTCAAACCTGGCTCTAATTACAGTAGAAGCTCTTTCCTCTCTTTCAGAAAAGGATTTTCTCACTGCAGCTCATCAGGACATGGTTCAGTCCCTTCACTATTTCAGCCAGGTGATCTGGTGCTGGGGTTATACAGGGATGCTTCAGGAATTGTTTGTCCTCAGAATGAGTACACAGACTTATCAGAAGAGGGACAAGCACCTTACATTCCCCTCTACTCCTCTGCCAGCGAATTCCTACTTGCACTTGGTGTATCTATCTTTATTATTTGGTAACACTGTACATTCCTGCTCATATTCTCCCCCTAAAGTATGGTACAACACGTAACCACAAGATCTTGCTGAGTATTTTTAGAAACCTGCTAATGCAGGAAGTGGGAAATCAGTAGTTTAACAGACTCATGTGGATATGGGTGAGAAAGGGGAGATCAGGCAATTATTCCCTATAGGCTGAACTATAAATGGCCACAGAAGCATATAATGAATAAACAGTCTGGGTTGTAAGGGACGCGCAAAGGTCATTTGGTTCAACTACATGCTCAAAGGAGGACTGACTTTGAAGTCAGTCCCAAGCAATCCTGATGTGAGTCACTCACTGCAGAAAACGACAGGGAACTCAATACTGATGCATGCTGTACTGTGACACAGAGCAAAATATTCTCTGCAGTTCAAAGCCCAGTGAAATGTGAAAAGCATGGAGTAGATTTACACCAAGTGGATGAAGAGATTACAGGCGCTTGGAACACTGCTAGGAGGGGGCACGCTTTACATCTCTTGACAGCTGAGACACTGTATGGCTGCAGAGAGCCCTTCCTGCTCCCCCCAAGGCATTACTGATGTATCCAGCTCTGTTAGCGGTTACAAAATACATTTAGAGTTAAAAAACATACAGGACATTTTAAAGACAACTTATTTTCTATTGCACTGTTGGAGGGAAAATAAATACTTTGTGTTTCCTTTTCAGTTTTGCACTCGCTCAGGATTACAAATGAAAACGACTAGGTTGTTAGTGCCATTGGAAGCACCAGCATGCTGTTGCAGGCACTGGCATGCAGTGGGTCCACTGACCCACCAGCTGACCCAGTGTGCCCTTTCCATTGTATCCTGGGTGAAGCATGTCCAAATCAGTATTTTCATGCACATTGCCACAATCTTTTTCCATGTACAGTTTAGCCACATGTTTTTGGTTTAGAAGCCCTTTAAGTATTTGATCATAGGATGTCAAGGACATTTGACTTAAGAAGTGGAGGAAACTAGAAACCACACAAATGCTATGAATAGAAGCTAGGGAAAGAGACGGCATATTTATGAACTTGGTCAAAGTGGATGCATATGCTGCTTTATTTAGACTTGTATCAGAGAAAGAAACCCATGCAGTCTTTACGTATATTAAAGTACTAACCCCTCTTGGTTCATGGCATAGCTCTATTTTTATACCACTGAAATCATCAGCTGTAAATGGCCAGTAAATTGCTTCCCAGTCCCAGCAAACCTTATACTGGCACATCTATGATACCAAACCTCTCACTCGCTTTCCTAAAAGATGATCATCAGATAAGGTATTAACAGTATTAGTGATACTCAGAAGTAACATCTGAGTTTTCATAAAAAGCTGTGCTCCTAATTCCCGAATACTCCTATTTGCCACTAGAACAATACAAAATCATTGAAGAAGGTTGGCCTTTAAAAATATTACTTGGAATCAGAGCAAATCATTTAAGTATATCAAATGTCATAAAGGCTCTTTCTAAAGTTGAGGTTGTTACAGTATAAACAGCATCAAGCTAGAGGCTGTGTTCTCTCTTGACTGAAGCCCAGGAGTGAAAAAACAGGAGTGAAAACATTTTTATCTGTTGGAAGTGGGAAGAATAATATTGTTTTATACATAATGATGTGTAGAGACAGCATTGGAACACACAGGCGCACGTACCAAGATACTAAACTAAAGGGTTATATCACCATAGGACTAGACTCTGGAAATTTTACATTCACTCAATCCTTACTGTGCTTGTAATCCAGCAGGAGTTTGCCTTAATGATATATGTATTGTCTTCATTGAATGGTACTCAGTAGATGCTCACATGACTAAGTGTTAAGATGTAGTTTCACAATATGTAGTTTCACAATGGCATCAGAAGTGAAGCCAGTTCACAAAGTTCCCAACAACCACTCCCACTCCCTCCCAGTCATCGCTGCCCCTACATCACTGTGGGCTACCCCTCAGCCATGCCCTTATGACTAGTTGTAGGGTCACATGAGGACACAGGTCACCAAACTGATTTAAGAATAATTCCACTGAAAATACAAGGGATTATTTTTAACTTGGAGCATTTCAAAGATACGGTTTATGGTGTGATGCCATGACCAGCTTTAGTGACACAGCTGGTGTGGTGGCAAGCCAAGAAAATGGGATGGAAGCGGGAGGGGACAGGCCGGAAATCCTCAAGCCAGCATCACTGCTATGCATAGTGGAATGATGCCATATGGCAAAGTTTGCAAAACCTGGACCATTCTGCAATTTCCTTTGACATTCTTACTTGAGTACTATTAGTACTGAAGTTCGGGGTACTTACGCCATGATGCCTGAGAGATGAAACATTTCAGCTGTTATGTATGACAAGTAACTGTACAGGAAGACAAAGAGTGGCTCAATCACTCGGATTTTATGGGTGAAACGGGTGGTAAAGGCTGCTACAAATCCCAAAAGGATTCCAATCAATACTCCACCGATCCCCACTATAAAGAAGTTAGCAATCCCAGCGAATATGTCAATAACCTTAATTGTGTGCATCTGGCAGAAAGACTTGAACAAATTGTACAGGACCTATGAGGAAAAAAAAAGCACATTATGTTTCTGAACTTTTACATTCCTCTGCTTCAATGTTGAATTTTGAATTTTTCTGTCTATCTTGAGCTCACTTTTAAGATAGGCTGTTGTTTACCTCTGGCATATTACTTGTCCACTACAGATATCAGGGAGATACAGAATCATAGAATCATAGAATAGTTAGGGTTGGAAAGGACCTTAAGATCATCTAGTTCCAAGCCCCCTGCCATGGGCAGGGACACCTCCCATCAAACCATGTCACCCAAGGCTCTGTCCACAAAGAAGAGTAAATATAATTATTTCCATTTTTTGCAAATGGGACAGGTTTCTTAACCTGTGCCATTCTGCAGGCCAGGAGCCTAGATCTATCTAATCTTTCTTTAAATCCATTTATTTGCAGAGCTTCTAATTTCTCCACAAATGGCCATTTCAGATTTTCTCCAGATAAAAATAAAATTTAAAAAAAGGAAAAAATACAGTTCCATAATCAGTGAAAAATCAAGAAATCAAGTTCTTTCCAAATTATTCTGATCCACATAAGATATTGAGAGCTGCAGAACTTAATTGAACCATACAGATTCATCTGGCATGGGGTGAGGTAGAGAGATGATGGACAGTGACCACCCCAAGGAGTACAAGAAACATGAAACAAGAAACAAGGCATCCATGAAGTACTCTTTCTCTAATTAATTTCTTATTAATTAACTAATTCCTAATTAACCACTAGGAATCCAATAGTTCAAAGACTTTTTGAACTTCAGATTACTTCTAGAGATTGGGATTTAGTTCCTATTAGAAGACCTGTTATTGTGTGTTTCCCCAGATTAATTTTCGAAGTGTTTGTAACCATCCTCCAAAATAGAGTCCATAGGATTACCGTATTTTCTTAGCCAGACAGCCTTTATGGTTTACACAGGAAACAGAATGATGTGAAGTCCACATTTCTCTAATATCAAGTATTTCAGTTACTACAAAACAGACAATGGAATCACTTACTCTTAAAGAAACCTTAAAGGGTCTCCCCATCTGCAGACTTATTTGGGAGATTTAAGCATTGCCTGGTGCTGCATGTATGCTCCTAGCCATGAGATAATGTGAGGGCTACGTAGGTCACTTGTACAGATTTAAGCTTGGTCGCAGGCACTCGTTCATGTCACAGTGGGTTCACAGGCTAAGCCACTGTGGTCACAATAAACACTTTAAACATCTTAGACAGCTTGCAGGAGCTAAACCTCCACTTTCTGGACTTCTTAGTAAACCTAATAAGTTACTTTATCAGAAATGGCATTTGAGAGAACAATGTTTTATCAGTACTTGCATTGTGGGAACAATGTAGGTGTTTGAATAGTCACTGCTAAGGATTTGTCATGTTTTCGGTCTTGTTCTCTCTCACGTGACAGAAAGTAAGTTGTGCGGCTCTTCTTGGCCAAAATTGGTCTTACAGAGGTAAAAGTTCTCACTACAGACTACTGCAAAGGCATGGCCTATCATGGGTCCTTTGGGATAAGTGAAGGGAAGGAACTGAAAGAGAAAAGAAAAAATATACTCCAGAGCAAGCATGGAAAAAGGTTAAATCAAGGGCAGCATGGCCACCAGTCATTTTCATTACAAAGCAACAAACAGGACAAGAGCAGGAGCATGAACTATTTAATTGATAATGATGCCCTCAGGAAAGTGCAGCTGGGCGTAGGTAGCGTCCTTTTTCACCTGCACAAACCCCTTCATCTTGCTGCTCTGAGGCAGACTCACAGTCTTTTTGCCCTGCTCCTTCTTACTATGTCCTGTGCAGGACAGGAAAGTAATGTCATAGGCTATGCTGTTTTTCCACCTTGCTTTGCTTTGTGGGCCTTATGGATTTGCATTAAGCATCCCAGAATTAAACCTACTGGGAACAGGTGTGGCTTTGTTGGTCACTTTACAAGGACCTCTCAGTCCACAGACTCCCAGGATGCCTTGAATCATAGACTAAATACTGTTGAGTTTCATTGTTTGCAACGAGAGGAGTTCCCCTGAGTTACTTGCTGAAACTTGGGACCACCCCAGAGTTATGCTGTTCTTCAACACATCTACAGAATTTGACCTGGCAGAATACTTCCTTGGTATGCATCATGGAAGATTATTATTTTCTTTAAGTGGAGTTTTAAGCAGCCTTTTTTATATTTTAAAAAGTAACTATATAAATATATATAAAGGCAAGTCTTCAAAATAAGGCCACTAAGAGCTGCTTGTAAAGAAGCGTATAATTTTGATCTACTCAAGCAATAGCCTTTCTATAACATCACTTCAACCTCACAGCAAAGTATTCACCCTGCGAACAGAATGGAATCTGTTGTGTCCACATCCAGACATCTCCATAAATCTCAAATCTGCTGTCGTAAATTATTTGAAAGAAGAAAAGCAATGTTCTCTTTTGTACCTTGGATCAAAACCAGTTTGCCATGATAGAAGCAGCAGCTAAGGCTATGGAACGTCATGAACATGATTTTGATCATGTTCCTATTGTTCTTTATTTACACTGCTGTAAATGAGATAAAAATCAGGTTCGCTTCCCTTTTACTCTATGGCAGTTCAGTTTTACAGCCCTCTCTAAACTTTCAGGTGAGTTAACATCAACTCTGGTCACAATTTGAAGTGCATTTGTCCTGAGAACGTTGGGGTTTTTTCCAGGCTCAAGATTTGCACTTACTCATCATCCTTCAGCTGAACTCACTGAAGGCCACACCAAGAAGTATTAGTCAACAATCACTTTTTAATCTTGTCTCACACTATCTCTGCTCTACCTAGACACTAACTGCTTATTTTCGTCAGCTCTCGGATATTAGTTTTTCATTTTGAAATTACTTTAAAGCACTCTAAAATAATGTTTTCAGCAGAGGCAGAATACAGTGCTCTGCTGTAATGTTTTCTAACACGGGAATAATATTATTGTAATTACACTGGCTCCTTCTTTGTGATTTTAAACCTAGAACTGGAATTTGAACTGATAACACTCCACTTCAAAATATGATCTTGCCATTTAATATCACTGACCCAGTCTTTCGCTAACACACCAACTCTGAACATGAAGCCAACTAGCAAGCATTGTCCTCAGCTGAATTCAAGCTCCAAAATTCCATCAGTGGGGAATAAGGATCATTCAAATGCACAGGCTTATCACAAAAACTACCAGGCATGAAAGACCACATGAGAAACACAGAAGAGCTGAGATTCCTAAGAAAACACGCCTCGCTTTGCACCTAAAATGCAGAAGTGGTAGTATGTTTTCTGAAAAGAGAAAGCATAGATGACACTGCTATTCTAGTAAAAGCTTTTATTAGGAGCAGCCAGGCAGTGCAAGCAGATAGGAGGAAGAAGGGCTTAAAGTATTTTGAAAGCATGTTTACTAAAGCCACTGTTCTGCACTGCCCATCTGTTCAGCCCCTGGGTTTTTTGATACTGCAGGGGCTGTAGGCATTAGGCAGCTTCTGTGGATGGCCCGCCCGCATTCATCTCTGCTCCTGCTTTGCCTCTGCACGCCACTGGAGCCACCTGCCACGGCAGGTGAAATTCAAGGGCTCCAGCAGATGAAAGCTGGAAGGTTCTGCACTCTTCCTTCTAGCTGGTTTTATCAGCTGTCCCAGTAACACAACAAGGGCAAATAAAGAGACAGTATTTACAAAACATCATCTCCTTTGAGCAGATAGCTGAGTAACTCTGGCAGCAAGGACTGGTCTGGCAGCACTGCTATGGGCATGGGGTTCCAGGTCTTTTAAGGACACCCCATGGGCAATCTGTGTGACGGCCTGGATCATGTTCTGAGTATAATCACATGATCGCAGGTGTGCAAAATCATAACAAGGAACCATTAGCAGACCACTGCTTAGCATGTAGAAATCACTTGATCTTCTGCCAAGTGCTACCTTTAAGCGATAGCTAGGAAGTAAGACCAAAGGTACTCTAAATTCCTTTCACTCCCTCGTGAACATATGTATGGCCAGTGCATTACTGGGCTGGCTCTACAGACTCCTCAGAGTACCACCCCTGTGCTAGGGCATCTGGGCAAGCGTGCCATCAGAAAGGACTACCTCCAAAGAAGGCAGTAATGACACCTACAGGAAAGCCATGCATCATGATTATTAAATTGCTATGCCAGCACCCATAAAAATGGTGTTTTGTAGTAATTTGCCATTGAATTATGGCATGCATGAATAATTCCATCATCAAGATTCAGTGTTTTCCTAGCAAATCCTGCTGGATTAACTGCTGCTCCAGTGGAAAGGTGACTGATTTTTGCAATTGGAAAAAAGTTATTTTGGTTGGAAAAATACACACATGCACACAAAAAACAAAACAAAACAAAACAAAACCCAAAACAGTTTTACATTCACATAAAAACAGACCTTCTTCCCCCAGAAAAACGTGTATGTAGAGCTCCACCGCAGAAGTGGCCATTAGGAGTGAGAAGACAAGGCATGGCTGAACTGATAAGCATTCTGAAACCTGGTATTTACATTCACTAATTTTCAGGACTGGCTTAAGTACCAGGTAGTTTCAGCTGTAAGCCAGAGAGAAAAGCTAGGCTTTAAGGCAAGCCCATAAGAGAGAAGATGATTCAGATGACTGGATAGCAAGAGAAACAGGTATAACATGAAGCCTAAGTGAAAAAAAAACAGTACTCACAACAAACAGTACTCCCATGGGCAAACAAGAAATGGTCAGTACAAAGGCTCAAATTAAAGGATGAGATACACGTGTCAAGCACATGAGGCAAAGTCCTAGAAAGAGGGAAAACTGAAGGACAACAGTGCATAGAACGGAACAGGGTTAAGAAGTGAGTGCCAGAGACAGAGAAGATGCGGACCCAGTTAATAAATCTTTCTGATCCTTCTAGCATATGAAAAACTGAATCTCCATGTCCCACAAAACAGGAAGCATGCCAGGACACAGCTGTCATGGGCAGGTTTTCAAGTAAGGCATGGATAAATGGGAGTAATGTCTGAGACATGTTGTCATCAGGTACAAATAAGGGGCACTGGGGTGTTAATGGAATGTGAAGATTGATGCCCATAGGTCAGAACCACAAACCAAGTTCAGCTAGTTAATGATTAGAAATTACTGCTTCCAGATGGCCGTCCTATCTCATCTATAGCCTGTGAGGAACATATTGGTAGTCTCAGGGTACTTCCAACTGGATGGGCAGATGCAAAACTGTGTCCTGCGTTATCTCAATGATTTGCCCACTCTCCTGTGAACATGCTGGGACACCCCACATTGTGCCTTTTCCCTCTATTGTCCAAAGACATTTCTGCAGTTGAGGAACACCTCCAGTTTCACTTTAGAGAAATAACAGAATTCAAAGATACAGAAACTAAAGAGATCAGGTAGTAAAATCTGTAGAGTAAATATGTTACCGTTACACATTACTCTGGTGTAGTAAGATTACCATACTTTCTAAATCTGAAGTTTAGAGAATTACATAAATACATTAGCACTCCTTGACTTCGGTCTATTGGCAAACTGTAATAACCAGATACAAAGAGATATAGTGGAGTGGCATGCAAACAATCATTTATCATTTTTATCAACTAATCATTTATCAAGTAACTTACCACAGTGATAGCATCATTCAGCAAAGACTCTCCAAACACCAGGATGTAAAGCTGCTCATTGACATGAATATTTTCAAAAACGGCTAACACCGCCACAGGATCCACAGCTGAAATGAGGCTGCCAAAGAGCAAATTCTGCAGCAGTGTGATATCAGTCAAACCAAATGCACTGATCTGGCAAATTCCATAAAGTGACATCCCAATGCCGATGGCATTCCAGAGCGTGCCCACCACAGCATACCAGAATATGGTACCAAAGTTCTCAAAGAAAAGACGAGTTGGCATAAAATATCCAGCATCAAGTACAATGGGTGGTAAAAGATACAAGAAAAAAACATCACTGTTCATTACAGGTGGGGACTTCTCCTCTGCTCCAAAAATAATCCCACCAAGAAGCAATCCAACCAGAATAAGGAGACAGCTTTCAGGTACAATTGAGGGCAACTTGTGATAAAGATGAAAGCCTTCAAAGGAAATTCAAACACAAGAAAGTGAAATGGTTATTTATACAGAATCCAAAAGATTATTCTGGATTCTGCTACCTTAGCTTCTATCGTAAGCAAGCACCAATCACAGAGCAATTTCATTTTAATTGCAAAGACTGAACTGGACAGCCACAACAGGTCAAGGCAAATCTGTTGGCTAGGGTAGTTAATTCAGTTAATTTGGTGGAGAGACAATTTAGTAGATAAACGTTCCCGTTTATTAGCTAAGCTGGTGGCAGCAACTCTGCACAAGTGTTCTGTTTGTGGAAGTGTGGGTATTTTGTAATGTGGAATCCTCCAGAAACACAATCCAAACACTTTTCTAGGGCAAACTACATCTAGATAGAGGAAAAAAATACTCATGCTAACCACCCCTTCCTCCATGCGCAGCTTCACAAAGGAGTTTAAAACTACATTCATTTCATTTTTAGAAGTCTTTTAGAGTCTCAAAGCTAGGGAGGGGAACTAGTACATGTGACCTGCACCCAGTCACCCATGGTCACTTCACCAGCCACCATGAGGAAGCATTTACAGACACAATTATTGTTATTTTAGAGGCGTCTCCAAATTAATTTCACAAGCAGCAGCATGTTTTCCATAAAGTGACAAAAAGATGTAGCCTATGTTATTATGCTTATTCTTCTGTATTATATTCATTCTAGAAGTGTCAGGAGTCTCTCATAAAAATCTGTGCAAAGTACTGAAAAAAATGAATTGAATAAAGGTTCTGAATGAGGACTTAGTGGTTGAATGTTCCTTAGCCTACTAAAATTCTCAAAGATATGCAGTTTTGACTTAAAGATTCTCGTTACTTGCAAAAGTTGGCTGTTGTAAAAATAATTTTGGTAATGAATGGGGTAAGTTTTGAAGGAACTTACTCTGGACAATCTAATGGAATGATGAACCTTATGCACCAAGGTCACATTCCAGCTCTTGGCGATGCCAATCTTTTCCAGGCTCCTCCTTATCTATATTTGGCCCACATAATTATATAGAAAACTATACACACCCACAAGATCCCACAGTTCCTGCCTAACTAAAAAGCATTTAAATCATTTTAAATGAGAGCTGCATGGAAACACTGGGTGTGGTAATAACGGGCATCTATTTCAGTAAAACTATTTCAGTAAAAATCACACCTGTCATGGAAACAGTTAAACCAGTTTAAGTTTGGTATAGTTCACATCTAATTTCCCAATTTCAGGCTTCTGTATCTTGTAACACCTATTTTGTTAATTCTCCTTTCATCACAGATTTTTTCCAAGTAAAAGAAAGTCTGAACTCAGCCAAAACAAATGGCTAGGAAGGACCAAGGGGAAAGCTGTTTTAATCTATGTTTTTTTAACTTGTGTATTCTATAACTATTAAAGCTATTTTAAAAAGTAAGCAGTTCAAGCTGCATTTCTTTCCTTTCTGGTTGATACAGACTGCTTTTCAATATTTAGAAACATGGCCTATGTGACTCATTGAAAGCATTGCCAAATTGTCATTCTTCGAAACCGGAACCACCAATATGATATTGGCAGAACAGGCAGTGACCCTGGAAATACAAGAATTTGAGTTGAAGACTTGACTCTTCACCTTTCAGCCACTTCCACATAAAAATTTTATAGTTTCTCTTAGTTTCTGCAGTGGCAGGATGCCAAAATTTCCAATACAGTGACTGAAGTTTCCCCCAAGTAAACAGATTTTGACAGAAGTGTTTTAAGCCCTTCAAAATACCTTAAATCATTTTCTCCATAAAAACTGAAGAGGAGGAGATTTTTGTAAAAGCAGCTTTTAATGTAAGCAAACACTGTCCCATCCAGCTGGAACACAATGGCAATGAAATGTCTATTGAGAATATAAAAGTAAAAATCTTTTTCTTTTCTTCTTTACAAGTCACCCTTTGAAAAGTTCATACCCTCTCAGAACTTTTGTGACTCCACCTCATCTTTAAAGCTAATGGAAAGGCTCCCACTAACTTAAAGGTGCTTTTTATCCATGCAAGCAGCACTAAAACTCCTGAAAGACTGCCTGCCTCCACACAAAGCATTCAGAGGTGATGAGGGAGAGGCTGTGGTTTCCCATTTAAGGGCAGAGAGCTGGATTTAGAATCCAGTGCACATCCATCAGACTCAGGTGCCCTGCAAGATGAGGGACATCTTCCCTGCTCTGAAAGATGTACAGCCACATGTTCACAAGCGCCCTAGGAGCAGCCACATGGTCACAAGCACCTAGGTCACAAGCACCTGCAGTACATGAAAACTCAGACTTCTATGCTGAACCCAGGACTACAACTACTTTCCCCTCTTCTGACCCTGTTCTGGGGCTCCTGACCATTCAGTGACCCAGCTTCAACAGCATGGAAGATGTTTACCCTCAGGCCTTTGGGCAGAAGACAATCTGCCTAAAATGCAAGTTCTATATTCTTCAAGCTAAAAGTCTGCAGAGTCCTGGTATACTACTTCTTGGGTGAAATCCAGTGCTCTCTGATGCTGGAAATGCCACTCAGATCTGTGCTTCTGATTACAAGGGAGTTTTCTAAGGAGCCTCTGAACAGCTTATGCCATTTTTAAGGAGAGAAGTGTTGGAAGGATATCAGCTCAGTTCCCAGAAGGAACACTTCTAATTGTGCATTTGTGATTAAATGTAAAACTGATGGGAATCTGGATCTGCTATACCAGTTAGCACAAGAATTAAGCAAAACTGGGAGGTAAATAGACTAGTCTCACTGCCTAGACACTGCAGCATACTTAGGGTGCACTGGGTCCCACTTAACACACTCATGGAGTAACATACCATCTATACTGTATCAACACATAAGATAATAAGTAGACGTAGCCAGGAAACAACAAGGTTGTTCAAGGCAATTTCTTGAAAATTGATTTCAAAATGTGCCCGTGTTCTATGCTGGAATAAAAAGCACCATGTTTCTAATGTCTTCGCGAAAATGTACCTTGTCAAAATGTTCAAGTTCTGCTTGCCAGCTTCAGGTTTTCCTTTCTCATGCTGTCTTTCTTGCTCCCTCTAAACCTAGCCTACAATGACACAATCACAGCCAGAGTCTGAGAAACCTCTTAGGTAAACCCACTATAAAAATTAGGAAATGCTAAAACATTTCAGCTAAAGTAAAACTGCCCTTCTGCAAAAACACATTTGTTCAAAAAGAGTCTTCAGGCAATAAGCAAGTTCTGCGATAATGGTTTTTTTTTGGGATCCTTCACGCACTGTGAGGGCTGTTACTAAATGTGACCCTATCTTCTGGGCTCCTTGCAGCTGAAAAGACCTTAGGGCTCCACTCATAAAGGTTTGCTACTTGGCAGTGCCAAGCGTAAGCGTTCAGTGCCTAGCCCCAGAAAGGAATTTGCGATGCCAGATTAAGCACCAAAGTTTCCTGGGCAGTGCATGAGTCTCGAGGTAGATTTCATGCTGCTTGGCATGAGGGGCGAGATGCCAGTGCTGCCCAGCAGGAAAAGCTGGGGAAAGGAATGCACTGGAGAGCCTCCTCTCTCACAGGGCCTCTCTCTTGGGTCTATAGGCAGTGAGATGGGCTGGAAAATCCCCCTCCATCCCTCTGAACTGAGACACACGGCCCACTCCTTGTAACAGTAGGAGGTGGCAGAGATGACATTTCTGTATCTATCTTGGTGGTTAGAGAGCTGCCCATCAGGGCTACCTGCAGTACAAACCAAAGCACAAGCGAGTAAAAAATTGATGCTGTAGGAATGTGGCTTAGGAGCGACAAGTCTGTCCTGGGAAAGTTTACCTGATGCACTCACTGGATAAGGAATCACAGACAGAGCTCCAGGAGAAAGAACTGGATGTTCCTAATTCCAGTCCCGGAGTTAGGGTGCCTGCAGATGGGTGTGGCAAAGCCGAGCACTGCCACACCTAGGGCCTCTCCTGGATCCAGCCCTCATTGGTTAGCGCATGCACACTTCTAGCAGCATGCCCTAGATTAGCCACATTAGCTGTAGTTTGGTACAACTGAAGGGATTTAAACATTATATGCACTTTTTCCTCATCTGTGCTGTTTGCTTGTTTAAACTGCATTGCAGCCAGATCAGAAAATTAAAGTTGTCAAGTAACTTCTTTTTTTTTTTTTTTTTACTTTTTAGATGCCTATGCACTTATGAAATATCGTAATAGTTAGAAAATACAGTCCTACAGAAAATTATATACTATTGTGTATGTCTGTGTGTCTACACGTTTCAAATGGCTTCCCTGTAATCTTAAATAAAATAGATTTTTTTCACTAGTCTTAGCTTATTCAAATGTTCTTACTGCATCCATGCTCAGAAGCCAGAGCAATGTTACAATACTCAGCTGGTTAACTTCTTTAACAAACTCTGTATTTTCTGGCTACTGGAGTCCATAATATACTTGAGTATATGATATTCTGATTTGCAAATGCCTAAATACATACTCAGGACTAAGCATGCATCTTCAATGTGTTATAATACATGTATCAAGATACATGTACCCTTAATGGGAGCAACATACAACATTTCTGCAGAAAGTAATAAAGCCATAGCATGCTGTTTGGATAGAGCATCAGGCCCCCAAATACAGCACCAGCCTTGACAGGAGGTTAGTACAAATCTTTCTTCCTGCAGACTCCTAACTACCTGATCACTAACCAGAATGTGACACAGTCTATTTAACTATCACTATCATCAGAAGTCAAGGTTGCATGTTTTATGAAATTGTTTTACCAGAATAAGTATGATCATAATTTTTTATGGAACTCTACTCTCCACTGCAAAATCAGAGTCCTGAATCAAACAACTGTAGTATGAGTAAACCTTTTTTGTTGCTGTTGCTCCCATGCCTTTATTTCTTACCTTAAGATTACCTTCTAGGTAAGATACAAAGTACACCACTTACAGAGATGTGCCAATTTTTAAATAGCTCTCTAGTACGCCATTACCTGCCATTCTTTAGATAATTACATTGTACGTATGTTTCTGCTTGGAACATAGAAAGCTAATTGAAAACATTATATATAAGCTGCACAAAACACAGTGAAACTATGCAATACAAATATTTTCCACATGAGGGAAGAGGTGGCCTTCCTTACTCATGCAGTGCTTTTTTGTCTTTTTCGGGACATAAGTCAATGGTGGGAAAGTAGGACAGGGAGACTTACTCTAACCCCATAAAAATTTGCTTTGCATCGATCTGCTTCCTCTGTTCTTAAAGTATTATTATATCCGGCGTTATTTTAAGAAAAAGAAGACAGTGCTCAAATGACAGCTCAAGGAAAAGGCAGAGGTGCACGGGGTGAGCGCTGGGGTGTAGAGTCTTCTATAGCCCGGGGTTTACGCCTTGCCGCAAAGGGCTGGAGGGAATCTCTTTTCTCCACCGCGCGTTCCCTAACCGAGAAAACCCGGTTTCCTACCAGCCAAATCACGCCCGGGCATCCCGCCCCACGCAGAGCATCACACTCCGGCCCCGGACCGTACCGGACCGGCTGCCGCTGCCGGCCGGGGAGGGCAAAGGAAAGCAGGGAGAGGGGGAAAGAAGGAGAGTCGCCTGACGGCCACGCTCACCGATCTTGGCGAGCGAGGCCAGCAGGATCCAGAGCGTGATTTCGAAGGGAATTTGCACGTGGGGGTAGTCCAGGGTGAAGACGTGGAGCCTCGTCTCCTCGAAAGTGGTGCCGCTGGGGCTCGGCGGGGTGCCGGTGCCCATTGCCGAGGCGCCGGGCAGATGGCTCTCCGAGGTGGCCCGCGCCTCTGCCGCCCCGGCCGCCAGCACCGCTAGCACCGGCACCAGCGCCAGCGCCGGCGGCCGAGGCGCGGCAGGGCACGGGGGGCCGCCGCGGCTGCCCATGGCCTCCCCGCTCCCGGGACCGGCGCGCAGCTGCCCTACGGCCCCGCGCCGGCAGCCGCCACCATCCCGCCGCCGCGGGCACCTGTCGCCGCCGCGGCCCTGCCGGCTCCGCCTCCTCCCCGGTGACTGGGCGAGGCCGGGCCCGGCGCCGCCGGCCGCCAGCGGCGTCCCGCTCCCCCCGGGGCCGCCCCCGCGGGGCAAAGCCGCGGACCGGCCCCGCCACCGCCCCTGCAGTCCGCGGCCGCTGTCGGAGGCCGCGGGGGCGCCGGGCGCGGGCCGGGTCCCAGCCGCAGGCAGGTGCTCAGGCCGCGTGAGGGCCAGCGCCGAGGAGTGCTCTGGCACCCAGGCACCGGCTCCTAAAACCCGGTACATGCGGAGAGGGATGGGTCTGAGAATTGCAGGCACTGCCCGAGCGTACTCCTGCCTCTACAAAGTGCCTTGAAAGAGATTTATTTGTGTGCAGTCATATAAACACACATACTTATATATAGATATGTGTTCATATAAACCAATGCAGAGAGTTAACACACTCTGTGTGATATGTACACGCCTGTATATGCATGTGCATACGTGCTTATGTAGTCTCTATATTTATCTAAAAGTAGCTTAGATATAGTCTCTATATACGGAGATATGTGTATGTATATTAGATAACTATTAGATATACAGTCTCTTTTACATATGTCGACATAGACAATATGGGCATGTATGTGTGTGTGTATATATATATATATATATATACACCTGTGTCTGAATGTGTGTATATATACATACAGATCTGTAGATGTATTTTAGTTAAGATTTTAATAAAGAAGTTTTACATACTTTTACACATGTATAGACATACGTATGTATATAGATGTAGATGCAGATATAGATGTATGTATATAGATGTAGATGCAGATATAGGTGTAGATGTTGCCATTACCAAATACAGGAAAAGTGCTGCTACCAAATATATGAAAGACAATATTCTGTTCCCACTAATTAGTTAAAGTATAGCTATATATTTAATATATAAATATATAGAGTTAATGTTTGGAGCTAAACAAGTTAACTTCTGTTAATTTTGAGAGTGAAAAGAACTAACTGTATACATACATGTATATAGGTTTATATATATGTATATACATGCTATACAATATCTTATATGATGATGGCTTGACTTTGCAAATGAAGATTTGGGAAGGGCTTTACCCATGCTTAATATCTTATATACTGTATAATAGACGATACATAATACATCCTATTTTATGTAATATAGTACTACATAATATATAGTATATGCATATATGTTACCCATATATTGCCCCTATCAAACACGTGATAGGCACAATCCTGTTCATATTAATTACAAGATTTACATTCTGTTAATTCAGAATTAAAATAGCACACTGTATAAACGTATATGTGTTCATACATATATTCTCCTGTGTGCATATATAAATACATTACTAATAAAGTATTTACATGGGGGGGCGGGGTGTGTTGCCAATATTGAACATGTGATTGGCAGAATCCTGTTCCTGAAGGCTCTGGGTTCTGTTTCCGTCAGATACTGCTGAGCACCAGCTTTCTGTATTTCCTGGAAGAGTGGAATCTCACCCACGATTTACTCGTGACTTCACTACTCATGAGTAAGACAGTATTCCAAACCTCAAACTCATAAAATCTTTATAGCACATCATTCTGCGTGCCTCTATAGCGAAGCATGTCTTTCTTGACATCAAATAAACCTAAAGCAGGTAGTAGGAGCTCTCCCTTTTTCCCCAAATGGCAAAAAGTAACCAGTGGCTACAGTTTCTGTAGGGAATTAAAATTAAAGCTCAGAACCAAGTAGATAACATCTATAGCTGTCATTTACCTCTCCCCCTCCCTCCCAAGCCTGAAAATAGGGCACTAAGCCTATAGTTTTAAGGACAAATTTTAAAACATGACAGCAATAAAAGGTTTTTCTTTTTTTCATCTACAAGTCAGCCAGAAAAACACATTTGAATATCAAACCAGTGTCTATACCATCTAACCCTCTACCTGCATGTGATAGCTTCACAGGTCCTTTTGTTTGTTATATTAGAGTCTCTGAAATAAGAGAAACAGATAAATATTGCAAATTCTGAGGATATTTCCTTCATATGGAAAGAAAATATGAAAAGAAAATGTTCTTTCTTTCCTGAATCTCCTGGTCCTGGTCAGAAGCCCATCCATAAGAAGAGAGGTGTAAGCCTTCCATGAAGGACACATCATTATCTCTCACATGCAAGTCAGACTGTAACTCATAAATTTAAATCAGTCTAAAATCATAACATCTGTAATTGTATTTGCATGTCTCATTTTATGATTTTCCTGCAGATGAAAAAAGCCATTTTGAAAAATACAGTTATCAAAGTGTCAATACCTGTTCTCCTAAAAGCAGTGTTTATAGATCCTCCCTAGTTATCTGCCTGCAGGATATTGCACTGGACTGAGAATTATCTTCAATAATGCCAATGAAAAAACATCGGCAAGAGAAAGCTGGCTGAGGTTCTTGTAAATATTGTTATTCATATACTGGGCCATTGACCTTTTTCTCTGATATCACCTCATAATCCCTCTCTGTGCTGGGATTCATATCCCCATTAATAGTCACCGCAGAAATAGGTTGTAAAGCAGGGAACTGGACCACCATCTCATAGCCCCACTGGCTGCCTGAGCACCCTCTGGAAACTGAACAAGTGGCTGGGGATTTTCAGTTTGCCACAGTAGGGGAAGGAAGACTTTGGGTGAGAAAGTGCTGAGGCGAGCAAAAGTGGAGGAAGGTCCCTTCTCATGGAAAATGTTCTTCATGGCTGTCCTTTTCATTGTAGGCAGTGAGGGATGACGGAGCCTGGCTGCTGCATACTGGCAGAGACAGAGCAATGCTTTGGCACCCAGGTCGTGCCTTTACAGTCACAGAGTTTCTGCCAGACAGAGGAATATGCATCCTTCATTGGGGCACCATCCACATATTTGCCATTATTTGTCCTCTTACTTTTCTCCTCTCCAAAACTTTTAAAAGAGCACATGCAACAGAAATCCTACTATCTCTGACACTGCTGTGGGTCAGGGAGCTAAGCTAACTTTTTTAATAACAGTATGAAAATAAGAAGTTAGTAAATGGGAAAAAAAAAAAAAAAGATGAAAAGACATCATTAATCCTGAGGCTGGTAACTTCCATGCCAGTAATAAAAAGGGAAATAATACACTGACACACACCCAAAAAAACTGTGAAACTGAAGAAATCTGGAGTTGAGATTAATTACTTGAGTTGATACCGTCTATTCTTATACCAAAATAATCTATTTATGGATGGAGTGGATAGATGAGAATGTCAAACTTTTGAGTAGGAATTGCTGAACCCAGGACAACAGGATAGCATGATGCAGCTGGGCAGTGGACCATGTTTGACTTTGGAGCTTGTTGAAATAGATGCAGTGAAGCTCAGTACAGTATAATGTGCCAAAGGTGTCATGGAGTTTCTCTTCATATTTGCAGCATGTACTGGTTTTCATTACCACCAGCCCTGTGCAGCTGATCCCACAGATCCTGAAGGGTTTCGGAAGGGTGGAAAGTCTTTAAATCTGGGCAGACATTTGCCTGAGACAGCAGAGCAGGGTATGATATTCCCTTTATCTCTGCTTCACCCAGTCTGTATGAGACAGCAGCAAGAGCTTCACTTCTCTCCAGCATCCCTTGCACTGCGCCCAGCCCTGCTGGTATCTGCACAAGCAGCAGGTCCTGCTGAGGCCGTGACCAGGGATGTTGCCATAAGGAGAAAAATATTCCTCAGTGTCAAAGCTGCCTGGGGAGGGGAGGGAGAGGGGGGGGTGTCTTTTCAGCCACGGAGAACGACTGAGGAGACGTGAAGGTGTGTCCCTGGCGCCATGGTGTCTCGTCATGGCTCTGCCCCTGACAGCTCAATGCATCTGCTCCCACTTCAGAACAATTTTCTGTCGGGTCACTCCGCACCATTTCAATGATAGCACAAACAGAAAGCACGTACACTGCACTTGCTTGATTACAACTGATCCATAGAGGACCTTCCCACAATGCCCCCACCGATGCCTCATTGCCCGCACTGTGCTGTGCCGTCTGCACCAGGGCGTAATTTCATCTCTTTCATTCTGCTCACAGGCATCATCTGTTATACCAGATACAGTGCTAACAGCATTTCACGTGACAAAGTGCATGCTATTTCGTACATCAAGATGGTAACTCACATAATTCAGTTCATTTACCTTTTAATCCATTTATTGATTACTACTGGAAATTACTACCAGAGCAAGGAACTGCTCAGGCTACCCACAGTGCAGTGTTTGGTGAAGAAACCATCAGCCGTCATACCACACAGGTTTGCAGTAGCTCAGGTGGTTCATACAGGTGTAAAGACAATTTAATTTTGCTGTAGTAAGCATTGGGATGTCATTTGGGTTACAGAGTTGTACATAATATGTTATTATTAATCCAGCTTTATCTAAATAATATTTATATATATCTATATTTTATCATAGAATCATAGAATCATAGAATCGTTAGGGTTGGAAAGGACCTTAAGATCATCTAGTTCCAACCCCCCTGCCGTGGGCAGGGACACCTTACGCTAAATCATACCCAAGGCCTCGTCCAACCTGGCCTTGAACACTGCCAGGGATGGAGCATTCACAACCTCCCTGGGCAACCCACTCCAGTGCCTCACCACCCTTACAGGAAAGAATTTCCTTCTTATATCCAACCTAAACTTCCCCTGTTTAAGTTTGAACCCGTTACCCCTTGTCCTGTCACTACAGTCCCTAATGAAGAGTCCCTCCCCAGCATCCCTATAGGCCCCCTTCAGATACTGGAAGGCTGCAGGTCTCCACGCAGCTTCTCTTCTCCAGGCTGAACAGCCCCAACTTTCTCAGCCTGTCTTCATACGGGAGGTGCTCCAGTCCCCTGATCATCCTCGTGGCCCTCCTCTGGACTTGTTCCAACAGTTCCATGTCCTTTTTATGTTGAGGACACCAGAACTGCACACAATACTCCAGGTGAGGTCTCACAAGAGCAGAGTAGAGGGGCAGGATCACCTCCTTGGACCTGCTGGTCACTCTCCTTTTGATGCAGCCCAGGATACAGTTGGCTTTCTGGGTTGCAAGTGCACACTGAAGCCGGCTCATGTTCATTTTCCCATCAGCCAACACCCCCAAGTCCTTCTCTGCAGGGCTGCTCTGAATCTTTTCTCTGCCCAACCTGTAGCTGTGCCTGGGATTGCTCTGACCCAAGTGTAGGACCTTGCACTTGGCATGGTTATCTATGTATATATGGATTTATAATGTCCATCTTTATCCGTAAGACCTATTTTTATTGCTATTATCAAAACTCTGCTTTTGTAATATATAAAAAAAAAGCTGATTGGAATAAAGCAGAATTTTCACTGTATCATAAATTTAGCTCCATTTTTAGGGATTCCCTAAAAATCATAAGGTCATGTTTTTTGTACTTAATTTTCTGACCTCGCTTTGATATCAAGGAAACATTTCTGGAAAATGTTACTCTTGACTATTTCAATAACTGGATTTCCTACAATTCCTAACAGGCAATTTTATAGGTGTTCTCTAGTAAATATGATGAAAAAACCCAAAATGCTCAGGGAAAAAATGTTAACTATATTAATAAGAAAATTTCCATCATTCTCACTGCTGTTTTAGTTTGATAGGTATTTTTTCAGCAGATAAAAAAAAAAATGTTATATTCTACTGATTTTTTTTTTTTTTAATGGAAATTAACTCTGTGCAGAGGAGCATTTAGTTTTCATATGTCTTACATTTTCCCTGACACAGTCCAGGGAAAAATCTCCATTGTAAAATCTCTATTCCTGGTTCAGAAGAAAAGTATAAATTTCACCCTTCCCCCTAGCCACCTCTCTAAAACAGACAAAAATTTCATCCAACATTCCCTCAAAGTATAGTACAGGAGACATAAACATGGATCATCTTGCTGGAATACATTAGTGTTACTAAAATAAATTTGTTAAAAATTCCAGTGTTTCCATTAGAACAAAGAAGAAAGCTTTCAGGTTACCTTGGGTGAAAAGAGAGTCCTTCTTGACATCTGCAGCTGCACACTAATCACAATAACACAAGGAAAACCTGTGCCTGTGCTACCTGCGGCCAGCATGTTCAAATTGTTAATGGAGAACAGACATCAAAGAGGCAACATAGATCTTTTTCCTTATTTAGAAATAGCTTCAGTGAAGATTTAAGGGTTGTAAAATAAAAACTCGCTTGACTGAGAATTGCTTTCTTTGGGAGGGGAGTTGGTAACTCACCTACATGCATTACATTAACAAACGTTTCTCAAGATCTCTCTTCTGTTAGGGGTTAGACTCTTTTTCTGAGTGTTATGTCATTATGGCCTTCACTGCGTAACTCTGTCTCTAAATACATTAATTAGTGAAAGAATATCTCAGCTATCTAGTGATTTATGAAATCAATAGTCCATTGAGGATGTGTTTTTCCAAAGCCTTCTCCAGGGCTGCTTAGCAACCATCCCCATAAAACAGGTCCACCAGAGGCATTATGCCTTCCTCACATGGGCACTTTAATGGCAGCAATTTAGTTGTGCAGGTCTGAACTTTGGTAAGTTGTTTTAAGGCTCTTATGATGTTAAGTGTTATGTCTGCATGGGTTTTAAATTGGAAAGGGTTGAGAAAGGGCACAAGTACTGGCAGCTGCCTAATCTCCCAGAACTCAGCAAGTGGCAGAGCAGCAGGCTGCATTGGCTACAGGGTGTGAAGCACAAAGGAGCATAGCTATGGTTTTAACCTTCAAAAGCAGACCCATGAATGAAGCAGCAATGAAGCCAAGCATAAGTTTGCGGTGCAGAGTGGAGACAGCCAGCACTGAGTTCAGAGTGACGAATTCTGTTTTTTTGAGGGTGGTCTCCTGAGGCTGCATGTAGAAGCTGCTGCCCTGCATGAAGCCCTGAAGGAGCAATATGCTGCTGCCTCCACGGATTGTGGGCAACCACTTCCCCAGAGCCAATCTGGGTATCAGAGTAATTGCACCCATGTGAACACTCTCCCAGAGACTTCTCCCTAAGGCCTTCTTCGGCCAGTTGGTGTGTGTACAGGCACTTCTGCTCACCATGAGTAAGCATCTCTAGCAGGTTCAGGTACAAAGCCCTGGGAGAACATTTTGTGTCTCGTACCAAGTAACTGAGGTGTTTTTGAAGGGCTGCAGGGCACCAGCATTAAATGTCATCCCAAAGAACAAAAAAGGGACCTGCCATCAGCTACTGCAGGAGAGTTAAGTGATGTTTCTAGCTCCACAGGGACACTTATAACCCAGAAAAGTTAATAACCCATGAAGTTAATTTTTGCCATTACTTGAAAGTGAAGTGCAATTCTGCTGTTCATAAGACAGGCAAAATCGAGAAGAGCTGCCTGGAGAGGGGTTATGCTGTTTTTTTTTTCTTCCATTACTTGTATTCCAGGTGATCTGGGTATCGCTGTAAAATGACATTGTTGGGTACATTTGCTGGAAACCCAGATCCAGAGATGACATACTGGTCTCCCCATAAGGACTGGGCAGTCTAATTGTTTAATAGCTAAGCAACATGTTTAATGTTTAAACTGTAAATTCCCTCTTTAGCTCATTCTACACCAGGACACTTCATCGTTGAATGATTTCTAAGGCTGTGTCCCCAAGCTGGCTGTCAAACTCAGCCACTGTTCTCAGGCCTAGCACTTGTCACTGCCATGAATACAGAAATACTAATTTAAATGTTTAACTTTGGGGGAATAGAAGTTAATGACTAAAAGAATGACCCCAGTTTCAGCTTTACAGTGGCACCATAATCAACAATGAGAATTTTCCTTTGAAAACAGAGTTTGATAGGTTTATAAACATAGTTTTAAATGCTTTCCCAGGAGTTCAACCGTTGGAGTTGGTGACTGAAGTGATTCCGTTAGTGGTATAGCCTATATTTAAAACTTTGGCAACCTTTAAAGCATAGAGGTGTAACCTCTGTTTGCAAAGGGCAAAGTAAAGGCTGACCCAGTCCTAGAGTCCTGGGAGGCCTCCTGCTAAGCTACGTTTCCTACTTGGTCCTTGTCAGTAGATTAGTAACACAAGCATGTTAAACAAATGTTGCTTTCAAACCGGTGAGGGGTTGTGTTGTTTTTTGGTTTAGTTTTTTTCCTGAAGAAAATTTCATTTCAAAATAAATGTTACAATGTTTTACAAGCAGATCTGGAGCAAGCAAAAAATGTGCCCAGGCTGCACTCTGTCTTGAATCAAACCAACTGCCTTATTCTCAGGCTTTCCTACCATGATCTGGTCCAAGAGATTTCTTCTCAGTGCTTGCACTCAGCTCACAAGCATAGCCTAAAGTCTGTTTTCCCCTTCACTGATATGAGCTGGTTTGTATAAGCACAGCAGGTTACATTTGGGCCCTTAATAAGGGCTTTTCTAAGAGGACTCTGATCTTCAGGAAAGTCTGGAAATGTCTGCTGGGGTGCCTTACAGAACATGATTCTGTAGTCAGTGATGCAGGTCAGCTTATAACCAGGATCTGGAATTGTTGTGTGTGTTTGGGTAATACAGGGAGCTGTTCACCCCATGGCCCCTTTCTCACCTGCCCTTTATTTCTGACATCCTCTTGTCTCTCACTTTTCATCAAGAACCCACCTGCAAAATACGAACACACACACCCTGTGCTTGTTCAGTCAGAGCTGATCAGTGCTAGTCGTCACTGAGCCAAGAGTAACCATCCTTTAGCAATGGCATCAAAAACTACCTTAGAACCTCCACAATCCTCAGAGCTGATGTTCTTTCTTCAGTGATGCTATATGTATCCTGCTGAAGCCAGAGAATTGTTCCTGACAGCTGAAGCAGAAGCAGCCTCAATACAAAGAGGGTGTTTTGCTGTTTGAGTTTCTGAATTGCTGCAGTGGTCAGCCAAAGAATTAATTGCCTGTATTCTGTGTTCACAAGGGTTGAATTGTGAGCATTTGTTATCTAGAAAAAAAAAAAAAAAAAGAGTAGGTGATATTTTCTATACCCTATGTATAACTTTCTATAAGGGTTCAGGAATACGTATTTCAAGAGTTAATGATATCTTACTTCTTTTCAGTGGCTTGAGTTTATGTTTTGCGTATCTTTCCCGAGTTTTCCTATTTTTTATTTTTCTTTATCCAGCCTACTCCCTGAGGTTGATTAGCCATTGCTTGCATCTCTTATGTCACCATATTTTCATTGCAGAATGTTATTAAACACTTGCAAAGCCTTTAACTGTTGATCTCAGCTGCTTGGCTTTATGACCATTAGACAGCTGGTATGAACACAGGTTTTCCCCTTGACTTGGTGGAAGTTTGGCTTTAAATTTTATACAGAACATTATATATGGCTTCTTTTCAATAAAAAATTAGTCCCATTCATTGTTGTTCCAAAGTCATGTGCAAAACCTTTCTCACCTCTTCACATAATCCTGTCCTTGGGAAACTTAACACGGAACAATCAGGTAAGAAACTAATGAAAACCACTCATTCATTCAAGAAGAAATATCACAGGAAAGTCCACCCTCTGCGGCGCTGTATAAAGGCAAAGTGTGTTTGGGAGAATACAGTCAGTGAGGCTGTGAGAGAAAAGAAAGTCTTTGGTTTGAGATTACCTGTAGGCATCATACCTATAGAGTCAAAAGGACTATGGCTGTTAAACTCTGCTCCTCTGGAGATAAAGGGTATTCAGCTGCACGCAAACCCCTCCCTAATGTACATTCTCAGTTTTAGCACTTCCTAAGTGGAATGCATCAGTATATGGGGTTAACAGAGCCTCATTCTAAAACATTCAGTGTCGCAGTGGTTAGAGCAAGCAGCAACCAAGCATCAAAATCCTTTGTTTTATAGAAAGACCTTTCTCTTGATCTCAGAGATGATATGGTTTGAACCCCATGCCTCATTTAACATTACAAACAAGTGTAGAGAGAAATATGAAATATTTTAATTACCAGAATTTTCCAAATAAAAAATGAAAATTTGTAGGATTAATTGCTAATATTATGAAACTTTTCAAAGACTTTTAATGGCATTTTAAGTTGGAAAGATGGATACAAGAGCTTTCAGGAATTGAAAATGTGGACTCTTCATTGGAATAATTCCAGATGAGTGGAAACTTTTGTCAACATGGTTGCTGACTGCTGTAGAAATGAACTGGAAACACTGGCATCATGAGAAAGATGGTAAATTTTCTTTGTCTCAGTGAAATGACTTCAGTTAACTTCAACATTTGCTAAACTTTTTAAATGCAAGACATGTAACTTACACCACTGGAAAGATCTGATGGAACTTTTCGGTGGTCACAATCCTCACAATCCTTTGGTGATCACCAGCATCACTTTGACTCCCATACCCTCCATGTCTCCCTATATTCTAGGTTTGATCATAGTGGAATACTAACAGTTTAGTAGAGAACAAATTACTGCTTCTGCATGATCTAATGCCAGCCCCTTTTCTTTTTTGATATATAGATAGTTAATATTTATATCTATATATTTACATGCACACACACATATGTGTATATAATTTTATTTCTATTTTATAAATCCTCAATATAATTAGCTGTGATCAACAGTCCTATATTTTAAATTGTTTCTTTCCTAATTCATGCAGATATTGCAACTGGAATCTGCTCCCGTATTTTTAAAGCATTTCAACTAGACACTTAAATGTTAGAGTTCCCAAATTAATCCAAATCATTTACAAGTTATAATAAAAAGTAGTAGGATTTGATCTCACAATGATATATGGGTATCAAAATGTGAGCATACTTTTTAACCCAGGAAAAGGCTACACAGGGTAAAAAAAAAACAACCAACCAAACAAAAAGACTCTGAAGAAAACCATTTCAATAAGCATAGCAGGAAAGTGCAGAGGAATGTGAAGTGCCTTCTGATGCCTACAACAAACAAATCAATTCACAGAAGCCATGTCAGGATAGCATTACTTTACTGAGATGATTGTACCCATTTCCTTGTATTTTAACCTGCTTCTGATTGCTTTCTTGTGTAACAGACTTTCTTGGAACATTACATCGTGGAAAAAAAGGTGGAGCAATGATGTTCATAGTCAGTAACTACAGTATTTTTTTTTTACAACTCCTGCATGTCACTCCATTTATTTCCTGAGGAAGGAATGTACTGCAAAAAAACAGAATTAGCAAAATTTATAGCAGAATTGGCAAAAGGGGGTGGGACCTCTTGATACACAGAAACAAGTAAATCCCCTTTTCCATTTGCAGGTACCTTGGAAAATGCGGGAAAGTAATTATGTCAGTTCTGAGGAGAGGAGCAGAGGCTGCATATCTGGCCTGTGCAATCAACATCCTCTTGTCTTGTGGTGCAGTAAGTTTGTCACATAAGCAGTTTGGTTCTCAGCTAGACCAGCTTGCTGGTGCCAGTCCCGTAATGGCAGCAAACCCCATCCCACAGTGTTTGAAATAAACCAGAGCAGCTAGTTACCTGAAAACCGCAGAGAGGAATCAGTCTGACCTGCATTTTCTACTGTAGAAGTCAAATGCTTCATAACTTGAAGCTGCAGGAAGTTCAGCAGTGAGGGACTAAAAAATTTTTGATCCAGCATGTAGTCCAGCCCTGGCTGGACAATGCACAGGTGGTCAGATATGCTCTTGAGCAAAATAGCTGGGCTTCTTAGATGAACATGGGCACAGGGCTCATGATAGAGATGATGATGATACAGCTGTTATGTAAATTGCTTTTTTTAGAACTAATGCAAGTGTCTGGGTACAAAACAACAGTAAAAAGTATCAGAACTGCTCACAAGTTCAACCCTAGCATCACATAAACTGTGTACAGATGCTGCTCACATCAAGACCAAAATCTCTTAAAACCCCTTCAACGCCTCAGTAAAAGTTTGTCATTATTTTATTTTCAGGGTTGCTCATCTGACCTATATTTAGGTCTCTTGGAAAGCAGCAGGCACTTCAAAGGGCCTGCTTGCTGCTTCCCAGTAGAGGCCCATAAATCACCGCCTGTAGATGCTGCCTCTTACAACTGAGCATGAAAAGAGCCCCATATTGATAGGCTGGCACACAAAACTGAAGCCAGATTTGGTATATTCCAGCCCCTCACTTGTCCTGCAGCGGATACTAAAATCACAGGCAAAGCTGAGCAAGGTGCCTCCTCCATCATTGTTCACTGCATGTACTTCTTCATGAGTTTGTCTTATAGTGCTGAGATAGAATATCAGTTTTGGACATTGCTAAGAGACTTGTAGCTGTGTGCAAATGACTCTTCACATGAAGGGAAAGGAGCTATGGATGAGGGGTTGGACTAGATGACCTTCAGAGATCCCTTCTCAACCATTCTGTGATTCTGTGATGAGAAAGGGTTTTACCTACCAACTTTGCAGTGATTGCTATTCTGTGAGCTTTTGACAAAGCCTTCTCTCCTGGTATTGAGCTTCAGGTTTGTCCCACCTGCAGCATGCTAGAAGAGGATGGGCAGAGAGATGCAAATTGCCAAAATCACAATGGTCAAAAGAATGGCAGGTTCAGATGCAGTTTCTGGAAACAGGCATAATTGTTATCATTCAGAGCTGGCACTGACCAGAGAAGCCGGCTTCTAACTCAGAAGGTCACTCAAACACTGGTTTGGCCTGTCCAGTTTACCCTGAGAGATCATGCCCAAATTTTTCTGTGTGAGGCCAAAACCAGAAAGTATGTAAGTCTCCTCGCTGTAAAAAGTCAAACAATTGACCCAACCAGCAATTACTGCAGGATCCAGATAATCTCTACATACACAGAGGAGGAGAAGTTTGGGGCTGTTTGAAAGAGAAGATCCTGCCTTGTTGAACTCAGTTGCAAAAAAATTCCAAATCCAAATATGATTTCACCCTATATTATACTCTTGCCAGTGTGGAGATTTTTGGTTATAGATAAGGATCAGCCAGGGTTTATTGCAAAGTTTATTTTGTAGTTAGTCTGTAGCAGCAATTAAAGTTCCAAAACAGTTTTCACATACTAGTAATTTAAAGAAAAGTACATCTCTGAAGATGTAATTTTCCATTTTTAATCTCCATCCAAAGATATTCTTTAACTTTGAGCAAATTCCTGTCAAACAGTTATAATTGTATGAAAAAAGATACTATTGCAGATGTAAAAAAAAGATGACTGCTGACTTTTTCCTTTCTCTTCTATAAGAAGATAAGCCAAAAGAGCTGACCTCTGAAAACTGGTACATAAATAACCACTCAGAAACTTGTTCATAAATGCACTGTAAGATAAAACTGAAAGAGAACTTAATTATAAAGTCTGAATGCTGCGTAATAGAAATGCATAGTAGAAAAATGGCAATAGATATTTTGATTCCTTTTGAGTCACAACCTCCTACCTAAACTATACCTGAGGTAGCAAAGCTATGTGGAACTGGGGCTCAGCTTTTGCACAGATATCAGAGCATGGGTGATTTCAGCCTTCCGTGCAAAAGTTGTAGCTATAAACATTATTTACAAATGTTCATTTTAGAATTATGTCAAGCAACCTAAAAAAAAAAAAATCCTATCACAAGGTAAGCTTGGAAGAAAATAATTATTCTTTGCATAGAATGGTTCTATCTGATATTCTAACATAGAATTAATTTACTTAATGTTTAAACTCTCCAAGGAATAGAGCTTTTTCTTGGGTTATCTTCAGAAAAGTGAATGGGTAACTGAAGTCCTTTAACATGCAGAAGTCTTTGTAGGATACTAAATATACTAAGGCAACAAAGTCTTTGATCCAACCTACCACCCAACTGTACTGCCTATCTTGACCACTCTCCACCAAAAAAAAAAAGTCAGACTCATGCAGAGTGAAAAGAAATAGACATGGTTTCCCAGAAGTCAGTGAAGGTCTTTGCCAGGATCATTAATTATATATGAAAGATACATCAATACCTCCTTCATGCTTGAGAGCATGAAGTTCTCAAACAGGTAGCTATAATGTTTGGCTTAATTGTGAAATTTGTGCACTGCATCAGTAACATGTAAACTAGGACTGATTTTAATACTTTACATTTTGTGTATCTTGATGTTCTTAGCAGAGCAAGTATACCTTTAACATCTAGTTAATAATACCACAGTGCACTGATTTATTATTTCTTTTTATGATTTTATCTATATCAAAATAAGATATGGCTTTATATACAGCTTTTCATACTTTTTATTAAAAAGAGAGTTAACTTAGGTTTTTTCCCTCCTTACACTTGAAGAAATTATTCTTTGCAAAGCCTGAATAAGGATACCATAGTAGATACTAGTAAAACGTCATTACCCATATCTACTTGTCTCTTGTGAGAAGGATGTTTTAGGATCAGAGGGATAGCAGTGATTCTGGCAAGCGTACTGAAAGTAAAACTTCTCAGGCTCTGGTGGAAGCATTAATAAATTAAAATACCTGAACTGGGAAAACTCCCAGCTTTGTGATCGTGGTCAGACCTGCCATAACACCAGACACAGAAGGAAAAACGTACCAGTTTCTAGTGCTGTGGCTCCTAGAAAAGCCTAACAGTGTGGGTGCCAATTGTTTACTGGGTAGCTTGGAAGCACAAAATGACTTTAACTGTACAAAGCCCTGACCCTCATTTATGCTTTTCTTGAATACTGGGTAGTCCTTAGCAAAGGCACAAGTCTGAAAAAAAGTAAGGACATAAATACCCTCATTTCCACAAGCTACTTAGCTCTTAATGGAAGTTTTCTTATTGATTTCAATAACTTTAATCATACAGGATCAGTCCTTAAACGCTTGGCTTTACTGAGACTATTCCCAACCTTGAAGTTAAGCATTAAGATCTAGATCCTTGTGGGTATTTATGTGTTTAATTATTTTCCTGGATCAGTACTAGCCCACAAAGACATGTTCCAAATTCTTGGTCATAAAGGCATGACAGTTCCTAGATACTTCTCTCTGCCACAGGCAGCCTGTCAACTGGAAAGCTCCTTTGCCTCAAAACTTCAACACTGTGTGTCAGGGTGGTATCGGGAACAGGTCCCTAGTTGAGATCAGGTAATGCATACAAGCACGATGTTTTCTTTTGTTGATATAAACTCCTGGAATGCAGTATGGCACTACAAAAAACCCACATCTTCCCTAGTATGTTATGTCCTCTGTCTTCATGCCAATGGTTTTTAATTCCACAGTGAAAAATAATTCTCAAAAGGCAACTATCCTGATAAGGATCCTGTCTGCAGTGGGAGTTGGGAAATAGTCTTTTTCAAATGCAACCTGAAAGCCGCTGCCTCTTAGCATGGTTTTCTTTTGATCCTAGCACTCAAATCCTCCTAGCAGAAGATTTTAATGTGACACCTTTCCTTTCTGGCTTTTTAAATACGCTACTTAATTCCATCAACAGAGGTCACTGCAGCTCTTTTCCTCTTCGCCGAAAGTATGACTTTTCCATCAGATAAGGCAGCACTAATGCTCTCATCGAGCACAGTTTTAATTTAACCATTAGAGACTGGTACAGGAAAATCTGCACATAGTAGGAGGCTGGGAAAAACCAACCAAACAAACGAACAGCAACAACAAAAAAAACAACAACAATAATAATACTGATAGCTCTTTTGAGCTTTGGAACTTAACCTAATTTATACAAACTTGTTTATAGTGATATTTTGAGCTTTGTCGCTACATCTATCTTTCTTTTCATAATCTGAGGACAAGACCTGTAAATCTGGTCTTGGCACCAGCTTTTTTATCAGCTCTGCAGCTCTTGGTAAACCAGTACCAGGCATTTTTGCATTAGATAAAATAAGAAAAAAGCTCCTGAAAGAGCTCCTTCAAATTGCTAAGACTTGATTAGCAAATTTGTCAGCACTCATCTCTTTCATTTGAATCCATGTTTGCATACTTATGAAAATAATGGGGGAAGATTTTTGGATATTTGTCATCAGGAGGAATTCAAGACAAAGGGTCCATTTGAGCCACCAGTAATGTAAGCCTTGCAAATTTCTATTGCTAAACCCATTACAGAAGATTGAGCCAAATATGCTTACAGGCAGAAAGTCTTCAGAAATAGAGTATAGGAGTTGTACACAGTTAGACATTGTTAAAAAAGTACATATATTACCTTTTTATGTGTACATGCACAAATGGCTTAATTTCTTGAGAAGGAAAAGATTAATCTCAAAGCTAAAGAAGTTATAACGCCTATCTTTGGAAAGATGTTTTTCATTCATACATGCCAAAATTTCTTGAAGGGTCAGGACTGTGGAATTCCACTTCAGACTCAGTAAGCTGCATTTAGATGCTCACCATGAAGGTGTCTGCATGTGGGGTAGATGGCTGAGCTCCCACTGGAGTCAGTGGAGGCTGAACTGTTCATCAGATCCCTGCAAGACAGCCGTTCACATATGTTCAACTGGTTTATGCCCTAAGTGCCATTGGCTGCCTTTTGTAGGTCCCCACCAATGCCAGCCCCAGGGGTGCAGTCCAGCTGCCATGAAGGTGCCCATGGGGCCTCCCTGGCCTCTGGCTACTTACCCAGGGAGCAGTGTGCTCCTTTGGCTTCTCTGCCAAATCTGGCAACTCAGATGTCTTGAGGCATCTGCACATGACTTAGCCCTGAGTTTCAAGGAATTTATCTTAGGTCTAACACCTGTGCTAAACACCTACATCCTCCCTTCCTCGTTGGACCAAAATGCAGTAGGAGCAGCAACTTACACAAGTTTTTTCATTCTAGCCTCCAAGAAAAAGGTGTATTTGTTATGGTATATTCACTTCTTACAAACCCTTTCAATGTTACCAAGTTTATGTAACTATACAAAACATGCAGAACATTATATTGGTTTTTGAAAGGAACAACAGTGAATGTGTTGGGGAAAAATGAGTGAAGAATTGCATCTTTTTTACCTTACATATATTTTACACATAAATGCAGCAAAATTTTATGATGTCTTTTAGGAGTGTTTGTAAAGAGCAGGTCATTATGCCTGGCTTGACGCAGTACAGAAAGAATCTAATGTCTGTCTGGATTGTTCCTTTCTGTGTGGTGTGAGCTGAATGAACGGTTTCAGTCTGTTCTTTTGTTCCTTTCTGTAGGTTTCAGCCACCAGAAAGCCTAAGAGAAGTAAAAGTAGACTTGGGGTCAAGGGAGCAGGGTCTCATGTTCAGTTCCTGGCACTGTTCCTGTGTAATGTTTACACACAGCTCATTTGCTCTGTGCAAGTTTCCCCACCTTTCATGTGGGGATTTAGCAGTGGCATAACGCACAGGATGCCCTGACTCTGAACTGTCTGTTACTTGTGTTCATACAGCACCTGGAAGACACTGTGCACCACTGCAAGTATTACTAATATTCATATATTCATAGAATGGTTTGGGTTGGAAGCAACCTTTAGGGTCATCTAGTTCCTACCCCCTGCCACAGCAAGGACACTTTTCACTAAATCAAGTTGCTCAAAGTCCTGTACAACCTGGCCTTGAACACTGCCAGGGATGCGGCAGCCCCAGCTTCTCTGGACAATCTGTGCCAGTGCCTCACCATCCTCACAGTAAAGAACTTCTTCCTAATGTCTAACCTAAATCTACCCTCTGTCAGTTTAAACCCATTACCCCTTGTCCTATCCCTACATGCTGTTGTAAAAAGTCCATCTCCAGATTTCCTGTAGGCCTCCTTTTAGGTATTGGAAGGCTGCTCTAAGGTCTCCCTCTAAGCCTTCTCTTCTCCAGGCTGAACAAGCCCAACTCTCTCAGCCTGTCCCCATAGGAGAAGTGCTTCAGCACTCTGATCATCTCTGTGGCCCTCCTCTGGACCTGCTCCAACAGATCTACCTCCTTCTTATGTTGAGGACCGAGCTGAACACAGTACTGCAGGTACAGTGTCATAAGTGCAGAGTAGAGAGGCAGGATCACCTCCTTTGACCTGCTGGCCATACTCCTGTTGATGCAGCCCAGGATATGGTTGGCTTTCAGTGTGCAAGTGCACATTGCTGAGTCATGTTGAGCTTCTCGTCAACCAACACCCCCAAGTCCTTCTCCTCGGGTCTGCTCTCAATCCTTTCTCTGCCTAGCCTGTACTGGTGCTTGGGATTGCTCTGACCCCTCTGCAAAACCTTGCACTTGTTCTTGTTGAGCTTCATGGGATTCCCATTGGCCCACCTCACAAGTGTATCAAGGTCCCTCTGGATGGCATTCCTTCCCTCCAGCGTATCAACTGAACCACACAGCTTGGTGTCATAGGCAAACTTGCTGAGGGTGCACTCAATCCCACTGTCCATGTCACTGACAAAGATTTTAAACAATGTTAAACACTGCTGACCCAAACACCAACCCCTGAGGGACACCTCTCATCACTGGTATCCACTTGGACATTAAACTTTTGACCACAACAGTGGTCATTTACCTTCATGTAATATTGAAGCTATTTCCACAGCTGGCTTCCATTTATCTATTGTTTTCTCACCAAGCTTCTGTAATGGGAATTTACCCTTAACTAAAGGCATGTATAAAGCTAGCTAGAGGACTTTCTGTTTTATTCCAAGTTATCTTAAAAAAAAGAGCTCTTTTATTTTGACATTTGGGCATTACTCACTGTTTTTACCCCTTATCACTGCTGCTAATACAGTAGATACAAGAAGTAAATGGTGTTAGGCCCTGTACCAAATAATGAGTCTAAATTAATACCTAACATACATGCCAGCAAAAACCCAAACAAACAGTTTAACTTCAAGCTGGTTTCATGATAATTTTGAATTTAGCAGAATAAAATAGAAAAAAGAACTGAGCAGCTGTCTGTGTATAAAATGTATAAAATGTATAAAAGCATTGGAAATGACTAATACTTGTGCCCCAGCTCACTACAGCTATTCTTGTCAGATACTTCTTTCTTCTTAGCTTGCTCCTTGCAAGGACAGTAAAAAAAAGTCAGAGATAATGTTCTGTTTGAGAGTCTCCTGACCAGCCGTTTAGTATTGGTGTGGCTGCAGTCTGCCCTGCCAAAGAAAGAAATCTGAAAATCAGAGCTTGAAACACAGTCGAAACCTGTTTTTTCCCAAGAGGAAGGGTGGACTAGAAATAAACAAGAACTGATATTAACTTTTGAAATTTCATACTTACAAAACCAAAGCAGGAAAGAAAAAGGAGTTTCACTGTGATTAACTTTGAGGCAGATTCGCAAAAGGAAATAAATTAAGCATCTTAGCTCAATAGATTTCCAGTCCTCTTAACTGAATCAGAATGTTACTCATGTTACCTTACACCTCTAATTTTAAGGTTCTTAAGTACCGTGAGTTTGGCAAAACAAGAAACGTAACTGTCCTACCTAAAAAGCAAACAAAATATAAAGATAAGGTAATCTGGTTTTCCACTTTTAACGTTTGTGGTTTATCCATACACGTAGGTAGAAATTTAGAAAAAGTTTCTATAAGGAAAGGAAGGTTGGAAATATTTGTTATATTTTCCAGAGTCTCCCACAGGCTTTTAAATAGCAGTTTTCATTTATACATGACAATAAAACATGAGTTTGCAGGGTCTAATGGCTTCAGGAAAAACCTTGAAAGTGTCAGTCCACAAAACCAACATACTTGCAAAAAAATAAGAATTATTTCATAATTATTTCCATCTTCTCTTTCTTAAAAGTCATGTTTTTCTGGCAATCTGATTATTTCCCCTATAGATATCACTGGTCCTCTTTCTCTGACTACCTGTCTTTTAAATATGGATTAAACCACCCTTCTTACACTGAACATGGTCGTTACTTCTCTACCAGCTTCTCCAGCCTGAAACTCTAGCCTACTTTTCTGAATCTCATACAACCTTTCTTAATTGCTCTGAACACATCTGAACTTACTTTGGTCTTTTAAGTTGGCCTATTTTCTTGCCCACACACACATCAGTAAATCAGTTCATCTAGAGCTCTTGCCGAGGCATTTGATCTTTTCCACCTGTTACAGCTTCTCCTCTCTGGCTTTAATACACACATGACTGCTCCACTGACTCGAGTTTTGAGTCATGTTCTGAGGCAAATTATCCCTCCTGCTTCTGCACTCCTTCACTGATATCCTCCCATAGTGCAACTCATGAACTGCTTTTAGGTCCTTCATAGCATCCCTCCCTGTCCTGCTTTACTATGCAGCCACCGTGTTGTTTCCCTGACTATGCAGTTGCAGACGTTCCCAGTGGGCACCATTCCCCTTGGAGGAGGAACCATGGCAATGCTGTCTTTCAGTGCAATCTGTTAACTAGTATTTCTGGAGGTCACATTTTGGGCACTCCCTACAGTAGCTGCTATTGTGTCCGGATTGCTGGCACTCCTCTCACTGCTGCATCCTTCACGATAAGATCTCTGAGAAAGAGATTCTCCTTTAACTACAAGTTCCAACTTGTCTGGAATATTAGTTGAAGAGTAACAGCTGCAGCAAGAACAACAGGATCTAACAGTTAATCACACCATGCAATAAATACGAAGGTATTGTTGGTTGCTCACAATATACTGTTGACCCTGATAACTCTGCAAATACTGATTGACCATTGTTGCTTTTACTGTTAAAATATTTTCTCATTATGACTGTTCTTATTATTGTCTTATTTTTCTCATTGGTTAGCAAGTTCTTGTCAAGTGTATCTCCCATTTTCTCTGCTGTTAAAGGTACAGGCTATTCATTATTATTCCTTCCTGAAACTTACCTGTCCTGCCCTATCCCCCCATCCCAAGGAAACAGACTTAATTACCCAAGTTCCTATTTTCTCTCTGGATTTCAAATAATAATTCTTCACCTTCTAGGCATGAGTAAGTTATTTGTAGTGAACCATTACTGTAGCTATTGCTATCTAAAATATAAGCAATGTGCTTCTCTAAGAACTCTTTTGTCTACAAGTATGAAATACCCATGAAAACAAACAAACAGTGCAACTTTATATTTTGGAACATATTTTATACACGCATCTGCAGCATTTCTTCTTGGCTGATGACCAGCAAAACCATTAGCAGCAACTAATTGCATAGAAGGAAATTTTCTTCCACTCCTATTTTCTAATTGCTAGGAAAGAAAACTAAAAATAGACTTTACAAGTTTGTGGACCACACTACAAAAGCTGTGAGAGCTCTATTAACTTCTAGATGCTCTATGGCTTTATACTCTCTGAAGACCTGGCTCACTGATTTCATCAAGGAAAGATTAGGAACAAACCAAGAGGTAGATTTTATTCCAACTATGCACCGGTACTTGTATTTTTTGTACTTGTATATTTATTTGTATTTTAGCAAGACTTAATTCTTTTTCTCTAGTTCTAGTATAAATGATCATTAGGAATTGAATGCTTTGCTCCTTCCTTACAATGGGTGTTTATATGAATGCTCCATGACTTTTATAGTATTTAATAAAGAATTTAGGAGTCAATTTTAAACATGCCTGCCAAATACACCCTGACCAAATTGCACAGTCTTCTTTTCCATCATGTATGTCTAGTCCCTTTCCATGCCACTCCAGATATCCAATTAACCTTCCTCATTTCACGTTTGTATCTGTCCAGCTCCCCCACACAACCTGCTTATTAAATCTTCTTAAAGAGGAAATGCTGAATTTGCAGCTGACAGTAATTCCTGTGTTTAATCTCTCTCCTGAGCTCCCTTTGAAGGTGAGATACTATCCCTTCTTCACCTTCCACTCAGATTTCCACTTGCCTTTCACTGCTGTCTCCAGGGACTGCCTCCAGTCCACATCACCCAGCAGCCAGTTTTGGAGATCCTACCCCCTTGTGATTCTGTAGTGCAGCAGCAGGTCCCACACCTTCATCACCTCACTCCATGCACCTGCATCAGCTCTATGCCCTAAGGACCACATCACTAATTTGGCCTCATTAAATTTCATGCAGCAAGTGGGTGACTCACATTGCAATTTAAAACCTGATTTTTAGGATAACTCTTTTTCTTAATGTTTTCATACAGATTTATAAAATGTTAACATAACTTGCTATAGGATTGAAATCTGGCAAGAGGTACTTCCTCTTTTGGTGAAGCTGGGTTTATTTGTTGATTTTCAGGTACAGAACTGTATTTCATTGCTTATTCAGTGTTGGTACAAAAGCCAGACCTTACCCTCTTGTAATAATTGCTTTCATAAAAGGAAGTTGTATCATTTCTCTGGCACAGTAAGGAAATGCAAACAGAACTTAAGTTTCATAAAGCTTTGTACAATTCCAGTGCATTCTTTATGGCCTGCTACACACAAAAGCTGCAAACATGAGAAAAAGGGGGAAAAAGGGTTTTATTTTTTCCCTCTGGTGGTGCTGAAAATGTCCACTAAAACTCCTTTTTACTCAAGTACTTCTTTAGACATGTTCCATGACATTTAGGTGCCTAAAAATGCATTTCTGTTTTTTAACTTTTTCCTGGAAAATCTCAGCTACTCTGAGGTCAAAAGCTCTAAGCAAGTTGAAGTTACCAATCTTGGCACTCTTGTGCCAAGTATGTCCTTCAGTGTTTCTTTCTTCTGGATGCAGGCCATAGTGCAGAACAGAGAAAGGCAATATTAGCTTCCACCCACAGCATTGCATGTGCCCAACTATCGTCATTTAAATCCGTGTCCAAACCCCTACAAAAGTCATGTTCCTCTTTCCTGCAGTGTTTCGTTGGAAAGAAAGCTTGACAGAAACATGTAAGAATTTGAGCCTTCTCTGAGCCACTAAGTACCTTGATACAGCATTTGAAAGTGATATGAGAACAAGTGCAGTAGTCCCAAAAGGAAAATTGGGATTTGGTTCATATAAGAGCTTTGTTATTTTCTCTGGAGCAGTGCACAGAGGACCCTAGAGATGCAAACATTGCTCTTCTGTGCTCCTCATATGTCTAATGGCTTGGCTGGTGCCATTTTTACTGTCTCCTCTTCTGACTCATATCCCTTTACTTCTCCCACAGTGAATTGAGACTTTGGCATTAGAGCTAGATTTTCTGCTCTGGTGAAACGATGCTGCCTGATTGAATTTCCTCTTCGACCTGATGGATTGGATGAGCGCGCTCGTCTATCCAAGTGTGCCATTGGAATCAGCTCTTCCTGGTGATACTTTGCTGCAACTGGCCGTAGTTGGGGCTGGGGTCTGAACATTAATGGGAATGCAGCATCAGAGCCACTTCTGTGGTGATCTGAAGGAAAATAGGCAAATAATTCATATTTTGAAGAGGAGAATAGAGAAACACCACGGTATTGGCAAGGACAGTTAAAGGATATACAATACAATACAGCATTATGGTTTTAAACCCTGGAACTGCAGTATTTTAAATAATTATTATATAGAGAGCTAAGAATAACCCTACATTTAATTTTTATCCCAAAGCTGATGTTCAAAAGATTTTATTGATCTTGCCTCTACCCTGAAACCCCAACAAGTAAGCACATTCAGCTATCTTTTAATGCCTGACAGAGCTGCTCAATGCCTTCACAGGGCAAGAGTTCTCTTTTATGTAGCTTTCAATTTTCTACAGGTTTCACAAGTGTACCTGGTACTGTGGTTGAAAAGCATTTTGAAACCCACAGGAAAAGAGAAGAAAAGTGATAGAGACAACTACAGTGGCATCAAAAATCAGGTTTACCAGTTATCTGTGATTAACACCTGGTAGGAAAACAGTTTCACCTGAAACCAGGAGTAAGACTCTAGGGTGCTTTGATTACATTGGGTGTGTCAGACCTGCTCCTACCAGCTTGCTTTGCCACAAATACACAATAAAAATTTGCCTGCCGTAGGCCAATAACTGGCTTGCTCATTCTGTTGAGTTCATAGAATATTTTCACTCTTCTTAAAGCCACTTGTAGTTAATTTAAGAAACAGCTTGTAACAAGTTAGGAGGCATTGGGAAATAAACACAAAGGTCTATTAATAGTAAAATTAAACTATACACTGCTGCAGTTAAAGCACACATGTATGGCCTTAGTCACATACTCAAAAGTTGTCAAGTTATTGCAGTTTAATAACTATTACATTGTTTTAAACTAAAGTTTACTTCACAGTCATCGCAAAGTAAGAATGCATGCACCAGCACATACCTCTACAAAACAGGGGAACAGACTGGTTTAACAGCAGAACCTGCTTCTCGTAGGCCGTGTGGGCATACCATAAGCAGTGAAATAGGATAAGTTGTCTCAGATTTGAAGGGCTTTAGCCCTTCATACTTAGCCCTTTGTGAGCATTACTGCTGCCAAGAACGATGTACATTGTCAAAGAAATAATTTATTTGTATGAGTAGCAGAAGGAGCTGATACGTGGTTTAAGGATCTATTTGTGGTTATTTCTCATGTTTTAGTTACTAAACTTTCTGCACAAGCTATAAATAAGAGCTAAACCAAGCTCACTAGAGGATGCTTGCTCCAGGAAGGCTTCCAGGCATAGAGAGAAGAGGTGGCATTTGTCTCTGTAAATGCATATGTGCATATATGAGGTTGTCATTCTAATTTCCTGCTGTCATGGTTTAAACCCTAGCCAGACAGCTTGTTCACTCACTCTGAGTGAGTGGTGCTGGGCTGAGAGCAATCCACCATCCCCCCCCCCCCCCCCCCGGGGCTCTCCCCAGATCGAAAGAGTGCAGCTCCCAGGGGTTGAGACAAGAACAGTCCAACAACCAATGTACAACACAAATCACCACCGCTACTACCAACGACAACAATGATAAGAGAAAACAACAAGGGAAGAGAATACGATACCACCGGCCAAGAGACGAGTCCCACCCAGAAGCCCGTGTCCTTCCGGGTAACTCCCACCCCGGGCATGACGTGCTGTGGTATGGAATACCTCCCCGGCTAGCCTGGGTCAGGCGCCCCATCTCTGCTTCCTCACGGCTTCCCCTCCTCCCTGGCAGAGCATGAGCCTCACAAAGTCCTTGGTCAGGGTAAACATCACTTAGCAACAACTGAAAACATCGGTATTACCAGCACTGTTCCCAGGCTGGAAGTCAAAACACAGCACTGCACCAGCTACCACGAAGGAGAAACATGACTGCTACTGCTGAACCCAGGACACCTACATTCCTTACATTTATTTTCTCAGTTTCTAAGCGCAGTTTATTTCATCCTAACACAGTTTATGAAAGGAGTTTAGGGTGGCTTCCTCCTGCTGAAGACAATTTAAAGTAAGGTGAATGCTACACAACCGACTTTGGATGGGGTCAGAAGCTGAACCAAGAAGCCTCTTTGGATATGATCTATTTGGATAGATCATAAGGTAGGTCTCAAATTCAGGCCTAGCTATTAATAAAAAAGTACTTTCATACACTGTTTCAGGATTTAGCTCTTTCCCCACTGAAATAATATGCCTGTCTGGTATAGAAGGACTTGGTCTCTTGAAAATGTCTGAAATGCTTTTAGGTCTGAGGCTGCTCTGTAGAACAATTTGAATCTTTTAGAAATGCACATATCGCCCATCATGGCGTCCTGACAAACAGAACTGAAAACAATCAATCAGCTGTATGAAAAAAGGAAAAAAGAAAAAAATCCCCATGAGTAATTTTATTTTCCCCTCTGAACAGATCCTCTTGTGTTTCGGTTCTGCTGCCACCATGTGTGACTGCCCAGCCCCAGGAAGATGGTTGCCTTCACAGATCTCCTGTTTTAATCTCTTTCATAGTAAAACAGGGAAGAAGAAACAGTTTTGCACCTGCAGGAAACAAACTTTGTTGTCCAAGTTTTTGATATAAAGACAACAATTAAACATATGCTTTCAATCTCTAAAGCTAATTTTGCTAGAAATGAAAAGGAATATTTCTAAGGAACACAAATGCCTTTCAGGTTCACACAAGTAAATTCAGAAAGGAGTCAGGGAGATTACAGATGGAGACAATGATGAACATTCAAGTGTCTTAAATTCTGTATTTTCTGTGACATTGTTTCGCTGTGTTTCCTTAGACAATTCAGTGTTGATCCATCCCTAACTTCTGTCCCCTTACTTGAATCCATCGCGGGGCGGGGGGTATCAGCCCCATGGACAGGGTAAGACAACCACATAATCTATACCAACAACAATGAACTAGCCCCTGCGTGTGATGTAAGGGGAGAACAGGGGATCCAGGAGCCTGCTACAGGGAAGAGAAACCTGGGCGGTGCTGGGATGAGATAGAAACTGCTGCAGTAACGACCATGTAAACAACACAGATCAAAAAGAAAGGAGAAAAGGGTGTAGCTCATTTAAAGAGGCCAGGGACTTCCCTGGGAGTCCTTATTTGGTACTGCTAAATCCACTGAGCCACTGGCCAAGTTTCTTTCACTGCTGGAGTAGGATACAGAGTAAAGCATTGCCATTACCTGTAAAAGTAACATGCCTGGCTTTTTGTCTTGTGTGCTGTCTGGGGCCCTGAGGCAAGGAGAGGTAGCGTACTTCTGTGGTGTTAACCTGCATATGAGACAGAAATGTGTTCAGTTCCTGTGACTGTGTCTGCCTTTTGCACCTCTTTGGTGAGAAGGTAAAGAAGGATGGCTATATGCTTTTTCTTTTGTGCCTCTGCACTTTTAAAGCCCAATTTAGAGGGGAATGAATAAGAACAATGCTTGGCTTGGACAGTTGAACTCAACGTCAATGCCAGTGAAAAATGTCAGTGTCTAATGTAATGGCCCTATGGGTTTTTTTTACAGTCAGCAGAGAGAAATATGTTCTTCTAAGATTCACCTTTCCTATTTCATGTGACAACTTTAAATAAAATTAATATACCCAGCAACAACTTATGTATCTTCCCCCACTGTGATCAACTCAGCTTTAAATATCTATGCTATTCAATGACTACCTTTGATCAGACAAATCTTACTGATCAAGAGCCAACAGTCAGTGCAAGGTGTCAAGGGCTTTGCATCTGGCTTTTTGTGATTATATTGTTTTGCACATACCAAAACAATACAAATTACATTATTTTACTACTGACAGCCATAGTAGCTGATCTCTAACCAATGTATAGAGGTAGTACATTAATATGTTGCTGTCAACATGCTAAGGACACTGGGGAAAGTATCCATTTTAATTATTACAAAAAAAAGCATATAGAATGGGTGTCTGTTTCCTTATTTACAGAGAAGCAGAGGCATTTTTCACATAAACAGTAGTATATGTAACAGGTACCGGTCTACCCCAAGGTAAGCTGTTTCCTTTCCTGCAACTCTGCCTCAGGCTGTACTGCCGACGGATGAGGATTTCTTGGGCTTGTTTCTCGTTTGCGCTGGTAGGCAGGTTGTGTCGATTGTACGCTGGTGCCTGAAACAGAAAATGCACCTAGCTGATTTTCTTTGTTCTTCCAATGTTAAAAACCTTGTGCAGTCTGGTTGATCATGGGGCCATAGACTCATCGTAGATCTCTTTGGCATCACATGAAAAAATGCAGCCTCGTACTAAATTCACTGCTGGAGATCAAGATAGGAGGAAACACAAGAACAGCTGTATGTCTTAGACTTCAAGGACTGCATTTTGATGCCATCTCTCATAGACTCTTGACTGTTTGAAGTGCACTAGAAACATATACCTGCCCACACAAGGTTATTAACATCTCCGGGCTTGTTCTCCCTTTGTCATCCTTTTCCTTGTCACACAGTTGGGAGCTACAGATCTGAGACAGGTCCCGAGAGAAATAGCTGATTAACTAGCCTTTGAGCCTTAGTACTAATATTACTGGGCCAGCAGCAAGCTGCAGATGTGCCCAGGAGCAAAAGACTAAGTTAAGAAGAGTACATCTCCAGAATAAGATACACAGACTGAGTTTCCTTTCCATACCTGGACAAACTACACCTTAATATCACCCTAAAACAGAGTATGTTTTAGGACAAGCTTTTTAATTTATTGCATACATCAGGTGAAATGAGGGAAATATTTATCTGTCTTAAGGAGAAAAATTAAGCCTTCTTAAAAAGCAGAATCTGATCTCTGTCACACCTGCAAAGCTCCTTGTAAAATTGGTCTGGTGAGCCAGATATTATCAGTTATTATCACCCTCATTTTATGGGGGGGGAACCCAAATGTGTAAAGTAAAGCTCCAGAGGAGGTGGAATATTTATTTATTTTTCCTCTTTCTTCTCCTGTTAAGCTGTTGGTCCCATGCAGATGGAGGATTTACCAGCCTCTCAGCTGTCTTTGAGCTATGCAGTATTTACCACTGCTGGTCCATCCACCTCCACAGGGTGGATCTTCACTGCTGCTGGCCACCCCCCACAAGAGCCTGCACTCATCCCCGGGTACCAGGTAGCTGGCTGATCAGCGTCAGTAGCTGGTTGCCCAGCATTGGTCCAGCCTAGCCATCCACTGCACGGGCCGTGCATGCCGTGGGGACAGAGCATTTGGCAGCCTGGAGATGGTGGTTCCCGAGTCGCGGGTAGCTGTGTAGTGAGGAAAGCCTGACCTCTACAGCCCAGTCACGGATTTTCCTAGCTTTCCATGTTGTTGCCAGGGTGAAAAGCTGATGGAGAAAACTCGCTTTCTCTTTCTACATCCAGGAATGTGCCTCAAGCCAGGGCTTCTTCCCTTCCTTCCCTTCCCTGAGCATCTCTAGGGTCGGAGCACCTCAGGGCACTGGGTTCACATCTCCCACCAGCGTTGACCCCAGGGCTGGTCCTAGTGCTACCACCCACCACGGCTGTGATATGGGGAGGGCAAACAAGAGCTTTCAGTCTGCAAACAGTGAGCGATAGCAGGTCGTTTACACACCCTTTGTCGCACTTGGTATAGATTATGTGCCAAGACTTCTCTCAAGGACTTCATCTCTGTGTGGGAGAGCCTACGCACACGCCGATTTCTACCATTCCTGCAAATAAAAGAGAAGTTTAAATATTACATTAATGAGTTGATTAAATACTATTCCCATGAAATGATTCATGATCTGTTTTTAGTACCAGAACACAAGACTCTTCAGCCTCTTTGTGACCAGTGACACCACAAAATCATTCAAAGATTAATAAAAAATGTCATATTTTACTCTTTCCTGGGTTTTCTCAATATACTGGGTAGCCAGAATGGGCCCTAAACCCTCATACAGCTGGTAGTAGAAACTCTTTTTTTTTTTTTTTTAACTCAAAGCTTTGTGAGGAAGTTTGTATTTAAGGATTAGATTGGGCAACAACCAGCAGTGCATTCAGGAAGGCACTGCAAGTTTCCTCCTCTGTCTGAATACATTCTTCAGCACAGTCTAGCAGTCTGGGCCCTGCAGACCTACTGGTTTTAACTCCTTTGAGAAAGTGCAGTGGATCCTTTAGAACTAAAATCCATGCTGATGAAAGAGCACAAGACAGCCTGTGGTGAGGAGAACATGTAGGGTTTCCTTGCTACTGAGCCTGACTCTCCATTTATTAACGAAAGAACTACCAAAAAGATAGTCATCTTTGTATTTTTAACAAACTGTGACAAGAAGCTCAAGTCACTTGTAGCTGCCCAGCTCTTTCACTAGCAAAACAATGGAGGAGGGCTACTGTGAAATGTTAACTGGTTTTGCTAAATAGGTTGATATGTGTGAGAGTAGCATACAGCTCAATTCCCAAGAAGGCAAAGGGAATTAGATAGTGATCATTCAGAATTAATCAGTGTTCCTCTTGTTTCTGGGTTTTGTTTTTATTTTTTTTTCCTTTCTCCATTTGCTTTCTTGACTTCTTTTTTTTTTTTAATGAAATTTCAAATCTTTGTTCTCAGCTAAGTGATGTCCTTAGAGTGTCACCTGTAAACTGTGCAATTAAAGGATGGATTATGATCAATGTACAGTATCATCAAAGCTTTGTGTGCGTTTACTTTTTACTCTCTCTACAATAAATCAAAAACTTTTAACAAAAGTTAAAACAAAGGAAGATGGATTCAAGCTAAAATGAGTTTATGCTGTAAACATAGGAAAAAGGTTGGGATTTGAAATTTCCACTAGTTTAACAAGATTACCACTGTTTTTGTGCTATTGACAAGCCAAAGTGGGTGAATAGGACTCACTTTCTGGATTTGACCAGAAATCTTATCCTGGCCCTAATGAATCCTTCCCAACAAATGTTTCATTAGTATTTATCAATTCTCAATAGCACAACAAAGTTAGGTATTTACCAGCAGTGAAGAAAGCCGAGCACACCCACCCAATTCCAGGCCAGCTGGTGGGTTGGTTGGGTGGGTGGGTGGGTTTTCACTTGCTTTCAGCTCTCAGGAATAACACTGAGAGGATCCAAGGATACCACCAAGTTTCCAGGCTTAGGTGTAATGCATCTTTATTCCATACTGGGTCTGGTGTGTTGCAGCCTGTGGGACAGACCATGTATGCTACTTTCCACAGCACGGAAACCAGTCTCTCACAACAGAGAGATGTGAGGTACACCTGCGAAAGCAAACACAGACCCAGCCCCTGGGGACTAATGACAATCTAGCCTGTCAGTGAGTAGTTGTCTATAAAATGCAGGCTTTGCTCATTTGTGTAATGCAAATTGAACTGACATAGTTGATGCAAGCAGCTTTGACATCATACAGATTAATTTTCTCTCTGATCCACATTTCAATGAAAATCTCCACAGGGTCCATATACCTTACAGTTGGGAATAAATGGGGGAAAGCAGCTAAGTAAGTAGGGGAAAGCAGAACTCCGCTAGGAAGACATCAGATCATCTCTTTACTTTTCCAGTTACATACCTGACCCTCCATATGCCAGCACAGAAGTGGCCACTTCAGTCATTTAAAGGCTCATAATTTTGTTCTTAAAGTGACTTAAATAGAATAAATAAAATTCCCTGAATTTCAGCTGAGCTGGGATAGCAAGAGAACAAACAGTAGGAAGGTAGTCTGTATTGTTCTGAAGCATAAATTGAAAACATGCACTATTCTAATGGAATTTAATATTAACCTACAATGCACAGGTGCAAGGAACAGATTGCTTTTGCATTTTGCAATATACAATGCATTTAAAAAGAACTTAAAAAAAAAAAATCCAAACCCACCAAGCGATCCTTATTGACACAATTTCTTTGTTCTTAGTGAAACTTCCAGCATGTTACAACAAAACACAGTACAGGAGATGTATTTGTGAAGAAAATAAAGAAATTATTGTATGCCATGAAAACTGTCTCTCTGTAATGAGTACCATGGCAGTATCTCTTCTTTACATCTGTAGACAACTGACTCATGGAGGAAATAAAATGCCTTCCATAAACCTTGTAAGATTATTTAGTTTGTGTTATATCTAAAATCTTGAACTTTGTGAAGTCTCCAGCCTGTGAAGGAAGTAACGTTCCTAGGGCACAGTCCTTGCAGAACTGCATCACCACAAATGACATGACACTTGATTTTGACCTGCACTGTATTGATGCATTCTAAGATTTACTCTTGTCAAAGTCAGTATTGCAGCAATATGAAGCCAACAGTAAGTAAGCTAAGCATCAAGCCGTCTCTCTGTGTAATGGGCATATTTCCTCCAAGAAACAGCCATACAAACAGTTTTGATAATATCTACTCAACACTGCTTTTGCAATTTCCGTCTTTATTTCTAAGGCTTATATTCTACAAAACACTGTAACAAAATGCTCTATTTTCATTCAAATGTGAATTCTTTGTTGCACAGTCCATGGGCAAATTTCGCCACTGGAAACACTGCATATTGGACACCTTCTCCACCTGCAGGAATTACACCAGCATGAATGCAATTTCTGAGAGTAATTCACAGAGATGGAGATCCACTTTGATTGTTATAGAGCATTTCCCCTCATGTGCCTCAAGGTTGTAGAACTGATCATAAGTGCTAGCGAGGGAGTACTACTCTGTGAGAGAGAGCCCCAGAGAGCACTACTCTGGCACTGCAAATATTGTTTTCCAAGCTATACATTGGAATTTGATTTCAAATCTCCACTTGCCTACAGCCGGATTTTTGTATACTTACTGAAGTCAGACTTTAGGTACAAGCTGTTTCATTGATAACTATCAAGCAATTTACAAATGAATTTAGAAACCTTTTAGTCTTAAGCAGGTTCACTGAATGGGTCAGGAGAATGAAAAGAACTACTGCATTTGCTCAGACCAAAGATTCAACAGCTAGCTCATTACCTTGTCTCTTCCAGGGCTCAAACCTATCAATGAACAGAGCTGGGAAAACATATATTCTCCTAGAACACTCTCACAGCCTCCAAGAATCATGTTTCTGTGCCACAGGATGCACTTGTTTTTTTGAAGTCGGCACTTCATTTTTAAAAGGCTGTCTCAGTAGGAAAACCTGTGTTTCCTAAAAACTGTTGATGCACAGTAAAATTCAATTACAGCCAGAGTAGAGATGGCAAAAATTAGTCCATTATTATCAGCTGTTTATCATAGAATATTTTTCAGTCTAAATTTTCAGCTCAGGAGAGAATTTCTGAACTATACTGAAGCGTTTTGTCTTATTTTCTCTTTCACTCAAGAAAATAAGAGCAATATGGTTTGATTGCCATAGATTGCCTACCAAACTTGCACATTTTGTCTTGGCTCAGAACAGTTAAGGGAATACAGCAGACAGAAAGGAGCCTGACAGACAAGCAGTCTTTTTAATATCAACTGTTCAGCAAAGAACGTCTGTTAGATGCCAAGTTTTAATCTGCAGGGACATCTTCAACTAGATCAGGTTGCTCAGAACCCCATCCAGCTTGACCTTGGATGTTTCCAAGGATGGTGCATCTACCAAATCTCTAGGCAACCTGCCCCAGTGTTTCACCGCCCTCAAAAAAATATTTCTTCCTTGTATCTAGTCTAAATCTACCCTCCTTGAGTTTAAAACTATTACCTCTTGTCCTATAGCTACATGGCCTATTAAATCTCTGTTCCCACCTTTCTTATAAGCTTGCTTTAGGTATTGGAAGGCCACAGTCAGGTCTCCCCAGAGCCTTCTCTTCTCCAGGCTGAGCAACCCCAACACTCTCAGCCTTTCCTCACATGACACGTGCTCCATTTCTCTGGTCATTTTTGTGGGTGCTCTCCAACAGGTCTTTCGTGTACTGGGTGCCCCAGAGCTGAGCACAGTAATCTAGGTGGGGTCTCATCAGAGCAGAGTAGAGGGGCAGAATCATCTACCTTGACCTACTGATCATGCTTCTTTGGATGCAGTTAAGGATATGTATGGTTGACTTTATGGGCTGCGAGCTTATGTTGCTGGGTACATGTCCAGCTTTTAATCCACTAGTAACCCCAAGTCTTTCTCTGCAGGGCTGTCCTCAGGATTTAATAGGACAAATTTTGCAAGGAAGTACCAAAATAAGACAAGACAGTTTGAAGGACTGCAAACTGAAGTAGCAATAATTGCAAATGTTACAAGGCAATCTGCTTTTAACAAAAATCTGTGATAGGGATAATACAGTTGGGACCTGGCTCCAAGCTCTCCTGCAGGTCTCTCATCACCTGTCACTGATGAGCAAAACCCACTGGCCAGCTCAGTGACAAGTACAGCCACCTTGAACCACTGCTGTGATGTAAAGCAGCCAGAGCACCTTCTGACCCTGACTAATGATTCCTCTTCAGAACTGCCCATCATTAAAGAGAACAGAAAAAGTGTCCCTGGTTTTAATTTTCACTCTGCAAATAAAAAGACAAAGTGCAAATATGATGAGCACCAAATTGCCAGCCCAAACCAGCAACTTCTCTTTTCATAACTATATTTGTGTGTCCCCCCCCCCCCCCCCCCCCAATATTTCTATTTAAGTCATAAAATCCCTTGGGTATTTCCTCATTTTTGTCCCCGTCCTTCCTGCACCTACACTAAAAAGGAGTCAGGAAGTCAGTACTCACTGTGAAGAAGCTGAAGGTGTTTCTGAAAGTTTCATGCTACTCTCAGCCATCTCAATGGCCAGTTTTATCTCCATCTTTTTGTACAATGACACAATGCTGGATTTGGGCTGGTGTTCCCGAATTAAGATTTTCTTCAAATACTTATTATCAATCTTCTTAAATCTGCGAAAGAGATAGATATTAAGATCAAAGTGTAAAAAAATGAAATGTGGGGTTTTTATTTTTGAGGTACAAGCTGACCTTCATTCAAATGCACACATACATAATTCAGTGGTAGAAACTGAATTCAAATTGGAGGCACCTGTGGACTCCTGAAGGCCTAGTGAGTGGAGACCTTGAGAGGGACATTTGGCATGTTCTGCTGGTCCACAGAGATTGCAAAGCCCACCAGACAAAAGAAAAGAAACAAGCTGCAATTAGAGCAAAAAGAGGCTGGGTCCGTGTTTGCATGTAACACCGCCACATTTGTTGGAAAAGAATATGGACAGTCTCCTCGCTTTTGTACAAATGTTGTATTCTGGTAGGGCATAACAGCAGCAGCTGCTCTTACAGCAATCCTGGCCTATTCAGCCAGCCACCAATGAGGCTTTAAATGGCCCAGTAGTTACAGTAGTTTGGGTCCATTATGTTGCTGATAATTTTGTATCCTGACAATTACAGCAGAGAAAATACAGTTCTTTGTATTCTGAATAACAGAGAGATTGAATGGCCCACAAAATACTATGTGCTTGCATGCTGCAGACTGTAAAATATCACTAATGTGGGGCAAAATTTGAATGTGAATATGTTGTGTGTGGCTTCGGAACAGGTATGTGCTTTCAGGCAGGCGTTTAATAGAACAACAGCGGATCTTCTTATATGTTTCTTTCAAAGCTACAGTTTACCACAGCAAGGTAATGTGGTCCACAATGCTAGGAAAAACCCTAAAGAGTTTATACACTTTTTCTTAACAAAGGCTAGTTTTTATATATAATAGCAGAGATAGGTACACAAACATTTCCATTGGGATATCTGTTCTTCTTTATGTTTTATTATGTCACAGAAAGCCTCCTGGAGTGTCATCACTTAAGTAATTAATTCTGATATACGTATGCTAACCCTCTTTAAAGTTGAGTAGAAACATGTAGGGAATTACCTTTTAATACAATCTTCTTCCATTAAATGTCTTCACATGCACTTTGTTTTTTGAATCTGTCCCTGAACTGAAATTCTGTTTTTATGGCTAGTTTAGACAAAATGCTCTTTTCATAGCTGTTGGGTAGATGTGAGATAAGGGGATAACATTTTCTCACAGATGTGAGTAAATGCAGCTATTCCAATGGAATTACTGTTCCAACTGGGATTTGTTTATCTTATTGACTGCACAGGCAGTGGTGTGATCCCAGCAGATGTCCTAAAGTTCAATCTGTACTAAGAGAGACAAAAGGACATTTTAGTTTCTGGGTTCAGGTATGTGCCCTAGCATATTACACGTTTACTCCTCACTGGGACAAGAGCCAGATGCAAACCAGCCACCTTCTTCCCACTCTTAAATCTTGACTTCCATAGGGAGAGACCCAGTCATGAAAGGAGTCTCAACAGACCCCTCTGCAGATTACTGGGGTCCAGTGCTGAAAGGTGAGACAGAGGAATCCAGCACAGAAGTCTAGGCATAACTAGGATAACTAGGGATAACTTTTAGCCCACAACATCGTAATAAAATGTCTGTGGGAAAGGAAGATTATTGTCTCCCACACTTCCCTTCACGTGCTACAGTGATGGCCAGCATGTTCACAGTGCTCCCTTAAGTTCCCTGGTAAAGGGAACAGCAGCTCAGGATGGCAGGCCTATCACTTCTGGACAGTGCCAAGCTTTGCAAAATCTCTTCTCCTGTTCCTAGAAAATACAGGGCAGGTCCTGTGTTTCTGAGTTAAGACTAGCTTGAGAGCATCTGCTTATGCTACCGGCTATCTAAATTTAACCGTTCCCTTCAGTACTCTTATTTTAAGTATTACTGAATGTGAAGGCTTGTAAGGACAGGTAACTATTATTGAATCGGTACTCACTAAGACAGGATTATATTTACTGCAGAAGCTTACAGCAAAAGTCAGTGAAGTCATCTTATGTAGCTCCTGTTCTAAATCCAGACCTAAAGGAGCATTGCCATGTATCTAAGATTTATGCCAAAGCTATGTGCACAGGCTGATGTGTGCAGCATGAGTTCCCATGCTATGCTTTTCTTTCAGAAGGCTTATTTTCTGCTTATTTCTGCAGAAATAATTTAGCAGGCAATATGTGAGCACTGCATTCCCAAGAAATAATGGTCATTCAGGAGTTCACTTTTTAAAAAGAGATATTGCACATGTCCCCAATATTTTCATGCTATTTTAGCTTTAATGGGGCACAAGATTGATTTCTTATTCTATTAAACTATTGTGCTTTACATGATAGATACGTTGTTTTATTACAGTAGGCTGCAATAAGAGATGCTTACTTATCTCTCAGCTGATAATGACTCCAGTGTCCACATATGTCTTCAATACCAGCCTTCAAATGATCCATCAACTAGAGAAACAAACATGGAAAAAATTTAAGTGGCCATTACAGTAAAATAGTGTTACCACATATATGTAATTGTTGACAGGATTTGAGATTTTTTTATTGGAGGGTGTGAGTTAATTCTGAAAGCATCTATATTTCTCTAGAAATCAAGGCAAAGATACCATTGTGGGAGCTCCTTTGCTTGGCTGCAGGGGCAATATTTTGATGGAGGCAAGTCTGTCAGTCTGCTGTCATCTCACCATCACCCAGCAACATATAGGCCCAAGTAAAGGAAGATGATACCGAGCATCCAAATTGCCTGGTCCTGTGTGTTTACTGAGACCAAAACCTAAATTCTTGGTTCTGTCAATCCAGTTTCCCTTCCGCATGTGTGATCTCCCTGAGAGGGGCACAGGGCCAGGTACCACACACCTTAACTTTGCCTTGGCTGACAAATCCTCTGAGGCTTTTGAAAATTGTCACGAGACTCACAAGTTCATCACAGATAACTGCCAGGATTTTCAGTCATCTTTTGTGTGTTTCTAGCATTATAGAAACAGACAAATATAGTGAATGATTACATACATATTGTTACAAGGGGTGCTTTTAAACATAAATTCATTTCAAGGTTAAGTGTAAGGGTTGAAATAATAAGAATTAAATGTACTTTAAATTCAAACCAGTTGAGATGCTCTAATTCTAATGTCTCTGCATGTGTGTAATTTTAAGGCACAGTGTTTCTGTTAATTTCAAATATATTCCCTATTGTGAAAATGAAACCATGTACACATATTTTGCGTACTGTTAAGTCAGATTAAGCAGCTTTCTGTAATTTTTTATAATGTTAATTAGGGAGCTAAAGTAAACGTTTGAGAGGGGAAAACAGCATTACTCAGAATAACTTGAAACCAAATTTGCAGACCAATGGTTCAACTCATTTCAGTTCAATAAAACTTGATTAAAGACTTTTAAGGGGTAACTGTGTACCCAGAAACGGTCAAAAGATGGCAAGAAGGTGTTTGGCAAATCTAGCTTGGAAGGATGATGAGTGCATTTTGTAAATGTGGCCTTCATGTTTCTGTCATGGTCACAGGTGTCAAGAAGTAAGGGTCCTGCTACACCATGACACCTGTGGTATAATATTATAATATGATAGTTACTATGAATATGAATGAAATATAGTTTAGAAAATTATGCTTATGGTTTTGCTCCAAATATTGATAAAAGTATTCTGTCTCCAAATTCACCAAATGCCAGTGCTACCAAATGCCTCCATCTGTCCAGCTCTTTTGGAATACCCTTTCTCTTCTTTTTAGGATATCAGTTACTGATATAAAAGACTTACTCGCACATGAATCTCTTCATTGATAGACTCCTTTTTGTTGGTCTTTTTCACATCTAGATGCCTGACCAATGGTCCAATTGTGACTCCCTGCATTTGGAACAATGAGTTGAAATGTTAATTATCCTTTAGGGAAAAAAAAAAGAAGGAAAGCAAAAAGATTTCATTTTAATCAATTAAGAAAGCTGTGTATTAGTCAGATTAATTGTATGGAAAGCTACAAAAGAGGTTTAAAGCTTAAAAACTTTTTAAAAATTATGCACCAGTGTTTTTGTAATCAAGATTGTATTTATTGACATGTTTTAACTCCTTGCCAACCTTCAAAACAGCACTCACTTGAAAGAAAACACAATCTTTGTGAGGTTCTTACAATCTTGAAACCTCTTACTTCAGTGTGTTCAGAATTAAATACTTTGGGTGTGTTTTTTTAACTTCAAAATTATTTTCAGCTCTTTCCAACTCTTTACTGCAGTGCTACTGAATAGCATTTTAAAAGGGGAAACAGAAACAATTTTTCCTTTTTTTTTTAGAAACGTTCCGGTGGACTCTAACCACAAGTGCATAGTGCCCCATTGGCATCCTAGATTAGCTCAGATTTTGGTACAGGAAAATACAGAACATGAGATGCAAGACTTCCAGAAGATCCAGTTCTTCCACATATAGCAGTGTAAGACAAGTGGAACAGCCCAAACATCTGAAGTAGCCAGCTTTCTTAGAAATCTGAATTATTCACTTCATTTTTCTCTAATATTCTTTTACAAAGGATTTTTAAATGTTCTCATTTGGTCACCAAGATGAATGAAGATAAAAGTAAAAAATTCATTCACCAAGATGAATGAAGATAAAAGTAAAAAATTCAAAATCCTTCATAGAACAGACATACTGTTTTCTGTTCAGTTTGTGGTACACCGCTAACAAAGAATGATTCTGTGCTGAAGTGTAAAGTTAAAAAATGCTTCTTTATTTGGAAGCATTAGGAAGCACATCTGCAGTGAACATAAAAGATTTTGGACACAAAATACTCCTTTAAAAGACACAGGTTTTCAATGCCAACTTTCTCAAAAAGTTATTTAATAATAACTAGAAAGCCCTGAAAGGGTAATTATAGTTCCAGTTCTAAATCTGGCCATAAAATATGATTTAAGTGGAAATTCAATGCAATCTTCACTATGAAGCTTTCAGTCACCTCTATTACATGAAAGCAATCCATTAAGAAATACACTTACTTGGATGAACACAGTGAAATATGTAACTACAAGAGTAGCGGTAATGAACAAATTTTTTCTAGGGAAGAGATTCACTGGAAGTAAGAATGCAAGAGAAAAGCTGCTGGCTCCTCGAAGGCCACTGTAGGAAATAATAAGTTGGTCTTTGAAAGTGAAGGGATATGTTCGGAACTTGTTGCTGATGTAGAAGAGAGCAAATACACCTAGGGAGGTTAAAAAAAAACAACCAAACAACAAACTATTATTAATCAAGGTGAAAAGGAAAATACTTGAAGCAAAACAACATCTTGACTCTCTCAGCTGTTGGCAGTCTTTTCAGTTTTGGGTTCTTGTGTCTTCTCTTTGACCGTCTGGTTCATGTTAAAAAACTCCTAGAAAAGACCATGGTTACTACCTGCTTTGGGATTTAAATTCATTTATGCAGTTTAAAGTGAGATATGGGGAAAATATTTACTTTCTGTATTTATGATGCACACTTCTTTTCTGAAGTGTTCTTGAGATAAGACAATCCACTGGATGAGAGCTTTTTCTGTGCCTTCCCTTTCAGTGTTTCCTGCTTTCTGCACATTGTCTGCCCAAAGTGTTTGAGTAGTGCTTTACCAACAAGTCCTGTGGACAGTTTCACTGAAAGGCAAAGAGTAATAACATTTTAATTTTTAATCCTCTAGCTTATTGTGTCTCTAATTCCATGTTTATTTCTCAAATTTAATTTCTTTCGTAATGAAAGTTAAATTAATCAGAGAGCCTGTGGCTGTGTAAGGACTGCTGCTTTTCTTTATAGAATATATTCAGCAATCTGCTTGATTTAATCTTCATCTCCCATAAGAAACATGTATCCTGTTTTGTGTGGAAACTGTTAAATTACTGAAGTAAAAGCTGACAAATGCTAATAATTTACACAGCTGTCACTGATAAACTCAGTGCACTATTATATGTAAGGCCAGTAGCAGTATCCTGTTATGCAGGTTGCTGGATATCACTCTATATAAGACCTTTTTTGGCTTTTTATAGCTATGTTAGAGATCAGCTACTCAAACTGAAACTACATATGTAAAGTATCACCCTCAGGCCAATTCTCTTTACTTTACTCAAGCTTCAGGCAAATTGTTGTAATCATTTTAGCAAACAAATTTAGCAGAAAATATTTCAGCCATCCTCTGGAAAGCTCTAGCACTCCCCTTGCTGTTTGAGAGAAGAATGGACATACAGCAGCAAAATACCTTTTGTATCAGGAGAGCATTTTTTCCTGTCTTGATTGGATGGATGTTCCAATATGGACTCTGAAAGTAAGCCTTTAAAAACTTAGAGGCCACGCTTGGTCCAGGATTAGCAAGAAAATTCTTAGTTACTTTCTTTTGCTGTCAGCCCACAGGAGTTATATTGCCTTTATCACTGAATACTTGTGTTATCCCTGTATAATAGAGCTGATCAGATGCATGTACTTGAACCCTCACAGGTTTCCTCTTTCTTCTCCCTTGCATTAAATGCCTTCCTACAGGGCTCCCAGGCTTAAAAGTCAATGGTATTGAAATGTGCATGGGTTTTGAACCTGTGCCTTTTTTCTGCTCTGGTATTCATTTTGTCTGAAGGGATAAGCCACCTGAGAGATTCAAGCAAGAGCACCTTAACTTTAGGTGTTTGATGCCAATACTTAGCCGGTCCCAAATGTTAGAGTACTGTAGGCTGGAAATGACCTTTGAAGGTCATCTAGTCAAAATCCTTATCAAGGCAGAGCTAATCAGATCAGGTTGTTCAAAGTTTCAGTCAAGTCTTGAATGCTTTCAAAAACAGAGCTGGAGCACTGCTGCAATACTGGATCAGCCTCATGTTAAGAAATGGGTTCCTACTGTCTATTCTGAATTTACATGGTCCAGCTTGTGTCTGTTCCTTCTTGTCCTGTTGCTGTGCACCTCTGAGAAGTGTCTGTCTCCATCTTCTCTCTCCTCTGACTGGGCACTTGTAGAACATAATGTCTCTCCTGTGCTATATATCCCTCAGGCTGCATAGACTCAGCACTCTCAGACTCAATCTGTATATCCAGTGCTCCAGCCTCTGACTAGGTTGGTGACCTCTACTGAACTTGATCCAGAACTTCTGTGCTCTTCCTACACTGGGGAATCCAGAACTGAAGAGACTGCTCTGGAAACACACAGTTCCACCAGTGCTGAAGAGACAGGAAGAAACACTTCCCTGGACCTGCTGGCTACACACTTGCTAATGTAGCTCAGAACGCTGTTTGTCTTCTTTGTGACAAGAACATAATTCTGACTTGCATTCAACCTGTTACCTACCAGGCCAGGTCCTTTTCTGTAGAGCTGCTTACTAGACTCCAAGCCTATACTGGTGCATGAAGTTATTGCAAGCCACACGTTAAGTCCTTGTACGTGCTCTTGAATGTAATGAGCTTCTGTCAGCCTATTTCTCCAGCCTGCCCAGGTCCCTTTGAATGGAAACCATCCAGCACATTGACTGCTCTTTGCAGTTTGGTTCCAGCCACCAACTTTCTCAGTGTGCACTCCATTCTGTTATCCAGGTCATTAATGAAGACCTCAAAACGATATCGGTCTCTGTAGTGAGCTCTGAGGGATGCCATTAGTGACCAGCTAGACCAGTATTTTGAGCTCATATTATCAACCACATTATCAACCACTGGCCAAAATCTGCTTTTTGAAGTCCAGGGTTGTAATTCTGTTGTTTGTTGGCTTGATCACTCCTCTCAGGATCTTAGCATCCACAGTCTCATAGTCACTGCAGCTAAGGCTGCCCTCAGTCTTCAGCTATTTCTTCCTTCTTTGGGCATGGTAGGAAAGACAAAGCACATCTTTCAGCTAATTCATCAACCACTTTCCAGCAAATGTCACTTGCCTTTTCCTTTCAACCTTTTTGCCTTCCCTTCAGCATACAGCTGGCCCTGACAAGTCACCTTCAGGTCTTATTCCTCCTCAGTACTGTAGCAGATGTTGCAGGACCAATGCCCAGAGCTAAAGCCTATATGTAAAGGAAATACAGACAAGGCCTGAAGGCTGTAGGAGGTGGTGGCAGATGACCAATGTAGATTTCTGCCCCACAGGATGCCTCAGAGGGGCATCCTTTGATTATAAATGAAACACAGGGGAACTAACCTACTAGCTTAGTTACCCAAGGTAGACGCCTAAATGTCAGTGCTCAGACTATATCCTCCAAGGCCATCTGATAGAATATTTGTATTTCTCATTTTCTTTAAAAATATAAATTGCTCTGAAAAAAAAATACTGGGAAAAAAAAAGAAAGCGCAACCCAAGACAGAATAGAAAACCAACCAACTGACCAAAAAAAAAAAAACAAACCCCAAAACAAACAAACAAACAAACAAAACAAAAACAACAACAACAACAAAAAAACGAAAACAAAAAAAAACACCCAGAACTACTAAGATGGCCAGTTCAGGTACTCAGAAGTTAAAAAAATGTCAGAAATAAGATTGCCTACACAATTGTATTTTTGGCCTTCTCATGTGTACTACTTCCAAAACGTCTTTACACCTTTCATTTCGAAAGCATTGTTCACTCCTGTTTTTAATTAAAGTGACAAATAACAGTGGCTGAGTAAGGGATGTTCTAATTCATCACTTCTCCAAGAGTACATGTGTTTGTTTTCTATTCCAGCTACTGTAACTTAACATGATGCAGAATAAAGCCTTCAGGTTCAAAACAGACCCCTATTTGTTTGGGTTTCCCCCCATTCCCCTATTTTTCATGTGTAGATTTGTGAAATTAACTTCTCAATAAAATAAGCCTAGCAAATTTGTTATTAAACTGGTTATGCCAGTCTGCACAGACTTTCCTAACATACCTTTGCACCAAAGGGTTTCTCTCAGAGGTGCACAGCAGGTTGCCTGCAAAAGCTGACTTACTCAGTGTCCGCCAAATGAGGCAGAAGAGCAGGGTGAAGCAAATGAAGGCCCAGTTCCACTCATGGTTTTTCCCCACTGTAGACACTCCCATGAATACAAAAATCAGGGTCTCACTGACGCTGCTCAGCATCTTCATGAAATATTTTATTGTAGTATAGGAATTCTGGGAAACGTTCTCCTCCACATATTTTTTCATTGTCACTGCACATGATGTCATCCTGTACCAGGGAAAACATCAAGATCAGCCACAACCTGGCTTTTCTTTCATTTAAGAACAACCTCAGCTTTCATTATCTGCACTCTCCATTACCAGTTCCTGACCTTCCTAATATCAAGAAGCTTTTTATTTCTTCAGTAACGTTAGCTATTTCATTAGATAGAAGAGCATTTTCATTCAACTTCACAAATCCATTTTGCATACAGGAAAAAGGAAGCAAACCAGTCAGCCTTCCAGACAAGGAAGCGAGAGTATCACGTTTCAGTTCAAAGTCCATTATATCCTGAATGCTTAATGCACAAGCCACCAAGCACCAAATATTTGAGTCTCAAACAAAGGGCAAGTCAATTTTGTACTAGCCTATGTTTAGAGGGATATAACCAACCTCTCAGTGATCTTGTTCTTTGAGGTGGTTGGTGGTGGTAAGACAGGGTAATAGTCCTATGCTCCCAGCAGCTCCCTGCCAGCTAGCTGGCAAGATCAACAGGGCTAGGATAAGCTTCAGTGACTCAACCCACAGCAGCCCACTGTGTAGAACAAGGGGAAATCCAGTTACCCTATAGATGTGTCCTTCCCCTCTTATTTATTCAGCGTGGGGAACATGCTAAGGAAGCATAAGGACATTTTTCACCTCTTCAGTTAATGAAGACTAGAGTCTGCTTCAGAGGCATGAGCAGCAGCCTGACACAATTGCTAGTATTAATCACCTGGAGCAGTAGTACTTGGGCAGCCCTACTAAAGGAGGTTTCCTCTTTCCCCCTTTATTTTCCATAGTCATAGGTAATAAATAGATTGAGTGCTATGCTAGTAACATAGTCCATCATCTATCTAGTTTCTACTGATAGTATTTTAGTCTTTGGGGGCTTCTTCTGATTATATTTTTCCAAACTTGTGAATTCAGAGAATGCTGACTGTTCATTAAATAACCCTTCATCTAGCTTCTGCTCATTTAATTTCCACTGAAGAAATCTCAAGGGTATTTTCGTGAAGCTGAGACATTTAGCAGGTCCAAGGACACTCTAAGACAAGGCCATTAGGAATAAATGTTTAATACTGTTGACTTTCAAAGGCACATGCATAATAGACTTTCATGACCCAAGTGAAAGATTAATGATTTCCTCAATAATTCAAAAGGGTGACAATAAGTTCCCATCCCTAAAACAAGCAATAATTTCCTTAATGAAGCAGTAAGAATAATAAACTATATTAACATTCTTTTATTAGTAATAATTTCAGCACTCTAATGAAAATATGAAGCAAAAGAAATAAAGACCCATGTAGTCTAGTGTAACGAATAGGCAGGGAAGCAGTACTTTGGGCAGTGCAGGTAGGAAAGGGTCCATATGGTATGAGTGTTCACTACATGCTAGGTCTAAACCTGCTCAATTAAAGCTGTTAGTTATCTCAATCACAGCAAATGTGTTGGATATACAAAACACAGTACAAGAGTCATTTTCTTTATCTAATTGCTCAGGAAAACATATATCCTGTCTAACTACTTATTTAATATGACTAAATATTCAAATATTGCTTCCCAGGACCATCCTAAAAAGCTGTTTTTACAAAGCCAGTTCTACTCTGAAACTGAACAAATTGGGATTGTTCATTCTGGAGAAGTCTCTGAGGAGACCTTATTGCAGCCTTTCAACACTTAAAGGGTACTTATAAGAAAGATGGGGACAAACATTTTAATAGGCCCTGTAGCAATAGGCAAGGGGTAATGGTTTTAAACTAAAAGATTTTAGTAGATTTAGACTAGATATAAGGAAGAAATCTTTTACAATGAAGGTGGTGAAACACTGGAGCAGGTTGCCCAGAGAGGCTGTAGATGTCCCATCTGTGGAAACATTCAACGTCAGTCTGGATGGAGCTCTGATCAACCTGATCTAGTTGAAGATGCCCCTGGTCATTGCCCCTAGACTAGATAACCTTCAAAGGTCCCTTCCAATCTGAAATATTTTATGATTCTATGATTCCATGAAATCAGGCTTTGACAAGTGAAGGTGAGTAAATGCAGCTGTCTGAACATCAGCGGCCACATACTTGTATTTGTTAGGTTTAAATTGGTTTGTCCTCAATAAAAGGGACTCCTTTCTGGATCACCAGTACCTGCAAGACCTAGCATGCAAGATCAGAGCCAACACAAGGCATTCAAGGCTGATTCCACCCAACAGCTAGGCACTGAGACTGCAGCAGCCACCAACATCAGCTGGAGAATTTACTATCATCAGGTTCCCATTTCTTTACCTAGCTGAGGAGCTCTTTGTTTGAAATTCATTATTCATTATTTGTTTGAAAATCAGTATTATGTTTGAAATTCACCTCCCAGCAGCTTTCTTGTAAAGTCTCTCACTTTCACCCCTATTCCTTCCTTTCTCTTCTGACTCCTTTCCTGATGCTGCCCTCTTTCCTTCGGACAGTACTCATCCTCTCTTCATTTACTATGGTCAATAGAGCTTTCAGCTTTCTAACTGCAGGAAGCAGTCACTAGCATTACAGCAGCATCAAGCTATCCTGATCACATTAAAATATGATCACCAATATCCATATGCATGACTATATGTATGCATATATACTTGATGTCCTTGGCTGTCTGGTTTTGTCCACTGTCAGTTCCAATGCTGCTGTTCAAATGTAAAGTAATTCCAGTAAAGTCTGTTAGGGCTGATGTTCACAGCTGTGTACAAAAGCAAAACCTTAGACATTCTTTATTATGTTTGCATACTCATTACTTTCCATCTCTCTTGTAATCTGATGGTGATGCTGCTTAGAAATAAATGTAGATACTCTGACCTATTGTCAAATGATTCTCTCATTCTGCTGATCTTATCAGAGGCAGCAGACAGACGGTGGCAGCACTAGTCACTTCACCCACAGTTTGCAGGGTTTTTTTCAATAGGCAAAAATCTAAAAAGTTTCAGAGCAGATATGCACTCCTCAATAGTACATCTATACTTATGCTGACTGTAGGTTTGCATTTCCTAGTTAGCATTGCATTTTACAGATCTTTTAGAAGCCTTCCACTGCAGATCTCTGGGACAGAGACTGAAAATGCCTGTATTGTACCAACCTCATGCAAATCCCCTCCTCGAAGTAATAATACTTCCCTCCAGAGGTCATCTGAAAAGCCATCAGAGATACTCACGCCAAAATGCCTGAGATGTAAAGGGTTTCAGCGGACAAGTATGCCAGGTAGCTGAACATGAAGACCAGCAGGGGTTCAATAGCAGAAACGTTGTGGGTGAATCGAGTCATGAACGCCGAAACAAATCCAAAGGCAATGCCAAACAACATGCCACCTAGCCCCACCACGAAGAAGCGAGCGAAGCCAGCAAAGACGTCGATGGATTCGATCTCTTCATACCTGTGCATCTGGGTGAAGGCGATGAAGATGTTATATAAAACCTACAAGTGAAAATAAGGAGACAACAGTCAGGTGTCTTGATGAACTTGGCAGGCTTACTCACCTCATAGCTCTGTGTGTGTGTGTACCCGAAATTGCTTTAAATGGATCAGCAAAGTAACAGTTGAAACCTCAGCCCTTCTTAACAAGTCCCAGAAATGAGGGTCTGCTAAGCACTTCAAAAAATAGCAAAACCAGGAAGGGTAGACGGTTATGTAACAAGAGTAAAACTCTAGGGGATCAAATGCAATTCAAGTAACAAAAAAAATACTCTTTGTTTTGTTTGTTTTCTGAAAGTGAACTTAATAACTGGTCTTTGTAGCAGATGTTTAAGGCCAGATGGGTACCTATCAACCTCAGGCTCTACCCTCCATGCTCTCTTTCTGATTCAGGATGGGGCAGGGCAGTGACTAAGAATCACACTTTTGATTTAAATCCCATTTAGATTGTCTATATGATCTGTAGAGTGGACACACTTCATTAGATAGACTGGGGAATGTTAAATGTTTTTCAGTAGTATTTGACACATAAAAATTGTGAATCACTGAGAATGGGAAAAGAAGCAGTAGAGGGAAGGCAAGGCAAAGCAAGGGAAATATGGAAGCCTCAGTTTCATATTGACTCTAGCTAGATAAATACAGCCTCTCTAGTCTCACAATACAGGAACTCTGTCTTGATTGCAAAGTGGGGATCAAAAGCTGTGGCACTTTAAATGGCCTAAAGACCCTTCACACATATATTTTGACTAGAAGGCTTGAAATGACAAAAATAAAAAGAATGTCAGATTAAACGAAAGAATTAATTTCATACATTGTATAATTTGGTCTGTGAAGGTAATTTAATTTAGATCAGATAAGTTTGTCAGTGTCAAAATTTCTTTTCTGCAGAAATTTGTGATGAAAAATCTTACTTAGTAATTTTTTCTCCCTTTTTCTGGTTCCTAAAGTGTCTATATGCTATAATTGGTGGATTAAAATGGAAATTATGAAAATATGACATAATTTTCATTTTTTATAACTTTTTTTTTTTGGAGTAAACTCTTCGATACAACATCCTGAACTGCATTATACAAATAAAGCTCCATTTAGAATCATAGAATCATAGAATGGTTTGGGTTGGAAGGGACCTTCATAGGTCATCTAGTCCAACCCACCCTGCAATGAGCAGGGGCATCTTCAGCTAGATCAGGTTACCCAGAACCACATGCAACCTGGACTTGAATGTCTCCAGGGATGGTGCATCCACCACCTCTCTGGGCAACCTGTGCCAGTGTTTTACCACCCTCAATGTACAAAATTTGTTCTTCACATCCAGCCTGAGTCTCTCCTCTTTTAGTTTGAAACCATCATCCGTTGTCCTGTCACAGCAGGCCCTGCTAAAAGGTCTCTCACCATCTTTCTTTATAGGCCCTGTTAAGTACTGAAAGGCTGCAATTAGGTTTACCCAGAGCTTTCTCTTCTTCCGGCTGAGAAGAAAAATGAGACTGTCTACATAGGAGAGCTGCTCCATCCCTCTGATCATTTTTGTGGCCCTCCTCTGAACCCTCTCTAAAAGGTCCATGTCTTTACTGTACTGAGGACTCCAGAGCTGGATGCAGTATCCCAGGTGGGTTCTCACTAGAGCGGATTAGACACTGTGGTGTTTATGCCAGTAAATTGAGTATTATAATTTTTACATGGTCGGAAAGCCTGAATCAGCTTAGGATGCCTTTGTTCACCCAGTAGAAGGGATGTATTGATAGCTGGCCTCATTTAACAACTGTGAGAATGTCATGCTTTGGGTTTTTTGGAGAGGACATTACCATGTAGCGGCATACCACTGGGTGGCTGTTTAAGCTAGGGAGAGGAAGAGACAGCGTGACACTGTTGCCCACAGGGGACCTCCCGAGGGACAGGTCCCTGCTCCAGCAGTCTATATGATACATACATTGCACATGCCATCCACATCAGAAGCTCTGGAAAAAAGATTTTAAAGCGGCCATCTTAACCACTGACACAAGCAGCCTTCATAACTCTTTCTTTCCATCCTGACCACATGTATTTAATTTTACTCTGAACACAGTGGGTCAGCTTCAACAACCAGAGCAGAGAATATCTTCATCCTCTTTCCTAGCACCCATACATCCCAGTGGTCAAAGCCTTCCTCAGAAACATCCAAGAGTAAATTCAAATCCCCTCAAATAAAGAAGTTAATTTTACTTGCATCTCCATCATGCACTAGATTTCTTTAAATGGTCTGCTACTGCATACAAAGAAGAGAGGGCACCATTAGAAAAAAATGGTCACTGCCACTTCATTTTGACTACAGCATGAGGCATAGGTGTTCTCAGCATTTCTAAAATGAGGCCTCGGAGATGAAGTAGTAAGGGGAAATATTCTTTTTCCTCATGCACGCAGGTGTTCAGCTCCTGTTGGGACAGAAATGGTCTGTGTATGTGTGGGAGCAGAGTTTCCGATGCCTGAAACACTTCCCAGCAAAATCACGTCCTCCAGCTGTGTTCAGGTTTGAATGAAACCTGCACTGAATTTAACATCACTGCTGTTTTGAACAGGGCTTTGAAAATCCACTAGTGTATGATACATACTAGGAACAGTCCTGTTGCTCTCCGCACTTTTCTGATGCAAACAGTCGGCTCAGAAGCAACTGGAACAGGAAGAAATTAGCAGGACCTACAGCCTTTTGTTCCACCCATAGACATGGCCCTACCGAGGAGAATAGGAGAAGGTACAAATGGGTAAAAAAAGGTAAATTAAGCACTTTTGTCTCTGTCCCTTAAGTCAAATGCATAACTCCTAAGTAATGATTCACGTTCCGCAGCCTGTAATTTTGAAAAAAAATTTATACCAGGATATTGAACTAAATATGGGAGAAGGAGCTGTTGATGCTCAAATAATACACAAGTTCAGAAATTTCATACCAGTTTTTCCTGCTGGGGAAAAAAAGTATGTTCAAGCTGATAAGCAGACTGGAGAGAACCAGGGGATATTTGCATTTAAACAATATAAAAAGTATGTATGCTTAATATATCTTGGTGATACTATCTTTTTAAACACATAGAGTTAACTTGATGGAAACTATTAAGAGAAAAAAGGGAGGAACTGAGACGCCTAAGATACACAGTTTTAAAGCCTTTAAAAAAGCAAGAGGGGTATCAGAGAGGAGAAATACACCTATTGGGCTCCATACAGGTGACAGTTATTTCAGTCTCCTCAAACATGAAACTAGGTAGAGATTCTGAAGATCTGAATGTCCTGAAAATGGATGAGATGTGGGTAATGCACAGTTGCACCAGCAAGAGCTGACAAACTGATTGCAACACAGCTGCTTTGAGAAGAGCCCCAAAGATGAGAGGATGTGGGGCAAATGGAAGTCACAGTGGTGTAGCCAGCACTCCTTGTGTACAGCCCTTTCATCTCTTTTGCTGACTTACCTAGTGTTGCTGGGGAATGCCTACAAACCAGTGTTCTTAAAGGGTGTCACTACACATTTATGCTGTAGCAGGATGCTGACTGAAAGCTCATGTAAATACCATGAGCTGGATCCACATCATAAATAACAGCTGGGAACAAAGGGAAGGCAATGTAAAGAGCCAGTCAAAAAAAGGATGAAACAAGCTTTCCCAGTGTGAGGAAGAGGTATTACTTTTTGAGGTCTGCATGTGAAGGAACCGAGAAGGCAGGTGAAAGTGATAGATGCATTTGGATTATTTTGTTACAACTGTAATACACAAGCAGTTTGCATGTAAAGTTAATTAGCATTTATTCCTAACATCAGCCCTACATGTGATTCACCAAGAGGAAGGGTTTGCAAGAAATTACTTCATTCCTTTTCCTTTTTGCATTGCTCATAAGCTGCACTTCTCCCCCAAAACCTTTCAGCAGTGAACTCTGCACAGATTTTAAAGTCCAAGTTGTGCTGTACCTCATGTATAACAGCATCAGAATAGTTTTTATGTGTTCTAGATTCCTGTGATTAAAATTCTGTAAAGATCTTATCTAGCAAAACTCCTTAACCTGCAGTTAACTTGCAGCACATGAGCAGTCCTGTTAGTTTCTGTGCTTGAATTTCCTGCTTGAAATCTCTTCCTTGAAAACCACATATCTTCTGACTTTGTCAGTTGCGGTTTGCAGGTAGAATTTCAGGTTGCTCCAAGTTTTAGCAAACTTTTAGAAAAGTATTAGCAAGATGAGTTCTGTAAAAAACATTTTTTCATATTAAAACACCCAAAACACACCTGAACCAATCAACCAACCAACCAAAACCCCAACAAACAAAATCTCTCCTATTCCTGAAGCACTGTTTCTGGACACTTAAGATAAGACATGCGAGAAAGGTGAATATTTTTCAGATATTAATTTTTTACTGATAGAAACATGGTTATGCAAAGTTATTAGTGGCTTTTGGAATCCCTGTCTAAGGTCTCTGGGGAATTTCCTAGGAGAAGCAGGAGGTTGTTCACATCTGGTTTGGCTGGGGTTTTTTTGCAGAGTGCTCTCTACGGCGTGTGACAAGGAAGGTGTCCTGTGTTTTTATCCCTGCTGCAGAAGGTTAAGCAGTAGAATGTCTTTAAGCAGTAGAATTTTCTATTTACCTGCTTGCACAATAACAAGAATTTTTTCTAGGTCTTACACTGATCCTACCAGTGAAATCAGCCTTAGCTTATCTATTCACTTAAGTGAATGCACAAGCAAGATGTGGTCTATGCTTCCCTCTCCTATCAGATCTAACACAATATGCTTTTTAAAGAGTTAATATAAGATGTAATCTTTACATACATTAAAATTACTTGTGTGTGATGGAATAGAGTATCCACAACATAAATAATGTATCTAGGATCTCCTTAGAGCTGCTCTTGTCCTTTGCCAAATAACCCTACAAGCCACAAGAGCCTAAAGAAGGGAAGACAAGGAGCAGAAAGAGACTCACCACAGTGATGCCACCATTTAGCAATGACTCTCCAAAGATCATCATGTAGAGCTGCTCATTAACGGAGGCTTCTTCGAAAACTACCAGAGCTGCCGCAGGATCCACAGCTGAAATCATGCTGCCAAAGAGCAGGTTCTGCAGCAGGTCCAGGTCAGTCAGGCCGAAGGCTTCTATTTGGCAGATCCCATAGAGGGAGAAGCCAATTCCAAATGAGTTTAGCAGAGATCCCAGCAAAGACCACCACAGGATGGACCCAAAGTTTTCAAAAAATGGGCGAGTTGGCATGAAATAACCCTCCTCTAAGATGATGGGTGGAAGGAGATACAAAAAGTAAATACTTGAGTCCATCACCGGTGGAGATTTGTAATCTGAAGCAAAAATGATTGCTCCTACTAGTGCTCCAATGACAATCAGGATGCAGCTTTCAGGCATGAGTCTGGGTAATCGGTGATAGAGGTGGAAACCTTGAATAAAACATTAGGGTATTATTCCAATTTAAATTAACTTGATGTCAGACAGATGTTTTGCCTGCCTTCAAATACTTTGTCATCAGACAGCCAGGTATTGTTCTTTAGATTATGAATGTAAAAACAGGCAGTACCGTTCCCTTCAAAATGAAACATTCCCAGACTTGTACTTCTAAAGCAGAGGAAGACTTTGGCAAAAAATTTCTTGTCTACCTGCTCCCCAGCTCTCAACCTCTGAACAAGTGTGACTGAGTCTAAGCTCTACTTCTAAGAATGCAGAAATTTCTTTGAAATTGTGCTCCACAAATTGGAAAGAAAGCATTCTTCAAGAGTCCTTGCTGCCAAACTGCTACTGCCAAACCTCTGAGGCACAGTATTGTCCCTCCATCTCAAAGACACCCTCTCCCTGGCTGCAGGTTCCAAGGCAGCTTCCCCCGCCGCCCAGTGCTGTGGAGGCTTACTGGCTGCAGAGCTCCTGCTGGATTTGGGCTGACCAGGAATCTGGAGAAGTCCAAGGGAGCAGCCCAGATGCCATCATCTGCTGAGCTCCCTCCACTTCCAGCACTCCCCTGAAGTGTGAAATGGACTCAAGGCTATCCACAGAGGGGCTGAGTACTCATGAACAATAACATATCCAAAGCAGCAGTAATCAAGCCACAGTAATATAAGGCATTGTACAAGATGACTAACCTTGTATTTCTGGGAAAACTGCTGTTCCTACATAGTGTAAAGAACCCTATGACTTAGTTTACTGAAAGAAAACCGATGATTTCAGCTGAGCTGAAAGAGCTACCAACAGCCATTAAGTATCTGAGAAAATAATGCATCCTAAGGGTTTGATTTTTTTTTCCCTTACTAGAAAAAAGGTTGGGTCTACACTATAGCAAATTAATCAGGCCAGAGAATTTTCAAAGCAGAAAGGTTCAGGCTGCATCCATACAGCCAAATTCTCTTCCCTACTCCAGCAAATAGTGGTCACATCCAAACTGCTTGTGGGAACATATGTTGGCCCACAAGTCTGCCTAAGCACTGCCTGGGAGAAGGCTTGTCAACGAGTCATAGCTGAGAAGGAACACGCCAGCACTGATGTGGTATGGACAGTCACACACAGCTTCCCAACAGGGTGCTTGGTAGTTTACAAGCATAGATGTAGCCAAGCTGTTTTACAGAAAAAGGGTCATACTTACCAATATAAATGTTGTGGGTATGAATCTCCTGCCCACCTTGATGTACTACTAGTGCAACTGCATTTGCATAATTCTTCCCATCTGACACAAATACTGATACCAATACCAAGACAATGTCTAGCAATGGCTCATCTAGTTACTTTACCAGGAACTGTGTCATTATACTGTAAATGAGAGGTTCTTTTATTAGAAGTTTAAGGAATTATTCAGAATTTACAAGAATGAGAATGAGGCAGACTAATAAGCCTTTAAATCCAGTGGCTGTGTCTCCATGCCTGAGGCTAGGTCAAATTTCATTCCATAACTCCAGAAGTTAATACCATGACTGCGCTTCTGTAACCCTCAAATTATCTATGTTAAACACTGAAGAAAAAGAAAAATATTTGCATGACATTTTAAATAATTTATTTCGGAGATTATTTGAAATACTGGAAAGTATGTTAAGATCATAGCTTCTCTCATCTACTTTTCTAATTAAAAAAAATCTCGTCCAATTCTTCTGTCAGTTTTACAGGATAAGGGGATTGTTTTGTCTTTCAAGGTCTCAGAAATGTTTCCCACCCTGGAATCCTGAAATCTGGAAAGAAGATAATGCCTGAATAGAACACAGAAAAGTTTAACGGTTTGGAAATCTTCTTCCCTAGGTAACCAGATTATTCAGACTAACTCTTCCTACCAAATAGATTTTGAGTCAGCAGCTCCACATTTTTCAATGAAAATAATATTACTTGAAAACCCCTGGCTAAGGAACAAGTTTGCTTTGGAGGATGCTTGGAAGGCATCACACAGTTCTTCTATAACATCTGTTTCTTGCTCAAACCAAGAAAATTATAATATGGCAAGTCCTGTGCTTTTATGGATGATGAAGAAATTGATCAATACGCTCACTGCTATTGTCACATTCTGCTGACACCATAACAGCAGACTTGACTTGTGAAAATCTTTATTATTAGTTTAGCAGTGAAGAATTTATTTATAGGAACTGGATTGAGATCATCAGCTATTATAAAGCTGGCAAATCATGGCCAGTGGTAACAGTTTTTGTCAACTGTGGGACTATGACATGAAAAATGTTTATTTTCAGGCCACCTCCAGAAAACCATGGGTCCCACCTCCCAGCCTGTTCCATAGTAACTTCTGAAAAATCCCATGGAGAGATCAAAAGGACAGGGAGATCGCATGTGCGCAGCTCTTCACTTTAGTACTATCTTCTTCATTTATTTGATGTTGCTGCATTAATTCTGAATGGTCAAAATACTTTGAACCCAGTCATGCAAACATGTATGACACATGGTGAGCCATTTTTTGCTATGTTCATTGCAGTTCCTACCTCCCCATGAGTCGTCTTTCTTCATTCAGATACCTACAGGGAGTTTTAATAGAAGCTGGATGCATTGGTATGTACTGAAAAGGCACTTACCCTACATCTCTAATGACCTACACTCAGACTCTCAGTCTCTCTCCTCTGGTATTACTTTCTGAGCAACTATAAATAGCAAACACGTAAAACAAAGACTCAAAGGGAAATATTTCCTATTATTTACACAATGGAAGAATTCTCCCCACTTTTCTCACCCAAATTCAAATCACTTGAAGGCTCAGCTGGTGTTACTGATTTCTACAGCTGTGGCACGTTGTAGATTCTGGTAACTTGTGACATTTAAAAATTAGAGAAAGGGATGGACAGCACTGTGTAGGGCAGCTCCGTTTCTACTCACTAACATAGACAACCCAGGAGACAGGAGGGTTAGAGGTCATATATTTACCTAAGTAAGCTGGAAGCATTCAGAGCTGGAATTTTGTCATTGCCATGGTAATGAACACACCTTTTCTTTTGAGGACAGAAGCTGTAAAAACAATCCCAGCTACAAAGTGCATGGAAGATACTTGGTTACCTGGTATGTTTTTAACTTCTTGCTGAGGTAGGAGGACCCAAGATCCCATTTTCTACTTACCTATTTTTGCAAGAGAGGCAAGGAGGATCCAAAGAGTAACTTCATAGGGAATTTGCACATAGCCATAGTCCACTGTGAAAACATGTAGCCTCGTATCTTGTGAAGAGCCAACAGCCTGATCAGGTTCATAGTGAGGCAAGAAACTGTTGCTCAGGTTGGGCTCATCCACATAAGCCGCAGCAGAACAGCATACCAGACTCAACAGCAAGAGCAACCAGTTCAAAAGCATTGCACGTACAAGTGTGGCAGAGCCCATGTCTGCCTCTGACTGTTTTATTACAGATACAGCGTAGAGTGGGCGCATGAAGGTATGCAACACTCACTCCTGTTGCTTCGCGCTGCTCGTATCCATGGCCGCTTCTTCCTCAGGGCTGCCTCATTTGCCTTTTAGATGTCGTTTTAAAAGCCCTAATGTGCCTGTCCTGTTCCTTGTATTACAGACGGACCTAGAGTTTGTATAAAGATACCGGTTCTGCAGGTTCCTTCAACCTAGATAAACCTCAGCAACAGCATCACCCTGATAAGGAATAAAAGCCCTTTCTAACTATATTATTTATCCAGCCACTCTGATTTCTTTTTCCCACTGTCAAACAAAAAAATTCAGGTAGCAAGTACAGCTCAAGTGAATAGTATCAGGTGGGTGAAATGGTGGCACCCTGTGCACGCAGGAGAGCCTGCTCCATACCTTCCTCTTCTGCCCTCACTCCCTGTCTGTCTCCCCAGTGCAACTGGAACCTCAGATACCACCACACTTGGCATTGCTCACTGGTCCTTTCTCAGCTGGGAACAGAGCTGCTCGGCGTGTAAATAAATGTGCTCTGCAGGGCTTACAGTAGGGACATCTGGTGGAGGACCACGCAAATTGCCTTCTTGTTTAGAAACGTGTTCTCTCCCCTAAATTCATGAACGTAATTTAGCACATAATAACAAAAGAAAGAAGAAGGTCTGAATTACATCACATGCCTAAAACTCTATCTTGAGTTGTCTTATATTTGGCATTTGTTTTACTCATGCCAGCAAGGCATTTACTGGACAACTACATTATCCCCCCTGAACGCGACATTCACCCATACAGAATATTTCTTTAAAAGGTCAGCCTCTTCTCTCCTCCACAAAAACTACCATGTTTAGTGTTAGGTTAACAAAGTCTACGAACCTAGTAGTGTTGATTAAAAGCTGCTTGCAGAAGAGTTAGGGTGGTTTTTCAGTATACCGGTTCTGTTAACAGCAGTTCTTGAAGTCCCTTTCCAACAAGAAATCTGGCAGATGAACTATTCAATTAGCATTATAAAGCAGTGATTTTTCAACTTGAAGGCCAAATGAAGTCAGCAGAACACCGAATCAGTGGCTCTCCTGCTCAGATTTTCTTAACAGTAACCACTGCATTTGACAGCTACAGACAGCAAGATGCCTTGAAAGTAAGTGATATGAACCCTGGAGAGTTAGCAGCCAGAGGACTAGAAAAGAAAGACTTCAAAGTCCCTGGAAGTCTACCAGCTGTGACAACCAGGACTTTGATTTACAACTGCAAGATACCAATAATACCAAGAGATTCAATGGGACTTGTGAGTGACCAGCACCAGGCAGGATCAGCAATATGCAGATGTCTGAGAGTAGGAAAGGTTTCACAGCTGGTAGGAATGCTTTCTCTCATTGCAGGAATGATGGAGATGCCTGGGATCAGACTTGATACAGTGCTCCTTCTTTTCTCAGCTCATTTGGCGTACCCAGTGGTAACAGTCTCCCATGGCACTTTCTTGGTGCTCCCACAGGAGGAGGTGACTCATTTAAAGACTTTGGATTTGTCCCACTGGACTGCACAGGAAAATTAAAGTTCAAGCTTTCTCTGGAGTCCCCTTTTTTAATATTTTTCTAGAAAACGAATATAAAAATATTCCAGAAGAAATACAGTACAAATAACAAAGCATTCACATGTATGTCTCAACACCACAGCAAAATATAATAAATACAATAAAAATAATACAGAAATAATTTATGAAAAACAGTTCACATTTACATTTGTGTGCAGTGCCACTTAGTTTTACTGTGGAGCTGCAGCACTGTCACACTGCAGTCCTTCTCAGTGTTTTGGAGTGAGCTATTGCTGACAGTAGTTTCAATCCACAGTGGTCAGCCAGTGCAGAAAAGGCCCTTTACAGCCATGTCACCATTTCTGAGCCTGCTGTCATCACCCCTCTGTGAAATTTCTGCTATCGATATACCAGGCTGAATAACCTTAGGAAAAAGTCCTTTAAGCTCCAATTTCCCAACATCTTGGTAGTTTTCACTGGCATGTGGTAATGCATATATTTCCAGAACTTATTTGGAGCAGCAGAAACAGAAGACTCCCAGGTAATGACTGGTAATATCCGAAGAGCTTTCTTCACTACTGGATGCAAAGTCTCTGGCTCTTGGAAAGCCTGGAACTTTATTAATACCAGTTTGATCTTTTTGTCTTCCAAGGCACAGTTCACTGCTGCCTGCAGTTCAAAGATGCTTGGCCCACTGACGTAGGCTGGGCTCAAAATGATTATTACTCGTCTACTTTGTTTAATAGCTGTAACAACTTCATCTGTGTATGCTGGAGAAGAAATGGCAACAATCATTACTGCATTCTATAATGGACTTTATACCTTATCAATTCCTTTATAGACAGCTAAAACCCAGAAATAAGGAAACCAAAAATACGGATGCTAAGCAATCACATAACCCCTATACATGTCTTTGCTATCAGAGGGTGCTGCTGTTGTTCATACACAGCCTGGAGAATTAAATTTGCTGCTCAGGAGGTAGAGGACAGAGCTGACATGTAAACCCACTTTGTTGCTACTTAAAAGTCTCAAAGGGCACTTGGACTTGTCTTTGTCTCCCCAGGGGCAGGTACTGAGGGCTTTCTAATTACTGCAGCTAGCATTGACCAAAGTAGCTCAGGAAGTAATTACTGAAATATCTGTGGTCTTCTTTTCAGTGAATGGAGTCTGCTTGCAAAGAAATTCTTCAATAAGAAGCTTTATCTCAGCCTAGTAGCTCCCAGAGATCGCACTTAAACATATGTATGCCTTAGGCGCAGAGGCCAGACATAAAGATCAAAACAGCATGAGATTTGAGCAGAAATTCCTGTACCAAAATATACCATTTGCTGATCTGGTGCATAATGTTTTATGGAAAGTGAAAAACATTTTTATAAAGAACTGAAGATTTTTTATCATCCACAGGGACCTTACCTCCTCCTGGAAGAATATCTCTTTCAAGAATGCATAACTTGTATCCATATTTATTTTCGAGTATATCTGGAAGAAGCTCCAGGGCAAACTTTTCTTCACTAATTAGAGTTGAGTCACTTTCAGAAGAGTCCAGTTTTGCATAGGACACAAATGCATCAAATTCTTTGCCATCTAAAATAAATAAATAACACTATACATTAGCAAATCTGTCTGAAGCATTCGGCTTCTTTCTTAATGTTCGGTTTCCATAGATACGTATTTAAGTAGGACATAATCCAACAGGTGAGAACACATTTTATGGCCAATCCCCTTAGGCAAAAAGCTAACTGGGTAGGCACAATTGGCCTGTACACTCCATGCACCCACACTGTGAATGGTACTGTGTGCGTGTGGTACATGAGAATCAGGGAGAAGGACAGAAGCCACCACAATGGAACACAACTGTGTCTTCAACTTCAATGCACGAATCTTGGCAGGTCTTTCCTTGTCCTACTGACATATGGGGTGATCTCCAAGGGGACTTTCCAGAGGTTCTTAAATCAATTTGTTACCAAATAGAGGGGAAATTTTCAGTGATTTCCCAAATCACTTTTGCCAGCTGCCTTAGGGCTCACAGAAATACTTTCCAAAAGGGCAGTTAATTGTCTCTCATTACATATGTATTTATAGATAACTAGATCCAGTTATTTCACACTCACGTATAATGCACATACACACATGCAAACACAAAAGCAGACCGAGACACCTCTGTCTCAATCTGCATCAAGATTCAAGAATTTTTAGAAAAATTTCGTTAGTTACATACTGCCAGATTTCTTTCAACTCATGTAAGAAAATTATATGTTAAGTTCTTTAAAGCAGTAACAGTCATTTCTGATGCATTTTCATACTGCCTACTATGTTGGAGACCCATTTTAGCTGAGATGATGGAGTGATGCTACTATGAAGATTTGAAATATCAGAAGCTGATTGCTAATGTAAGTGTCAAGATGGTAAACATAATTTTTAGAAAGGAAATATAAATATTTCCCAAATGTACACTTCTCAATCGGTGCCCTGTATCATCTTATTTTTCTTCTTTGTTTATTGTTCTGAGAAATTATTGTCTTCAAGTGAAAAACACAATAGGCTCTGGAGTTCTTCACTTAGTTCTGCAAGGATATTTGATTCTTATCCACAGGTTCTGTTGAACACTTTTGGAGAATGAGGTTCAAATGTTGGAGATGCTCTACTATCCCCTGAAAAGGGACTGCCAAAATTCAACTACCTATGCTAACCTGGTTAAATAAGAGATCTTGTAAAAGGCTAACTGTGACATTTCAGTTGGTGTTAGATACTTCCTCCCCACTGCCTGGCTTTTTTTCCATCTAAACCCACTGGATGTCTTGCTAGTTTTAGCAGCATTTGTATTGACTCAAAGAGAGCAGCATCAGTAAGAGAATTTAATTAAACAGTTAATTCCCACCAGATTAACCCACATGGAAAAAGGCAGTAGAAAATATGAATAAAATTAATATTGTGCAACATTTCTTACCTCCCATGGTTTCATTGTGGACCAGATAACTTCGGTACATCAGCACTATTTCAATCCAGTGCTGGTAAATAAAGGCAGTGCACAAAAGTAATGCAAATAGAATAGAAATGGCACTGCACAGGACATATAAGAGAAACACTGTAGAAAGAAAAGGGTCTATCATAATTCAGGCTTTCCAAAATAATATTAACACTCTAGATGAAAAATTCAGTCCAAAAACGGGGGCAAACTGCCTCACAATCTTCTTTTTTACGCCACTGGCAGGCCTTAGAGAAGTCAGGAAGATATTTAGCTGCAAACTTTAACAGAGTTTCAGTCTACCACCAGGGACCTTTTTTGAATAGACTCTCTTTGATGGTATTAAAAGCTAATCTGTGATGGAAAGCACATAGAAAATGGTCTGTGGCGCACTCAGCAAGGCTGAAAGTAGTCATCACTTGAGTTGGAATTGTCACATCAGAGCACACACAGTGCCCTGCTGGAGACTTCCTGTGCCACTCCAAAGATGAATCTCCACTGTGAATTATGGTTCAATTGTTTAATTTCAACACTCTAGTTTCGGTCTTTGCTTGAAAGGCTTCCACATTCATACCAGCTATGGTAACTTCTCAGAAACATGCATGCTAAGGACTGGGAAAATAAACAGAAATGTCCTATGAAAATCAAGGAATACTATTGCTTTCAGCAGCTGCTCTGATTTGGTTTAGTAGACTGACTATTAATGTTGAGAAATGCTACTCTCCTTTTCTTCCAGTCACTCTCCAGCTTGCAATTGGCCCACTTGCCTGCAGTAAGTCCCCATATAGCCCCATCCTTCTAAGTAGTCAGAATAAAGTGCCTTTCTAGACATCTGGCGAATCAAACTTTCCCAGCCAGCTTCAAGAAATTTCTGCAGCTGGCTAAAGTGTCAATGCAGAATGAATTTGTAGCAGCAAATCACAACGTGTCTTCAAGGGCAAATAGTCATCCATCGATACTTTTACCTCTCTGCTTTCTTTTCAGCTGGATCATAGCTGTGGCATTCCCCACTGAATTCTCAGCAAAGCACGTGAAGTTGCTTCCAAGGTCACTTTCAGTAACTTCTTTCAGTTTTGCAACATGAAGAAGTGTGTGCCCCTTTAAACCTTCTGGATAAACACTAAAGAGAGAAAAATATTTATTTGCATGATAACTTTGCTGCTCATGTACACCATCTTCAAATGTCCTAAACTCAAAGAGGAGTTTGCAACTTCTTAACACTCATCTTGAACTTTTAACAATGATGTGATATTCTGGTTTGAAACTTCCATTTGTTTTTCACATTGAAAGAAAATACTACTAACATCAATAGCGTGCAGACTGAAGGGTTTATTCTTAATTCATCAACTCAACAAAATTCTTAAGCACTTGCCTAGTTTTAAATATATAGCCCCCTTTGACTTCTGTATGAGTATTTGTGGTCTTCTAAGATGTAAAACAAATTCTCAGGGTAGAAATGGAGGGAAATGAAACTTCAAAAGGAGCCACAAGAAAGAACTAGATGGGCAAAAAGACTGAGCAGCACAGCCTCTTGCACAGTGGTAAAAAGCCCAAGGACAAGAGAGGCAAATAGATTAAGATATAAGGGACAAAAGCATGGGAAATGAAGAGTTAACAAAGGAATCCCTTTGGGGCTGAGTGAGGGTTGTATGGAACAGATGTGTGTCTTCAAAAACTCTAGAACCCAGGGTTTCTGTGTCTTGGCGTTTCTCTTTGAAAGCCACAAGTACAGGCATCTTTTTGGTGGTCCTGAAGGCATCTCACATCTTGACACTGCAAAACGACAGTCTACCATGGCCGTACTTCTGCTAACTCAAGGTATATAAGCATGAGCATGGGCAAGAATTCAACCTGTACCAAAAGTCTGTTGGGAATGTTCTAGTCATTTGGGTTTTTAAAAAATGATCAGAAATTGTATGCAAAAAGCTAAAAACCTGGTAAGAAGAACATTACAAAGCTAAACGTTCAAAAATTAGAAAAATCAAATTTCTAATCTACCACATGAGCATGAATATGTGCATGTGTGTGTGTAATATCATAATTTCTTTTTTCCCATATGACTCCTATTAATAATTGAATTTTAGCAATGGCAGCAGGACTTTAGCTTCTCATGGTGTACAGAAAATTTTCCTCATAAAGATGACTCAGGACTGTGTAGTGAGAGACACACTTGCCTGTGTTGTCTTCACTGTTTCTTGCCCAAGCTGGACACTGAAAAAGTGACTATACGGGTTGTCCCCAGGTCACAGAAAATCTTTCCCTGCATGTGGCTTTTCTACAGGGTCTGGTTAATTCTTGTCAGGGGAGAATCCTGAAATTCAGTGTCCTGAAATTCAGTCCTCAGACTGCCTAACCCCACCATCTGAGGCACCCGAACTCTTTTCAATATGTCCACAGTACTGTTTTACTGATATGGTTGATTCCCCTTTCAGGGGCAGCTTCAGAAGACAGAACATGTGAGTTGCTGGCAAGGTACAACAGAGGGAACACTTGAAAAGAGCTGATACAGGCAAAGGCAACCAAGCACCACTCACGCTGAAGCTGTCCAAGGGCTAAAGCTTTAGGAAGAAGAGTTAAAATTGTGCAAAAAGTTTGAGTTCTTCACTTTATGGTCATCATTATGTGCTTTTGTAAGTGAAGTGCCTGTGCCTGTCACATGCTCATGGACATACACATTAATAAATTGAAGAACAGAGCCTTCTGAGTTTCTTTCAATAAAATGTATTAGGTAAAGTTGTAGAAGGATTTTTATAGCTGCTGACTTTAGTACTAATCAGACTACTGGGATATTTTCCTACCGCGTTTCCTGATTCAATTTCTCGTTTATATTTTCTTTGTTGTTTCTTTTCCATGTTACCCTCATCAGAGAAGCTCTTTCAAACCCAAACTGTACGCGGCATTCCAATTCAAGTGGCTTTCCTGGAACAAATTAAATCAGGAAAATCATGCATGTAGGTTACCAGAATATCTTTCTCGTAAAAAGCCTGGGATCTATATAACACATGATGCTTCCTTTAATATCCACAAAGATACATACCAAGCAAAAAAACACATTTTGTATAAAATTCTCATACTCCTAGAAGGCAAAGCTGTTTTGCTTTATCCAGATCTTTATTAATATCTCATTTAAACATTTTCTTTCACTTTCAGATAAGGAATCAAAACTCACCAAGCTCTGCTTCAAGGATCATCACACCATTGGGATACAAGAAGTTGGGTGGATGGATAGTGTTTTTTGCTGCAATTAACGGGAGTACTGTTAATAACTACAATACTATCATCAGTGCAGAAGAGCAGAGAAAACATCTTACAGAATTTTCGTTTTTAAATGTTAGGTGGAATTTAGACACCAAAATCCAAAAGGGTTGTTGAAACCGCACAGATAAGGGAGTTTTGACACAAACCTGATATAGCTACTTAAAGACCTGCTATCTCAGTTACTCTGAGACTTTGTAGCTTGTGCTTAAGGCTATTTAGAACTTAGAAATTAGGGGCTCCCCTTGCAAAATCCCCTGAAGGTGTTCCATGCCAATCCCCATTCCATTAAGCACACACAGAGCACAGATACTTGCATTAAAATAACCTCTTTTTCTTTTTTTTTTTTTCTTTTCATAACAAGGGTTGTCAAAGGGCACAGATAATGGCACCCACAGTTCATACGAGCTACTAAGTAAGTACCCAGCCTCCGGAAAAACAACCTGAAGGTGCTAAAACCCACAGCTCTGATATTCTAGGAAAGTCCCATCCTGCAGGAAACGGTGCCACATAACACTTCGGGTTTTCTTTTAAACCAAGCCACAGAAGAGAAATGTATGCAAGATTCAGGTCAATTATGTATGTATATGACTCTTTTCAAATGTTTTTCTGGGTGTGCTGTGAAGTGAGGGAAAAGAACTGAGAAGCACAGTGCTTAGCTCAGGCTTAGTGTGATCAGAATAAAAGCAGAGCTATTTCATGACTGATTGGAAAATATTTCAGGACTATAGCCAGAGAAAGGGGTGAAAGAGCATTGTAACTCAGAACACAGATGTCTCAAAGGCTGGTGAGGTGTGGTTTCCAGACCCTGTTCTGGTGGGGAGTATATATTTTTTCCATGACTTCTTGGTACCAAATGCCTCAAACATCTGCAAAATAGGGAACAGCTATTTCAGAGGAGTGCTGTACTCCCCTAGACCATGGAATTTCAGAGGAGTGATGTTCTCACTAGACTATAGAAACAGGTTGCCTCCACTGACACCTTTCTTTTGCTCCCTAAATCTTGTTCTCCCTTCCACAGTGGCACACTTTCTACAAGGATGCTGAGAATGGGTCCCATGCTGTACTATAGAAAGTAGCTGTACTTTCCTCTAGGAAATAAAAGTCTCAACCAGCACTCAACCACAGGCATCTGGAGTAAAGCATAACCACATCTCTCTTCTAGCAATATAAACAGTCTCCCTCTTTTGTGATCCTGAGTTTCGAGCACGCTCCCTTGTTGACATTATCCAACAGCTCTCAGGCAATATCTGCACTTCACCCAAAGGGCAGGAGAGGACAGTAAATATTATGGAAGAGGTTACCATGATTTGAAGGAGAAGATAAAGCCATGCCATATCAAAGTGCCATAGAGCTCTGGATTAGCACTCATTGGCACCAGTTGGAGTTTCATGAATTCTACTCCGAGATCTAAATCCTTTTATAGACTTGGTCTCCACTGTTGGGAACCACAAGAAATCCAAGGTGGAATTAGATCTTGAAAATCATGGCATTTTATGCTATATGTTGTTACTGAACAGCTTACAAGGATGCCTGAGAGGAACTCTTCATCAGGGACTGTAGTAATAGGACACAGGGTAATGGGTTCAAACTTAAACAGGGGAGATTTAGATTGAATACAAGGAGGAAATTCTTTACTGTGAGAGTGGTGAGGCACCGGAACAGGCTACTCGGGGAAGCTGCGAATGCTCCATCCCTGGCAGTGCTCAAGGCCAGGTTGGATGGGGCTTTGAGCAACCTGGTCTAGTGGGATGTTTCCCTGCTCATGTCAGGGGGTTGGAACTAGACGATCATAAGGTCTTTTCCAACCCAAACCATTCTATGATTCTATAATTGAAAGTTCTAGTCAAGATGTCCTCAGAATACCTGGAAGAGGATTTTAATGATCATGTAGCAAATTCAGTTTATGGATTTTTCAGAACAAGAGTCTGAACAAAAGACATTAATAGGGTAGGAGAGAATAGAGAAAACAGACTTTACTTCATGTATTCTATTCTGAGTTATTATATTACTCACTGATGACTTCTACTGTAACTGTTGTTCTCATTGTCCACTTGGTAGTGTTGTCATATAGAACATAATCACACACATATATTCCAGCATCTTTGTCATAGGTTGGATTCAAATAGATTTCATTATGCTTAAGCTTTAGGCTTTTTCTGGTTTTCCTATGCTTTATTTGATGACCATCCTAAAAAAAAAAAATAAAAAAAACCCCAAGGAATTAGAAGTCTTTCGTTGTTGTTTTTGCTGTTATTAAATTATATTTTAGGATATTTGGATAGTGTTACCATGGCAGCAAATCTAAGCCCAACTCATTACATTGAATCACAAAAAACAGATTTATTAGGAATCTGAGGACATTTGTCAGTGATATAAAAAAAAAATTTGGTCTATAATATGTGATTATCATTTAAAAAATATTTTAAATTTGTGATTCTTGAGAGAAATGTGAAATCATGAATCTAATCTAAATTAAACTATTACTAAAGAGCAACAAAAAATATCACCTTTTGATGGATTCTTTTTCTTTATAAATAAATTCTTTTTGAAAATATTTTTATGTTCTTTCATGAGAAATATATCATGGATTTGGATTATCTGAGATTGACAACACTGTTCTAGTCAAAAGATCAAAACTCACTAATTTTTGAAAAACACCCATATTTTTCAACTCAGTGTATTCATATTCTCTAAGACCACTAAGAATTTTCCATTAATCAAATTCGTGAAAAAAAATCCACTGGAGAGAAAGCATTTCCAGGCTTCTCTTTTGTGGAATGATATTTTGGGTGTGGCAAATTTCATCAAAACTCTTACATGTCAACTTGATATATAGTAATTCAAGATTCTACTTTTGGGTTGAACTTTTCAGGCTGCATCGTCTGCCAAACAAGAATTCAGAAACTTATGACACATGAGCATTAACTAGACCACTGAGCTTTTTTGAATTGTCAAGGCAATGACTCTTACCTTGTACCATTTTACATCTGGCTTTTTTATATGGCTGTAGCATTTTGTCCCAGGACAAGATATTGAATTCCCATTGCCAGCAAGAAGATAGAGCGTGCTTGTGTCATAACCTGAACATTTTGCCACCTTTTTTGTTTGAACCTCCAAAACAATTTTGAGACATGAGATTTTTTCCCTGAGTGATGCAGGAAAAAAGTTAAACATTTAATGCACAAAATAAAGCAAAAGAAAACAATTATTCTTGTATAGAATTAAAAGCCTTTTGTTCCATTACATACCATATTATACAGATGAACATTCCAGAATCACTGTCCCTTACTGGTTTAAACCAAAGTGCATCCCCTTGGAGAGCAGGATTAGAGCTTTCCTTGACAGCCTTCAGTGGCTCTTTGTCTTTTTGCCAGAACCATTTCACCTTATGTTGTTTTGGAAGTGAGTTGTTATAAATGTGGGTAGCATCTCTATCTGGTAAAGCACATTGTAAAACAAATTCCTCACCACTAATTGCACGATACCATATTTGAGGTTCAACATGGGAACATCCTGAAAAGCAGGACAATAAAATATCAACACCACCTGAAAGATCACACAGTCATCATGTTTTAAAAATATAATTAGGAATACTACAAAAATACAACTTTCCTTTTTGTTAAATAATTTTATGTGACCAGATGCTGGACTAATAGAGAATTGATTTCCTTAAACATGAAATTTGCCAGTGATTTCAAAAGTTTATCCAAAGGTTTCCAAAGGTTTATTAAACCTTTTTTAAAAGCCTAACGTGAAAATAGCTTAAGATTTTTAGCCAACCGAAGATTTTCACATAGGTGCTAACCTATTAAACGTCAACTCTGTGGGAAAGTAGATGCAGCTTTTCTAGCCCTCCTCGTCTTAATGGGGAAGGGACTAACATAAGCCTGAAGAAGCAGAGCCTGACAACCATACTCCCTATTTTGGGTAAGGTTGACTATCATTATTGTTATGCTGCTTTCAAATCTTTCCCCTCTTATGTTTCAGCTACTGTCACTAAAATTAAACAGATTTTTTGATGCTGAAAGCTGAGGTCACCTGCCCAAATTCCCTGAAGGCTGACTGACTTCGCTGTGTAACTCCTCCAGCCTGTCAAGATGTGGTAACCCTTGAAAATATGTTAGGATTTCACTTCAGCAGAAATGACAGCATGAAATCTTCAGTTCCTCACCTGCCCACCTGGAGATTCCCTGTTTTGGTTTCTCTCTGTGAACTGAATTGAATCAAGCTCCTTCAAATACATTGTGTGGGCTTGGACCAGCTGCTGGAGACTTTGATGAGTTAGAGAAGCAATTCTTTTCCTCCATTCAGTTCTCAGAAACTCTCCTTTACATTTGCCATTTTTTTTTTCATTTGGGAACTGATTTTTGAATCCTATTTACAGTAAATTGTATTACCAACACTTAAAAAGTTTACAGAAAGGCTAGAAACAGCTGTTTGCCTTACATGAGTATAAACAGGTGCAGGGAAAAGTCATGAAGGCATGTCAAAATGCAGATCGAGTTTTCTCAGCTGTTAGAAAGAGCCACAAACCCCAAACCTCACCAAAGCAGCCTCTTACCTAAAAAGTTAATCTCTCTAACTTCTGCCCCATTGATAAACAATGCTAGGATCCAGCACAAAGTGAGCATGATTTTCTTTACTGATTTTGGTTGATATTCTGAGGTATTTTCTGTAAGAATCATCTTGTTTTCTGTAAAAGAGGAAGACAGACTTTTTCTTTTCCAAGTAATACTCCAGTAACATAGATAGGCAATTACATATCTTCTTATGTAGCTCTATAAAACTTACAGACAGTATTTTCTAGATATTGTGCCTTTTGAAACAGGGTTTGCAGCACTCCTCCTATTCATACTATTTCACACAAATACAGGATAGATGATATTCAAGAATATGAACATCCTTTTTAAATATATCTTGCATAGAATTGCTTACAGAGGGATTTCCAAGTTTACAGCAATGCAGAGCTCCACATCTGGAATGGAAATGCAGGTCTTGCAGGAGACGTTGCTGTTAGAAGAGGAACCTGTCCTCTAAGATGATAGATAAGATATCAAATAACAAAATATGCCTTTAGCTAATGACAACTATCAGCAGCAGACTGAGAAAGGCATAACTGGCCCTAAAATCTGTGGAGATTTGTTTTATCCTGAAGGCCAATAGGCTCAGAATGTGTAAACTGGATTCCTTTGAGATCAAATCTGAAGATGCTTTGCAGCTACAGCCGGCATTGAGTCCATGGGACTGGAGCAGAGCTATGCAGAAGGAAAACCCTAAAAGCATGTACTGTATAGACACCAGGTCTTTGGTTCCAACTCATTAACTCAAGAGACATGCTCCTATTGGGCTTTATTACCAGCTAAAATGGATATACCATAAAATGCCCGTTATGGTCTGCAGAGGAACCTAAAAAACCCCTTCTCCTCCATGACTTACCTATACGTGCAGCATCAGGCCTCGCTTCTGCACCAGAGTCCTGCATTGCACTGCCTGAATGACCCTAGGAGAGACCTGCTCAACAAGGTAACATCCACTCCACCATAAGGTATGAGCTCAGTGGCATACCACCTCTGAGCTGAGACCGGGGACATGCAGGGGATGTGGGAGCAGGACCCGAAATCACTCAGCTGCACCCAGACCCCTATATTACAGCACCCTATACAAGATGAAACCCAAACACTATTGCATTAAGTATTTTGTCTTTCCTACTAGGAGGTTTCATCTGTGTACCACAGCCTTCTCAACCACAGGGCTAGAGGGAAGGCAGGCTGTCAATCATGCATATTCAACAGCTATGGCTTAATTTGCATATTTAGTAAGAACATACCCAGTGCCTGTGATTGACATGTCTGGAGTGCCTGATTCAGGAGTAAAGGCCATGTGCTTTGCTAATGTTCATGTTATGCAACTGAGACCTCAAGGAGCTTTTTCCTTTGCACATTTGGCCACAGAGTGTCTCCGCACCTGCACATCTGCCAGAGAGGCACTGAGTCAGCCCAGAGGAAAAAAAGAAAGGTCAGGCAAAGGCTAGTCCCTTGTCTGTTGTCACCTCATGCAAATCAGACACCACTCATACAGGCAGGCAGCAAGAGAGCATCCACTGCACACAGAGCTAGCAAAAGACGTGAAAAGAACTCCCACTCTGCACTTTTTCACGCAGCTGCTCTGTGTAAAGAGGAGCACTTTAGTCATCATTCTCTTCAGCACATCTTTATTCCTTGCAAGTGAACGGAATGATCTATTTTTACACTTGGAGGTCACATTGAGTAGGTTAACTCACTTGTCTTAATGCATCCTGGTGCTTTATAACAGATTGGCTGCCGCCAACAGTCATCACCCCATTCATCTTTCAAAATCATCCTGAAACTCCTGACCAATACATATGTCTGAACAAAGAGACAGTTTCCCAGCAGCACTGGGAGGAAGCCCTCCTAAACTTTAGGATTTATCCACTGTAAAAGGATCAATGGATCCTTACTCTTGAATTTGGGTTTATGACAACTGCAAAGACCTCTCTCAGGGCATTCATTAGGGCTGCATCTCTACCCCTATTAATACTGTATAAAACAAAGGATGAGTTATATCACCCAACAGCCCACATGGCAAAGACACTGTCATGGTCTAAATCATCAATATAAGTACCACTCAGCCGCTGGCTTACACTCGCCTTCCCCAATGGGATGGGAAGCAGAATCAGAAAAAGGTAAAACCTGTGGCTTGAGATAGGAACAGTTTAATAAATGAAATAAATTAAAATGCTATAATTATAAAAATAATAATAATAGGAAAAAGAGAGAAATAAAACCCTATAAAGACTAGTGATGTACAGCACAACTGTTTCCCACCCGCTGACTGATGACCAGCTCACCCCTAAACATCAATCTGTGGCTCCTGATCAACTCCCCAGAGTTTATACACTGAGTATAACATTTTGTGGTATGGAATACCCCTTTGGCTAGTTTGGGTCAGGTGTCCTGTCTTTGTTACTTCCCAGCTTCTATTGCCCCTCCTCACTGGCAGAGCACGGGACACTGAAAGGTCCTTGATCAGGGTAAGTGCTACACAGCAACAACTAAAACATCGTTCTCTCACTAAATCCAAAACACAGGAGCATACCAGCTAGTAGGAAAAAAAATAACTCCATCCCAGACAAAACCAGGACAGACATACTGGTGTTGGCAGCAAGCAGGACCCAAGGGCCTTGTGTGTAATTCAGTGCTGCAAGTGAGCTGATGCAGTCAGTCAGTATTATCAAAAGTGGAAGGTCTCCTCTATTTCTTTGTCCTCTCCACTCCGTTGATCCCAGGCAAATGATCCAGGCCCTTTCCTATAACAGCTGCAATCCTTTCTGGTGATTCATTCAACCTGTTAAGCCATGAGAAGCTACCTGAGAGGTGCCTGACATGGCACAAGATAGGCAGTGGAAGCATTTACTTCCCAGCTGCCCATTTGTCTGGGGACACACAGGCTACCTGTAGCAAAACAAGTCACCATTCACAATGTATTTAATAATGCCAGTGATGTATAATCTCTCTGCTCTTCAGTTTATTGCCATGCTAACAATATTGTTAGCCCTTCAAGCTCAACAGGTCAACACAAATGTGGAAGAAGTGTAGAGATGGTTAGCTAATGAATGTTACAGGTTTGGTTAGCAATCTGTATAATTTTCAGTTTTCTTCTGCTAGCCATGGGAAAATGCACCACTGCCAATTTATTTTTGTTAACTGATGACACTTTTCTTAGAGAACCTTGTAATCTTTGAATTTTTATAGTGCTTAAGAAGTACAGTAGTGCATGAAATTGATAAGTGTTGTCTTTCAAATGTGTTTGACAAGAAGACAAATTCATAGCAGAAGCAGACAGCAATTACCAAAGGCGGGGTACTTGAAGCAGGATAATCTTTAACTGACCATCCAGTTCACTACACAGGGTCTGAAGATGAATCAGTAACTTGATATAATCAATGACTCATTTTATCTTGGTTAGTATCTGCAAGAAAAAAAAAAGCACTCTACTCTCGAAACATATTACCAAGAGTCTCTCCACCTTCTCCTTTCATGTACCCACCCATACTACTGTATCCTTAGTGTAGGGAATTAGGATGCCATTTAGTTGGAAACTCATATACAAAGGAAACTAATGTGGCCTTAACACAACTTCCTGTGGTGAAAAAATGTACAAGAGAAGAATAAAAACTGTATTATTTTGCATATCTTTAAATTCTTAGCGGACTCTCACAAAAAACCAATAAATCTCTATTCCATAGCATTTTGTGTGTATTTGCTTAAAATATAAGCACAAGAATCAGAAGATCAACTTCTTGAGAGCTGCACCACGATTCATGATATCTCTGAAGTCTAGTACAGAGTGGCATGCCACAATCTTACAATCTACTACTCCCGTTCGGATGAAAATCACTTCACTCTGCGTCAGAGCTATCAACTCCTGCGTCTGGTATTGGACTTACAACGGTGGAAAACCAAACTTAATCTGAACCTAGGAGTAAGATTAGTAATAATCACACAGAAGAAAGCTTCACCATACCTATAAAGAAAAAAAATTACCCTAGCCCTACTGAAGGTACTTACTAGACCCTACCATTTTGTCTGACTAAGCAACTAAAACTGATTTACTTTAAAATGCACATTCAAAGATAATAAATCAACTCACCTACGAAGTAGATGGGGTAGGGTAAAATCCAAAGATAAAAGTTATAATAAAAAAAAAATATATTATCTGAAAATCTTACCTGCACATCCTACACTATGGGGTAAGAAATGTGGTTTAGTTCTAGCTGTTCACTGTGTTGAGTCTGTTTCCTTTACAGGAATTTCCTTTACCTCACTGTCATCATCCCTTCCTTTCTCAGTTTAGTTCTGTTAGGTTCAAAATTTCCTGGTAACTTTCTTGTAAAAAGAACAAGGGAAAATACTTTGTCCTTAGTTAAAAAATCAAAGCCTTTTGGGTTCTAAAAATCTTATATTTGCATTGTGTGAAGAAAAGCATTGGACTTTTTAATTTGTTTCATTTAAGAGGAGGAAGGGTAAAAGTATTTTGGGACTTTTCTTTTTTTGCCTAAATGCTGTTATTAGGTGGTTAAAAAAAAAAAAAAAAAGTGTAATATTTGAAATTTACAAAAGAACCACAATTCTGTTCAATACTGGGTAATATCCACTATAAGAGCCTAGTTCTCCTTACTCCTAGCCTCTCAGCTACTTTCCACACCCACTGAAAGTTGGCATTATAAGAAGGCTGTGACACGCTATTACTTTCTATCTGTGTCCTCCCAGTTAAGCCTTGTTGGTTACCCCAGCCATAGCTTTGGCAGAAAGAGAAGTCCTGATCAATGTGGGCTATTTGTGTCTTGCCCCCTTAGCCCCACTAAGCAGCAGAGCATTAAGCATATACAGTCCCACACAGTGCAACCCCCTCTTGCAGGCTTCCTGTATGGATGTAAATCCCCTAAAAAAGACAGGCTGTACAGTGACTCAAACTACACAAAAGCATCTGAGAGCACTTTGTCATCAACTCAGACCCCAGTTCTCCCTATTTCAATAGGGGTTGAAAAATATTGTAGTAATAATACAACAACAAAATACAACAACAAAAATAGGTTGTAAAATATACAGGTTCAGCAGTTTGCACCAGTCATTTCAGGAGCAGTAGGACTTCCTTCTTTTTGTGTGAAGTTCACCCTCCTTACTGCACATTGGGTCAATTTCTCTGTTTCCACAAGAAGCTAAACAATGGTTTTTTGCTCTAGAACAGGAGATTTCAATCTTGCCTCTTCTTATGTACATATTCTTTTATGCAATGGCCAGTACTAATGCTTGATTCTGTTGGGTTCTGAGCATTTGGAGATACAGGATTTGTATTCTCCGCTTCCAAAGTGTACTTAGTTCTCTGCCTTTTCCAGAACAAACCCCATTGATGATTAAACTTGGTGACTGTCTCCTAAAATACTTAGCGTTTTGCCCCAGTACCAAATATATGTCTGGTTTATGAATTACAAAAGGCTCCAATGTATATTCGCACATTTCACTATAAAGAATTCAGCTTTTTGAAGGTGTCCTTTCTGCCTAGAAGAAACACTGTATTTTCCTCTTCCCTTGAAGGAATTAGAAAGTGCAACACAGATAAAGTCAACCTATGCTGCTTTTAAGCCATTGCTCAGGCTATCAGACAGAAAAGATGGTTCTTTCCCAAAGACACATTTTAAGGACACAAAATGTGTCTACTCATTCATTGTAAGTCCCCACTGTTGTACTGTCAAAGTAATGGGTTTATTGCATTCAATAAAAGAAGTAGAGCAGTCCAACTTTAAGAGCAGATTTTAGAAATACAACAGAAGCACCAGTCACATAAAGTTTTGAAAACCATGCTGCCAAAAGACTGAGTGGTATGTCATACTGGTTACTCAGACTGGATGAAAATCTTATCAAATAGTACCAAATATTTGGCTGAGCCTCTGCTCCAATTCACCCTTTCCTCTTTTGTAAAAGTCATGTATACACTAAAAAGCAGCCTCACTTCCCAGGTTCAAATTTATCCGTTGCTGCTAGAGCAAGTTTTTAAAGGAAAGGGTAAAGGATGGTTCCGGAGTACCATCCCTGCTTCCTTTCTCTCTCCTCCTTCTCTACTCACACACAGATATCATATTTGATATTTGATGCTATAGTTCCAGGAAATTGTGCCTCCCCACCCCTGTGGAAATTCAGTCTTACCTTGTCCATCTCACTTTCGCTCAAGCATTTTGCCACCCAAGGAACAGGGAGGGGGAATGCACCATCTCAGTGTGTGTGTAGTGTAGTCTTATATTGCTGGGAGGTTCCATCTCTTTAGTATTCTGGTACTCTTCTGCCTTGACACATTTACATGTCACCTCCTCCTCTGCCCAGCTATGGTTAACACCAGTGGGTAAGAAATTTTCCATTCCGATTATCTCTACACTGAGTCAGTGGTGTTGGTTCTGCTGTCACAGCAGGTGTCTGAACAATATCTAAACACAAACCTCTGTCCATTTTGTATTAGGTTATACAGTCTACTGATATCTGGGTGTGACACATAGAATTCTAGACCATCCTTCACAAATTAGCTGTGTGTTTCCTTTAGGACACATCCAGCACTCCAGTTGTGTTCTCAAGTACACCGAGAAGGTAACAAAGACCCTCCACTACAGCAGCACTAAGTATCGGTGTCAAAGAAATGCCTCCTCAGAAGTAGCTTTAGTTGAATGCAAGATAATGAGGAGAATGAGCTGAACCTTGATGGTCTCCTAGCAAACTGACAGAAGATCTTCCAAAATTATTCTCTATTGATTTCTCCCCATTGGCACTAGAAGGAAATACGGTTCCATTTTATCAGATTTATCCATTTTATCAAATTTATGTCAGATTAGTATATTCTGCCAGGCAACTAATAATAAGGGAGGATTAGTACGGTTTTTGAATGATATTACTATGTTTGTTTTAAAAAATAATACTAAATACAAATGTTCCAAAGGGTTAGGAGTGTATGTACATACTGAAGAGCTCATTTTCATGTAAATCCCCTACATCCCTCAGCTAAAGGCAGCTCATGTTATAATGTAGATATCAGTGTTCATGAGCAAAAAACTATTATCTCTAGCTCAACCCCCTCCTCTCCCTACCAAAATGAGCATTTACAGTATTCTCAGTGAAACAGAAGGATGGAAACAATCTTTACCATTCCTCCAAATCAGCCCCATTTGGCTTTTCCAGACTACGTACAACTCTGTAGCGAATACTGCCAGTAGGACCAAATCTGCCCTAACTCTTTCCAGCCTCTTTTTTTTCTGTTTTCATTTGATTTTTTCTGCTTGATGTTGCCCAAAGCCTGCATGCAAAGCTCTATATGGCAGGAGCCGTTTGAATCTGCTCCCAAGCAAGGTCCTTAGGAAAATCCAAAATACAAAATGAAAAGCATCTAAATAATAATACGTGTCAAATAGAGATACGTTTATTAAGGGGACTCAAAATGTATGGAAGTATAATTCATATCATTCTACATTACTGAAAAATGTGAAATCAAAATGTCCTGCATTGCGTTTTGTGCCATGTGGCAAGTCCTAAGCAGAATGGAATTCCTGCTTCTTGTGCAGGTTGTTAAGGAAACTCTCTGGGATAACATTTAGCATCTTGGCCACTGTAGCAATTTCTACATTTTTCTCAGATCCCAGACTTGACCTCTTCTGAACACTGTCTTTCCAAAGCAAGTGTGCAGTTTGTGTTTTCTAGTAGTTAGCAAAATGCATAGTCTTCTGCCTCCAGAATTGTTATACAACTCCATTAAATTCACAGCCCTCAGTCCATGGTTGAGCCCCTTGTGAGCCTAGGTCAAGATTATTATAGTGACCTTTGATGTTTTACTTAGCAGGTTTTGCTGGCATCAGGTACCGAAGGTTCTTCCAAAATCTGGAATTCACAGGAAGAGATTTATCCTTTTTCCACTTCACAACCCTCTTTGATGGTAAAAGAGACAGTGATTCTGGCAAGAAACTGTAGTCACTTATTGGCATATACTCAATTAATATGATCTTAGTTTTTCTTTCAACTAGGGCCTTATGCAGTCCACTTTCAAGTTCATATATGGCTCTGTCAGAAATGTAGTTCTGGCTCAGTATAATGATTAATCTTCGGCTTTTGTCAATGAATGAATGGATATCATCAACAACCGCTGCAAATTAAAGATAAACGTATTATTAAACTAAATTGAAAGGATAGGCACTGAATTGACTTATCCATTAACAGTCAAAAATGTACCAAAAATGCTTCCCTTATAATGCTCCTATAGAGGAGACATGTAAGCATTCTGTCCCTATGGAAAGATTAATATGCATTATAGATTAAGAGTCCATGAAAATGAGCTCAGGTGTGGCCAAAGCTTGTTCTCTGGAGCAGACAAAAGAACCCACATTCAGTATCCAGCTATCCTAGACAGCTGTTGGTAGTCAGATGGATACAAGGTGACAGCAGAATGTATTTTTCCTCCAACAAGACATCTCTTTGCTCTTTTGTAATAGATACCATTGGAGTGATTCCACAGAAAGACACCAACAACAACCTCTCTCAAAATATTCAGTATAATCCTCAGGTTACTCCTTCTTTTACATCACAGAATACTGAAATCTATTGCCAGTAATCCAAGGCTGAGAAGACTAGCATGTGATGTCAGAATGAGTTACAATTGTGTTTCAGATCCATGACATTTATCATGACAAGCAATGAATGAAATCAAATAGTGATACCCTTCAAACAACCAAGCACCAAACTGAATTCTCAGGCACAACTTCCTGTGCTTGCTTCATCACCATGGGACACAGTCTACAGAGATCAGAGGTGTAGAAAATGTGCCCTGTAGGGAAAGGCAAAGCAAACTGTGCGAGTAACCTGAAGAGAAAATTGAGAGGAGAAAGAGGCTAATAGAAGTATTGCAACACACCAAAGGTCCTGTAAATAGAAGGAAATACTCTGCTTTCTATATTCATAATGGATCAGACCAGAGAAAAGGAAGTAAGTTAAAACTATTGAAAGAATCAGATTGAACACTTCGGAAAGCCTTTTTTTTAGTACCTAAGGGGAGAGAATAACTGGAAAAAACATTTACTGGGAGAGCTGTGGTACCTCTCAGATTAAAAAACTATGTCAGGAATTGGTAGAAGGAGACAAGATGCTGCCTGAAGAAAGCTGGCTGACCTTATTGTTCTGTGGTTTTAACAATTAAATCCTATTCCTCAATTAGATCTTTGGACTAATTCGAAGCCCCTAGTACCTTTTTTCCAAGCATCTGCAAAAGGCTATCTATCCATAGGCCATTTAGAGAAACAGAATTCCATGTTCACATTTCTATTTTGTTATGACACCCTTTACATCCACAAAACGGTTTCAACCACCACACTGAAGACACAGTAAAAACATGCAAGTTATCTAATAACTAGTACCAGAGACACCACCTACTCTGTGCACTAAATAAGAGTTCATTTGTAGGCACCTGCTCTCAGCAAAAGCAGAGCAAAAGCGCTACTACTGTGAAACATCTGACATCATCTATATTCTCACCTTATCTTTCTCCATGTTAGCTTCTTCATCTGTTTATCTTGGTATTGTGTAATTAAAGATATGTGTGTATGTGAGTGTCTAGGGGTACATGAGTTCATAAAAATATCTATAAAACAAGTAAAATGTGTGCATGTGAACATTGCATGCACAAAGTCTAGATTAAATATAAAACACAGAACACATTTGAGAGAATTCCTTCTAATTACACACTTTTACCTTTGTGAGAAAATGATGTGCCTATTTAATGACAAGAATATTCAATGCACTTACCTCTTCCAGGGGATACATCCCTCTCAAATATACATAACTTGTACCCAAAATTTTCTTCTAGTATCATGGGCAGTATCTTCAAAGCAAATTCTCTCTCTTCTTCAGTAGGAGAAACACAGTCTTTCAGGTAAGACACAAATGCGTCATATTCTTTTCCATCTGGAAAGAAATCACCAATTGTTGTCTTGTTAGGAACCATTAGAAGCATGGACCTGATCCACCACTCTGGTTTTCAAAGTAATTGTCTCAGTACCAAATCATCTAGAAACTACTTTGATACCCTGAACAGTCTTGAAACAAACAGACAAAAAATATGAATCAATTTAAATTTGATACAAAAGATTCTAATTGCATTGGGCAAACATTTGAAAAAAAATACCCCTCCTACATTAAGGTGTTTTTTTTTAAATCAGATTAGTTTAACTAATTAATGTCACATGTGTGATGATAAAGAAAATTAAGGGAAGCAAAACTGTGCCTGTAACCTGGTAAGAATTGTATTTAAATGATATTGAAGACACACACATTTATTTTACTCTTTGTGCAAAACTATCAAGTAGTTCTGTAGAATGGGTACTGGCAAAAGAGAATAAATCAATTTATTATTTTAACTATGAGAGTATACAACGTCTGGCCATGCTTTCGGCAGTAATTTACAAACGTGAAATCCGGGAACGGTCTGCCCCACTGAGTGATATCTAATTCAGCTTTGCCATAGAAAACTATCTGAATTGATACAGTGGTGCACATAGCTTTGCACACCTTAAACAGTACTTCTTTGTTTCCCTTTCTGGATACTTTAATACATATAGTTCATAAGACAGAGCACAAACTAAAGTCCATGAAACCCTACACATGCAAAAGCTCTAGGAGTAGGAAATCCATGGCCTAGTATCAGACAGCTAGTTCCTCTAGGGTGGCATAGTGCAGGTCCTCAGAGATCCTCCCAGTAAGCCAGCGTACACAGTGATAGCTAACATCAGCAGATAAATAATATTGGCAGACATCTCAACCACCACAGTATATTCAAGCTGATTTAGAGAATAAGGAGGGCTAAAAAAAGCAGGTATATGTATACAACAATATTTTTTCACACCAATTTCAGAAAAATTATACACAGAACTGGGTGACTCTTAGACTTGCTTCTTAACTGAAGGTCACAGCAACGATGCCTGGTAGATTACTGGTAGTGTGCCCTCCTGCTCCCAAGTGCTTTTAGTGACAAACATTGTGATGTTATACGTATAAACGTTGCGGTGGCCTCTACAGTTGAGGAAGCATTTTAACCAATTTAAAACAAATTCATGCCAATCTGCCTGTCTGACAACTCTAGAGTGCTCATCCTCTTTACAGATACATAATTCTCCACCTTCATCAACTTTTGTGATGAAGAATATGGCAGAACAGGGCACATTTGAACTGCATTTAACCACGTCCCTTCCACTACCTGCTCCAGGAGCAGCTTCTTCACTGTGTTTATTTGCTGTTACTGCCCCAGGTGTATAACAAACTTATTTTAGCACCTGACCATCAAGCTCTCTTTTACATATTTTTTTGCTGTTTCTAGGCACAAAACTCCTGGATTTATTTTGTCTGCTCCTCAGATGATTGTTTCAGAGAACCTACCAGAAACTATTTTTTAATCAATACACTTATTCCAACATTAGCCAACTCATACCTCTAGCAGTGTCATCTCTTCTGCATACGTTCCTGTAAAACAGAACTAAGTCGACTCTAAACATCACACAGACAAACACTGAAGCTACAGCAACACATGGAAATAGCACAGCAAGGACCATTCCTGTTGTAAAAATGTGCACAGGCAGATCTTGGGTGTTCCCTGTAAAACAGATACCCAGGAAATTACAGCCTTAACAAAAGGTACTATATGACGAGATTACAAGATTAGTCTATTCGGTACTGACGGCATCTTAAAATCACCCCCAGAAAATCTCAGTGTTGGTGTGAATACTTTCCTGTTAATGCTTCAAGCACATATGCATGCCATTTGTCCTGAGATGGAGAACTACAGAACATGGATTACTCTAAAAACTGGATGAACAACCTTGCATGTGTTCACATGCACACCACACACATAAATGAACTGTATGTGGGATCAAGACTGACACTACAGTAAAGCATCCCAAATTGGTGGTCACCTCCTTTTATGATGAGATTTTTCAAGTTCTTTATTATTTCCTGTTATTCTCTACCTTTCACCCGCGTCTCCATCTATCCATAACAGTCTGTAATGATCCCTTTAATCCCTTTGACCAAGATAGATAATTTTTTTTACCCCTTCTATATCTTTAGTCTCTTTCAGGCTTCCCCCCCCCCCCCCCTTAATTATTATTCTATTATCTTTGTCTTTTAAGTTCAAAATACAGATTTTTTTTACCCTTAAATATGTGAAGTCTTTGTGAAAGCACTTTGAAATCATGCTCACTGTAGTCAGACTTTCATTTGGTTTATAAAATGCAACATCTTTTGACTAGTCTATTTTCACGTATTTGCTCCCAGTACAGCTCGGAAAGGTCTGAGAGAGATGGAAGGGAAGGGGAATTCCCATTTGCCACAAATCTCCAGGCTGTCAGGACTATAAATGTGAAGTAGTGCTATATGGTAGATGTCAGATTTCCATAGCTAGAAGGATAGAATCCCTGACAAGAGAGAAACTGTGGTCCAGAACATTTCAGGCATTATCAGGAATATAAAAGATTGACCTTTCAGGAGGGGGAGGGGAGGGGGAGGGGGAATTTTAGAGCTGCTTAATAGGCAAAGTGATTCAAATAACAGACTTTGGGCTGCACCAAACTTTGGTTAGTTAACCCCCATGATCCCACTAATCTAATAATTAGGAAGGGACAGGGAACATTCTGTGATGGGATCTAACAAAGTGGCACCCAGGGATCTGTCAGCTGGAGCATAGCGCAGCCTCCCCATCTGTGTTCACAGCACCAGAGTTGACCTATGGATCCCTCACACAGCTGCTCTAGGTGACATAGCAGCAGCTCTTGCTGCCCCTGTCTCAGAGCAGGAGGAATCACCCGGGGGGTTGTTAGGTCCAGCACTAGATGGGCCATGCCCTTCATAAGCACACCGACACTTGGAAAGATGTTCTGTAATCAGTACCCTGCCGTCAGGACTGAGAAGGCTGGCATAGTTAGTAATTGAGAAAGTATTATTCACAGATTAAACTGTACCTTTCTTCAGTTTCACTATTTTTATTTGTGTTCTTTCATCAGCTTGCAACATGCAGGTGAAATTATGACGCATGTCCTCGTCTGTTACTTTTTTAATCTGTAGTAGCCTTGTGACATAGAACTTGTTTCCCAGCCTGCAACAAGGAATGGTGTTAGCAACGCTATCTGTACAGAAGCCTACAAGTAGCCCAGAGGCAGATTTTGAGGAAAAGGTTCTAAAGTAATCTCAGACCGAGGTTTTACTGACTTCGCAGTTCCACAAAGTACAGGACATTGTCACATACAAACAAAAACGCAGTATTCTCAGGAAACCTACTGTAATTTTTTGCATTCTTCTTCACATATTGAAGGGTCTGTCTCGGGGATACCTGTACATTTTTCTGGAAACTCTTGATTAATTAACCAGTAGAGGCTGGCATCTTCTGGCATATAATAACCCAAGAATCCTGTGCAATTGAGTATCTCTTCTTTACCTAAAAAAAGCATAACATGAAAAGATCTAGTCAGAAGGACCTTTCACATTTGCAGTGCAGCAAAATGACAGCTTTCCAGGCAATGTACCCCATGAGCAGTGCTCTGTTCTGGACTTTGCAACCCCTTCAGAATGTTTTATAGATGTTCTAAAATTTAATTACAGCCTTATAAAATCCTGGAACCTTTCCAACACTGTGTGAAGACTGAAGACCATGTTATCTAACCTACTCCCAGCCAAAAGCAAGGTTAAGGTCTTGGCTTTTGACAATATGATCTATTCTTTGAAGCAGTGACAGATCTTCATGTTCACATTACCAGGACTTTCAGCCCTCACACTATCCATTTCCCTGCAGAATAACATCCTCAACTAAGTTAGGTACTAAGGGAATTCCTCATTATTGGTATTCACTGAACAAACTGTATGTCTTTCACACATTATTCTGTGGGGTTAGCTATCTAAAAAAGAAATCCATGGAGAGATTATTTATCATCACCACCACTTTCTCTTGCTGGTCATAGCAGCAACATCAGCTTCTACCTCTATAAACGAGCACATTTAGTGTACTTGTATATCAACCGTGGAATACATTTGGCAAAACAAAAACATAACCAGATGTAAGGATGGATCAGATCTAGGAGAATCAAACAGTTCTTGATTTTATTACACTTAACCAGGCCATCAACCATAAGGAGATCAGAAAAAAAGCATATATGTGCAGTAGCTATCACAAAGATTCTTGTACTGATTTCATACCTATTTCTGTTTCAATTTCTTCATGGCGTCCAACTATCTCCAAAGTTACAGTCTCTGGTGCATCTAAAACACAAAGTATTGCATTGAAGTAATAGCTTATTTACATTCTATCACAGTGAAAATTACGTATTTCTAAAACTAATTGCATACATTTCATTTAATTCAAAGAATACTATCTGGACTCTGGCATAATTGAGTAGTTTAAAACACAGTATGTCCTGTTGAATTTTTCTCAAATGCATATATTTTATACAGTGCGCAACTTACAGTGTTTGAAATGCTCTTCCCCAAAACTCTTAGTAAGTTTGTATGACTGACTTACAGCAGCTAATTTTGAAATTAAAAATAAAACAATGCAGGGAAAACATACTAAATAAATTTTCCAATTGGTAATGTCACACAAACTTCTTTTTATTTTTGAAATTATTGTGAATATTTCAAACCAGATTTGATCACCGAGGTATGTATTTATCAAATAAGAAATGTAATTAAAAATCTCCATAGTAGAAAGAACCAAAAAGCATACTTCCAAATTTTATAAAACTTTTTTACCTTCTTCTACTACCAGCTTAATTGTATTTGTGCTGTGGTATATCTTTCCTTCATGGCTGATTAAAATTTTACAGGTGTATATCCCTGAGTGCTGTACTGTTAAGGTTTCAAAATCCAGTTCCCGCTCTGTTGCATTTTCATAGTTCTTACAGTCCTGCACCAATAAAGACAGAAAATATTATTCTGTAGCAAACATACATTCAAAACCTTAAAGAAGTTAAAAACTGTTTTTGAAACCATGTCATCATCACTCTTTTACTATCTCAATGACATTTACCTGACCCAAAGGAGGTGGGGGCCCAATTTTCAGACATGTTGATTTAAATGCAACACTTGAACATTTAACCCATTAGAAGTTGAGAGCTCTGCAATTCTAAGTAAGCATCTGGGTATAAAAATGTTGTATTGGGAATTTAAATGCACTTATCTATTTTCTTCAGAATGATTCCTTGGCTCTGTAGGTGTCACCTTCTTGTGGCCAAAAGCTGTCTAGACTTAGAAGGATCTTTCAGGTTAAAGTAAAATGTCTCAATAATAGGGAAAATGAACATCTCAGAGGATGTCAAGAGCTGGACTCAGACTTGTTAACCTCCCTATCCCCCAAAATAAACACTGGTTCCTTGGGTTGGGTTTTTTCGGGGGGTTTTATTATTTCATAGAACATGCAAAGTGAAATACCTATGAAAACCAAGCAATATTTCGTTCTCTTATACAAAAGGCATCTGTTCTATCTCAACTTAGGGTAGAGAGAAACCATATGCCTGTACTTAAGCAGCCAAAGTCTCTTCCTGAAACTTATTCAACATGGAGTGAACCAGGTCTGTTACTCTAGCCAGGACACCAGAGAGGAATGAGGAGCACTGCATAAGGCAAAGTATAGGGGCAGGGTGTTTCATCCAATGGTTGAGCACAATACCCAACAGTTACAGGTGCTTGCACAGCTATCACCTATGATCTGTCAAGATCTGATAGAGAGAAGTTTAGTGATATGCCTAAAATGAACAGAAATGGATCTGTTACATATTTTGTAAAAAGTGTTCAGAAACAGCAAAATTGAAAAGTTTGCAATTACTTTACAAGTACATGCCAACTGTAAAACAAACATCTTGGCACCTTATTTAGAGTCAGTATAATATCTGTATCAGCATAGTAGCAGCTGGATAATCCAGCTGCATAATCCATCTGCTAGCTAAATCAGCAGACAGCCATGGGCACCAGATCTTTTACCATTCCAAACTATGAGTTTATTAAAAATTTCTAATTACAGGTACATTTTTCTAACAAATCTGAAAGCAGAGAAAAATTTGCTTTTGTACCTATTTCTGAATGTATTTTTCCCTAATAATCTGAGAATTTAAAGCTTTCCAAGGTTTATAGATGCTTCTAAAAATTTGTTTGTAATTAATTTTTGCTGCAATCAGATGTTTTGTTTCTACAGCCAATTATTTGAGTGACAGTTGCAGTAATTACCTTGTACCATGTTATGCTGTTATTTTCAGTGACAGACAAATCACTGCATTTCAGTGAATGACCAGTTCCAGCATTTTTAATTTCTGTAGTTAAATGATTTTTGTTGAAACAGCTGCTTTTGTTTCTTTCAAGTACATTCAAGGTCCACTTTTGAATTGTGAGATTTTGTTTTCCACTGCTATGAAAGAAAAGTTAGCAAAATCAGTTTTAGGAGTTTAGTGAATTACACAGCAAAACACAAATCAATTCTTTAATACATCTGTTAGGTAAAAAGTACATCTACAGTGACCTAATTACTTATATTCCTCTTTATTACTTTTCCACTCCCAAATATGCGTTTCCCACAACAAAGGAGGTTTTCTAAACCAAATCATCTATCACAAAACATTTGACAATACAGCTGCATCTATGAAATATGACAATGTATGCTGTACCGACCAGAAAAAAGGATGCAAGAATCTGTGTCATCATGTATAGTTACAAATGAGCATAAAAGAGGTTTAGGACCTTGAATCAGCTTGTGATTTTTCAGGCTTACTCTCCTGTGCCATGATAAGGTTTAAAACAGTAACAAGATGGTCAACTCTGCTACTGTTCACAAAGCAACATTATTCATTCTTTTGATAGCATGCAGACAATCACCAATATTTTGGAAATATTTCTAAACTATGCAAGTTTCATGAATGACAGAATCATTTATGGATTCAAGCATGCCTGCAAAACAAGGCATTTTGGAAAGGATTCGTCTCATTGTCTTTCAGTCTGCACAGATCAGAGATCTGCAGATCAGGTGAATATGCTCAAAAAATGCCTCTTTTGAATATCTAGGAGCTGAACATTGTCACTCAGATATCTACGGTGTTCTATCCACATATTCCTCTAAAGAATCAGAACATAGCTGTGAGTTATTCCATTACTGGATATGTCCAAATACGTGACTACCAAGCAAAAAGAAGCTGGAGGACTTCCAGCTTAAGTTTGGCAAAGTTGGCATAACTTTTGCAAAGTTAGGACTTAAGAGAAAGTCATATGCTGCTGTAAGTTTATAAGTGAGATTTCACAGTTCATGTATAAAGCTCCCATTTTTTACTGAACAAGTTCTGACAAAGCAAAAGCAGCACAGAGCACTTCCCTCCAGCGTAAGTCATCACTTCATAAATTTGCTTGAATCTTTCTGTCTCCAAGAAAAGAAAAAGGAATCATTCCCAGGAGAACTGAAACTAGTAAAGAAGGATGAGAAGTGCTAAGGGAACAAAGCAGTTGAAATGGAGAAGCAAGCCTGACAAGTGTATCAGTTTAAATACATGCCTTTTACTGTTAAAAATTCGGAAGAACTGTTAGGACATCATTTATATGATGAATTTAGACCCAGTTTGGGATTGTTTTTGTTTTCCTCCTTTTTAAGCTCCCCAGTCAGGCATACTTACTTATTTTGCTCACTGTCTTCACACTGTAGCTTTTTTTCAGCCTACCCAAGTTCTCATTACTCACTTGAGATATTCATTACTCATAATTGCAATTGACAGTATAAATCAAAACATAGTGGTTTGTTTTCTCAATCAGTTAACTGAGGTGTCACAAACAGGAAAAACCTTATCAAAATTTTTTCATCAGTGCTGCTCTTGCATGGGTATTGGGGGGGGTGGAGTTGAAGTCCTTCTCACCAATTCTTCAACATCATGTTTACACATTTAAATTAGAGCTACTAATCATACTCAGCAGTGGAACAATAGCCACCCTTTTAGAGTGCAGTTTACATGACCTATTTTATATGTTTGGTTTAGGACAAGATAATCTGTGCCCCAGGAAGGACACTCTCTCCCTCATGATAACAGGTACCTACGATAGGTCTAGGTGTAGACCTAAAAGTTAGCTCCAATTAATTCCACTGAGTCTGTGTGTTTCTTTAGGCATCATACTAGTATCTGAATACTGCTGGAGAGGCAATTACAGATCTAGCTACAAAATACATACAATTTTACTATCTAGATTCAGCAGATAGAAGAAAAGGATCAATAAAGCCATGTGTTCTCCTCAGCATTATCACTCCAGATGCTTTCTTCTGTGATCATATTTTGTGAAATCACTTCAATAAATATGAGGATTTCACCCAAAGTGGGTCAAGACACTCTACCTGATGTGCCAAAACAAGGAGCAGCTCCCTGGAGAGTGACAAAACTGTATCTAAGCAAACTAAGATTAATTATATTTGGCCTTACATAATTTCTACTTGTCTACCATATAAATGATTTTCAATCCCCCCAAAATGCAAAGTTGTCTTGTTTAATATGCTAGTATTTAAGCCATTGCATTTATAGCCTAGTTTTCACCGGCTGAGATAGTTTAGTGATAATCTGTGGGTGTCCTGGGTTCAGCAGTAGCAGTCATGTTTCTCCTTCTTGGTAGCTGGTGCAGTGCAGTGTTTTGACTTTCGGCCTGGGAACAGAGCTGATAACAATGATGTTTTGGTTTGGCCAAGGACTTTGTGAGCCTCATGCTCTGCCAGGGAGGAGGGGAAGCCTGGAGGAGGCAGAGACAGGACACCTGACCCAAACTGACCAAAGAGGTATTCCATACCACAGCACGTCATGCCCAGGAGGTAACTGGGAGTTAGCTGGAAGGGCTGGGAGACTGCGGCGTTGGAGGAGGTATCGGTCAGAGCTTGGTCGGGCTGGGGGGGGCGAGTTATCGGTCGGCTGGTGGTGAGATGATGTATTCTCTTCCCTTGTTATTTCATCATCATTATCATTGGTGGTAGCAGTAGTGATTTGTGTTATACCTTAGTTACTAAACTGTTCTTATCTCAACCCGTGGGTGTTGCATTCTTTTCAGTTCTCCTCTCCGTCCCTCCGAGAGCAGGGGGAGGGAAAGAAAAGGGGGGGAAGTGAGCGAACAAATTACCTGACTGGGTTTAAACCAGGACAGTGGGGAACAAAACCATTTCTAGTTTAACAACCTTCCAACTCCCTCCACCAAACCCACCAAGGAGCAACAAAAACTGGCTTCACTCAGGAGAGGATACAGGGAAGTGAAAGCCCTTACAGAATACAGACCAAATTTACCGGATACATAGCCAGCTCTAGAGCCATCCCTTAGCTATTTCACTGTAACAATATTTCAATCTACTGAAAGAAACCATCATCCTGCTTTCCTAACTAAAATATTAACTCTAAATACGTGCATTCCCACTGCTCTCAACTGTTCTAAACGCAGTGAAAATGTGAGAAGTATTAGGATCTTAAAATGTGTTTATTGTGGATATCTGTACCTTTGCTTTTTTCAAAAACCTGTTAAGTTCCATCAGTTTCAAGGTCACCAACTCAGAGTAACCAGATGACCTGCTTTTTTGTATTCTGTTCTGGGTTGCTTTTATTTTCTTGATAACCACAGGGTATAAGCTATGAAACAACACAGAAAACAGAAATCCTGCCAAAGATGTGTGACACAGTTTTAATGTTTACCACAGTGCATATGAAATCCTTTACTTTCAAGAAACATTGCTGAAGATGCACACATGCTCAGGCTTACAAGCGATTCCTATTCATTTCTGAATGTATATCCTGTCTACTATACTAACAAACATGTGAACACACCAACACAGACATACATACACTTTAGCTATCTGAGCTGTGCCTTAGCAGTAGACTTCTGCTTTAACTGTAAAACATCTGATACTTTAAGTCAAAAATAAGTGTATAACACACTGTAAAAACATTGTTATATAATTTTCATCTCTCACTTCTTGAATATTGTCAATTATATCATACAAGGAAAAATAAAATCCAGAGATTTAATCAATTTGCAAAATCTGTCAACATGTGTTGTCTTATTTTTCTCAAAATCTGCAGTATGTCACTTTGTTCACTAAAACTGCCTGAACAGTTACAAGCACTCTAAAAATCATTTCCCCTATTGCTTACAATTACCTCTAAATTAAATATTTGAAAATAAAAAGCTGTCCACCTTCAAAACCAAAACTTTAATCTATTATAAATGCTCTGAAATGAAATTAATAGCATTCTAATTGGCATCATAAACCAATGCAGTAGTCCACAGTAGCCCACACTTTTTCCTTATCAGTGGAGACTACTAAAAGTCCTCTCTCTCTGCAGAAATACGGTTCTGCAAATAATCTTAATGTTTGTTGAAAAGTGTGTGTTAATATGCTTGCCAATAGTGAGAACCATCATATAAACTAAGCCAGAAATACCATTCCAATTCCATGAAAAAGAAAAAATCCCTTATACCTATTGCTCCAGGGGTGAGACTTGTGAAAAGTCCATGTACGACATTTGCAAGATTCTGGCATGTGCCTTCATTCTGATCCTAATAGAAAAATTAGTATCTGTATGGCCCTAACGAAAAAAAATACTTTGGAGAAAAAAAAAAGTTGTTTCAGAGTGGTCAAAATACATATTTTTATCAAGAAGTAAGATTATAATAATAATGACACATAGAAAAATAAAACATGAAGTTTTCAGCTTCCAAGTTAACTTGGAAGTTAAGTACTGAAGTCTAGCTCAAAACTGTGAACTATCAAACTTGTGTCTGTGATGTTACTGCAGAAATGTGGAGAACATTTTTTCAGTATCGGCAGTCCCGTAATTTACAAACCACTCAAGAACCTTGGAAATGTTACCTGAAGAACAGCACAAGTCATTACGTCCAAAACAACCTGCTTAAATTAATTAATTATTGCTTCAATTACAGTTTTGGCGCAAGTTGGGTATAAGAACTCAATGCATAAGAACTTTAATTTAGTCCTTTAGTTTTTCATGGTGTTCTAATGAAGCTAACCACCAAATAATTGAGGCCCACCCTTATTTCTCTTTTGACTCACTATGTTCTACAGCGGTAAGATACCAAATCCATTTATTTCAGCTGTTCTTTGAATGTCTCCAAGTATGAAGAGGTTTGCACAGAAACCAGAGTTCAGCTATGCCACTCTTTGTTTGTTACTTTACTATACAATTAAATCACTTGGCAGGCCTCATAGCATGAGATCCACTCAGCAGAATAAGGAAGCACAAATCTGGTGGAGAAGACAAGGAAACGTTTCCTTTTACTTGGCATTGGACAGAAGAGTTGCCTATCACTCATTTTGCTTGGGTAATTAATCACAACCCAGCAGAAATGCTACCTGTCTTATCAAAAGGTTTACAGAACCTTTAAAAGGCTACAACTGCCTACAGCTATTTGTAAATATTATAGGTCTGCCTGAATGGTGATTGTACAGGTAATGTACCTCCTTTGTACGGATGCCACTAACAATACAAAGCAAGACAAAGAAATCATCTTCTTCATAGACAAGCACAAAGGCAAGATATTCACCCACTGGCTTGTGCACCTACCTGTGAATGACAGAGTAATTCCCAGAGTCACCAAGTTCAACTGGCCAAAACTCCAGAAAATTCATTTGGGAAACAATTCTGTGTGATTCCTTTATCAGTTCCTGCTTTCCAGCATTATCTTTGTACCAGTTTATTGTGTATGCTCCTTCCTGAAAGTGTTCTCGCATTGACTCAAGATAACAAAGGAAAAAATATTCTCCTTCTAGCACATCAATGGAAGCACGAAGGGGACACAGCTTCCCTTTAGAGAGAGAGGGGAAGAAAAATACATTAGAAAGCCAAGCACTTCTCTCATAAAATTACATTAGCCTGACTTCAAAGTCACTTGTGTTACTGCTGGACTTATAAAGCGACTTCCTTTCAGCAGAGTGGTTTTGCAGCATTTATTTATTTCAGTAGTTCTTACTGGAAAACTCAGTTTTCCAAGTCTTCATTCTATGTCACGCAAGCAAAACCAGAAGGAGAGGGAGGGTAAAAAAAGATATTTCACTAAGTTTCTTTCACATGGATCTAACAGTTTCAGAATCAAATGGGCACAACCAGCAGAATCTGGACTCACTCTACAGACCGGCAGCTGCCACAAATGGAAGGGAAAGGAGAAATTCTTCACATATGGTTTGGCTTGACAGTTACAGATAATACTCAGAACTGGTCAACTGCCACAAAAGCAGAGATTCTTTTAATTGACATTTGCAGTTTTTTATGTTCTTAATTAAAGCTAAATCATTATATAGCTAGATTTCTTTAAAGCTTCAGATATATTTGGGGAAGTTGCTGTGGAATGAGATTATGTGTGTAAAATTTAGTCTCAAAGTCTACTTTTCCAAACAAATTTCCCAAATGTATCTTGGCATAAGGAAGTCATAAAAATACAGAAAAGGGACTATAGTCTAAAACAACAGTCAAAATAACATAAGCCTTCTGTCTCTGTTTGTCCTGAGGTTCTCAGAGATTATTGTTGTTTAGCCACTATTGCGACCACACTTCTGAATGGCACAAAAAGACTCATTCTCTTCCTTGCTGTGGCTTTTCACAAAGCCATGCTCCCACACAACATCATCAGGTGTCTCCAGGTAGATTTTCTGCTCTTTTAATTTCATAATTTTGGGGTTTTTGGACCAAATTTCCCAATTCTGCAGCTCGGCTGAAATTGACGAAATCTCTACGGTTTTGTTCTTCACTGCAAAATGTAATGTTTACCTCACTCTAAGCAACTGTCAAGAAGATGCCACATATTCATCAACTATTCTAAAGGTTCTACTATTGAAATGAAGATTGATACTTACCAGTGGCAGATTCAAAAATAAGCACTAAAAAAAAAATCAGAGTCATCTTCTTATTTCTCACTTCTTCTCCAGAAAAATGAAACTGAATTGTTCTTGTTTGTTCTGAAAGACTAAGGGAAACAGATTCACAATTTATCACAAGTACAGTGAAAGAGAATCCTTTGGGCATCTGAGCAGTACAACTATTGCCTGGTACTGAAGAGGCCTTTCCAAATACACACTTCCAAAGTTACACATTTTTATCACAAGAGATATTTTCATACATCAGGTAATCACAGAATTATAGAATCAGAATAGTTAGGGTTGGAAATGACCTTAAGATCATCTAGTTCCAACCCCCAATGTATCTAGATTTTTCGTGGCAACTTCATTTTAAATTCAGAAGCACTGCAGGGTTTTCTTCCTCCATTTTCTTGTTCACTAGATGTATTTCACATTTCTGACTAAACTGACAATCTTGCAGAAGCACTCAAATTTAGATCCCAAGCCAGAAGACACCTACAGGATAGGACAATGCTTTTTTCGTCACCGAGTATAAACTTTGCAAGACTGGACTGTGTAGAAACAGCTAGTAGAAACTTTCCTTGCTTTCAGTGAGAACAATAAAATGTTGATAGATCAGACATCTTGATGGCTAATTCTGAAACTGTTGGAAAACAATGGGATCTAAAATTTTGCCTCACAATTTTGTCTATGGAATCAAGAAGTGCCAGCTTAAAAAGCTAACATTTACACTGAGGGGGAGGAGATGAAGAAGCTCATATTCTGTTGCTTCTTATGTAGTGAACTGTGCTTTTAAAGGCAAATGGAAAACACTACTAAATAATACCAGCATGGAGTATCTCCTCTGAGATTTCTCAGAACAGCAGGTTAGCTCACAACCCAAGGCAGAGCCAGTTCAAAGACTCTGCCTCAGTTTTGCTTACAAAATGAACACATTGATAAGTTCAGTTCAACCTCTGCATCCAAGACAGACAACCTTGCTTGGTCACTGACCCAGACATGCATGGACATACAAGACACACACAAGATGTATTTCACAGAGAACTGCCAAAAGAAATCTCATTAGCCATCAGTTTCTTTGGTTTTACTACCTAAACCTCTTGTAATTTGAGAAATACTTACTGTTCTAAGACAGTGCCCTGAGATTCACTCAGAAACTTCCTGTGGTCTAAAGCAGATGGATAACAGAGGTTACTGCATTTCCAGCAATATTCCAGAATGACATTAAGCTGTGTAGCTGTTCTCTCTCTCTTACCATTCTTGCCAGTTCTTTACAAGTACGCCATCATCCCATAAATCACTGTAAGGAGATGAAAGAAGTGTTTCACATCCCTTTTTTCAAAATGACTGGTAGACAGATCCAGATTTAGAAAGCAGCTAGAAGAAGTTGGATGCAGAATACTGCAACAAACAACTTTAAAGGGTCATGGAGAACACCCATCAGATCTGCTTTCAGTTCCCTTCTACACAAGGAGGTTCAAAATGCTACACTTTAAAAGGAAATTAGGGCCTCTCTCTGTTTTCATTTCTTGAAACTGCTTTTCATTTTTCACCCCATCACATTCAGAAGAAATACAGCTGACCATGAAACTATGATCCACTACCTAAAGATAATATCATTTATTACCAGATTTTTAATTCTAAGTCCCATTCTTTGTTGGCACATCACATCAGCACACTTGAAGTTTTGCTAAATGCAGAGCAGAGCTCTCCATTCTTTTAACAGGGATAAAAGAACACAGTAAATGCAACCTACTTAGTAATAACCAGCCATCAGATTAGTGGCTGCTATTAAGGAGCAAAGCACAGGTGCTTAATCTTACGCTCACATTGCTGTTGAACCTGATCAATTTGCCTGAAATTGCTCTACCCTAGGCTAACAGTATTTACATTTGAGCCATATGGTTTGCAGTACTCTTCAATGAAACACTAGGAGGGAAAAAAAGGGGGGGTGGGGGTGTGAGGAGAGAAGAAGATATATGCTTTTGGTGAAAGTCAGCTAATGTAAAGAGATTCTTCAAGGAACCAAATAAGATTATTAGCTTTCAGAAAGCAATTGAGAGTTATTTTAAAGTAAAGGCAAAGATTCTCTGCCTGGTGAAGAAATACAGAAATACACAATGGGAAAAATGCTGAGACAATAGTGGGGAATGAGTTTCAGTGAAAAAAGGTACTAAAAACCCCAGTTGTCTGTAAGATCCAAAGCAAGAATAGTTTTAAGTATGCTTTTGAAAAATTTCAAATATGCTTAAACCACTGATGGAATTTTAACAACAAAAAAATGGTTCTTAATAATCATTGTGCCAGTGTGAAGCCAACAAAATCTTCAAACAAACCAAAAGTGTAAGTTCTGTAAAGTGCATTAATGATACCTCATGGACTACATAATTGTGTGTATTTAAACATTGTTATAATTTTTTCTTATTTTCCTAGAATGAAAGGGGGCTGGTACCTTCAAGTGATCCTCAGTTTTGGTCGAACAGCTCATTTTGAGCAACACTTTTGTAAACCTGACTTTGGCCCCAGAGGTTTGCCACTTCCTTTTTTAAAAAAATAGTTTCTTCTGAACATCAGACTGTTTGAGCAAATATTTTGGGGTCAAGGGAGGAAAGCATAAATCTTACCTCTTTAAGAATGCCTTCTTGTGGAATTTAATTTGTTTTAAAATATCACCACACAGTGCCATAAATTGCATAGGATTCATGAAGAACACAAAAGGATCTAGAAATTACTGCAATTTATTGGTAAAATTAAAATCTATCTTCATTCCAAACAGCATAAGTGAAGTCATTTACTTACTATGCAAGTCTTGCCAGGTGGAAAGCAGATGAAGAGGTGGTCTTTCAAACTCCAAAGACTTACAACGTGTACTTATAACTCTTCTGAACCTCATTCATTACTAAAACAGAGAACACTCTCTCTCAATAAATGAGTCAATACATAGACAGCTCAGTCTGAAAAGCCTCCTGAAAGAGTGGAATTTCTCACTTTGTGAACTGTTGACTGCTGGGAGGAAAACAGAAAAGGTAGTTGTGAGAAATGAAGTTTTGCTAATATTAGCAGAAAGGTAATTGCAAATTACAAATATTAACTTTTCTAAATGAAGTATTTGAGGGCTGATATACAAATGTTTTAGACATCATCTTTTGCTGCTACAATTACAATAGCGCTTCAGAAGCCCATCAAGCTTAAAAGCCACCTAGATGTCAGGGACAGGGCTGAGGGCAGCTCAGGGAGGGCAAGTTTGCAGTGCCAGTGAGGGGCTGCGCTCTGAAATAAGCCTTTTTCAGAGCTAAATTATTTATGACATTTCTGTGATAAGGAAGACGTGTATCATGGGAGAAAGTCGGAAAGAGGTGCCTGGGCAATGTGGCATCACAGCACCACAGGCAGGGGAAGCAAAGCAGAGAAGGCAAGGCTGGGGACAGGCAAGGTTGGGGACAAGCAGGGTTGAGGGACAGGCAATGTTGAGAGAGGGACAGGGTTGCAAAACAGGCAAGGTTGATGACAGGCAGGGTTGAGGATTGAGAGGGTGGTCAAGGATGGGCAAGGTTAAGAGACAAGCAGTGTTGAAGACAGGCAGGTTTGGGAGCATGTAAGGTTGGGGACAGGCAGGGTTGAGGACAAGCAAGGGTGAGGACATGCAGGGTTGAGGACAGGCAGGGTTGGGGACATGCAAGGCTGGGGACAGGCAGGGTTTGGAATAGGCACGCTTGAGGACAGGCAGGCTTGAGGAAAGCTAGAGTTGGGGACAGGCAGGGCTGGGGACAGGCAGGGCTGGGGACAGGCAGGGGGGGCCGGAGGCATGGGTCTTGGTGGGAAGGGAGAGGAACGGAAACACGCAGAGACACCCCGCAGAGATGCCCTGAGCAGAGGTATGCGCCCGGCTCCTCCGAGACAGGGAAGACGCAGCTGCCCGTGCCTCCCCCCGCCTCCCCCGCAGCCTTCTGCCTTATCTCCTTCCTCCCCGGCCGCTCAGCTGCAGCTCCGCGCTGCGCCGACCCTTCCTCCGCCGGGGTGCGGGGACAGCAGAAGGCGGCAGGTTAATGTAATACCAACCTTACCGAGGGTGCCGGTGTGTCAGCCCGTCGTGGGTTGCTCCCAGGGGCGCACCCCGCGAGCAACGGGAGGAAGGATCAACTCCTTTAAGAGACGGCGGGGTCTCCCTCCCGCAGCCTTCCGGCGAAAGCAAAGGCGTAGTGTGGGTGATGCTTTCGGTTATCTTCGGTCGAAAAGCCTCTTCCTCCGCTTTTTCTGCTGAGTGCCCACAGCAGGGCCCTTTTACAGGTGTGATGGAGGTAGGATGGAGGTTTAGGAACCTATATATTAAGCTAAATATAGCACCTTTTACCTCTGCTACAGCTTCCCCATCCCCCTCACCCCTCCTCACTGGCCGTTTTGAGGATGTGCAAAGACAAAAAACATATCCTGAAAGGCTGCTAAAGAAAATAATAATAGTAATAATAACAACAGCAATAATAAAATAAAAGAAACAAACAACCCTCCAAAACACTACAAAATACTATCTGCAGGAAATTTCAGTGGTACTTTTTCTGTGCTAGTATCCCCTTTGGGGGAAGAGTAATGCAAGCTTTCAAGACATTAAACATTTTGTAGTTCCATTACTGCAAAAGGAGTGTTTTATTCACTTGCAAATAAGTGCTCATGCCTGTAGGTGACCCTGCTTTTTAGCCAGATGTTGATATACTTCCATCAGGTATTTTTCACAGCTGTATTTCCTATTTAAGTACTGTTCCTGGATAAATGCATGCCTGCCGCTGCTTAGTCACGTGAATGGTTTATTCAACATGTACTGTGCAATGATTCACTATACTTCTAAATAAAATGGTAAAGTAAAATTTCATCAGTTTTTTACTTTGACAGGCTAAGTCTTGATAGTGGCAGTTTGGAAACATCTTTTTTTATTACTCACACTTTTACAACAATATTTTCCATGAGCTGTTCTCGCATTTATCTGCTTTCATATCCCTTTGAAATACTGTCAAGTTTCTGAACTTTCATCTGCATTGTAGAAAGTGCTGTGTTCAATTGGTCCTTTCAGCTATTGCCATAGCTAGCTCTGTGATATGTGAATATATGTGAAAGGAGGATAAAGTTTACACTTTTTAGTCCTCAGATTGATACGGTTTTAATGGAGAAGTCCTATCCTCATAATAGAAAAGTAACTCGACCAAAAATAACTGCTGCTGAAATTTTCATTGTGAAAATGCCATGATGAAAGTGAAAGTTTGCACTAAGATTGGAAAACAGATTTTTGTATGAAGCTCTGACCACCGGACCTATCAACTAGGGAAGACCAGTTAATTCTCACAGTTTTTCACATCCTCCTTTCCATCGAACATACGTTTCACAGCAGTGCTAACTGAAAACCTAAACCGTGAAACTGTCAAAAACAGCAACACATGCAACTCCTGTAACCACAGCCTAAGCCTGTTTGTTTCTAGCTGGTAATAGTCCTTTTTCAGCTACTTGTTATCTCTGTACACCAGTTATATTAATTCTTAGCAGAGGTTAAGTTACATGCCATAGGTTTTTCAGCATTATCTGATGTCCAGAAGTAGGTTACGGACTGTTACCTTGTCTGTGAGAGCTTTGTATGTTTCTCAGAAGTTTTAAAATCTGCAAGTTGTGTATTTACAGATTTTTCTCCACACTGTAGCACTGTAGAATAATTCAGGTTATTCAGGTTGGAACTCATAAGGTCCAGCCCCTGCTTAGGGTATATACTGCTGAGACCCAAACACCAAGGATGGAGATTCCACAGCCTCTCTGGGCACATGTTCCAGCATTTGACTATGCATATGGTGAATTTTTTTTCCTCCTAATATGTAATGTAAATTTCCCATAAATTTGTGCCAGCTGTTCTCTTGTCCCATCTCTCTGTTGCTCCTTTGAGAAGAGTTTGGCTACGTACTTTCCCTCTATCTTTCTGTTAGATTCTTGTAGACAGAAACAGGACATCCTGTTCTCTCCCTCTGTGTCCTGTGTTCTTGGTGGTCTTTCCCTGGACTCACTCCAGTATGTCAGGGCCTCACTTGTTCCAGGGAGCCCAAAACTTGACATAGTGATCACTCCAGAGGTGATCTTGCAAATGCTGCATATAGGAGAATAAATACTTTCCTTAACTACACTATCACTAGTAAGGTGCAAGGTGAAGTTGGTCACCTTTCTCACAAGGACACTACTGAACCCTACTCACTTTTGTGTAAGCCAAGATATTCAGTTTCTTTCTGCAAAGCTACTTTGTGTTGGGTTGATCTCCAGCCAATTCAATTGTTGTTGAGTAACTTTATTCCATCTCAGATGCAGCACTTTGCATGTGCCATGGGTTGAACTTTGTGAATTTCCTAACAGTCCATTTCTTAAGCCTGTTGTCCGAAACACCAATCGTGTGCTTCAGTGTGTCAACTATCCCTCTTTTTAAAGAATAAATTGCTATACAACAAATTCTATCGTTTGTATAAAGTAAAGAAACATACTTTAATCACACTTTAAAATCATGCTTTAAAGTGGGAAAAGGTTGCGGGAGATTGCAACATTATGCACACCCTGAAAATTTCACTGTATTTAGCTCTAATGCTGTCAGACCAGTTTCTAGTTGGTCAGAATCTCTTACTACCTGTGCAACCACTAGATGGCATGATGACTCTGTTCTATTAGCAAGTGGGCGCAAATGCTCTCCTAAGGTACTAAACCGAGGGAAGCACAGGATAGAATTAAAGGGCATTAAATCTCTACGTGGAAGTTTTAATTCAGCAACAAAAGTACTTTTTTTCTGTGTAGTTTAAGCTTTAAGCATCCAAATTTATTCTTCTATGAGCTTTCTATAGAGTAAGAAGAGATTTTTTTGCACAGGGCAGACTGTACTGTTTATTTCACTAAGGCAGATTGCCTGCTGTAAAAATCGCCAATTTTCTTTAAAAACATGTTTTTGAAAATTTAGATTCATTTTAAGTCAAATATCACAGCATCACAGAATGCCTGAAGTTGGAGGGCACCTCTGGAGGTTACCTAGTCCAACTCCTCTTGTCATGGAAGGGAGTGGTTTAGGTCTCTGAAAGAATCACTGTCAAAGGTATAAGCCAAAACAAGCTTTAATGTAAATTTGCAGAAGCACAATGAAGTTTGATGGCAGGTTTACTCTATTACTTACTGCTTGGGTAATACATATAAAGGAAAGTCAAATTAGAATCAACTGTGATTTATACAGAGGCCAGAATGTAAAGGGGTAAAGGAGGAAAATGTAAGGGACACTCTTAGTTGAGTCACAAGATACAGACTGAATGCCCCTTGCTTCCTAAACTCCTTCTCAGAGAGGAGCCCACATGCAGTTGAATTCAGTTTTAGGCTAGGACTCAGTCAACGGTTTTTGCCTAAAGGATTTAGCAGCACTTAATCATAGCAGCACTTAAATGTTAGATTAACCACTGATCACCTATAAACATAGCAATAATAACAATATTGTAGATTTAAGATAATAACAAGTATACCATATTTGTTAGAGGGTGCTCAAGTCAATACACATACACACATAGTTACATATAGGGAGATGTACAAAGGTAACACAAGGATATATATCCTTGTACATATACAAGGATACATATATGTATATATAGAGAAGTATACCCATAAATATTTTCCTAGAGAATTAGTGAAATACATCTAATACCTTTTTGGAGTTTCTCAACAGGTGGGGGTTGAGCTTCAACTAGTGGGGATATCAGTCCTGGTCCCATCATCAGCCAACAGTCCCCTTTTCATGAACTTGAGGGTCTGTGCATCCTGAGAGGTGTCCCACTCAAAGCAAGATCCTGGTGCCAGGATGATCTGGATGCCTTCTGACATCCAAAACTGCTCAAAGGGTCTTACTTAGCACTGCTGTTTATAGGGTTGTGAGATGGTTGGCTCTAGTTATCGGTAAATTCACTTGGAGCATTCAGATAAGGAATGTTCCAAGGCTATCAGGGGAATGGTTAGCCACACTCTCATCTCCCACTCAGGAGTTCCTGGTACAGGTTGTGCTGCCCTCACCTTAGCCTTGAAAGTGTTCCTGATACGATTAAGGGATGCTTCATTGCCAAGGTCTTACGCAATGGCCAAGGCCTGACATGAGTTATTGAAACTGTAGAACAGGCTGGGAAGGGTGGGAGGAATTCACCATCACAGCCCTCTCAAGCAGGTTCACCTACAGCCAGTTGTACAGAACAGTGTCCAGGCGACTTTTGAATATCTCCAAGGATGCAGAGTCCATAGCTTACCTGGGCAACCTGTGTCAGTGCTGGGTCACCCTCACTGTAAAACTGTGTTTCCTGATGACCAGAGGGCACTTCCTGTGTTTCAGTTTGTGCCCATTGCCTCTGGTCCTGTCACTGGGCACCACTGAGAAGAGCCTGGCTATGTCTGCTTTGCACCCTCCCTTAAGATAGGAGTCCTCTGCAGGCTGAAGGGTCACAGTTCTCTGAGCTTTTCTTCATAGAAGAGATGCTCCAGTGTTTTCACCAACTTCATGGCCCTTTGTTGGACTGTGTCCATGTCTCTGTTCTGCTAAGGACCCCAGAACTGAAGAACTGAAGAATTTAATTTTCAGGAAGTAAGGCCTCAAACTGTGCCAGAAGAGGTTTAGACCAGCTATTAGGAAAAATTTCTTCACTGAAAGGGTAGTCAGTCATTGAAACAGTCTTCCCAGGGAAGTGGTGGAATCACCACCCCTGGAAGTGTTCAAAGAATGTGTAGGCAAGGCCCTTAGTGACATGGTTTAGCGGTGCACTTAGCCGTCCTGGGGTAGAGGCTGGACTTGATGATCTTAAAGGTCTTTTCCAACCTAGGTGATTCTATGACTCTACGACTTTATGATTGGACACAGGACTCCAGATGTGGTATAAACAGTGCTGATGTAATGATATTGTAAAAGTATTCCACAGTTCTGTTTGTGCTTTCTCTTTAACAGTACAAATGTGCTAACAGCTGTAAAAGACATTGATTTTAATGCTCATCTCATATTCCTACTAACCACCGAAGAATAAAAAAAGAAGTGACTCCTGTGGCAATCTTTTTGTTATTATTACAGTCAAATATTCACCCCCAGGTCCTGTAAAGGCTCTTTGCCACTCTCTGAATTCTCCCCTTTTCTTTCTGTCAAGGCCATACTGTTCACTGCTGGTAAACTACAGTTTCTAATAATAAAATGCAACATTACATGTTTTATAGTTGTGGTGAAGTAAGCAATGTGTGCATGAACACTTGAAATAAAACTTGTGAAAATCTGCGTAGTTTGAAGTAGATCCTTAAATTTAATGTTGAAAAAAATAAATCTATAGGTACATTGCGTAAAGAGTTCTCATACTCCAAATAGTTGTTCTTAGTCTAAAGACCCATGTTCAATAAAAACTTGCAATAAAAGGAAAAAACTTGCCTGTTCTGTAAGCCTGGACTTCGTAACACTAGGTGTTCTGCATCTAATTTTTACTTTTTAAGTCCATTCTGTAACAAGACTGAAGCTCAAAGCAAAGGATTCTCTAACAATTAGAAAAATCCTGGTTTTGAAGAAGCTAAAAGGATTAAGTTTTGCAAGGATGTCTGTACTAGAGGACATTTTGTTCATACTCCCCTGAAGTGGAATGAAGTTTGACTCTGACCTTTACATCTCAGGGTACTCCCTATCAGAAGAAAGTATAACTAGGCATAAGGTCAAAGCAGCAGGAAAAAAAAGGTGGATGTTATTTCTACCTGGAGACAATAGCAACAGTAACAGCACTGTTGCACCTGAAAGATTTAAAATTTCCCCTTTGCATGAGATTAATTTTAATATATGAATATAAAAATATATAAAATGTGTATAAATATATATCAGTGTATTTCCCTTAACACTGCATTTTTTTAAATGCTATATTCACATCAGTCTCAAAAGAGCCTTTAAGAGCCTTTACTGAGGTATCCATACTAAGGAAAAATAAGATTTCATGGTATGAGTATTACTATTGAATTAAAAAGGAATAAGTGGTGGAAAAAATTAACAGAAGCATAACATCATACTTTCTAGTTGCATAATACACATTTTACCTTCTAGTCAAATAATACAGAAGGCCTTTATGTTTGATCCTGCATTAGAAAGGCAAAGCAAATCCGCAAGGTATTACTAATTTCCAGTTGTATGTACAACTAGGTATAGAAAGAGTATAAGTACATTTTCTTTCCTGTGACATGCAAAATGCTGCACACAGACTAGAATTATTTATTTACAGACCTCCCATAGCTATAAAAACTTCCCTCAGTTCCCCAGACCTGTTCCCTCAGTTTACTTTATCATTACTCAATTGAACAACTGAAAACAGTTCAAAAATGCAGCCAGACTTCCAGACACTGAAAACGCACACCTGCTGAAAGGAAAAAAGCTGCAGGCATGTGATCCCTCGTGGATTTTCATAGGCTCTTCACCTGGCATTAGCTGAGTACGAGGACTTGAATATCAGTGGCATATGGTACCTCACCTGTTTCCAGAACTTAGAATTGGATGACTGTGGGTGCGCCGTGTGTGGCTCTTTCCATTTGACTGTACCTTGCTGCTTAATAATAAACCTAAGAGACTCCTGAAGCTTCTCGTAAGTCCCAATTGTCTCCATTTCCAGCAGGATCACTTTTGTATCATTTAGAATGAGGGCATTGTATAAAGCAAGGTGTTGATCATAAGTATGTTCTTTACAATTAATCAGCTGCTGTGTTAGAAGAATGATCAGACATCTGCTCTTCTGTATCCTCTTCTCAATTGCACTGGCTGTATCTAGCAATGTACAAGAAAATGTTAAGACCCTGAAATTCCTTTTACAAGCTCTTTTGTGTTTAGGCACTTCATTTTTGTTACTTTTTAATGACAAATAACTTCTGTCTCACTTCAATCTAGTACAGGGCATTCATTAGAAGAAGAGTTTAAGAAGCAAAAATACAAACAAAACAACAGAAAGTAGGTCATGTCAGTGAACAGAAGCTGAACTTCCTGTTACTCTAACACCCTTGTACAGGTTGAAAAAGCCTGAGTGATAACAGCAAGTTTAATTCCTCAACTTAGTTTGTGGTTTTCTCCTCTTCCATGTCTTGTAACCTACTCACAGTTTGGCTGTGGCTTTGCCCAGATAACAGTTATGCCATTACACTACCCAAAGAGCAGGTGTGTGTGTAAAAGAGTCACTCGGGGTCACATTTCCTGTGTGACCCAAGAAGATGATAAACAATCTGTGCCCCTGCCCTGTAGCTTGGTTTTCCTAGACCACTGGCAAGCACAGAGTGCCACTGTGTCACCCTGCCTGAAAGAGCAAGCGGACAGCTGCTGAGATGAGCAGCAAGCTCAGGAACATAAAGGGACCTTCTATACCCTTAAAAGGGACTAGAACCACAATTTACTCAGGCTTGACAAGTCATTCATTCAGTGTGTTACTTGGTTTGAAATCTTACCTTCTCCGGGATATACATCTCTCCCATAAATGCACAGTTTATATCCACATTTATTTTCTAGAATATCAGGCATGATTTGGTAAACAAAATACTCCACAAAATTAGCTTCATTGGTATGGTTTTGGGGGTAGATAACATATGCATCATATATCTTCCCATCTGTAATGCAAAACAAGAAAAAAGCCTACTGTGTTAGCATGAATTAGAGCTGTCTATTGCAAAAGCTGGAAGAAAAGTAAAAATCTCAATATTCGAAACAGATCTAGGTAGAAGTTCCTGCTAATCTGAATGATGTATATCATCAGGTGCATGTTTGGAAATGAGAGACAGTGCACATTTGGTGTTTTCCTTCATTAGTTGTTATGTCCTGCTTGTTTGTAACTTTGGACAACCTGACCTTTGCATTAAGGCTGTATCCCAGAGTATACAGAGTAAAAATTTGATTGATTGATGTGAATTAGCATGAAATAAAGATGAAACTCAGCATGTGTTATTTCTGAGTTACAATAGGCTGTTGACAGCCTTTGTCTTTCAGGACAAGACAAAGGACACTTAAATTCTTCCACCTTGAAATTGTTCTTCATTCCCACAACATATCATACTTCTGAGCGAACAGCTCCATTACTCAGGAGGTAGTCTTACAGTCAGAATCAAGTGCAAAGTCAAATATTTCTTCCACTCATTTCTTGATTTCTCAAACCATGTGTTTCCTCTTTAAAGAGATCCCGATCCCCTATGGATATCTACAATCCAAACATCTATGGTATGAGTCAGCTTCAGAGTTAAAAAATGTAAATATAGGTGTCTGCATGAAAACTAGGTGTCAAAATTCCCGCTGTAATGCATGGAAAGTCCATTGTAGTTACTGAATTCTAGAGTGATTCAGATTACTCTCATGTAAATGCCAGGGGTCCAGCTGAGCTGCCTAAACATAGACATCTAGTGCCATTTGGGACTTCCTATGGTACCTGCCTGATCTCCAGACCCTACTCCAGAAGTCTGCAACTTCTGAGTTTTGTGTCCAGTGTTTTGGCAATCCCAAATGACTCCAGATGCCCATGTTTAGACCAGTGACACATGGTCCCAGTGCCTGGTTAACTCTGTTGGATTTATTGTTGAGGAGCTAGATTTGGTCACCTAAAAACTTTACCATAGAGTGTCATTAGGCACTGCTTGCCCTTCAGCTGCCAGTGCAGAGGGGTTTGGGTCTCTCAAGTCCTACAGGAGTTCCAACAGCACTAGCTGCTTACAGTTAAACAGCTGAACCCAGACCCAGGTCTCTGGGTTTCATGCCTATGATGGGAACTTGGATGGGATGTATGCCTCCCAAAAGTGTCTTCCATAATATTGGTACCTTTCACTTTGGTTTATAAAAGCTGTATTGCACTAACACAGGCCTGTGAACGCTTTTGCCAGCAGGCTGGTTCCTTTGCTTTAGAGAACACATAACAAGTTAATAGCACTGTAAATCAGATTTTCACTGCCATTCAATGTTTCATGGCATGTTTCGTGTTTGTTCAAAAATTGTAAAACCAAGACTGTATTTGTCCTTTATGTACATCATTACAGAACCCAGGAAACCAGGGAAAGTAAAGCCCTACAAGGATTAGATATGCCCCCTGTTATCTAAATGATTACAGACGGCTTGAGGAACCAAAGGATCAGACTTAGGTATCATATGAGTTAGTAAGCAACTATTAAATCCATTTCCATATGATTTGCCTTTTTCCTCTTTTTAAACTTTCTTGCTCAATTCTTGCTTACCGTCCTTGATTGAGTAGGGCTGAAATATCTCCCGATACAGTAGGACGATATCAACTCGGAAGGACTGATAAAGTATCACGGAGACTGCTATTGCAACCAGCAGAACTAGAGATCCTATGATCAAGAGGACACTAGGAAGGCCCACTGCAAAGAAGAGGAATCTTGTTAAGATAAGTAGAGAACTTAACCCGTGGGCTGGAGCCTCAGCCTCTCATATTCTTACTTCTGTTGCAGCTTTATGGAGCTTACAAGAGAGACAACATAGTTTTGTACTTTCCCAGCTGACATAGCCAACACAGAGACACCTAAACTAGAAGAATATTAAGCAGTATATAATTCTTTCTTGTGTTGAATCCAAATCTACCTATGTTAAATATCACAACTGAAAATGATGTTAAGTACTTTGTAAGGCTGTAAAACTTAATAACACAACCAGCAACAATGTTCAAACTTTTCATAAGGCATCTAAGCCTACACATGATGATTCTAAGTGTCCATGAAAGAACAAGTGGAGGCTTCTGACATAGATGCACGAACAGGGTAATGAGAAACTTATGCAAATAATGAAACCTGCAAGATAAGAATAAAGTACACAAAACAAGCAGGAAAACAGAACATATCCTGGTCACAAAAATAAACTGTATTGGAGGCAGATGACATTCTCCCCTGCTTTCTCCTTTGAAGAGGGTCAAGGAGCATAAAATAGCAATGACGACTAAGGAAATTTGGGAAAGAAAGGAGCCACCCACCTTAGTTTCAGCTTCCCTCATGGAAGAGCTCTTGAATTAGACCACTTGTACCTCAGAAATGAATACTTGTCAAGGATAGATTCACAGCAGATATAAGGAAGAAATTTTTTATAGTGGGGGTGATGAAACACCAGAACAGATTGCTCAGAGAGGTGGTAGACGTGCCATCCCAGGAAACATTTAAGGTCAGGCTGGAAGGGGCTTTGAACAACCTGGTATAGTTGAAGATGTCCTTGTTCACTGCGGAGGCTGTTGGACCTAGATGACCTTTAGAAGTCCCTTCCAACTCAAACCTTTCTGTGATTCTATGATTCTGTAAGGGTGGCAGTCATCAGCTCTGCACTATCATATGCACACAGCTGGTCTAGGACATGAGTGTGATTATCACTTTTCTGGGATACAGCTGTATTTCTATCACTACCCAGACAGCTGTATCTCTGTGACAGCCCATTTTTCCCCTTGTTCTGTGATTCACAGAGCCAAAGTCAATCTAGATATGTGCATCCCCCAGATGGTATCTAGTTCTGCTGTAGTAAGAGTCAATGGGAGGTAGAAGCAAAGTCCTTTTGTACTCCCTCTAAAATAGAAAGACAGAAGCTTAATCCACAGGCTGTTACAGCCAAAAAAGCTGAAGAAGATACTTTTGGCCTATGTCCTGGATGTATTGAATCCACCCAAGATTCAGTATTGAAAACTATGAATTGCAGATGGCCAAGTTTGAAATTAAAATATCAAAGGCTTTATACTGCAATTACACACACAAAAAAAAAGATTCATTATTCACTTGGAGGGAAGATTAATGGCAATTGTTTCATATCAGAAATCTGCTCCTAAGTAAATGAAAGATACATAGATCCACTCTACTTGGTGTAATGTGTAGACTCAGAGCAGTTCCATGTACATTTTTTGTCTGACAACTCAATCCATTAAAAGCTTTCCATTTGCAGTCAACCCTCTTTACCTAATTATTCCTGCTCAGCATGACAGCTCCTCATCCTATAGTTGCAATATCATAGCTGCTTTGGGGACTTTTCTGTGATTAAGATCAGTGGGATTATTTGAATTAAAAATATAGCCCCAGAGCATTGGACTGTGTGACGAACTTCTACCACCATAGCAATGCATATGAAAACACCCAGATTGTGCACACGTATTCATAAAGGGCCCACCTGTCTTTTGATTTTACTGTGCTATAGCAAGTATAATTGTTAGATGCAGTGCCCTGGCTTGGGATATCACTAGAAGCATGTATCGCTTCAGTGTTGCAATGAGATTTGAGGTATGCTGCAAATTCAGATTTCCATTAGCTGAGGAAAGAAATATTCCTTTGAATGCTGACCACATATAAATTCAAACACAAGAACTTTAGCAATACAAACATGGAGGTCATCTCTGACATCCTCAGTGTAAAGACTCTTCACAGCATCTCAAACCATGAAGGGTGATTGTATGTACTGGTAGCAACAAAACAACTCAACCTATGAAGGGTGATTATATGTACTGGTAACAACACTGCCAAGACTTACGCATTCAGAGCAGGGATCAGACATTCAGGGCTTTGCCTCCCTCTGCATGCAAAACACATAAAACAGGTGGCTGCAGCAGCAGGCTATTCATCAGCACTTAAGGAGGTGCATCTTACAGCAGGCTGAAGAGCCAGTCTTAATTTGCTCTACAGAAGAAGCAATAAGACAGACTGGAAAATGTTGCAGACTGTATGCAGGCAGTAAGTATGCTTTGTGGTGGTCTGAGCCACCACAAAGGAGCAATTTCAGAGCTTTCACTTGGACTTGTCCCTAAGTAAATGAAATAAAGTAAAATATTTAGCAGTGAAGAGTCTCTTATATTGACATTTACAAGTCTCTTGGCTTCTCCAGATGTTGAATAAGGCAATGTATTGAGTAATACTTGCAGAAACAACCTAAAAATACTAGTGCCTGATAAATCCCACTGAAAAAGTATATAAAAGAGTTTACATTTTCCCTTTCCTCTGGTAGGATGCAAGATAAATTTTACATTATTTTCACACTTTTCTTGTTTCTTTCTTTTCCATTTAAAGGGAAAAAAAAAGAAACATCAGGCATGTGATGAAGTATAGGACCAGAACTAGATCTGGGGAAACCCCCTTCCAATAAGATTGAAGTGGGCAAGAAAACAACCAGTTTCTTTCACAGTGAAGCTAGGCCATTTTGTAGTTTTAACGGTGTCACATGATGCCCATGAAGGAACTTTGTCCTTGTGGAGCCCTTCAAATCTTATTATTTGATCTGTTTTCCTCGCCAATAAACACACACAGGTACAAAAGCAGGAAACCACTTCCATTTTCTGGTGAGGTTGACCTAAGCATCAGAGATTGACCCTATTTCTTATTGCTTCATTTGCTGGCAGTGTGCTTGCATGACATTACAAATACTGTTGGGTATTTGTATTGAGTAAGCATCTATAAAACTACTTGAGAAGAAACAGGTTCCAATAACAACTTCTGCAATTATGAACCTAAAACTGTTTACATGTTTTTGCAATGATTAGACCAAGGCTGGAAAAGAAGTGATAAATTTCCTGTGCTTATACAGCTTGTAAAGCGTCAGACAAGAACCACATAGGGGTCTTCCTGGAAGAAAAGTAAGGCTGACTCAGCCTCTTATTTCTCTGGAATAAATCAGCTATCTTCAGCACAATGAGGGCAAGGGTCAGAAGCCACTTTTGGTACCTTGAACAAGGCTGAACAGATCTTGTTGTTCCTTTTGACTTTGTTGTGTCATTTAGGGGCAGACAGTTCATGAGCAGACTGTCTTCTAATGCTATTTATTTATATTCAAGAGCACTGGGAATACAGAACTACCACCTCGCAAGAAACAATATTGGACAGGCCAGAGAAAACAGGTCAGAAAGTGACATTTGAAGGATTTCCTGACAAACTTCAGAAGAACAGTTTTTTGCAACTTCTCTGGCTTCTAAGGTGGATACACTTCCAGACAGTAAGGGCAGAGATTTGGATCAGGAATTGCTGTCCACATCCATCTGCCAAAGATGAGTCAAAAGGTTAGGTTTGGCATTAAATGTCTTTGAGGAACAACAGTGCTGGTGTTCTGCTCTGAATGACTGAAATTTATGGCATTCTCAAGAGAACAATGTCCACACCAGAAAGACTGGCGGTCCTCTGGGCATTTTACACTTCCCTGTGAATGAGAACTGAGGAATGTTCAGGGAGAAATAAAATGAGGCTTGTGGGTGAGACACATGAAAAGCTGTCTCCAGTTATTTAACCAGTCTTGAATCAAGGTGAAGAGCTAAATGCCAGTGGTAGCTTATATATTAATAAAAAAAAAGGAAGGAAGGTATTCAGACAGCCCACATATTCCCCAGACTGCTTAAAGAGGATGCTGAATGGATGTTTCTCTTCTGACCCAGCTCTGCTAAAAGAAGGAGTTAATACTTCCAGTGTTTCTCAAATAACTTGTCATTGCCTCTCTCTCAGGAGCTAACAGCTTCCCTCCTTCTGCCAGCAGGTCTACTTTAGTAAGCTTTGATGCCCCATGGTTATCGATGCGCTGACCTGGCATGAACAGTGTGGCCAATTAGTTTTCTTGGCCTTGAGAGGTGGCATCTTCCAGCATGAGAGACACCAAGCAGCTGTGGGGGACAACTGGGAGCAGCCTGGCAGGCAGAATCGCTGTTTCTTGCCAGGTGTCCAGCAAGACTACCTGCATCTTCGTTATGAAAGGTGGAAGGGAATTAAAAGTTGTCTCAAATTCCCCAGCCTTATGGTGACCAGAGGCATACCACACGATATGCAGATGATCTCAGAGCGTAGAAGAGTGCATGTCTTGCGGCACCGAGGAAATGTGAAATCTGGGATGATCACTGTCTCTGGAATGAGAAAGTGTGATACAGGACTGAAAGATCTGAAGGAAATGAGACGGCCTGTATTTTCTGTAAAGAGGTATTATGAGACATGAAGAAGGCGTTTATAAACAAGTGTTGGTGAAGGAGTCAGAAGACAGCAAAGAGCAAGAAGCAACCTCTGAATGTAGCAGCAGCAGCTGAGAGACACAAGGATATTAGCACCTCATAATGGAGGCAAAAAGCATAGCTGCAGAGACCATCAAAATTCATAGCCAAATCCTCATTAAATTCTTCTCTTAAAGAAAGAATTTGCCTGATTTCTCTGTGTCTGAAAGTCACAGTGTGCATAGCCTGGATACCACCAAATCACACCAAAAGGAGCTGACTGCATTGCATTACACCTGATAACTGAGGTACTAATCTCATGTTGCTCATTTCTAAAGAGCTGATCCCCTTCTCTTGGAGGATTTTCTTTTTTTTTTACTATTTAAAAAGTAAAAAGGTGCATGGGGCAGACACTTCTTTCACAATACAGTACTTTTCTTCACACACACGTGCACAAGTGGACATAGCACAACTGGAAAATACACTTTTTTTTCTCTGCAAAATGCCAAGCAGCTTTGCTGATAACATCCATTCCTGGAAGTATTAATGGAGTATTTTTGTTTCCCATGGAGAAAAAACCAAACAGCTCTCACCACTCTTGACTGCAAAAGAAACTCCTCCTTTTCTCATCAGTTCTCTCTGGCATTTTTTTTCTTCTTATGTGGATTAAAATTATCAAAGGAATTGTTAGGGTTAATTATAATTATATTGTTAACAGTGAAATAGGACTTAAAGTATTTGATTGTGACTCAGAAAAATAGATTTAATTCCTGGTTCCCACAGAAAATTTCCATGTGATGAGCCAAATAATTCAGCAGCTTTCTGGCTTCTAAAGACGGAGACTATTGCTGTAAGACTGAATAGTTACTCATGCAGAGCAGCTCTAATCCAATTACTTACAGCATCTCTGCTTCCTCCTTTGCTGCTAAACACTGTTTATCTAGTTCATTAAATGCTCAATGCCCCCAGAATGGACTAATTTGAGTAGTAAGTTTCACAACACCTATTAATCTCTTATTTCCGATCATAGGTATGTGCTAGGAATATACAAATAATGATAATGTAACCCATACTGAATGCCTGAAAATAAAATCAGAATACAGAGCAGGAACCTGTGTAAAAAGAACATTAACAGGTTAGTAGCTAGCAGACCCAATTTGTGCTGTGGGAAACACTAAGAAACAATCACTTTAAAAAAAATATAAATAAAAATTAAAACAAACCAACACATTTTTCCCATTAAAAACAAACAAACAGAACACAAAAAAGACAGAGAGTACACATTTTTATTACACATTTACAAGATGAGAGACACAAGCAAACCCTACAGCATTTTTATTATAATCAGAGACAAGCTGTCACTGTTTCAGAATAAATATTACTTAGCTGTGCAAGGAGTCAGTGAAGAAAACTAAAGCAGAGCACAACCATTTCTGGATGCAGCATTGCTTTCACCAACAGCACTGAGGAGCAGAAGCAGGCATCTTAACAACAGCAACGAGAAGGGGACAGATATCCACACAAAACAGGCAGCAGTGAAGGGAAGGGCACAGCCATGAGCTTTCATGAACATTTACTGAAGACCTATGGACAAAAAACAAAATAATATTTGTCTATAGCAGAAAACAGTTTCAACAAATCATAGAATAGTTTGGGTTGGAAAGGACCTTGAGATCATCAAGTTCCAATTCACCTGCCAAGGGCAGGGACACCTCACACTAAGCCATGCCACCCAAGGCTCTGTCCAACCTGGCCTTGAACACTGCCAGGGATGGAGCATTCACAACTTCCCTGGGCAACCAATTCCAGTGCCTCACCACCCTTACAGTAAAGAACTTCCTCCTTATACCCAATCTAAACTTTCCCTGTGTAAGTTTTAACCCATTTAGCCCAGGGTACAGTTGGCTTTCTGGGCTGCGAGCGCACACTGAAGCCAGCTCGTTTTAAGTTTCTTGGTGGCCAACACCCCCAAGTCCTTCTCTGCAGGGCTGCTCTGAATCTCTTCTCTGCCCAACCTGTAGCTGTGCCTGGGATTGCTCCAACCCAGGCGTAGGACCTCGCACTTGGCATGGTTAAACTTCATGAGGTTGGTACCAGCCCACCTCACAAGTGTGTCGAGGTCCCTCTGGATGGCATTCCTTCCCTCCAGGGTATCAACCGAACCACACAGCTTGGTGTCATCAGCAAACTTGCTGAGGGCGCACTCAATCCCACTGTCCATGTCAGCGACGAAGATGTTGAACAAGACCGGTCCCAACACCGATCCCTCAGGGACACCACTCGTTACTGGTCTCCAGCCGGACATTGAGCCATTGACCACATCTCTTTGCATGGGGCCATCCAGCCAGTTCTTTATCCACCGAGTGGGCCATCCATCAAATTGATGTCTCTCCAATTTAGAGACAAGGATGTCGTGTGGGACAGTGTTGAACGCTTTGCACAAGTCCAGGTAGATGACGTCAGCTGCTCTACCCCTGTCCATCACTTGATGAATACAGAAAATACGCTCATTTTTTCACCTAGTTTATAATATGAGGTCAATAAAGGATTTGTATTGCCTGAATTAGAGTGAGCAAGAACTGTTAGTCAGTTTCCTTCTCTATCATTGCAAGTATGCTCCCACACTCAGATACCTCAGTGCAGAGCTGATGTGCTTCCAACTTCCTTAGTGATGCTACATTTGCACTCCGTAATATCCAACCAAAACATTTCCTGCCACATTCCTCAGTGGGGAATTGGTGCTATCCTGCTTGGTAATACCCTCCCATTCCTTCTTTCCTTCTGATTTAGGCAAGGAAACATGTTTATGCTTTGAACCCATGATCCTTTAGGAAGTTATGAACAGTCAAAAGTAGTGCACGACATGAAACTGTGCACACCCTGTGATAACAATACACTTGATTTTATTCTTCCCACCGTTCTCTTATAGAAAACTAATCACTGTTAAAGGCCTTGGTGCTTCTTTTCAAGATTCTTGGTGGTTCAGAATATCCAAAGGGTTAAGAAAGAAAACCACTGAGTGAAGTTTAGTGTGCTTTCACCCACACAATAGCATTTTCTGTCATAAGAATGCGGTATTCAGTGTTGCTGTCAACAGTGCTTAGTTCTCTGGCTATCCCTAGTAAAACAAAACAAAACAAAACAAAACAAGAACCAAACAAAACCAGCAAAATCCTGTAGGAGCTAAAGACTATCCCAGTCCACACCATTTACTGCCCTGGAATGTCCTTCTTTGGCAGGAATTACTAGAACCATGAATTTAAAAACAAAACCAGGAGAAAGCCTTCGAAGTTACTTACACCTCTGTGTGGCACACAATGAACAGTGGTGTTCAGAGGGTGAGAGGATAAAGCCAGACCTCACAGAAGTTAATTACATAACTTACTATTCACTCAAAAAATAAGGCACCACAGTGGTTGTGGCATAGGAGGGAAGGCAAGCAAACTGGCAAACTGACAGCTGAGACTCTTGTTTTTAGTTGCTGTTTTCTGCTACAGTTCCACACTAGAAACAACAGTTTGATTCTCAAAAGATGAATCTCTGCTCCTCACAATGTATCATAACACTGATGACCAAAAGACATGTCAGTTCTCCACCCAACTATCTGTAGGGGCTCCTCCAGAGCCCAAGTGTTTTGTAGACCAGACTCCAGTGTGCTTGACATCTAAGTGCTCTTGCCTGCCTTCAAGGCAAGGGGAATTTGTCACTGAGCAGAAATATACTAAAACCAGGATATTTTTCTCACAGGCTGATACACTCATGCTCTGCATATTTAAAGTCTTGCTGACACCATCTGAGTAATGTCCCTGACCCCCCAATGCTCCCCACCAGCAGAATTTACTCCAAGGACTTCTGTGACCTATCAAAGCCATGAGAATTTTGCCACTGTCATGAGTATGTAGGAGGAAGCAGGCTGGGTTTTCTTCTTATTAACAGAAACTCTTTTGCTAACTGAAACAAATAAATAAATTCACTAACATTTAAAACAGAGTGCAAAGTGTAAGAAAAAAAAACAAAAGAATCTTACCTTCATATTGTGCTTTGAGTCGCAACGTCACTGTGGCTCTAATGTTGTGCATTTCATTCAGCGCTACACATGTGAAATTTGCCTGCAGATCCTCCTTTTTTACTTCAGTAATATGCAAAGTGGCCTCTTTGTAATATACTTGCTCATGTCCTTCAAAACTAATAGAAAGAAAAAGAACTGGTACCGTTAGGCACAGTTTGCATAGAATCATAGAAGAAAGATTGTTCTGTGTTACATGTACTTACGAATGAGTTTTTTCATGGAATCTTGAAACATGTAAGTCTTTCACTGGGATGTTAGCCACATCCCATGTGACAACAGCCATTGGCTGTTTCTTAATTCCCAGGCAGGCCCGACATTTCAGAGAAAAAGCAACACCTGACCAAGATGCAGAGAGATGTATAAATTCCTTGAAAAACAAGTGCAATTTTCCTCATAGCATCTTTTTCTACAAATCTTCATATCACCTGTAAGTTTTGTCTTAACAATTTTGACTATTTTTTGAATGATTGCTGACAAAATGATGCATAAAAGAGACTCAGAAAGAAATGGTGAAATGAGGTTTTTAGCAAATTATCTAGGACAATACCAAGGATTTCAAAAGGAATTTTTTATATTTGTTATGATGAAGACAACTTAGAGTTGTGACATTTAACCCATGTGATCAACTGTTGAGGAACATAGATAGTAAATGCTGGTTTTCACACAAATGTACATGGAAACAACATAATTAAATTTAAGTATATATCATATTACATAAGTCATGTGTGCAGTTTTATCTTGGATTTTAGTCAAGCTGGATGAAAGTAAAGTAAACCAGTTCAAGCAAAGCTAAAACAGGAAATTACTTATTAAGTATTTGTCATTAGGAAATATTTATTCCAAAGTAAGAGTCACTGTTGCACTGGAAGAAGGTATAATTAAAAGACTTCAAATTATTTCCATGTAAATCTGCATCTAAGCAGGGCTTAGATAACATTTAAAATCTTACAACTTACATCCTGAATTGGTTTTAGGCAACATGGAGAAACACCTTCAGTTTTGGAAAGAGGAGAACATAGAAGCAGTACAGCAAATGGCTTTTCAATGTAAAGAGAATTTCCTCCATGCAAACAGAGACAGATTACTTATTGGCCCAGAGGGATGGGCAAAGCCCATAGAGCACTAGAGACTGAGCATCTTATTAGAGAAAGCTGGTCCTGGAGCACAGATCATCAAATTCTGAGTGACAAGCAACTGGAAAGGGGAAAAAAGAAGAGGAATACAATTCAACATGGCAAGTCTCTGAGCCATGGTACATGGCAGCTCTGACAGGGCCCCAGGCCCCTGCAGTGCTGTTACCAGAGAAGTCTTGCTGTAAAACAGAAACAGTGAAGTAGTAATCGCTATCCCATCTCTCAGTGCCCCTTGTTCACCTCACCTGCCCTGGGAGACAGGCATCCTGGGATACCTGTTCATGTTTCAGATGAGCTCAGTCACTTTCTGGAGTGGTCCATCTTTCTCTGTCAACTATACAAAAACCCCAGACAGCTCTCATTCCTACCATAAGCACCTTGTTCTGATGCTGCAAGTTATGCAGGATGAACCTGAATCACTGAGAACATCTACAGTCCTAAACAAAAAGGTGTCAAAGAGCAAGCTCTGCATCATGGGCCCTCCAACCAGAGAAACCAGAACACTTCTTTGAAGTGGATGGAAGCTCTCACTCCTTCAGCTGGGATGTAATAATTGGCCGTGTGAGTAATCCTAGTCTATCCCAGTGAGGGTAGAGTGGTTTATTTAAATCCCCTAAATTGCTGCTTAATGCCTAAATAACCCATCAGTTGTATCTGACTTCACATCACTGTGCCTGGGGTGAATTAAATCTGGTAAATGTTATGGAAAATCTCCACCATTAATTGCTCTTGAAAATCCCCATGGTTTTAGGCAATCACCAAATGTTAATTTAAAAACAATTTAAAGTCTGTACTTACCAAGCTCCACTTCTATTACATCTTTGTCCTTTGGAAATAAAATTCTAGGAGATAGAGGGGAGTGTTTTTCTTAGAAATTAAGGAGGGAAAGAAAGCACATATTAGTTGTGAAAATTTATTTTGTAAGATAATTATCATAACTTGTATAGTTAATGTTTTAAGATCCCAAAGCAAAATTGCAAACTAACACTACAAACATCATTTCACATGTCTGTTGGGATCACCTGGTTTTATTCCTCTGACCAAATACTTCAAAGGAGTCTGTATGTGTTAATAGTTTAAGTATTTTCTCCCAATTTATTTGATTTTTGTCTTTGTACATAAAGAGCAAGGAAAAGTTTCAGTTTCTCAAGCACTGCTTTGGCTGCTGAGTGGGAAAAAAAATGCAGTTATGGGCTTGTGTTTTCTCAGTTGCTTATTTCATTTTTTAAAAGAGATAAAGATTCCTTCCAACAGTTGAGAAATTACTCATATCCATGATATGAAACAGTTAAAATGCACTTTTATTCAGTATCTGAACTGGAGACCCTATAGCCCACAGATGCTCACCCATGTTCCCCTGTCTTCCCCAACCCTGTAGCTTGACAGCTGAGCACATCTTGTTCCCAGGTCTCTCCCTGCTGTCTGTACACCACTGCTGCATTCAGCTGCTTTCCATTACATTGGGCATCCCTTATCATTACCTTCTAAAAGGATACTGCTTTTTCTTTGACATATTTATTTTTCTGTTCCAAGTAATAATTGTTATGGACAGGTCCAAACTACATCCACATGCTTAACTCGAAACAGGCATTCAGTTCTTTCACATTTTTTTCCTTGATGCGGTTTTCTTCTTCTCTTGTCCTTTATACTGTCTTATGTATCCCACTCCAAACATATTGCTTGTTATCCTTTCTCTCATTAAGCTTTTCCATCTCAAGGCACCTATGTGACACCCATAACCGTATTTCCCTCAAAAAATATGCAAGAACTCATTTAACCCTCTGCTTCCCAGGCTGTAAGAAAAGCAATTATCTTCACACATCCTAACTGTTTCTAATTGTCATTAGCTGGATCTGGTAAGAAAAGAAGTCAGGAGAAAGTCAGTAACTTCCTAGCTAGCTGCCAGCATTCGGAGGCAGAAAGTCCTCCGGGTCAGAGTGGATCTGCAAAGCAGCAGGAATTTACATCATAAGCCAATATTATCAAAACATAACAGCTCCACTCATCAGATACTAATTTTAAGGTCTGATAAAAACTCAACGAAGGTATTACTAAGTAATTTGAATTTAACAAAAGCTGGAAGAGACACAACAAACTCAGCTCAGATTTCACGTTATGTTGCAATTATTTCTTTCTGCAGTTATTTCAAAAGAAAGACAGATTAACTTTAAAACAAAGTAATCTGCCTGGATGTAACAGAGGCTTTTGTAAACTTGGATGACTTTATGCCAAATAAAACCCAGAAATTTTCATTATAACCTAGACACAACAATATTGATGACAAGTTAGAGACATTTTGGTGAAAGTACATCCAAAGAAAAATTGGGTGTTAGGCAGGGAAGTCTCATGTAGACCAACAGGGTATTACAGGTTAGAGAGGAAGGAAAGGCATGACACCTCCTAAACTACTGTACTAGGTCTCAGCTCAAATCTGTCTTCTGTCCAGCCCAGAATAATCAACACGAACTCCTCTACTGAGATCTGGGCACAGCAGGAAGAACTGGAATCAAGGTCCCTACATTCCAAATCTGCATTCTGTTCACAGGCTGTGTACCTACCCACAGAAAAAAGGTACGATGTCAATCTACAAATAAACATTATCCATTAAAAGAAAGGAAACAAACAAAGCAAGCAACCCAAACTCAAAGCCCATCCCCAACCCTCCCCAAAACATTTTTCTACTGATCTGATTAAAGAACTGAAGGCACATTAAAGTTTTGCGAGTTGATGCAGTCTGGAACTGCTGATTGCTGTGTTATCTTCCCCTGAGCACAAAGCCTCCCTGAGGAGACTGCATTCTAGAGGCACCCCAAAGACTACACACTTAGCCGTGCTGGCTGCATTCAAAATAACAGTGACACAGTCATCACTGAGCTCCGCTCATTTTCTGTCTCTATATATATCTTGCTCATTTTGTCTCATTCAAGATAAACCTAAAACATTTTTTTAGCCTCACTATCAAATAAATACTAGATAATCAAGATGGACCAGAAGTATTGAGTTGTAGGCCATCAACACAGTGGTCCAGTGATCACCAGATGATCCTAACTAGCTACAAATTCTTCTCCCTTTGAACAAATAGAAAGCAGAGCTTTGTGGCATCCCTTCATTCAGAAATGAGTTCTACCAGCCAGGTCTTCCAACCGCAGTATGTAACCAGAATCATCAGAGACTTTTAGCAAAAGGCTGAATGTGACCAGGTCTGAATTTACCCCCATCTTGCTCCACTTGGATCTCCATTCACAAAATTCACCTAAAAAAGTTGATCTGAAGTTTCTATGAGAAGATGAAACAACAGAAACTTTTTCTCTTTAACGTACAAAAAAAGCTTCTTTTGCTTTAAGTAGACCTCAGTCTTTTTTATCTTAGCAAGCTACAAAATGACTGCCTTACCGCCACTTATGAAAATCCTCATTGCTGATACATTAAACACATTTCCTTTATGAGTGTAGCTAAATTGACAAGTATAATAACCATCATCCTCCTTTCTTGGGTCCTTAATATAAATGTATTTTCCTCCCTTGAAGTATCTCTGACCATGAAGAGGTTTACAGTCCTGGAAAATAAATATTTCTGTATTTGGCTGCAAATACAGTAACCTGATCTTCAGCTGGCACTGTCAGGGTTTTATTTACCTTATACCACTGGATGATAGTAGCACTTTTATAATTGTCAATTGTAGGACAAACAATTTTTCCTCTTCCAGTGTCATTTGGATAACGAATCCGACTTGGGAAACATATTTCTTGCTTGTATGGATGCACCTGCACATTCATGTTGAATGACCTTGTGCGATTATTTGAACTTTAAAAGTGGAATAAAGTTATGTCAATGATAGCATTTTTATAAGGAATATATTAAATGTTTGTAACAAATGTAAATCTTGTTTTATAAACATATGGATAATGACTGTAGTTCAGTCACATATTGATTTTAATGACCTGTGATAAAAATAGCAATTACAGGATGAAAAGCCACATGAACTGCTGTGTACCATAAAAAAATTGCATCATTTTCATGATAATAATGTACTGCTAAAAAAAGTATGTTTCTTTCTAGTCTTATGCCTTTCACTTTTCAAAGTTGTACTTACAAATGTATAACACAAGTGTAGTTTCCAGAATCCTCTCTAGAAGTTGGCAGAAACCAAAGAAATCGTTCTAAGGAAAATATTCTTGATCCTTCTTCTTCAGCAGGAATCATTTTGTTTGTATCCGTGTGATACCAGGTGACTTTCACAGATGAACTCCATCGAGGACATTTTATAACTAAAGCCTCACCTTCCATTGCATCAACTGCAAATGAACAAAAAATAAATATCTCAGAAGAACTAAACCCTAGCCCCACTGAGCAGAGAGGAACTTGGCATTCTTGGACCAGCAGGCCAGTCATGTCACTCTACCTTCTTTGGGCTTTCAGAGGTGATATATAGCAAACATTCCCACTAGATGATATTTCAAGAAAAAATTTATTTATCTTGAGTTATGGGGTAATTTGTTTGCATTTGTTTGTTTAGTAATTAATGTGTGGGACTCAAACAAGCAAACAAGGAAATAAAATCCTGGATTCAAACCAGACATACACTAAACATGAGGTTTTAACTGAAAAATGGTTATTTCTTGAAATGAACTTTGTACGCAAATCTTTCCTTGAAATCCAGGAATATAAACACAAAGGAAAATACTGTCGTTAATGCTTTACTATGAAGTTAGCTTTCCCTACTTCAATGTGATAAATATTTATACAACAGAGAAGAGCTCTTGTCCTGCCTTTTTAATACAAAAAAAAAGAAATAAATAAGCTTCTTTTTTAGTTTTCATGAAAGAAAAACGCAGGAGGAGGAAGCCCGTAAATAAAATCATTAAAAAAAAAAAAAAACAACAAACAGAAAACACACAAAATCCAGAAGAGTTTCTCTCTGAAGTTCACAAAAATATGAAAACATTGAAACTAATGTAACAGACTGAAAGGAAGTATCTGATGGGAAGGTGAAAAGATGCCAGAAGGGAATAAGAGAAAAATAAGAAGCTTAGGAAAACAAACCACACATGCTCACACATAAGGAAAAAGAAGAACTAGTTGCAAGATATTTTATTTACTTTTTTTAACTGAGTATATTCCTACTTTTGAATTCTGTAATTGGTCCAGAGAAACTTGAATCAAGCAATTTTGACAAATATCGAAATCCCTGGGTACCTGAATAACTGAAAGTTATATTGCATTTTGGAGAAAAGGAAATATATAAGCAAGGATGAAGACTGGACAAAGATGGAGGTTGACAGAGGGACTACAGTAGAGAGAGGAGTGTGGTAACCAAATACCTAACCAAAATTAATAATATCTGTCAAAAATAACACTTTGTGGGAGTATTGCCACTGCCTGGCTTTAGACATATAGGCAGACAAATTAGGTAGTGAGTCTTTCTACATGGTGAGCACTTGGCTTCTGCTCTGGTTCTTCCTAAAGAAGTGGTCCATCCCCACTGACATTACATGTCATCTCGCTTATTAATTCAGTCACCTAAATTAGCCACATCAGGTATGAGGACCCCTATTGTAACAACATTCCCACCTGTGAGCCTTGCAAAGACAGTAGGATGTATCAAGGGTGTCAGGGAAGGAAGCATTGCACAAATAAAGGAGGAACACATTGGAAATACAGCTTTCTTCAGGTTAAAATAAAGGAGGAGAGGGAACACATAGAAAATAAGAGACCTCATCCAAAATCAATCACATCAGGGAAAATTATCTTGGCAAATTCTTCAGCAGAATTTGGCCACTTAAGAAATCTAATTAATTTGAAATTTAGGATTCATATTGTAAACTTGAGAATTCAGGGAAATATTTAGAGATCATATCTTATAATATTTTTCAGACAAATAAGCAGCTCAGCTGAAGATCAGAACTATGTGAGCGCAATGTAACACTGTCACTAGTCAGCACTACTCAGCATTATATAGATGAGTCAGAAAGAGCTTACTGGTTTGAATATCCCCCATGTTCAGGGAAATGTTATAGTTACATTGTACTTGTGGATTAACAGCCCAAAACCCAGGACATTGAAAAGCATTTTTAACAAGCAAAACACCGTTACATCGCTGGTTCAGCAGGGTGCATACGCATATATGTAACTTAAGTTCAGAGCAATTTAAGCATGCTTTTGGAGATTTTGCCAAGCTGGGACCTGGAACACCGGCTGCTCTCAAATCCATTCCAAAAGGCATCTTTGCAGAGATGCCAAAGAGCAGAAGTAGAACCCAGACTTAATGTCAAAGAAATGGACAGCACTTGGCAGATTGTAGTATAAAGAGAAAATGCATAAAGCCAACTTTCATTTGTGATTTGTGGCTTGAGGTGAGCTAGTTAACTTCTTAAAAAAAAAAAAAACAAAACCAAAAAACAAACAAACAAACAAAAAAACATAAAAATTTGGGAATGGCCTACACATTTATTCAGAATAAACCTCATCAGAAAGTATTTTTTAAATGTGACTTACATGTTTCAGATGTCAGGGAAACCGAGACGAAGGTAGACAGGAAGATCAAATGTACATACACCATCATGTTTCTAAACCAAAAAGAAAAACATTGATATCTCAGAATATGCTCTGACTGCGTCAGTTATGCTATTGCCATGGCACTGATGTACATCTACTAACAGATAATGGTATTGTGCAGTGATAAAGTGCATCATGTGATGAATCTATACAGAGTGAGTGTGTAGCAGGGGTTTTGCAGCTTTGAGATAATGCTCTTCTTTCTATCATCAATGTATTGGCTGATGTTGCATTCAAACTACTGTTATGACTTAGTTTAATGAGGGTGGAGGGATGACTCTGCCATAGTGGGCCTCTGGTAAAAGATTCTTTTTGCTTAGTTGCTTTTTTTTTTTAAGGAAGCTAATTGTATGTTGGCATTCTCTTCATAGTCAAGTGCAGAAAAATTATACCATGATTTACAAAGTGTTAATTTCTGGATTTGAAAATACATAACCTGGTTTTGAATTAAGCTTACATCCAATCAACTGCCTGGGGCACAACACCTTTTTGGCTATCTATGGAAGTGAAGGTATCTTCAGTGACAGCTTCTCTAAGTAAGCATTCATCAGTATGAACAAAACCAGGGGAGTGCCATCAGCAATGCTAACCTGAAGGGGAACTCAAAAAATGGAGTGGGAAGGTAGGTAACAGGACATATACTGCACTCATATAGCAGCAGTAGAGAAGGTCTCATGGCTCATTGATGCTTTCATTTGTGTCTAACTGATATTAGCCTGATGTAATTCACACCTTGCAGTGTAGCTCAGGCACTCACCAGCAAACTCCTTTATTAAAGAAACTGGCTATTTGTGTATGGACATTAAATTGATGCAATCTAGGAATATTTCATGAGATGGCAGACATACAATCCAGCTATACTATGGAGCTGTAAGCATTCCACTTACCATTAAATAAACCCTTTGCTTGAATTCTGTCCTTTACCTCACATCACAGAGTGGTGGGTTCTAATATCATGGAGGAGAAAGAAGTTGTCTCATAGTACTACAGTTGGAAGATAAATTTTCAAGAGAAATCAAGTAGAAATTCATTATAATTTATCTTGCAGACAGCGAACATGAGGAGGAGTGAAAAATACACAAGAAACGTACAGGCAAGGTAAGTACTGTCGTCACACTTGCTGCAAAGCATTTGTATTGCAGTGCCTAAGATTTCCAGGCTAAGCAAACTTTGAAAGACCTTATCAAGACCTACATTTTTGTGAAGTCTGAAATTCAGAACAAACTCAATTTTGAGCTTTCAGAAATGCTATTGGGTTTGTACCGATACAGAAAGTTTCTTCTTTTAGAAGGTTTAATAATATCCATAAGCTTATTCCTAAACTCTTAAAAATAATAACAAAACAGTGCTGGAAGAGAAAAACATGAGAATTTCAATGTAGGTATTTATGTATATATAACACCATTCCAGCATTAATGTCACAGCAAGGCTGATGCCTTTTATGAGAAGTGAATGACCAGTCAGGAGGCTGCAGAAACAATGTGCATGAGGTGCTGCTTGCTTTCATTAGAGCTGGGGAAAAGCGCCACGTACAAGAAATTGCAGCCTATTGACTTCTTTTATTTTAAGGAAATCTTAGGCCAGTTTAAGAGATTTTGGCAGGTACTTTTCACCTAAACAAATATCGGGAGTTTTGCTCTGGACGACATGAACAAGCTGGTCCAAAAGAGGGTTCAGGGGATGACAGGGACAGGATAAGCCCCCTGCGAAGAAAGATATAGAGCAAAACAGCACACAACAAAATTCACAGCATCAAGGCAGCAAATCAGTTGTCTTTGTTCATTCTTTAGAGCGGAAGGCTTGCTCCTAGAGCTTATTTCTGACCCTACCAGGGAGCAACTAGATTGGCAGGTAAGAATGCAGAACTGAGTTTCACATATCCCCATTATTTGAGGCCTGGATCCAGTTCAGGAACTAAACAGATCTGTATTTGCCAGCAATTCTATTGACTTAATTCATCATCTAAAGTCTACTTTAATCACAGTTGAAAAATTATACGGGGGTTCATGGCTCTATGTTCTCCTGAGAAAGAAAAGGGAAGTGCAAATGCCTTGCACACATTTGGAAACCAGTTTGCTATTCAGCTGATGTGAGCAACATTTGGTAGATACATGGTGTCCTGGTCTCTTGAACAGCTCATCAAAAGCAAGTGATGAAAGTTTCTCTGGCACATGGTACTGAGCACCTCACTTCCACTATTCATGAGATATCTACCTGTTCTGTTTCTGTCTCTCTGGGTGAAATCTAAACACTTCCATCTAGCTCTAATCTTTCTGGGAACTGATTTTCCTTGGCATGGTTTCACTGTGCCTCATTATCATATAGATCTCCTCTAAACCACCACCACTTCATTCTCTGCAATAATTTCCCCTCTACTCAACTATGTGTCACTACCTTTTGCTGTCCCTAGTCTTATTGGTTCAAATCACCTTTGGTTAGCCTATGCTCCTTTTGGTTTTTTCACTGAAATTACCTTTTTCACTTGCAGCTCGCAAGAGCCATTATTGATCATGCGAAATAATCTGCCACCTCCATATTTTTGTGACTTTGCTAATCAGCATTGGTTTACACAGAGGAAAACTTTTCTTCCTAAAAGGTCCCTCTGATCAGCCAGATGGCCAGTTTTGCAAGCTGACTTTCAACTATTTGGTACCCAAATACTTTTGGAAAGGCTCACTTGTTCCAGAGAAGGACTGACTGGGTTTAAACCACGACACATGTCTGGGACTGCAGCAGGGTATAGACCAAACTACAGGATGTAGCAAGGGAAGGCGAATTCTTTCAAAAGATATTTATGCGGGCTACCAGCACACTGTGCTATTAGATGCTGACTGCCTACAGTGTCCAAAACACACGTATGTGTATTTACATAAGCAAGCATGATATGCAAAACGTTAACTGCAGCAGGGCTACTTCATATAACTGAGATTATATACATCTAGTCGACTGAGGCTCCACAGTGAAGTCTCCAAACAGCCCCTAAGAATCAGATAAGTGAAGAACTCTAAGATGAATAATAAATAAAATTTAATTAGGGTAATTAAATAGACATAAAAATATTCAGAATATTACTGCTCTGCTGGGAGCCTTTTGTCTTCAAGTGGTTAGTTCTCTTTCACAAACTTATTTGCCCCTAACAAGGTATATACCAGCAGTTATACCAACTCTCCTACTATTTTTTAGTACTATTTTGTTTAAGCAAGCAGATGCTTCAACAAGATGATGAAAACGTAAAACAATTGATTTTTAAAGGAAAACAAGTTTCATAGACTAGATTTGGAGACGGTCTGAAATGAGGTCCTTTCTCACTTGGTATTTTATTTGTAGGTGTTTAACAAAAGTTGCAAGGAGCTGTGCTTTCTCCATTTTTGAGATACAGCTTTGTCTAGGAACGGAGACAGCCAATATTTGCCCTCATCAACTCTTCTAAGAAGGGCCAGAATGATCCAGGAGTAAGAAATTTTTATTTGCCTGAGTACTCGCCAGGTTTTGTATTTAGCCTTCTGTTCTCAAGAGACCTTACGCATACTGGGCTACCAGCCTGCACCAAATCAGTGCAAAACAGTTGTCATAAAGGACAAATTCTCCTCATCTAACTTTGATGATGGCTTGATTGATTTTACCCCTGTTTTTAAGTTGCCATGTACTGGCAGCAGTTTGGGTAAACTTTGGGGATTGCATGTATGAATACGTGCAACACACGGGGTCTAATTAAAGAGGAATGTTCCCTGAAAATATAAGAGTTCAGGCAATCAAAAAACAACATGATTCTGTTTGCAATTTCCAAAGCCAGCAGCAAACTGCCAAATTACCTCCATAAAAACTGTGGCAGAGGCTGCAGTTCTAGACAGCAAATAGCAAGAGAAGGACTGGTTCACTAGTGCCTTACAGCTTGTGCCATTACTTTATGCAAAGCAAAATTAAAGCATCCGCTCATCCGCAGTACTTAGCTCAAATAATCAGGGTATTACGATTCACAACACAAAGGCATTAAAACACCTCCCATCCCACAGTCACAAGGAAGAAGTTCCTGCAGCTTTAAACTCTGAGAGACGAAGGCCATAATCTCTGGAAATAGTTATGAGTTTTCTTTATGCTTCTGCAAGTTTATTTGGAACTTATGTTTTAATACACTTGTCTGAAGTAGAACATGCGTAACAGATTTTTGGATCTTCAGTATGCCATAAATTTAGATTGCTACTATCCAGGCGAAAAAAGATGAGACATTTTCCATATATCTCTTTCTTACTATAGCTCAGAATAACTGCATGTTATGAGCTTTCCTCTGTGAGGAAAATTTCGGTATGATGCGGAAAAATCAATAGATCCAAATACATAGATTGGAATACCTACATGAGTATGTCAAAACCTAGCCCCTAAAGATCCAATATCTAAGGAAGAAGAAAGAACTGGGTACCCCCTATACGGCTTAACTCGTTGCTTTTCCCAAGGCAGCTGTGTCAGTAACGTACTTGCAATTTTCTTTCCAAAATTGTATTTGGCAACAAACTGTTTATAGTACTGCTTATGTAAGTAAGCAAACATTATAAAAGTACTATACCTTGCATATTAACAAAACTTGGAAATGGTATTGCAATTTCTACTCCAAAAAGCTTAACAGACTTAGAATTCATTCATTCACCTCCTAAAAGTTGTTTTCATTATCAAACCTGAAAACCCATTCTGACTGAAAATGGGCTATCAAAATAGCAACAGTAACACTGAACGTATTCCAGAAGTAGCATTCACAGTTGTTAACACCTACACTAGTTACAGCTGTAAGTGTAAAATTTAGGAATAACAATGTTAAAGTATGGAAAGGATAGAATTAATATACACATTATTTTTACAAAGTATTTTGAAACAAGAAAGTACATAAATATACTAAACCCTGAAAAATCCATTGCACTGTTCTGCGTATTTGAATAATTAGTAAAAATATCTGCCAGAAAACTGACAGCAAAGCCACTTCTAAATACATTTCATAATAAGGTAAATCTTTATGTCGGCCCCAAAATTATTTGTCTAGCACATAAGCATAGCCACTATTTTAATCTATTTTTTTTTTCTTGAGATAAAGAAGCATTTAAGTGAACTGAAATAAACTTTCTTATAAAACACTTCAGTTATTTATGGTTAAATGGTAATATAAAAATTAGACCTACCATCTGGAAAATAAGAAAGCAGAAAAGTGGCTTGCTCTCTGTGGCTGGGTCCTTTGCACTGATTTCTCTGTTGTAGCTCGTACCAAATATTACTGGGAACTGTTTCTAACTGGCTTGTGCAATTCCTATCTGTAGGAGCAAGATATAAAGCTTCATTTTGAGACACCTCCCACTGAGTAGAGCAGAACATGCAAATTACTGTTGTAAACCTAAGTACCTATCAGAGATGACATCTCATAGTTCCAATTAATCAGTTATCTTTCACTAATAGCATAGGTTTTCCATTTATCACAACTTATTCCACTTTAGCGTGCTTGTAAAGCAATAAGTCTGCTGGCTGGTTACTGGCTTTCTCATATGCCTGGGGAGAACAAAGAAGGGACACTTAGCCGGCAGAGGGTGCTTTGAAACAGATTTTGTCTGAAAACAGTGACAGCTTTGCCTGGTCTAGTTGGGCAGCAGTTCCAGGTGTACAGTTCTAAAAGCCCCTGGAGCAGCAGGAACAGGTTTTAATGAAGGAATCTGCTTCACTGAAGCTTTTAAAAGAAGGCTGCTGAGAAACCAGCTGTCTGCACCAGCAGGTAAATTAATTCTCTGAGGGAAAGAAGGCTGGAGGGGCAGAGCAGTTCCACAGAAAATAAAGAACAGCTCTGGGAGAGCAAGGAGTGGACATAACCCAGCGTACAGTGACCCACAAGAGCAGGCATTCAGGAGACCATATGGGCCACTGCGTGCCAGAAAGACATTTTTAGGGAGCACTGTTCAAGACTGCCATGCAGCCTTCTAAGCATCAGCACTAAACCTGGACCCATCAGATCAAAGGTCTCACCTTGTGCAGCAGCCAGTTTAAGCAGGCAATTTCAGTACCAAATCAGCCGAATTCCAGAGGACAAATCTGCCTGTACATCTTAGCAGAACAACCCCTAAAGATGTTTTGGGAATCAACTGTTCATTCTCCCTTTAACCAAAACAGATTTTGTACTATGATCATTCTAATTCTTCTTTTTCCCTGGCAGAGTTATGAATATCATTTATCACTTCCAGTATTCATGGAACACTGCTGTCAGCATGCAGCAACTCCAACAATACACAAAGATGTAGCAATTATATGCCAGTATGCAGAAATCTTACTGATGTCACACCCATGCTTTCCGCAGTTCTTGGTACAGCTTCTCCTCTGAAGTGGTCTGGGGGCTGCACTTTACACATGACACAGAAAATGCAAAATCAAACCATACAAAAATGAAATCTCACAATACTCTGGTCAACCCATCAGGGTCAGCTCAGATCCCTCCCTCAAAAAGCTCACAAACCACTGAAGTTTTGTCTCAGGTGAGAAGTCTGGAGCAAGGGTATACATTCACTGGTAGATCCATCATCATCTCACAATGACATGTCCCTTACTTTAGGGAGAGGTTAAACATATTCAGGTCAAGCTAACTCCCATTGCCTGGACACGGAATAAGTTCTTCTGTCATAAAGCCCACTGAAACTTAAATCAGAGAGAGTCATCATGCTGCTCCATGAGTAAGAAGAGCCCTTCATCCTGTAGTCTGTTCCCCATGCCGAGGTTGTTTCCAGATCATAATGCAGGTGGGAAGCTGAACTCCTGGCTAAAGGGGATAGTTTCCAGCTGAGCAAAAGCCATCTGCAGCTTTCTTAAGAAACTACAGTCAATGTAGAATGCTTCTTAACTTTTGGCCCAGCTTCTAAAAAATTTCTATTTAGTAAGTGTATGGAAAAATGTGCTAATGGAAATAAGTCAAGAAATGTCTTTGGTGAATTAGATGCTGCTCCCTTGGCAGCCTGCGTGCATAACACTTCAGCAAACAGGAGAAACATGTTCTTCAAGCAAAGAGGTCAAGTATTAATGGGTTTAAACTGAAGCATGGAATAGTTAGACAAGACAGCAAGTAAAATCTTTTAACAGGAAAGGCAGTGAAGCGCTACAAGAGTTTTCTGGGAACTTAATGGAGCTGCCACTAAGTGTTAGACCTTCAAGAAAAATCTGGTATTGGCATCAAGAGGCTGTAGTTAGCCCCTCAGGTCCTTACCAGCACAAGGAGTCAACGGCCCAGAGACTCAGCTGCCTGTGTTGATGTGTCTGTGATGGCTGATTTTGGTGCCGCATGGTTATATGAGCTTAACTCAGTTGTGCTGGCAAAATGATTTCTGAACTGTGAAAAGTATGCAAGTTAAAGCCATACAAAAAGATATAGACACAAAACCTGAAACCCCAGATTAAATGAAGTTACTGATATCAAAAGAGTTAGGAGTTCAAGCGCTGAAGAGTAAAACTGATGACACAAAAAAGATAAAATCCTGAGATGAAAAACAGAGATAGGAAAGCAGCAGCTCAGCAACATCAGGGTTCACTCTAGCCCAAGAAACAGTGCTTAGCCTAGCAGAGTATTAGTCGTGGCTGTCTAACACCTGCCTTTATTAGCCAGGAAATATTTGCTAGGTACATTTTTCTGCACCCGGGTTGCAGACTGTCACTGCACACTATAGGGGACACCTGGACAGAAGCAATCCTGGCAGGAAAGGTTTCACAATCTACATTTGTTGAGGCCAACACTAGTGGAGCACTAGTGGAGTTAACAGATGGTGGGATGGTGGGGGAAGCTGTTGTTGGGTGTGCCCATACGCATGATAGGTCTAATGTTTCTTATCTGGTGGGGATCCACCCTATTGAGGTTGCAGTGCTCTTCCTGTTCCCCTGTGTTGTGATGCCTTACCTGTGGCTAGCACAGGCACCTCTTGCATTGTGCAAAATAAAAATCAGAAAAGTTTTTCAAGGGTTATAATGGGGATGGACTCCTCTTCCCTCAAGGGAAGAGTTGCCCCTGATTTTTAACATTAATCATGCAGTCCTATTACAACCCACATTGTGATAAAGACGAATGAGCTGGTCCCTAAATAGCTCTCTTGGTTCTTTTTATTGAGAAGTTCGAGACAGTCATCGTAAGAAGAAACTGTTGAGGGGTATATGCCTAACCAGAGTTTACTGGGTTAATGTGGCAAGATCTGGGGGTGGGGTGGCTACTGTAAGAAGAAAGAGCTGCCCCCATGTTGGATTTAGCCGGTTTCAGCTGGCTCCAAGGCGGACTGCTGTCCAAAGTGCAGCCCATCGGTGACATTGGTAGCATCTCTTTGAGAGAGAGTAAAAGCTGCTGCACAGCAACTGTGACAGACAACTGAGAAGAAGTGAGAGAAACAGCCCTGCAGACACCAGGTCAGTGCAGAAGGAGGAGAAGAGATGCTCCAAGCAGAGCAGAACAGAGATTCCCCTGCAGCCCGTGGTGCAGACCACGGTGAGGCAGGCTGTGCCCCTGGAGGGAGGTAAAAGAGTTGGGAGTGAAGTTGAGCCTGGAAAAAAGGGAAGGGTGGGGGGAAGGCGGTTGGGTCTGGGATTTGCCCTTGACTGTGATTGGTGAGTGATTCCCCTTACCTCAACCCATGCGCTTTTCATAGTATTTCCTCCCCAGGTCCTGTTAAGGAGAGGGAGTGATAGAGCAGCTTATTGGGCCCCTGGCAGCCAGACAAGGTCAATTGGCATGTCAGGGTCCCACACAAGAGTAAATGAAAACATGCACGTGGACAGAAAAAGATAAACAAGAATTTTTATGTGTTACAAAACCATCAATATTTTCATTATACTCACCTTTCTCCTTCATTCCACCAAGGCAGAGATATTAAGTCTCTTATCAGGTTTTCAGCTCCACTATAGTTGCCAGCTAGCACTCTAAAGTTCAGAGGATGCAAAATGGAAATGAGAACATCCCAAAGGAAGAAATCGGCTAATGTAACAGTAATTATATCTGCTCTTTTTAGTGTGGCTGTCATATATTTTCCTTTGGGTTGCACATTGATATGTTACTTGGAAAGCTATTTGATCACCATCAGTTTATAAAGATCTTAACAATGATAGTTATGTTTGTCAAGCCAAGGAGCATATTCTAACAAAAATCTTAATGTCATCACCAAAGCTGTTGCATCTTAAAATCAGATTCTCTTTCTAAAGAGGTTCTCAATTTCTCTGCTCCATGCCATGCCCCGAAAGGAAAGCAGCCGCATTACCATCCCACAGAGATTGGATACAGCCATTCAGAAGCAAAAGAACAGCAGCTGCTCTGAATGTCACTGGGCCAACAGCAGGATCCCTGTGGGGAGACCACAAAGCCCACCAGAGAGGGGACTCGTGCAGTACCTCTGTTGCTCTTATGGAAATAAATACTGTACTGACTCTGAAGGACCTTCCATTCCCACAGGTCGTCCTGTCCTCAGATGCCAGAATGCCTTACAATACAGAGATGAGAATGAGTCTGAGCATGCAAGTGTCTTTGGGCAAGAAACCTATCCAAAGTTTATGCACAAAAGAAAAGATGAATAAACCAGTCCTCCTGTGTCCGGCTTCAGGGCACAGACAAGATATATCAAAGTGTAATGTTCCAGATTTTAAGTGGAAGATCATTAGATCCAAGAGGTCACTGCGTGGTGCAACAGCATAGACTAATTGCAAAAGTTCCAGCCCCTTACAGTCAACCCTCCACTCATAGTGCACAGAAAGCTAACCTCCTCCTGTGCAGCACCCACTCTATTTCCCATTACTGTGGAAACAGATTATTCAGCACATCATTGTTATTCCTATCTGACCTCTTCCCTGAGAATTATGAGTTTCTTCTATAGGATTTCTTAGGAAGACGCTTCCACAAATACATGACATTCTGGAAATCATAACACAGACATGAAAGACACAGTTCTTGTTAATTTACAAAACTAAAATGAATTGGGATTCTCCGAAAGTTCATTGAAGATAGTTAGTTGACAAAGGATGTTGTTTATAATGACTTCTTACTAAATAGTCTTGTTTGTTCCTCAATGGATATGAATTACTGGAAGTTAATATCTTACTGATTAAAGAGGGTCATGACACAGTGACAGCATGCAGGAGCACAGTTTTAGCTGCAAAAATTACTTATATTTTTGATAATATCACTATTTAAGAAAAAACCTTGGGTTTTTCTATATTGGGTTTTTAGAATAACATTTTTTATTATAATTATCTCATTGTATTTACCATCAGATCTGGCTGCAACTTGGAGTCTGCATTCCCTGAAAGTTCAAAATATTTGGGTAAAAAAATCAAGGCTTGTCATGAAAACTAGAATTCTGAACTTGTCCTATGAATGTCACTCAAATTATTTTTTTCTAGAATAATAAAAAATATAATACTTTTATTAGTTTCCTATAGCTGAATCAAACATATGCCCCAATGAGTCCCCTGCTAGAGTTCAGAAATCCTTACAGTGCCTAATCCTCAGCCTTCAGAGCAGGGAAGGCTATGAGCATGAAAGCCTTCTCTGGCCCTGGCTCCCAGCAGCTAGTTACGTGGAAACCAGGACAGAGGATGTCAGTAATTGGGGTGTTTACTGTAGAATTATATGTATCCAGTTTGGCCACCTGCAAGAAATTCGGGGGATAGACACAGTTTCCTAACTGTAAGCTGCAAAGATACCAAATGGCATGCAGAGTTCCTATCAGCACTTATTATGTGATGTTTCGGGCATGTTTCTTTCACCATGGTAATATAAACTCAACACAACCTTTTTCCTCTCTTCTCATTAACCAAGACTCTTCTATGGAAAACCTTGCAGCTCTCCATATGATTTCCAGGAACCAAGCTTCTTTTCCCATCAGTCTGAAATGAGCTATTTGTTCTCACCCCCCTACATATCACAGTATTGGCGTATCAATTGCTCACCCTTCTATTGTCCTTCAGGTCAAAGTCATCATTTTTGTAGGATTCTACATGGAAAACAAACCTCTACATAACAGTGGCCTATTGAAAACCCAGGCAGGTCTTCACCAGGGCTGCTTCACATCTGAGAGGGTTTTGTATCCAAATATTTGGCACGCCAGACGTCATTAAGAAGCAGCAGCTGCAGGGAAGACACAGAGAAGCCCTACCTCATCTGCTTTCCTTGCAGGCTGTGGACAGTATAAGAGCAACCCACAACTACACAGGAATCCAGTGCTGAATGATGGAGTCACTCCAAATTAGGCAAACATCTTTTGAAGGCATTTCTTCTTTGGAATTTGGATGACTTTTGGGAGGCAGCTCTCTGATGTAGTGGAGCACAAGTTTCCCCAGTGCCCCCATGAAAAGGTTAACCCACAGCTAATCAGTGCCTATGCTAGAAATATGAGTCTTCAGCATGGATTCAGCCAGAAGCTGAGGTCAGTTCATGTGTGGGTTTTTTACCCAAAAGCATTTGATTAGGAATGTCTCTGTTCTACCTCATTTCCATGGCCAACAGCAGAGCTTCCACATTATGTTAGCAGTTCCTGAGGACCTGAAGGCATTCAAGAGCTGCAGGTTTCAAGCACTCCTGCCCGATTGCTCTCAGAGTCCATGATCATAGGCCAAACTGTTCCTTGACCTATGATCTGCAGATAACAGGCTGCAGAAGCAAGTGTGTGCTATGCATTGTACGCCATAAGTACATCTCCCTGTCCTCTCACTACATCGCAGCCTTGCACACTGGAGCCCAACAGTTGGACTGCCTGTGGCTCCCAGACACACCAGTCCAGGACTGAGGCTCCAAGAAAGGACCCAAATGTTGGAAGTTTCATAGATCACATGAAACTAATTGAAAAGCAAAGGCCACTCTGTCAGACAGGTCTGTAGCAGAATGATTGCTATTGGGAGTGGCTACCTTTTTGTGGGAAATCCCATGAGATCAGCTGTCCTCTAGCTTTCATTAGTTATTGTTAGCGATTGATCCACACAAAGCACTGTTATTGGAGAAATAATCTTGCCAACACATAGAAAGCAGTCAGCTTTCACTACCTAGGAAAGATATCTTAGGGTCATTTTTTATTTTCTCCTAAAACAGCCTAATATTCAGCAGCTGCCAAGGGGGCAAATAGATTGTGAGAAATTATTAGCAAAAGAACAGAGAACAAAACAGGAAATGTTATTCTACTGATGAGACATATCCTTATCTTGAGCTCTGGGTACAATTCTGCTCACCAGTGACAAAAAGGATACATTAGCATGAAAAACGTTACTGAAAAGAGCAGAAAGGATATCAGAAGTACAGAGAGCTTTTGCGACAAGGATAAACCAAACTGACTGGCACTGCAGCTGAGGAAAGGGAGGACTTTAAGCACTAGGAAAAATTACATAGGGAACAATTTTTCAGTACCTGTTATGATAAAAGAAACAAGGAAATTAAATGATCAGGCACATGGTTAAAGCAAGGAACAGCAATCTTTTACATAAATAAAACCAGAAACTAATTGCCACATGAAGGGATCAAAAGTAGATGCAGAGTTGGGTTCAAAAGGCATAACATGAATTTAAGGAGAGATACATTGATCACCCTTTTTGAAGCTGTTGGAAAAGCTGCTTTAAACTAAGAATGTCCATCCCACATGATTGACACAGGCAGGGTTCATCATCCTCTGTTTTGCCTGGTTTTGATGGTTCATGCTTTTGGTTAGCAACAGGATTAAAAGCTGGGGATGTGGCATGGGGGAGGTTGTGCAAGCTGGTATGACAGTTATTTTTCTTACATTAATAGGGAAACAGAAAACATGAAAGTGGAGGCAATTCTTATTTGAGTTTAAATTTTGTCAGTCATTTCATTTCATCTCACAAATATTATGATTCTGCTAAATGTCAAAAGAGCAATTTCTTTCCCTGAAAAAAAGGAATTCCTGCAGAGCCTGACGATCTGTTCACATAAGGTATCTAGTTGTGCTTTTTGAAAAGGTTCATTCCTTTTATTCCTTTTGTTCTTCTTTAAAGCAGAAAAATCTGCTGGGGGAAAAAACATTCTTTGTGGCTCAGAGATAGAGAGAAAAACAGATATATGGAAAAAATGCTTCTCCAGAAGCAATGAAACTGGTGGATTTTGAGAATAAATGTAAGGTGTCAAATTTCGTATTTCTAAGCAGAGAAACCCATTGTTTTATGCCAAGAGATGGCTTCCTGTTCTCTAAATCCCAGTTACAGTGACATGTCAAAGCCCTTTTGGGAAACAGACTTCCTGGTACTGTCTCTTCTATGGTGTTTCTTACTAGCCACTGAAATACCATAGCACTGAGCTCTGTTGAAACCTTACCTAGTTCACTCACCTGAGCATCCTGCTCAGCAGCACATGAGCTACAGTTCTGGAGCCATGCTACAGCAGTCATGCATTTCCAGCAAAATACCACCTGAATTGGGATTTAGAAAATATGATTGACCCACATCGCAGGCAATAATGTGCAGCACAGCCTAAACTCATCAAGATCTTTTCTGTGCTTAAGATAGGCAGTCTACACACTCAGAACACCATCCTCTGGAAAGGACAAGGAATTATTTCCAATATAAAAACATTTACAGCTTGGACTAAGGACAATCTGCAATGCCCAGAGAAGGCTATTTTACAGAGCACTCATCCAGCAACCGGAAAACACAACTTATAAGGTCTCTAGAGGATTCTACAGCATGAGAAGAGACCTCCACCCTGCCCACTGAAACTGGGATGCTACGTCTTGGGGTTTATAAATCATGGGGAAGCCAGAGAACACCCAAGAGTGAATCTGACTCTAGCCAAATGTCCATGGGATGGACATTAATAAGAAATTTGTACTCTGATGCTCTTAACTCCTCTGAAGTGGAGGGCTCCCTGACATTTGCTTTCAATAAATAAAACTGTACTAGCAGGTGCAGATTGCCCCAGGTACCTCAGAAGCAGCAGAAAGTGTTCTAGGCAGAGTTGAAGGAATACATTCTCCTATAAGACAAGAGAGGTCAGCAGTTTCCTGCTAATTGCTTTAATCATAAGGCCAGTGGGAGAATGAAGAGCTGAGCGGGGGCACACTGTGCATTCAGATTTTTTGTACCATCAGAGCCATTTCTGCTCCATTAGCGTCTATTCTCAGAAGACAGACAGCCAGCTTACACTATGACTGCGGGTGTAAGTAAGCATTTCTTATCAGTTATCTCTACAATAACGGTCAAGAGTAGCCAATCTGGGGATTAGAGCTCCCTCCGAAGGTCTTGGAGATCCCAACTTTCTGCCGCTAACCGGATTAGACCGTCCCTTTCCCTTTGAGTGTGTGTGTGTCTGAATTCCAGCAAAGACAGTGCCCACAGGAACTGGCATTTCTAGCTCTGCAGGATAACACAGAAGCAATACAACATTCATGCAAATCAATCTATCTTCATTTTCTGACACAGAGAGAAGTTTTCTGAATGAGAGCGCATGTGTGAAGCGCTCTTTCCACAGACTTTCCCCCTGCTGCTATCACAAAGCCTATTGATACTGTAAAGTCAGCAGAAAGTTTCTGTCAGGTTGGTTTTCTGCCCCAGCAAAACCTCAGCTGTAAGACCTGACCTTTGGGCAACCACAACTGAATTTAAGAGCTCAGCAGAAATCGCAGTCTATCATCGTACAAAATAAACCCATAAAATCAGTTTAATCTCTCTCCACATCACTAGCAAAAGCACTCTTTTTCTATGAATTCATATGCTAAGGGTTGGAAAGACACAGTTTAAAAGTAGTCATAAGTAGAAGAGCAATTCTGTCTGATAAGAAACATATCTGTAGAACAAATGCTTTTTGAAAAATAGGTGGGCGATACTAAAGTCCTTGGGTTCTTTAAAAATATTCAGTTCATCTTGTGAGGTCTTTCTGGAGTAGTTTATTATGAAGTTTCTGAATACTGAATTACACAACAAGAATGTGTCTGATGAGAAAATCTGAATCCAAAAAGGAAAAATTAATTTTCTGTAAACACTTCTAATCTAGATGGAAACTACATGCACTTAGCAAAAGAAATAGAAAATTAACAAGACTGTAACATGTTTTCTAGCATATCTGTCACAACAGAAGATGAGCATAAAAGCACATGCCTCAACTACATTTTCAAGAAACAGCATGAGGAAAGCAGAGGAACATCTCTAGATTTCAGAAGCAGCAGCTTTCAAATGAGCAACTAAGTATTGTAGCAAATGTTACTATAACCCCTTCCAGCCAACATGAAAAGGCATGAGATTATGTGCAAAGAAAAAACCCCCGAGACTGTACATTTCAGGGGGCATACCTTTCAGTTATGTTTCCTTTCAGTCAGTCAGTTTCCCACCTGTAGCCATATTTTCCATCAACTTCACCTTTAACTCCTTCCTGGAAATTCCATTTGCCAGTAAATATTTCCAGTGCTCCAGCTAAAGTGAAAATGAGTAATTCTGATTATCTATACCTTTTTTTTTTTTCTTTTCCTTATTGTTGCCTTTTTGAGCTGGAGAATAGAAAACCTAGAATGGAACCTATTTAAATCACATCTGTGCGTCATTGTTAGGGGGCATCTCCACCTACCATTGTAGCTAAAAAGGTGGAATTTAATAAGGACGTTGTAAGTAGTATTTGCCATATCTATTTTGAGGCTCATATTGACTCCAGAAGTTCAATTCCAAATATACTGTTATAACAGCGTTTAAGTCTAGTCTGTGCATCTCCCTGCACCATGCCAATAGAAAAGTCTGTGAGGTTCCAGGTACAGGGATCTTTTTTTGCCGAAGTCAGCTGAATTTACTGTGTACCAGTGTCCTCAATTGTATTTGATTATTACTGCCACCTATTTCTTCTGGTTTGGTCATTTGAGTTAAACAATATTTGGAAAGAAGGAGCTAACTTCTTACGACTGAAATTCTGGGCAAACTAATGAGAAGAAAGAAGCATCCAGCAGTTTCAGTCAAAATGCAAAATCCAATAGGAAGCAGTAAAATTATCAACTGCATTAAGACGAAATAAATTTTTATGTTCTAAAGACTAAGACAATATGATAGTGATGACAAAAGTAGAACCTGCTCTAGCAGAATGTTTCCAGGTGGTTTTTACAAACAGAGTCCCTTCAGGTGGTCCATTAAACCTTGAAAAAACAAACAAAAAAGTACTGTGACAAACAATGGAAATACTAGATCTTGAACCAAGAAACAGCTAGTTGAGATTACTGAAATCATGGCAAAATGACAAATTCTCAGCAGGATAAAAAGCAACTGTGGAGCCTATTGAGGCAACAGAATGGACAATGACAACAAACTTTGTTGACATGAAGGAACAGGCAATGACAGACGAAAGAAGCAGGCAATGATGAACTTTGAAGAGTCTATAATTCAGACAAAATGATTCCTTCCAAGATTTGTCATTTATGGAATTAAACCATCAGTAAAAGGCATGAAAAAAGATGTGAAAGAATGCTTGTCATCAGCAGTGGCAGCAAACTGATGGAATAGCTCCATCGTTGTATTGCTTTTATTGTGAAAATAATAGAAGCATGGCAACAGCTCTGCTGGTTCAGACCATCAAGATCAGTACTTCTGTTGTAAGGACTAATAAGAAAAATAAAGAGTAAGATCATATCCAACATATAACATAACTCCATAGCAATAATATCTGAGCCTCCAATTGCTCTCAGCACCAGGCATTTCTTGAGCCTGTTATGTTTTGTCTTTTTATTCACCTCCTATTAGATCTCTCTTCCAAGTCTGGTCTCCCCAGAAACCCGTGTGGACTTCCTGCTTCTGCAGTGTCCTCAGACAAGGAGAAACACAGGGCTGCTATTTCTTTCCTGAAGATCCATCATCCTTTTCTCTTTAATCTGCTGCATAGCCAGGACTGAGATTGTGCTAAAGCTTGGTAAAGGAATGGGTCAAAACGTGAGAAAAATTGTGTTGGTTGCTGAAAATACCTGTCATCAGAAGTTGGTGTGTCAGATTGTGCTGCTTACTCTGAGATATAACCTTTTTCGCTCAACTCCTTCACCAAAGCAACTGAAACTCATAGGGCAAAAGAATCCTCAAAACCCAAACATGTGGCCAAAGAAGAGAGACATTATCTCAATGTGTTCCTGACATGTGTACTGTAATCTACAGAGGGGGCTCCAAGGGACCATGCTTGAGTGCTGGAAACAGTATAACCACAAGAACACAGACCATCAAACAGCTTGCATAACCCTACCAAGGCTGTGCTATAGGAGCAGTACTTCTCATACCATCCTAATCATCCACCCTTGTCTTCCCTGCTTCTCCTGTGTTCCTGGATGATGGACAGTCCAGAAAACAGATCGGCCTAAGAAATAACCAGCAAAAGCACATTTTTCAGCTGGTTTGTTTCTTGGGCAGGGCTCACAGACAGGCAGCTGTGCTGGCAAGGTAGAAAGGGCAACCATAGAGAGAGTGAGCAAGATGGTCCAAATTATTGAGGACAGGGAATAAACACCTGTGAGACCATGTCAGAGCAATAGCAAAGAAGTGTCACAGCTCTCATGATATCCAGCAGCAATGTATGGCTGCACCAGCATGGTCCCGGTAGACATTTCTCCAGTAACTTCATGCTGCATGTGTGTTTGCTAACTGAGAACCAATGAAGAACACTGTTTCCTTTAAGAGAAAGATTTACTGTTTTAATACCTCCTAGGGTCCAGAGTTGCCTTAATAAGGAAAGGCAGCTTTATTGTTTATCTGGAGAATGGATGTGGTTAATTGTGTTATGCAATAACAACAGAGCAACTCAGCATTATTGTATCTGAATGCAAATAAGCTCCTTTCGTGTAGTTTTGAAGGCTTACAGAACAGTGTCTAGGTTTCTCAGCGTCCCCCAGGATACTTCATCCCAGTGACTTTCCTTGCCACCAATATCAAGGAAAATAAAAATCCTCTTTTTCACTCTTAAGAGAGAAAGTCAACAGCCTGCCTGAGTCTAAATACTCGCATAGTAAGCATTATAAAAGCATCTTATTGTAAATACACAACTTCATCTGACACCTATTGCTACAGGCAGTGGAAAAATGCCATAAAAGACTAGAATGACATAGGCCAAACAAGCTACACAAAACCCAGCAGGTTTCACATGGGGGTTTGTTTGTTGCTACAGAGTGGAAAAGGAAGCAAAATACTAAAGAAACGTCAGGGTTCAGACATCAGAATGTTATCCTGACCCCAGGGTTCGAGCTGAGCTCAGATTTCACATCTTCAGTGCTGGAGATAAAATCCATGTAGTCTGAGTTAGCCATTGCCCAGCAGCTGCAGATGTGACCAGCTCCATGCTGGCATCTGTAGGCAAACAGGCAGATGGGAGACCAAAGCACACTGAGAGCAGAGTACCCCATGATTTCCAGGAGAGCTTCTACGACAATGTCACTCACTTCTGCTTAACCAGCACTGTGTTCTGAAAGTTACAACACTAAAATACCCCAGCTACTGGGGACAAAACCCATTATCACAAGGTATCTGTACAACCAGTGCTGCAGCTTGGTAAGAGGAGAGAAACCTGATGTGGGAGCATCTCTGGCTCTGTGCTGGAGGGCAGTGAGGTGAGAAGGTAGCAGTGACCTACCTGACTGCCTTGGCAACTGGGGAGCCAGCCGGGTGGCTTGGGGCAGCTGTTGAGATATCAGCTGGATTTTCAGCAGCTCCTTTCACAGCTATAGAAGACAGAATGCCTGGCTCAGTCAGCTGCTGGCCTCATTCTGCAGAGGATTTATCGTGCTCTTCTCCACTGTTTGTTGTTGCTCTTTTCTTTTTTCCCAGCAGCCCTCATAAGTAAACTGGGTCCTTTGGCTGTAAGACAGCTCTTGGCCCAAGAAATTGGTCAGCTGGAGCTGCTGCAGCCTGCACATCTCCTTCCAGACCTTACAAGCCCCCAACCAAAGGAACATGTAAACTCACAGCGTCTGTAACCAAACTTGATCACAAGTGAAAAGCCTCATTTTCCTCCCCAAGGCATCTAGGATCACTTGCAGGTAGGCACATCCCACACTCTGTTATGAAATACAAGTGCAGGTTTTCAGTGTAGGTCAAAAATAACAGTTCCTTTCAAAACTGCTCACTGCCTGAAAACACTCCTCACCGTACTCACTGCCTGAAAACACTTCACTGACAACAAACTAGGATCTTTTAGAGGAAGAAAAAACCTGCTCTGTATCTAAGGAAAGGAATTTCCACAGCACTGGGTCTTGTGAAGGGAACACGGTGATCCAGGAGGTGGCTTCACTCAGGAAATCAAGAGATCATCAGGTTGGTTGGGGTTATCTTCAAAGAGAAAAGCCAGAGCAGTAAAATATGCCCATAGTAAGTACGTTTGTGGTTAGAAGTACATTTAAAGATAAAATGGCACATTACTGCTTCACATGTCCCACAAGTAGCTCAAATACTACATATGATCTTAATGAGTAAGCATGTAGGGTGCTGCTGGCTTTATTCCTCCTCACCTCTTCCCTTCTTCCCCAGGAGATCCACAAAGACTTTAATAAATGCTGCCAGGTCTAGGTCAAATTTGCTAAACACTTGTAAAGTATTACAAGGATTTTTTGCTTTTTTTTTTTTCCTAATGAGCCTCTTACTCAGTTGGGATGGTTTGTAGCTGCTAAAGGAGTCATAGGGTTATTTTTAAAAATGGCATGTTTTCTTCTGCAAAACATGCACTTGGATATAATGCCTATCACAGTATGGCCAAGAATTCTAATATCTTTCCTGTGAAAGACCATCTCATACTATCCACCAGGACCCTACTCCATAAATAGAAATAGGCCTGTATTATTCACATCCTTGAGAGAAATGTACAGTGACCCCCTTCCAAGCACTCTAGCCCAATTCCAGCTAGGACTTGTTGTAACTCACAAGTGCAGGCATGTAAATATGGTGGTGTTTTTTTGTGGGAAGCAGCTGTATACCACTGAGTAGAAGGTGAGCAAGAAGCAGCCACTTTTGGTGGGTTTCAAAGAAAAGAAAGACGTACTGAAGAAAAAGAGAAACAATCCATGGCCTGGCTGTGCTACAACTCCCAGCCTCTCCAAGGATACCAGTGTCTGCACACAACCTCCTCACAGCTGGAGCAGAATAGTTCAGCTTTGGCAGCACTGTGCATTTAGAATCATAGAATCACAGAATGGTTTGGGTTGGAAGGAACCTTAAGATCATCCAGTTTCAAGCTCCCTGCCATGGGCACACTATACCAGGTTGCTCAATGCCCCATCCACCCCAGCTTGAACACTTCCTACACACAAAGGCATGCCTAGGGCAGCTCTTGGACCTTTCAGTCATCAGATGACATTCATGTACCCTAATGTATATACTACCATAACACTTCAAGTATTACCATCTGAGTTCACACTACAAAAGCCAGCTACTACCAGGAGCTCCTTGATTTGACGGTAGCAATACAAATCACTCTGCCCCAGCAATTCTGTGCTAATTGCTTTAGTCACTTTCTGCAAAGTCTCATATTCACCATTAGTTCTGGAACACAGAATAATTTCCCCTGAGCCATGGAAGGATTTTTTATTTGACTGCATTTACTATTAATGTTAACATTACTATTAATATTGTTATTAATACTATTAAGACAGGCATTAATCCAAGTACAAAATTTGGCTCCACTGAAATTTTAGTAAAGGCTTCAGATAGCCTTTGAAACACCCAATCACTTTCATTTTGCAAACTCTCTTTAACTTACAAACCATATGGCTTTAGATTAATTAAAAAGAAAAATTTAGTATATATATACACACATACACACACACAAGTAGAAAAAATAGGGTTTGCAAGGTCCCTTGGGACTGGGCAACCACCCATAGCAAGGATTGGACACTGAGCATTTCATTTAGCAGAGACACTGCCTGTGAAATTGGATTCACAAATTGTCAGAGGCAGGGAAACTGGCCAGTGCTTCCTGCTCCCAGGAACACTGTGATACTCAGTCTGAGATGTTTTTCATGACACGCCTGACTGCTCCTCTCTGAGGGCAGTTCTTCAAGGACTCCAAGGCTACTGAATCTTGCCTGCTGTCCATCTGCAGACTGAGCTCCTACAAACACTTCAGCATCCCAGACTCCGAGATTTTCTCACCATGTGACCATTGGATCATTTGTCACCAGCTCAGTGGGCTAGATAGTTAAATTAGGCACAAATTCTCCATACTTCACCACGCCAAGTGAGCTGTGGGACTCTCAGTTGGCTCAGGAGTACATGGTCCTCCAGCTGTCACACATGGCTGATCTCCTGGAATGCAGATCCCAGACGAAGTAGTATCCATTCATAGTCTTTTCCTTGGAATAAGCAATGGGAAGTGCTGCTCAACATAAAGCAGCCAGATCTAGCTGACATATGCTGGAGACTGATAGAAACACAACTCCATGGAGGACCACTCCTTCCCCTTTCCCAATTAATTCTGAGGCAGTGAGTTAACAGATGTACAGTCTCAAAGGCCAAAATTCTCATTTTCCACTAAATTCCCTGTTAGTCTCCTCAAAGGATGGGGAAAGCACTAAAAGTAATAATTACAGTATAATTCAGAACAGCAGTCATCACAATATCTACTTTTTTGAACTCCCTCTTGGTGGCTGGGGATTTTTTTTGTGTTGTGGCTTGGCATTATTAGCAACAGAACTTCGTTAGGATCTTACGTAAACAGAGTGGCCTTTTATAAAAGGGGAGAGCTCCAGCATCAGGCATCACTAGGTGGAGGCCTTGCACAGCTCAGCTCCAGTACAGCTCACTGCTCTGGGGTTTGGGGATCCCCACAGCCCCTTCCTATGGCAGATGTTATTATTCCCTCACTCTGGGACACCTGATCTCTTCCCATCCGCAGTTGTCTGCTCTCTTGTACATGATCTTTTCCTCAGTGGTAAGCCAGTTCATCTCCTAATATAGGTACCCAGCTAACTTTATGGCCCAACCCTCCAAAAATGTCAAACACACCAAAGTTAGTAACTTTTTAAAAGTGACAGCAGACAGTGCTGGCACATCCTTGGCTCATTTACACACATACATGAACCAAGCCATTCAGATCTAGGCTGCAGAGACATATTTTTATGAAAAACTTGGCTTTTCTTGCAGAAGTCAGCGTGTGGTCTATTCTCTTCAGTCTCAGAGGAGAATCAAGTCCCATTTACTCAAAAAATACAGGAATTGGAGCCAGCTACCAAAGCAGAACCAGATGTCACGACCCAGAAGAGAGCGTACACAGATGGTAGAGGGACATATGGCACACAAGTTCTTTCCCACTGTGAGTGTCTCTGTCAAGACAGCTCTTTAGCTTTTTCACTGTTTGTTCCTGGATGCAATATGTAGAGAAGTTAACTGCCAATTATTTTTTTCCTGTTTTAAAGGGACAGATGAATCTGATTTTTTTTGTAACTCCCAAATACCCTGCTTATTCACCGCTTCAGAAGTGGGAGAATTTGTAGCCTCCTGTACCTGCCTGTAACTTTACTCCTACAAAGATGCATTTGTCCTGTCACTTCCCCTGAGCTCCATTTGAGATGATGCAGCTGTGCCACACCTTATTCAGAAGGTACAGACCTAGCTGATACAGTCCGAGTGTGCTTCCCTAGGAGCGAGAGGTAAGAGTAGATAGATCAGATTTCTTTCCAAATTCATCTTCTTGGCCAAGTCACTCACTTCCATGGTATAGAAGAAATAGTTAACTATGCATATTTGAAAAATAGAAACCAAACAAACAACATGGGGTTAGAAACAATGTGCTCAACGAGATAAAAAATGCCTTCTTAAGGACTTGAATGTGACCTTTCCCATCTTTCAGGGAACCTGAATGTATTCCCATCTTTCAGGGAACCTGTATGTATTCACAGTACATAAAGCAAGCAAAAAAAGTGCAAAACATCAAAACCAGCATTAGAGATTAAAGGAGACATGAGGCAGCAGTGGGGTATGTTTCCATGGACAATGCAGGAAAAGGAAGCACTCCCCTGATACATATTGCTGGCGAGATAAGTGAGAGACCACAGATTTCAGTAATTGCCAACAGAAATAAAGTCCATCAAGGTAACTACTTAGTGAAGTAGAACGAACCAAACTAATGAGACAGTATTAAAATTCCCCTTCTACTATACCCATTGTCGTGCTCAAATTAAGGTCGAGATCAAATGAGTGGCTGGGGGCAAAAATAAACCAGAAAGAGAATTTACATATCTAAATTACCTAATCTGTAGCAGCAATTAAAATCCAACTTTTCTGGAGCAGAAAATTCACCTTAATGACTTGGTGAACTTTCTGCCTTTCCTCAGGGTGAAATACCAATCTCTGATAGTCACCATCACTGCCAAACTGAGCTCTAGCTCCAGCTGTAATGCCAAAGCTACCAAGGTGGTCTCTCAGAAACAGTCTACACATGAGCTGTACTTTTTAACTATGCCCACTGATGCCCAGCAGACATCAGACTCCTTTTTCCAAATCAGTTTCAACATGGAAAGCACTCCTAGAGCGTGCTGAGGACACAAGTGGTTTGTACTACTTTCTAGCTCACTTTTAGCGGCTTAAGTTCAGTTTGTCTCAACAAATGCACCAGGTCCTGGTAAATATTACCCCATCTTAAAAGAGAACAAGCATACACATCAAGTGGTGTTCTTCTCCTTTAGTTTCAAGAGTAATGAGCGTAGGGATGAGTGGAAGAAACTGTTTACTGCTCCTGTGCTCGTGTGGTGTAGCATCCATTGAGTAAACCAGAGATCTGGGGAGTTCTCTGGAGTAAAGCTGATAGCCACTGGTTTTACTTGGTTGTATCCTGAAGCTCTACAATGTAATACATCCTTAAGTATTTCTAGGGAAAAAAACATCTCTCCTTAGCCCAGATTTTGTAAGCATTAACTATACTCTGCCTGCTTCACCTTCAAGCTAACTGCAGCTATGGAAGGAGGTACAGTAGATAAACTACCATAGCCTCTGAACAAAAGACAGAACAGGCTCCCCCCTCTAGTAGAAGCTCAAGGCACCAAGGGGAAGTGTAAAATCATCTTTGTGTTCTTCTACCCTCTAGGATGCAATACAGAGGTAAAGTAAAAGGACTAAAAGAAAAAAAAAAGTCAGTCAGGGCTGTCCAGCCTGGGGCCATTGTGTAGATTCCACCAGGCTGTAACAATTTGGTTTGGGTTTGGGCTCAATGCACATGCTCTTTCCTGTCACATAACCATCTATCCATGAACTAATACAGTCACCAGATGTGTACATCAGAACATGAAACAGGCCTAGCTGCCACAAGGGTAAGAAAGCAGGATATGGGAGGAAAATTATGAAAGGAGTAAAGTCTCTCAGAAAAAAACCTGGCCTCATAATATGGATGGAAAGACACAGTGGAATGAGAAAACTTGAAACAAGTTAATCACAAGGCAAGAAAGGGAAGGGGTAATCTGGAGTAACAAATAAATTGACAAGAACAAGCCAATAGAAGTAATACCATACAGTTATGGTTGAAAAGTAAAGGATGTTGCAAAGAATGTTTTCAATGTATCCTCCACATACCATTCAGACTCTCTTCTCTGTCAGCATAGACAATAAACTGGAAGTATCTACTACATCATGGTGAATAAATACTTTGCCGTGGATTACACTGCATTTGCCTTTTCCTTCTGAAGCTATCAAGTTTCCAGAAGTAGATCTCTTGCCACCTAATTGTTTGTGGAGGTTTTTTTAATAAACAGCAATCATCACATCTGCCTCTATGGGATTTTTTATTTTACCACAAAAAGTAGTGTGCTTTCTTATGTAAACGGCAAAAAAAAGCTTCCAAGGGGAGAAAACAGAAACAAAATTCAACTTTAAAATAAAGTCCCATGATAAAAGGATAAGCCACTCCATGTCACGCTACATTCAAGTAGTTAGCTAACAATCAACCACAATAACTGAAACCTTTCTCCCACACTCATTTTCACACAATATTAAAATGCCTACACAGTCATACTAAACCATAGACTCAGAGAATGGTTTGGGTTGGAAAGAAAAAAAAAAGAAAAGGCAAGCAGAATTCACATTTGCATTCAGATGATACTCTTGGAGAGACATCAATTTGATGGATGGACCACTCAGGGGATAAAGAACTGGCTGGATTGCCACATGCAAAGAGTTGTGGTCAATGGCTCCATGTCCAGCTGGAGACCAGTAACGAGTCGTGTCCCTCAGGGATCGGTGTTGGGACCGGTCTTGTTTAACATCTTTGTCGCTGACATGGACAGTGGGATTGAGTGTGCCCTCAGCAAGTTTGCCGATGACACCAAGCTGTGTGGTTCGGTTGATACGCTGGAGGGAAGGAATGCCATCCAGAGGGACCTTGATACACTTGTGAGGTGGGCTGGTACCAGCCTCATGAAGTTTAACCATGCCAAGTGCAAGGTTCTGCACCTGGGTCGGAGCAATCCCAGGCACAGCTACAGGTTGGGCAGAGAAGAGATTCAGAGCAGCCCTGCAGAGAAGGACTTGGGGGTGCTGGTTGATGAGAAAATGAACATAAGCCAGCTTCACCGTGCGCTCGCAGCCCAGAAAGCCAACCGTATCCTGGGCTCCATCAAAAGGAGCGTGACCTGCAGGTCGAAGGAGGTGATCCTGCCCCTCTACTCTGCTCTCGTGAGACCTCACTTGGAGTATTGTGTGCAGTTCTGGTGTCCTCCATATAAAAAGGACATGGAACTGTTGGAAAAGGTAAAGAAAAGGGCCACGAGGATGATCAGGGGACTGGAGCACCTCCCGTATGAAGACAGGCTGGGGAAATTGGGGCTGTTCAGCCTGGAGAAGAGAAGGCTGCGTGGAGACCTCATAGCAGCCTTCCAGTATCTGAAGGGGGCCTATAGGGATGCTGGGGATGGACTAGCCATTAGTGACTGTAGTGACAGGACAAGGGGTAACGGGTTAAAACTTTAACAGGGGAAGTTTAGATTGGATATAAGGAAGAAGTTCTTTCCTGTTAGGGTGGTGAGGCACTGCAATGGGTTGCCCAGGGAAGTTGTGAATGCTCCATCCCTGGTGGTGTTCAAGGCCAGGTTGGACGAGGCCTTGGGTGATATGGTTTAGTGTGACGTGTCCCTGCCCATGGCAGGGGGTTGGAACTTGATGATCTGGGGGTCCTTTCCAGCCCTAACTATTCTATGATTCTTCAATGCTGGAACCCTGAAAGGAGTATTTTCAGTTTCCTGACCATTTCAAGAGACCAAGTTTAGAAACACCCCATAGACCAGATATCACAGAATTATTCAACAAATGTCTAAAAAGCCATGGATACCATTCCATTTGCTAAACACATTTGGTACCAACTGTTTAGCTGAAACACATTTAGTGTTGTGAGGAGTTTTAAATATACCTGCTATATCATGTAATTCCCCAGTGCCTTCAAGAAGCAAAGATAAGGCCTACTGCTCAGGAGGGGACCTCAAATCTTGCACAGTGAAGGTTCTTGCAGTTATGAGGAATTCAGAGAATCACAAAGAGGCAACAAGAAAAGGAACAAAACAGCTAGGAAAATGCTGACAGAAACAGATTAAATTATCAAATGCAGTTTCAATTTTAAATAATTGATTTTGCAGCTGCTTCATCAGTGGCTCTTACATTTATGTAGGCCACAACTATTTAACAGTCTACCACTATCGGCAACCTTTGCTTCTCATACCTGCCTGAGAGTAACACAACAAACTGTGTCACTACCCAAAACCCAGAACAGCAGTAAGGTTGCACAGAGCTTTTCTCTTAGTATTTAATCTGGGGAAGAGAGCTGTAGTTTTTACTCCTTGAAGAAAATACTTACTTTTTAATATAAAGAATTTGTGTAAAACAAAACCAAACCAAAGTCCCCAGACAAAATACACACTTCAAAATTACCTCCTCAGTACTATTTTAATAAGTACACCTTAATTTCCCTTTGCTGCAGAATGGTTCAAAGTCAGGGGCAACAAATACACTTCAGAGTAAGATATCTTTTTCTTAGATGGCATCTGATACCGCACATTTTTCCAGAATTGTGTATTTGCTGAACAAGATTTCTCTGAGAAGTCCCCTTTCCATCGGATAGCTCCATGTTTTTCCTTAATGTATCTGATTGATTCCGGCATGCTTGTATAGTCTGGTATTTCATCCATTTCTATAAGAATCACTTGAATCCCATCACGGATGAGAGCATTATACATAGCTAGTTGTTGCTCAGTGGTATCTTCTAATAGGCAGCAACCAGATGTTTCTGATCCCAAAATAATCATCAGTCTTCTGCTTTGCTTAAGGATTTCATCAGCAACACTGACCACAGCTGGAAGCAATGAAGGAACAATCAAAGTTTGCATAGAAACTTTACAAATGGTGTAAATTCTTTCTAAATTTTAAAATTGCATATATATGGAGCAGTAGCTAAATCAGAGTATTGGTATGTTTAAGCTCTCCACACTGTCATTCATGATTCATCACCTGTTGCATGAAATTACTGATAAAAATGGTTTTCTTCAGTTCCCAGGAGCAGATACCATTCAAAAAAACCTCAACAATGTTATTAATAACGCAGCTGAATCCTCATCTGTTCATCAATAAAAAGAAAGTGCAGACTCTCATAACAGCAGAACAGAATTTTTGGTAAGAAACAAAAAAACTTAAAAATAAAAAAATTGCTCATTGGACAAATTATCCATTGAAAAAAAATACAGCTTTTTTTTCCAAAACCAGGCATTTTTAAAACTGCATATGTAATCTTTTAACCTGAGAACAATGTGTCAAAAGACCAATTATTAAGCTCTACTAATTAAAGGATACCTTCTCCCGGTAAATCATCCCTTCCCAATATAAAGAGATTATATCCACATTGTTGTTCTAAAATATCAGGAAGTATTCTATGAACGAAGGTTTCCAAGTGATAGAAACTTCTGCTTCCACTGCTTTTTGTGTACAGGACATATGCATCGTAGACTTTCCCATCTAAAACAAACACAAATGTTTCTATTAAAAAAACAAGCAAACAACAAAAAAAAATCCTAAACAAACAAAAACTCCAAACCTAAAAATCAGCAACATATCTTTATTGGAAGGTTTTATTTTGGGCTGTTAAAAAGTAGCCGGGGGGGGGGAGATGATCTGTTTGACAGAATAGCATCAAACCACTAAAATGCTCTACAAATCAAAGGACTATCAGTCACAGAATGTGGCTTCTTTTCCCATCACAAGGAGAGACGCGCCAGCAAGTAAGACGGATGCAGGACCTGGGACATGCAAGAAGCCCCCCACCCCAGAGGTGCCAGGACATTAGGAAAGTGTCTTCTTGAAGGACTTTCTTCACCCTCTCCTGAAACAAATTCAAGAGGAATCACTCTCCACTTCTGATTAACCACAAGAGAAAACAGCAATTCTTTCCTGTAATAATTCTGTGGGGGAAAGGCAGGTAGAAGAAAAGGCCAGAAGGCAGCAGAGGTTTTGGGAGTTAAATTGCATAATAAACAGAAATTAAAAAAAACAAACCAAAATCAGATTTAATTCAACAAGTTAAGTTTAGCTCAACAAGCTACAAAACACAGTTTCTTTGGTTGGTGTTTTTTTTTCTTTTTTTTCGTTAGAATCCTATTAAAGTGTTCTGGGAAGACTGAACTTTCAACCGGAAGCTGAAACTCCTTTTCTGTGAAAGCATTTAGAACAGCCATTGGTGAACATCAACTATCCCAGTGCATGGAATTCATTTACTTTCAAGCTATAGGGAACTTCAGACAGTCTAATTCTGAGCACTGCCATGCAAAATATCTGTAATGTTGCACTTATTCCATTTTTTTTCACATATGTGCAATATAAGTATCCAACACAGCAATCAAAACACATAAGAATAATAGTAGCATTTTCTTTCTTTGCCATATAAATATACTAACTAATTTAGAAGGAGCAAGAGAGAGAAGTTGGGGGAAAAAAGAAAAAAAAATAATTAAAAACAAAGCCAGAAAAATTAATCTCTGAGAAAATAAGTCTGATTTTCAATATAATATAAAATATAATGCATATCTTTAAACAGCTAGTTTACAGGATGCAGCTCTGCTGACACCTATTGATCATCATCAGAGTGACCAGAAAACTACATATAAAGAAACTACTTTATAGAAAAGCAAAAAGCAACATGCTAATTCAGGAACAACCTGAAGTTCCTTTTGACTTATCTTGCCATGACTGCCCTCCACATTACGCAGTGTTTATTACCTCGGCTATGATTATGTATTTTACTCATATGAATGAAAAAATCCCACCCCCCCCACCCCAAAATGTCTTTGTGGGTATCTGAAAATTCCTCAAGGAAAATACATTCTACTAAATAATCCCATTGCTTAGAAGTAATGGCATGTGAAAAAGTCAGTATGCTAGTTACACAAACATACCTGGTCACACTCACATACCTTCCTTACTTGTAAAAGCACAGACAGAACTACGGTACCAAAGCACCAAGTCAATCTTGAAGATCTTGTAGATTATGAAAGTGGTAAATGTTAAAATTAACAGAGAGAGAAGGCCTCCAGTCAGCCACCTCTGTATGTCAGGAGCTGCATGAAAATATAAGAAGATTGGTTTTTAAATGTCAAATTTGTCCAAGTCTGATATTTCACACAAGCGTAATATAAATTTGAGTATCATTTTTTCACTTCCGTTTATCTATATTTTTAATAATGACAAATACACTACTACAGTGACTCCTTCCACATGCACAGATACATGCATGCATACTGCAAACTCTAATTCATCTGTCTTCTACCAACATGAGATATAAGCATCTGATATCAAAACCTCTTCTGGGGAAGTCAAGAAAAACACAGGCCTCAAGAACAAAAGCATTTCTTACCTCTGCGTTTTAATATAATATAGGATGCAACCTGCCCAAAGGCATTTGAAGCTTGGCAGACAAACGGTGTTTCATAATCTTCACTATTCACTTCCAAAATTACTAGCGTCACAGAATGCACAGGGCGTCCATCATGAGAAGTTTCCTCCCTATCCAAAAGGTGACAGATAGAGCCATAAAACTACAGCCCTCTCTGGAATGGCTTCATCACTAACAGCTGCAGCATGACAATGGTTGTCTCCATCTGCAAATGTCAACCACACTTCAGAACAGATGAACAATTACATTATAGGAAGGAAAGCCAAACAACAGTTGGGCCTCCTACTGACACTTAGCATTGACACTGGAAAACATCGAGATGTTAACTTATCTGGAGCGGTTGTTCCCCAAAGAATGTAAGATTTCTATAGCCTGAAGTACAAAAATGTATTTTACAAACCTAAGCAAACCCTTGTTACAGGCTTCCCAGCCCCTATAAGAGTAGGTGGAGAGAGAGAAATTCCACAATGCTATGTGACACAGAAAAGAGGCGTCATCTTGTGGTAAGCAGCTTTGGGATAGGGAGGACATCAAAAGTGGTGACCTGCAGCAGACACCAGCAACTCAGTGCTATTTCAGCTGCAGGGAGTGGCATCTAAACTGCTGCTTCACCCCATGGATCAGAAAGGACTTGTAACAGCTAGTGCCAGGCTTCATTATTAAGAGACACCCATTATCCCCCATACACTGCACAAGGACACAGAAATGCTCATTATGCTGCACATTCATGTACCATGATCTATGACCTTAACAACTTCTTAATCACCAGGAAAATGAGGGATTCCACTATCTTGTTAACAAGAGATTTCAAAAGCAAAATTAGCCAGCTATTTAGCCAAGCACTATACTTTCCTGAAAACATATACTAGTTATCACTTAAAATGCAAAATAAAAGCTAGAAATATATCTTAAAGGCCGTATATAGAACCACACTAATCACTTTCTAAGCAAAAAGTCACAGTAATTTAAACAAATGAAAACAAATTAATAAATATCACTAATGCGAATGACTAATGGTTGCAAAGATGACTATTTAAATGTTAGGAAGTACAAAAACTAACACTGCTTTTATGGTATCAATTCAGGGACCATGTGCCTCTGCATTATGACCTAATAACACTGCAATTCTTTATGACAGTACAATAGGTTTGTATAAGATTTTCTCTTGGTGAGCACTCAATTTAGCATTTTATTCCCCCCCTTTGTTTTATGATGAAGACTTATTTCTCACAACTATATTCTTACTTTCAACATATCATTCCCATTTCTTCGCCAGTTTCTTGATCATACATAGTGCTTGAGAATTTGCAAAAATGATCACATTTTATCTTCATAGAACAACCATGAGATGGGAGCTGACAAAAAAACTACAATTTTTAGTTCCCAACCTGTCATACTTAAGAAATGCAGATTTCCTTCTGCTCCAATTTTAGTTGCTTTTTCAAATCAAGTCTAATTTCTTCTCTCCCAATTCCACTTAATCTGCTTTTCACCACCCTCAATTTATCGCCCAGTTGCCTTTCTCATACTTTACTCAGTCCACATCCATTTTCCTCCCAAACCCCAACTCACCACTGGAAATCTGTCTCCCTTTTCTCCTCTCACCCCACTAAGCTTCAGTACAAATATCCTCAACAAAGTCTTTAATTAACATTTCAGCTGCTCTCAGTTACATTTCTCTAACCCAAGGCTCTTAAATCTGGAAGTCTCAATTTCTCCTGTAAAGATCTGGCCCTTTGCAATGTTTCAGAGGGGCAGATGGGAAGTGAAAGAAGGCAGAGGAAAGAGACAATCTGAAGATCATGTGTGTGGACATGCTTGATCCAACTGTAAGATGTCTCTGCCAGGCCAGAGCCTGTAATACAGTTATGAGACTATAAGTATACAAAGACCTTTTCTCGAGGTTGGAAATTTAGACAGATTTTTTTACTAGACTAGATTTTTTTAGGCCATGTACCTACTATGTTTCAAGTTTCTGCATTAAAGCATAAAGTGAACTGGAAGAGGCAAGCATTAGAATTTTTAAAAAGAAAGCTATTTAAGCAAATGAAAACTGTTGTTAAATATTTTAATGTCAGAGGCAGAAAGTTCCACTTTGATTGCCAACATGGTATTTTCTAATCTGAAAATATACTTACTCATAGGGACTTGCAAAAATTCTGTTCATAAAAAATACATCAATATACACACCATTGCTTGTCCAAAACACCTCATACCCATCAGCACCTGTTGTATTGCAATCCACTGTAACCTGTGAGCCTATAAAATTGTGTTACAAAGTGAAAAGTTAATTTTCATAATCTAATTAAACCCTATACAATCCTGTTCACAGACCCTCACACAGACCAACTAAAGATGCCCCCACACCCATTCAGAAAAGTTAATCTATACTTTAGATTAAGTATAGATTGGATCTAAGATTAGATTAAGTATATAGAATCTATATACTCAGTGATTTGCAGGTTCAGAAAGAGACTGGTAGGATGGAAGAGACTAAATCCAACAAGAAGATGCCCCTCTATGCGGCATCATTTTCCCTGCAGATTCAAAGATGGATCCATCCTTAAACTCTCTTCCAGAGAGATAGAAAGCAACAGATGTGACAAAGAATACTTGGGTTCCCTACAGGTTTCCTTGTATCTGATAAATTTCCCTAGGACTTTGTAAGCAACTTGCCTTGTCGCTCTCACTCCCAAACATCCCTCCTTCAGGAGGTCAACATAGGGAAACTGAACTGGTCACTGAACTAGTTTGTGTCAAAACCCAAGAAAACACAAAACATGGCACTCAGTATAAACTTTCACTAGGATACAAAAATCATATTTTCTTACAGAAAAAGCAACTTACCAAGTTCCACTTCAATGGAGTTGTTTCTTGGGTAAGATATTTCAGGGGGCTTTTTTGGTGGGCTCACTAATCAAGAAAAACAAAGAAAGTGCTTTTCAGAAAACCCAGGGCACTTGCAGTTCGTTCTATGCTCTATAACCCAAGTACAAACTAAAAAAAAAGGAAAAAAATCTCACCCTGTCCTGTGAACAAGGTTGTCAGCAATTTTATAACAGACATTACTCAATTATTAAAAGAATTCTATCACAGAATCACAGAATGGTTTGTTGGAAGGCACCTTAAAGACCATCTAGTTCCAATCCCCCTGTCACAGGCATGGACACCTTTCACTAGACCAGGTTGCTCAAAACCCCGTCCAACCTGGGCTTGAACACTGCCAGGGACAGGGCAGCCATAGCTTCTCTGGGCAACCTGTTCAGTGCCGCATCACCCTCATAGTAAAGGGTGGAGAGGTGGGCGTGCCGTGGTTTCGGAGGTGATGTGCTTATCGGTGGGTACCAGCGAGATGGGGCGCAGGGCGGTGTGCGGACTGTAGGGTGTGCTGTGCTCTCGCCGCACCGGGAATTTCTGGTGGCAGAAAGGGAGTGCCAACTGTAAGAGCTGCTTCTGGTTTCTAGCGTCCTAGATTCGAATTCCCCTTTTCCCCACTCGGAGATCGCATCGAGGGCTTCTTCGTTCTCCATCCCCTCAGTCCACATAGGCTGGGACGGCACGGCCAGTTTTGCTTTTCCTCCTTGGAGTGTCTTCATCCCAGCATCTTTTTTGTTTTCCTTCTCTTTCCTCCCTTTCCAGCAGGAGAGACTGGTAGCCACAGGCTGAGGGGCATCTGGCCACTGTCCAGCTCACCCCTAGGGCAAAGGCCCAGGAAGGACTGACAGGACAAAGAAAGGTGGCAGAAAGGAAAAGCAGAGCTGTGAGCACAGGTGTAAACCTGTACCGCATAGATGGGGCCCTTAGTGACATGGTTTAGTGGTGGACTTGGCAGTCTTGGGGTAGAGGTTGGACTTGATGATCTTAAAGGCCTTTTCCAACCAAGTTGATTCTATGATTCTAAATCTCCCCTGTATCTCAGGTAGTCAGTTACTTCTGACTTGAAGCTAAACTGTTCTTCACTCCACCTCTTCCCAATCTCCACACACTCACGGTGGACTGGCTGTTCTGTGGCATAAAAATCCTGTAAATATTGCATGCACAGGCGCTGAGGGTACAGGTAAGTATCTAGAGTATCATTCCTCTACAGTCTGGATAGCCTGTGACCCAGCACCCCACAGTTACAAACTGGAGCCAAATACTTTCAGAGTATTCATCTATTTTAGACTTCTACTAAAGGGGAAATTCCATTTCTGTACTCCAAACAATACATAAACTCTCAGACAGCATTCCCTTCCCTCACATTTAAGTGGAAACTAGTAGCCCTAAGTATGGGTCTTCTAAGCTTTAGTTTTGAGAAACTTGGACAAAATTTTCATAAACACGGTGAAATTACCTACTCACCTTCTACAGTCAGATTGACATCTCGTGAAATGTTATACTGTTTCCCATTGTAGGTATATGTTGTTTCGCATGTATAGTTTCCTTGATCCTGTACAGTCACATTGAAAATGATAAGATCGCTGTTTGAGAAGGCAAACCTTTCCCCTTCCAGCAGCTGGCAGTCCTAAACATGTGTAGAAAACTCTGTTATTTCATATCACTATGTCTTTCTGTGTTTTGTCGCTAACAGAAGCGGAACTTTCAGTGGATCACACCATAACAATGGATGCCTTGCAGAGGCTGATAAAGAGCAACGACAGTGGAATCAAAAGCAAACCATACTTCATTTTGGCTCTGAGTTTTAATTCAAAGATACTCTAAGTTCATGTCCCATAGAAAACAACTTTAAATATTAGAGAAATAAGCAAGCAAAAAGCAAGCATCAGAATTTGTAAAAGTATTCACTAATGAAGAATCACTTAATAATTAGACTTAATTTTTTAAATGAGGCAGAAGGCTGCAGAAGGCACTACCTCCTTATAATGTAAATAGCCTTTAAATAAGTGTAAACAATATGAAAAGTCATTTATTTAATGGAACAATATTGAGCACATAATGGATATGCCATCTCTCACAAATGACATTCTAAATCTGTTCACACACAAAAAAAAAAAAATCATGACAGGGTCTTTCGATAGCAGGCCAAAAGATGCCACCTGGTGGATATGTGGTCAACAGCTTTCCCACATCAATGCTGAATTTCGACTCCATTAAGAAAAAAAAACTATATATACTTTTAAAAGGTAAGAAGTCTTAATCCTCTTCCAGTTTGTTTTCAAATAATTTTTCTAGTATTTGCAGTAAATCTCTTTGTTCTCTCCTACAATTCACAAACATCAGTGATTTATTATTTAAACAATGGACAGTTATAAGACAGCACAAGCCACAGCATTCTCACCTTGTACCAACGAACGGGTTGAAAATTCTTCTCATTCCTGAAACGATCCAAATGTGGACACACAACCTTCGCAGACGATAATGTAAATATCAATTCCCCTACAGCAAATTTTTCATTTAAGCATAAACCATCAGTCCTCTCAAAAACTGTCACTTTTGTACACATTCTCCAGCTGCTTGTCAAGTTCCTGCAATCGATATAGCATAATTAAATTAACCTATTTGGCATATTTTCCCACTCAGAAGTATATGGTAGTCTTTTTAGAGAAGAAAGAGAAAATGAGAAGTTTAGATTTTCTAATAGACTTGTCTTTGTCTCCTAGGAAAAAGAACCCAAAACTAGACTTACTTTCCCCAACATAAAGTTAGTTTTTGCAAATACAATCTCCTTTCTCCATCAGTATTTCTCTTACCCTCCAAATTCTACTTTCTTTATAAAAGTTATTCCCTTTACAACTCATTTTAGTAACAATGTATTTTTTTTAAAAACTTTCACCTTATGACACATTCATAATCTCCAGAATCTTCTAACATTGCAGGAAGAAACCAAATTAAATCCTTCTGCTGATGAATTCTAGAAAGTTTGTCTCTGGGTACAGCTGTCTGGTTACCAACTTTATACCATGTTAAGTTGTAGTCTTCACTTCTCAAGCTCTTTTCGAGCGAACATTTAATAGCAAGAGGCTGCCCATTAAGCACAAGACTTTGCCTCAACATCACATCATAGGCTTCACATTTCTCTAAAGGGAAGAAACACAGATTTAAGAAAACCTCAAACACTGTAAAAGGATATACTGAACTCAGTTCTTGATTACGTTTACAAAGTCTATTGGCGTTTTCACCTCCATTCTAAAGCCATCTACTAAAAATACAATTATAATCCCTTATCTCTACAGTTTAAAATACGCCTCAGTGATATGCAGAAAGTTATGCCACTGGAAGTTTTTTGAACACAAACTTTACACTGTGTAGAATCTTGTTTGCAGTAGACTGCTATTTTTATGTTTTAGTTCAGATGTAAATTACTGAAGAACCTGTATTTCTCCAGCCCGTTTCATGCCCACATACATACACACATGCACACACAAATTTCACATTCAAGGTCTTTGCTAATTTCACTTAACCGTAGTCAAAGTAAGCCTTCAAGACAGAGGATGCTTTCAGTACCCACATGTCCTAAATGAACACTGAAGTTAAAGTTGTTGTACAAATATTAAGTTTGCTATGGAAATTTAAACTAACCCTTCAATTTATGAGCATTTAGACAGGAATTATTACATGTACTTATCAATGACCTCATTTCCTTTCCTTCTAACACAAGGAGATTCATATGGGAGTATGACAAAAAAAGCACCAACTCCAGATACCATGGTTACAGTTCTGAGTCAGTATTGTATTTATCTACAATTTCTGGTTTGATTAGAATGTCATAACAGCCACACAGAGTCATGTAAGTGTTTGTCTAGCCCAAAATCCTGTCTCTGATAACAACCCGTAGCAAACGTGTAAGAAAAAAAGAGAACACAACAAGCAGAGGAATACTTTGGTTTTGGTCTCTTTCCTCTTATGTTGTGCATGAAAAACCATTCACTGCTTTTCATTATTTCTCTGGGTATCATGTATTTCTTGTGAGAACTGGCAAAGTAAACTTTCCCTCACCTGCCTAGCTACTGGTCTCTGCTACTGCAGGGAGGGCAGCCAATAACAAATTTTCCAAAAGATTACTTCACAAAAAAACAGACTATCCAATGGATTGGTGAATCCTAAGCACACATTCTACTAACTACAAGTCATTTCTTCAGTTTATATACCAAAGAATCATGCTGCCATTCAGGCAGACCTGACAGGCCAGAGAACTGAGCAGACAGAAAATTTGTTAAGTTCAAAAGTCCTGCGTCTGGTGAGGAATGACCCCAGACACCAGCACATGCTAGAGATTATTCAGATGGAAAGGAGATCTGCAGAGAACACCACTGGGGTCCTCACGGACAGCAAACTGGACATGACCCATCAACGCTCCCTCATGGCGAAAAAGAGGCTAACAGTGTCCTGAGCTACATTAGAACCTGCCAGCAGGTCCAAGGTGATCCTTCCCTTCTACTCAGCACTGGTAAATCCTTGTCTGTTGTACCTGCCAGTGGCCTCACTAGAGAAAGTCTAACACAGGGCCACAAAAATGATTAAGGGAGTGGAGCATCTCTCACATGAGAGGCTGAAAGAGCAGGGACATTGTTCAGCTCAGAGAAGGCCTAGGGAGTGTACTGGTGGATCTTACCAATACATGTAAATATCTGACGGTAGGGAAGGAAAAACAAAGAGCCAGCCACAAACTGAAACACAGAAAAATTCCATCTGAACATAAGGAAACACTTTTTTACTGTGATGGGGATCAAACACTGGAACAAGTTGTTCAGAGATGTTGTGGAGTCTCAATTTGTGGAGATAATCAAAATCTAACTGGACATGATATCAGGCACCCTGCTCTAACTGACCCTGGGCAGGTCAGGCAGGTTGGATTAGATGATCTCAAGAGTTCGCGTCCAATCTGAATGATTCTGTGATAAGATAGCACACAAAATAGCACATATTATGTTTTACAGGTTCCTGCTTTTAGGACTGTTTAAAAGACTCATTGGCATGCACATAAATTTACTTTTACAGCCATTTTCACAGAAAATTAGTGTTACTTGTGTGAGTTAATTCAGAACAAGACCCTCTGTAGCCACCAACAAACTTACCTGCAATAATTAGAAACAGAAAGGCAGTTCTGATATTACACAAACCCAATGTTTTTGCTCTCATGTTTCCCTGCAGAAATGGAAAAAACTTTCAATTAGTGGCTTCCACAATTTAAAGTCAATGCTTGCAATACACAGTTAATACAGGAAATATAAGAATTGTCTTTCACTTGTTTTAAGCCTGTTACCTGCTTGTTTAGCTTGACAGCTCTTAATCATTACAAGAAAACAAAAAAAAAGAGTGAACATTTCCTATTCAGCTTGTCGAGTACTCAGGATTTTTTACATCTCTAGCACACTCCTGAGCTCTTGCTTTCCCAAGCTACAGTTTTACTCTAACTGCCCCTTAGATGGAATCTAATTTCATATTTCTGACCGTCTTTGCCACCCTTTTCTGTACTGTCTCCAGTTACACTACAGGCTGTCTGAGGTGGGGAGGGGAGAACAGAACTTGCATACAGTTTTCAAAACATAACTGCACTACAGATCTACAAGTTAAAACAATTATTCCCCTCCCCCCCCCCCCAATAATTTCTAACAATCTATTTGTTAAGTTCTACTGAGTACTGACCTGATATTTCCACAGGCCTATGTAGCGAAACCCCAAGTTCTCATCACTGAGTGTTAAAAATCAGGTAAACGCAGACAGCTGCTAAACACAGGATTTTGCTCATATATTTTCATTTTAAATTTTCTTTACATTTACCTACAACAAATTTATTCTGCCACTATTACCCAGTGATTCACTACCATGACATCCTTCTGCCACCCCATTGTTCTAACATGAATAGCTTTGTAATATTGGCAAATTCTGCTACTGCACCAGTTTTCCATCTGTCTAGATCATTAGAAATATACGCTGAGCAGAAGAGGATTGTTTGGGACTCTATTAGCAATCTTACTCCATCTGAAAAACTGAGCATTCATCTTTTACCTACTTACACATACAGGTGAGAATAAAAACATTATGGCAGTTTGCCTTCATTACAGGCGCTACAGACTGCTGAATCAGACATGTCTCCTGTATCCAGTGTAATCGCATACGTGTACAATTCTAACACACTTCTAGTATTTGAGAGCCATGACATCCCTTTACAAAAGTCACTGTTGACTCCTTCCCTGCATAATTTACCTTCATTTCCACTGGTTTCGTTCTTTAAAGCAGTGTCTACCCAGCTGCCTGCTGCAAATACCAGACTCACTTGTCTCTATTTTCCTGGCTCTCTTTTGATTACTTGGAGAGGATAAATAACCCACTAATCACTTTCTGATCTGTTGGCCCCAAAGCTGCTTTAAATGAGACATTTACAACAACAGAACACAAAAGTTTTAGCCGATCGTGGTGCTTCATTACAGATCATTTTGTTCTCTAACTGCCAGTACCGACTCTTCAATTTGAGACAGATCATTCCATGGAAGACAAGCCATAAGAAAAGGTACTGAAATCCACATTCTTCCAAGGTGAACACAAACGCAAAATTTTTTTGTTTTCCTTGCTATGCTCATATCTTCCCATAGCCTAACCCATAGGGTTTTTTTTTTTATACCCAAATTGTCGGCTCTCCAGACTCTTTTTAGAAAAGGATCTATTAGTTGCATGCCTCTGACAAGTTTTTCCTTCATTTGGCCTGCCTTACTTTTTTTTTTTTTTTTCTCCCTATTCAGCCTACCAGTTTTTACAGTACTGTGAAAGGACAAATGCATTTATTCAAACTGAAGGATAAGCAAGAGAATCCCATCCTGTTGTGAGAATCTTCAGCTGATCGCCAATTTCTACAACAGTCAAAGACGACACTTCCGGCTGCTGTGTCTTCACCAAACTGATTCAGAAGTGTGCCATATATTGAGTCATCTACACTGCTTCTTGCAGAGCCTGCTTTCTTCCTTCTTCCCCTTCTCTTCCCTTCTCCTCTGCAAATGCCATTCAAATTACCAGGCAGGTCTTCTCTTGCCTAGCTGCAAGAAGGAATAAGTCCCTGCAAGAATGCTGAACATAAGCAGAAATACATAAACCTTTAAGTTTGCTGGAGGGGGGTTATGGGCGTTTGTACTAAAGCTCCAGCTTTCGTCACTAATTGTCACAGACAGTAACTCTCAAAACCTCTGGTTTTCAATTTTAAAGGAGATTAAAACATTATAATAGAAATAATTTAAAAAGAAACCAGGACTGAACAAACTCCATTTATAACTAGGCATTTTCTTTATGACTTCTCCGTATCACTGGTTTTTCATTAGCTCTGTTCCATTACAGCATTACTCTAGTGTTCTGACTCACACATGCTCTCAAGCAGGTTTTTTTGCCCCAGCATTAGATCCAGGAGATGCAGCAGCAGTTACTTTGCCATGTTCTGAAGGAAAGTCTTCCAGAAACCTACTTCTCTATAAATTCAATGTTCTTTCTATCTATTTAAACTTAGAACTTGTCCTTTTGCCAACATGGAAGACTTGCAAATATACAAAGCCCTGTGTAAAACCACACACATTAACTGTTCCTGAAGGAGGAGATTCCTTCTTGTCTTACTTTTCCTGATGAAAAAAACCTCATCAGGTTATACCTGCAGAAGGTATACCCAACGGCAAAATTAGGCTCTGCTCTTTGCATGCATTCACATAACTGATGATGAAAATAACAAATATTATGGGCAAATGCTTTTCATACCATATTCTGCCATGGTAAACGAGTACATTTCTCCCTTTTCCCAGCCATTTTGTCCACATTTTGAGCCTGCAATCAACTTGCAGAGCTTTATCACTCAGGACAGAACTCAGTTGGTGTTATCTTTGCCCGTATTTTCCAGAGAGGAAAAAGCTCCATGTATCATGTATCTGAGGCCATGTTCATAAAGCTTCACCCTGAAAGGAAATATTTTTATCAATATAAGATTTAATTAAAAAAAGAAAAAGAGAGAGAGAAGACAAGTGCCTGGAAGAGATCTTCAATGATAGATGCACCTTAATGACAATTACAGCATTCATGACAGCACATAATAAAGCATAACTATTCAAAGCCATCATTAAATTGGTACAGCCACCTTTTCCTCTGCTCTCTACTGCTTTTGAAGTTCACCTGGGCAATTAAAACAAAATCACACATCTCATCAGAACTTTGAAGCATCACGCCTTTCACTGATTTCTGCACATTCGTGGCACTTGTTTTTCGAATGTCCTATTCAAAAATACAGACAGATTAAAATACACAACAGTCCTGTTCTCAGAACTGAAAGTTGGAGCATCACACCATTTCTTTTACATAAGCTCATGAGCATTTTAAACCATTATATATTCATATTACCTTAAACACTTGTATTACCTGCAAGGTACACTGTGCCTCTTCAAGAGGGTTTAATCAAGTTTTGATCTACGAAAAACGATCACAACAAATCCACATACTCCTCTTTGCCGAGTCGTACCTAACTGGTGCTGGAGAGCTGGGCTGGGATGTAGTTACAGCACCGAGAGTATCTTGACAGCCGTTTTTCTGCGAACCGCTGACATACCTCACCAGCGACGGCAGGAAATCATTTCCCAATACTCCTCGTTGAAGTTCTTCACGGGTGTCACTGGAAAGGGGCTGCAGCTCCCCAGAGGCGCAGGAACCGCGCTGCAGGGAAGGGGACGGGGGTGGAGGGAGGGTGGGATGCCGCAGGAGACCCACTAGACCACGGGACACGGCTTAACTTCGAGGGCACGGCACTCTGTCAGAACCCGATCCGCGCTAGGCGCGGGGGAAAACGCTGACCTCTCAAAACAGATTTCACCTCACCCCTACGCTGTGCCCTGTTTTGGGCTTCCCCGGCAGGCACCACTCGGGCTGAGACACCTCACGGACGGGCCAGCTCCCAGAGGACTCCTCGCTGCTGCCTACCTGCACGTACGTTGCCGGGGCTGGCCGAAGCTGGGGGGGCCCCGCTGCTTCGTGCTAGAAAGCGCGGCAGCCGCGGAGTCGCTGTCTGCTCTCGCCCCTTTACAGCTCCCGCCTTCAGGGCCTCACCCTCTCCCGGCTGCAAACCTCAGTGTCCCCACGGTGGAGAGAGGAGCCCTCCTTTCCTCTCCTCTTCAGCCCGCCCCTTCCCGCTTCGGCGGCAGGTGTCCCAGCGCAGGCAGGCCGGCCGGCCGGCATTAAACCTGATTAAACCCAGGCCACGGAAAACAGATTGAGCAAGAGCCACTTCGCGTTGTAAAGGCGGCGCCTCGCTTCAGCTATCAGCCCCCTGCTGCCGCGCCAGGGCTCGCCCTCCGCAGCCGGAGGGAGCCGGAACAAACCCTCCAGTCTTGGGGTGAGTGGCGTTTGTTTTGTCCTGTGGCACGGGCAGGCTTCCCTAGTGGAAGAGAACGTGTCGCTGGAAGAGAATGATCCCCTCGCACGTGTAGGGGCTATTGGCAGGAGCATCTCGGAGACGTCAGCTGGTTTATTTGGTTCTTCAATAGGCTACTTTGACAGCTTGGTCCGGGTTCCCCGGACTGCAACATGTCGCTGAGATGCTGGGCTCCGAAGCTTGAGCGCACAGATTTAGTCCCACTTAGCCGTAAGGTTTTACTTAGAGATTTAAAGTGTTGTTAAGTAGCCCTGCGTTTTTTAGAGGTTACTTAGCTTGTTCTGGGAACAGCATGTTCACTGTGTTCTGGTATTTCTTAGTTCCCTGTGCACGGCTGGACTCAGAGTTATTCCAAGTAGTTTTTCAAAGGTCGTGTGATGAACACAGAATTGGATATGGACTTTTTTAAGGCAGTATTGTCACTGACTAAAATTATTACTAAGGTCGAGGAAACCTCTTTCATAGGTTCCTCCCACAGTAGGCAGCAATCAGCAAACCCTAACCTTTTAGAATTAACGAGGTAGATGTTCTCATTATTTAAAAAAAAAAAAAAAACAAAAAACAACATCATAAGCACATTTGTTAAGCAAATTACAAGCATTCTGCTAAAACTGGGGGGAATAATCCAGGCATGTCCTGCTTCTTCCACCCTGATTTTTCATTCGCCTTCTGGTACTTCTTGCATTCCACTTTCTGGTATGATTGTATTTACCAAGTGGACGCATGCTCAATCATCCTCCCTACAGATAAGCAAAGATGAGAGATTATGTGCTGCTATGCCTGCATATCTTGTCCTCCACTGATGCAAAGTGGAGTACTGGCTCCTCCAGCCCCTGGTGCTGGCTGAAGGCACATTATAGCAGCTTCAGACATGATGCTCTTGGGAGGAACACAGAGAGTGAATGCGTTCCTGGCTCAGCAGAGACAGCAGGATTTGTGCAGTCAGCTAGCCTCTCGTTGGTCAGCAATTATATCCATATTTCATTTTGGAAATGTTTCTTATGAACTCACTGTATTAGGTCACATCATTTTTATGCAACATTTCTGGCTGCTGTATTGCAGCTTTGCATCACCAGCAAATATCTGTGAGTTAAATCTGATTATCATAAATACAAGTGAGGTGTTTCCTCACCTGCTCTACTACATTCGTCTAGAAGCAGTTATTTAAATGTATATATATGTATATTCAGAATTCTTTCTGAGACATACATTCTAGAGGTTCCAGTATATATGGTGGTTTTTTTTTTCTCCTATCTTCATTATAATACTACTAATAGTGAAAAAAATGTTTTCAGTAAAAACATTTCTGGTATAAAAGATGTTGTTAAATATTACCAAAACAAATAAGTAAAATGGGAACTATTCAGTAATTCAAATATTCAGTGATTGATATGAATCAGAATTGAGAAAAAAACACATTATAGTAAAGCTGAAGGAGTACCAACTGAAACAGCTGGATTTCATGAGACAGCAGAATACACAGAACATGGGTGTCACAAGACAAAACTTGCAGGGAGGGGCAGAGATGTGGGTTGTCTGAAGAAAGTGGGCATTGGCACAAGTCTCCAGGAACACTTCCGCAGGCTATGAATGACCAACTCGAGCAATGAAGGTGATGCTAAGCAAAGAGTTATCCAAACACATACTCCTGAGCAGATCTGTGCAGTGGAATTTGCTGGGTTTTGGTTTGTTGGTTTTTTTTTCCTAATCTATACAAATATTCTGAGTATTTTGTCTCATAAAGCTCTAATATAGAATAATCTGTTGTTATTAGCATAGGGTGGGCTCTAATATAACTCATCAGTGCCGTCTCTGAAAATGACTGCAGCAAAGCAGTGGTTATGATGTGGCTTATCTTTCTGCAGCTGAGGTGCTCAAAAAAGGCTGTTTCTATACAAGTGAAGAGACATCTTGGAGTGGAGCTGGAGCAAAGTCTGGGGAGTAGCATTTGGTATACTACTTTTCCCAAAATGTATTTGCTAAATAAGGTATCACTGTGAAGCCCTTTTTCCACTGGATGGTGGCATGCATCTGCTTAATTTATTTGATAAACATAACACAAACAAAGAAGATTACCTACAATAAATAATTCAATCATTTTGGCTTATGCATAGAAGGAAATCAGAGTGAGACCATTGACTTAGCTAGGGATGGGATGGAAGTTGCCTGGGATGAATTTAGACCACTGCCTTTTATTACCACAAGCCTCCTGTTTTTCTGCATCCTCCAGTAGTTTTGTTCCAGCTTCCAAGATGACTTGGCTTCCCCAGTTTACAATATTGATAACTTTCCCTTTTCACCTGTATCCATCTCCTTCGGGTATATGCATGTGGCTGCACCAGCATTTTTTTTGGATCAGGATACCACTTTTAAAGCTGATCTCCTGCTCAACCCCACCCCCCATGCTTTATATCACCAAACGGTTCTGTAGCAGAGTGAACAGGTTCCTTTCAAATGAGGTAAAACTTGAAGACAAGCTCCAACTACTTGGGCATGCTATCAACAGTACCTGACAGCAGCTAGTCTGAAATAAATAAAGTCTCTTGAAACATGCATCCATGCCAACTGACTTAACCTGCAAAAATCAGGGCAACGCTTGCCCTGATTTTTATTTTTATAGGACAAGTGACAATGACAAGCAAATGAAATTGCTACTTCTGTAAGGGAAATGATAGAATTCAGTCATCTTGTGTTTTACCTGCTCTTGGTAAATCATCCTTTGTACGTGAAAAGAGACTATAGTCATACCATGTCGCTAAGATATCCGGAAGCATATTTAGGGCTAACCTATGTGGTTTGTAGCCACAATCTTAGGTTTTAGGTGCAATACGTGTTCATCGCATCTCTTGCTCATCTGGAAACTGAGCAAGGCAAATCAAAACCTAACAATTTTCAATTATTGTGTATTTTCCTAACATTTCTACTTTAAGCTTCATGGCACAAGATAATTTCAATGAACACATAAATTGTTCTCAGTTACACTAGTGTAATTAGAGTAACTGTTGTTGCTAACTAGGGAAGTGTTCACTATTTTAATAACTTAGTCATTTTAAGGCAATGTACACTGCAACCTGGCCAGTATATCACACAAAGCAATGGTTATAGCCTTGTATCTGCACTTTGGTGATGTTGAGCTGCTGCAGAGAAGCAGCATCCATCAGGAAAAGAATCTTGTATGTAAAATGAAAGCAATTAAGTTGGTGCCAGGAAAATGGCTCTGTTCTGAGATCACAGTGGTAAAGACATGTTTTATCATTTCACGTATTTGAAAGTCACTCAAATATCCACAAAACATACTGAAAACAGATCCAAGATTATGAATATTAAATATTTTTATTGCAGTAGTATACCCACGAGTAATTAACTGTGAGCAAAACTTTTTGTGGATAGGTACTCAACAGAGGTACACAGGCACTGTGCCAAACAGACCTTTTTATAGAAAAAAAAAACCCAACATAGAATCACACAATCAATCAGTCTTTATTACACGAAAGACTGACAAGTAGACTAATGAATTTTATATAAATTTTATATTGTTTTCCCATGCAATTACATGAGTTTGCATAAGTAATTCCCTCCATTCCTTTTAGTGTCATATCAGTTAGTACAACATCCTCTCTCAAACTAAGAAGCCTTATTTCTCTAAGCAGATTACATTCCTAAATGCAATAACAATAAATTATTTAAACAAGGACAGATAACACAAGTAAATAACTTAATTCAAAATCTATAATATTTCTCAGGAATGCAGAAAGTAACTTTGCTGGTGTCCTGGGTTCAGCAGTAGCAGTCATTTTTCTCCTCCTTGGTAGCTGGTGCAGTGCAGTGTTTTGACTTTCAGCCTGGGAACAGAGCTGATAACAAGGATGTTTTGGTTTGACCAAGGACTTTGTGAGCCTCATGCTCTGCCAGGGAGGAGGGGAAGCCAGGAGGAAGCAGAGACAGGACACCTGACCCAAACTGACCAAAGAGGTATTCCATACCACAGCACGTCATGCCCAGGATGTAACGGGGAGTTAGCCGGAAGGGCTGGGAGATGACAGGGTTGGAGGAGGTATCGGACAGAGCTTGGTCGGGCTGGGGGGGTGAGTTATCGGTTGGCTGGTGGTGAGATGCTGTATTCTCTTCCCTTGTTATTTCCTTTATCACTGTTATTATTGGTAGTAGCAGTAGTGATCTGTGCTATACCTTAGTTACTAAACTGTTCTTATCTCAACCCGTGGGAGTTGCATTCTTTTCGATTCTCCTCTCCGTCCCTCCGGGAGCAGGGGGAGGGAAAGAAAGGGGGGGGGGAGTGAGCGAACGAATTACCTGACTGGGTTTAAACCACGACAGTTCTTTTTGGCGCCCAACGTGGGGCACAAAGGGTTGAGATAACGACAGATTTGACTGGATTAATAGTCACTCGTCACAATGCTGATTTATTGGCTCTCAGAGTTGTTCTTGTTGATCTCACAGCTTCAGAATGTTGTAACTTACTTAGAGCCGGTATTTGCTGTGTTAGTGTTTATCAAGTGTGGGGCCTGGGCTAAGGTTCTTGTCTCACTGTGCTTTATAGCAATGGCTTGTAATACTGGTGGGCTCCAGCAGCAGAGCGGGACGGACGTGGCCGTGGACTTGTACCTGCCCGTCCGGCTGCTCTTCACCGTCCTGGCCCTCACCCTACTCTCCATCTTCGTGAGGCTGCGGGGCGCTGAGGGGGAGCGGCCCCAGGAACCGGCGGCTGCTGAAGCGGGGAGAGCAGCCCCGGGGACCAAGCGGCGGCGGGAGCGGGGCCAGAGGCCGCGAGGGGACGGCTGCCGGTGGAGGAGGCCGGGGAGGTCGAGGAGAGGAAGGAGGCGGCTGCCGAGCAGCGGGAGAAGGCGGCGGAGGAGCCGAGCCCCGCGGAAGAGCCGAGCCCCGCGGAGGAGCCCAGTCCCGCGGCCGAGCCGAGCCCCGCGACGGCCGAGATCATCCCCCGGAAGCCGCCCGCCGAGCCCCAGGAGGATGCAGGAGACCACGCAGCATTTCCCAGCAAGGCAGAGGAGGAAGAGCTGGACTCAGGAAAAGAGAAGCTGGTGGTGGGAGAGCCGGCAAGCACAGCAGCTACACCAGCCCCAGTGACAAGTACAGCAGCATCGTTTGAGAGTTCTGAAGGTTTTGAATGGCCTTTGGGTATCCTTGGGACCTGCCTGCTGATTGTGATGGGGATCAGCATGTTGGCACACACACAGACTGTGTTTTACCCACAACCATTTTGTCTGATCTCAAAAGTTAAGCAGAGTCAGGTTTGGGTCTTACCTGGGGTTACGACGATGCAGGGGGACCAAGAGGTTTTCCCCAAGGCTGGACAGTCATGTGTGGCAGGGTGTGTGGGACAGTATGGGCAAGTATCTAGTCCACTGGGCCCCTCCAGTGCTTTGGAAGCGTCGGAGGTGGAAGGCAGCTGCATGGAGTCCCCAGCAGCAAGCTGCAGAAACTGCTTAAGGGGACAGTGAATTATTTTAAGCCTGGTGGGCCCATGGCACTTCAGGCCATCAGAGCAGAGATGCAACATACAGATGGACTCACGATCGAGGGGTGGACTTAGCAATGGACACTATTGCCCAGGTGATTCACGAGTGTGAACACTGCACACAGTCTCTCCTGCTCTGAAAGACTGTTACAAGAGATGGAGCCTGACATCATGGACCAGATGGACTCAGCAGCTTTATAGCTACTGGTCCATGCACTTAGATAGAGTGATGGTATATTGAAAATGTGGGATCTGAGCATGACGTGAATGGTATGGAATAAGGGGTGGATAATGTCCTGGGTTCAGGTGGATAATGTCCTGGTAGCTGGTGCAGTGCAGTGTTTTGACTTTCGGCCTATGTTTCTCCTCCTTGGTAGCTGGTGCAGTGCAGTGTTTTGACTTTCGGCCTGGGAACAGAGCTGATAACGATGTTTTGGTTTGGCCAAGGACTTTGTGAGCCTCATGCTCTGCCAGGGAGGAGGGGAAGCCAGGAGGAAGCAGAGACAGGACACCTGACCCAAACTGACCAAAGAGGTATTCCATACCACAGCACGTCATGCCCAGGATGTAACGGGTGTTAGCCGGAAGGGCTGGTAGATGACAGGGTTGGAGGAGGTATCGGACAGAGCTTGGTCGGGCTGAGGGGGGTGAGTTATCGGTTGGCTGGTAGTGAGATGCTGTATTCTCTTCCCTTGTTATTTCCTTTATCACTGTCATTATTGGTAGTAGCAGTAGTGATCTGTGCTATACCTTAGTTACTGAACTGTTCTTATCTCAACCCGTGGGAGTTGAATTCTTTTCGATTCTCCTCTCCGTCCCTCCGGGAGCAGGGGGAGGGCAAGAAAGGGGGGGGAAGTGAGCGAACGAATTACCTGTCTGGGTTTAAACCACGACAGCTGGTAACAATAAAATTCATTTCATATTAATACATCTCTGAAAACTTTCTTATTTTCCACTTTTATTTTTTGGTTGGTTTTGTTTTCTTGCATTTAAGAACAAAATCCAAATCAGAGGGTAAGAGACATTCCTTCCTGACTGACATTTGCACAGGTTCCCTAGTCTGCGCCTGCAAGAACAAACCAAAGCAGCTTCTCAGATGGATGGGCTCTGGACTAGCTCCCTGTCATCACAGGCATTTGGCTTCTACTTCTGTACCTCATTAAGCTAAAGTTCATTTGAAAATGAGACATTTCACTATCTATCAGTACACAACACAGGCTGGCAGCTCCCTCTCAGCCAGGGTCCTGCTTGCTGTTCTTTAGTGAAGGAATAAGGAAAAAAAAAACCAAACAAACCCAGCAGTGCTGTAGGAAAGAAATATGTAGTGCTTTTATTGAATTTAAAAAAATACCTTTCTTCAAATTGCCTTTACATAACACATGAAAACTTTAACATCATTTGTATAAATATAGCAAAAGGAACAAGTATTTTTTTTTAAAATCAGTGTTTTGGCTCAGTAAAATAAATTTCCTTTCCCTAAAGGTAGGGATAACAAGTAGCAGTTTTTCATTCAGTTTCTTCCAGTCAGCAAAAATAATTCAGGAGGCCCAAAGTTGCTGGAACTCTGTTGGCTGGCCTGTGTAGTGTGAGCTGTCAATGTGGAAGCGTAAAGTTAGTATTACACCCTAGATCTCAGAGTACAAATACCATACTTCTAGGGTCTAGTCTTCACATTTGATATAGGCATCTTCTTAAGGGGGAGGTCTGTGAGCAAACCATACAGCTTCTGTCCTACCACGTTCTTTTATCACTGGTAGCTGAAACAAGCCTTGCTTACATGGATCTCAGTAACTTTAGATGTACCTTCAGGCTCTTTACCTTACAACAAGCTGTCATAGAATACACACCAGATTTAAAAGCTGTGTGTGACAGCTATGTCAATGTGGCACTTCATGACCAGAACTGATCCGCCCTTGACACTCCCATCTTGACCAAACTATCGAATGAGACCAGAATACAAGCATGTGCTTGTATATGCATACATGACATTCAGCAGTAAAACACTCCAGTACCATGGCAGTTTGAAAGCCTCATGTTTCAAATGCTTATTTCCCCCTCCTATCCTGAAATGAAGAGATTCTTACTTATTTCATTCTTACCAAACACACACTCAGTTCACAAAACTCAGATGGCACTGTCTCTCAGAAGCAGAGTTTCAAGTTTTCCAGCATACACCAAGGTAAACAAAGCACTTTAGGTGTGAGAGGAATCTATTTCCACTGGTTTTGTCACTTATCAGGCAGAACATGAGGGTCACACCATCCCACATTCACTAAGCAGTTCTTCCAGGGGATAGCACCTCACACTTTCAGTCTTGTTTGGTTGAGAACAGAAGCGTAACATGATAAATGCTTGAGCCATGAAGAAGAAAAGGCCAACATTGCAGTGTCAAAATGAATAGACAAATTCTGAAGGACGTAGAATACGATTTTTTTTTTTCAGGTGAAAAAGTGGAGATATCACAGGATCAACTCAAAGGGAAAATTTCTGCCCAGTACTGTATTAGCAACAGCCTTGAAGGACAGGTTGGCAAGTGATGGAGTTTGACACAATAGTAAGTTGGTTGTTCCAAGACAAGGGAGCTGTATGGAAAAAGACAGGCCACATTAAAAGAAAAAAAAAATCAAATCTGTTTAAAAATCAATCAATTCCCTCCCCCCCAAAAAGAACTGAAAGTACATCACTAGTTACACTCAACATGCACACTAAGTTTTAACAACTTCCTTTCCCAAACAGCTCTTTGGAAGCTGCAGCTCCAGTCCCACTTCAACTAGTCCCAGCCAAATTCAGTACATGGTCCTCTCAGATTCCTTGGATCAGGGCAGAGGGAAAGAAGAAAAACAAGCAGCGGCAGGGGGCAACCCAGGGCATCTCTTTCACTTTAAAGAGTATTAAGCAACAATATAATTTTAGCTCTATTTTCTAAACACAGCTGGAGCCAAAATACATGGTCCTACCACCCCTTTTCTTCTTCCATATCACCCTGAACCCTCCAGGAACCAGATAAACTCACTAAACTATACCAAGGAAAAGAACGGTTTCTGCCACCATAGCTGATTCAGCCAGCTTCAGCTGTCGGAGCTGATAAATGCTGGAGCCAACTCCCTGGCTAGGAACAGGAGAGAAAACCTGCTCTCCTTCAGCAAGAGCAACCTGCAAGAAGTGGGTACCATGCAGCCGCTTGATCTGGTCCTTAAGGTAAGGCAGATGAAGCCAACCATCCTATACTCCCCAGGAGACACAGTCTGTATCATTAAGCTAATTGTTCCATTTGGGTAAAATAAGAACAAATATATTAAGCCATTTAACTGTGGGAGAGGGGATGAAGGGGTGTCAGTGTGAAATCCTCTAGAGAGTAGGTTTTTGACTCAATACAGCATTAAAGTGATATTTTTATGCTGCCTGCATGGGACAAGTGACTAAAAATGGTACAGTTCTTTACAACGTCAACAAGATCAGGGAAGAGTATTTATGCTTTGTCAGGTTCAACAGCACTTTGAGGGGGCTGGGCTTGTCTCTTACCTTTTCTCTTGGACGGTAACACACTGATGCAGTAACACAGAGGGATTTATCTTTTGGCAAACTGAATAAGACAAGTAACAAACTTTTAACAAAGAAGTTTTGTGTCCTTTCATTAAAACAAAATGGAAGAAAACCACTTACTGGCATCAACCATCCCCACTACATAATATCATAGTTGTAATTAATGCAGTTCTCTTCATATTCGAACTTTAACTGTAATAAAACATAAGGTTGTTTGTTGTGTTGTTTGGTTGGTTGTTTTTTTTTGGGGGGGTGATAATTTTTCTCCCCTTTCAGTTTTAATAACAAAAAATTTCCAGCAAATCACAGTGCAATTCTTGGAAAAGGCTTCATGTACTTCCTACGTGATATTCATGTCATCTCTGTGCTACTGATGGCATTTCAAAGCATTCTGTTGTTCTGGACAGAAGAAAAAAAATGATTCACATCTGTAGATGAAGTTGTAGTACCTTCAGTCCAAAAAATCTGGATAAGATTGTCTGCACAAAACAGATAAATGTGACCTTCAATCAATCCATCACCAACCATGTGAATGGAATTAGTCATTAAGTGTCATTTTTCTTTTGTTATTTAGGGAGAATTAAAGTCTTTTGGTAACAAATGCAGTCCTGATGAAGATCCATTTTTTCTGGACGGCATGTGGTAGCGCACTTTCTTCCAGAATTTGGTACTTGCCGAGTGAGACCTTTCTGAGAAGTCCCCTTTCCATCGGATCGCTCCATGCTTTTGCTTAACATACTTGATGGATTCTGGCATGGTTGCATAATCCTGTATTTTTTCCAGTTCAATGAGAATTACTTTAATGCCATCTTGGATAAGAGCGTTGTACATGGCTAGCTGCTTTTCAGATACATCTTCTAGAATACTGTAACAGGAGGGTTCTGGTACTAAAACAATTATCACTCTTCTACTTTGATGAATTTTTTCATCAGCGATGCTGATCACAGCTGTAGAGGAAAAGGTTGTACAAAATGAAGGGTTTATGTTTCTATTTTTTGTTACTAGCATGTTGCAGTTGTTTCACTCACTGTTTGATAGGACAAGGGGGAATGGCTTTAAACTGAAAGAGGGTAGATTTAGATAAGATATTAGGAAAAAATTCTTCACTATGAGGATGATGAGGCACTGGCACAGGTTGCCCAGAGAAGCTGTGTCTGCCCCATCCTTGGCAGTGTTCAAGGCCAGGCTGGACAGGGCCTTGAGCAATCTGGTCTAGCAGAAGCTGGGTGCTCCTGCTCATGGCAGGGGGTTGGAACTAGATGATCTTTAAGGTAATTTCCAACCCAAACAATTTTGTGATTCTACAATATTTGAGCCAACACACTTTACCTCACAAATAGGGATAGAGTAAGAGCATGCAAGCAGTTACATTGCGTTAGCCAACAAGTAGAAATTTGGCCAATGCAACACAATCTGACCCCATCAGCATGCACTTGCATATTCTTGTTTTGCATAAACAGAGGAAAGCCACCAACGATCAACTACTTGTTTTGCTAATGTCATTTTATCATCATCACAGGTGCAATAGCAAAAAAAAACAAGTTTCAAAACCATAGGCCAAATAAAACTCATCTGCAGATGTCTAGGCTAGCCAGACACTAAAAAAACCTGGAAGAGCCAAACAACGTCAGGGGAAAGGCAAAGATTAACAGACTTCATAGAAGCACCTAGTGCTGTATTTCTCATTATCCAGCAGAGAAAATAGGAAAATAGCTCATTTGATTGTGGTTGATTTTTAGAATCACATCTGATTGATTGTCTGTTTCTGAGTTGTATTTGCAACTGCCAATGAGAAAAAACTCAAGTGTAATTTGTCTTCAGGTAACTTACCTTCTCCTGGTAAATCATCCCTCCCAAATATGAAGAGGTTATACCCACACTGTCTTTCTAAGACCTCTGGTAGTATCTTCAGAGCAAAAATATCTGATGAATATAAGCAGCTCTCTCTGTTTTTTGGATACACAACATAAGCATCATAGATCTTCCCATCTGAAACTAAAGAGCAAGCAACAGAAGTAATATGAGAATGGATTCTAAAGACACAAAAGCAAGCAAACAAACAAAAATCTCTAAACTCTGGGGTTTCTTCCCCACTGGAATAATTGTTTTAGGTCCTAATCCTGCTGTTACCTAAGCATATATTATACTAAGCCTGAAATATTTGTAGAATCAAGCCTTCTAAAATTCAGTATGCTGGATCTGAATAGGCAAAAGAGACATGTAAAATGAAGTAGGTTTTAATATTCTTTTTTAACTCCAAATTTTAAAAATGTTGGGAAATAGGGGTTCTAGTAATACAACTGAATACTTAATATTACAGCTGCCATATAACTCAAAGGTAATTTTTGTAACCTGGAGTTTCAAAGCCCAGCAACCACTTAGACATGAAAACAAAAACCAAAGTATTTGGAAAAATTCAAGGTCTGAATGGTATTAGGTATTCTGAAACAAACTTTTCAGAAAGACCAAATTTAAAAGACTTCAAAGAAACATAATGGAATCTCGATACCTCTAGAAAATACCTTCTGTTTCTCTAGCCAGGTATCCCCTCTGAGATGTCAGGAAATGACCCACGATTTACCATAGTCTCATAGACAGCTCCCCTAGCAACATTTTTCTGAATGACAGGAATTTACAGGAAGTAAAATAATTGGAAGTGCCTTCAAATAGAAAATGAAAGCAAGTGAAATTTGTCCTGGTTCATCTATTGAAAGTAAGAAACAATTCCACTGTATTACTCCTTTCTGTAAGAAGAATAATTAAAAGAAATCTGAAGAACTGCTATCAGAGCACCATTCAAACCACTGAAATATGTCTTCAGAGAAAGGAATGACAGTTCTGGATTCCTGGGAAGGTGCTGATTTTTCCCCCTGCAGATGCTTTTGTTTTCTGAACTAATTTTAAGCATCCTAAAAACATGTTATCCTTTCAAAAATCCCAAGGAAGACCGATCACACTCCATGTGGTTAGCTCATTGCTTTGCAAGGGAATGTGGAGCCTTGTTACAATACAGAGTATTGTTACACAAACATACCTTTTTTACCCAGGAAAAGATGGCAGGAGTCCCGATACCAAAGCACAATATCAATTTTGAAGATCTTGTAGATACAAAGAGTAAAAAAACCTAAAAATACTAAAGAAACTCCTCCTCCAATTAAGTAACCTTGAATGTTCCGAGCTGCAGTAGGGTGGAATGAGAAGAGAGGAAACAAACAACACACAGTTATACACTAGAACCAGAGAGACGAAATTGTTTAGCCATTAAAATACTTTTTAAACAAGGAATTAATAAATAGAACTGGAAGTTTTTCATGTATTCCTTTCTGCAAATATTCAAAAACCCTACTATTCCATTTCAGAGAAGAGTTACTTTAGCTATGTGGCAAATGAGGCTACTCTTCAGCTAAAACATGAAAATATTGACATACAGACCAGGGCAACAGTAGTGAGAATTCTTGTACAAAATCTTATCAGTCAGAAAGCAAGAAAGTCAAAGGTGGGAAGGTGATTCCTGACTATGCTGTTCTCCCCAGCTTTCCATTCTGTCTAGCATCTTTGAAGATCTGTCATTGAATTTACTAATTTTCTGTCCTAAAAAAAATCACTCCCCACAAACTGCATTTTTCAGTTCATGCATATTAAATGATTTGTGAGGTTAAATCTTACCCTGACAATCTTTATGAAGAACTTAGTTATGTAACAAGCTAAAGCTCAGATCCACTTTTTAGTCAATCTTTTACAATGTGGCCAGTTAGAGGCAAGTTTGAGAATAACTTCTGTTGAAGGATTGGCTCACAGCTGACAAAATCAGCTCAACTGAAGCTCAATAGACCAGAGGCTATTTTTCTTCAGCCCTGCATTTGAGGTTTCAAAGCCTGCTTTACCTTTAAGTTCTTCTACTAAAAAGAAAATGTCCTGCTAGCTACCAATAGGTCAAACTTAATCCTTGTCTCTGAGCACAAGACTGGGCACAAGCCACATTCTCCAACAAGTGGCAGGATGCTCCCAATCAACATGCATGAGCCTATCCAGAAAGTGATAACACAGCACATGCATCAGTAACGGAAAGTCCATAACCTTTCCAAGCAACTATTTCATTTCTTCATTATTATTACTATTAGAGTTTCTCCTACTACATAAGTAGATTTATTTTTTTTTCCTCTCCTTTCTCCTTGCGATCTGAAGCCTAGTATTTGTTACTGAAGGATAGCACAACCAGGTCCAAATATACATTCATGGCCTTTTGACAGTCCACACTTAGTCTTGTCTCCCTTCCCAGCTTTTCAGAGAACTGGCCATTTTCACTGCTCTTCTAGAAATACAGTCTCCTCCAAATCACATGCTTCTTTAAGTACAAGTGTGTAAAATGAAGCACAGTATTCCACTGAGGTATGATACTTGCTTCAAATAAATTGGACTGTTTCAATAATGTTTCCTAAAACACTGAATGAGAAAAGCCAAAACAAATTGAGTGTTTTCTTTAATTTTGCTAATAACACAACAAAAATTTCACTAAGAAAGGTATTGAGCTGCACTGCCCACTTTGCACCACAGTACATCATGCAGTTTTAGCTCTAAGTAAGATGTTGTCAAATCGAGATCAATCTTGATAACCATATTATCAAGATTTGATCTCTTACCTGGGCTTTCCAATTTGAGGTAGGCTGTAAATTGTTGAGAACCATATATGAAGTGACAGAAAAATTTATGTGCATAATCCTTTACTTTCACTTCTGAAATGTTAAATTTTGTTCCAGATACAGCAAGTCCATGAGGCATCCACTCTCTGTCATTAAAAAATGGTAAAAAGTAAACATCTGTAGAGAAACTGAAATATCATTGGTTAATATGTGATTCATCTATCCACTATTAAAAGAACATTCATTTTTTACCTCTATAAAACTAAGAAGCCAGTGAAGCACAGTAAGTATCACCCCTGTAACAAACAACTTCATAACCAGAGGTGACTTGGCATTTTCCATACATATTAGGTTGCTGGCCTTGATTGCTGAGTGGGACAGAGTGTATCATTAGCAGTTATGCAGATGATACAAAACTCAGAGGGATAGCTGATACACCCCAGGGTCATGCTGCCATCCAGAGGGATCTTCACAGGTGGGAGAAGTAGGCTGAGAGGAACCTCATGAAGTTCTAAGCAAAATGCAAATCCTGCACCTGAGGAGAAATACCCAGTCCCTGAACTGCATTAGGAAAAGCACTGCCAGCAGGTTGAGGGACATGGTCTTTCCTCTATTCAGCACTAGCAAGGTCACACCTGGAGTAGTGGGACCAGTTCTAGGCTCCTCAGCATATGAGATTTACTGGAGCAAGTCCAGTGCAGGGCCATGAAAATGGTTAAGGGAGTGGATCATCTGTCATGCAAGTGAGCAGGGACTGTTCAGCCTGGAGAAGAGAAGGCTCCAGGGCAGGGGGTGGGTGGTGGATCTTATCAGTATGTTTAAATACCTGATGGGAGGGAGTGGAGAAGAGGGAGCCAGGCTCCTTTCAGTAGTGCCAACTGACAGGCAAGAGGCAATTAAACACTTTCCCATCTGAAATTCCATCTGAACTTTTTTTTTTTTTTACTGTCAGGGTGGTCAAACACTGGAACAGGGTGGCCAGAGAAGTAGTAAAGTCTCCAACGGTAGACATATTCGAGACCCAGCTGGACAGAGGACTGAGCAACCTGCTCTATCTGACCCTGCTTGAGGTGGGGGGTTGGACTACACAATCTCAAGAGGTTCCTTCCAACCTAAGTGATTCTGTGAATGCAAGACTATTCAAACCAGTAATAACTAGTAATAAAAGTGCCAGGATTCTTTGTACTGATGATAAAGCAGAGACCTTTCTATGCAAACTAATAGACTTCCCAAGCCCATATGGTCCACAGCCAATGGTGTCAACCAACTTGGGAAATAATTATTCAAAGAATTCACAAAAGCTGAGTGACCATGGACCAAACGGCAATAAGAAGGTTGGAGATACAACGTGCTATCATGCCAAGTACCATCCTACTCTAAGATTTACAAGTGTAAGGTGTGGAGGAACTGCAGTAGGAAGGCACCTATAAACTAGAATCTATATATACTCTATATACTGAAGTGACATCACCTTAAACACTCAAGGAAGAAAACTCATTTTGCAGAACATCCTGAAGAACCAGTTTCTGTTACTTAAATAATGGCCAGCAACTTCTGTCATGGGATGCTAATACAAACATCCCCATTTTGCAACATGTTCAGACTTATTCATGTCAGTTTTAAGTTTCCTCCAAGCAAAGAGTTACCTCCCAGGTGTAAGCCTCAAGTCCATAATATTGGCCATGCCTACACTGTGGTTTGCTATCAGCAAATGCTCCACAAATTTAATTGCTAAGAAATTGCTAGTATTTTTTTAAATAAAACATTATTATTGCAATTAGATTAATTTCTCTGATACTGGCTAATTTGCTTTGCACTATTAATGCTAATTAGAACTTGCACAGGACATATTTTGCACATCTCTACCTCTGGCATGAAAAAAATTATCAGGCAAGATAGTGATGAGTACTAGAAATCACTTCCAAGTAATAAAAAAAAAATCTTAAGGGAGAATTGCTTTGAGTGTAACATATTAAATACTTTTCAGGAAGTGTTTAATGGCAGCACCAAGTTGGCTTCAGAAGAAGATGCAGTTACTACAACTTTAAAACACCTACACAGAGCTGCACATGTATCTTAACTGGTGAAGCTGAGAAACCTCATGCCCTAAAGAAAAATGGACTTAGATATACCTTAAGAGACCACAAGCTGGGGTCCTATATTTATAAGCAAACAACCAAGCAGACAGATCTATAATGAAACTAATAATTCACTCTAAGGGAACTTTGGGACAAAGGAGAACTAAGATTCTTTCTGGAGGCCAGATAGAGATCAATGAAAAAGATGGTTTTAAAAGCAGTATGAAAGCTAATTCTCTTATTTTGCATTGATGAAGGCACTTGGTGGAGAGAGCAATGCTTCTGCATGACTATGAGCTGATCAGCTGAGAATTTCTATTTCTTTCTTTTCATACTGTATTTTAAGGGTTGTATTTAACAGCAGTGACTGATAAAACGAGAAAGCAAACAGTACATTCACACTATGCTGTTATAGACCAGTCACTGACTGAGAAAGGTCCTGCTCTCTCAAAAGAATTGCTGGTTTTATCAGCTTCAATTGTATTTAATTTTCCTGAACACAAAAAAAAAAAACCAACCAAAAAACCCCACCAAAACCTAAATGTCTCACAATAAGAGTTTCTGCTTTGTGTTCTTGAGGATTAGCAGTGTGTCTGTCCTTAGAAAAGGACCAGCTTCACAAATAAAAATAAGTCAAGTGATTTTTGTTTGGAACAACCTATCCTTCCCATATTAATGCCAGAAGGCAGGCTTTAATCTATTAGCAAAAAAAGACTGCATAAGAACAGATGCCTAAATAAGCCTTACAAAATTATGTTTCACAACAGCATTATAAAAGCCTACGTATGATTGCATTATTACATTTATATCTGATAAATCAGTATTTATAATAAAATGGTTTGTTGTTTGTTTTTTTTTTATCCCAAGCAATATGAATATTATGTACTTAATGTAGACTTCTAATCAGTTTTTCAATGACTACTGGCATCTAGTCAAATGCACTCAACTTTACTGTGAATTCACTGCAAATTTTTGCATTTAATTCACCTACAAACGCATTTACAGTTCAAGGTATTATACTCACTCATAATACTGTTCCCTGTAGGTGTTATCAAAGATATCAACATCCTCATCGTCAACTTGCCAGAATGGAATCAAGCCATTTATGCCACTTGATATATTACATTCCATAACTACATGAGAACCTACAAAAAACATTCAAATATGGCAACTGAAGGTCTTCTAACAGAAGCAGGATCAAGTGATTGGGGAACAGCTTTGAAAAGGAGGGATATGGAAAAACCCACTTACCTTATGAAAAGCAGAGTCCTTAAAACTCATCCATTTGTAATCCACACCTGGGTGCTTCCGACCTGGATATAAACTCCACCCTAAATGTAGGTGTCTAAATGTTCACATCTACACATAAGCTAGATGTCTAAGCTAGCAACAGAGTTTAGCTCTGCTCAAGTCCACTTAGATACAAGTAGACACACCGGGACCTTATCAACTGAACGGCTCTCCAGACTCCACTGAAAGATCTCCAGGGCTCAAATCAGTTGCATGTACACAGTGTGGTGACATCTGAGATGCTCTCCAGCATCTAAGATATCTGTATGGAGCTGGCAGATAGGACTTCAGATCTTCAAGAAACTTGTCCTGCTAGAATAGCCAGACCACTCAAACCAGCAATAGACATCTATGTGTAGGCAACTGAATTGAGCCCCCATTGAGAATGAAGACCCACTGTAGGAGAGGAACTGGTTCGAGACCATCTTAAAAATCTGAATGTGCACAAGTCCATGGGTCCTGATGAGATACATCTGCGGGTCCTGAAGGAGCTGGCAAATGAAGTAGCGAAGCCACTGGTCATCATATCTGAGAAATCATGGCAGTCAGGTGAAGTTCCCGAAGACTGGAAAAAGGGAAATATAACCCCCATTTTCAAGAAGGGGAAAATGGATGACCCGGGGAATTACAGACCAGTCAGTCTCACCTCTGTGCCTGGCAAAATCTTGGAGCAGATTCTCCTGGAAGGCATGCTGAGGCACATGAAAATCAACAAGGTGCTTGGTGACAGCCAGCATGGCTTCCTAAGGGGAAATCCTGCCTGACCAATTTGGTGGCCTTATGTGATGGGGCTACAGAACTGATGGACAGGGGTAGAGCAGTTGATGTCATCTACCTGGACTTGTGCAAAGCGTTCGACGCTGTCCCACATGACATCCTTGTCTCTAAATTGGAGAGACATCAATTTGATGGATGGACCACTCGGTGGATAAAGAACTGGCTGGATGGCCGCATGCAAAGAGTTGTGGTCAATGGCTCAATGTCCAGCTGGAGACCAGTAACGAGTCGTGTCCCTCAGGGATCGGTGTTGGGACTGATCTTGTTTAACATCTTTGTCGCTGACATGGACAGTGGGATTGAGTGCGCCCTCAGCAAGTTTGCCGATGACACCAAGCTGTGTGGTTTGGTTGATACCCTGGAGGGAAGGAATGCCATCCAGAGGGACCTTGACACGCTTGTGAGGTGGGCTGATGCCAACCTCATGAAGTTTAACCATGCCAAGTGTAAGGTCCTACACCTGGGTCAGAGCAATCCCAGGCACAGCTACAGGTTGGGCAGAGAAGAGATTCAGAGCAGCCCTGCAGAGAAGGACTTGGGGGTGTTGGTTGATGAGAAAATGAACATGAGCCGGCTTCAGTGTGCGCTCACAGCCCAGAAAGCCAACCGTATCCTGGGCTCCATCAAAAGGAGCGTGACCAGCAGGTCCAAGGAGGTGATCCTGCCCCTCTACTCTGCTCTCGTGAGACCTCACCTGGAGTATTGTGTGCAGTTCTGGTGTCCTCAACATAAAAAGGACATGGAACTGTTGGAACAAGTCCAGAGGAGGGCCACGAGGATGATCAGGGGACTGGAGCACCTCCTGTATGAAGACAGGCTGAGGAAGTTGGGGCTGTTCAGCCTGGAGAAGAGAAGGCTGCATTGAGACCTCATAGCAGCCTTCCAGTATCTGAAGGGGGCCTATAGGGATGCTGGGGAGGGACACTTCATTAGAGACTGTAGTGATAGGACAAGGGGTAACGGGTTAAAACTTAAACAGGGGAAGTTTAGATTGGCTATAAGAAGGAAATTCTTTCCTGTTAGGGTGGTGAGGCACCAGAATGGGTTGCCCAGGGAGGTTGTGAATGCTCCATCCCTGGCAGTGTTCAAGACCAGGTTGGACGAGGCCTTGGGTGATATGATTTAGTGCATCATATCCCTGCCCATGGCAGGGGGAACTAGATGATGTTAAGGTCCTTTCCAAGCCTAACTATTCTATGACTCTATGATTCTATGATACCACCTTGACTTAAGGACCCTAACTCATATGCGGATACTCATGTATCAATAACTATACCCTGCAGCTGAATCCCATGTTTGCAAACACACACATCTTTACTCCAGATCAGAGTCTTTTGGCCAACACTGTCCACTGGGATGGTTTCTGAATACTCTCACATTTTGCTCCCAGAATAAGCTCACCTGTCATTCCTTTGCCACCAAGAGTCCAGATCTTATAGAATACTTCAGTATTAAGAGAGCAAGCCAAGTTGCAGAATATATTTATTGCCAATGTACCTCAAAGTTTCATTTACAGGAAGGTAAGCAGCTTTCTTGGAGTCCTTCTGTATTTTACCCATGGAAGTCATGATTTGATAGGAGAAGGTGGGCTCTCAGATCTATGTAAAGATCTCGGTGTTTCGTTTCCTAGAACCACATCAGATCTAGATGCTTCCACCAAGGAATGGTGTCTATCAAAAGCATGGAATAAACCTTTAGCTCACATGCAAAGCAGTTACCTGAACAAGAGTTCACATAAAAACCACAGATGCTCCCCCATCTCTCCCCTCACAATAATGAATTTTTCTAAAGATGGGGTTTAGTGCATTTTACAGCTCTTGGGAAGGAAGAAAAACCCTCAAATATTTCATGCCCTCCATTTCCATACATTCGTGAATGTACTGTTAAGTAGCTACACAGCCTTCTGCAATTTCTCATTCAAAAAGCATACAAATGTTTCTAGGTTCATGCAGGTGTTTCCAGGTTCTGCCCCACAGCCAGGCATTTAATGGGAGCAAAGATTTTATTTTTTTTCATTAAATAATGGAAGTCACACTAAAGGTACAGAACAGAGAATACTTTTGAATGGCAATGGCAGTGCCCTTTTTAAAGAAAAGAGAACAAACAAAAACCCTATCCAAACAAAAACCTTCATCAACTTCCTTTAAAGGATCCCCTGTAGTAGAGAACTGTTTGTACTTGTTCACTAGCCCACAGTAAACCCATGTTGTGGGTTTGTTCAGTAGCCACAATAAACCCAACTTTGTGGGTGGAGCCATTATGTCTCCTTTTAGTTTCACGTGTGCTTGCTTTGGTTCCTATGTGGAGCCAGAAACCCAAAGCAACCTTTCCTCAGAATTTCTCTAATTACCCAATTGGTAATATCCTTCCTCAAAGGATTACAAGATAACTTAGATGCTGCATTAGGAAATTCTAGTAAATAACAAATCACACTTCTCCAAAATCAGCTAATGCCCTTTCTAATCAAATATTTTGTTCGAAACAGTTCCCCCCTTAGTGCACAATGAGAAAAAAAAAACATTACAGTTCAAGCAGCTCCAAACATCATTCTTCTGGACTACATCAATAGAACACAACTCTGTCCAATGTATGGTGCAATTTAAACATGTATAGGCAAGTCTTTCTAAGCAAACCTACCATACACTTGGCCCACAGAATCACATAGAATAACTGAGGTTGGAAGGGACTTTGGGCAGCCTCCAGTCCAATTTCCAGCTCAAAGCAGGACCAGCTCTGAGAACAGACCAGACTGGTCAAAGATTTATCCAGGTTCCGAAACCTCAAAAGACAGAGACTGCACATCTTCTCTGGGCAGCCTGCTGCACTGCCTGGCTGACCTCACTGGAAATAAGTTATTCCTTATATCCAGAATCTCTTATTTAAAAAATTTCTGAGATAAACAATATGTGGGATATCCATCAACTAGCAGCCTACTGTTTCACAAAAGATCAGAAAGCTTTCAATGCCCTAGACAGAGGAATAAAATCCAAGTTGTGGAGAGGGAAAGGAGACAGGAAACAGAGGAAGAAAAACTACTGAACTGGTCAACTGGTAACTATCCTAACATGTTGTACATGTGTAACCATATTTCCATGGATACTGAAGATATGTCAAGACATGGACACTGGGAAGTGGTACAAAGGACAGATGGCAAGAATAAAATAAATACATAAATGCATCCTACCCAACACTGCTGGTCAAGAGACTCCAATCTTAGGCCCACAGTCATCATGTCATGTCTGTGTGCCACCTCCTCCCCCACTCCCCAGTTACTTGCAGGAATAATACTCTATTATCTGTCTTCCAGATATTCTCAATCCACGCGCCTATCTCCCACTCTTGCTGAAGTCAGTGGAACTCTTCATGTGTTATTTCTGACAGACCAGTGGCTTATTGGTTTCACTGAATGTTAATGACTTCTTAAATAGTCACTACTTACCAAGTTCTACTTCAATTGTATTATTCTTCGGATAGATAAACTCTGGCCTCATCTGCAGGGGTCTTTCTAACAGAAACAAAGAGAAAAATAAATCTTCAGGCAAGAAATTTTCCACAATTTACTTCAACTGATAGTTTTACAATGGTTTTATTTTATTGTCTGGTATTATTGTAGCTCCACACTTACTACCACTTTCAAATTTACAACAAAAGTATCTCATGAGATTTGCTGTACTCTATCCAAATTATTCTATTTTAGCTTCCAAATTAACAAAAGGCTTTAGCTTATCTTAAAAATACTTTTAAAAGAAAATCAGATTTACTGATAGTTGATATCAAAGTAATATAAAAACCAGAAAACAAACCAAAAACATACGATTAGCTTTGTCAGACAGATGGAAAAGGAAGAGGGATTGTATCAACAAACTCCTAGACCAGGTGAATATCTATTTAAGTAAAAGAGTAAACAAGCACACACTTAAACTGGGCTGCATGATGTATAAACTCACTGCTAGTAACCCACTGTTCTTGTATTACCTATCTAAAGTCAGAATTTGGATTTTATCTAAAAAATTAACACCTTGCATCCCACTAACTTTTCTGATACGATACTACCATGGTACTGGCAAGGTCATCAGCAATGCTACCTAGAAAGACGCAATCACAATAATCACAGCAATAAATGACAGTACTGGGACATTAATGCAGCCAGTTCTGAGCCCTTTGTGCAGAAGAGCAAAACCAAGTGCCAACAAGTAAAGCCAATCCTTTCCAGAGGAAGATTTATTAACTTTACAATATTTATACAGCTTGTTACGTCTCCTTTCCCATCAATTGAGATTCTACTAAACTTTGTAAGCAAGTTCACCAACAGGGCCACAAGCAGGTGTTTTACTGTGATGGTCTCAGAAAAAAAAAAAATCCTTTTTATTTAATTTAATAGTGCATTATTTGTTTTAGCAAAAATACACATCCACTCAACCCCCCTAGTAATCACTCCTTCCTCCTAATTCTCATTCCTAACCCTGCATTTCTCATTGCTCCATGACAATTCCTCCTCAGAAGCAATACTCAAAATGCATCAAGAATTAACATGCACCACTGCATTTCAATTTTCCGTTCAGGGAAAAATTAATTGAAGGTGATTACAACTCTAATTTCACAGAGCTGAAAAGTAACATGCCAAATAGTTTATGCCTTCATACAAACATTTACAGCAGAGCCAAAAAGAGAAGAGAGTAACCTCAGTGCACTCACCTTTAACCTCTAGACTCATGGTTCTTGAAACATTATATTGCTTTCCCAGGTATGTGTACACCATACGGCATGTGTAGTTTCCTCTGTCTTGTACAGTTACATTGCGAATCAAGACAGCATTTTCACCCTCTGCCAAAAGAAGTCTCTTGTCTTCAAGAAATCCAGGCTTACACTCCTAAACATATCAAAAGTACCTGTAATTTAAGGGAACTAATAATCTGATAATATTTAATAAGTTACTGAACTCTACAGATTATTAAAGTACTTGACAAATACCGATTTATTTTTTCTGCAAGACACAACATGGGTTCTTATCCAAGTATCATTACACTCCAACAGGAAGTCTGATGATGCCTTGTTGCATTTGCACTTTCTAAAAATCACTGCAGCCAATCCTGTGAGTTTTCAAATGCTGTGTTTTAGTTCACTGCCTTTCTAATAGCTTCACAGTTAGATATCTCAAGTGCAACAGAAGTTATTACACATGTTTATGAGAATACATGCCTGCATTGCCAGTTTGCCAAGATGAATGAGAACTGCTATAGCAGTGCCTCGTGCTGCTGGGTGTATTGCTGTTTCTGTGGCAGTGCAAATGCAGTGAAAAACACTCTTTCCTGACCTATAAGCAGTGTAGAATCATTTCATCTCAAAAGATGTAAAATAACCTTGGTACTGCACCTATACATGTACAGGCTCAGGTATCTACTTTAATACCAGCATCAGAATTAAGCTACTTTAGAATTTTACCTTAACACAAAATACGTGTTTCTAAGCTTGCATAGTCTACAGAGTACTCTGGCAAAAACAGAACAAGAGGCATAATAATACCACACCATGATCACCAGATAGGACAAGCCTAATATTCTGAAAAACTGAAATTAATTATGCAGAGCCTTGTATTTAAAGAAACATGTAAGCTTTTAAACTTACTATCTAAGCTTTTAAACTTATTACATACAAGAAATAACCAAAGAATAAACTAGATTTTCATAAATCAACAAGCCAAAACACGTTTTTGACTCTGAAAAAAACTTGCAATCCAAAAATGGACAACTGGATTTTTAACATACCTCCTATACCTCCTTACACCTCCCCAGTACTGTAGCAAGATAGATACCTTACTCAAACTGTAGAGGAAATTAAATCTTTCCTTCCAAAAGCTGCTTTTACACAGTTATTTTATAAAACATTTTAAATAGACTATTTTGTATTCTGTATATATGTAAAACACATGCACCTTACCTTATACCAGTGTACTTCAGGCTGATTATTGTCTTCATCTTTAAAATGTTCTAGATCAGGACATATTATCTTTCCAGTATTTCTGCTTGTCACTTTTTGTTCAAACCTCATTTTTCCATTAAAACACAAACTGTTATCATTCTTAAAAACTGCTAAATTTATAGTTTTTTTCTTAGAGTAGTTAAAGCTCCTGTAATGAGAATGGCAGAGAAGTCACATCACTGACAATAAGGTTCCTTGTTTCCACCAAGTCATTAGCAATAAGGTTCTTTGTTTCCAGCAAGTCAGGGATTTTTCAGAGAGACTTCCGCATCTCCACCAGCCTTGCCTCTAACACCCCTTCTACATGCCCCCTAGCTCTTAAACATCCCCCTCAGCTCCTCACCCCCTGTTCCAGATCGAGACATGCAAATAAGCTCTGATTGTGTGTTGTGAGCAGAAGTAAGGTCTGCTCTGAAAGCACCAAAGGGGATGCAAGGAATCCTCAGAGCTGATGCTCTACAGAGCCTCCAGCACCAGCCTACCCTTGCCATTTTCAGCGCTACATTTGCAAAAACACAGTAGTGCAGGGTACCCTAAAACATATCTGCTCTGGAACATCCTCTCCCAAATGAACAGAAGACAGATTTATCTCAGCATTCCTTGGAGAGACGTATCAAGAAAAAAAGGCTGCAAGTCTTAGCGAAAGAGAAGCAGAGCTTCTGAATAACATACACATCAAGGTGCAACAATGATGCGAAAATGTCATTTTGCAGCAAGAGCTCACAATAACCTGTAGTACAGTAGCTCTGCAGAGGATGAATGGCACTAGAAACCAGAAGCTGATGCCAGAAGTAAAGGAATACTCTCTAATAATTTTTCACTCGACTCTTTATTTCTCAACACTATGCTAAGGGAGAAGTTTCCAGAAGGGTGAACTACATGTTTGGACAGTCCTGGCATTAACTCCAATACACTAATTTATATACTATTTACATACTGCACCTGAAAAGCTCTGCCATTAAGGTTTAAGTGAATGATGCACAAAATGTAGCCTACAATTAACACAACTGAACTTCAAGTTTTTTGTCCCACTGATCTTTATGCGGGCCAGGGATGTGAGGTGTCCACAGGAATACATCTTATAGCTAGAATAGCTAGAAATAGCAGGAAAGACTAAATCAAAATTATTTAACTGGGTAGCCTTGAAAGGATTACATTTCTTCTGACTTCCAATTTTAGCTTCATTACCAATTCTGGAGCAAGAAGGTGCAAAGGCCTGAGACACTGGAAGTTTTTGTTGATCACTGTTACTACACTCAAAACCCAAATGCCTTCAGTATAACTGTATGCCCACCAGTACACATAACTCTATAGCACATTGCTTTGCTGTTCAGATAGATACATTCTCAGTTTTGATCTGGAACATTTGGTAATGTTTTAAAACAAAACATAACAATAGTTTTCTGCCTTTTAGTTTAAAATTTCTAGAAGGATTCCCCAAATGCCGATATGATCCTCAGAAAGTCTGTATGTGGTGATACTGCATCCAAAACAAATGAACAAAGCAACCCACCCACACAGACCATTGGTAATATTATCATGCTTTAAGATAAAGAGTCTTCTGTATGAACCACTTCTGCAGTGCTACATGTGTGGAAGGAAATCAAAAAAGGCAGCACAAAGAAACAAAAAACATGGTCAAAACAGTGCTTTTAACTGATCTAAGCTCTCTACTAAAAACAAAAAATTCTGTACATTCAAGTTCCACAAATGTATTATCACACCTGTATTAGCACCCAGCTGTTTCCCTCCTTTCTTCCTTACCTTACATTACATTCATAAAGTCCAGAATCTTCCAGCGTTGCAGGAATAAACCAAAGCAAGTCCTGTCGCTGATGGATCCTGGCCCATCTCTCTGTGGTTACTGGTGTAGAACTACCATTTTTATACCACGTCAGATTGTAATCAGATTGAAGGGCTGGCGATATAAATACTGGGCAACTAATAGCTGTAGGCTCTCCAACAAGTACAAAGTAATCACAAATAATGCATTCTTCTATTGAAAAAGAAAATGAAAAAATATCAATGCTTTTAATATATATACTTTTAAAATATTAATAATTAATTATAAAGGAAACTGAGTCCTACTGCTTTCAGGACCAGAGCTACAGCATGTCTCTTGAAGATGGCATTCAACAGCTACCTTTAAGTTCCGGAAACCAATCTCTTTGGACTTTCTTCAGAGGAATCAGAGAGAAGCTAAAGTACCCTAAATTTATGTGGCTAGATTTAAAAATATTTATGTTGATTTGTTCATTCCATCCCCAACTTCAACCCAAGAAGAGGCATTCAGCATATATCCAATATGCTAAAGCAACACCAAACACCAAATCCACTATGTTGCTCTCAGTAGCTCTTTTCTGCTAAATACACACCGCTCATCTCTTGCAGGTGTTCTTTTCTAAAATGGTAATTTCAACAATGCATTTAACTTACCAGCGCTGAGCAGAGGTATCAGTAGAATGAGATGGCCAATAAGCAAAAACCTAGATGTCATCTTTTGCTGCAAAGAAGAATTTTTTTCATTAGTGTAGTAAGAGTGTTCAAGCTGTGCTGTTCTCTGCACCCTGCATTACTTCTTAATAAGAAGCATTAGTCATCTACTCCTCTTTCCACATGTTTAGAAGAGACACAACTACAGATATGCAGTGACGTATAAGGTTTCATTCTTCAAAATGTTCTTGTACAGTTCAGGAAACACTGCTTTTAAGTGCAGATGAACTTGTAGCTCTTTGAAAGAGGACAAGCACGCTGTAACTCCAGTGTGATCTGGCACTTAAGTGTGTGGAAACAGCAGCTAATATGAACTGCTGTGGTCAGACAGAAAACAAAGCATTTGAGAATTGTAATTTCACTTCACATCTCAGGACTTCTTTGCAGCCTTCTCCAAAGATGTGACTGAACAGACACCCACTGCCTTCATGGCCTGCAAGTGTCTTCCACAAAACATCTAAATCTCAACCAAGTCCTGCTCCCCTCTCACATGTGGCTACTTTTTCTTGGGAAGACATCATCTTCCAAAGCCTTCTGCTATCAACCACCTGGAAAACACTTAACTCCTTTGCCTTCTGACAGCTCCTTATCAGTTAAGGTCTGCATTTACCTGTTTTGCCTTTCCTCAGTTCCTGACTATTTTGCATGCTGCTCCCTCCCACCCTAAAGCAATCTGTTTTCCCACATAAGTGGCCCATTGCAAAATATTCATTACAAAGGTCCTAGTTAATATGTGGCTTCTACCCAGCTAGAAATGGCTGGAAGAGGAGATGGTGTTCCCTGAAAAACACTCATGGCCTTGACTTACTTTTATACCCAGCGTAGATCACTTTAGTGACAAATAAGCCACACCAGCTCCTTCTTTTGAAACATTTCACATGCAGGTATGTTGGGGTAGTAGGGAGGGAAACACAAAGCAGAGTTCAACACTTTAGTGTAACAGCTTCCGAGTACGTACTTCTTCTGGACAGTTCAACTGACAAAGCACTGATACCATAGTTTTTATTTAGTTGCCTTGTATGTGGTTTTCCTTTAACTTGCAAATGAGCTGACACTTCATTCTTGGAGTTTCAATTTACCTGTAAAGAGTGGAGAAGAGGAAAAAAATGGATTTTACAAAACACATTATTTGGACAGCAACATATCCATACAACCCCAAATTTTCCACAGACATCCTAAATGTAAAAGCAAGAGCATCCCTCTGCCTACACTAGAGAGATGACTGAAAACAAAAGAGCAACAACAAAACTTGCAGTTTTGACCATGAATTCTAGCAAAGGCTTTTGGTAAATAAAGTTTCTGTCAAAAATAACATAAGATTACACAGGCGTCAAGCACACACCAAAACCAGGCATAAGGAGCTACTTTGTAAGATAGTTTTAACCACTAAAAGGAAACAAAGAATACTTAAATTTAGGGCAAGAGAAAAATAGTTAAGCGATCCAACAGGTTAAGCTTTACATTTTGCATCCATTACTGGTCTTCAGTACCATGGGTGGCTATCTTTATAATACTTTATGCTAAAGCTCAACTTTTTAAAAGTTCTACTGTTTCAAAATTCACGCACACACACCACCATCAAATATTGCAGCAGTAAAGCTTGAGAACTCTAGAAAGAAGAGAAAAGTAGTCACAATACCTCACAGCATATAGAGCATTTCTGTTTTGGTCAGGCAGTTTCAAGTGAGCACACAAGGTTTATACACTTTTTCTTAAGCAGACCATACACAGAAACACTACCCAAAATCCAGAAATGTGAAGCAGCAAACTTGTCTGTTAACAGCAGATGTCTGTTAACAGCAGATGTCTGTTAAGATACCTAACAACTTTAGCCTTGTAGTGCCTTCTATCCCAGTCTCAGCAATATGAAATGGCCTTGTGATACAACCACAGAAGCTCAGAAATCTCACTTATGTAGAGAGAATGGCAATTTCACTCATGACACTGCCTACAGACTTAGTCTGGAACACTGCTTCAGCTCAAAATTTGCTGGGCTCAAAGGAAAAACGTATGTGAAGTCTTTTAAGAATAGGTGAGGGGAAAGACAACCAACAACAAACAAAAGCCTGCACCACCAATCATGTTTGTGGTTCAAGCTACTAAAAATTAAAAGGTTTGATTTCCAAGTTACTTTCCTAATATGTATCTTCCCACAGTTAAAATACAACTTACTACTGCTCCTTCAAATGTCTAAAATTACCACCTTGAAAACAGAAGCAGGAAACATGCTGACCTAATTTAGGATACTGGCATTTTGTTCTCTGAAGGGTGCCTATCTTCTCAGAACTTGCCCTTTTACTTGCCTTAGGTACATTACCAACTTTAAATGCCATAAAAATAGGTTTATAGACATCCCAGGTCCCTAAGTCTGCATGCAGCAGAATTTACTTGTAAATAACTTATAAATACATGGACATGACAGATCCTTGCAAAGGCTGGCACAATGAAAAAATGCTCAAGACAGTAGCATAGAAAGCATCTAAGCCCCTTGAATGTGTATCAGCACATCACTGTTAATTTAAGTGGCTCTAAATATTGATCACTATCTATGTGGATTCATTACAGCAAGGCTCAGATCCTGAGCCTTTGAGCCATACAGAACACCACAGAAATTGTGCTTAAAAGGCAACTCATTGCCACCTTTGCAAATAACATAACGGCACAGAAGTGGAAAATGTCCCAATTTAGTAGCCTACCTATATAAGAGAACTGAATTCACTTTTTAAGAAACACTTCAATACAGTTTAATTGAAACAGGGTAGGGAGGGTGTGAAGAACCAAACACATGTGGCCACACGCTCCAAAGTACAAGCACCAAACCAAGATACAACCCACCACAACAATTCATAGAGCTCACACCTCGTTCCTTGTGCTTACTGTGGTCAACAGGAGTGAGCTGTTAAGCTGCCTACCAGGGTTAAACTACAACAGCAAAGCAAGATCAAATTTTAACAGCCTATACCTTGTTTCCAGTCTACCACTTTCCCAAGGTCCCAACTTTCTGGTCTTAACACACTCAACATTTAAACAAAATGCAGTTGATCATTCTGTGTCCCTGACCATAGCAGGAGGGTTGGAATTAGATGATCTTTCAGATCCCTTCCAACCCAAACCATTCTATGGTTCTGTGATTTCACAGGGGCATGTGTGAACCCTGAGTCACACAAAATGATGCAGAAGTACCCTCTAAAAGTGGATCTGGTTATCCATTGTGGTATTCTGTCAGCAAAGTGACGACCACAAACTTTCAACCTTAAATGCCTCTTTTCCAGACAATTCTGCAAGTTGCATGATTACACAAACGCATTACCCTTATGGAAAACCCATTATACAAGACATTATCTTGAAGCTACATCAAAATGAAGAAAGAAGTCAAAGAAGAATATTTGCAAAGAAGCCTGCAATAATTAAATCTTTATAAGCTAAATTCCAGTTGAACTTTGTCTCGAAGTTCACCGCTCTAAATGTGAATCTGAACCACGTGTTTGTTACAGGTACTGCCACAACTTCTACCAAAGCACAGGAGAATTAAAAACCATCTGTATCTCTACATAACTGTACAGATACCTGTAGCTCTTCATAACCAACCAGCACCAGTTGATTCTAGCACAGTGAAGAGCTACTTATCCTCCCACTTCAACCTCACATCAAACTGGAAGCAATGACAGCACCCAGATCACCTTGAAAAAAGTGATCTTTTCAGTGTTCAATTCAAAACAGTACCTCCTTTTGGCATGAAGTGGAAGGAGCTCATTTCGCAGTCAGCGCTTTGAAGACTTTTCTATGTCATTTCACCCCCTGCTACCTGTCAATATGGAGTAATGTGGAGTTTAGTGTGGAATATTTCTTACTTAAGTCCAAAGTAAGTTATTACTTTTCCTCTAACATTTTCAAAGTACAATTAAGAGGCATTTAAAAGGACCAGAAGGGTTCATGCAGATAAAAATGTATCAAACCCACAATGATGCAAAGTATTAAAAAATAAATGTACTTCTCTCAGAGGAAGGAAATCAGTAATACTGTTAAAAAAAAAAGAAAAGAAAAAGTAATGGCTATTTAAGGATTAATTTAAAATAGCTGAATTAAAGATTCTGCATTATAAAACAATTTTTATACAAGGGTTTTATGTCAATCTCTTGGCTTTTACAGCATTCCAATTTCACAATCTATATGAAAGATGAGCATGTTCACTTAGTAACTCCAGCCTGTTTTTTGAGAATCCAGGCACATACCAACAGTCTAAGTCAAATGAGTGTGCTGTTGCCGAATTTACAAAGGAAAACAAAACACATCCAGCATTTTGCTCAAGTTCCTGATGAAAATTCTTCAAACTTAGGAGCTGCTGCTGGAAACAAACAGAACCTTCATCCATCTCAGTAGCTTTGGGTAGTTTACTCCTGCCAAGGTCTGGCTCCACATGCTGCTGCCAACCTCAGTTGTGACCAGCACAGGTCCAGGACTGCCAGAGCAGGAGCTCCTTGCTAAGTTTGGTACTGCTGTTTCTGCAGACACCTCCTTCACACAAAGCCTTGCTCCTGCATGTGAACAGTTTAAAAGCTTGGACCAGATGATCCTTAAGGTCCCTTCCCACCTGGTATTCTATGATTCTATTCTATGATTCTAAACAAGAGCCTGTTTTATTATGGTTATGCAATAAAAACTTTCTGTAGTGGTTTACTGGGTCAAGAAAATTCATGCCAAGCTTTATGCTGCTTCCTGTTACAAGTACACTAAAAAATACGGTTCAGCACTCCTAGTCCTCATTTTTATACCACACTTCCCATCCTGTTTAACACAGGATAGGTGTATAACACAATACACAACAAGGAAACAGACAGAAATGCAAGACCAAAACCATGACTTCCAAGGAAGCTATTCGGTGGCAAATCAGCAGCTCTACACCGCGTATCAAAACACGTCTGAAATTAACAGAAAACAAGGGTTTGGGGTTTTGTGAACTACCAGCACTTCAGTCTACCTGACAAGGAGTTGATCCTGCCTTCAACTGGACACCTGACCGGCCTGGGGACGATGGAGAGTCCCCCTCGCCACCGCCCGCTACCCACGCTGCCAAACGGGCCGCGGTGAGGCGGGAGGAAAAGCCCGGCTGCCCCAGCCGCTGCCAGACACCCCGCCGCCTCCCGTCCCGTTCACGCCGGCGGCGCTGGAAGCCGAACCTCGGAGGGAGCGAGACGGCTGTCCCGACGCTACCCGCTGCCCTTCCTCACCTCCATCCGCTCCCTGCGCCGACCAAACCAACCGGACCCCCGCCACATACCGAGCGGGCTGCTAGCAGGCCCCGCCTCGCCCGGCCAGCCGGAGCCCCTGCCGGCGACTCGCCCCGCCCAGCGGCCCGCCCCGCCGCCTGCCGCTCTCGGGGGCTGGGTGCCTGCTGATGGTGTCTGTGGGAGCTCAGCCGGCAGCAGGGTGTGCTGAAGGGGTGTGGGGAACGCGGGGAGCCGACCAGAGCCAAGTGACCTCCGAGGGCCTGCGGCACCTGGTGCGGGAGGGCTGGCCCTTACGGTGGTGTCCCGGGTGGCCTCCTTTGAAGCATCCCCTCGAAGTTCGGGCTAACCGTGTTTTCTCTGGCAGCAACCCACTTCCTATATCCGCCGCGCCTGGGTTTCGCTCCCCTTCCTGACTTCAGCACTATGCGGACACCCGTTTTCCAACAGCTGCCCTCGGGGCTTTTGGCTAGCCCTGGCCAGCCTGATCTTGGAAAGCGGGAGAGCTCTGCGGCCAGCTGGGCGTGCAGAGTTGGCCATCATGCGGGGATAACACCCATTTGGAGCGGAGAGCTTTCAGGTCTTCAAAGAAACAGATTCTGCCTGTGCACCATGATGCATCCTGGACACACCATACCTGCCCTGGGCACCTGCGTAGCACACGTGAAAGCAGCTCTTGGTGAATCTGGCACCTCACTGATGCAAGTGAGTGCAGGGACTCACTTTACCGGAATAGTCATGTGAGTGCCTAATGCCACTATTTCCGTATTCCATCACCTGAAGTTGCTCAACCTCTCTATTTGGAACAGAGCTGTTTGCTTTCCAAAAGTCTGGTTTGATCAGCTGTCCCTTCTGCTGTGCCAGGGCATCACTTTTCCAGTTCAAACAATAGTTTTCTTCCTTCAGGGTTTGGGTAGTAGTTCTATATAGTTCTCATTCTGAAGTTTGATGGTGAAATTAAACATGTTCAAACATAGAAATGCAAATTTTTCCAGCCAGGGAGAATTTCCTCTGAAATTGTTCCCTTGTCCATCATTTTCAGTTCAGTGCCTCTTCCCCCTTGAGTTTGCCTTGACCTCCTTCATTTTGGTTCCCATAAACTTACTGTTGGTCACTCCTCCAGGACATGACTGTAGGGTACTGAGAGTGATTCTTTAACTCTGTCTCCATTTTTACTCAGCATCCACATGCATTTACTTTGAAGTAAACATACATTTTAATATGAATTATAAAAATGTAATGTAAGAAGAAGCTTCATCTTGGGGTTTGAACTATTTCCAAACCAATGTGAAGGGACTGTCATGTTGGTTAAGGCTTTGGAAAAATGTGGGAAGGCATCATGGTTTTAACTTGCTAAATGGTAGAAGTCTTTGTTCCAGGCACACATTTTCCCAAGTTGGAAGCTTGGGTTTTTAAGGTAGAAGGGCTAGTTTGCTTCCCTCTTAGTTTCATTAATGCTAATTGGAGGAAAGAAGGGATTCCCATACTGGCCTTCTTCCATGTTGACAATATCAGGATGAAGAGCTGGCTTGAGCCATGGAACTCTCAGAGAAGAAAGCTGTGAAATGTTTACCACCTTATCCAATGATATAAGAGGGAGAAAACACTCTGTGAGCTGGATGAGTAAATTTCTACTCCTGTTGCTGTGCATGATTATAACAAGCCTTTGCAAGCTGTCATGTCTATTTTAGCCATTCAGAATGCTTTTATCTGCTTTTGCCTTCATTGTTTCTGAGTCAAGGGTGCTGTTAAGCTGAGTGGCTAAACTGAGGGAACTTCATAGGCCATAGCAATCTTAAGAACAAAGATATTAGAGTGCTCTATTTATTTATGTGCCCAATATTTTATTCCACAATATCCAAAGTTTTAAAGTTGGTGACATGGGGTTCAGAAAAGAAGTGTGTCCCAGTAGCTGGCAATGACCGGGAAAGCTGTCCATCATGTAGCAAGAGATTAGGGAGCATGCCAGAAACCCAGCAGTCTCAAGTAAGAGTAACAATTATATGTTGGATGTATGTAATACTTGATAACATAGAAGATAAAATCATCATATGTAGAATCTGGCACACATCACTATTTCCATAATTCTGATACCCGTTACCTGTCATGACCACACTTTCAAAGTGAAAACCGCATGTATTCTCTGTCACTCATTTTAGAGAAACTAATCACTCCAAACCAAAAGTATGCTTCCAAAAGAACACGCACAAGTGTCAGCACTGCCAAATTGTGATTCAGGAGCCAAGTATGCACTTTTCTCAGAGCAGAGGATGTTTCCTAGAGTTTCCTAAGAGTGTTGTGAATTTGATCATGAAACATCTAGTAAGACTCCACGCAGAGAGGAGCAATTTTGCAAATTTGTGTTCTTATTCCACTGTAGAGCTGTGTTCCCAAGTGACTTTTACAACCAAACCTGTTACCTCGATCATACAGTCAACCGTGTCAGTGTGCTTAAGTGCCAAGTTCACGTGTAATTGGGAAAAGCCTGTCATTGTTTCCAACTGCAGGCCTCTGAGGCATGTTTCAGGGCTTAAACCTCTGGGCTGATGCCAGGTTGCTGCTAGGGAGACTGCATTCTTCAGAAATCAGTCAACACCAAGAACCCACACAGCGGTTTGTGTCTTTCAGTATCCTGGAGTAACTGACCAGAGCAACACAGTAAGTTGTTCCAGTTGTCCGTGAAAGGTACAGCTTCTGACACATCAGTCACTGGTGTTGGAAATGATGACTATGTCACACTAATTAAAGCAAAGTCAATTTGATATTTCACTGAAGTTCTCCACAAGACTTGTATTTCTACATAGATTAATGTGGAAAGAAATCAAAACCAGAAAATTATACCAGAGAGTTTATTCATACTGAGTTAAGTTTTGCTACAGCTTGATGCAGCACCAAAACCTATAGATCTTATAAAACACAAACCAGTCCCAAGTCTCCTAGAGTCTGAACACACTTGTTTTAGCACAACAACAGAGCTTGTGCCCACCAAGATCATTATTGCAGAAAATCTTAAATGTGGGAGTGGTTGAATTTCTGGTAAGCCATGCCCAAAGTTCAAATCAAAACTGAGTAGCTGCATATCCTACTAGATCTCTTCCCTTAATGCCCTCTTGTACAAAGCTCTTTCTTCTTTGAAAGGACAGGGTAGCAAAAGAAACGTAAGGACACAGACTTCATATTGAACTCACCACAGTGGCTATATAGTGTTGCTTCTTCCAAGACATGTCAGGTACACAGGGCAGTAACCTGAAACAGGTTTTCATGTACTGAGGCTTGTTCAGTCACACTGCTGGGCATTTCCACACCTAAGAGAGTTTGTATTTTATGAGGTATAGCCATCTGCACTTAAGCAAATTTATACTGGATAGAGTGACTAATCTCAAATTCACTTTTAAGTAAGTGAAAAACTTTAACATACTAGTTATCTCAAATGACAGCTTTTGCAACTGAAATCTCATTTAAAATAAAAATAGATGTTTAAATATTTTTTCTTTTTTTTTTTAAAGCTATAATATCTTTCATCAGTTCTACACGTTTCCATGTGCAACTGTGGCTGAAGTGGAGGAAGTCTGTGCAGTTATATGACTGCCACTGCAACACTTGACTAGGAATGATACTAGGAGCACCATTCTCCTCCTGTCCACCGAGAATCACTGTTGCTTTCTTAGCAGGATGCTTCTCTTCTGACTTTTCTGTGACTGGTTTCCATGCCTTCTCAGAGCAATGCTGACAGTTGTTGAGATTTTTCCTTTTTGCCTTCAGCACACAGAAGCTCTATAGCCTAGCTCATTTCCAATGTGACTGAGCAGGTCCAAAACCCTGCTTTTTTTGGCTTTATCACGTTACTACTTAAGTAAATGTAGTACGTAGTGAACTCAGAACATTACCTGAACAGTTCTGGTTTTAACTGAAACAGTTCTCAAGGCAGGCTGGGAATGTTATTATTGGTCAGCTTAGGACTTCCTTGAGGTGGAGACAGTATGTTGGCGCTAATAATGCATATCAGAGCCAAAGCAAGTACCCAGTAGCTGAGTCATTGAAATAAAAATCAAGTTTCACAACTTGGTATCTCTGCCTGACACATAGCCACCTCAAGATCTTATCCTGTTTTGTGGGTTAGAGCTCTTGGAGTCAGCAGAAGTGCAACTGAGATGGCTGTAATTTATTTGCAGTGACATCTGTAAGATGGATGCAGTGGTTTATACATTGTATATGTCTAGCATGAGTTTAAAATGTCCTTGTTTGTAAGGGCTATGATCTGTCAGCTGTTATGAGCAGCTCTCTAACTTCTGCTTTTGCAATTTGCTACGTACAGTGCGCAGTCAGAAATTGTTATTAAATGTTGTACAATAAAGGGCCACATGCTGAAAAGGAACCTGGAACTTTGAGCAAAGGAATTCTAGATTTAACCTTCTTACCCAGCCACAAAGGGGCACACAATAAAATCTGTACAAACTGTACAATGGCTACATATCTATATAATAAGATTATCCAGTGTCTTGCTAGAATACCACTAAAATTGTATGAAAAAAAGTAGCAAGTAAGATGGAACAACAAAGTGGCCTGAGGAAACCCATACAATAATATTCTTTAGATTTCTAGAAGAGCACATAAAGGATCCACACAATTACAGCAGACCCTTAAATATGGTAACTGAAAAAGAAAGAATCTTTAGGAGCAGTAACTTGCAGTGGATTGTGCTTTGAAAAATAAAACTCTCTCTCAGAAGACACTGGGGTATGTTGGCGATTTAACCCTATAGTAGAAGGAAGGATTAGTTGCCTTAGAAGCATGTAATGTTTCTTTCTCCCATCACCTGTAAAATCTTGGAACAGCATGAGGCATAGGAAACAGAATGCAGAGCTACTTTCTGCCTAAGCTATGACATTCCTTGCAGAAAAAAAGCAATAAAATCAAAGTAGCAGATGTGTGGCAGGTAATGCTCATGATAAAATAAGAATTAATCATCTACAGTAATTGATTTCCCATGATTAGAGCATGAACCCTTCGCCTTTGGGGAGTAATTTACCATCTTTCGTAGGGCTGAGCTCAGACTGGCTGAGTATGAATCACTGTGCTAAATGCTGCCTCAGATGCTTCCAGAGACCAGCAGAATACTTTGATTAATGTTTTGCCAAGCAGTCAATTTTTTGTCTTCTATACATGTGTTTAAAGGTCCTGTACTGGTATTGCTACTGAATTCATGCAGAAGCTTTGATTTTCCTATGTTTTCACCTTGTTTTTGCTGAATCGTCAAAGCAGATAAGCCGTACTGACATTGTTAGTAGTTTTTAATAGACTAGTCATCAGAAGCTTTGTGCACAAATTTAATAGGGACTTTAATAGGGACTTCCTTTAGTAAGGAAGCCTTAGGAAAGGCCCAAGCAACCTGGAGTGGTGAACACAGCTGAAATTACAACATGTTCCCTCAGTTAAAAATTTTATACTCTCAGGCTGTTTGGGGAAAAATGTCTCATAATTTGTGCTTATTACTAGATTTTTATTTCTTATCTATCCACCATTCTTCAGTACATGTTGTAAAGTCAAAAATTCTGTATTTGAGAAAGTGATTTTTCTTTGCAACCATTGTGTACCCACCCTACCATAAACCTAGGTTGCAAAAAGAGGAGCCGAGGGCAAAGAAGAAGGAGGAAGAGTCAGACTAGAAGTAAAAAGTCAAAACTGGATTTCAGTCATGTAATTAGCAGCACATGTAGAGGGATATTGACAAAACCCCTTTAAACAGGAGACTGCTATGGCTGTGTCATGTAATAACTTTGCCTCAGTGCCAGCATGTTAGCTCTAATTAAGGTTGATTCACCTGAAAAATTGACAGATTTAAAGTCTACAAGGCAGATTTTCATTGCCTTTCCTGCATATAAACAAAAGAAGCTTACCCATGACAGAGCTCTCCCTAGGGCATCCCTGTCATTCATTGCAGCAAACTGATCAGGTCACACCTATTTTCTCAGTCGGCTTTTAGTCATCAGCAGTATTCATAACACATAACACTACTCAGATGGTTTTACTTCTTTGCTTTTCCTTCCACATGTCCTTCAAACACAAGCATTAACTCAGAATTTGTAAGAGTAACCCTGCAATTTTTTCTCGTCTTTAACCCCAAGGAGATCAACTCATTACAGAACAATAGCTTCTCCTAAATCCTGTCCTTCTCTTACAGCCCTCAGCAGAAACTAAAACAGTCTCCAGCTTTCTTGCTGACAAGATGTCAGTGTTCCCCTGCCACACTCATCTCCTTAGGTTTTTCTTCTCCCCATTACCCAGCTGTACGTGTCACATTCCTCTTTATAACCATCCTTTCAGGGCGAACTCTTCAGGACTTTCAGCTTCCAGATCTCTCAAGCTTTTGCAAAGCCTAACTTGAGTGATCAGGACAGAGTTCATGAACTCAGCAGATGTCTGCACTGGAGAGGATGAATCCAGTCCTCAGACCTGCCCGAACAGCCTGCAGCATCTCTAATACATTTTATGCATTTCTAATTATTTGTGATAATTCCTTCTGTTGAATCACACTACAGAAGAGAAGACAATTTCCCTCATAGGTCGCATCACTAAATTTTGAACTAATAAGTTCTTGTTGCTTCCGAAAGTAGCTGCAAGAGCTTTATTTGCTCTCTACTGAAACTTTCCATTGCCTGAAGAGCTGGCATTCTCCCTAGTCAAAATAAAGCAAACAGTAATGTGGAATACAGAAGTAGTTCCTGAGCTGGTTTTCTGTCAGTGGAACCTTTAAAAATGAGTTGGCAAATGCCGACAGTGGGGTCAAGCAATCCCAGCTCCCACTAGCCTTATGCTTTCTCCTTTGGAGACATTCATTCTGTGTGTTTTTATTGCTACAAAGGACAGCTGGACCACAGCTATAAACTGGCATTTTGTAGATGGGGGAAAAAAACAACAACAACAATGAAAGAACAGGAAAAACCTGTATCTTGTTATTTTCCACAGCCACAGAGAAATTTTCTTATTAATTTCATTGAGATTTCTTCATTTTCCTACTGGCAGTCACTCAAGGACTATCTTGTCATGGGAATAGAAGTAAAAATACTGTGTGTATCCTTTTGCCCTGCTGGTCACTTCTGTTCCTGTGGTTCTTGCTTATCTGTGTTAGTATCTGGCCTGTGATACTAACATTATAGTAAAACACTGGTGCAGTGTTCATTGAGCTATTGGGCTATGGATAATATTTTGCCTGGGTTTTGGTAATCAAAATCAGTTCTCCAGCCACAGTAAATACAGCTGCAGATGGCACAGTCAGCTGCTATGTTCCAAAACAAACAAACAAACAAAACAGTTAATTTTGAAATTCTTTAGATTCAAATGATTTCCTTCTCTGGATTTCAATGTGCACTTTTTGTCCTCTGTCTTTTGTCTAAATTGCATGTGAGTACTCACAGAGATGGGTACTGTAACGGTCACAGTCACAGCCTAAACTATATCCTTCTTCGTATTATATCAAATCATGCCCCAGTTCATGCCCCAGTTAAAGTACTAGGTTCCTATACTGCCAAGTTTAGAAACAAAAGAGAACATACATCCATACGCACTTTGAGTTCAAGTAATCCATTGTGACAAGAGGTGAAAATCCTTCATATAATTTGATTTGTCTCCACTACAGTGGATTTTTATTTCCTGAGATGTCAGGCACAATAGTGGGCAATAGTGTAAGAATGCTGTTGCCAGACTTTGTGCTTCCCGGCATTCTACCAGAGGAAACATCTTCCTCTTAAACACCCAGACCTTTCTGCTACAAAGTTGTGCGAAAAATCTGTTTATGTTTTGACAGTTTTAATTCTATAGAAAGCATTACTGTCTGAACCTTTGTCTTAGGCCTTCAAAGGTGATCAAATCAGGCAGATCTGGATGAGGAAGAGGAAAACTTGAGCAGGACCTTTATGGACAGACAGAAACAGCTTCTTGAAAAAGATGGTATCACGATGCTGAGTAAATGGCAAGAGAGTTTGTATCGGCAGGAAAAAAGGAGTGGAAGAAAGCAAGATAGGTCAGGTTTCTGGGGCCATACCAAGAAGAAAGATTAAGAAAAGTGAAATGAAGTATCATTCATTATCACATGAATAATATCATTGCAAGATATAACAAGGCTGTGCTTGCAAGTAGGGAAAAGCTGCCTCATGATCCCCTGCAAAAGAGCAAACAAGAGTTTTAAGAACAAGCTTGTGACAAATGTTTGAACTGGAATCCTAATTCAAACCCATCATTCAAATGTGATCAGGCTGCTGTGGCAGGGGGTGGAGCAGTAAGAACACTAGCCGCAGCTTTGACTCAGAGGTTAACCACTGTTGTACAGGTGAGTGTAGCTGGAGGGTGAGAAGCGTGTCCCTGAGCTTTGGTACTCTCCATTTCTTTTTTACTTCAACTGACCTCTCTGGATCTATGGGGCAGAGTGTTACTATTTGTCTACATGACATTTGTCTACAAAAAGCTGTTAAATAATCAGGAGTACCCAGTAGGAACAAATTCTGTGTGAGGAGACCTTACTTTATTTACAGGTTTCACAACAACCTGAAGGAGATTGCCATTGATGTGGACTTGTTTGGAGGTTTTTTTGGATTTTCTCTTGCAAAGAAAGCCTGCAACAGGATGTAACCTCATAACCTCCAGTCAAGTAGTTGCTTTCTTTCATTCAACAATAATTGCTATCTCTTACTGCTATTATGAAATTAACTTTAGCCAATTTAACTCTTTTTGCAAGACTCAGTAACGAATTCGGAGCCACCGCATTCACCATTGCTCACAGCAGCCTTGATGCTTCCCCAGATAAAAGCAACCACTCTGAGATGAAGAAGGTTCAGGGATGAGAGACTGAGCAACATAACCAGTTTAAAAGAACATTGGCAGAGAATGCATGAGCCACTTCAAGGCTTTCTCCTTTGGGGCATTCCCTAAAAATGGTGATAAATCACTGTATGATAACTGGGTGTTAGCTGAAACAAAGTGATTGACCTGACTGTCTGATACAGGAGGTAAAAAATCTGGATTTGGGACTACCATTTAACTGGTATCACATCTGTAGTTTGAGATGGTGATAGTGTAAGCTATTAAATTGGTAATATAAGTCTCTCATGAGTGCTAAGCATGGAGTTTTGAAAGTGAATTAAAACAGACAAAGCAGGTGCGCTTTTCTAATACTTTCTGGGGATGCATGAAAAAGTTCAATTTACTGTAACAACTGATTCCCCTAAACGATCCCCTTTGGTCCTCCAGGTCTCTGGCCATTCTTTGGAGAGCTGGGAAGGTGGGAAGGTGATGCCTTGGGATGCAGCATCTATTCCATCCCTGGAGCAAATGGGAGAAGCAGTATGAGTTCTGAATGTTCCCAGCCTCCCTTATGCCACCAGGTGTTAAGTGAGCTTCATGTCCTCCTCATCTTGCTCGTGCAGCAGAAACCTGAAGAATGGAAGAGGAGGGGACATGCTGAGGGTGGAAATTCATGTTACAAGCAGGCAAGCTGGAAACAATAATTTTTGTTCACGTGATTCAACAGTAAGCATTCTCTTTATTTCCCTGCCCTTTGTTTGTGTTGTGGTACTTAGCAGTGCTGCAGGAAGCAGTTTCAGCATGATGTGATGCTGTATCTGGGAGAAGGAGCAAGTAAGGTGAAGGATTTAACAGACTGCAAGGGAAAAGACAGACCTAAAGGAAAGAAGCTAAATCTGTACTTTAGGTAAGCTGTCTCCAACGTAAATCTCATTGTAGAACAGACCTTGTCTCCATTCTTAGAAAGTGCACAGGTCCAGCAAATTACAAACCTGGTATTTTCCTTTGTTGCTTCACTTAGAAGAAACTTCTCAAAGCTTGTTTTTCTTTCTTCAAAAGCAGCTTTTCAACGACATGTTTCAGTTTACTGAAAACATTACAAATCTGAGATACTTGTATGCCGACTGGGTGAGGTTGCTTATTCATGATTAAACACTACTGGTGGAGAGGGGAAGGAGCATGGCTGCGCCTCATTTAGAGATCTGCCTCCCCCCAGGGAATTCCGTGACTGGTAGGTTCCTCCTCTGTGACCCTTGCTGTACCTTTGAGCCATTAACCACAGAAATCCAGTCACCAGGAAAGCCAGGGTAGAAAAGGGGAAAGAAAAAGCATAAGCAAAGCAGAGTCATCTTTTGGTATTGATAGACTCCTCTGAAGGAGCTACAGTTTAGGACAGCTTTCAGAGACATGCTAGCATGTGGGATAAAACAGCCTGCGGCCTGACCCCAGCCAGTCATAGGTTGTCTCCTTACCTTCCCTGCATTGGTATCTATGGCAGACAGGGCCCAGAATTTTCTAGGGTTTCTGGCAAGGGATGGCAACAATGACTTATGAAGATGTTGCAATAATGAGCACTTCCTTTCTTATGGCACAGAAACTGAGGACCCAGAGCATAGACAGAAATCAGATAAAACATCCCAAAGAAAAATACTCAAAGGCCTTAGCTGGTAACTCACCAAATATGAGCATGTGCGAGGTGAAACATACAGTGATTTATAAGTTGGCCAAATCCACATAACACTGCACAGAAATGCAAGCTACACCAAAAACACATCCCTGACTGTGTTCCCGTTTCTGTCTTTAAAGCATGTAGACACAGTATTTTTCTTCTTAAACCTCATTTTAGGAATTTCAAAGTGGATTTGGGTGGCTTTCCTCTTCAAAAACAAACTTAGATGACTAAGAAGTATAGAAAATCTGTTTCAAAGGGATAATTTTAGCAATATTTAAAAAGAGATTACTCAGAAACTTACAGAGTTTCTACCAACTCTATCCATGGTACTACCTCTTCATTACTAATGTATTGTAAATCACCTTCTGAAGTCTAATGCCAGCCAGTTATAACACATGTTAAAAAAATGAAAGACTGTGCTGAAGTAAGCTGTAAAGCAATTCTGTTGCTTAAAGTTCACTTGTTTCATCCTGTTAAGGCAAATAGTTGAAGGAGACTCCCACAGTGCTTTTGGGAACTTACACTTGTTGCAATGTTGAAGTGGTCACTAGTTTTGTTCAGTAATAACAATTTTCAGATGAGATTGATTAGACTAAAACCATGATTTTATTGATTATAAATATTTTTTTAACACCTAGAATAAAATCCAAAACAGACTACAGGGTAAACGGCTCCTCACTGTAAGAGTAATTTTTCACAGAGGTCATTAGGACAATCTTTGAATTTCTCATTCAAGAGGTTTTCAGCCACAGGTCAATAATATCTACTACATCAATACAGGGCGTAGCAGCAATCAGTGCGGCACTACAGAAGCTTAGACTGCAACTGGAACATTACTCAAAAGGTACCAGTACCCTGTGCTCGTACTTCTGTGGTTTGACAGGCTTCCTGCCTCTCCCTGTAACACTCAATAAGGGAAGAGCTGCAATAGCCACAAAGAATAAAGTAGCATCAGCACTTGAGGATGTTGCAAGTTTGGTCTCTATTGAAGAAATTATTTATCAACTGTGTTTTGTTCCACATTTTCAGATATTTAATTATGTTTGGCAGTCTGGTTCAAACAGACTGAGAAAACTTGGAAAGGAAAAAAGAAGCTTATAAAAGGTGGAAGCAAGGAGAGGTGCCCTGGGAAGAACACAGGGATGTTGTCTGGGAAGCTAGGGACCAGGTCAGGAAAGCTAAGTCCTAGTTAGAATTGAATCTGCAAGGGATGTGAAAGATAACAGGAAAGGCCTATAGGAAAGCTGGAGAGGGACTTTCTACAAGGGCATGTAGTGACAGGATAAGGGAGAATGGCTTTAAACTGAAAGAGGGGTGATTTAGATTAGATATAAGAAGGAATTTCTTTACTGTGAGGGTGGTGAGACACTGACACAGGTTGCCCAGAAAGAAGTTCTGTCTGCCCCATCCCTGCAGTGTTGAAGCCCAGGTTGGACTGGGCTAGGAGCAATCTGGTCTAGTGGAAGGTGTCCCCGCCCATGGCAGGGGTTTGGAACTGGGTGATCTATAAGGTCCCTTCCAACCCAAACCATCCTGTGATCCTATGATTCCGTGATTTTAGTTTCAAAGAAGTTCCTAATTTCTCATAATGATGAAAACAAGTGGGGCTGGATTAAACAAATTAGAGAAAGAGAATGGGAAGCCAAACCTGATGTAAAAAATAAGAGGAGGAAAAAGGGTATTTGAACTAGTAAAGAATCGAGGATAGGGGTGAAGAAATGCCATGTGTGTAGCTTTATCACAGAACCTAAATAAAGCAAAGAAATGAGTAAGACCAGGCAGAAACAAACAAACAAACATACAAACAAAAAAAAAAAAGGAAGTTACAGAAAAAGGTGTTGTTGGAAAAAAAAAACAAACCAAAACAAACCCAAACATTTAAAATTTTACAGGAAATGGCAGCTGAACATATAGAAGATGAAAAAAAGTTATCTTATTTCAAGGTGATTAAAAAATAGGGGAACTAACTGACGGAAAGAGAAGCAAAACAGAACAGAAGGAAGGTGATGGCTAAGAAAGGAACATTAATGATTCTGGAGTGTTTCAAAGTATTGCCATAAAGTACACAAGCTTCAACTTTCTGAGAAGCCACCAAAAGACGTGCTTGAAGAGGAAGTGAAGCATGTGCCTTTGTGGTTAGCTGACCCAATTAGTGGTGGAAATTGACCTGAGTTAATAATGAGGAGATATGCTTTTATAAGTCATTGTAAATGTTTACCCGTTTTGATGATGTAGCTGTGACTTCTTTGATGTTTGATTATGCTTTCTATTGAAGATGACTTGTTGGGGCATTTTTCTTATACATAGTGCTAAGCAAGTCAGTATTTTTGCATAAGTCCTCACTTGAAAACTTGTGTTTTCATTTGTGAAGTCTTTTTCTTATGGATCATATTCATTGTTCTTTTTGAGTAGGTCAATCTTACATAAACAGCTGAGCCAATTTCAAATACAAACTGTTTCTTACCTTAATTTTACAAGAAAGAGCTGCGAAGCATACCATCAATTACTTCCTCCTGAACTCAGGAGAACAACAAGGGTCCACTCAGAAAGGTTCAAAATCTCTTCCTTTGTCTACCAGTGAGCATAAGGACAAAGTTCCATGATTAAAACATAAACTATAATGGTAATTTTAACCTAGAATTTTCTTCCAGAATTGCAGCAAACCACATTAGACAATACTTCTAGGTAATTGAATGAGATCATTTTTGTACAATATAAAATCCATCTGTTCAACAGGGCAGGATTTTGTTTAGCCCATAATAGGCACGATTTAAATCATACAGTGACACTGCCAGTATTCTAGTTTTGGCTAAAGCTTGAAATGTGTGCCTAAAGTGTCTGTCATCATCTCAACCCTTATACATCCTCTTCCTTCCCCACCTTATCCTGTTCCTCTCTTTTCCATGCCTTAGAATTTATTAACCCATGCATATCTTATAACTTACAAATACTTAGAAGTCCCTTAGAAGTTGGAAACTGTCATTTTTACTGTGTGACTGTACTGATTTATGAACAGCTAAGATTGTTTTGAAGTTTCTTGAGGTAGTGTTGGCTCTACCTCTTTGTGCTTCTCTCTCTCATTTCCAGGCAACTGGGAAGATATATAACAATAAAGGGATGTGCCAGAGATTCTTGTTTTGTCTCCTTCTTTCACATGTGTCAAGGAATAAGAGAAGATGCTGCCAAACCATCTTCCTCTGTTTTCAAGTTCTGCGTATTTTTAGATTTGAACAATAGCTTTTGACTTCAGAGCAATTCCCTAGCTGCTGAATAAAGGTTGCCAGTGTGCCTAAATATTTCCAAAATTCTCACAACATTTACATCCATTGTAGGTATTTCTTTAGTCCTTTTACAGCTTCAGAATTGGAAAAGTGACTCAGTGCTTCTTGTCCCCAAATTCTCCGCATTTCTGCTTTGACACAGGCCCAGAGGTGTCACTGAGATACCAGGTGAGTAGCACTCCCAGTCACATCTTTGATTCTTAATGTGCCTGCCTCCATCAAGGCTTGCATCAACTTGCCCTTCCCCGTAACCTGTGGCAGCCTTGTGAGAGAAACAGAGGCTGTCTACAAAATACCACATCTAATTGGTGAGAGTATTTGCACCTTCTAGCAGTTACGTGTTTACACACCTTACAAAGCCAAGTAAAAATCTCTGCTGTGAATTGACAGCCCAATATTGGCAAAGTTGATCACACCTAGACTGGCTAATAACAACATCATATCCTTTATAAAAGCTACAAAGGATGAACTTACTGTTCATGAGACAGATGCAGATTGCACTTTATGTTGCTCCAGGTAGATGCCTGTGTAATTAATGATGTAGAGTTTGAGGGTGGGTCTATGTCAGCAGTGTAGCACACAGCATAAGCTCTTTTTAGATGCCAAAACTTTTCTGCATCCCTGCTTGGGATCTGTAACTTATTCCAACTGAAAGTGCATTGTGTTGCAGGCTTCAAGGCTGTGTTTCTTGTCTTTTGCCAGGTTCATGCCCTGCCCTTTTGCCTTTTCTGCGACAAGAAAATGCAGCTGTCACAACAAAATTGAAACCTACTTCATAGGCCTGCATCCCTGTGATTGTTCACTTAATTCCTACTCAGATCTTGGGTAAAACACAGCTCATGCTAAGGCCTGATGTATGCATTGAACAGTGCCACTAGGTCAAAGTGAGGGCAACATGTAGGCAGGACGCAGTGGCCAGTAAGGTGTAAAGGTCATTATGCAGCCACTATCACCTGTAGTTTTTTGTGCCCTCCAGTCATCACCCCTTCATATTGATTGTCTGTCAGTTTCTTCAGAATCATCATTACCACCATCATCATCATACAATGGTTTGGATTGGAAGAGACCTTAAACATCATCTAGTGACAACCCCCTGGCCACAGGCAGAGACATCTTCCACTAGGCCAGGTTGCTCAAAGACTTGTCCAATAGGTTTGTTTCTTTTCTTTCCTAATGCTCATATAATTAAGTATAATTTATAGACTATGTTGCCCTATAAATTTGAGAGATCCGGATGGTCTGTGACAACCCCACTTACCTTAGCACAAATAAATGAATGGGCCAGAGAACAGGTTGTCTGAGATTTCTCTCCATCTGGCTAACCTGAACTCAAAAGGGTGTCCTCAGCTTCACTTCTGACTTGGAAAAGTCCCTAGCCTGGCTAAACCCTGTACCACAGCAGGTATCTCCTAGAGTGAGTGTGCAGGTAGAAGAGAAGGTCCTGGGACACTGCTTGTGCCTCTGCTGTCATCCACTTTTATTAGTGAGAACATGCATAGGTTCCCTATCCCAAAAGGGATTTTTGACCACCAGTTAATCTTTCAAACAGGGGCTTTTAGCTGAAATTCCTCCATATATAACAGAATAAAAAATAAAGAGCAGTAGGCATGTAGTGAATATTTAAGATGTTTCTGGTTTTCTTTCTGAAGTTCATGGATGCATGTCAAAAGGATTTTTAGAGCCTGATACTCCACAGCATCTAAAGCTACTGCCATACCCTTACCACTATAAGCAGCAATTACATTCTGTGTTGTGCCAGTAGAGAAAGTAAGGGAGAGATGCAGTAAGAAACATAAAATAATACCTGCTGTGTGTTTCTTTTAGTGAACCAGGAGTCAGGAGACGCTGCAGCCGGTCTAAAATGGAGCAGGAATGAAGTAATTTGGTTTAATGCAAAATACGTCAGGAAGTGATAAAACTCCTGATATACTTCTCAGCCCCTGCCAAGAACTTCGCACATCTTAAACAGGCACACACAGAGCATGAAAAAGATGTATTTGTTTGTACTCCTTCAACAGGAGGAACTTAGAAAAAATCATTATCGATTCAGTTCTGAGCAATACACAGATACTTTTGCTCTGAATGTGACATAATCTAATTCCCAAGTAAACTGATTTCCTCCTCACGAAAATCTAAAAAACAAACCAAACCAAAACGAAAAATAATGAATCCCTTTCCCATTCCCAAAGAGATGGAAGAAATCTCATTCTGCTTCCACAGTCAGTGAGTAAACTAGTCTCATGTTTTAATAGATTTGAAAGAGACACTGTGTATAAAGCTGCTTTTGTAATATAAAATCTTTAATCTGGCCTGCAGATACAGCAGATACAGCAGAAATAACAAGTCCAAATCTGTAACAGAGGCACTCAAGATACTTGATTCTTATATTGGTACTTATCTTGACTGACCTTGACTTTCCCAGATAGATGCTGAAACAGCTATCTGAAATGAATTACTGGACTGACTTGAATTACTGCTTAAGATTAGCAAGATAAATGAAAGTTGAAGAACTTTGAATCATCTTAATGAAGGAACAGTCTGGAAATTAAATAATAAAAAAAAAATATTACTTTTTAAAATGGAGGTTGTTTGGTTTGGGTTTTTTTTTTTTACTTTTTTACTTCATTGATTGAAACACTTATAGAAGTAACTATGAAATCCTGTACATCAATCATGTGAGCCACGGGACTATATTGTGTAAGTGATAGCATAATGTCATTGGGAATAACATCTGCTTTTAATTGCATCCCTGTACATAGCTATGAATGTTACGTTTTCTTCTTTTAAAATTTATTTCTACATTTTCAAAAGACATTCATATTAGCACAGAGCTAACACATTACAATGTTAATTAATTATAAATTTTAATATGAATTTTTGTATGTACAGGACAAGATCATGAACCATTCACTTATTATTCTTATTGAGTCTAACAATTTGAAGACATTCAGCACAATAAGCTTTTTGGTTTTAATCTTTAAATGATCAATGATCAAAATCAGAGACTAATCCTTGTAAAACATCTTATTCACTAACCTCAATTTTTTTTTTCTACACTTTCATATTGTTTTCATCTCTCACACTTTTAACTGGGATTTATGTGATACACCATTACTTGAAATCTGACTTCAGTTCTAGTTCATTGCCTGCAGTGCACTACTGTGAAGGTTTGTTGTGTATTCAGCTAAAAACATCTTAATTTTGGAAGTGCAGATAATATGAATGTCATGCAAGAAGGTTTAAATTGCTGGTATTCATTCCCAAGAGGAAATGTCTGGTGTGAGTAGTGCTCAAGCCCCTCAGAAGTTTGAGTGTATGTCTCTTATTTTAAAATCAGACAAAAAGGATGGCTTGGGACCTTTCCTGGCTAGAAAAGCCCTTTTGGAAAGGGTTCAGGCATCTCCAGTTCCCCTCCATGAAAATGTGCAGTATTTCTACACAGCTTGAGCTCAGGCTGAGTTCAAAGTGCTTATAAGATGCAGGAATGATGCTGGCATCTCCTCTGAGTCTGGTGCATTCTCAAGAGCCATCAGCCAGGCACACTCAGTTACCTATTGCTGTGGCCAAATTCCCCTGTGTTGAGCACAGTAATTCTATGTAAGTCCTTACAGGCTGAGCCAGAGATGTCATTTTCCCAACAACAGAATTATTCCAGCATCTTTCAAAGACTGAGTTTCAGCCAAAGAGTTGCTTTAAATATTGCAAAGTAGAATGTCTCTAATTAGATGTATTTTTAACAAAAGCTTCTAACACAGAAACAGAAACTACACCAATAATACAGGTTTAATATATAGTTTATGTATTGAACTGTATATTTAAATAGAGACTAAGAAAGATTTACAGGGGAAAAAAAAACAGATCAAATCATTTTAAGCTATTAAAAAAAAAAAAAAAGAAAAAATCTGCCCCAGTTATTCAATTTCCTGTTACACTGTTTCAAACTTACTTAGGTGTTCCCATGCTAAACATTAAAAATAACTTAAGGTGATGACTAGGCTCCCTTTGATTGCACAGGGGAGAGAGATACTCTGAAAGTACAGGGGCAGGCAGGCAGGCAGCCTTCTGGCATTCGGAAGAAAAGAATCATCTCAAGAAGTGGAAGGACAGAGTGTACAGTCCCTTCAGGACTTGCAGGGCTTGCATTTCTGCCCCCACAAACTCTCAAAACCCCAAAGCAAAACCCCACTGAAAATTAGCAGAGAATTACATGAGGTGCTTCACTTTTCATTTTGCAACACTCCATCTCATTACTTTTCTTTCATATCTTAGGTATATTTAGTACTTCACCTGCTCTCTTCTGGCTTTATCTAAAGATATGAGGTTTTCCTTCTGAAAACTCTGGGGCATCATTCAGCAAAAGGAAGCTCCTGCTGCCCTGCTATGCCCACTGCTTCCCTAGAGCCTACACACTCAGGGTCTGGTCACAGAAGCCCCCACTGAAAAAAGATGGTGAAGAAGAATTGCGTTTATACTATGTTCAACTTCTTTCCCTTTTTAAGTTGACCTTTGAACATATTTTTCTATCCTCTTAGCTAAAAACTCATGGGTTTAGTCTCTCCCTCCCCCAGACTTGTTCAGGGCACAGATCTGAAGTTTTCCTGTTGGACAGCATGTGCTTGAAGTTCTCTGATTATTCATCCTTGGAGCTCTTCCACCCTCTTTCACAATCCTGGTTCTGCAGTGTATAAACTGCACAGGAAAATATATCCACAGCCCACATGGTGGGAGTGCTCCGTGCTTAGAAATCTATAAGAGCTCTCCTTCGGTCTGCCTCCAGTTCCAGAAGGCTATAAACACTTGCAAGAGCATCATAACATCCACCCCACATTCTGTTAACATCCTGTGCCCACAGATTTGTGTCTGCTGAATGTCCAAGGTCACATCTCTGACCCCTGCCAGCTGTCCTTCCCAAGCCTGGAAGTCCAACTGAAAGGCAAACTCTGGGACTCAACCTCATCCCTTTGTGTAGCTCTTGTATTTTACTCTTTTTTAGCAGAGATTGAATACAAAAAACCTACTTTCTGCCATTCCCTACTTCTATGTCATAAGTATGTCTCTTCTTCAGAAGAGATGTCTGGGACAGAGAGATGGGACTCTTAGAAGAGCTTTACAGGACAAGACAGCAAACACTATAGTCATGGGACAGAGAGCTGGGACTCTTCTAAGAGCTTTACAGTACAAGATAGCAAACACTATACTCATGGGACAGAGAGCTGGGATTCTTCTAAGAGCTTTACAGTACAAGATAGCAAACACTATAGTCCTGCTTTTAACTGCATGATCATATGCCACATCATGTGTTGAAAATGTCACACTAGCATAGACATAAAACGTGGGAATAGCTCACGGCACTCAGACTGTTAAGAAGTAGCCACAAAAGCTATGCAGGTAACAAGGTGGAGACATATGTCTGGAAAGGACAGCATCAGCCTTAGGAACGTCTGATGTCTACAAGCCACTGCATAGATTTTCTTAGGTAAACAGATAGACCCAGTACCCCTTCTCTAATGTCTCCCTGCCAGGCGTCAGCTCTGTAAAAAAAGAAGATAGGAAGTCAGGTCAACACTGGTGCCTGGAGCTATCGGTTCCTGCAATAGATACCCTCTCTGTAACTTGCAGGATGCCAAATCCTACTCGGGTTAAGGCAGGCTGTTTGTTCTGCCTTTTCTTTTTTCTGCAGCCAGTTCCTGGTGACTGGCAATAGTTTTGGTGCGTCAGGTATTCTGGTTTTCTGCTTTTTGTTTGACAAAATACTACTAGATGACCACCTGTGCTTTTGTTCCTGCTATTCCACAACAGCATTGCATGGCAGTCTCATTTCACAGGCTTGCAAAAGATGCTTTCCTGTTCTGATGCAATTTTCTGTGAGCCCATGGGTCAAAAGAGCAATCAGTAGTAGTGATCATCCTAAAGCTCTGCTTTCCTGCAAACTGCTCAAATACATAAGCCATCAAACTTCAGCTAATTGTTAATAAATTATATACGCAGCATATAATTTAAATCTGTATTGCACAACCACAACTAATCTATAGTTCAAGAATAAATCTAATAAGCTGTCTAATAAAACTCACTGAATGGGATTTGAAGCTTTGAGTAAGAACAGTTTCCTATGCAAAATGCTCTGCGGTCAGGAAATATGACTTTTTTTGCAAAACATGAACAAACAGAAGTGCATCAAAGATATCTGAGTCCATCATCAATCTCTCCTCCTGACAGAGACAACCCACAGGATGCTGAATTTTGGTTAACCAAATAGGTCAAAAAAGCAACACAAGTGAGATATTTTTGGAGTTTCAAGAGATAAAGTGATCTGAAGCTCCCCCAAACTGGAGTGAAAAATGGAACTGGAAACCCCATGAGGTGGCGCAGACACTGCCATCATTCTGTGCTGTATATTCCCGTGGGGATGGCAGCATTGCTTTCTGCACATGGCTTTTGTAATGTTTAATTTTATAAGGTAAAGATATTACAGTAATGGGACCACATAAGCCACAGAAAAAGAAAGAAGTTTGTTAAAACAGAAACTTCTTTTGCACAGCATGGCAACTGGGAGCACACTATAGCCCTAAGCATTTAAAACTTCCTGAGCAATGTAGGCTCACTTTTGTGGGAAAGACCACAATTTGTGAAGATTATTTTAAACCTAGCTTTCAACCATGTTTGTTTTCCCCCACCTTCTGTTTCCATTTTGCACTGGTTTTGTGAAGACACATGTAGTTTAATTTGCACCTAGTCCTGAGGTCTCAGTACCTGAGAGTGGAGTGAGTCCATGTGGTCCAGCTACAGGCCTCAGACATGCTTTGAATCCATGCTGGGGAGACACCTCAGTACATGGTAAGGAGCCCCCATCCCTTATTTTCTGTGGAAAATAAACCTCATTTTGAGGGCTCAAGTGATATTCTTCCTTTATTCAGATTCATGAATGCCTAGAAATCCAGAACTTAAGGAAGTAACACAGCACATGCCTCCTTTGTGTCTAGAGACATTCTAAAAAGGTTAGCTAATTAAGAGTTCAGGTAGTCAGCCAAATTGTGGTTATTATACTACATGGAGTACTTCACACTTTCCCCTTTACAGTGAATAACTTGATGTAGACTGAGAACCTGAATATAAAGTTTTAATTGCTTGTGAGATTTAACTCATACCAGCAGTATCATGGGGTTGTTCTGTGCATTTTAATAACACAGCTGCAAGATTATGCTATGATGATAATTTAAACATAGCTTCTTTTTCTGAATGTTTGTGGTTAAAGGAAAACAAAGAGTAAATCTGAGCTGACAGAAGGTGAACGATGTGAACTCATGCAAACCTGCAGCTCTGGGCTAACATGACTTGAGGTTTAAAATGGTGCAGCTAACACTAAATCACTCCCATAACATGGTTTCTGTAATACCTGTGGGTCAGCCTGTCCAGCATCTATGAAATACTGTTGGGTCTCTTGAATCTTTTGCTCACTAGGGTACTTGCTTCTAATTTTATAAAGAAGATCCAACTCATACGGTTTGGTTTTCCCTGTGCAGTTGTACAAAAACCCCATTAACAGCTTCTACATGTTTGTTTAGAGTGACGACCCTAGCAAAGGACCTGAGCAGCAGTTGTCATTAGTTGGCAGTGACAATTTTACCCCAGCAGATATCAGGGGGTTATCTAGTATCATTCTCACTATTCATGTATTTACCAGGTGCTCATACCTCAATATGACAGACTGTCTTTAGTCTGACTTTCCTCATTTACAATCCACACAATTAATTTAAGCCATTTAACTGTGTATTCCTGTTATAATGCCTTCGGTGATGAGAAATATAAATCCAACTGTGTATATATATGGATTGCAGATCTCATCTCAAGTCTATGATGATGAGAACTCCACTGTCTTTCACCAGCTCTGGTTTAGCTCCTAACCAGGAGTCAGAGGACATCAAAAAAACATGTCAACTTAGAAACACTCATAAAGATGTCAAATGTTTGATTAATGTTACCTAATGCAAAGATTGTTTTATCACAAGCAGAACAGGATCTTTATCTTCACTTCATTGTTTCTTTCTTGTGTGACAGGTCTAACCTCTAGTAAAGAATGCGGATCTGTGGTTGGTCCTTTAAAATAAGCTAATGACTGAATCCATGACAAAAGCCCTTTTTATTTGGAAAAGATTAAAATGCCCTGTGCACAAACACACAAGTGGTACAGATATCGAAGCATGCAGGCAGCAGGCTGTCCTGCTTTTGTGACTCCTGAACATTATTGCCATGTTTGGGGAAGAGCCAAAGGAAAAGAGAAAGCACTGTCTGGATGATAATCCCTTCATTATGCTCCATCATTTACTGCTTGCATCCTTTAGGAAGTCCAAACAGGAAACTAAGCAGCCGTGTCTCTAAGGAGCCCCAGAAGATGGCAGACACTAAGACTTTGTTATGTTACGATAACCAGGAAGCAGCACATTAAGTTGTTTGTTTTAACCTCATTCTTTTATGTGTCCACTGAATAACTGACTGAGAGTCTGTTTTAGGCACAGAATCATGGAATTAATATTTAATGTAGATTTTAAACCTTTTCATACATTTTTTCCACTGCCCTACCTTCCCACTTCCCTTTACATTGATGTGCACAGATAGAGCATTATCTGATCTCATGCTGATTCTGCATTTGTTTCTAGTGAAGCTAATCCTCATTTTTCCCAGCAGTCACTGATAAAAATGACTGCTGTAAGAAACAGGCCAAATTATTTGCCTATATTCATTCTGCACAGCAGCTTATGGGTTAACAAAACAAAAGCATCTAAAAATTGTCCTTTGCTAGAACCAGTGTGCAGGGATATATAAAGCCAAACCTAGGGGCCTTACTGCCCCTGAAACAGCTTCTTGTCTCTAACTCTGGCTAGCTGCAGCTACTTGTAAAAAGTATTAGTGGAACGAGGCTAATGAGAATTTGTCTATGTTTGTTGTACTCTTCACTATTCCAGTAATAGCATTTCAGGTATCCCGGCAGCAAAAGGTTATGCCCTTATTCAATAGTTACTAATTAACTTTCCTCCATAGATCTGTCTAGTCCCTTTTTAAACTTTGTGTCTTTCTTGCCTCCACAGCATCCCCTGGAAATGCCTTGCACATTAATCATTAAACACCAACTGTGATTAAAAAGGAACATTCTGCTGCTTTCTTTTTTTAACCTGCCACTCAGTAATTTAGCTAGGCACCCTGCTCTCTGATTATGTGAGAAAGAATGAACACATCTTTTCCTGGTTACTTTCTCCATTACCGCTCATGACTCAGAGGATCCTCTCAGCATTTCCAAGCTGAAGAGCCTCCTAGTGAAGCCACCCCACGCCACCAGCCATCTGTGGCACCCTCCTCTGTGCTGTATTTTGTTGGTGGTGGAAGAACAAGAATTAGATACTCTTTCCTAGACACTGATGTGCTTGCTTTGATGCAACCACCTAATGTTATTTAATGCACCTAACCCTACACAGAATCTGGACCTTTTTAGTGCCTTTCTGAACAATACCAGATAGACCATCTGACAGACTGCTGCTCATCACTGAGCTGATGCTGATATCAATGTGCCTTTCCTGAACACGGACAGCTAATGAAGAGACAGCCATTGGTACAGCTAGTATGGCTTTTCCACAGGCACAGAAAGACTTTGTATTTTTCCACACCAAATTTAAACCTCTTGTTTTATCAGACAAAATGTGAGAAAATTCAGTCAGACCCTTCCATAGTTCTTACAGCATGTTTTAATGTGTTTGACTAGCCTAAATAATTCTGTATCACACCCAGAGTCTGTCACCTCTCCTGTTTGAGAGTAACAAGGCAGAAGACCCTGATCCCAGCAAAGATGTTGGTGGGATTCCTCTGAGAACTCTCCTGGCAGGTGAGCCCCACCACTGAACTGAAGCAGCATCAGTCAGACTGTGTGATATGCCATCATTTTTTACTTAACACCACCCAAATGAAATTGCAGACTAAAGAACTCTTATCAACAGTGAGGGGGGGGGAAAGAGGATGCCACTGTCTTCTCTCCCTTGTAGGAGTCTGGTGCTACCATTTAAGAAGAAAAGTGGTTCCAGGCTAGAGCTGATATAGGACTTTGCAGCTTGTCTCAGATTTAGATGGAAATCAAACCCTTGCTACTCTACAGATGATGGAGGAAATTCTTGCTAGACAGGGGAGAAGAGGGGGTAACATGCAATATCAAAAGCATCACATTCCCACAGCATTTCTTGAGCTCAGTGTTTGACGTGATAATTAAGCCATTCCCATGTCAATTGCATCCATCCTGCAGCTGACTCATATATGAGTGCCAACTCTAATGTTGCAAGAAGTACAAGTATTTCTCACTGTGACACACTGAAGCTGGTCGTGCCAGCAGTGTTCCAGCTATTACAGTCTATGAATGAATTCTCAGACTGAAGAGGCCAAGTGAGTTGCTAAAACATTGCTCTTTCTTATTGCCTTATCAGTACAGACTGAGAGAAAATCCCAAAAGATCTGTGGCAAGCCACATGTTCCAATCATTCTTTGAACATGAACTGGAGGAGCAACTACCAGAGAATTACCTGAATTAGTTCAAAATGCCTGTGCACATGCACTCCAATATCCAAAGAATTTATGAGGAAAAAAAAAAACCCATGCTTTCAATTAAGTTATCCAAAAACTGGATATTTCTTTACTTAGCACATTGGGTTGAAGATTAATTTTTATGTGTTTTTCACCAGAAAGCCTGAAGAACATTCTAGTTCCTGAAGAAAAGCCAAGATTTCAGGGGTGAGAGCGTTTCAGTCTCATGCTTCACTTCCTTTAGGACAAAGAATTCAGCCTGTAAAGGTCCTTCCTGGGAATTAATTTGGCCAAAATGAATTCATTTTTTTAAGGAAGCTTTGGTTTTAATAAATTGTTATTTTCCCGTGACTGAAGTTTTAATCAAGAAAACTCTGTTCTCCAATGACACAGGCCTCTCCCACAGTGAAGGAACACTTGCCATCTTATTTTATAAAGATGCCTAATTAAGTAATTTCTGTCTCTCTTTTATTTTTAAAGCACTTGCAGTCAGAACAGCTTTAATTTGAGCCCAGCCACACCAATATTCAATCATTGCACTACATACGTAGCTAAAAGTGATCCCAACTGCTTAAGCACTGATGCCGTCTTCTTCTGCCTTTGCAGAACGTGCTAAAACCAGGAAGTTCTCTCTGTGTTTTTACCATTTATGTCATTGATGTACAAAAGAGAAAAAAATGTATTGAGTGCTGACCTGCTCCTTCCAGTATGAATTATCTGGACCTTAAATGAGCCACAACAAAAACAAAGCTCTGGTTTACAGTACACAAGCCCATGTTATGGCAGACAGAGGCTATCCGGAGCTGCAAGCACCTGTCTTTAAGGAAGAAATCTTTCATTCTTTTGTGTAACTATAATCTTCCTGTAATAGGAACTTAACAGTTAAGTATTTTAAGGGCTGGTAAGGAAAAGTGGGAAGCTGCCAAACCCACATTTATGGGAGCGTAAGTCAAGTGAAGGCTTGTTTTTCTTCCCATATCCCATTCATACTCATAATCTGCCACCAGGGAAATTTTCGTTGTGTATATGTACGCAGGATAAGAGACTGAAGTTAGTGGGAGCTTTTCCCTTATTTTGAGCTGGAAGAGGATTGTAACCTGTTGTATGCCTCAAGTACCATATATCCTTAAAAACTGTATGCCTCATTCAGGTTCAGTGTGACATCTGCTCACATGTCATACCAACAACTGGGAACAAGATTTGCTTTCCATTATGAGTATGCTTATTATTGAGATAAGCCTTTAGACCCTTCCTACTCAAGAACTGCTTCAGCAAGCTGTTCTCCAGCACGAGTCCTGTTTGTTCTGAGCCTTTTGTGCAAGAGTTTTGGGCAAATGGATTTACTGGAAAAGGCATCTGCTCTTTAGGATGACCAAATGCTCTTTGGGATGATTTCCCCCCAAAACGTTACGTGCTTTTTCCCTTCACTTTTGAAAGCCAGGCTCATTGCTCATTGCAGAAATCTGCACATTAAAGTGCTATGTATCCCAGTGAAGCATGCACCTCTTTCACATGGCTTCTGTTACTTACAGACCTAATTTACTTCTGATGAAAGTTATTGGAAAGGCTTTCACCACCTGCAGGGCGATGTCAATAGAAAACTGGAGAACGGCTGGAGTTTTAAATAGGTTTGAAGAGGCACATAAATATGCATATCTTTATAAAGGCAAATCGGTTTCTCTTTTGCTTCATATTCTGTGAAATACAGACAGCAGCCCTGATCCTGCTTGGGGTACTAATGCAGCAGAAATAATGAGTGAGACTGCTCGAGTGCAATTACTAGTGTATACAGATTTTGTGCAAACTGCAGCCCACAGTAACAATCCACAGTTGCCCTTGGGAATCTCAAGCTCAGCTGGAAACGTGCACAGTTTCTGCTAAAGACATTTCCACTGGTTTTTGGGAGGCCACAATTCTTAGTCTTTATTTGTTGCATGTCTTTCCTGACCTGGCTCTTACAAAGCCCTTTCACTTCTGGGTTCAGGCTATCCATGCAGCTCGTATATGCACCGAGTCCTTAATCTGAAGAGAAGTGGTATTGAAGCTAGAACAGTACTAAGAAAAAAAAAAACAAACTAGGGGGCTAACTGAACACCTATAGTTAACCCTACTCTGATCAGGCTGCTTCCAATCTGTCTTCCTTTCCTCCAGGCACTGCCTCTTTCCAGAATCAGTGCTCTGGCATAAGCTTCCAAACTTTTAGAATCACAGAATATCTCAACTTGGAAGGGACCCATAAGGATTACTGGGTCCAACTCCCTCCTCCTACTACTTTTTAGTTTTAGGCAGGACTACCTAAAATTAAATCATGTGACTAAAAGCATATGACACTAAATCCTGTTTTAGTTTTGGACAAGGCTGGTTTTGTCCTGCTTGGCTACATCTAGCACAGTTTGAATGGTACCATCTCACAAGTATTTAATTAGGTACTGCTACCAGAGCTGTCAGAGTGGCACAGCTATGTCTCAGCGCATTCAAAACTAATGCAGCTGCTGAGAAGAAACAGACCAAGAGGCTTCTGAGCTGTGCTGGGTTGGGGTAGAGCTTATTTGAATGACAGGCACATTTTGGTTAATAGCTATCAGCAGGCTAGAGTTGAACTGAAATAAAGAATGAGCTTCTCATCTCAGTGTGTTTCAAGTTTCTGCCAATTACCCTCAGACCAAATTCCCACTGATCAGTTATTCTTCAGCCAAATTATTACTGAACAATCTTTCTGCATGATATCTTCTGTCAAAGTTCTTTTTTTTTTTTTAAGAGAAAACTTGATGAAAACTCTGGGATCTTCTCCAGCATACTCCACTTCCATCTGCATCACTGGATCAAAAGCTGCTCTGTGCTCTCACACCTTGTTCTTTCCGATGCTGGTGGTGTTGACGGCATCACACCACACTCAGCTGCTAATCACTGCAAATTTCAGCCAGCCTTTGACTAAACCTTACAGGCGTTTCAGCCCTGTACAACCCAACCCAGCTGGATGCCAAGCCATGTATTTGCAGCTAGTACGTTTATGTTATAGTCAGTGAAGATGTACAGGAAAAGTATATGTGGATGGGAGGAAGTTTTGCTCTCCCTGGAGGCTCCATCTCCTGTTTTCCTGTTATGGTGCTTCTCCAGAACATCTTCTTTCAGCCCCATAGTCTGATGTGCCAGTTGTAGACACAGCACTTCTCTCCACGTGCAGGCAGCAGCTTATGCCAACCTCTATCTCTTGATCCTTTACAGAAGGGTAAGGGTAGGGGGAGGAAAACTTATCTCATTGTAAATGTATTTATACCTAACATATAACTTGAGTTTCTTCTATCTGATTTTCAACTTTGTCATTGTAAAGTCCTATATATCAACTAAACGTGACAAAAAGGGGGAAAAAAATGAAGAAAAATAAAGAAATTAAAGGAGTTTGCTTTACAATTAGCTTTATTAGGAAAAGTTCCTGCAATGATCTAATTAAGCAAAGGTATTTCTTATGGTGCTATAACCATTAGAAAAGTGCATACTGGCTGTGACCTTGTAGTTCTGAACTACGAATTTCAGATCTGGTTTGTGGGGTTTTTTTGTTGTTTTTTTTTTTTTAACCATTTTTAATTGCTTTTTCTTTTCAATTTCTTCCAAGTAATATCCAGGGATTTTCACTTACCTGTAAGCGCAAAGGTGCACATTTGAAACTGGTTACAAAATTACTACAGGACAATCAGAACCAAAATTCAATAGAAAAGCCTTGAGCAACCTTTACAGGCTGCATGATCGATACAAGTGTCAATGTCAATAATCTAACCTGTTTGTTAACCAGCTGCTGACGTCCAAATTCCTGCAGCCATTAAGTAAATCACCCAAAAAAACAAACAGTGAAGGAAAGAAACGTCCTGTTTCCCTGGTAAAAACAAAAAACATAGGGTGAAAACTTCTACAGAAAGTAAGAAAAAAATTGCAAAAGGAAATGTTACACAAAAGTTCTGAGGTTCATTTGGAAATGCAAAATCACAGTTAATTATATAGTTATACCCTGTCCCTCTACTCTGCTCTTGTGAGACCTCACTTGGAGTATTGTGTGGAGTTCTCGTGTCCTCAACATAAAAAGGACATGGAACTGTTGGAACAAGTCCAGAGAAGGGCCACGAGGATGATCAGGGGACTGGAGCACCTCCCGTATGAAGACAGGCTGAGGAAGTTGGAGCTGTTCATCCTGGAGAAGAGAAGGCTGCGTGGAGACCTCATAGCAGCCTTCCAGTATCTGAAGGGGGCCTATAGGGATGCTGGGGAGGGACTCTTCATTAGGGACTGTAGTGACAGGACAAGGGGTAACGGGTTAAAACTTAAACAGGGGAAGTTTAGATTGGATATAAGGGAAGAAGTTCTTTACTGTAAGGGTGGTGAGGCACTGGAATGGGTTGCCCAGGGAAGTCGTGAATGTTCCATCCCTGGTGGTGTTCAAGGCCGGGTTGGATAGAGCCTTGGGTGGCATGGCTTAGCGTGAGGTGTCCCTGCCCATGGCAGGGGGGTTGGAACTAGATGATCTTAAGGTCCTTTCCAGCCCTAACTATTCTATGATTCTATGATTCTATATTATTATTTGATCTGTGAGCCTGAACTAAAATTGAATTGCACGTGTGTATAAAATGTGTATTTGTGTTGACAGACTTAGAAAGGTGGAAGCATGTGGAAGGAGTGCTCAGGTGATTTTTTCATACTGCTGTTTGTAAATGTCACTGAAGGCTTCCAAAGAAAAGCCTCTCAGATATATTGCCATACATAAAACAATAAAATACAGCCTTAGTACCAAAAGTACACATGGCATTTCTGTGAATAGGTTAAACCACACATCTGTCCCTAGCCTGAAGTCAAGGGAAAACAGTCTGCTGGAAAGACTCAACTGCAGGTTGAGTCTACTTTTGCCACCTAAGCTTTTATTTTTAAGGAATGTTTCTAGCACAGTCCAGGACAAGCTCTGATGTATTAAAGGGTTAACAAAGAATCAAAACTGTCTCTACTTTGGATCACACAGGGAAGAGTTTAACTCTGGAGAAGTCCACAAAAACTGATAAAGCTGTCGGAACTACAGAGAGAAGCCTGTTAAAGAAGGACCTGATGTGTTAGACTGATGAACAGGTACACTGCTACCTGGGAGAAGAGGGAATGACTCTATAAACCCATCGGAGGACCTTGGTGGAAAAAGCTGGGCTGTAGCTTGAAGGCATTTCACAAGGTCGTTTAACCTGTGCTTTTGTCCTAAAGTATGGCTGGTAGATCTGCAGCATCCTGATGGGTATTTAACATAATCATAAAGATTTCATATTCTCCCCACCATAGTCTATTTCTGTGCTTAAACTAGAAAAACTTGCTTCAGCTGTAGAGTTTTTCTAATGTAGAATAAGGTTTCCCTAATGGACTACATAAATATTTATTTTTCCATGCAAAAATGAAGAGATAACTGCTTGTCCTAATCCCTTGAACATGTAACTCAGCTTTTTGCTATCTTTTGGCCATCTTGGAAGTCTGTTATCATGTTATCAATATTCACTTCTTTTATATGAACTAGTCTTCTTTTATATGAACAAACTCAGCTGTTTAAACTTGTTCCCAATGAATCATATTTTCCAAAACTCTTCTTCCTGGATCCCTGATCTAGATTCTCTCTGATTTCTGTGCATCTTTCTCAAAACGTGAATCCAAAATGCAATAAAATTTGAATGCCAAAAAATGTTTTCCCGATAAGAATAGAGTAGAATAAATACCTCTCATGTCTTATGAAAAAGATCCCTGTTAGTACGTGTCACTACAGATCGTATTTGTTGCAACTGCTTTGCATTATTGACTAATTCAATTTCTGGTTGACTTTGTTTTCCATATTTCTTGCAGAGCAGCTATTGCCTAATCAGTTCCGCAAATACCACTAAATTTTTTCTCCTGATATTTTTTTTCTTGGATTTATCCTCATGTCACCCAAACATACCAGACTCACTTTGGCCTTTGCTGTTCATATTTAATGTGCTTCCACACTTTCTTACTGTGATGTGAAGTATAAATTCATGAAACTATTCCTAGTCCATCACCAACGTTGTAACCTACCTTAGACTAGATAAAGTCAAACCATTTGCAGTAACTAATTTTGCAACCTTGTCCTGGAATATCCCATTTCACAGAAATCCATTGTTGGCTACTCCATTAGTAGAGTTTTCCAGCTGGCTGAGCACCAACCTTACATTTCCATCACCTCCACAACATTTCCCTAGCTTACTTATGGCACCCCTCAAAACCCTTCCTAAATTTGAGATATACCACAGCTACTGCTCCGCCTTTAACTCTAAGCCAGTTATCCTGGCAAAGAGGAAACGGAACTGCTAAGGCATGTTTTGTTCTTGGCAAACCCACCTTGTCTTTAATCAGCTATTTGTCTCATACATGAGCTCTTGCTCCTTAGACACTCCTTGGAATTTCTTCAAAAGATACCTTCCTACCTGTCTGCCTTGCATGGATTCAGGGCTTCCTTCCTTTATTTGGAATGCTATTGTTTTGTAGTTTCCTATAACTCACATTACCATCTGACCTCTGGCTGAATAGAATTTCAAACAGATTTAATTACTGTCCCTTATCTATTAACTTCCTCTTCATCTACAATAATAAGCTGCTACTAACGCATTCCCAGAACTTTCTGGGTAGTCTCTGTCCTCCTCTGTTTCTTTCCCAGCAGATCCCTTATTTTTCCTTTTTATTTTTAACTGAAAACATTGAACAACTCTGCCTTCCATCTCTTTCTGGACTTCAGGAGAATCATGTACAATCTGACTGTGCAGACAAAAGCTTCATATGTGCCTCTTCTGTCTTCTCCCACACTCTTCTAAACCAGCATCCTAACATAATCTACCTATGATATTAACTGACCAGACTGTAATAAAATATCTCACTATATGTTGTGAAAAAGAGAAGAGGAGGAATTATATGAGAAAGAACATAGGATAAAGATACAGGGATAAATCCTATCTTACATAAATGTATATATACTGTTTCTACAGTGCATGTGTATAATAAAATAGAATAAACTCAAATCTTTTTCATTTGAAGTAAAGGAACTTCAAATCTTTCTTGAAAATCAGATATTAACTACTAAGGATATTTGGTTTTTTTTCAGTTTATGTTGAAAGACTTTTCTCATGTGGGACATATTTAACTCTGACACAATCTCTGAGCAGGAAATTAACTAACACAAAGTATATTTCTCACATTTCTTTAATTTTCTCTAATTGTGTCATTATGTATCAGGAATGACATAAGTAAATCAGTACCACAAGTTTCAGGAGACTGGTAAAATCTTTGATCCAAAGAAAGCAATCAGCCTAGCATCCATTTGGAAGGAAATCTGAGTCTTTCCTATGGCATAAAAAGGAGTATGGAAGACCTGCCAGCTGCTGCCAGAACTGACAAACTTGTCAGACAATGCCAATGCAAAGGAAGGTTTCAAGATAGGCAGAGATCAACAAGGTTGCATAAGGCAACCTCTTTTGAGTTGCAAAAGGAATTGTGCAAAAAGTAAGAACTAGGATCAACAGGCATAGCTATAGGTAAATAACCTGAATTCATAAAACACAAGAAAGTAACAGACAGAACTAGGTATGATTAGATTATTCCTTCACAGGAAGGACTGGGGAAAGAGACCTAAAAATAGCTGCCCCTTCTCCATCCTTCCCAAATCCTCCCCATTCCAGGGATGCAGAACCACAATGCATTCTAGGAAATGGGCAAAAGCAAGCCAGAGGAAAGGGAGCCAGAGAACCTCCCCAGGAAGCAGCAGTCTGGGGTGCTCCACTCCCCAGTCCCTGGGATGAGCCTGCCTCTTAGATTAGCCACTCATCAGAAGAAAATAGTGATGATAGTGCCTGAGCCAGACACAGGACCAGACAGTCCCCATGCCTTTTTCCCCAACTGTTTCAGCCACTGCAGTCTGGCATGCTGTGGTACTCTTTTGGGGTGGAATATCAGTGTCCCACTCTAAAAAACAGCTTAGATCAGGTCTTTCCCCTTCCCAGGGGAAGTTGTTCATCCAAAAGCAGGTGCCACTAACACCCATGGCCATGTTAAAGTCCAGCTTTTCAGGCTACCCCTTGGTAGAAGGCTGTCTTTTGGAAGACGTCTGAATATCAGCACAGCTGTAGTAGCACATCACAACTCTAATAGCACATCACTCTACAACACACACTCCTGTACATGTATCAGCATCCAACTGTAGGTACTTGTGAAATTTTCAGGCCACATAGAATTAGACCTGGAGGGCTAGAAAATGCTAGAAATCAGGAGGTGGAGTTGTTGTTGTCTTGGATCTACAGACCAAGCTGCAGGATTTGCAGAACTTAGACACACTGCAATTTCAGGGAATCAAAGTTCACATTTGAAGAAAAAGATAGGATTTCAGTCTATAGGTCTGGTTGGCATAGTGCAAGTCAGAACAGAGAATGACAGATGACCTCTGTCTTGAGATGTGGATGAGATAGTACACTTCAAAGCCAAACGCAATCTCTCCTTTTTATATGTGCAGAGACGAGGTGTATATGCAGTATGGAGGGACGCAAGTTAAGATGCAAAGAGCTTAAAAGTTCCTGAAAAAAGCAGCTCAAGAACCCAGTGACCTTCAGTATTAGCTTACACTTTTCCTAGAAAAAGTGTAGGTTTGTTCCCATACAAGGAAGAAAAAGTACATCTTTATGGTAACCAAGGAGCTTTATTCCAGTTTAAGCAGTCATCAGCTGGCAGATGTTTGTGGAAAAGCTTTCCTTCTCAACTGATGCCAGGAAAGGAGTCCAGAGATACTGAGTGAGAACATATGGCATGATTTCATACTTTATCTCCTAGTAGCCAAATTGCAAGAGACAGCTAGCCCAAAAAAACAGGAAGAAGAGATGTGAAAAATGTCAGGGTGGAGACTGAGACTGGGTGCAGTCAGAAGAGGACAGAGGTAGGGAGTCATGAACAGTAGAGGAAAGGTCAGGACCAGTGGAAGAAACAGTCATGCAAGAAGCAAACAGTAGAAATAACACCATAACTCCTTATTTTGAATAGCAGTCTTTTTCTGTGTCCTCCACCAAAATTGTGTTATATCCACTGCAGTGCTATGTCTCTAATTGACATCTTCCATCCCTTTGACTCCAGACAAGCCTTGACTAACATTCGACTTACCACTGTAATTTTAACAAACAAAAAACTAATTTAGGGAAACACTCTCACACAAAAAAAAAGTGTTTGAAGAACATAAATAAGATTGCAAAGTCAAGTCTTACGAAATTAGCCAGTGTAAAAATTGAGGATTCAGACACACTAAGATACACTCTTTAAATGCTTTACATTCTTTTCCTCACCTTGCAGAACACAGGATGCACCAAGCTATGGAACTGAATCCATGAGGTTGTTCATGGTAGGATTCCTTTCTTACTCACTGCAAAAGCAGGAAGCTGGTAAGGGTTGAAACAGGGGTTGGAGAAAAAGAAAGGGAAGACTGGTTATTTTTTTTAAGGATGTGAATGTTGTCTTTGAGAATCAGATTTCCTCCTTAGCTCTGCCATAAAGCTCCTGTGGAATGACAAACAAGTCACTTATAACAAACACACATGGGCGATTATTACAAATGCTGTGTCCACCCTTTGACAACCAGCTGGATTAGTAAATTATTTCTTGCAAATGATGCAGCAATTAAACTTTGAATAGACTGGTCAAAGAAAGTTAGCTGCATGTATTACTGATTGGACACCTGTTTTTTAATGTCCCTGATAAACATAAAGTAATTGCAGATAAGCAATAGTTTTGAGTACATTAAGAAAGCTTTCCTGTGGTTTTCTTTTCTTTATTGTTATGCAGCAGTATATAATCAGAGCTACTGTGGTGTCAAAAAAAAAAAAACAAGCCCAAAACACACAGAAAAGTTTTCATAAGTTTCATCTAGCTGACCATTAGAACTGTTGGACACCTTTCTTTCCTTTCATCCTGCACTTGTGTGCATTCCCTGAGAGGTACAGGAAGTAGTTCCAAAAACCCATAGAGCAAACATAGGTCTGAAAAATAGCATCTGAGACCCTGCTTTAATCTACGGAGAGCCACGAGGTCCAGGTAGTGGGTTCAAGAAACATAGGCATTTGTAATGTTCTGGAATGCTCTCTGGAGCCTGTGAGAGCACAACAAACAACTTCATTAGTTGTTCTTTTTTAAAGAATGTATTAAGCTATTGAATAGTAAGTTGCAAAGGTCTAAACTACTTCAGAGGGAAGCATATGTCCCTCAGGCTAATGGCACGCCAAACTATAATATCCAAGCTGTAGTGCTGGGTTTAGTCTATCCTGCTATGTTCGTGAACATAAATGTAAGCAATGTCAATGAATTTTGAATGCAAAAAAGGTCTAAAAGTGAGCAAACAAATCACATGCAGCAAAATAAACTCTGCTAACTTTAAAATTGCCCCTCTCTTCAGCCAAAACATGCACACATTGACTAGCTGTCCTAAAAGCACAAGTTCAGACCAAGTCAAAAAAGCTTCAACTACATTAGTCACTTCTTAGCAATCTACTGTGTTTCATTAGGAACCTGACATTTATTTCATGACCTAAATTTCTCTCTCTCACATGAACCTGGAGACATCACTCTTGCAATGTTTAAATGACATGAGAAATGCAGAAGTTCGAGAACACAATACTATCAACATCTGCATTTAAAAAAAAAAAAACAAAAAACCCACCCCAAACCAACATTAAAATGCCTCAGCTCATATTATTTTATTTTAACACTTTATGGTCTCTGATGTTATACATCAAAGCTTTACCTGGCTCACATGGAAAGGCTGAACGAGTTCGTGACATATTTTGGTTGGTATCTAAAAAGTTATTTATGTCCCCCAATTTCATGTTAGATACATAGTGAGGAGTCAAAGGCTCCCATCTCATGAGCTAATCTGAACTGCCCCAGCCCTAAGGAAAACATCCTTACATTAGGAACTGAAATCAAAGTAACTGCATCCAAACACCCCTACAGGAAGAGGAACAGCCAGGCTTGACATCACCTGAGACTTTGGCTGACCAGAGAAAATGGTCTTAAATGGATAGGGCTGAGCCACGGAGGTAGAGATGTGCCACTGGAGTAACAGGGCTTTCCCGTTCCTCACAGGAAGTAGTACAAGGGATGGGGCCTGGAGGCCAGGCCGGGTGCCCTGGCCACTGTGAGGAGTAGAATTTAGGAGAATGGAAGGTGGGGGAGTTGTGTTTCTCCCAAAATAAAACCCTATTTGTTTCAGGCTACAGTGACATTATGGTACAACATGCCTATGTCAGCAGGCCACTTGTTTTTAATCCTTTTTCTCCCTCTCTGGCAATTCTTTCAATGATTGAGCAAAATGGTTTGTTTTGATGAGAAAAATAGAGTACCCAGAAACCCACGGGCTCCAAAGAGCTGAAGAGAGAGCCTGCAACGCTGCCAGGGCTTGAGGTATGAGGTCCTGTCTGCACCACACCAAAACATCAAGACTCAATGTCTCCACTCAGGTCCCTACCCCTTCACTGTGCAGGTTGCACTGTTTGGTTTTATTCCCCATGCAGGAGGTTGGGTCCCACAATGTGCCCCACACACCCTCCCTGCTCTGACAGAGCAGAAGGAAGGAAAAGATGTGAGAAGATGCAGTGGAGGTTTCTTTCTCCCCTTCTTCCATCTTGATCCTTCCATCAACAAGATGTCCTGTGAAGAGAGGAAGCAGAAGGACTACTGCTCACAGGTGAGCTGCACTGGAACTGGTCTCTTTGCTCTTTGTCACCATCTCCCTACTGAAACACCCCCTAAGCAGGAGGGAAGAGTTCTGCCTGCTTCTGGTGGTTTTCTGAATGGTTGTTCCTCAGTGGAAGGTGGTTAAATGGGGATAATGGATGCAGAGAGTGAGGCTTCATCACCCCCATGCATGGATTTGTAACACTGGTGAAGATGCACGGCTGAATAAAACAAACCCATCCCACCAACCCGAGTAGGCTCATTGTACAGGTGGTCCCTTTGCTGAAATATATGCTACAAGCATAACAAATGAAATGAAGATGGAAAAACAGGAAGTACTGAAGCTGGACCAACTGGCTGGAGAGACCTAGGACCAAGGATAATCTTTGTAAATTATGTTTTGCCTGTGCAAACAAGCTGTGGCATGTTCAAAAGCATTGCATCATCATAATTCAGTTTTCAGAATAACAAGACTGAAGTCCCATGATCCACTTTTAAAAATCACTGTAAAAGCAGGATTTAATTAGTTTTCTTAATCAAAACCAAATAGAATGGATGAGAATGCTAAATTTTACAAGCACTAAATCAAAACTACAAATTGGTTGCTGACATATACTCAGTGTATATACTCTGCCTCTGCATAACCAGTGTGTCCCATACTGATGAAAAACTAAAGTTACTGATTTAACGGGGGGTGAGGGGAGTGCACTTTGGTAAATCAGCATTCTGCTTTTGTAATTAAAGTTAAAAACCCACAACATCCAGGCACAGGCAATAACCCTGAAACGTGATCCCATAAACTCTAAAGTATTCCTGTCAAGCCTCCAGTCGTGTTTCAGCAGCTGGTTTCTATGTCCTAAGGCACTCTTCTGGAGCTGGGAAGAGTACCACTGCCACTTGTCATTACTGTGCTCTTTGCTCCTTGTTTCTCGCGACCTGACATTCCCAACAGAGACCTCCCTCCTGCAACATTGTAGGTTAAAAAGAACAGAGCAGCATTTAAGGGCCGCCTTCTCCTCTTCGCTGCTTAACACAGGCACTTGGGTCATACAAAGACCTAACCATCTCTTACAACACACTTGTGTTTACAGACTGGATCACTCTCTCCATGAGGAAAGCTGTCTCATTAAGGGCTATTTTCCAGGGGTAACTGGCATCTCCCGGCAGAGTTGAAAGCAGATTAGGACTTAGGACATGTCTACAAAGACATATCCAGCAATTGTGTTCAGTGTTTAATTCTTTTGATCTTCCAGCCCTTACATGCTTGAAAGGGCTGTAAATATGGATACTGGAGATTTAACTGAGGAAATAATAATAACACAATAATTAAACTCTTAGATGGCAGTTTTTTATCTTCAGCTGTCCAGCCCTTTTTCATTGGAAATAAAAAGCACAAAGCCAGAGGACATGATGCAGCCTTGCAGGAAGACCCCCTGCTGTCACACACATCAAATCCCTTTCATAGTTGTACTCAGCTCCAGGTTAAAAGTGATTTCTTTTCCTACCCATTAGTCCTGCTAAGAAACTCTTTCAGGACCTCACTGCTGCAATTAGTGGCCAACTTTATTTTGGTTATGCATTTTTCACCCCAATCTCCTTTACAAGTGGAAATAACTACATGCGCTTTCTTTTACACTTTCCTACTGTATGTGCTCACATGCAGTTACAAAGGCCTGCCCCTTCCTTTCCAGGCAGAAGATAAGCTCATAGTGCCTATTCTCACAAGTTCTCTATTCTCCAGGTGTTCTTGCAGCACTTCACAGCTTGGCCTATGAGAAGCCACCCTCTTGCACTCATCCTTACATTCTTCTGCACAATTCATGTTGTCTTAATGGCACTACATCCGTGCAGTAATAAAAAAAAGACATTCTTTCTTAGCCAGGAGCGATCAGCTATACAGCTCTGCCACTCTTAGGTGCAGACATGAAGCTCTGATCTTTACTGTGCTTCCTCCTGAGTTTTGCTGGCTTAGATTCAGCAGGTAAACTATCACCAGCTGTGATCAAAGGCAGGGCATCTGTTTCTCCTCTGAGCTGGTAGCTATTCTCTGCTCACAAGAGGAAACCCTACTCTCTAGCATCCACAAGCTATCCAGGTTGCTCTCCAGGTTATGATGACAAGAGCTGAGAAACCATTGTGGCTTGTTTCCAATCTCCTCTGGAGAGTTCTCAAATAAGCTGGAGACCAGGTATTGCAAGTTCCAGTAAAAAGCAAAAGAGTGGTAGCAACATAATGAGGGCACATGTAATAATAATAATACCCTCTAATTATTTAGTTCAGCTGTGTCCACAACTTGAAAGCCACAAGTTACTTCGAGAGTATTTTTCTGCAAGTAAACACACACAGTATCAACTATTTCCAGTCACAGTCTGGCCTCTCTAGCACTTATGGCGAAGCATATTTGGGAGCCAAAACAAGCAAACAGGATGATTCATTCATCCCACAGCTTAGCAGACAGATAAATCCTCTATAAGCAAGGCAAAACAGGACATCTAAGTTTTTAAACAAATAGTAGCGTTCAAGCCCTGTGAGACAGAAACACTGCTAATGCCTCATTATCCACAGAGAAATGGATGCATATCTGTGAAATTAAAGTACATATAAGTGATGTGCCTGTGGCATTGATCAACAGATGACAAACCATTAAAGAGAGTGAAAAAGAGAGAACCTTCGCTTTGCGTCAGGACTGAAGCACCTACTGTTTCAACACACCACAAAGGAGTTTGCTGTGCACACCTGTACCTGTCATCAGATTCTGAGACAATTTAGACTGGTGCAGAAACCTAAAACTGCCAGGAGGGACACACAGCTATGAGAGCCAAACAATACTTTGCAATTGAAGATTCAGTAATGTATGAATTTCCTAGGTTCTAAAAGCGAGCTTGGATCTATATGAGTTTTCAAAAGCTTCCCTGTTATTATTAGGTGCATGGAAGATACTGACTTCTTGAAAAATTGACTGGTGCTATATTTCATCTGCTTTATTAAGCTCTTTACATTGTATAAACTAGCTAATGTATAAACTGAGACAGACTATAATTTCCAGTGCAATGAACACACTAAAGCAGACTAACAAGCTATATATAATTTTAGTGGTTTCTTATCAACAGCCTGTTTGTCCACTGGCAGCAGGCTGGTGTTAACGATATTTCATTTGCACAAAGCAGTATTTCCTTTCCAATTCTGTTGCCTAATAGTGCCTGGTAAGAGCAGGCAGGCAGTGGATGCAGTGGAAGCTAAGCTGAGTGCTGTGAAAGGTCTGGCAGCCTCCCCTGCCCCATGCATGACTGAGACCCCTCAGCTCACAGACTTCCTCCTGGTCCTGGGAAGGCTCTGATACACGGGTAGACTCCACAGCTTGTTAAAGTTGTAAGGTAGGTATGCTTTTATCCAGCGCTGAGGCGCATGGGGGATCACTCTTCCAAAACTATGCGCACCTTTCCTTTGTCACTCAGTTTGTTTATATTACATATGCTTACGTATACATAAGATTGCTTCACGCCTAATACATATGCAAAACCTATTCCCATCTAGTATTACAGTTAGTTTTCTGGCATTCATCCCATTGATGTGCTTGCGCAGTGCCTCCTGGTGGTAGTCGTTAGGGGGTCGTGAGGATGAAGGCCTGTAGTTCCTCTTCATCACCGTGAGTAACCTCTTGCTTTCAAGCAGACTCAATAGGGTTTTGGCTCCTATCCAAACCTCAGGTTCAGTACAAGCCGGTTTTATGTATCTTAAAGCAGAAACTTGTCAAGTTTGCAAATTTTGTTACTCTGGTTATCTTTTGTTCCTTTTCTTTCTATGGATACTATTTAAACAAGAATGTCTTAAATGTTAAGTTATGAATCTTATCTACTACAATTCAGCCTAGCAGCTGTAACTCCTACAATTCTTCTTCACCACTCTAGCAACTTTGACTCCTACGGTTCTGCTTCATCAAGCACAATGACTGCTTAAGCAAGCAGGCACAATGTTAACCCTTTATTCCCAGGTATCAGCTCTATGTACTTCAGCTGCACACATACAGCAGCTCTTTTTTTTTCTTTCTGTAGTAGCTCTGGCACTTCACGGCCACATGGTCCATGGGCCACAAATGTTTTTCTAAGGCATCAACCAGGTATTTTCAGCCTGCCTCATTTGTTGGATTTCATAATACATACCTTTGTACCTGCCTCCCAACCTTACAGTACTTTAACTTAGCATGAGCCTGTGTCCTTGCTCTGCCCAAGGAACTGCCAGCATTAGAGCCATTTCCCAAGAAAACCCAGCAGCTTCAGCTATGAAAAGGATTTCTGTGGTCTTCAGTCTGTTTCTTTTTATAACCTCTCTGAAAACCTGAAATCCAGTGGTCCACAAACAACTGATCCTGTAACTCAGCATGGATTAGTCTCACTTTGTCTTAAACTGGTGGAAAAAGACAGGCAACTCTAGAGGGAAATCCATCCCATTTAGTTAGGCACTGGAGATAACTCTTTTTCCACCGAGTGGAGAGGAAACATCAATGGCTCTCTTGGGCCGGCTGCGCTCTTTTTGGCAGTGTGAAGGCTGGATGAGATGTACCCCACCCTAGGCTATGTTTAGCAGCTCTGAGGTTACGAGTGGACAGGGAGTTCTCAGTTCCAAAACTGAAGGCCTATTCCTTACTTTGTTTTGCTGTTCTGGGCCTTTTGCTTTGGAGATTTGAGTCAGAATAATCATCAAATGCTTTCATCAGCTATTCTCATACTTAAAGCATTATTCCTGGCAATGGTATTCCACATGTTTCTTGTCCTCCTGCACACACACCTGTCCTCCCCAGCTACTAGAATAAAGTAAGCTTTTAAAAGTAACTTCTTATCTTGATCTGCCACAACCAGCTCTGTGTGTGGATCCAGTTCTTATTCCCATTTTCTCCCACATTCATTTAAGAGTTTTATTTGGGAACCAGTAGATCTAATTATTTGGTGCTCTCCAAATTCCATGTTCCCTTTTTTTTAGGTGCTACTCTCATCAAATATTAATTACACTGCCTATTTGGATGAACAGCTGACATCAAGGTCACACATGCTGAGTAAAACAAGAAAATAGTTGTTAACTGAACTTATATTGTCCCAGGAAGCTGTGGTTGCCCCATCCCTGGCAGTGTTCAAGGCCAGGTTGGATGGGGTTTTGAACAACCTGGTTTAGTGTGAGGTGTCCCTGCCCATGGCAGGGGGGTTGGAACTGGATGAGCTGTAAGGTCCCTTCCAACGCAAACCATTCTGTGATTCTATGATTCTGTGTTGCTGGAAAAGAACTACTTCTGCAGGAGCAGCCTCTGTCCGGGATGCTAATTCATGCCAAGACCATGGGACACCATCCTCTTCCCCTCTGTAGGTGTGCCTCTGAAGTTGTTGCAGACAGATGAGCTCTCTGGCAAAAGCTATAAACCCACACAGACCTAGGAAGGCAGTGGCCTCATCCTCCTTTTCTCAATAGAAACATTGTGGTGTAGAGCCCTGAATCTTTGATGTGAGGTGGTGTTCCCTGATACTGTATTTCTTTTCAGGTCTGATTATAAACCAGTACAAGTAAGTCCTCAGTGTCAATTTGCCTTGAGATTCAGGACATTCTCCCCTCAAAATGCATTGAGGTCAGTGACTGAACTTAGTGGGATAGACCTACCTAAAGAGAAGTGACCACTGGTGTTCTCCAATTTTGACTGAAAAAAAGGAAGAGACAAAAATTTTGCCTTTGGGAAGGTGAACAAGACAGATCTCCCCACCTGGGGAGCACATGCTCAATTCACATCCCCACAGTGATGATCTGTGTTAACTTCCCGTTGCAGAAGTCTCGCCATAGAAGTCAGTGAAGGAACACAATACTTCTTCAACAGCTGGTAGTCACAGAATGAAACCAGGTGCCCAGAGTGAGCCCAGACGCCCAGGGAACTGCAGAGCAAGGACAGCCATGAGCGTGGTGGCAGTCAGGAAGGGAGCTTGGCCCATCAGGATTCGGTCCCCCTCTGATGTGACAAGGCAGTGCCATAGGGTGAGAGCAGAAACAGCGGAAGGACTGAAGGACAGAGCGCACCCCGCAGCCCCACAGAGCCAGGATCTCTTGGGCCCCAGTGGACAAGTCCCTCTGCAGCAGAGCGAGGGCAAAATCCAACCTCTCCTGGGAAGAGCTGACACCCCCAAAGAGCCATCTCACAGCTTTCTCCCCACCCAACTCACACACCAGCACTTTGGGTTTTACTTTTTTTGCCTGTTTTTCACGTAACATTTTCAAAACCAATACAGACCATGATACCCTTGTTTATAACAAACCAAATCTATGTAAAACGTTTATATTGTGTAGGTCTCTTGTTCAAGACTACCTGTAAAACATTTACAGTATGTAGTTTGCTTGAACGAGTCTTCCTATGGTGAAAGCCTGTGGAATATTACTATGCCTGTAGTCAGAGAAGCAGCTATCACTTCATAAAAGATGAACCTTTGTTCCTTTACATTGCCCTTGTATTCAGGATGCCCTGAATATGTAACATCCATTCTCTGTATGCCTAATTTCTTTCTCCTTTTCTAGTTTGGAGGAGCATCTGAGGTATTTAACTTCCTTATGGCACTGATACTCCATATACCAAAAGTTCTGCTTCTTTTCCACAACTGAGTGAAATCCAACCCCGCACCTACAGCCAGATGTGTCACCACACTACTCTTGGGGGATACATATGGATAGGAAGAACAAATCACATTTGGAAAGGTTACAGTTACTGGCAAACCTAATTTCTTCCTTAACTAGCAATTTCTTCACAAAAATGAGCACTCTTGATGTACCTATACCATTTTTGATGTTTCTTCCAGCAGTGATCAGTTAATCCATAGTTTTCTTCCTTCAAAGAATAGATATTCAAGTGGATTGGCTGCTTTCCACACTTGTGGCCACCTTTTTCCCATCTGGTCTGTCCATAAAATATATGCATTGTTTATCATCCTCTTCCTGCACTTGGAAGGAGTAAGTCCAGTGGTCTTCGGCTGCCTTTGACTCAGACTGTGTCAGAAATCTAATATGTGTACCTGTATCTTCACAGAAAACATTTAGAACATTTAAAGGAAGACTTTGGCTTAAATCTCACAAACTGTGAAGGTTCTTGCTAACAGATTGAAGGGTTTCTTAACTCAAGCCTCATCCTAGCATTTAAAATCCTTCCAGATATTTATTGGGCTAACCTTTGAAGCAGCTGTAAGTTGTGGTGGAAAGGAATTAGATTATGGTCAGTCCCAGATGGGTGCAAGTTGCTCATGTCCCTAGTTTGTGGAACCACGTGTAGTCCTAACATTCTTATGTTATAACTTGCTTCTTTGGAGCCAGTATTTTATTTTTTTTTTTTTAATATCTACAGAGTTAGAAAAGTCTCTGATTTACCTAATTAAAAACTTTATCTTTGGTATCTGTGAGAGGTGTCGGTTAAGGGTCTGTAAGTAGACCTTATGGCTGAATCTCTTCCCCTACCATACAGATGGAGATAAATACACATTATATATGATTTCTCAGCTATCATAAGTCTTTTCTCTTGGAAGAGGAAGTAACCAAGTCATTCTACTTATTCTGATCCTCAAAGTACAGCACGGTCACTGATTATTGCTCCCTTCTGATCTACGTCAAGAGTGGAATCCAGTTAGATTAACCTAACAGGCAGCATTTTACATCATGAGTAAGTGATTTGCATGCTTCAGTTAAAACACAGAAGGTTCCTGAAGCTGCACCAGCTTCACACTGGTGCAGACTCATTGTTTATGGGAATCCATGCCAGACTTTTATACTCATATCAGAGTGGAGAATCAGGCCTGTCATGAAAAACTTAGAGTCACAGAAGGGCAAGTATGTTATTACTGGCAATCTGTCCAATTGCTTCCAGGAATAAAACTTTATATTATTCAAATAACTCTCAAAACACTAAAACATCCCTCCAAATTCTTTTCTTGGCAGAGATAACAACACGTCACAGCTGCCTATGAATCCCTAGCTATCAGATACTGGTAGATAAACAGAACTGAATTCTTCAGTGTACAATTATCTGTTATGTTGATGAAGTTATCTCTGGGGAGGGATATTCTGAGATAGTCCATTTAAGCAGAGAATAATACAACTGCTACAAAAAAAACAAAACTATGACATTTTCTGTGGAAAAGTTCATAGATCTACAGTTGCCATGACAACTGTATTTGGCTTTGGAAAAGAGGAAAAAAATACTCTTTTTAGACTGAAGGAAAATAAAATAAGTTTGGATGCACAAGAAAACTGTGTTTTCACTTTAGTGTGGAATTGTCCTTCTGCAGCAAGCTTTCTTATCTTCTGTTTTTAGATCCTTTTACAAATTAAGACTACTGGAATTACAAAGGGTGAGAGCACCTCCCTTTCCCTACCCTTCCAATATCCAGGGCACATTCTGTGGTAATTTGTGTCCCATGCAAATTATTGGTAATTTGTGTCTAGGCAGCATTAAATGAAAGCTTAAAACTTCATCTGATCATAGAAGACGGAGAAGAGGAAACGAGCTGATATATACCCATCTGTTGAGAAAGCAGTCTGAAATGTCTCTCTGTGTCCCATGTGAAGGATAGCCAGGATGATTTCTTGTCCTGTTGGTGGCTGGAGCATAAAGCAAATTTTAAACCTTTGCTGTTGTGTATCCCTTATTAGCTCTTCGCTTCCAGCACTTGTGTATGCATATCCCCACCACAATCACGCAGGCCAATGCGATGGGAATCATTGCAACGTACCAGGACAAGCCAACAGCTGGAAAAGTAAAGAAATGGAGTATTTTCAAAAAATAACCCTCCCAGGAACATAGTTCTCTAAGTTCAAGGAGGAGGAGGAGAAATCACAATAAAGAGGATGTTTGCACATTAACCTTCCAGCAGGGCTGATCACCCTGATCAGGAAAAGAAGTGAAAGGAAGAGGTCTATTGATTGAGTGCTCTGGTAAATAGCTTTTTATGAAGATGGGAGAAAGAACTGGAAAATAACAGAGGGTGAGAATTTAAAGTTCAGTTCTTTTGCATATACATGGCTCTTCCCACCCCTTACCCAGAGCTGCTGTGAGCTTTCTCTTTATTTGGTGAAAGGAGAGACACTCCAAGCAGGACATAAAAGCACCACCTCGTCCACCCTCAAGCTGCGTGATTAATTTTCTCATATAGACTGGCTTATAAATTACTAATGACCAAGCTAGGACTCTGAGCTTTTTCCCAAAATGCAGCTAATTTCTAACACCAGTGTTCATCCAGACCGTTTTGGATTATTCCAGCCTATATTGGTTCATGGATTGCCTCCTCTGTAGTAATTCCTGTGTAACTCATGGAAGACAAGAGCAGCACATCATTTAGCAAAGTGAGTCCAAATTGCTCATCAAAGGGTGCTGAAGTGAGTCATGAGTTATAACTCATAATGAAGACTGTAAATGTTCATGTGCCTTTCTAAGACAGTGAACAAGCTTGGGTGATTCATCAACGTCATGCAAAGAAACAATTAGCATTGCTTCACATTGTTTTTACAGCTGGTTCTTGGCCAGCAGTCTATCACACTACAGCATTAATTGCACTGAGCTTAAGGCTTCTCTTCCCATCACCAGGAGCCAAAATAACACCACCAATCATCATTTACACTTCTTGTTATTTTGGTGGCAGTCTGTGCATGAGGAGAAGGAACACTCCGATCTTTATTCTGCTATTGTCTTTTTTTCCTACTTGTTGAGGAACTGGACGGGATTTGGCTCTGCTGCATCCAGTGGGAGTCTGCCAGTAGTCTCACTGGAGCCATCACTGCACAGAGTGTATCTAAACTGGAGCCCTCTCCAGTGAACAGATATACCTGCACAGATCCTTATCCCTGCAGAAAATGTCACTGAATGACCCACAAAAACTGTATTTTGTGAACAGGTTATTTCAAAGTCTACAGGTGAAGGAGGCAGGTTTTCCTGAGGTTTTCCCCAGGCAGTAATTCATTTTGATACTAGGTCTGACAGTATAAAAGGTTTGTATGATAATTTAGCATTAGAATAATGATAATAATTATCCCAAATAAGCAGTCAAACTAGTTACCTTCCTGCTTGACCCTTGTTGGCAGTACTTGGTATCCATATCTGTTCTGGGCCAGACATGTAAAATCTGTGTAAAAATCCACTTCTTCGACAGAATCAAAAATCAGTGACACTTCGATGAAGTTTTCACCATTTTCTACCATTTCTCTGGAAGAAAAATAAAATTTAACGATAAATCCTTTTATAAGCTGGCTTTTTTGCCATTTGATGTGTTCATTCTACTGGCACATTGCAAGAAATTGCATTAGCTATTTGCTCATTTCTGAACTAGCCCCTCAGCATTAGAGGACAACTGTGTCTTCCAAACCAGTTGTGCCAACTGTTTGAGTCTCAGCAGTCAGTACCCATCCTGCACTTGTTGACTTCTCCAGGAAAAAAAATAAATCTGGATTTGTCTTTCAAAAAGTGAAGAAAAAGGAGACAAGAAAGGCAAGCAGAATTCCGTGTACCTTTGCACTCTCTACACAGCAATGTGGCATTACCTAATTCTCTGACCACCTATTCATTTCTGAGATTAATTCCTGCTATGAGCTGGAAGAGAGCATATGGAGAACACAACCCTGCAAATGCTCACTCAGCAAACTGAACCACCATCCCTGTCTATCACGTGGCCAAAGCCAAGTGCTTAGGACAAGAAACTGTCTAGGAAGTTTCCAGCTTATTTCAACCTGATTGATTGTTTCATCAGTCCAACTATTTGAAAGTGGTTTTCTAGCTGCAGTCAGACATTGTCTGCTGATACGTTTTAGTCATTGCTGGAGCAGCTGTCCAGATGCTCTTTAATGATCTGATCATGAGTCTGCTACACGCTGCGGCAATGTTGTTCCCTGTGTACTCCTCCTGCGACTGTACTGCAGGAAGGAAGCAACACTGCAGTGGGTGCTTTGCCAGAGATCCAGAGATTTCTGCAGGGAATCTGACTTCCCAGTGGCATTTGAGCTGTTTTGCCTTTCTTCCAGCAGAACTGGGGTGTCTCACACACTGTGGGCTCCGCATGAGCCTTAGCTCTCATGGTATCTATCCTAATGCAATTGTATAATAACAGGTAACAGTAATAATGACATTGATAGCAATCATAAAAATATTTTTTAAAGTCCAAGTAAGAAAGTACATGTGCTGCTCTACTGTAAAGCCTGCAGAGACTACAACAACAGTAAATTTTATAGCTCATGACCACAGGTTTAAAGCACTGTCACTTTTCATGTAAACATTATAAATTAATGGTCTTAATGATGCTGTGGGGAATGTGAAAACACAGAAGGGCTTGGGCATACAGCTGAGTTGCCATGTTACCTCTGGCTGCTCAATAAACTAAGCATGGCCAGGTTGTTATCTGGCACTGATAGATACAAATGGCCAAAACCAGCTAACCATCCCTCATAATAGGGATGCTACATCCCCAAACTCTGTTGGCAACGGCTCCTACCCCATGATAAATCTTAATCAATAGCCAGGAGCAATTTTGGGAAGTTGCTAGCTGGTGAGTGACCAGTTTAACCATAACGAACAGAGGCAATGGCATCCCAGAACCAGGAACCTTCTGGGCTCTGTCCATCATTACAAGCAAAGCCACTGTGGCCTGAGTGAGGGTGATGTTCTCATGGACATGCTCAGCTTTATCAAATGAGAGATACACGTGCTGACTTGGACCTCAGTGAAGAGATTTCAGTCAGTAGGTTTACCCCACATTTGCAAAGCATTATTGCCTCTCAGGTAGTATGTCACAGGTACAGAAAGCAGATCTTTTTCCTCCTTTCCTAGCTGGAAAATCCTTGAGGCATATGGCTATGAGGCAGCTGAAAGAAGGCCCAAGACCGGGAGAGACAACGGATCAGGGCAAAAGGATGTGCCACATCCTCCCTCTCCCTCCCAGCAGCATTCCCCCTAGTGTTTCCCTGGCGCCAGCTCTAGCACTCACTGGACATCTCTGTGAGTCAACTTAGCTAATTTGGAAAAGAACAAGCCTAAGGGGAAAAACAATGACGTTAAAACAACAGTAACAAAACCCAGACTACTGAGTGGTTTTCTGTTGTCTTAATGTATTCAGAGAGCCTCATTAATCTCAGGTACCAGATGTTCCTGTTTTGCTGGTGTGGGGCAAGGAGAGAGATAAGAGAAGCACTGGGAAGGACCAAGTCCCATTGCTTTTCACTGCAGCCAGCTCTTCCATCAGCTCAGCTGCCCATGAAAATGTGCTTCAAGTTTAAGCCTTGCAGCTGGCTCATACCATGAACAAGAAACAGAGACAAAGAACTGATTTCACCCTGTGCCTTGGTTGGGTATGGGTTTTTTTTTTTGCTTGCCTCCGTTTTTTTCTCAACTCTTACCTTCACTTCAAATCTGCCCACATCCCATTTAACTACCTGGCATTCAGCTGCACTGAGAGCCCCTGGAACAAGGAAACACTTTAAGCCAGACTTACTGTCGCTTGCCCTCTGTAACCCTGCTTTGCTTGTAAATCACATCAATGGTGGTGTCATTTGCTAGCCATTCCACATCAGTATGGACATGGCCACTCAGTCCAACAAACACTTTGCATGGGAGAATCATCTTGGAGCCTGTTGATAAAAGAAAATGGGTAAAACCCTGTTTGGATACAAATGAAGAACTAGTCATTGTCTTGGTGAAAACCAACCTCCCCCCAGGAGATCAAGTTCCCATGCACGTCAGGCACCACTACATTCAACTCTGAAGTCAAGCTCCAGGTTGCTTTTCATTCCCTACTCTTGGCAGCAAGACCCTTCAGTTTGGCAGTCCTTCCCACTGCCAACTAAGTTATTTTCCCATTGCAACAATTAGCTAGACTTGCACTAGACACATTCCTCAGGAGGCAAAGCTTTGCTTCTGTGGCCTTGCTCCTTCTGATGTACTGCAGCCTAAATGGCATGATGTGATTTACCACTCTGGAGCAGCTGCATTAGCCAGCAGTAGAGCTTCACTAAGAGATGCTGTGGGCAGGGGCATTAAACTCAAAGTTGGACCTCCAAGGATAAAGTGATCTTGCAAAAGTTCAGAACTTTTGCTGTAATTATTGTAACTCAGAGCCAAGGACAAAGAGCCTTCAGGTTGGTAAGTATCTATATTACACAGGCTCAATAATGCATACAATCTTATTATTGTATTGGTGCAGATGGTGATACAAGGGATATAAAACCCTCCACAGAGGTCAATAAGCAAAAAAATAAAATCACTTGGTATTCTACGCTGATGGGAAGAAAAGTGGCAGGGCAAACTAAGACATCACAGGCCACAGCTGTGTGTATAGTACCCAAGGTAAGAAAGCTGAATGTAAAATATACCTGGCATTTTCAGCAGAAAGGAAATGCCACATAAATTTGTTGTCATAATATAATCTTCACAGAAAAATTGAGACCCTATCAAGGTACTTTCTAACTATCAATTGCCCCATTCAAACAGTAAAAAGCAATAAATGTCTCCTCCCAAAAAAGCTGGATGGCTCATTCAAAGTCACCAGGTAACCTAGACCAATTTGAGGAAACACTGCAAAAGGAATGTTCTTAGTGAAGACAGAGCTCTGGACTACTGATCTAATGGTGCAAGCATGCTTTTATTGCCTTGTTAGTGGCTAAAGTCTACAGCAGCTCTGCAGCTTCTCCTACACGACAGGTCACATCTAGTTGTAGACAATAAGAAGCAGAGACTACCCTGGCACCACCCCTCAGCCAGTATAACAGGGATCAAAAGAGCTGCAACAATTTATGCCAACAAATTACAGCAGAAGTGGACCTAGTCTGATTTTTCTCTGATTAGATATTTCCAAAAATAATGTTGGGCCTTACCCAGAGCAGCTGATGTTGTCTTTTGTGTTGGATACACAATTATTGGAGTAATTATCTTTTCTTTTTCTGGAGAGAGAGAGAACAGAGAGTCAGTGCTAGCAGAAGAGAGTATGTGGGCACTGCCCCAGAGCATTATCTCCATATAGTGATACAACCATGCCACTTTGCTCAGTATCTCTCACCTCTCAGGAAACCATTTCATTATTAAACCACTGGCAAACGGAGACATGCCAGTTGCAAGCCCAGAGATCTGTGTTCATGGAATTAAGATAGGATTAAGCCCACAGCTTGATCCTGAAAGCCGCACTGTGAGGAATTTCTGGCAGAGAAGCGCGCATCTTTTGGGAATCAACATCACTAAGCTCGGTGAGCAGTCAGCACCGAGATCCCTGCACACCCATTTCATACTTGCAAAACCAGAAAAGCCACACGCTTAAGCTGAGAACGGATGTGCACACGAACGAAGACCACGTCTTCCGCACTCCTACCGACGAGCACTAGGACCCAGCCGAGGGAAGCGGCACCCTCGCGTCGGCCACCTGCCAGTGCCGCCCCGCAGCGCTCGCCCGACGTGGCGAGGGGCGTGGTTATTGGTGTGACGTTTGAAGGGGCGGGGCGAGGGGCGGGGCGGCGCTGTGAGCTCCAAGGCACGCCCGTCCCCTGCTGGCCGCTCGTCGGAACTGCGCCCGGAGGGTGGAGCGGGTTTCCCCCGTTTGCGGAATAGCGGCTTTATCCCGTCCTGCGGGTGTTCGGTGTTCATTTCCTAAGCCCTCCGGGGGTACCGGCAGTGACACCCCCCCGAGACATAAATTACTGGGTTTTACAACCACACAAACTTGCAATATGGAGTTCTGCTTTCCGCAAACCAGCGGCAAGTCAGCCAAATCATAGAATCAAGTACGCTGGAAAAGACCTTTAAGGTCATCAAGTCCAACCACTGCCCCAGGACTGCCAAGTCCACCACTAAACCATGTCATAAGGGCCTCATCTGCATGGTCTTTGAACACATCCAGGGACAGTGACTCCATCACTGCCCTGGGCAGCCTGTTCAAATGACTGAGCACCCTTTCAGTGAAGGATTTTTTCCTAATATCCAACCTAAATCTCCCTTGAAGAGGTGACCCAGCCCTGATGGGGGTTCTGGGACAGCCCCCAGTGCCAAAGCAGGCACCCCTGGCATCCCCCTTCCCTTGACAGTGCTGAGAGGCCAGGGTACAATCTCCTCCCCACTGTTGCATTAACAAAGAAAAGATTTTGTTCAGCACTGTAGTGTTTGAAGGGGTTGATATTTACCAACAGTCTTGAGGTGAATTGTTCTTGTGATCTCATACATCACACCTTCAAATGGAAATGACATCTTGCAGGTGTAATAGCCAGAGTCTGCTGGTAGCACAGAATTCATGATCAGAGAAGTCGAACCTTTCAGAATTATGAATTTTCCACTGTCAGCTTCCAAAGGCAGAGAATCCTGGAGAAAGGACAGGAATTGGTGTTATGGCTCAGACAGGTGTGGTTACACCCCATGTAACTTCCAGACAAAATCACTGATTCTTGTCTCTCTGGTATTAAAAGTTCTTTTAATCACTAGGAAATGTGAGCAGTCCCACTTTCCCACCAAAGGGAAAGATCTTCAAATGTACATCCATCTCTAAAATGCTCTGAGGCACTATATGGAGTGAGAAAAATCACTATTTTGATCTATCATCTACAACGTGTGTGTACAGCTTTTCAACAAGGTGCATATATTAAGGTGAAAAAGATACAACTAGCTCTTTCATGATTCCTCTTAATCATCTTAGACATTCTTCTAAGACAAAACCATGATGGTAACCATGATGGTTTTCACAACACTATTACTTTCCATACGTGACCTCTTAAGAGTAATATTCTAAGAAGACATTATTTGAAGACAAATACTAGTAATCATGAAGGTTTTCACAAAACTATTGCTTACTCTACATATGATCACAGAATGGCTCGGGTTGGAAAACCATCTAGTTCCAACCCTCCTGCCATGGATGAAGCCTGCCTAGTTATTTTGTCCTATGGCAAGAATGACAGCTACATGAGGCAGAGCATATGCTCATAGCAGGAGTGCAAAGAAAAGCTAAAGCAAGGTATTACAAAAATACCAGAAGAATCCCATGCTGTCCAGTGTGAGATTGTGCAGCTGAGGATGACCAAGTGAAGCATATTTGACCTTGCAGGCAAAGCCAAGCTTGCCTACTTGAAAAGCCAGGGACTATCAACGTTAGGCAAGGAACACTAGAAGCATCGTGTGATGAATCTTGTACTCCCAAATGCTGTATTCCAGTTGATTAATGAAAGTTACCCCACCTGAGCACTTGGGAAGCATCACTGGGAGGTCCTACTTTCTGTGATTCACTAGAGAGGCCACAAAAAGAAGCATAATGCCGAAGAGAAGGGCCCTATCTGAAGTAGCAAACCCTAGAGTCAGGATAGGTAATCTAGCCTTTAAAACAGTTATACTGCCTGTGAGAGGATATAACATATGGACCCCTTCACCCAGTGCTAAGCCCACCCCAGAGAAACTTTCTTAAAATATATATATATCTGCCCCCAGATTCCCAGGATATTCTGCTGTGCTCATGACTTTAACAACATGATGTTCAGGAGAGAAAGAAAACGGAGATGTATGTGACTTTACAAACAGGTTGGGAGTAGGCTTTGCACAAAGAGGAGGTGAAAGTTGTACCTTGTACCATTTGAGCTCCAGGCTTGTCCTGTTTGGTGTAAAATCCCATAGGTCAGGGCAAACAATCTTTCCAGAGGTGAAAGTGGAAAGGACCTGGAGACAGGCAATCTCCTGAGCAGCTGTTTTCTCCATGACAGTAAGGTGGATGGAGACCTCAGTGCAGTAGGAGAAGTTCCTGTAGATAGAGTGGGGAGAGGTGAGCACCCACCAGTGGCAAGGGGAACTTGAGTGACACCCTTGAGTTTCCTCCTGGCTCCATTGCTGTCCTCAGCAGTTTCTAAGAGGCCAAGACTGAAATCCTACCAGGAGGGATCCTGGAAAATCACTGGTGCCCCTGGAGTGCCGTAAGCAGATGGACTCACACTACTGCTAGGGCTCTGGGACCTGCCATCACCTACAGGTCAGATGCCAAAATCCAAAGCACTTGCTTTGCAGAAGCAGAGATCTGTGATAGTTTGCTTCTACCGTCATGTTACAGAGTGTTGAAAAAAATCTGGCGGCTTCCCTGTGGGATGATTTGCAAAGGAAAGGCAACTTGTAATTTATCAATCTCGTAATAATGCAAGCAATGAAGCTATGTACTTGGCTCTTGCATATTTTTCTCAGGCAGGTTTCATAGCATTTTACTATAGCCCTCAGTAATACTGCCATAGTGTTGTAGGTTGAGGAACTGATGCAGTATAGTCCAAAAAGGGGGTTTAAAAACACCCTTGAAAGTCTCAGGCAACTACTCTGTGCTCTAGGACAATATTTGCAACCTTTTGTTATTCTGGCCTCACTATCAAAGTCTTCTTTTCAGCTCTGCATCTGCAATCTCTGCCTAGAGATGTGGAAAGGACAACCTGCTGAGATTGATTTATTAGCTTCTGCCTGTCCATCTCTTCCACTGCTGACATGTCACTCATGAGGGGTGCCTTGCCAGCAAGAAAACTGCACCCTACACAAGCAGGTCCAGGAATATAGAGGTATGTTTAACTCTGTAGACCCCAGAGCAAGGTTCCAGTTGCCAGAGAAGTTCTGTGAAGATGACTGGATGGAGGAGCTGGGGACAAGGACCTGGAACACCTGGAGTTCAGGCTCCAATGGTGACGGGTGTTTTTTGCCTTCCTCAGATCCCCGCAGATGCAGATCCTGGTACCTCTTTTGAAACTATATAGAGGGCTGTCAGATTGTAAATACTCAGAAAAGGATGACTGAAAAAAGCCATGGCTCCAGTCTCAACCCACTGCAATGTCACAAGTCTGGTACCAGTGTAGTAAATACATGAGATGGTAACCAGAGCGGCAATATTGTGTCATAATTATCTCTATTTCGGTATATATATCTATAGGAGACACACAGTGCATTGAAGAGTTCTGACTTTCCACTTTTGTTTCTCTAATCTTATCCAGGGATACCCTGAACATAAGTGGAGTTTAGAATCCAGTTAATGTGGTTTTGACATAGTCATCTTGTCAGTACATTGGATTTTCTTTTAAATACCCACCTTCTGGTGCAGATATATACTCCTGAGTCTTCTAGCATTGCTGGTAAAAACCAGAGTGCGTCTCCTTTTGCCCATATTCTTGGATTTTCATCTCTTCCTGATATCATGGTTTTTGAACCATTTTTATACCATGTGATATTAGGGGTCAAGGCAGAAAAATCCCAATGTTTGTATCTGGGGGAAGGGCATTTCAGAACCACAGGTTCTCCATGCAGTTCATAATAGTGTTTGAAATACACGGTGTGATGTGGGCAGTTTTCTGTACAAATCAGAGATATTTTGAAATTACTATCAGCCAGGCACATTAAAAGAAGGGAGAGGGAGACAGAAGGTTAAAAAATAAAAGCATGCCCTTACCTGTGCTTTTGACTTGCTGGAGTCTGAAAGCAGAGGCACCCACTGTGCACATCACCAGGACAAAGAAGAGCCCATACATTTTTTCCCAGAGGAAATCAGAAGGAGAAGATCGAGGAAAAGTGTTTTGAAATCTACAGGGAAGTTTGTGATAAGACAGAATATACAATGAAAATACTAAACATTAAGAGTCATCTGCTGTTTTCCTCCCTCCAGACATGGTGAGCTTTGGTTCACCTTTGATGAGCAGAAAGGCTTCTTCATCTCTAGTTTATGGGGGCTGACTTGTGGAACAAGAGCATCTGGCTTGGCAAGAACACATCACTTGTCCCTTTCATTTTGGGAGATGCAAACAACATACCACAAGATGCTGCTATCCTCAAAGCTTTTCAGTGCAGCAGCTACAGGTGGAAAAATATAGCACTGCTTATTTTGCAGTAAGATGTAACTGAGGCACAGGTCAGCTACTTCAAGTCAGGTGTAGTGTAGTAGCTTGAGTGAACACAGGAGCAAAGATGCAGTGGAATAGACTTTAGCTCTTTTAAGCAGTCACTTCAGGTGTTCTATTGCCCTCATTAAATCCTGTGTCTCTTTGTGTTCTCCTCTGTGGCTACCAAAGTAGGCCACCTAGCATAGGTGAGACTGCAGGCAAACTCTGCTCTAGGCAGAGCCAAGCTTTCAAAGTCTCCAAATGTTTTTCTTGGGACAAAACTTTGACTCCCATGGCATGCACACCCATCTTCCTATTGGTGCACAAGTGAGTTTTCAACGTGTACACTCTTTTACCGTCTCTGCTAAGAAACGTGAGGAAACACCTGAACTTGTCCTAAAAATCAGAGGCAGTGACACTAACGGAAAACAAAACTACCCACTGCCAGTCATACATTGATTGTCATCTGTATTGGCCTGGCACAGGCAAGGCAGCTTCTACATACATGACTGAATGCTTTCTGGTCTGCCCCGAGGTTTCAGTTGCTGCTACTCAGTTGATAGATTATATGCTATCTCAGTGTATTGCAAGCAATAATAGATAAAACACACTTTGTACAGGCATCAGTGTATGTTCTATGTAAGGTATTTATGTGCTATACAGTACACATATGCATGTGATACATACTATTTCCATTTTACAGAGAGAAATGTAAACCGCCTGCATTCAGCGTTAGCCTAACACTGTGATTTTCCCATGGGATGAACAATAAATGACTGCACAACTACTTCAAATTGTATCCAAAACAAAAAAAAAAACATATTTCAACTAATATAATGCAGTCATATTTTTGGGTACTCACCTTCAGGCATCTTCTGTGTATCCCATCATGCTCATATTTATAATGTGGTTTTAATCCAAATTTCTTCCTGTTCTAGTAGCTATATTTATCTGACATCTGATAGTTTGACTACAACATACTATTTCTAGCTTATTATCATCTCTACCACACCACAAAGCCAGCCTCTTGCTCAATAACACTGTTTCATAACCACGGGTCTTCTCCCTTACTGTTGGATCTGCAAGAGTTTTAAGGGCACTGGCAGGGAGCTGTAGCCCCTCTTGGCTATGCATGGACTAGGCTCCATCTGCGGCGTTAACAAGTCCCATAGTTTATATGTAATACCTTGTAACAGGGAAGTTTCTCTCTCATTAGATCCTTTGCCTAATGAAAATACTGGGATATTTTGTTCAGAGCTTTCTGGTCCCTTTGTTTTAGTATCTGTCAGTCTCCATAAGTCCTACACAACCTGAGGGTTTAGAAAGGTTTCGTTCCCAAGTTACCATCAGACTCTCTTACCTGTGCTTCAGAAGCCTTTCAGTCATTAGCTTCTCATGAAAAGATGCAAGACTGAAAAGTGCTAGTGAGGACCTTATATAGGGTTTAGCTCAACACACAGCGGAAATTTGTCTCTCATTGCCCAATCAGATTTGTGTCAGAAGCAAACGACATTTTAGACCCACCTTTTTTTCCTTCCGTAGAGTGAGGATGGGAGAGAGAGAGAGAAAATATGTGTTTGGATTTCCCAAAAAAGAGGGGAAATGAATGCCAAATATATGACTAAATTTCCCTTTTTCTGACGAATGGTAGTTCACATACACTCATGTCTTCACATGACTATTTCGTGCTCTGCCTCAAATAAAAAAAATCTCATGGGTAACAAAAGGTGTCCTGCAGCATAGTCAGCAGCTAAATAATTGCAGTCCTTACATAATGTGATTAGCAAGTTCTTCATGGACAACATATGTCTTTTGTGATTTCCCAGATCACTCATGAATCACAAATGGGTTGATTCCCCCTTCCTTCCACTCATCTTAGTGTCACAGCTTACATTAACGCTCTCTTTGCAATGGAGTATAAAGAATGTTGGTGGGGTGTTGGTCGATGAGAAATTGAACATGAGGCAGCTTCAGTGTGTGCTCACAGTCCAGAAAGCCAACCGTATCCTGGGCTGCATCAAAAGGAGCATGACCAGCAGGTCGAAGGAGGTGATCCTGCCCCTCTACTCTGCTCTCGTGAGACCTCACCTGGAGTATTGTGTGCAGTTCTGGTGTCCTCAGCATAAAAAGGACATGGAACTGTTGGAACAAGTCCAGAGGAGGGCCACAAGGATGATCAGGGGACTGGAGCACCTCCCGTATGAAGCCAGGCTGAGAAAGCTGGGGCTATGTGCTTGGGTTGCACATATTCCTTTGTGCAAGCAGTATCTGCCAGATTACAGCAACTTCAGTAAATAAGTAAAAAGAAGAAAGTCACAAAACATAATGTTTCAATGTGCAATGGTCTCTACAGTTTCTATATCCCTATCAATGCAGTCATTGTAAGGGTCTCTACAGTTATCAGCCCCACACAAGGCTGTCCGGTTTTCCTTAAATTGTTCTGTTACCCACAATCCTAAAAGGCTGATAATGCAACTGAAGTTAGTTACTGCCTGGGAGCACTCCATCCTCTCAATGAGAAGAAAGAACTTGTCTCCATTGATGCTAAACTCTCACATTTGGGCTATGAAACCGCTGGTCTTCTAAGAAACTGACCTCATGGATTATAGACTTACTTCAGTCCTTTATTTTCCAGTTCACTATATGACACCAGACAGAAGGGCTGTCAGACTGAGTGACCTCTGTTACAGTATGTCTAAGTTCAGGCTATTAGTATGTAAGTGACTTATGCAATAGAGGTGGGAGTGTTTAATGGTAACGCTGGTCACAAGGGCCAGGCCCAGCAACTAACTCACAGGCTTACCAGACTCAAAAAGAGTAAAACTTCAGGAAATGGGTATTGATGTCTTTGGAAAGATTGTACCTACCAGCTGCTGCAAATACATTCATTGCGTTCACTGAGTAAAGCCATCCAACAGCAAGCTGTTCAGTGAGCATCAGAGCTAGCATCACCTGCTCTCCTGCAGATTCGTGCCCCATGCCCTGACACGCATACACCCCTCCACTGCAGCCACCTCAGCTCTCCCCTCGTGGCCTTTCCCTACCATGCTCCCCCCACATAACACCCACTGCTCCCACCTCGCCCGTGACTAGTTTGTCTAGGCCAGGTGTAGCACATCCTTAGGCTTGCTCACAACTACATCTGTGATAACTGGTCAGCTTGTCATTGCCCATCACCACATGTAAGGACTGGGCTCTGTCATTCTCCTCTTTGAGGCAATGCTTTGGGTTTCCCATTCATACACAATAGCAGCCACCGGTTTTCCTCACGCTACTACAACTCCAGACTCTTTGAAAACACAGCCCCTTGGAAAATGCAGCTGGAGCAGGCTAAAGGGATTAAAGTCAGTTTATAGTCCAATATCATATGCTGACCTGCCTTAGTCAAATAAACTAAACCCAAATATCTACAGAGTAGCAGTGCAGTTCCCAGATAGGAAAATGTCCTCAGATACACCTAATAAGATCAACATTTTCAATAACCTTTCTTCAGAAGAGCTCTGTTCTAGATGATATTTTTTTACTCAGAAAACATGCACTAGTACCAGGACTTTAAGTTAAAATAGTGTGTCTGGAGGTACAAAAGTTTGGTTTAAAATAACTCTGGAAGAAATGAAAGATAGAACAAGTATTTTTTTAGGAGCTGTCTGCTGAGAAGGACATGTCACTTTGTGGTCATTTATAACTGGGTATTTATAAACAGAAATATGCAAGTCTAGCAACTGTATGTATAGGAAGAATTTTTAAGGGAAGCTGGTATCATTCTGTGGTTTCGCTGTGCTGATGATTCATTTATACAGCTCAAGATACCGGAGCTAGGCTGTGAAATTCCTAACTTGAAGACCAGGCTATTCCCCACATGTGTCACTCTTTGCCCATCTCACTAGATCGCTATTTCCCGCACCAGGGCTACATGCAGCTTCCTTGCCACATTCAGGTGGATTTTGCTCTCTTAGGACATCCCAATAAAATAACCAAAATCTTAAGTAGTGTTTAGCATCCTGGTAGTTCCTTTCAACAGAAGCTTCCAAAAAGGCTCTACAAGCAAGGTGTATCTGTTCATCATCTCTAGTCCATGGAAGCGGAAATAGAAATTCAGGCATCATGGAGTGGGGATAAGATCATTCTATAAGGGACAGTTAAGATACCGGCTTTTTCAGCAACTCCCAGGTTCTGCTGTCTGTCCTGGAGGAACTCACCAAAGTGGCTTTGTGGCTGATGATGTTTGGCATCCAGGAACTGCACTTACATGGACTTTGCTGTTTATTGTATGACTCTGTTTGGCTGAGCCAGCTTCATGCGATTAAAAATAGGAGAAAATTTTTCTGGTTCATATCAGAATAAGGTGGTGAGACATTAAGAAATATTGAATGTTGAAAGCTAACTGGCAAGCAGATGCAAAGCAAACCACAACTATTGCACCAACACATGTTCTTGGGCTTACTGATATAGGCAAACCTGGTTTTAATAATTTATAATGTCCTTGTGCACAGTTCCCACATGCTCTCTTGGGGAGCATAAAGATGGAGAGGGAAGAAAAGAAGCTACCCACCTCTGAGAATCACTGAATAGATGGGACAGAAAGAGAAAGACTAAACAGAGGAATTAGCCCAATGCACAACAGATGTCAAGAATACAGTAATTTGCATGCTTATCCAGAGAAGTAATGCTGTCATATAGCATTTGCACATGACTGACTTGGAGAAACAGGAGAAGATGGGCCAAGAGATATACACTTTGTCAGGGAGTGCTCGTTTGGCCAGAGTAGTAACAGCTTGATTACAGATTGCCTCCCTGCTACATGCTCCTGGGATTTCCACAGACCCTTTCAGTGCACCAGAAACCAGGCAGGCTGTGAAAAGCAATTACACTGTTAAGAGCTGGAAGGGGCAGGGAAGAGGAGACCCTCACTGTGGAAGTCAACAGGCTGCAAGGGACAAAGTAATGGCCAAAAGGCCCAGATCCAGCAGCAATGAGGCCAGAATTACTTCAAGCAACAAAAAGTGCCTCACTAGCCCTCACCACAAATGGCATTTGTGTTGACCAAAGGTACTCTCCCTTTATCGGTCATCCTTAATGTAAATATCACACCCAGGTTTGCATTACCTGCCTGGGACACTGGAAGGTCTTTATCTTACCCACTAATGCTGCACACAGCCAGCCAGCAACAGATGAAATAGTATGTGTGCAGACATGCAGCCATAGACTGATGAAATAAAGGAATTGTTTCTAAAATGTTTTTATTTAAGAGAGAAAATCATTCTTGGGCACAGTGTACATGATGTGATGCAATGTTCACAAGCAGTGAAAGAGGACTGTTGCAAAGCTAAGTTTGTTGAAAGCTGTAGAGGTAAAATGATATCTCTGTCCCTATACACTGAACTGGAGAGGGTAATCTAAATTGCTAAATAGTGACAGTCTTACCGTCCTCTCTAAAATTAAAATAAAAATGAAAAAAGATGTCTTACTGCCCTTTTTCTCAAATGGATAAAATTATGTATAGAAACACTGAATTTTCTTCATGGTGTGCAAGCAGTGGCTTCACCAGCATAAAGTCTCAGATGCTGATACCATTACATCCTGCATGTACTTCTCTGCAGATCTGCAGATGATCTGGCAAAGTAGGTGGACCACAACTTGCAGCTCAGCTTGAGCCCTTCCCCAAGCTACCAGCCATCCCTACTGCTTGTATGGAGTCAGCCTGCAGCATATGTTCTACCATGCCTCAGTGCAGGGCTTTAGACAAAGCTGCAGCATGGCTATGGTCACTCACCGTGTCAAGGTTAATGGGAAGCTAAGGATGTCAGGGAGAACAGCGAGCAGACATTTCCCACAGCTATGGCATGTTCTCAGACTGCAAGCAGTGAGTCAGTTCTGGCACTAGGGACATGCTAGAAAAAAAGTGAACCTGAGATTGCTGAGTAGCTTTTCTCCACTTCCAAAATTGCAGTGTTTGCTTGCAATCACGATCAGTCTTCTTATATATGAAGTAACACAATGTGCTCTGTGGTTTTGCATGTGAAAAGCGTAGTGGGATTTGAAAACACAGCAGTGATTACAAAAAGCCCATGATAACAGTAGGCAGGGGAGGAAGTGTGTGCAGTTGAGGAGCATGAAGTTGTATAGAGTTACATGAGCCAAAACAACAGGGACAATGTAAGATTTCTAAATCAGTTATGGTGATTGGCTTCAGCAGCCAACCCATCAAACAGGCATTCCAGAAGCAAAGAGTAAAACACATGATGAAGATTTTTGTTCACAACTGCTTTTTTGTTAGGTGAACTTAAAATTAATTGGCAATAAGTAATCTCATAGCTATGAAAAACAGTGACAAATATATGTTATATGATTAGGGGAAAATGGAGCTGGTACGGATCATACATTACTGCAGGTGTACTGTAATATTAACCATTCATTTTTTATTACATGTTCCTGAATGAAGTTTTTGTCTCACCAAGAAAATGAAGTCATTTGTTTAATGCAGGCTGTAGGTCTCCTCTTTTATCTTGGTTTTACTGTCCTTCTGACACACAAGTATATTTCACTCAATTGTTTTAAGAAGCAAGAGTATGAAATACACTTAGTAGATAGAGTTACCCATGGTATTTTTCCTACTCCATTACCTTGATGTGTAATTCATTATCACAGGAGTTGGGGAGAGGGGGGACTGGGGTGAAGGGCACAGTGCAAAACAAGTGAAAGCGGCATAGAAATCAAGACACCAAACTTTCAGTTGTATTTGGCATTCTTCCTTAGTAGTTGTCCTGTCTTTAGTGACACGATGGTCAGCAATTCCAACTGGCATAAAGAGTTGCTAGAGAAAAAAAAAAGACAAGATAGACTTGTTCTGGATCGGTGATGTAATGGAAGGGGGTTACAAATAAATGAATAACAAATGAAAAGATGCAACAAATACTGCTTCTTAGTGATGGTGGGGATAATCAGGGCATTTGCAAACAGGAATTAGGAGAAATCAAGTCAGTTCAGGAGAAAAAGAGCCAATCCCATCATCACAATTCTCTTCTGAAAGAAGAATGCAAGAGCAACATAAAGCAATGCTGTAAGATCACAGTTGCTTGCAGTGAAGAAGAGGTAGGCTTAGTCTGTCTTTTTATCTTCAATTTATCTGTTCAGTTGGTGCACATACACTGTGAAGAACTGAAGAAAGTATGGTTTTGTACTGTTCATTCTGGTTAATGAACACATAAGAATCAGTTACCATCATCTGAGCTTGGAGGGTTCTGTTATATTCATAATGGCTGACCACCTAAAGGGCATACAAATACACTTGGAGCAGCAAAATTTAATTTTGGGAGTATTTCAGATTTCAAGTGCACTGAGTAAAGCCTTTCTCCAACACATGATGTTCTGTACAAGCTGAAAAGGGAACTCATAATTTCAGTAAGTGGTTTTTAAAGACTTTGGGAGGATTTTACACATGATGGGAAGTCAAGGCAATATCTAATGGTTTTTGTTTAAATCATTGTTATCATTTCTATTTTGAAAGAAAAAAGGATATTTGAACAACAGTATTGCCTTACTGTGCACATTTCCCTTAATCACAAACTGGAAGAGCATTAAGTAGAGAGAACTCAAAATGAGGGTTTACCATTTGCAGGAAAATTTGGGTAACTTTAATGGAACATTGCAAGAAAGCAGTGGTTTTTTTTTTCTCCTTAAAAACATCCCTGGATTAAGAGGTTTCTTCCCAACTACTGAGATCCCTACTGGTCTTTCCGGCTGTAGCTTCCAGAATCTGTTATCTCAGGAGCATTTATTTCACTGGGGACCCAGCAGAGCCCTGCTGGGATGAAAGCAGCTCATCAAACTTGATCTTCTTATAAGGACAGCTCATGGAACTTGATCTTCTCTTAAGTGCTGAGCCATTCCCCTTTTCTTCACAGAAAGCTGAAAGATCTCAAGACCTTTACAAGTTGCTATTTTGATTAATGTACAAGTTCTTGTGAATAGGCTTCCCGGGGAGAGTGTTTTCGGCAGGATGTATGAATAATTGATACTGCTCTTGGCTTGATACCATAGTTACGGGAACAAAAGAAAAAATGGGGAACTGAATTTAACCATTTAATACCATAATGATATGGCAGCAGTGTCTGGAACCTTTAACCATCGTTGACTGCCTTGAAGTTGCAACTGGCCATCTCTGCGCTTCAAGGACATGGCAATCAGCAGTAGGGTATCTTGCTGCTGTTCAGTGGTTCAGAACTGCTGCCTGTTTCATGATGTGTTTATGAAACTGGCCTGAGATGAGAGGGTTGTAATTACATGTTCCATGCAGAAGGCACAGGGTCTTTTGCTGGGTTTTAAATATCCAAGAATAATCCTGGAGATACGTAAGAAGGCACATACTCCTAAAAATTACCACATTCCAGTGGTAATTTTTAGACTCATTAGAAACTCTCTTTAGCTATGTCAACTGAGACAAAGAGAAAGAGAAAAGAAAATAAGAGACATGTATGTATCCATACATGGAGAAATATAGAGGCTCCCACCTGCTGGGAGGCAAGAGTTGTATTCCAACTGCAAAAGCCTCCAGAAGAAGGGTGGAAATGAAAGCCTTGCAGGGTTTCCATTCCTGCTCTGCTCGCTGTTATTTCATTGCTCCATGCAAAACAGAATAGCTGCAGGATGCTGGCTGTGCTCGCCAGGGGACATGAGTGTAATCTGGCCAAAACTGTTGAGTATAAGCTGGCAAATGTTTGTGGAAACTCAAAACTATTTTACAGCAAGACACCAGCCAGAAAAGGTTATTAATAACACAGCTAGTAGAGTTTTAGTGAAGTTTACATATATAGTGAGAACCCAAGAACTGCATTAAGAAGTATTTACTTTATATAGTTCTACAACATTAAAACAATCAGTAGCAGCAGTGGTTTGTCATTTTAAGTCAAAATCCATTAATGAATTTGCTGGCGATACCATGTTTATTAGAGGCTGACAGCCTCTTGCAGGGACCCTGCAGCTAGGCGTTCACAGAGCCGTCAGAGCTAGGATGCCACACTCCAGTCCTTTCTCAGACCATTTGTCTCTTCATTTTAGACAAATTTACTTCTTCACTTTCCAGAATCACAGCTGTAATAGAAGAGAATGATTTTTCTATTATATCCTCAAATCATCTAATTATTCTTATGTCTGCAGGCTTGGCGGAACAGAGCCTGAAATTTTCTGGCACTGTAGTCTGCTAAAGGGAGATATGCAGTGTTTGCTTAATAATGTAAACAGCCACTGGTTTTAATACTCCTCTTATATGAGTGTTTCAAAACCTTGTGATGTTGTAATGAAGAAAAGTGCCTGGCAGAACTGCTCCTTGATGCTGTGCTTTCTGAGAAGACGAAGAAACAGCACCTTGAGGAAAGGATTCTATGAACGTGCCATGTTGGATGTTTTTCTAAGAGGGGGTCTTCATCAGAAGTTGGTGAACAGGAGGAATAATGAACTAAACAGGCTGTGCTTTCAGCAGGGCTTAAGCCTGACTCAGGATGAGTAAATTCAAGTTGCTTTGGGTTCAGCTGTTTCACGTTCAATAAACAAGATGCAGGGTTTGCAAACCCTATAGTATCTTATGCACATTATCAAGCCCCTACCTGCAGCAAAGTGGATATAAATTCATCTGCACACTGAGCCAAGCTCTGCTGTGCCTCTGACGTGTGTTCTTGTCCAGCTCTTAAGCTGCCCTCCTCCATAATTCTCACCAATCTGTAGGCCTCTGTCCTCCCAGCACCCTTTATCAGTCATCCCCAGGCCGTTATAACCAGCTCACATATTTAGATGGGGGACTTTATTATCCTTTCCTACTGAAAGGAGCTTTATTCTGTACAGAGGTAAGTGACCTACTTACACAGCCACAGAAAAAGGTGAATCATGAGCAGAAGCAGGGCCAAACACAGAAGACAAACAGTGCCCAGTGGCACAAATGCAGGAGAGGCTGTTGTCACAAGAACTGCACCACTGTAGAGAGGCCTGGTACCTGGCTCATTCGTGAAGGCTGCCCACATCACACCCAACATCTCTCATGATATGAAGACGTTTCTCACAATGTTCAGCCTCGATCACAAGACCCTGTCTTTACTTTTCTGTCCTGCAAATGTATGCTTTATTGCATGCACACGTACACCTATGTACACACTGCAGCTTACTCAGGAAATAGTTAATTCTTTTGCTCTAAAACACTATATAAGCCAAGAGCAAAAGATGTTCTGGACCTTTGGGACATCAGGAGAAAAAGGAGAGACAAAGGAGAAACCCAACACATATACATATGGGAAAAAGTTTCTTAATAAACAGAGTAATGGGTCTAAAGACACTGAAACTTCATAGACCACCCAACAGCTGGGGATCAGGGCTTGCAGCATCACAGAGAAATATGCATGACAGCTAGGGAATCTGAAACCACAAGAATGTCAGAGCAGTCACAGTAGGGCAGACTGAAAGGCCCCATAGCCACAGACCTGATCTTGACAGTAACCTGCAGCCAATGCCTAAGGAGAAGTAAGAACATGGCACATGTAGTGTTACTTTTCTCCCTTGTATTTTCTGACAACCAGCAATTAAGGTCTTTCAGAGCCTCCAGAAAGGATTGATCCCACAACACCTGGCTTCCATGAACCTGAAATACCTCCAGCCTCTAGCCCTGATTATATCCTCCAACTGCCAACTTTTCTCTGATCTATCAAGTATCTAACCTTGCTGTAGGGGACACAGCTCCAGAAACTGGCATTCTTGCTGCCCATGCGTGTATGTAATTTTATACCCCACTTGAGGTAGGAGAGCCAGAACTACACACATGTGTAATCTGAACTTCAAAAGTTCTGTAACAACATTATCTGTTGTGCCCTATAGTCTCTTCCTACCAATTGAATCCAGCACCATGCAGACCCAGAAGTCCAGACATGTCTAGTCTTGAACAACTTCCCATTTGCCACTTAGATTTAGCGCTGGGCAGAGGTGCTTTATGGTGGCATTACACATTCCCCTGTCATGCACCATCACCATCTATCAAGTGGGTTAGCAAACAATGGACAGCAAATTTGCTAAGGGCAAAGTCTACATGCAGGAGTTCTCATGTTGGCAGGCCATTGCAGCAAGCTCTTTCCACAAGCCCAAGGCAAGTGCCTTTTGATATAATGGAGGTCTTTACCTGCCACCCCATCCCTCTGACCCCCAGCACCTCATCCTTGTGCCTGCTTTCTTTTGACCCATTTCCAGAGATAGGACTAGCTGATGGCTTACATATTCCTCATTAACTTCAGATTCAGCTACTCACCAGTCCCTTGTTTATATGCCTGACTGTAAAGACTACAAGTACATCAAGGCTCTCTCCATGCAAGGAGGCAGAGTTCTATAAAGGCAGCTATTTGCAGGAGCAGTGGATTTGCAGGAATGACACTGGAGGACCCAAGATATCCTGCATTTTCTAGGGCACTGTGCAGAACATGTAAAGCTTTCCTGAAAACTTCTGGGATGGCATTGGAGCGACGCTTGATGGGATGGCTGACCAGAACAAACCACAGTTATCGGCAATCTGTGCTTGTGTGCGACATAGTGAAATGAAACCTATGGACACTGATTGCAGAACAAAATGTACTGTACATGCACTACCATGCAACCATATGGAGCTCCAGCACAAATGTGATGCTGAAAATGTAGATATGTCCCTGAGGTCAACCACATGTTTGAAGACAATTCAGCTCTTGCAACCATTTCATGCTGAACCTCATGCTTTGCACTGTGACCCATGAAGGTGTAGATCTCAGGTTTTCTAGGTGCACAAGGTAGCTGTAAGATACCCAGAGGCAACTGTACAAAAAGCAACCTATTACTACTCAAGTAATAGGAAGATGTGCTTGTGTAATAAGACCCTGTGACTGTGTTTACTTAAGCAACATCTCCGTGCAAGTGTTCATTGATCTGCTGTCCTCGGGGGCTGTCCCACATTGCGTGTGGCCTGCCTGTTCCGGAAGAATTGCCACACATCGAGAGGCTTCATCTTGCTTCCTCTTTATGAATTTGATTTTGATAAGTTTGCTGCTCACTTGACAACAAAAAGCTCACCCTGGTTGAGCTAGTGCAGTTTTAACCTGGAGCAAGTCAGCAGTGCTGGGGAACCAGATGAGAGGAAGGCACACGGGAACAAGCAGAATTCACTTCTGGATATATGTCCTGGAACATACCAAGCCAAATGGCCATCATAATCACATAATGAAGTCTTAAAGTTTAATGTGGCCTGTTGATGTGACCTGTGGGACATCAGTTATGACTAACATTACCTGCATGTTTTATTCCTAACAAATATGTCAAGGAGTTTGTTCCACATTGTGGGATGCTCCCAAGATACATTTCTCCAGTTTTGTTGGATGTGGGAAGTGTTTTCTTTTGATGGCCTTAGTTATCACTGCTCTCTACACCGAAGTACTGAGAGCTATGACACAGAGTTAATGTGAATGGCAGGTGCATCAATATTGTCCTAAACATGACCCAGACCTCTTGTTAGCTAGGCTGGTGGATAGCATAAGCTGCTCAACAGAACAAGGCATCAAGGCTGAAAGCTGTAGGCTTTAACAAAAATTATACAGTGATTTTCCTATATAACATTTCCTTCCAGCAACTGGAGTTGAAGGAATATAATATTCTGTGACTCCTTTTGGTAAGGTTGTGAATATTGTATCAGTGAATACCGCATCTGTTATACTGACTTTATGAACGCCGGTACAGCAGGGAAGGCAGATGCAGAAGTGGGCACACAGTGCAATTTGTCACATCAGTATTTCACCTACCTCTCCTTTCAGCCCTGGCTCTTCACTCTTCCAAAACAAGAACTGGGTTTTTGCAATTTTTTAAATGGACTGTTCCCTCTACTTTGTCAAGTTTGAATATGTGATACAAAATTAACGTTTTCTGATGTGTGGTTTTGTACCTTTTTGGTCCACTGCCAGTTTTCTTTTAGTGAAAGATTTAATCAACATTTCAGAAAAAAAAAAACATGTATAATTTTTGCATGGGCCCAAAAATAACGGTTGCCTTCCCCATCTGTGATGCACAATAAATATTCATTTTATCATGTATCCAGAGGTTTCACAACAGCACTAGAGACTGAAACAACTTGAAATATTTTCCCATTTGAATATTAAAGAAAAAACATACACTTTACACCAAACATGGCGCTAGCTGTTTCAGAAAAAACAACAACAACAAAAAAAAATCCAGGTTTTATAAAGGTTTTCACTGATCTATTTTTATTCTACAAGTTCAGCAGTGCTCAGTTAAAGTATGTTCTTCTCTCTCAGTTCATACAGAATATCTTGGTATCTACCAAAAAGACAGCTGGTACCCATCTGTCTATACACAATGGCACTTACACTGCTAACTTAAGTAGCTCTGTTTTTAGCTGCTTGTTTCCTCCTCTCCTTTCACGCATCACACACTGTTCACTTCAAGGATGCCATACTTTCTTTAAATATGTCTCAAATACATCACTTTTTAAAAATAATTCCCATCAGTGAAGAAATAACTAACTTTCAGTCCATCAGTTTAATTAAGTCCCAACACAACAGCACAGATTTGGGGCCAAAATACATCCATTCATGTAACCATACATTCACACAACCTTCTGCAAAAAACCAAAACCTGTTAAATAGACATGACCCAAGTGGGAACATTTTGCTTAAACGACCTCAAACCTCAGGACTGACAAAATCTGAACCTGACCCTGGCTTAGGACTCACTGTCTCAGTATTGCACCAGTAAAAGGGGGAAATCTCAGTCAACCATGGCCAAACAGGTTTGTTCAAGTCCATCTGTTGTTGTGCAGCCTAAACAATTCACACTCATTCTCTCAATGAGGAAGAGTCTAGGTCTCTAGACAGGGTTTATTTTGGCAGCACTTTCTCTTCCCTGCAATATCTTTTAAATATCATAAGTAAGCTATGTAAAAAATACTACATGACATTTACACTTGTGCTATTTTAGATTAACTTATGAAATTATACACTCACATTTTTACATTTGTTGAGAAATGTCGTGCTGATTACTCCACCTAGAGATCAACGACTCAATAGGCAACAGAACAAGATCATTCTAGCTCAAGGGGACCCTTCTGGTAAATGACAGCAAAATGGACTACAAACAATCTGCTTCAAATCATGAAGAAATCCAACTACCAATGCATCCTGCAGGAAGCAGAAAGGGTTAGCCAGTGTTTGGGTGCCATAGTATGCTGTGAATAGCACATCAAGTCAATACGTCAAGAGCTTGCCTGCTCTTCTCAGCAAAATCAGGCACCATGCCTTTCCCAACTGGATGGATATGAAGCTCAAATTGTACTCAGCTGAAGGAGGATGAAGCTTCTAAGTATATTGAAGTGAGAATTTTATTCTCTTCACAGATGAAGACACCAAAATAGGTTCCTAACACATTTAAATGATAGCACTTAGACAAAATCTTTGTTTTTTTTTTTTTTTCTGAAGAGACAGAAAGAAGAACTAAAGGAGCAATTAATAGGATCTCTCAAGTCTCACCCAATGTCTGTTTTTAGAGGCTGTTCCCCACCTGTTTATGCAGGCAGTATTAACCCACCAATTTCAGATAAGCATGAAGGGGAAAATAACAAGGAGCCACAAGTGAGTTTGCATGGTTAACAGCTCTCTCTCTTGAAATTTTCTGCCATGATGCATCTTAAAAACATAAAGTAAGGAGCTGACCACATTCCACCTAAGGGGCTAAGACTGAACATTTAAAATGTACTGTATTTCTACTGGAAAAGGATTGTTGCCTTCTATCCATTAGTAGGAGTTTACCTGAACTAATCATCAAAGCAGCAGTGATCTCAAAGGTCCTTCCAGGAAAACCCTTCCTACTTCAGGAAAACCACAACACAAATGCCAAGTGCTAGAGTTAATTGAACTACTTTTTAACTGAGGGTAGATGAAATTTTGTTTTTCTCAGAGGCCTTTTTAGAGCAGGCTTAAATGTTCAAGTTTTATGAATCTGAGAATAAATAAAATCAACATAAAAACCTTCCAAGATGAGATTCACAGCCTCTTCATACCTGCATGCTGTGAACACCATACAAACTGATAACAAAGCCACCAGCCCCAAGCAGCTTTCAAGTCTCTACAGCCTGTGTGAAAACTCTTAATGTGAAATAGCAATGGAACCTTCTTTACCTGAGATGTGAACCTCTCTAGGCTGTGGCTTGAAGTTGGCTGTTGTAATGTGCCCATCAAAAACAATCAAAAAAAGTGAAAAAAAAAAGTGAAATATTTGCAACAGGCAGAGAGGTCAAGATCCTGCAAGAAGCAGTATTTACGTATCATGATTAGAAGTATTTACATCAAGGTTACACACCTGACAAAGAGCCAGGTTTTTTAGGGTTTTTATCTCTGACCCATTACAACCTCAAAAATAATATTTACTGCCACTGCTTCTGCAAACTTCAGATTTTTGAGCATCTTCCAACTAATTCTCATTGCACAAAACTTCCACAAGAACCTACCCTGTGCTCCAGCAAGCACTCAGCATCTGTGCTGAGTGATAGGAGTTCAACACAGATCTTACTGAAAGGCAACTTCACACACTTTTCTGATGGTCACCTCTTCTTGAGAATGGTGTTTCCTGGAGTGAGATTAGAACTTGCAAAATGAGCTTGCTTAATAGCACTGTATTTCAAATCCAAAGGAAGTTCTAGGCCTTCGCGTTTGGTGTTAGAGAAATGTTGGCACCGACAACACTTTCCAGAGTAAGTAGTGAAGACAGCTATTACAAAACCTCATTAGTCAAGCCTCAGAGTTACCACAGTCAACTTGAAACCAAGTCACGTACGTGAAATTATAGCATTTGCTGATATACATTTTGCAAACAGATGGCCAATTTAGAAGCAAGATTTGGATTCAAAACCTCTTAGAATCATGGAACCATTTAGAGTGGAAAAGACCCTTAAGAGCATCAAGTTCAACTGTAAGCCTCATAGTGCCAAACCATGCACTAAACCATGTCCCTAATCACCACATCTAGATGTCTAATGCTGAGCAAATGCTCCAGCTACAGTTCTGTTGGAGGGGTCCTCCTGTTTCTGCAACACTTCATGCCTGCTGGCATCTGCAAGGTGCCTGCCAAGACAGCGCTGCATGTAAACATTCAGCCTCCAGCAGGTATGTCTTTGACCTGGATTTGGAAGAGTGACCACAATGTGAAAGTCATCAAACCATGTAAAACCAACTACATCCTTATTTGTATTATCTAGTCCATTCGTGTCTGCTTCTTGCAAAAAATACATTCCTAAGAGGACAGGTTTGAAAGCAGGCTGATATTTAATCTAGAGAGTAACAACAAAACTCCTACAGAGTGGGAAACACATTCTACAGCTTCACCCCTGTGTGAAAATACTCTATTACCTGCACAGATTTCCATATTAGCCCAAAACTGTGTGATTAAAAGGTAGAGTGTCTTCCCATCTTGGGACAGTTTGTACTGGGATGCATGCGCATTAGTTACTACTAACTGTGTATGCAGTTAGTAACAGTAGTTACACACTGAAGTGCAGAAAAGCGATACTACACAGTCACATCTTCACTGTAAGTAACAACAGTTGCTGAAATCCACTTTAAAAATCTCCAGGGTGTTGCTTCAAGCCATTACATTGTAAGAGAAACGTTGCTTTGGGCAGAAACAGACGTATGATAGCTACATAGGAAAGAAAGGAAGGACAAAGAGCATAAAAAAGGAGCAGAGAAAAGGAGGAGATAATAGCACCCGTAACACATATCCAAATAAGACTGAATTTAAAGCTGCAATGCAAAACAAGGCTCTCAAACTTAATGGCCCTAAGGGCATGGTTGCCAGGGGGAAGAAAGCTGCTTCTGCAGCAGATACAACCCGGTGTGGGATGATCCTAAAGGACAGGTCTAACTGAGCAGTGGGATCTGCTGCAGGGAGCTTCGCGCAGCTAGTGGCACCCAGCTTGGCAAGGGTGCAGAGCTGGGTGTAATCCTTTACCAGCTTCCCCAGACTATACAGCGATGGGGCACAGCTGTGGGCAGCGTCCAACTCCAGCCCCACTGACATGCAGTCCCTGGTGTGTCTGCTCCCCCTCCATGGGATATTGAGATAGCAACTTGAGCTGTTGCATATTTGCCCTCACCATGCGAACATCTCCAGACAGTGGGAAATCACGTCTTTCTCCACAAAGTGCTGTTATCACAAAGGAATGGGAAGAAAGAAGACCTAGGAGCCATTTTAGCCATTTCAACAACGGAAACGAGAACACAACACTCTCCATGACTAGAAATAAAACCAAAGCCAAAACGGTTGGTTCTATTTTTAGAAGTGGGGCAAAAAGAGATCAGCAGTTTCACTTTGTTTATTTTCTTGACCTCTTGCTCTTCTTCCTACTGTCTGTGGCAGAGCTGCCAGGGGGAACAGGTCACTACAGCCAGCCAGGGATGCCTCTGGGGTTGTCTGCTGCCTTGCCTAGGTGAATAGAGGAGCTCCCAGATGGGTTTGGAAGTAGCTGCAATGAATGGCTCTTTAAAAGCCCCCAAGCAGAATAGGTGGAAAAAGCTATTTTGCACTTCCTTCACAAAAAAGGTCAAGGCATGCACCTTGCCCTTCTAGACAGAAAATACATCTTTACAGGCAGTGAATAAATCATCTTCCAAAGACAAGCTTGAGAAACAAGCACCAGAAATCAGGGCCCCATTGCAGACCCTGGTTTTATAGTACAGTGCAATCACCCCTTTTTCCACCTTTTCAGCCTAAACCTCCCTTTGTTCTTCTAGGCACATGTTTCCCCTTAGGAAACAATCAGCTTGCCTCCTCTCTAATTGACAGTCACCTACCATAAGCTCCCTGTCCCCTCAGTGAGTTAGAAACATGGCTGGTTGAACTCAAAGGGTGTGTTCTCCACTTGTGTTCAGTGCACTCGAGGAAGGGTTTGTGTGCTTGGCAGAGTCTCCGAGTTGCTGTTGCCTCCACCCCAAATCTTAACAAAAACTATCACTCTGAGGCACCTACCCAAAATATGTGCAACTGGCACTTGTTTGTCCATGAGTCTGCCGAAGAGACCTGTGGGTGCTGTGGCGTGAAGGCAGAGTACTTAGTTTAATTGATACACTCTGAAATACTTCATCGATGCCATAAGTTTTATAAAGCATTTATCTGTCAGCACCTTCTCTCACTCAGCACATGTGCTTTTACAGATATATCCAACCCCTCAAAAAACATAAATGTAACCTGATGCAACCCACTTCCTTTGGAGACAAACTGTGTGAGCCGGACCATGAAGGAAGTTGTTCAAAAAGCACCACGTATAGGGATGATGGATATAGGCAGCAACACGAAAATACCTTTAAATTTCAAATTACAGTTAATATCTTGGTGGTTGTTACAGCAAGCAAAATATTACAGTTAATAGAAGTGAATGAATTAGTTTTGATCAAATACTGCAATGTTTCATTTTGACTTTTCTGAAACTAAATGCTTTTTAAATTCTCTTCATTAAAAAAGTCCAACTTTTTGTTCCTTGCTTCAAGTTAGGATTGCAGGAAGAAAAGATTGCTTCTAATGTAACCCTCCCTCACTTTACAGGAACGTGGAGAAGTTCATTAGTATTTGTGAACCGTGCTAAGTTGTTATAATTTATGAGAAAACGAGCACTTTGGATGACACCAAGCAAGATATACATAAGGCTCAGAACTAATTAATGAGGCTAAAGAGAGTTTTTGAACACTCCCATGAGGACCATCTGTTGTAGGAATACAGCACTTCAAGAGAAGTCTATAAATGTAATTAAATGTTGAGCAGTAGTAAGAGGTGTCTGGGTGAAGTTTAAGTTAGAAACATTAAACCCTGGCATTTTCCAGTTTTTCAGCATTTTTTTTTATCCTTTTTCCGAAGGTTTGCATTGCAGCATCAACTGGTTAAGTTACGCAAGGCAGTACACAAACACACGCAATGGATGACAAGCCCTACACTGAGGAGTTCAGCGTCATGACAAACGTGTGAAAACCTCTGATGAGATTTAGGCACCTAAACCAAAGCATGCAGTTCCCTTCCAGATGTCCATGGTATCTGAGACACCCCCATTGCCCCGGGAACCCCAACACTTCTGGAAGCCAGCCAGCATACCGAAGGACATAAAGGTTCTAAAGACTTGGAATAATCCCTCTGCAAATGCCCCTAACTACCTTGGGTCATCCATACAGCAGCAGTGCTAGGAGCAAACGCAGAATCCATTTCCTTGCTCCTTTGCGTGGGTTACCATGCAGTAGTGGCAAAGCTAGCCTCTGTCTGAATTTTATGTTGTCCCTGCTAACATCTAAGTTCCAGTTCCATTGGTACCAGTAAGGAGTTACTCTCCAATAGTAGAGTCTTCAGTGCCTCAAAATGCAAAGGTGTCCCATTGCCTTTCTGGCTCACTGTTTGTAATACCACCGCCATCTCCTGTCTCTGATTTCATGAGCAGAACTACTACTGGTCCTTCACACACCACACCTGATCATGGATCAGCTGCTCCCTGATGCATTTTACAAGGGCCCTTTCAAGGCAAGGTGACACCAATGACTGTTCATCTCAATATTGTAAACTGAAACTTTTCAACAGCTGGTTTCCAGGTTCAGCCAGCTCAACACTGTGGATTGAACCAAGAACGCACTTGGCCACTCCAAACTGTGCCATTCTTGCTCTGAATGTGAGCCCTGGATTACTAACTTACCAAATCACCTCATCTTGAACACGTGAAGAACTCCGTTGAACCCAATTGCTGTCTTATGTGACTGGCAGTAGGCATGGGTTTATGCACTTCACTGAACATGAACGTGAAATAAATCACTTCGTAAAAATCCCTGGTGTTTTCCCTAGGGTTCAACTGAAATCTGCCCCACTGGCACATTTTGAAAAGCACTAGAAAAATGTTTTTATCTGAATGGAAGATAACAGATGAACTCAAGCTGAACTTGCATTAATCCATTTGCAAAAAATTAGTTTAAAAAAACCTATCACAGCAGCACAGTAATGATAATTGCAGCTTAATTACCCATAACTGATTCTTTATGTCCTGAAATAATTTATTCTCCTTTTATACTTGTCTCTGATATCCATTAGAGTCATTACAACTGCGAGTCTATAATTACATACTTTGCATTTTCACATTCTATGCCAGCTTGCGCTCTCTTCTTATCTTTCATTAATTTCATTACTGAAACATCAAGAAAATTTCCATATGAATTTTCCAGAAGTTCTTGTGATTTGATTGGGGTTGGTTTTGGACTTAATAAAGCCCAGGGAGGCAGTTCTTCGGCCAGAGCTTCTGTACGAGCACACAAGTCTGGTTCTGCCAGCTGCACTGTGTAGTTTGCATCATGGTAGGAGCCATAGGATAGGGAGTCAGCCTTCAGGTTTGGGACTACATTAAGCATTAGGTGGAGCTTAGGACACAACTAAGTGTTTTGGATAACGGAGGTTAGACTAAGTCTATGTTATATTTGAAGTTAAAACAAATGCAGTGGGATCAACAAGGCTCTTCTGGGAGCACCCAGGTCCACTTTCTTCCTTATGGCACCACCAGTAGGAGACACAGGGCTGCCAAAAGCCAGGACCCCTCCTTGCTGCAAGTAAGCATGCTCTATGCCAGCTACATGCACATGTATGCTTGGCACTGGCTGAAAATCTGGTAAAATCATTGCAACAGAACAGAAGAAGAAAACATGAATTCCCCCTGTGCTTTGCATTCTCACAGGTCTAGTGTTGTCAACAGCTTTCTGTCCAGACTGCTGAAGGTTAACAAGTATCAGTATATGGCCCAGGAAAAGTGACTGTATGAGTTACACTCCATCAGACACGATGATGCCTTTATCACAACCAAGAGAGACACCAGTACCAAAAGTGGCTAACATGGTTCAATGCTTGAGGTGAAAGATCTCAAACTAAGCCCTGTTTCTTCACTATCTCTCTGACTCAGCAAAAGCTCCCAAACACGTAAGTTACACTATTCTCTCTTTCAGCATTGCTCATTTGTAAGACTAGAGCTTTCCTGACCGTATCAACAAGACTCCACCAAAAATTGTCTGTCATGTCCCTCTGGCAAGAGCCAAAGCAAACAGCATTTTATAATCCCTTTATTCCAATGCTTGTTTCACAGCCAAAAAAGCATTTTTTCCATGGATAACATGGCATGGGCAAAATTGCTTAGGAGATGCAAATATCAAAGTGGAAGTGTGGCAATGCCTTTTAATGAACAAATTATGCTGAATGACAAATATGAAGTTGTGCAATAAAAATTTCACACAGAAGGTAAGTAAAATTTGAACAGTTGGAACAATTTTATCTGACTTTCCCATGCTACATATTTATACCACAGAACCACAAGCGCCTGAGAATGAAACATTAAAGTGAATTTCCTGTCATAATTTAACAAAGGAAAACCCCCTGTCATTTCCTCAGCTGGAATGGGCACACTTCTTTTGAGTCAGGGGTTTATTTTCTTAAACAACAAAACACCTTCCTCCCTCCTTCTCCCATAGTTTATTATTGTTTAGAAGACTGGGATAAACCAGAGACAAGGAGAAGGAGTAAGATGGTCAGTTATTTCTAGAGCAAGCTTTTACCCTTTATTGGACCATATGCTGTGTGGAGCCACATGATCACAGACTGAAAACTAACTGACTGCAGTTACCTGATCTTCTCCTGTAATTCCCACAACCAGTAACTTCCAAGCAGCCCACACAGCAATATCTGTGCCTGACCCTGCCTTTCCACACCTCCTCGAGCAGTACCAACGCCACAGTGTGTTTAAAAAACCTCTTAAAAAGGGAGGAAAAGTCAAAGGAACACAGTTGTTGCCAGCCTTTCCACCATTAATGGGTTGGGAATAAGCCAACATCTGGGCGCTGGAGCTCAGCAGTGAATTTGCTCATACTGGAAGGGAGCCGAAGCCAACATTTTAACAGCTGATGCGTGCACGGCTCCTTAGACTTGCACCCCTTGCATGCACCCAAAGGGACACCCTTCCTGTGCAGCTGAAATCCTGGCCATAAAGTATGCTCCTCCCTGGGGAAAAGAAGTTTTCTCAGAGTTAACTTCTCAGAACTGCTTCCCTGCTTTATGCTTGGGATTTAAGGGTAAAGTAAAAGCTAGCAGCCAGTGAACCAGGCCAGCCATGACAAGTGCTTATGGAATACTGCACAAGCAACATGGCACAACTCTGTGGAGGCATGTCTTCAGTGATGCTGGAAGAAGACAGAAAGAGCTTTGGATGAGATGCTGGAGCTCACACGTGGGGAACAGACACTGAGATGGAAATGCATTCACAGTAATATTAGCAAACCTATTGCCTTGGGCCATTTTGAAGCACCGGAGTCCTGTGACGAACACACCATACCAAGTCCCCTCTCCACCACAGGCTCTCTTCTTGCATTTGAAGCTGTTTCCTGCAACAACTTCAGTCTCTTTTTAGCAGTATTACAGTCCTCATCCCAGACCACAATATAGATAAAAGTAGAATTAACAAGCTCTCTGCAAAAAAGGTGGCAGCCCTCAAAATTAGACTTTTATTCATTCATAAGGTCCGACACAACCCTAATGTTCTAGCATATCCTTTCCAGCAAAGCAACCCCCTGAAAAGGGCTGGCACTTGAACCTTTCCTAATTTGTGGGGTTTTTACTTTAATATCATGGTTCTTACTACTAATATTTGAGTTTTTAAAAGGTTTGAAAAAAAAAGTTTCAAATGCTCCTTTTGATGTTTATTTCTTTCTCGTTTGATTACCTGATTAATTGTAGTTGGTAATTTTGACGGTGCGCATGTTCTTTTGCTGCACTATTTGTTCTCTTCTGTCCTGCACACATCCCTCCTACCCTCACACAAGGTACAAATCTGGTCCTTTCCTACTGCTACCTGCAGAAGTCCCATAGAGCAGTAAGAGATGCTGCTCAGTTTTCAATGCTCTCTTATTTCCTTCTTCCTGTGAACCACTGCAGTTGTGTCTTTCTTCGCAGGAGTGTGAAGGTTCTGCATTGCCTCTGCCAGCACTCACCATGAAGCACAGACCTGGGGTTGCTGCCTTTAGTTACTGCATACCATAATGAGCAACAGCTTGATTTCTGTCTTCATGACTAGCTAATGTGCTCAACTATGCTACATACATTTAACTGAGGGAAATCTTCAACCAGTCCAGAATGACTGAAGAAAATGAACTGCTCTGGAGCAGGAAATGGGAGTGGAGCCAGCAGGAGCCCGACCAGCAGTTGGCTGCTAGTTTAAGGTTAGTATTTACACTTGCAGAAGTGGAAAAGCTGCAGGGCTCAAGGATTTCAGACAGGAAGCAAGTGAAGCCCTGAAACGTTTTTCAACTTACACCACATCCCATGCCTTCTGCAGATACAAGTGCGAGGAAAGGCAGGAGCCCAGGAATGCAGACTTCCTCTTCCTCTTGCAGAGACCAGCCTGGTCGGAAGGAAATGTCTACTGCTTATCTCAGCTTCAGAAAACAGACACAGCCCATGGTGGAAAAACACAGGCAAAGGCCAACAAGAACCTGGGATGCACAAACAGCAGTTCTGCATCAAACCTGCTGAGTACTCACAGCTTATGACTTGGAAAGCCTGGAGTTTTCTGAGCCATGCTTTTATGCCATGCAAGAATCTGGCTCAGGATCCCATTCATCAAACTGTCTTAGCAATAAGAAATGCCACCTCTCAAAAAACCACATGCCTCAAAGCAGTGTGGCGGGAGGGCACGTTCACAACGCACCCAAGCTCTTCTTTGTGCAACTTCTTTCCGAACCACCACCACTGTAATGCTCACTAATGTTTCTAAGCTTTTCACTTATTTCTCTTTAAGGAGAAAACTGTAATTCTCAAAAACCAAATGAACCAGGAGACAGGGCTTTAAGGCAAAAAAAAGAAAAAAAAAAATAAGAAAATCAACAAAAGCCCTCAAAAGCCCATGTTTATTGTCGAAGTCTCTAGAATGACGAGATTTGACAATAAGGCTTTTCCTCTTGTGATACATGCAATTAGGCAACATGCAGCTCAATTTCTGCAGCCAGGGGATATTCAAAATACTTTCCACATACAATAGGTGTCAATTTGACTTTATTTAAGGAAAAACGGGGAAAAAACAGTAATTTCCATAATACACAGAAGACAAGTTAGATAGCACTGCAAAAAAAAGGCTGAGTGTTTTACTTGTCACCAGTCTGCTTTGCAGCTCTACGATTAGTAATTTTAATGCAGTTTGTCATTTTGTATTATTGTTTAGCATCTTTATAATCAGCAGAGTTTGGGGTTATAAATCACAAAAAGTGTACTACTACTACTATGAAAAACTAAAAAACCCACAAAAATCACTTTCAAATAAACCATAAATATGTGATGCACATTAGTGTAACAAAACCATTTTTGTAAACATTTTCTCCAACATAACATGTGCATAAGATAAAAAATAAAAACACTGCAGTCATACAAGTTAGGGTTACTTTGACTTAAAGATACAGAAAATTATTACTTATTAAAGCTTAAAACTAAACCTAGGAGCTTTTCTTTTCTTCTTTGCTTACAGAAGCACTGTTTGAAGAGTTCGGTGTTGGTATACGTAGTGGTTTTGTAATACTGTTTTTACCTTGCCATGCTGGCACTTCTGCGGAGGCAGAAGCTGCCAGGCAGGTAGCCCACTATAGGAAGGAGATTTTCCCTCCCTGGAGCCTCAAAACTTCAACAGCACATATCCATGACCTGGGCATCCCTACAGTACTGGAGCATCTTCTAGGTGAATAGCATCAGCTTTCAAGGACTAGATTAAATTTTGACCACATAGCGCTGGAAGATTTAAATCACGCAGACTGACATTCGATCGAATCAGCTTTGGCAAACTACACTACAGGGCAGCTGTGTGATTACACCCATGTCTACTGTCACGTTGCATCTCTGAGTCCCCTTTAGTTCATTATAGTACAAAAGGCCGATCATTCTTCTGGCTGACCGCACCGGGCCCGAAAAGAACACATCCTTCACCTTGAACGCTATCCAAAAGTCATACAGTTAAAAAAAAAAATAGTTCTAGGCATTCCTCCGCCAGCAAATGTAAGGCTTCCTTGAGTTGTGATTCTTTTTTGGGGGGTGGGATAGGGTGTTGTGTGCACACACATACGCGCTGGCGGTGCACATTTACCACTCGCTTTTCAACCATCTACGATGTTCGAAGGAGAGTCTTCAGCAGCAACGCTGATTGGGGTTGAAGGATTTACAGCAGTCAGATTTGACACCAAAAGAAGGGTCTGTCGAGTCTGAGCTTTGCACACTGGGTGCTCGTGGCTCTTAAATTGATTGTGTGACCAGTCGCTCGAGCCATCGGCTTGACTGAATTGAAGAACACGTGTTTAAAAAGCCCTACCTGTCATGCCGTGAAGGAAAGTTAACCGCAGCAGAAGACAAAGCCCATGAAAACACTGAGAGCCTGTTCACTGAATGAACAGCTTAAGGCAGCTGTCAACAAAGTACCCTACCAAAGGAATTAAAACAAAGCAAAAAAGGAGTGAAAACAAAAAGGAAAGTGGCTGAATTTTGAATTAAAGGAATTAAAAATAAAAGTGAAAAAAAGAAGGAAAGTGGCTGAATTGTGACACTGTGCATTATTACAACACCAACAGATTATTATACACTCAGGGTTTCTCAAGTAATGAACATGTAGCCATTAAACAAATTATTACTCTCAAGACATTTATTACAAATGTCAGAAACTTATTCATAAAATAAAACTGACTTTAAAAAAAAAAAAGGAAAGAAAAAAAAAAGCCAGAGCTGGGATCTTACATCTAAACACAGGTATACGCTGTCCTTATGAATAAGCAGTATTAACTACATTCTTAAAAGAGTTTTAGTGCATTGCATTCTTAAAAAGAAAAACATCACCGCCCCAAAATGTTTCCTACAACATTTAACAGTTTATAGAACTAGCCTAGTTATTTTTACCTGCCTGTTACTAAGCCCATGTGTTAGCAGAGTGAAGCCTCTGGTTTTAGGCTAAATTCAGATTTCTATTAAGGATGAAACTGTTTTAAAAAATGCTTGCTTCATCAAATTTTGTAAGCAAATTACATTAATCAGTGTCTCACTGCCATACCGCTACCACTATTGCCCCGACGGACCGCTCCCTCCTCCTGCTGAAACTTGCTATGCAATAACAGTCGGAAACCTTTCAATCTGGTAGTTTTGGTATTAAGATTAAATTAGACATTAATGGTTTTCATCTAAAAACGTATAAACTAAACCACCTCTTTTTATTTTATGCATTAAAAACAATGAGGTAGGCACAAAAAATAAACATATGTAGTTTGGATTTTATTTCTATTTTTTTCCTTTTTTTTTTTTTTTTTTTTTTTTAGTTCTGCGAGTGCAGACTGTGGTAAAACTGTTGTTGCACTTCTAGGTTTAAACAAAAATTAAACCTTTAACTGAGGCAGTGCTAATACTGTGACATAACCAAGTTCTGGCCTAACACAGAATCATTATAGAAAATGAATTATTTTTTTAACTTTTTTTCTTTTTTCATTTTTTTTTCTTTTTTTTTTTATCATCTGCACATGTTTCAGGCAATACCTGGTACACAGAAAATGACTAAAGTTATTGGCCAGGCCAAAATAAAATTGCAGAAACAAAAAAAAAAACCAAAATTCCACCCCGAGCCCCTTCCCACCCTCCCTGTCCCAAGAAGAAGTTATCCTAGTCACTGTCTTTCACATTTTATAAATATTAACTTCTTAAAACCTGCACCTTCCTCTTTGACCACATATTGTCACATTACAAAAAAGAAATGTCAATTAAATACACTGTTAACATTACTAGACTAGATCTGCCCTCTGTTTCAGCCAGTCTGACTCTACACCACTTCTCACCTTCTCTTGCCTGCCTCCTGCCCACTCAACAGCATGTTCATGGTAGTCTGTTTTATTCTCCTTTTATTTCCCCCCCTTTCTGTTTCAACACTAACAGACAGAGTCCTTCAAAGCCTAGGAATCCTGGAGCTGAAGGGAAAAGAAGATCTATAGCTTTCTAGCGTGACCCCAAATCTCAAAGACATTGTAGCACCTGATGGCAATATCTTTACAGCACCAGCTGCCTCGCAGCCTCAGTTGAAAAACAAAAAGAAACCTAACACCAGTGATGCCTGCACACACATTTACACAGAGTGCTGCACTAGTGCAGGTCTGTACTCCAGTTGAAAGTAATTCCGAGTTATGAAGATCTCAGACTCTGGATGTCAGCAATTCCTCGCCAAATCCCACTGCTTCTACCAGCTCAGAAGAGAAGTCCTGCCAAGGGTCATGAAATAGACTTGACTGCTTCCACCCGACCGTACGGAGGCAAAGAAAACCTGCGAAGAAGAGACACTGGTAAATTCAACAGGTAGAAAAGCAGTGGTTCTGATTTGCCTTCGCTGTCCCTGATATTTACAGCGCAGTTGCAGTGCTGTGCTGGTTCAGGTGGGGGCGGAGTTGATGTTCTGCATAGCAGCCTGTATGTGGCTAAACAGTGCGGTCAACACACCACTGTTCTGGTCACTGCTGAACAACGCCTGCACAGCATGAAGGCTGTCTCTCCAGCCCCACACCCCTCAAAGGCCAGCGGGCTGAGAACGGTTAAGAGGCTGAGACAGCTGAACTAACTGACCAAAGGGATGTCCCATGACATATATTAATTATCATGCTCAGCAGTAAAAGCTCAGGGAAAAGGAGAGGACAGGGGGATCATTGTGGTGACGAATTCTGTCTTCCCAAGCAAGGGTCACATGTGTAGAAGTACTGCACCCTGGGAAGTGGCTGGACATCTGCCTGCCAAGGGGAGGTTGTGAATGAATTTCTTATTTTGCTTGGCTTACATGCACAACTTTTGCTGACCTTATTAAACTGTTTTATCTTAATCTATGAGGCTTTTCACCTTCCTTTTATTTTCTCCTCATCCCATGGAAAGGGAAGTAAGAGAGAGAGGATGGGTGGGTGTTTGGCTGCTGGTCAGGATTAACCCAACCCACGTAACCAGGTGAAGTACACGTTCATCATCTTAGCAACAAACTGGGGGGAGGTGGGGAAGGGGGAATTATACCTTGTCATTGCGTTCACACAAGAACTTGAGCCTTTGTGCCCTTTTGTGCATGAACACACCATCCAAGTGTCCGGTTTCCACAGATCGTATTTCAATAGCTTTTTCTCCCCAGCCCATAATTTGGTTGGATCGGATGTACGCTTTGGAAAGAAAACACAATCCATTAGGACAGGCAGAGGGTAACATGGAGGAACTGAAAAAGCAGAGGAATATCCTGACACACTCTAGTTAAAAGTATGCATGTGCATATTACAAGTACACATATGTTCAGAGTGCTATTTCTGTCCTCAGCACCTTCATGATGCCTAAAAATACCTCCTCTTCTAGAAAAAAATCCCTGTGGCTTTTCTTTGCTAGTTATATACTTCTTCCCTGAGCATTCATGACACAAAGGGAACTTCACAGCCTTCAATTAAATGGAAGGAACATCGAGTCTGGCAAAAAGACAAGCTAATTAGGCGCTGACAAGGAGAAAGCAGACTCAAGGTTTAAATACACTAAGCCAAACCACTCCAGTATGTCACCAGCACTAGCTCTGCATCTTACGGTGTTACTTCCCTTCCTTGAAGGAGCTTGTCAGCAAAAACAGAGAAAGAAGAGAGGGGAAGTAAAAAATGAGCTAGCCTCCTTTAACAGGAGTAATACTTCAAAAACCTAATCTCCTTGAGAAAGCCTACTGGTCTGAAAAGTATTCTGTACATCTCAAAAGAGATTCTTGTTAAGCTCTCCAAGTGGAAATACTATTATTCATCATAATGCTTTCCTTTGTGCACAAATAAAGCAAAAAATCAGGCATTTTTCCTTAGAGTGTCACTGAGGAGAAACAGATTAGTAGTAGCATGAGAAAAAGAATCTGTTCTTGATAGCAGTAAAAAAATCAAATAAAGGGGAGAGTCACCAGCATTATGAAAAGGTATATTCAAAAAAAGCATTTTGATGGATAGTCTTAGGAACGCTGCCAGAAATAACATATGGGACCTTAGTGAAGAATAAGCTGTTGCCTCTGATTTGCATGCATACTTAACATAAAAATAAAAATAAAAAGAAGAGGAACGGCTTTTAGCAAGTAAAATTAAAACATATTTAATTTTGTAATACCTCCTTTTTATAGATTTTTTTCCCTATTAAATTTCTGTGAAATTAAATCAAATGATCTACTGCAGTACAACATACACCTACAACATAGTATGTGCCATCATACTGGAAATTTATTTATTTTTAAAAATGCCACTAGTGGTAACTGGGCCTAATAGCTTCTAAAAATTGTCAGATGAGATGTTCAGATGATGTCAGCTGCCTCAGTGCCATTTACTTCACAGGCACTCCAGACCCAAAAGGCTCTGCCATTTGTCAGCTGATAAACCCTGCTTGCTTTTAGATCTAGTCAAAACTTTGTCTCCACAGGAGCAAACAAGCTGTGCATGAGACTTCTTTAAATTTCCTCTTCCATTATTGTCTGCATTGCTCAAACAGGTATCAGCAGTCACCTCCTAATACATGTGTCCATTCCAAAGCACATACCATGCAATGTGCTTGGCCCAACTAAAGGAAGGTGTGACTGCAGCCCATTCTATGCTCAGCACTGAAATACGGGAGGTCAGGTGGCAAGAGGTTTCCCAGTGTGTACCTGTGTCCGTAACAAATCTGTGCCCATTTTAGTACACTCGTCTCTCCCACTTTCAGAAGTGCCTTATTTTGAAAGGGGGAAAATGTGGGAGAATTATCATCCTAGGACAGACATGCAATCTGCAGGTGAATTTAAACACATGAAATGATACATTGTTAACTATATAGAAATGCCCACAATAATATCTTACCATCTGACACCTTACATAGAATCACAGAATAGTTGGGGTTGGAAGGGACCTCTGAATGTCCTCTAGTCCAACCCCCCTGCAACAAGCAGAGATATCTTCAACTAGATCAGGTTGCCCAGAACCACATCCAGCTTGGCCTTGAATGTCTCAAGGGATGGCACATCTAACACCTCTCTGGGCAACCTGTGCCAGTGTTTAATCACCCTGACTGTAAGAAGTCTCTTCCTTACACTTAGTCTAAATTTACCTTTATTTTAAAACCATTACCCTGTGTGCTATCACAACAAGCACTGCTGAAAAGTCTGTTCCATCTTTCTTACTATGTCCCTTTAAGTACCAAAAGGCTGCAACAAGGCCTCCTTGGAGTCTTCTCCAGGCTGAACAACCTCAACTCTCTCAGACTTTCCTCTTAGGAGAGCTGCTCCATCCCTCTGATCAGTTTTGTGGCCCTCCTCTGGACTCTCTCCAACAGGTCCCTGTCTTTCCTGTACTGAGGACTCCAGAGCTGGACACAGTACTCCAGGTAATGACTTTATACTGAAAGGTTTCCACAACTTTGTGGCTGTCTAGCAAATATTTTGCAGCAACCTACACTTCTGAACTTCACATCTTGCTTGTTTGGATTTGGTTCTTAAAAATTTAGCACAAAACAGATCCATATGATTACTCTCTACTTTGCACAGCTGTTTTTGAGGAATACTGCAGCATCGCTGCTTCTGAATATGAGGTTACACCCCATGTGCGTCCCTCCTGTCCACGTGCACACACTCATGTTTCCTAACGGCATGCTACGTATGATTCACCAGAGGCACTTACCAACTGAAGTTGGCATTTCTCCCCACTGCAGAACCACATCCTTGGTTATCCTTCCATACGTGTTGACGTAAACTCCTTCATCCTCGTAGCAGACCAATAGCTCCATCCCATCCGTGTTTGGGAGAATGATGATTGCATGAGGTTGGATACTGCTCTGGATCTACAAGGGAAAAAGAGAAGAGGAAGCCTTTTGTTTTAATGCAACAGGGTTTCTGCTGGGAGACAGGGCTAGGTGATTTTTGATTTTGGCTGATAGCAGAGTGGGGATTCACTCATTTCAGAAGTGCTAGCTCTGCTCCCCCACAAGCTAGGCATGATACACAGTGACAACAAAGACCTGTAAACCCCTGGGGCACAAATCTTCTTGTTTTAAGGCAGACATCTAAAACCAGGAAAGATTAGCTTCTCTGTAGGAGTGCCCATTTCTTTCTATGGGCAAGAAGGGAGCCTGGGGCAAGCAGCCCAGATGTAGACCTCAGAAACCTGCACTGCAGCGAACAGTTCTTAGGAACTGCAGGCCCACCTGACACCTCTGTGTACAATGAACAACGGAAACCTTGGTATCTAAGGCCACCTTGGCATTTGCTAACTCTGTTGAATCTCATCGGGGGCTGTTGTGTCATTTTTGTACTTCCACCTTCCCTGCAGCTTCTACCAGGCAGTTGCAATGCAATCCACTCAACTGCTTCCCCTGAAACAGATCTGAACAGGCACCTCCCAGTCATGGAGACATACCACAAGGAGACGACAGAGGCACAAGCCCCGAAGCACAAGTGGCCTCATCTGCTTGGACCCCTCCACCCAACTGACCACTGCCAGCATCTGGCAGTGATCCACAGGGACAGCCTGACATGTTGGTTATCTGAGGGGAAGAAGGGGCAGGAGAGGGCATAGGGAACCAGAAAGAAAGAAAAACCCCAACCCCAGCAGTAGCTCTTACATGTGTTGGTAGATATATATCATAGACCGATCCTGAATCCACATCAACAGCATGGAAGCCAGCGCAGGAGCCATAGATCACTTTTAGTCTCTGACCCTCTTCTACAGTGAGATCCACCAGCAATGGCTTATGTACCAATTCTCCAAATGACTGTGAGACAACCATGAATGAGATTTACTTTACTGCTTAGAACCACAGTAGGTATTATGAAAACATGCTCTAATGCACATAATATTATGGGTTTATTCCTCCCACATATCCCTTCGGCCCCCCATCCACCACACTACTGAAGCTCACATGTCTCTCATGCACAAGGACAGACTACTCTGCAACCTCTTGCATCCCAATCACATAACACTGTAAGCTATTTTCTGTGGGGTTTCCTTTAAGTTGGTCTGTTTGGGGTTTTATTAAGAATTGTTTTCCCCAAAGTTCAGGGCAATTTGCCACTAGTGTTCACTTAAATCTGCACAACCAACAATAACTGATTGTCTGTAAATCAGTCCGGCAATTATACCAAGCCGGATAACTTCATTCTTGCAGTGTTCAAAAAAAAAAAAAAAAAAAATCAATGCCAAGTACCACTTAAAGCCTTGGTTTGCTCAGATGAAGATGTTTGGATTCAGTTCACTTCTCTCTGCCTCGTGTTTTATTTATAGAGAGACGAAAGAAACAGCTGTGATATTGTGTCATTTTGATTATTAGTTTATGCTCAGTTACAATTTAGAACTTTAAGTATACTGCCTCTAGAGCTAAAAACCCTCCTAAATTAAAATATAATCTAAAGTTTGTGGAGATTTACTGAATAACTTGTAATATGGCTATGACAGAATGACAGAACATTTTTGTAAAGGTGTGCAAGTGGCTATGAGAAAATCTTATGTATAGCTGAAATATATTGTTACCTTAAAGGCCATAAATTTATGGTATGGCTTTGGTGCCCATGCATAGACTTCCACAGAACTCTTCAATGCAATTACCAAGAACTTGATTCTTTCATATTTTACTGGAATTAAACAGAACAAAAGAGAATTCAGCAGTTATTCCAAAGTCATGCCAATTACTTCAGGAAAGCAGAAAATTACAATATTTCTCCATACTTACATACATTTGGGTTTAGTAATACTGCATTTTAGGATTGCTAATTCTTTGTAGTTAAGTATCTTTGACACATTTATGCCACCAAAAAACCCTTACTAGTAACTGAACCTGTCACCATGTTTCAAATTACCTAGTCAGTATACACTTACTTACACTTGTTTTTTTTTCCACATTAGACAGTGCTTACTCATCATGACAAGAAAATCAGTTTTCAGACAGGGACATTTCCAATAAAAGAAGGCTATGACTGTGTCAGAGTGTATTGACAGTTTCAGCCACAGCACTGGCAGTGGCATTTTGAGCTGATGGCAAAATTCTCCAGGGAAGGAGGAAAAAAGGGAACTGAAATAAAAAGTTAAAAAACAAGTCCATTTCAAAAGCAAAAGGCAAATTTTATAGCAGAGCACTTTTCTTTGTTCTTAAAGCCTGAGATAACTCATCTGAAAACAGAACACCAAAGTCCACAGAATTTATCAGAAATAAAATGTCATTACACAGCTGATCCACAAATGCTCAACTGTGTCTCTGTTGCCACATTCAAACAGCTGGCTAAATCAAACATCAGAAAAAGCTATTGCTCTCAGGAGGGGACCAATGAAATCTAGAAATGGCCATTCCAGAAGCGTTGCTGTATCTGTATTTTCAGCTGCCATCTGGATTTGGGAAGGAGCAGATCATGGGACTTCCAAATGTTGGGGTTTATTAACCTATTTCTAGCACTATTTTAGGGGGAGGAAAAAAAAAGCATTTAGATGACACTGAGAAACCTCTGGAGGTTTCTGAAACCTCTTTACCCCGAGTCTTGGGGGAATATGCCACTTTTCCAAAACAATAACTCTGTGCATTTTCACCTTCTGACCATTGTATCTCCAAACCTGATTTTAAAACATGGCAGAAGTGAGGATCTCAGACTTGTGAGAAGAAGACTTCTTTAATAAATACTATTTTAATGTCTTTTAGATATCTTACTACTGTACAAGCCTGCAGTTGTTGTTTCAGGGAAACAAAGCTGCTACTTGCTCTCCTTCTACTCTGCAAGAAGGCAAGACCACCGAACTATAAGCATTAAAGGACTTGACACTCTTTCAACAGACAAAGAAAAGCCTCTCATCCTCCACAGCTGTAGTGACTAAAAAACAGAGCTTTTGTTCAGTCTTGTCTACTTTACAAGACTTCTTGGAATTTTTTCTCAGGGAAGAGGGGGTGTCGAACAAAACCACCTTCTCTGTGAAAAAAGACCTTTGATAATCCTCATTCTTTGTGCTGGGTGCTATCTGGGAAGTCACCCAAATCTGAAGTTTCAAAGAAGCAATTTATCATTTAGAGGAGCCAAAAGTTGCCTGAAGCAACTGAGACCCATAAATACCACTTCACCCTGACGTCCAAGACCCCCATTGCATCAAAGAGACAAGGAAGTGATCAGTGCCAGCTGCCTCGGCGGCAGCCTCCAGACCACAAGTCCAAACATTGGCAGCTCATCCTTCTTGGGAACTGCAGTGCAGCTGTCAAAGAGGCCTCTCACTACCTGAAGAAGTCTACTGTACATCTGTGGTTCAGAGGGAAGTTCAGTGCCAGGCTGCAGCCCAGGGTAACAAACCCCTCTTCATCTAGAAGAGAATGCTCTTTGTTTCAGATGCTTCCCTGCTGGAAAGCCTCCTTTCAACAGCTGTTAATGTATTGTTAACAGGCCACTTCATTATGCTGCTGACAGCCCGGGGTGGGAGACCAGAGGAGTGCATTATTAATTGTTTTCAGGGTCAAGCTCCTGGTTCAGCAGTCACTTACTGCCATCATTATTGATTACACCCCACTAGCAGGTTTTTCCAAGAGCACATGTATGACAGGAGGAGCTCAGCTCGATTGCTGCTGCCCCACATTGACTGACACAGCTGGAAAGGAACTGAGCTGGCTCTTAGAAGAAAACCAAATCAAAGGCAACATCCACTGTCCATTAATATGCATCATGAAAGAGAAGGAGGAGAAAGAGCTCTCGGTTCACATCCCCACCTGCAGGGCAGCAGGCTCACTGCATATTCTGCTGACTGAACGCTACATGTCTTTCACTAGTTTTGGTGGAAGTTTCTACAGTCAAATCCATTTAAATTACTTAAAATTACTCAAAAGCCACCTGCTTAATGAAAGCACACTTCATCCCATAAGTGTACTGCAGTGGATCTGAGATGGCATTAGGAAATTCTGTGAGCTACGGGGAATCAATGAATCATCTTGAAGTTAAACATATGTTTCTTTTCCCAGATGCCTCCCCAAAGCTCATGCACTAGATGGGTTTGCTTTCTCCTCCCTCTTTTTTTCCCTTTTCTCTTCTCCCCTCTCCCCCTCAATATTTAAAATATACATTAAAAGAAAGAATTTTTTCACTCCATGCCAGCATGTGACTTCATCATGGTAAAACTGTGAAAAGGGAAAACTGCTGGTAGAGAGAACAGCTGCTGGTTGACAAGAGTCTCTCTGTTACCTAAAAGGTCTAACAGAGGTGGTGAAACATTACTGCCCTCACTGCCCATATTAGCACTCTCCTGGAAGCTGCATCCACTACAGGAAAGAGACAGATGGGGATTTGCACCTGCTCCAGTTCACAGCCCAGCATCCCACTGTGAAAACTCTTCTATATTCATTTTAGCCCAATAACCTGCCATCTATGCTGGTGCTTTGCCAGAAAAGTTCACCCCGAGGGATAGGGAACACAGCTAGAAATAAAACCAAACCTTAAACCCAGCAGCTACACACACTGCAGTTCCCTTTCCAGCCAGCTTTAATCCCAACAATTTGATTAGTACATTCACTACTCACCAACTTTATAGTGCACACAGCCTTCCAAGTCACCCACCGTTGTCCAGCCCTGTTTTTTTTCTACTTCAGGGTCGTTGTGAAGGATTTTATTTCTTAACCAGGACAAATAGTAAACTCGCAACTTGTTCTTCTTACCTGGCCACAAAATGAAAAAGACTGGTTTATCTCCATAGGAAGAGAAGCACAAAAAACCCTTCCCAAGCAAACAGAAAGCCCTGAAGAGCAAACCAAAATAACACTGAAGGAGAAACTGTTGTAACCACAGAGATATCCTTCAGTTTTTACATCCACAACACCTTTACTCCAGACTCCACCCAAGCACACACTTTCCTTATGATCAATGACAGAAACACATGGCAATGCCACATGAACATAAAATGACAAACTCAAGGGAACAGCTCATCAGTTGTCTGGTTCTTATGACCCAAAAAACTTCTATCAGAAAGGGTAAATACTCCCACACCAAAAGCACCAGAGAGTCATGCACTGAGGTTAAAAAAATATATATAGCTGAGTCAGAATGGCTCTTTTTCACACAAAAAGAGAGCAGCACGATAGAACTTAGGGCCCGAAATTATGTACACTGCTATCAGAGGAGAATAGAATGGGTTGGAAGGGACGAAGCAAAAGTGAAAAAGAATATGGAAATTAAATGGATTTTACAAATTCTTCCCAGTTAGTGACCAGGACATTTCCATTTCATCTATCATCCTAACACAAACTGGTCAAGTTTCATTAAAATTAGTCACTGTTTTCCCGGTGGAATTGTGAATTTCCTAACAGCAGCACTAAATATTTCATCACCGAACCACTTTACACCAGTTCTGTTGTAAGGAAAAACATACAATATCTGAAAAAGCAGTGAGAGAATTTCACACAGCCCATGCAAACTTCACCCGCTCGCTAAAAGCTGATGCCTGCTTCATCAGCAGCCCTTCCCTTGTGCTGCAAGGGGTGTAATACTTATCAGGATGCACACAGGAACTGCAAGAGGTGTTTCTTCTCCACATATAAGAAAATCTACTTGCCCAGGCTGCCCTATCTTCAAGCGACAATGCATCTGTCATCAAAATATAGCTCACACTCTTAACTCTTAATATGAGAAGTGCTCTTTGAATGCAGAGCAAGGTTCAGGATAAACTTTATCAGTGATTCTTTAACAACTAATGGCCTACAAAGCATTTGCTGAACTAGCAAGAGGGTGGCTTTACATGCACATACTCAAAGCTTGCATCCTCCTTTCTCCAGATGCTTTGCTGCCGGAAGCCATTACAGTGTCACAGATGAAGCTAGAGGCAAGGAAGAGATATCATCCCTGCTTAGACTAGGAGCCATTTCGTAAGGCCGCATGAGGTTTCTGCACATGGAAGAGAAGGGGCCCCCAACACAAGAGGGACGTGAACCTGCTCGAGTGAGTCCAGGAGTGCCATGGAGATTGTCAGAGGGCTGTGAAGACAGGCTGAGAAAATCTGGCTAGTTCATCCTGGAGAAGAGAAGGCTCCAGGGAGACCTTGTATCAGCCTTCCAGTACCTAAAGGGGCCTACAGTAAATCTGGAAAGGGACTTTTTATGAGGGCATGTAGGGATAGGAAAAGGGGGAATGGCTTTAAATTGAAAGGGTAGGTTTATATTAGGCATTAGTAAGAAGGTCTTCACTATGAGAGTGGTGAGGCGCTGCACAGGCTGCACAGAGAAGCTGTGGCTGCCCCATCCCTGGCAGTGTTCAAGGCCAGGCGGGACAGGGCTTGGAGCAACCTGGTCTAGTGGAAGGTGTCCCTGCCCATGGCATGGGGGCGGAACTGGATGAGCCTTAAGGTCACTTTCAACCCAAACTATTCTATGATTCTATGGAACAGGAGATGCTGTCAGGGACCCAAATTGTCAGTGGAGTAGCTCCATGCTACTGCTTCTCCAGCCATGATGAGGCAACAAGGTGAATGTGTACAGTATCTTGCAGCCCTTAGAGCTGAGAGGAAGACAGCTGACCTGTACAGCAGTGAGTGCTGGGCTGGCCAAGTGACACTGTACTTTCTATGCTGCAGAAAGCCAGGAGCTGCCAGGATGTTCCACCCAGCAACCTTCCAGCCCAATCCAGCTATAGATTTTAACTGATGTCTTTGTCTTTTAAGTTTTCCATGACGCCTGTTGATGGATCAGTTCACAGCTGGCTGCTCATCTCAGGGATGGGCGCACAGCGTCTGGGGATGCCGCTGAAGCAGGAGACGAAGCCCAAGCATTGAAACCATCCTGCTGTGCCCAAACAGCTCCACACTGGGGTCCTGGAGCTGGCACAGAGTCCCTGCCCTGATGGCAGAAGAACCCCTAACAGAGCTGGGATCCTTGGGAAAAGCAGCCACAGGGGCAGCACATGGGGAAGCATAGCTTGCAAACAGGCTGGCTCCACGGTCTCCAGTGCTACAAACCATTCCATTACAAAGATGCACAGTCTGAAAGATCTTTTTTATGATTACTTGGATGGGGAAGGGCAGGATGAAAAGAGGAGGCACTTCTGAAGTCAAAAATCTGTTCACTGAGCTTGAATTTAAAGTGGAATTAGAGACCCATTTTCAACTACTGGACCTGCTATTTAATTTTAAAAGCCCCTCTGTTCTCATGGCACTAAATTAAATGTGAAGTAACATTGTGCTGTCCTGTGTTTATCCCCACTACAAAAGCGACAGCAGATTTGGCAGTAAATGAGCACCCTGATTTATTGCCTGACTTCATATTTATTAAGCCATGTTTCATAAAGGAATAAAGCCCCACCAATCCTGCAGCTTTCTGAAGATGTGGAAAAAGGACTAAAGCAGGAAACAATATTCCCAGGAGCCCCACATCTGACCAAGGAAAGGTCCTCCCCTGAACATACTGGGAACAATAGCCACAAGGGCCCTTTTAGAAACACTGAAAAACAGGGAACACAGTCCAGACCAGAAGGCACTGCAGTTTTGGGCAAAGAAGAGCTCAGAGGGCTCCAGGTCAGTACAATGCACCAAATGTTTTTAAAGGCATGACGAGTCCCTGGCCACCGGGAAACAAACTGCCTCTCAGATATTTCCATGGCTTTACCTCTCTCATTAGTTTAGTCAAACTTGAAGACTCGAAACAAACAATACACACAGGAATTTCCCAGCACGTGGCTAAGTTGTTGGTTGGGTATTTTTTTGGTTCATATCATGTGCACCAGGGTATTTCTCTCCAATCAGAAACATTTTCAAAACAACAACAGCAAAACATCTCACGTGTTCCCATTGTGTTTTAGTGTCTATACCACAAGGAAAGTCCAAGACAGGAAATTCCTCTGCCTTTCAGCAGCCTGGCATGAAAAGAGAAGGACCAGTTAGTGATATAAAGATGGCTATGTGATGGACATCTTTACATCACTATATAGTGACATAAACAAGTTCTGCTGCTGTATTGGGAGTGCGGGGATTAGAGCCTTCTGCTTGTAAATCTCTGCTAGCCAGTTTAAATAGCTCTCAAAAATCTGGGTGTTGTTTTTCTCTTTTATTTTGTGGGAATTTTCTGGTTTTTATTTTCTTTATCTTTGTCTAATTTTTATGGTATTTTTTATGAAATAGGAAACAAAAATCTGGTCCAGCCATCAAATGAACTTATCAGCCAGTGATTTCTATGAGAACTCCCGGTTCTGATTCTCCCATAGACATTATTTTGAATGCAAAGTCCCTTTTCCCAGATTGAGTTTTGATTTTTATTGTCACTGTGTTTTTTAATTATTAAGCAGGCAGATTCCAACCAGTTCTTCCACTCTGTCGTCCCCTCCTACCCTCCCAAGTGCCACCATCAGCCCACTGGGCTAGCAAAATCCTCAGCGAGCCACAAGTGGAGCATGTTCTGTATACATGCTGCCTCTCTCTCCTTCTGCATTTTTGTGACTTTCAGCACTGTATCATTACCTGAGCAGCCAGAACTGTGTTAGCCTCTCAACTGTATGCACTGAAGAACTGATTAACTACTCTCTTTGACCTGCAAAGCTTTCTCATAGAAGCTCACTATCTCAGTATCACAAGCTTTGTTGTCAGAAAGTTTTGTAATTCACATATAAATTGGGGAAATACTTGATTTCAGGTTTTCAGACTCAGGAGTGTATATTAAAAACAATTTTATGTGACAAACCCCTCAAATTCCTAACACACTGCAACTTCCTTGTACCATGTGGTGACACCTTTCAAAACTTACCAGCATCAGCACATCACTCCCCAAAACACGCATACAGCCGAGTGCACCGTAGGGAGCTGAACACCTCTCCCAGATAAGCAGTAGCAGTCCTGGGACAAAGCTCAGGGGCAGCTCCATAACCAGTCTGCCAGAATAGACCATATGCAGAAACACAACCTCATTTCAGGGTTCCTAGTTTGCCTGAAGAGATGGAGCAACTCATTGCAAATAAAAAGTCACCAAGGGAAGCCCAGCATGAGGGAAGCTTCCATTAAAAACTGCAGTGCAGAAGCCAAAAGGAGGATATAAGGGGGAGCCTGGGCATAACAGCATCACAGTTTCACCAAGTATGCTCCACCAGCCCTGCCTCTTAGTGGGCTGGGATACCTCTTTCCTGCCTTGTACTCCAGCAATCTCCCGTAAGACACAGGAGATGGGACAGAGATGAAGGCATAATCCAGCCAAAGATCAGCTGACTCTTGAGGGTTAATGTAGCGTGTCTCTACAGAGGAAGCAATAGTTTTAAAGGAAGAAAAGAAAATGGATGTGTCAGTACTCAGATTGTGGCTGACACAAACGTAAATAAACTTAAAACAACTGAACCAAGATTAAATCACAGATGCTTGTCTGCGTAAGGTCTGCTTCAAACCAACAGATTTTACACCAATTGGATTATACGGTATTTCTGTTTACAAGGTCTACTATAGAATAACCTGTGTATCAAATGGTGCTTTACAAAAAGCTTATATTTTAACATACAGCACTAAACATCAAAAGGACACACAGCAGGTTGTGGGGGTTTTTTAATCCTCCTTGATTCATCCTTTCTTTTTAAAGATTTCACAGCCTAACAGTAGCTGAGAATGCAGCAAGCAACAAGCCAATAAAATACACTTGCTCTAGACAGAAACGAAGCCCTCTGTTGACAAGACCAGCATGGGCACAGTTCTTTGAGCCTGTAGTAGCATAATACCATTAATGCATTAAATTGCATTAAATTGTCTAGGTGTGCAACCTTTTGCACAAGGGTTGGGAGAGCCAGAGAGCTACTCCACTGAGGGGTTCTGGAGACTCACCAAAATTTGGGTGGCTCTGAACAGCCCCACAGGGACCACTGTGAGAAACCTCATTTATACTCTCTCCCTGTCACACATATGCAGCATAGCAAAAGCTGATTTCACAAACAATTCAAAATAAAAGAAAGGTAAATGGCTGAATGATACCTGTGAAGAAAGATTAACAGCATACCACATGAGGTTGCTTAACAGCAGGATAACCTTATGCAATAACAGTCTGGAGCCAAAGAGTCTGGAATCTCCAGCTTCATAAAACACATTTTTCCATCAGTGCACACAAAACAAACACAACAATCACCATCACCCTTCATCTCCCATTGCTTTGCATCTACAGTTGTACCCGGTGAGAGTAAAGCCAAACGATGCACCGATCTGCCTTCGCACACTGGTAATTTCCACATCACGTACACACTGTACTCCCCTCTCACCAACACACACACGCTCATTGCGTATCATTCTTATTTCCTGACTTCATGAAAGCATTCCCCCCCCATCACTTTTCAACATGCAAGATGGCTGTAAACCCAAGTGGCAAATCATGTTTTGGTTAGAAAGAGGCCAGGCTGAAAGTAATCATGACAGAGGGAAAGAATGCCATTTCTACAAAGTTCACAAAGCAGTAACTTCTAGCTCCCACACACTGAACAAACTAATAAATCTTGACGTTTCCCCTAACCCCATGCAGGATTTTTAAAGGCCACCCCACAGGACGAAGAACGGGGGCAAGCAGGCACAGGGTGTAGCGTAGAAAATGATTCATTTGCAGAAACAAACTATAGACTCAGAGAGGTGAAATGATGGAAAACCCACTGACTTCAATCAAGTCAGGACTTCCCCTCAGCACACAGGCTGCTAAGAAAAGCTTTCTGCCATGCCATACTAGATGGGGGGAAAAAGTCATGTTGAACAGTTAACCTTACCAGAAATTGTCACCAAGACATTCAGCCCTTCAAGTACATCCATTTGCTGGAATCTTCTTCGATTGATGAGAGGATAAACCTTCCCCTGACCACTTCTGTCTAGCAGCATCAGACCACTTTCAGTGCCCACTAACAAGTTCACTCCTAGAAGAAACAAAACCAAAGATCCAAGTTAGTAGGCAGATTTTCCACATATTCTGATGAACTGATGATTGGTATATCAACTGTCCTGTTTCAAGCAGGTCTAACCACTGCCAGCTGGGTCTCAGCTGCCTGCAGCCTAAAAGATCTCATGATATAGAGGCTTTCTATATGTATTACCTGCCACAGTGACTACTGCCACCAAATTGCAGTGTTCAAGAGAGTAAGAGCTTTGTAGAGGACCAGTTCCCAAACAAAATGGCACATTAATGTTGGAGGAGGGGGGACGGCACAAAGTGGTACCCAAGCTTATGTATTCCAAGGATGTATTAACTGTCAGTAATGGGGGTGGTAACAGGCAGCTCTTGACAAGAGCCACTTGCAAAAAAGCAGTTGTAGGAGCCTGGTCCCCACTGGAGAAACAGACTGTAGTGCAGCCCTCCTGTAAACGGATAGACCCAGGGTGGGTCCTCTGCTTCCCAACAATCTTTTCCCCCTGAATGTTATAACCAGAGGAGTTACAGTAATCTTGTATTTCCACAGATTCCTCCTAAAGATAAGCAACTGCAGATGAGAAAAGTCAGTAGGCCCTTTTCTTTATACAGAGGTCCAAATATGCACTTGGACACTTTCCAAGAGTCCCCAAAACCTTAGTATTTAAAATCAATTTTTTTTTTTTAGAAATAAATGTATGAGTATCTATGTGTGAGACTGGATTTTAAAGCTCTACTAATATACCGTCACTCTTAAATTTCTTAACTATTTATTTGCAATAGTGTTCAGTTCAGGAGCTTACAAATTGTTCAGAGACAGGTCAGATATAGGGAATGGAAATCAAAGCAAATGTATGACTCGCTTTATTGAACTCCTGTGTTGCAATCACAATGCAAAACTTGTCAGCTTTAAGCATAAGTGGCAGCCAGAAGGAGGTAATGACGGAGAAGGGGCCTGAGCTACTGGTGCTGGGGCACTCTGAAAAGCCTCTGGTTGGATAAAACAGCAGATGTAGCCTATGGAAAGGCTGGAAACTATCACACATCTTCAGTTTCCTCTTTCTTGCCTTTTCAGTAAGGAAATTCAAGAGGCCTCAGCAGTTCCCAGAAACCATCACATCCTTTGCTCAGATTTGCTGCTCTGCTCCTCTCTGCCTCCTCCAGGCAGCAGAGCACATGGATGGTGGCAGCCACAGCGCTTGCCTTGGGAGAGGTACTGCCACACTCCCATGCTCTTCTTCAGCTGCTGACACCCCCTCCATCCCCCTTTGTGCCCTCCTCCTGCCTCTGCACCTTGCACTGGGTCAGTACTTGCTGGATCCCATACCACAGGCCCAGGGGCATTTCACACCTACTGTCTTTCTTAATGGGAGGCGTCCTTAAAATGGGAAGCAGCAAAAGGAAGCGGGGAGAGCAAAGCACATGCTCTGGGATCAACGCAGGCTGTAGCACCACCAAACCAGCCAAGGAAGTGCCCAGCAGTTGGTCTCCTTCCTGCAGCTCCAGGACCCACTGACTAAAGCTGTAAGTGATTCAGCTTCAACATGTATGACTACAATTCAAGGCAAGCCACATGCAAACTGTTTCCTACGGGTCCCTTCCCCTGTCTGCAGATCAGGGCTCAATCGCTCTCACCTTAACCCTCATCTCTTCCTCTGCTGCCTTTGTGGTGCAGTTGTTTCTGCTTCAAGTTTGCATGTGCACCCGTCCATGACCTCTTCCCTTAGCTATATGCATTTTAAGATTAAACTAATGAGGTACTATGCTGGTGGCAAGCAGTGCAAGCACTATCGTTGTTCATGGCCAGCAGAGCTCTTCTGCCACCACCCTACAATTAACCAGTTCTGGTTCTTCAAACAAATGGAAATGCTTCCAGAGAAAGTATGGGCTCTCTATGAAGGCTGGGTGTACAAATCTACTCTACTGAACCCATGACATTGACTTTCACCCCTCAGAACTAGAAGAAACAGCATCACAGACCTAATGCAATCATCAACCTGCCAGATACTATGGCACTACCACTTGTAAAGGCAAGGCAAAACAAAGGAAAGCAAGTCCCACTCTTTTTGAATAAGAAATATCATCATGAAATGCCTTAATTTGCTTAAGGGTAAAGGAAGGTAAACCTTATCATGAAATAAGCATGTGTACCAGCTTGCATCACCATCAGGTTAGCCTTAAAGTTTCAACAAGGAAATGCTTTGTTACAGCTGTGAAACACCTCTAGGATTTTACACCTGTACTTTAAATCACTGTAACAGCCAAATACATATATGAAAGAAATATAAAGCCATTAACACAAATTGCTACTGGCAAAACAAGGCAGATCAGAGAAATTATGAGTCATCTTTACTGATCCTGTATGATTTCTCTTTGCCTTCTCCCTCTCTCAACCTGAAAGTTTACATTGCACAAATCTTGATTTTATCAGAGAATTTATTCATATGAACACAGGCAGAAATAGCACTGGGCTAAAAATTCTTACCAGTAAATTCTGGAAATAAAGAAAGCAGCAGATAGGAAGATAAGGTGTTGGGAGAGCCAACATGGTTTAACTGACATGGTTTTGCAGCCCAGAAGGACAGGGCAACAGTGCTGCTCTGAGATACAAGAAATACTGGAAATAAGCCCAAAAGACAGCTACAGCCTTGGAAAGAGCTGTGAAAATGCACACAAGAGCAGTGCAGTGCGTTACCCATGCAATCATTGTGTGACTCAGGGGAATGGCCAACCCTCTTCTTCACAGTTTTTAAGACGACACTCATGTGCATTTACAGTCTATTAAGTTTAGGTATACTAGATAAATATGTATGTAATACATGCAGTATGTATGTAATACACATTAACATCTAGATAATGAAAAATAGATCAAGTGGCCCCATGGGTTCTGGCCAAAAAAGAAATGACACAGCAGAGAAAGCCTTTTGCTGGGTGTTGCAGCAGTAATTCCACACTGTAGCAGGCAACAAGCACTGCTCTAAGACTTTCACCCATGTAGGATCCTAACTGTCTGACACTGACATAAATTATCACTTGTGACAAGGCGGCCAGACACACTTGGTCAGCTGACACCCCATGCCCAGCTTCTCTCTGCACTAACCACTCTTAACGAAACCAAGCCAAAGCCTCACACTGGAAAATTACACTCTTACCCTGCTCTCTTCCTCCTTCCTTCCTACATAAACCGATGACTGAGATGGAAAGTTATCTTACAAAACACATTTTAATAAAGCTCTGAAACAATACTTAGCGAGAGGCTCAAGAAGATGATTATTTTTCAAAAGAAATACCCATGTGTACCAGGCGCACAATGCAAAGATGACTACAAGCTCCGAAAAGCTGCAAGAGATGTACTAGGAGGGGTTAGAGAGAGCTGAAAAGCACATCATGATCAGCTGAAGGAAGTTTAAATTGTGCCATCAGAAGCATATATCCAGCAGCAGGAAATTATATCAAAGCAGAAGCAACATACTGTGAAAAACATAGTAATAAGCAGCTCCTGCAACAAAAAGAGGCGAACAAGCATTGAATAAATGCAGAGAAACAGCTAAAGATTCAGAGATGCATTCTCAAAGCCTGTAAGCTCATACTGGCAAGTCTGCACTTCAGAACTGCAGGAGGCAAGGGAAGAACAGGATTGCATTACCCCATAAGGCAGCACACAGTATCTCAGAATTGAATCTCTTCTTGTATTTGCGAATCTCTGGGGTATCACTCTGTGGCCGTGTATTTGTGGGATTCACATTGACAACTGATCCTTTCCGCGTAGGGTCTTGCCTTATTGCCTCTGATCTCATTGCTTCACTAGAAAATCCTACTGGAAAAAAAGAAAAGTAAAGCACATGTAATACCCCTCAAGTGCTAAATTCTGGCCATAAATTCTTTACACCATACTACCCAAATCAGTAACTGAGAAAACTGAGCAAGTCTTTCTCTTTGTAAGAAATGTAAATGGAAAAAGAAATAAAATTATGCACTTCATTGCAAATAAAATAAAAAGCATGATGGCAACATCTGTAGTATGTTAAAGAGCCACTGAAGTCACTGAACCTTTTTTCAATTGTCGTCTCCAGCTACTTTACTTACCCACAGAAGTCACAGTTGTCCCACTAGATGGAGAAATCTGTAGTAATCTGGGGTCTATAAAAGGTGTAAAGGAGGAGGAAGATTTGTGTTTCTGGAGTGTGTTACTAGCGGACTGAGTCTGCAATGTAAATTTCAACTTTATTAATATTAATGACAATAAAAAGCAGAGATAACAACAACCAACATATTTAAGTCACTACAGAATTATGCTACAGAGCCTCCCCAAGCTTTTATACTCCCTTTATATATACACAAAGCACTGCAGGCACCACATCTGAACTAGATACATATGCACACTGCACATGTTACAGCAAGATATAATCAGCTAAATCATCATCCCTGTCACCTCAGCTGATAGTGAAGATTTATAGGACTGGCCCCTACAATCAGGCAGAAAGCGAGGGAATGTCTACTTTTTAAAAAATCTGCTTAAATGTATGTATACTATCTGATCTGCAAGCTGTCCACTACCTATGTATGACTTCTGAATTTATGAAGCATCTACTAAAGTGAGCTAGTTTAATAAATTATGAAGTTTGATCTCTTGGCTTGTGCAACAAAATTAGAACCATCTGGGATCAAGCATTCACTTCTATGATGGATTACGTTTCTTTCAATGTCCACTACTGTTCTTTCTCCCTATTTTGTTTAACCTGAGCCTCTTGCCAGAAAGCTGCAGCAGGTTCTTCCACCTTTATCTGACAAAGCAACATATTAAACCTGTATTGAACAAAGGGGCTCATTAGTATGGAAGGTGTAGCAAACGGTAACATGAAGCTATGAATATGTAGTGGATAAAATCACTGGTGCTTGCTGAGTTATGTGGTCTAAACATGAAAAAACATAAAGAAAGAAAGAAGACGAGTGAAACAATGGACTGTTAAAAGTGGAAATGGAACAACTTAAAAACCCTTGCCAGTTTAGTATTAAAGTGACAACATTGAATACTGAAGCAGAATGGGACAAGTGAAAAAAAAAATATGTAAAAGGTGTGCATGTGGGTAAGGTATATCAAGCAGTACTGAGATTTTGCTCAGCTTTATGCGAACACAGAGGCACTTCTTTATCATCAACTGATCTTCAGCCTCTACCTTTCTAAGCCTCTATCTGCAGAAAAAAATAGCAATGGGTCTTAGGAGCGTATCACTCCCCTGCACAGCTCAATACCAAAAGGCTCCTTCGCCACCAGCCACCGCCACAGCCTCCGCTTCCCAAGCTGAGTTAACTGAACCCTGCTTATTTACTGCTTAGATCAAAGTAATGAGCAGTCATATCTCTGGATCAATCAACTGATCTCTATAACCTACAAGAGTGTGCTTTCAGAAAGATCAAAGACCGGTGAAGCATAGCTGAAAATTAATATTATGCTAACCAAATTTCCAGGAGGAAATCCTCCCACCCACCCTACTGCTATGTGGTTCAGAAGCCTTTTTGATCCTGTGGTGAACACGTGCATTGCCATAAGCCTACCCAACTCACTGCAACCTTCCCTCGTCATAGCACTTGCATGCCTACGTGGCAGTACAGCTCTACCCTAAGAAGCAGCAGCTTATTTTCACCAAGTTTTGCTTCCCCTGTACCACCACTACTTGCACACAGAAAGTTCTCCCCAAAAGCCAAGCTGGCCACCCAGCTGTGAGTGGAACCACCACAACTGCTAGGGTTGGTAAGGGGTGAATGATGCCTATCATTCACGTGTGTGCATCTCCTCTGCTGAAGGGGTTACACACATGTGAAGGACCAGGCTTGCCCACCAGCACTTGGTAAGGGAAGGCATCAGCCCAGGATCAGCCCAGGACAGCAAGAGGGAGCTTGCCCTGCAGCAATGCCTTGCTTCTCCGCCTGGACACAAGCAGCACTGGTGGAGAACAGTCATTTTTACACAGCTGCTTTTCAGAGTACACACATACTTGGAAAAAACCCAAAGATTCTCCCCAATTCATTATTCCAAAACAACAATACCCCAGGCTTTTACAACCCTCCTGGGTAATAACCTGATTTGTTCACCCAGCCCATGTGGCAAGCTTTAAAGAGCAAAATTCCTCCACAGCTGCTTCCTCTCCCAAAGGATGAGTTTCCACAAGCAGCTCCTCATACGTGCAGAGTTACCAGCTCAAACCTTTACTGACAAAGCCAAAATTAACTGCTAATTTCAAGAGGCATACTGCTTGCAATTAGCCTGCTCCCAGAATAAAACAATAAAAATATAATAGTATTGGCTTGGAAATGCAGTAGTCAAGTTTAGTTTAAAATGAATGCCATGCAATTAATGACTGACTAAGAGGAAGCAAAAATAGTAAACTGGCAAGTTTGGCGTGAGACTGCTCTAGAGTTAAGGGCTTCTTACACAGAACTGAAATGTGTTATTTGGGGGGTGGGAACAAAGGTGACAGGAAAAATAAAGCAGGGGAGACTGGCTGGAGTTCCTTTGCAAACTAGCTACTAGGCAATGCTGCTATAACCCTACGAAAGCAGCCAGCTGTGGTGTAAGACATACCTCATTAGTAGTTAGCTTGTCCTGGGGTGTCTGTGGGGACATGGTGGGTGTCGGCTGGCTGGAGGATGGGGAGGAGGAGGTGGAGGAAGTGGAGGAGGAATGGCTTTGCTGTAAGAGATCTGGCAAGAGGTGAATGCGACCGGCAAAGCCATTGCTCTCATGATGGCTGGCACGCTTTTTGTCAACTGTACTCTGTAGAAAAAACAGGCACACTTGTCTTGCTCAAGTGCTGCTTAAAGGTCTATAGCCCTAACAACCTCTCTCCTTCTCTCCCTCACTTTCTACCTTTTTACATTAATTTTTTTTTTATTTTTTTTTTTTTAAATAAGCTGATAATCCATGCCTTGATGCCTGGATGGAAAGGGGAAGTGGGCAGAGCTACCAGAATTCGGCAAATTCCCACCTCTTCTAGCAGGCAAAAGCTTAGTTCTTGTGGCTGACTTGCACAGCCAGCTCCACTAACAGAAGAGTGTGCTCGAAAGTCCTCCACCACAACATGGACAAGCACATTTTTGGGGGTGGAGGGAGGATTTCTTTCCCTGTTGTTTTGTTTAAAACTAACTTAAATCCTATACAGATACAAGCTTGGACTGTCTGGCAAATGCTTTCAGCTAACTAAAACAATAAGCATGAAATCTTAATTTTCAAACCAGAGGGCTCAATTAAGAAACTGGCATTCAGTTGCAAAATTCAGGAATGGGATTACTGAGGAAACTCCTATAAGCTAGCACGCTCATTAACACACGAGCTCGTTTGAAAGCAGGGAATCATTATCTTTCAGAGGCACAAGAATGCAGTATTTTCAGAATCAAAGGCAACAACACAGCACTCTAGCTCTGTCCATGTTCTCTACCTTGACACCTACTTTGCTTCTCCATTCCCCCACAGTAACTGCTGCATGAATTTGTATGTATGGGTGTGTTTATGTTATCTAGGTGGTCTGTATGCCCTCAGCTACAGGTTCAGAACTATTTAAAAAATCCCTGAATGCTCCCCCCAGCCTCTTCCCAGCCCCACTCCTGAGAGCTATGCTTGGTTCTATGGTAAAACCAAACTAAGTTCTTGCTCCAGGTACTTGCTCCAAACACCTGCAGCTTTTCTACCCTTCTCTCCCACAGACTTTGAGGAATTCTGCATGGTACTGCCATGGTGTCACTGGAAAGCATGCAAAACAGAAGCAAGGAGTGAAGGGCTACTCTCCTCTTTGCATGCATCAAACATCTTGCTCATCTGGAATTCACTACAGCTGCGTCTTGATAATACGAACAACAAATATAATGTAGAAACAGCATGGGTGAATGAGCGAGTGGGTTAATGAGCACAGAAAAAGTGCAGAACTGCACAGGGAAGGAAAAGCAATACCTGTCGGACAATTAAGGTGCCCTCCTTAGAAGGAGTCAAGGCAGGTTCACTCTCCACATCGTCATGGACGATCATGGTTTTCACTGACTCTGTTTCACCATTGCTCAAGTTCAACGTTGACCTATTTGCCGGACAAGAAATAACTTGAGTGAGATAACAGCACTTATTCCCTAGCTTTCACTGCCCCACAACAAGGCACACTCAAAATTAATTTATATTGTGCTCAGAGTGGAGTATTTACATAATCTGCCTAGGAAAGCTTCTCTATTTAAAAGGAAAAGGAGTCAGGAGTTTGTTAAACACCACTTCTTGCTTTATAACAAATAAAGGGAGAAGAGGCAAAGGCATAATATATAGAAGCCTACTTTTTGAAAAGATAACCCTTAAGTTTGAAAATGTGAACATACTACTTTGTCTTGCTCATAGGTTGTTCTAAGCTGAAGGAACTAACATACAAGTCAAAATACCCAACATCCTTTCTCTTCAACCCCTCAAGAGGGAAAACAGAACACTGTTAGAAGAACTAACACTGCTCGGACATCATCTGGTCCAGAAGTAGATTCATCTGCTCCTTCTTGTTCCATATCATCATCTTCCTCATCCGTTGTCCCTGACTCCTCACTTGAGGATGAATAATCTGTTACTTTATGTGGAGGTCGCACATCCTCTACCGCTCGCAATTCCTTTGCCAATGCAGTTAAATCCTGATGGGAGAGGGAGGAAAAAACTAATGTTGTAAGGAAGAGTTTGCAAGACAAACCCACAGAATCAGTACCCAATTTGCTCACTTGTTCATTGCTCAACATTGTTCATTTCCATAGCCCCAGCAGTATTGTTTCTTTTGATTTACTCATTCTTGATAGTGAGTTACTAAAGCTCACTTTCTGATAAATTAAAGCATCAAGAAAGTCAACGTAAGGAGGCCTTGCCATATTACAGAAAAATGTATACTCTAAATGCCAGCTATCCTGATTATGACTTCAGTTTAACCCATGATACCATCTGAAGGACATATACAAGCAGCTGGACCCACTCTTGCCCAGTGGTTGACTGTCACAGGTCATTTCCCTAAACTCTGCAGGTTAATAGCAATGACCACAAGAAATCCAGGCAGCAAGGTAGCAGAAAGATCCTAAGGCTTACTGAGCCACCCAAGGCACAGTCACAGAGTGCTGATTTCCTTGAAACCTTTTGATCCATTTCCAGTTGCATGGATCCACACTAAGGAGTTCACCTGAGAAATCAGGTTCAGTAACATCCACTCAGTCACACACAGGTGTCAGTAAGAGACATAAGCTGCTCTGCTGTCTGCTGCTTGGAGTGTGGGTAAACCAAGTTTACAGTCAGTGCAGTCTGCTCTCAATCGTGTAGCAATGCTTTACTTAGTTGAATACAAATTCCGCCAATACTTCACACATTGTACTCTCTGAAGTGGAGGACCAAGCTCTATGTTTCTCTAAGAAAGCAGCTTTAACGGATAGATTTGGATGCTAGTGCAGTATCATAATGTCAAGAGCAAAAAAGTTATAACGAAAGTTGGAAATACCGTGATCCCCCAGATACAACTGGACATTGAGCTGTAATCAAACTGTAACAGCAGCCAGATAAAGAAAATATCAGAAATCTTTTACAGAAAATAGCAGCAGTTTAAGGTCTTACCACTTCTCCCTGCACCATTCAGCCCAGCATTGGCACATTCAGGTCAAAAGCACCACCATTGGTCCAGCCCCGGGAAGGAAGCACAGGATTGAAAGAGAGAAAGAAAAAGATTAGGAAGGAAGAAGACTAGAGAGCAGAAATCAATTCCAGAAGCAGAGCAAATTCTAATGTTTCAAGTACTGTGATGTGTGGAGGCAATGGCAGAGCCCAGAACATGCTGCTAGGCCTGCACGACAGAAACTTCAACTCCAGCTGAAGTTCACCCTCAACGGCATCATGAATGTAAGCTCACACTGTACATTTTGTGGGCCTGCCTCAAAGAGAGGGAAGACAAGGGAAAATGGATGCAACTTACAGCAGGCTTGATAGGTCTGAAGACTTCCTTTTTCTCTTCAGGCTTTTTAGGTGCACTTTCATGACGCTGTGATGGAGAACCCTCTGATTTGGACGATGCTGCATGCGGCAAGGCCCCAGAAAGAACACAGAACAAAACAGATTAAGCAGGGAGCTAAAGTATATTTTCTTACTTCACTTTGTAGTGAGGAAGAGAGATGAGAAAGTTATCAGGCTATGCCTGACAGGAAGACCTAAGTTTCACTGGTTCACTACTACATTGTTCCTGAAGGACTATGTAAAAAGCCATCATAAGCTGTGATCTGTATAGGTGCAGCTGGTCTATGATTGAAGATGAAGTAAACTGTCACACAGCTGTAGATCGAAGAGAATAACTGGAATTTAGCCACAAACTGGAGAACCTGCATCAGCATCCAACATAACCCAGCTGAGACGTGTCCATAGCAGTCTGCATCCCATCAGCCACCACCAAGGTGACCAGCAACAAGCATCATGTGCCCCTGCACACAAGGAAGGGAGCTGTGACAGCATCGAGACTGTACTGTTTGCATACAGGAAAATGCAGCAGTGACTGAATGTGAATCAAAAAACAATGAAACATTTCCACAATGACTTCTACGCCTACCATCTTCCCCAAGTAAGGACATACTGTCAAGTGGGGGTACTGGAAGCTAACCCAGCTTTGGTACTGCATGCTCAAAGGTCTTTCCCAATGAGGATTTTCAACCTTCATTACTGATTGTTTCACAACTTCACAAATTTAGAAACACAGTGTTAAAGAGGGCGAGGAAAGGACTTACATCTCATCCGGAACCGCTCTCCAGACCCACTCTGAGAGCCGGGGTGGGAGCCAGGCTGTGAGCCTGAGTTGCTTGAACCTGAAGAACTGCCACTGCCTGGCCTTGGTACAAGCTTCTCCACCCTTTCCCACAGCAGACGAGGCTCTATATTGCTGTATCATGGAAGGAAAGACACACATTTCAGTTTCAGATTCCCATTCCTAAACTCAAATATCTGTCTTCCCCAGTGTTTTGCTAATAACTTATCTGAAAGAGCACTTAATGCTGAGCTGAGAGCATCAGTAATGCTTCACAACCCAGGCAGTGGCTTCCTTTGAAATACTTACCCTTTTTTTAGGATATTTATTTATTTATCATCCTATTTATTTAGGATGGAAAGAAAGAAAAGTTGTGTGTAAGCCATTCTTTTTATGTGGAACTGGCTACCTGCCATTCTTACCTATCTAATCTAAAGTGAACCTAAAGTTCTCTCACCCTGCCTGCAGCACGTTTAAAATTGGCTCAGAAGTGCCCTGGCCAGCCAAGCATAGGCCAGTAACTTCCTGTCCCTCTCAGAATACCCTCACCTCTGTGAGCCAGTATCAGTGAGCCAGTTCCAGGGTGGCCTATCCATGCTGCTTTGCTGAGCTCTGGAGGAAGCCCCTTCCATCCTCTCCTTGACCTCAGATGCTGTGTCACAGCTCATAGACATTTCGTGCCTTAAAGTCTGCTTCTGGCTGAGAGGCCAGAAAGTTTCTGAGGTTGTTTCACTTCAGATGTTACAAATACTTTTGCTGCCAGTAATCCCCACAGTATGCCCAAGATGACCTGTTGCATCAAAAGGCAAGATGTTCATGAATGGCCACATTATTTCAGAAATATTAAGGATATTTTGAAAATGTTGCTGAAGTTACAGGGCAGGCTATTTGAAGGAGAAGAAAGAAGAAATTCTGCCAGTGCCTGCTGGCACACATGCGGCACCAAGGGAAATTAATATTAATCATTACTGAAAAGGGATTCAAATTCATCTTCCTTTTACATTCAGCACACAATGCCAGAAGCTCTCTGGAAACGCCTGGCTACCCATGAGCCTTTCTCTTCCAACTCAAGAAAGGCAATGACATGTTGGCTTACAAACCTCGTGGAGTTTCTTTGACCTGCTTGGTTATTTTGCTGCCCACTGCCCTGCAGCGGAGAATCACGGCGGGACAGGACTGGTGATCGGGATGTTGTTCTCACAGGTACCTTGGGGAAAAAAAGCTTGTGTTAAATCCATGAAGAGGAGAGAGAGAAGAGGAAGATTAAACCTCTCCTGCTACAGAACATATTCTTAAGATTTTAACAACAATTCTAAGTCCAAGCTAGCATCAATGACCAAAAGCAATGAACAAACACCCACAAAACCAAGGACCTTAGCTGGACTGCTGTTCAGATTTGGAAGAGAACTCAAAAGTTTAGTCTTAACATTAAGCAGTATTTAATAAGTTATCACATGAACACACAGACGCCCCACTACCCTCCAACTACTGAGACATTCTAAAAGAATATGGCACTCTGACTGAAGCAGGGAAAGCACACAGCAATTTGCTGAAACAGCATGAGAATTAGGAGAATAAGCTCAGGGGAACCAAACAAATGCCTGGGAATGGATAAGCAGAAGGCAAAGACTGTTGGGGGAAGCAAGAATATACTCAGAAGCAAATCCCAGTGGATGGGAGGGGGGTTGGGAGAAGGAGAGGAGGAGGAAATATATTGAATGTTTCCTTTTTGTTCAGCTCCATCTCAATTTCAAATACGTGGATGATTCATAGTTTGGGTTGCTAACAGATGAAGAGGAAAATTAACTCTGAGCAATAACCTCAGGGATATTTTAAATTCTTTCCTGAGTATGGTAATTATTTGTTAACTTTGCATAATAAATTGTCTCTGAAATAGCGCATTCTATAAATAATTGCCAATTTTATATGAAGCTTCAATATTGTGCTTAAGGCTGATTATCATTAACCCATTGACTAAATACCTATGTTATGATCTGCCTTCCAAAATACTGTTACCAATGCTGGCACAAGGGCACAGTCTTCCCAGTGCCCAGGGTATCACATCCTTAAGAAAATAATAATTAATAATAAAGAAAAATAGCATACATCTGTCTTTCTACTCCTTACCCTTGGAGGCACCTCGTCACTGTCTGATCTAGCCCAAGCCTTTTGGGTGGGGTCGGGTACCTCCGACTTAGAGTCAGAACTCTGATTTAGCACTTCACTGCGTGAAGGTGGATATGGGTCCTGGGAACGAAGATGGTGATGAGCAAATTTGGGAGAAGGGTCACTGAAGGAATGGGATCGCGAGACAGGGGAAACATTGTTCTTGAGAGATGCCAGATGGGACCACTGTACCTTACAAGAAAACAAAACATAAAACATTCAATGCGCTCAGTATAACTGGCTTTCCAATTAACACAGAATAAAGGCAGGTGGGGCGGGCAGAGACAAATTGGTTATGGCATTAGGTAAGCATGGGGTGGAATCAATGCATTTAAAAGCAAGGCAAGCGCCCAAAGAACGTAACAGACTGAAAATACAGCACATACGCATTTTTTGGTGAGGTATGCTCTCCACATACACATACACTGGTGCCCGGAAGAAAAGGGGACCTAATATCTGCACCCTGAGCCTGAGTCCAAAGGCCACTCAAGACAGAAGCTGCCTTCCATTCCTTGGTCTTCAGTGGGCTTTGGTCAGGTCTCATGGCAGCACTGGTGGGCTGGGAAATTTGAAGCACATATCCAATTGAAGAAATGTACAAAATTAAAGAATGCTGTAAAATGTGCAAACTGACAGACATTTAATAAATTTAGGAACTAGATACAGTTCCAAACTTTCAGACAAAGACCATAATGCAAAAGCCTTTATTCCTTTACAGTCATTGAAATATATACAAAAACCCCCATAATATATACTGTAGATAGTATACATATGTACAATGTATATTATACTTACACCATGCATGTACCATATACTGTACATATATACATATTTATATGAAAACTAAGAACACATGTACACGAACACGTATTCAGTTACACAGACTAAGAAGGCAGAACAGTGACTCCAGAGTAAAAACCCTATTGGGATTTCCACTGAAATCCATATTGATCCTTCAGCCTAACTCCCCCCTTGTGGAAAAACCTGTGTTTCAAGAGTTAATTTCTGAAACTAAGGAGAAGAAAAGGTCATAACTGAGGAACATACTTTTCACACTTCATAAGTAAGCAAAACTTTGCTTTCAATCCCAGTTTCAGTAGGCTGGTTGTATTTGTTTTTATGTGATTATTATTTCCTCGATTTTAATACACACAGCTGTTGAAGAGCCTGATTATCCTTAATGTAAGTGGAAGACCCAGACTTTGAAAGTAACTGGCACGGAGAGCATGAAGATACAAGTCCAATATTTTGAAATAGTCATAGAGGTTTGAATAAAAGCCAGGAATTAATGAGTAAGAGATGAAGTTCTGTCCTGATTTCTCCCACTCTTCAGTCTGTTCAAATTCTCCTGTTGCCTAAAAGAGTTGCAATACCTAGTCACACTGAGGGATAGGTTTAGCTTGCACTGTCATCAGCAGATTTAATTTGGGAGAAGAAAATTCTGCACAGAAACAGAGGAACTGAATGCAGAACTACACAGTTTAATTTAGCATATCCAGATCCCCCTGAATTTATGGGCTATATCTAAGTTTTATACATAGGTTACTTTATAAATTCATGCCGCAATTCCTATGAAATGCAGATAACAAGATCTGGAGGTTTTTCATTAGAAAACAACAGAACGACAGCAGCCACACAGCTCAGTGGTTTTCAACCTCTTTTTGATTTTTCCAGGGGTGTACAGAGCTCTATTTAGCAACTGTAGGCCTACTGACAACAAACCTGCTTTTCTTAGTCATGTTTTGTAAATCTCTCTGAAGCAGTGCTTATACTATTAAAACCCACTTGTTTAGTTAGCTTTTTCTGCAAGAACTGGAAAAACAAAGCAAGCTCAGTTCTTTCAGGAGCACCCTTTGTGGTAGTAAATATTTTGCACAGATCAAATTCTGTATTGTAAAAAGCGTACTGCAACTTTTGCCAGGGTTTAGCCCACCACTCTGCTGTTGCACAGATAGTAATGGAATGCAACGGTTCTAAATCTAGCTGTAACATTATACAAAAAAACACAAAAAACCCACAAAAAAAACCAAAACCCAAACTCAAACTAAAAAAGAAAAAAAAAACCACCACCAAACCCACAAATCCATCAGTTTATCAATAAGCAAAAACAGACAAGGAGCAAATGTACTGAATAAGCTGCTTTGTGTTACAGTGCTACCCTTTACATAAGATTAAGTGCCAAGATCTGCAAATATGAAAGAAACATGTTGGGACTTCTGCATTTCCTCCAGGCTCACCAAGATTTTCTTGGACACTTACCTGAGGCTCCATTGGCCTCTGCAGGGCAGGCTGAGCAGGTTCTGAGTTTCCATTAGAAAAAGACTCTGATCTTGAAGGCACTGGTGGCTCCAACACTTTGCCCATCTGTTTAGACTGTGCTTCAGGGGAGCCCTGATTAGTTTTTCTAAATCTCTCCTCCACCTAAACCAAAATAAATGGAGGTTAAGCCTGGAGTCAATAAAACCAATTACAGTAGAAATATGAAGGTGAGTGGTACTCACCTAAACTTCTAGTTTACCATGAAGAAACCAAATACATTTGGCAGGATTTTTTCCCTTTCACCATAACTGTAAAACAGCTAGCGAACTACACCAAAATGGCAAGTATTCCAATAGGGAATAATAGGAAGAGTGGATACAGCACACAGTAAGATGTGAAGTCATATGATTAAAGACCATTATGGAGCTTCTTTCTGCCTAGACTAGTTATTATCCATTGGTATTTTTCCTCACAGACAATAAAAAAGATAGGTGAAAATAGAAACAACTTTTCAATATAAAAGTGTGTTTCCCTTACTGTAGTTACCTGCTTCAATCAATGGTATCTGATATCTGCTTTCTTGTGCTTGTTTCTTTAGCAACACAAGAAGAGATAGAATATGCTTCTCTACTCAGTAATACTAGAGGCTGCTCAGTTTTAGGTATGGAATTGTAGAGCTGGTCATCCTGCTCTTATCAGACAGTCACAACGCAACCTCACAATGCAGAGAACAGCCCCAGCATCTTGTTTCTTGTTCTCAAGGAGGTGTAGAATTGATTGTACATGGACTGTGAAAGTTAGTCAAGCTCTTGACTAAGTTGGAACATGCTCAGTTCTCGACAGAACATCAAGTGAGGTCCCCATGCAGAAACATTGCCGCTCCCAAGACTGCAACATTGTGAACAAAGTGAGAAGTAAGAACAGCAAGCGGTGGAGGAAGGCTCCAGGCAAAAAGGAAATACCCTGCTATTTCCCAAGATGGTCTGCTGCTGGAAACAGGGCAGTGTGCACATTTCTGCTGGAGCAGCTGCCTCTGACGAACAATAAACTCCCAGCACTTTATCACATCATCAAAGAAAAATCATACTAGCAGCTTGGGCTGACTTCATTTGATGAAATTCTGCTCACAATATTTGCTTTAACCCTTGTGCCTGGAGCACAAACCCAGTATTGGGATGGTTCCCTAATCAATTTTCCTTGCACTGATGGTCTGGAGAGACCCATTTCTCATACAGCCACATCAGAAGACAAGGACAAGTTTTCAGGACTCCTCAGCTGGGCTGCTTCATAAACCCAACCTGCCTCTGCTTTACAAAATTTGAGGACAGTTAATAGTTTGCCTATGGGTACAAGCAGACAAGCTTCTGCCAGGTCTACACAAACTACATCATGTCTTGGGACAATAACGGAGGCACACATCTTCAGTACACAATCATTTTCACTACTGTGTTCAACTTCACAGAACCATCCTTTAAAAAACAGGCCAGACTCCTTGTTACGAAAAGAACAAGGAAAAGCCCCAAGTCCTTCTGTCTGAAGGAACAGGCTTTCACGGTTCTAGCTGTGGATGATAGGTTTCTTCCACAAAGCACAGAAACCGCACGAACCACATGTCCTGAGAACCAGGCAAGAAGTGGGAAGGAGACAGTGAGCACATGCCTGGATAAAAACAGGCCCTGATCCAGTCATCTGACTGTTCAGACTAGAAAACGGCATTAAGCCTCACACCTTGCTCTAAGCTCCTTGCTGTTTCCCAGAGCCAATCATGGAAGTCCTTCCTCTTCCTTAAACCACCACTGCTACTGCAATGGGGAAAAAAAAAATAGATACTATGGCTATGCTTTTACCACAGTTTTTAAGAAGAATATTCTCTGCAATCCACAGCAATCTCTGGGAAGATCTGACTATTAACACAGTATTTCTGCACCTTCACTTTACTCCTCCTAGCTAGAGCAATCACAAAAGAAAGAAACTGACAAAAAACAGCTGAACCAGTAATTCTGCTGAAGGATGTAACACTTTGACTCTTTGGGTGTTTCTCTCCTTTTCAACTATAAAAAGAAAATGGGAGGCAAGGAGTAGATACATTTCTGTATCCCTCCAAAGCCAGCCTTCAGGCTGGACAGGAGCACTGGACTGGCACTATGCTTTCACTGAGGTGGGCCAGGAATGTGAAACAAGGACAGCAGGGCTGGTTCCATGCCTGCACCACCACATACCGGACAAGTCTGAACTCCTTCCAAGAGAGAGAGAGACGTACCAGATACTTCAACCACCAAGCAGAATGAATGAGATAGCATAAACATGGTTTATAAAGAACTTGGACAACAGTATCTACAAGAAAATGAGTTTGTGCTAACCAAGCCCGAACAGCAATACTTCAAAGGCAATAAAGTGCTACTGGACAAAGGTGGACTGAAAGCTATGTTATCATGTTCAACAGTCCCAAGGATATTTTTTGTTCTTGTTCCAAAATATATTTACCCAGTTCCCACATGCTAGTGATGAATGCCATTGACAGCTTTCACCAGTATTGCCCAGTCTTGTGGTTTGTGGGCACTATGGTGCTCAAGGGAAACATAAGAATAAGACTGCTGAAAGAGAGCCAAGGGTGCATCAAAGAGGCAACTACTTGCTTAACAAAGTTAACCATGGACCAGTGAAAACAGGAGACCACTCACTGAAACAAACAGCACTCTGATATCTCAGATCTACTAGTTATTGCCCAAAGTCAAGAAGGCAACACCACTGACTTTCGTAAGAGCAAGATGTGATCTCAGAAGAGAATACTTCACATTTCAAAATGAAACTGATGAAATTCAGGTTTATGTTCATGAGAAGGAAATTTCCAAGAACATGAGCTAAAGCACCAAATGTGTAAACAGGCACTACTATGTGCAAGCATCCCTCATAGGTTCATGCTTTCCAACTGCTTCCCAGTTTCCAATTGCCAGTACTTGCCAGAGACACAGACTGCCAACTGCACCAATGCTTCCTATGAAAAATGCCTGATGAAGTGCAGATGAAATTAAATTCCTGATGCGATGCTTCCAAAACCAGGTCCCCTCAGACTGCAGCCTTCCAGAATTTCTTTCCACCCTCAAAACTCTGAACTCCAGTGATCACAGCAGAAGTACTCAGAAGTAGCCCTCAGGTCTAGAAACCAGGGGGCTACATTTTAAAATACCCTGCCCCTTATGAGTGACGCTTTGGCCTCCAACTGTACTACAGCAGAACTGCAGTCGCAATGATGGCAACAGGCAGGGGCAGAGGAGCAGGCAGCAGATTCCTGCCCACAAACAGGACTTACCTCACGCGCTCTTTCAGCAGGCTCATAGTGGGATTTTGGCTCAGGGGTATGATAACTTTGTTTATTTCTTTCTTGCTGCTGCTGCTGCTGTTGCTGCTGCTGTTGTTGCTGCTGCTGCTGCTGCTGCTGCCTCCTGTGATCATGCTGCAGTGACAGGAGGTAGGCTTGCTCCTGCTGCAGCTGGCGCTGGAGTCGCTCGGCCTGTCGGTGTTCCTCCATCTCTCGCCATCTGTATTCCTTTGAAAAAACGTGTAATTCAAGACATGACATTGACCATACAGCGGACATGTCCCTATCCATCCCGATAAAAATGCACCTTTCTGGTTGTTGTTGCCTTTTTTCTTGTTTTCTTTTTTTGTTTATATCATTGTTAATGTATACCCAAGAGCTAAGTTAGGCCAATATGGCATGTGTCTCATGTTGGGAAAGTTGAGTGTGTACTGCTAAGCTTGACATGATTGGAGAGTTATGCCAAAACTGGTATTTACTAAAGTAAAAAAAAAAAAGAAAAAAGTTATTTATACTAAATCCAGTGTAAAGCTCATCAAACAATGATTTAGGCCAACACAAGGCCATTGTATCCTGGGGTGGATTTGCATATCATGTGTGCTTTTGATCTGCAACATAAGCACTCTAGTTCTTCATGGAATGCCAAGGTCTGTTCAGAAACTCGACCACCACACCAGAGCCGTTCTACTTTAACATAAAGCCTCCTCTTACAGCCCAGAAAGCAGTGTGACCATACAGCACTTCTCATATGTGCCTGTCAGCCCACGACGCTAGCATAAATGGCCTTTTAATCAAGCTCCTTTGTTGTCATACTGACAGTGCAGCTGTGCCCGACTGAGGGAAGCCTAGGACTGGCCAGATAAATGGATCCTATAGCTACTGAACAAAACAGATACAGTGCTTTACCAGTAACATGGCCTGCTCCTGGAGCAGCTGCTGCTGTAGAATTTCCAAGTGCCGCTGCTCCTCTTCTAGCTGTCGCCTGATATACTCCTGTCACATAGAAATTACCCAGCAATAAATTTATTCAAAAGGAATGCATCAGAACCCCCTGGGTGGAACACCACACGCTACTTCCCCAGTTCAGCTTTAACAAGAAATGCACTTCAGGATGGATTAGTGCCTGCAGAACAATTTAGGAAGCCCTGCCTCCTGAGCATCGGCTTTCGGCTCCGCACTGTTCTGAAATTTGCACTCCTGCAAATGTTGCCAGCATGGGCCAGAGCTCGTTTCCATATTTTGGAAGTGGTTTCAAGAAGCAGCAAAATGCACTTGAAGGTTTTGGAAAGTTAAAACACAGCGAGTCTTGACTCAACACAGCCAATACAAAGTCACATGCAAGTTGTATTAAACATTAGTTTGTTGCACTGGTGCGATGAACTGTTAGCAACAGCTAGAGCCAGGCATAGTGTAGGCAGACTTGGAGCAAGCTCCCCAAGAGGGGCTCTGCCAAGTGCAGTTGGGACCTGCCCTGCCATCTCCCCTGCTGCCCTCACCAGAAGCTTGTCCTGAGCAGACACTGCCAGCCTTGCTGAATTATGCGATGGTTATGACACAAACAAACATCCACCAGGAAACAGATATTAGACCAAACTTGAGATCTAGCCATCTCTTCACCTGCAGCCTCAACAGGTTGAGAGGTTTACCCACTGCTTCTCCTGACCCCTGGAGAACTCAAACTCTGAAGCACCAAACCCAAGCTGATAACATCCTATCATGCAATTAATGGAAGTATGTAACATGTGCATGCGCACACACACAAGCACACACACGCACACACACATTTACAGTGTATGCATAAAGAAATTAATGGATCAGTGATACAGTGATGGGAGCTATAGAAAGTCTTGTGACAGACTGATGAGATACACTATACTGTTGTTACGCACATTGGCTGTGCCATAGTTTGGGTTAACAAAAATTCTAAGAGGGGCATGTCTTTTCTTCTGAAAAATAAACAAATTTGAAAATCCAGAGTGGTTCAGCTTGGCCACATCAATTAACCATTTGTCATTAATGGCACTGTGCGTAATTAGCATTTCAACAGTTTAAAAAGCAGCTGGGGGAATACCCGGTGTCTGCCCAAAAGCAAATTGCTGTGCTGTAATTAGAGATTTTCCATACATTTATTCCCATTGGTTAGTCTTCTCTCCTTTTGACTCCAACTTTTTTTTTGTAATATATACAAACACAATAAAACTCCCCAGTAACACAACCACCAATGATCAAAAATACAGGTACTTTATGTCGGAATAAAATTAAGGTGTATCAGTCCAAAAACAGCATTCCTTAAGTTAATAGGAAATCTGCAAGTAGTTTTGGCCCTTTATTTGGCATCAGCATTTTGCAGTACATGCACAGTAATTATTACTCTGATTATCGCCCTGATTCAAGTTTTTAAAGGATTTTAAAACATGCAGATTTCATGCATAAATAGCAACTGAATTTCACAGTGTAAAAGGTTTCTCACCTGTACTCTCTCTGTGTTAAAGACACAACTTAAAGATATACTGACACAACTTAAGATGTATTTGCTGCCTGAACTGGCATATATTATTAGAGCTGATTTTAAATAGAGCAAGAGAGGGAGACTGCATACTAAGTTTTACGAAGAAAACCCTTGGCAGCTCAAAGCTCCCACCTCAAATTCAGAATATTCAGAAGTTTATGACGTGCCTCTGACCAATTCTGGGTACCAGACGCTGACACACAACAGAGTTGCCATTCTCTGGGAGGCCTTTTAAACAGGGGCATGCCCTCCAAGAAGCACTGATCCAGCAAGACAAGCCTAGAAACAACTTTCAGCCCCAGCGATGATTTCACCAATTCTGATGGTTTTAGCCAAGCCCAGGGGCAGGAGCTGAATTTAGAATGAGTACTGCAACAAGACTTCTTTTTTTGAAGGAATATTGAGGCTGCCAGAATTTTCCACAAAGCTCTATGATCTATGTTAGTGCATCTGCTGTCAGAGACAACAAAGATGACAGGGTCAGCATTAGGTTGCCCAAGCTGATTTAGGCTTACTAGTTTTTAAAAAATCAAATTAGAATTTAGAAGAAACAAACCTATTACACATATATCTGTATCATGGACTCACCTGCTCCCTTTCTACTCTCCTCTTTTCCTCCTCTGCTCTTCTTCTCTCTTCCTCTTCCTTACGCCTCCTCTCCATTTCTTCCAGACGTCTTTTTTCCTCCTGTTCTCTCCGCCTTTGCTCACGCTCTTGTTGCCTTCGAGCTTCCCGTTCTCTTCTTTGTTGCTACAAAGGGGAAAAGAAACCACAAAGTTTTACTTTTGTTGTTATCAAAGAAAGAGGTGGGGTTGTTTTCTACTGTGAAGAGAGGGATTTACCGGGACTGGCAAGCTCTGCAACTGAGTGACAAAACAGTACATGCAAGCATTCCACCAGGAAACTAACTCATACCCAGCACACAACTGTCCCTAAATGCAGCCTCACTTATTTTTTTCTGGTTTCTTCACGCACACACACAAAGTCACGTACCATATTCCTGACAACCAAGGTGTGGAAGTTCACTGCTGCTCTTCAAGAGAGGCTCATACTGAAATCTCAATCTTTGATCAACTGTTGAACTCAAATCTTAATCAGAGTGACAATTTTCTTGACTTCAACACATTATCTAAATGTTGCCAAAAGGGAATCATCAGTCCCACTAAATCAGCTAAAACTCAAATGACAACTGAGCTTCTGATAGGGCTCTTCTCTCTTAACACAACCCATGGTCTGGTAAGAATTTAATGGTGTTGGCTCAACAACCAAGCTCAATTTAATGCACTGCCCAAAACTTTGACTAAGAGAAGACGAGGGCTGACCAGCAGCACCTCAGGCCCTCCCCAGACATCAAAAGCACCTATACGTAAAAGAGGAAAAACAGCTGAGGTAGGTTTTACACTTACACAGATAAGCTTCCATGCATGACCCAAATACCAACTGGTGCTGGTAAGTCTAATCAAGTCTGAAAAGAACCTGGAGAACAGCTCTAGAAACCATGAACCAACTCATTTATATCTACAAAGCACCACAAATGACTTCAGAGGAGACATTTTAAATGCCCGTAGAGTCGTGACCAACTCTTCCTGCACTTCTACAGAAACATCCAGTTACTCCACCTACCTTGAAATTCCAGGCAGCCTCCCACAACTGCCTAAGTGTCAAAAGACCCAGCTGTCTCCCGTTCAACCATCTACTGGGAATATTTACTTCCATGATAGATTTCTATAATATGCTAAAATATCACAGACGGAATTTAAACAAAAAGAAGCATACCCAAATTTAATCCCAAGAAAATGCAAATTTACATTAGTTATTCCTTTTCCCATTCAGGTTAAGGTTAATACTACCATCAATTTCTGTTGAAGAAAAACTGCCACAGATTTGTCAGTCTTAAGGCACTCCAAGTAGGCTTGCAAGAGCACTCAAACTAAGCTTTTATTTGGGTTCACAAATCCAGTTACTAGTGTCCATTTCATAGTTGTGCTCAGCTGAACAAGCAAAGGCCAACCTACACTCCCTGTGTTACTTCACAGCACAAGTTTTCTCTGCTCAGCACATGACCCTGCATGACTATGAAGTAACTGAAAGCTCAACAGCCTTTTCCATCTTCTGGAATCAATATTGACACGACAGTGGAAAAGAAACATGGGGGGGGGGGGGGGGGGGGGAGTAAACATGGTTAAGAATTAGTAGTACTTAAATAAAACAGGCTGCTTTCCGATTCTGTTTAATTAGCTGCACCACATTTTCTGTATCTTCTCAGAAACACAGCTCCCTTGCTCTTGTGCCTTCTTTCCCACCCAAATCCATCTACCAGCCTTTTCTCTCTTGCTTAAACAAGTTCTCTTCAATGAATGTAGATACAAAAATAGTAAGAGTGCTGCAAGGCAGCTACGGCATGCAGTGCATTTCATGGGTTTCTCTCCTTCATTTCTAAAGCACCATAAAAGGATTAAGTAGGCACTTTTATTTCTGAATATACACATCTATGTCAAACAATTTCTATATTTAAGTCAATATATTCAGGTGCTTCTTGGCTAATCAAGTCTGACAAGCTCTTTGTTTACAAAAAACTAAGATATGAAGTACAGTAATTCTGTTGCCTTGAGGATGCAAGAGACAGCACACTGCTGACTGGTTAATATGAACATTTATCAACTCTAACGCTTCTTAAACATATGAAGCCTGTCTGTTTAACAATATTGTGATGACATTGTTAAGTGGATATATTGCAGATCTTGGGATGGCATCATTCTCATTATAAGGAAGATGGGCAAAGTTTAGGTCTTTTGGATGAAAAAAGTTCATTGTTTTTTTTGAATCAACACAGAAGTATCCAGTAATAATTATAACTGACTTAATATGAGAAAAGAAAGTTACAAATTGACCAAGAGAGCCAATTTCCCATGCCATCATGAAATAAACAAAATCAGTTGTTAAAAGATAAGATTTTTAAGCAAACCTTGAGCCAGACTGCCAGCTCAGCACCAACAGTAAATATTTATCACCCAACGAAAGAAACTAAAAAAAATAAAAGGATTCTCTGCCACCAGTGTGCATTTAAGTGAAATCTCCAAAGCACAAATGTGCTATTGCCTATGCACCAAAGTACACAGCGAGATGGGGTTTCTCGGCACTGCTTCTGCCTTCCTGTCAGACACCACCTTAACCCCTCGCCTAGGCACTTGGCATTACAGAAGCCTGCACATACACCCCATACAATCCACTTATTCCAGCCCCAGCCATAACAGAAAGGTTTCGCTTCCTCTGCACGTGGCCTTTGAAACCTAAGTGTTGAACTACTGGCTGCGAACAAAGTGGAATTTAAATTAACAAGCCCAGGGAAAGGAAACCTACAGCGACAAGCATCTCTTGGGTCCTTGTCTACATCTTGTCAAAGCAATGGAAAAACTGGTAGGGGGCAAGCTGACGTTGACCTAAGCTGGCTTTAGAAGCAGCCCTTTAGCTGACTTCCTACCATCTTTCTGTTGGCACAAGGTTGCCTTCCTGACTGCTCTAGCAAGTCTTCCACAAGAACACACCAAAGCCCTGGTCACCATGTTCCTTAGGCTTGCCCAAAGGAGGGGAGCAGGACAGGGAAAACCATTAGTTAAAATGAACATCAGTTCTGTTTGTAAAACTTGGGCTTCTGCATTTAATAAGTGTGATTGTTAGATACTATAATTTTTATCATACACTAGAAAAAAGGCCTGATATAAACCACTGCTGCCCAATAGACAGCAGGTATGGATCTGGATTCACTGAAATGACGGATGCATATCCACATTTTCTTTTGTTGGATCTGGTATTACCAATTTTCTTTTACATGTCAGATGAAAAGCTTATTTTCAAGCAGCTGTTAACCAGAAGGTGAGGGCAGGAACTCTTCAAGGAAATTTCAGAGCTGCCAAACCAGAGTTCTGACAGAGCCCAAACTGCCTCAAACTGCTGCGTTTCGCAAAATTGGCATTTACTATGCCAACAACCAAAAACCCATACAGAAAAAACAGTGTCAATACACTAGCTCTTTGTCTTGTTTTAGGGTGCATTAATGATGATCTCATAATGGAATCCAACATCTCCACTTAGAAGACCATGCAGTAGAACATGATTTACCAGGAGGGGGCAATGCAACTACACATGCAGTTGGTATACACCAACAAATTCAGGACCATACAGTGAAATGACGGAGATAAAACAGATCCTCTAATTTTGTATTAATAAAGTTTTATTACTCTGTTTTATATCCAGATGAAGGTTGATAAATAGATATATTAATTATTTCTTTCACAAAGAATTAGGTAACCTGGTATCAGCTTGTGAAGAGGATTGGAAAGATTAGTAAAGACACTTCTGCTTTGCCCACACTAGAGATAAACCGGAAGCAGAACTTCTTACTCAGTACCAATCCAAACTGCAAGCAATTCAAATGAAGTAGATATGAATAATCTCCTCTTCTGTAAAAGAAACAAAGCCCTGGTAAAAAAATCACCTGTGGGTACGCCTACATTACCACCTAGGTTCAGATCAGGATTGCTCTTTTGAAGTGACTCATCCAATCATCTCCACTTACTCAGTTTTGTTTCATATTCTGAAAATGTCTTGGTGTGCCAACCACTCCTTCTGGATGAAATTAAAAAGGCAGATGCACTCCAACCACACGCAGGCACACAGTCTAGGCCTCAGCTAGTCCAAAGGAACTCCTCCTGTCTTTAAACATGTGGAGTGAAGTCCTTAGGTACTCAGCACTTTAATTACTGTGCCCCACAAATCTGCTTCTACGGAACTGTACTACTTGCGCCAATGGAGCTATAACCTACCACTTCAAAAACATCCATCTTAGGTTCTCATAACCAGGGAGACACACCATTTAATGAAGTTATCCCAAACTGTGGGGGTCCACACAGAATGGGATTTCACCACAGCTCATTCTGAATTTCTCCGTAACCAGGTTCAGGTTTGCAAAGTACAAACTCAAATGCCTTTCAATACCAGCCACACTGAGAACTGGTGTCTCCATGTTGCTGAACAGAAACATAGACACATCTTAGAACAGCCAGATTTCTTAACCTAAACACTTATATGCCATATGGCTGATATTTATGCAACTAGTCTTTGTATGATTTTCAAAGGGGGGGGGGGGGGGGGTCAGAGGGAGGATAAATAATCCCCGTCCTGAAACATTTCAGGTCATTTTCTATACTTTGACCATGTATCATTTCCACCTCCTCAGTAATACACGAATTCTAAGATTCCTGTAACAATGAGTTTTAGAAGTCACCTCTGTGTCTTTTAAAAAATAATCTTTTCTCTAATACTGCTGAGAATTACAGATTTTGGCAGATGTCCTAAACACCGTTCCTGTTGCAGTCTCGGTCAAAACTGTCTAGGCTCTGTGCCAGCATTGTAAGAACAAGCCCTTGATTTTAATTTAGGAAGTGGTGGGGGAGGTGGGGAAGAAGGGAGGGAAGTATAAGCAACTTGTCCAGGGAGATTATCTAATGCATAAAATTCTTCCCAAAGAACATTAAACAGGTATATCCAAACATACACTTAACACAAGAAAACATTACAAGAAAGCAAGGCTTGGTAAAAATAACCACAAAGTGATGGAAACCCAGAGATTCAGTGTATGACACTAATCTTAATTCACATTACCAAGCTCTTCATTGTTTACTGGCTTCATCAAAACGGGGGTGGGGGGTGAGTTAAGGACAAAGTGACAACATTTCAATATTTTGGCCTTCAATTGTGTCACAACACTGATGTTTATCTAAATATGTGTCTACCACCCTTCCCCCACATTAAAGAGCTCGTTTTGGCTGTTTTGTTAAAAATCACTTGGGATCATACATTTTTTCCAACACAAGATCCAGTGAATTAAGAAGGGCTTTTTGAAAGCTAAATGCAAGCCTTTATTTAATTCACTTTAAGAACAATAAGACTGCCCCACCACCTGCAAAAGGAAAACTTTATAGCTCATCATTCATATTTATGTCTCCAAGGGAACCAGGCTGAGGTTACAGACCCAATAAAAGGTAAAGGCTTTTCTCTTACAAACTTCACATGGTTCACTGTGCAATCTTATTCAGTAATGCATCAACATACATCACATGCCGTCTTATGGTTGTTCAAGTTTTGTTTTGTATTTTCAAAAGCGGGACTATTTAAACATAACTTTCAGGTAATTGACCTTTCTTTTTATTTGTTCATTAAATCATGATTTCTGCAACATCTCAAGAAGTTCAACCCTGGGCAGCAGAAGGTACATTGCTTTGTTTCCACTGCCAGCAGCAGCACCTCCTTTATTTTAAAAAGAAATTCCAGATTTTAAGTGTTGCACTTTATATTAAAGTCAAATGACATAGATAATTTAACTGTAATCCCCTTCCTCACCAAAACAGTACTGCCGGCAGAACCTCAGAGATTAAAGGGGCATTTAAAATACATCACTGACTCTCATACTAAGAAAAAAATTCACAGGCCAGGAGTATGTCAACTTTTGCCCACCTTTGACAATATCAATGCTTCATTTTCATATTTTCCTAGCCTCTTTTTATTATATGCTCTCACCCCTCCCCCCCCCCCCCCAAATCGCTACAGAGTCAGAGCCTAAAAACAGTTGGAAGCACTATGATGTTTATCTTGGCAATCTCAGAAGGGTGGGGAAGAAACAGAAGAGAAACGGAGTTATATGCCTCCCCCTTGTTGCTCCTCCTGGCTTCACGTGTGGCTGAGGCTTTGCTACCAGCACCTCCTTACAGCAACACTAAACCTTCATGCATACTGAAAACGAGGTATAAGGAGCATGATGTGAGCTGGAAAGCTATTTAGAACTTTTTATCATTTGTTATGTAAACGTATCACGGGATGCAAATCAACATTTCGTCCTGGCTGCATCCTCACTAAACATTACCAGGATTTGGGAAACTAGACTGGGTGCAGCTTTTCCATCATTGCTAAGCGAAGAGCCGAAACAGAGACCCAAGCAAGAGGTCATTTAAGGACAACTGGAATGTGACCCTGCACTTCCTGAGAAGCTAGAGGATTGGTTTCACTTCAGCTCTGTGTCATACCCAGCTCTGGCCTGAAGAACTGTTTTCAAATCCTCCTACCTCTGAAGCTCACACTGCATATTCCATCTACATATATATAAACACACACGAGATCTGAGGAGGTGAAAAGTATGATAGAACAATATTGGATATGTAGATTCATTTTCTTTTATCTTCCAGCAGTGTATGCAAATGGCATACTTATCACAGAAGTATCATTTACATATTTGTAATTTTTGCAGAATTGTAATTTTAACACTGATTTATATATATGATATTTAGAAATCTAGGTGGCTTTTATAGTCACATGCTACTATGCATGAGAGAATAATACATTAAAAATTAGGCTTCTACCTACCCATGAACGAGTGCCAAACACAGATGTTGGAGAAATCTTTAAAGGGAAATGTAAAGCATGTCATGGGCCCCTAAAAAAGTAATCTCGAGAAAAATACAGCTGGGAATAATTAATGTCTCCCCTTCTCTACAGCTACCTGAAGTCTAGACATGTTGCCTCATCTCTGGAACAGAGACCAAGACAGAGCCTCTCCCCAAATACCTTCAAACAACTCAGCCCTTGCTCCTGTTGCCTCCATAGGAGCTGCTGGATATTCAAATTCTCTGGAAGGTGGTTTTTACTCAAGTAGCCAGACATGGATTTAAGTGCTTTGCTCTACATTTGCCACTGGATTTGCACATGTTGCTTCCTCTCCCGAGATGTGCTGGGGCTACAGGGAATTCTTTACAAATGGGCATGGGAATAGGAAACTAAGTGGAAGCAGGGCTTCTGCACACCAGCCTCCTGTCTCTACCTCTTCCAGCCGTCTCCTTTGCTCCTTCTGCTGCTCAATGCGCTTCTGCCTCTCTGCCAACAGCTGCCTCTTGTACTCCTCCTGCTCGCGGAGCTGCTGCTCCTGCAGCAGCTGCTGTCTCCGAAGGGCCTCGGATCGTTCCTTGTTTTCCTGCTGCAGTCTCAGGAAATCACGTCGGAGGGTTGATTCTCCAGGCACATTGACGATGGAACTGCAACAAGAGGAAGTTAAAGGCTCCTGTACAATAAAGCCTGATGGGCCATTAAATACCTTTTTCAAAGGCAGGGGAACATAAATAAAATATAGCATGATGTTAAATTTTAATCTCATTTCTTTCGGAGCAAAGACACTGGATGCATGTCAAATACACGCTCTCAGTGGAAGGCGTGAAATGAGGCCAAGCAAAATAAGGACCAATTCTGTCACTGTGGAGCCCCTGACCAATCATATTTGCCATAAATCTCCCTCCATCCAGAGCTCACTGGCTCTAAGCCATGTAAAGGGGAGCTTTAAAACCTTGAGCATCACAGAATAGGTATTCAAACCCTTTGGGTGGTTTGTGTGGCTTATGTGTGCATTTAATAAGAGACAGAAATTTAGCATGCTCCTGATTTATAGTCACAGACCTTTAGACTTACTTGGCATGTCTGCTCAGAGCCCTCCCAAAAGCAATTATTACCTTGGCTCTCCTTCTTGTTCAGGCACTTCCTCCTCTTCTTCCTCACTTCCACTATATTCATATTCTGTCTCATCTACCAAGAAAGAAACAAGGGCCTATAGTGCTTATCTTTAGTTTTACGACAGCAAGGAGTTGCAGTAGTGCCTTAGTGAACCAGTCAGTTCCCATGCTCTTCAATAAGGAGATCTACTGCAGACACTAGAACTTATTCTACATATACAAGCCCATCCTCCCACACCTGTAGAGCAGCATAGTGCTTTGTGGCAGACTTTCAGCAAATTCCCTGAATGACACCAGGTTGTATATGTAAGACAAGACACCTGGAGAACCTCGGCACCACCTGAATAAAGCGAACAGGCTGAACATTTGCTTCACAGCTCTTGTGATGGGTTATTTCCTGCGAGTCTGATTTATGGCACCATTTCAGGGATGAACCTACCATAGATCAAAAAGGGAAAGGCCATATATGCCAATATCCTCCTAAATACTGCTTAAAGATCGTATGGAAGAGGCTCAGAAATGAGTAAATTTAACTTATCTGAAAATAAGACACTTGAATTGATTTTCCTCTATAGAGGACAGAACAAAAACTAAAATTTTGCTGATAGTCAAAACATGAATTAAAAAGGAACCTTTCAAGGGTTTGGGTCATTTGCTGCTTTTCTAGTGGTGGGAATTTAGAATGCAAAGTAGAACAAAACCACACATTTTTAACAAGCACAATACTTAATTTTTAGAAGCTGCATACCTTTCTCTCCTCTCTTCTTCCTGGTTCTGTCTATATGGTCCTTAAGCTGGATTCGGACTTGCCTTTCATTTGGTTGGTCACGTATAAATGGGTGCTTCAAGAGTTGTTCTGTAGAAGGTCGCTGCATGTAATTCTTCACTAGACAACCTTCTATAAAGCTGAAAAACTTTTTAGACCTGAGAATGCAGGAAAGAAAACAAAACAAAGCAAAGCAAGGTCAGAGGTAAAACTCAGCTCAAAGATTTTTTTTCTGTTCTTTCTCAAAGTCTAATTCCTTCCCTCAAAAAGCACTGTGTCCCAGAGGATGGTACAAGTGCTGTCCACAAGTGTGCCTCCAAACAGAGCTGAGTGTGCTCCAGCTGAGCACTGGGCTGGATGGACACAGGGTGATGCCAACATACCTGCAGTACTTAGGCACAGCCTCACAGTGATGTGCCTTCTTTCACAGGCATAATTTCCCTGAAAGGCAGGATCTATTAAGCAAAGGCAAATCATGCCAACCCAGCTCTGCTGGGTAGCATCCAGCTTGCTCGGAGCACAGGCAGGGCAGCTCTGGTGTGTCTTCACCTGCTCATGCTATCTAAGGGCACGTCTGCTTCAGAGCAGCCATACCGAAAGCCACAAGAACTGCATCCAACATTTCCCCTGACTCAAGCAGCACTGCATTGCTTTTGTACACACTTGGATTCACTGAGATAGGACTACAAGCGTTTTAGATTATTTTATTTTTTATCCAAAGAGCCATGCATAAAATCATCGTAGAACTATAGGCAGGTGTTGAACAGTGTTGTCTGCTCAACACAGGCACTTGGGGACAAATTTTCACTGACACAATTTAAGGGCATGAACTGACCTGAACTGCATGCCACATAAAGTGACAGGGCGTGGGAATTAGCTAAACTGAAGTACCACCTTCCTAAATTTGCACTTCATCTGAGTGCTTGAAAGAGGACCTCCTGACAGAAGTCACCAAACAAGTCACCTTGCAAAATGCCAATAATGGAAATACTCAAACCCACATTTTTCATCACTGGGCCTATTTTATCATAACCTGCCATGAGCACACTACCACAATAGTTGAGTCAGTGCAGCACTGACTCAAGAGTCACTTTTTGATTGCTAGATGTTCCCAACCTGCTCCTGTGCTTAGGCAGCAAACACTTCCACTACCATGGTTAAGTGTAAAAACAAGAGTTTCCATCCATCACTTCACTTTCCTACTGGAATCTAAGAGGCTGGATTCAAGGTAACTTTGTTGTTTGTTTTGTTTTCTTTTATTCCTCACACTTTAAGTGTTATTATTCTGAATAAAAAGGTTAATGAAAGGCTTATGCAAATACTGTATATGCATCTCTATTATTTTAACATATGCAGAAAGCAAGTATGAGAGAGGGAGAGGGATGCCTTGACAGTGCAAGCACATAAATAAGTCAATCTGAGCAAAAACCAAGCCCAGCAAGCAATCAAGTTTATATTATGTTGATATTGAATAGGCAGTCAAATCACTTCATTATTTTGACAGGGTCACAGCATCCTGTGATCATATTCAATCTATATGAAACCTCTTTCTAGGGAGTACTGCTGTCTCATATGTGCCAGTGTAACCAATAACTGGGACAAAATCCTCCGGTACTAATGGATTTTTCTCAGCTGGCAAGAAGCACACACTTAATTCCACTAGTTTACAATAATTATAGTAAAAGCCTTCATTAGTTTTAATAGCTCCTTTCAACTTAGCAACTAGAACACTAAAGTACTGTTCTGTTTCTGTGTTACAATACATCTGAGAAAACATACTGCATATTAAGAGTGCTGCGGGAGTTTATCTTTTAAAATATGGATCCATTTGTCACTTTAATACAGATGCTGCTTTGTCAAGAAAAAAAGCTTGTTTTTTATTTTCACACAATTCAAGACAAAATTTCTCTGGGACAAACAGAACTACATAAACAATGTATGCTTTTTATTTCATGCTTTGATTCAGCGGCACAGAAGGTAACAGAGTGATTTTTGATAACTTAAATTGCTTTATGGTTCTCTGGAAGTGGGAACAAAACAGCATGCAATGAGACACAAAAACACATCACGCTACAAAAAGGGCCACAAACAAGATATAGACTAACACATACCATTTCTTGGATTTTAACCGTGGCGGAGGGTTCCTGGGTATGAGAAAGAGTGCCCTCATGGGATGCATGTCACAAAGAGCTGAAGGAAAGAAAACAAAACCAAACAGAATATACAGATGTTGGCTTAGCTGCTCTTTCAATACCATGGCTTTAGCTTCCGCAACCATTCCCACTATCCTGACCACACATGCAGCAGACACAGAGAGCAACACAGCTAAATGGAATTAGCCCAAAATGACAATTCCACAGCTCAATGTGCCAAGGGTGGTCTCAAAAAGAGAAAGGGATTGAGGCATGGATTAACCTTCAGAATCAACCATGATGGGAACATCTGTGCATGGCCCTCCTCCAAGCCCCAAGTCATCTAACTTACGTTCCAGTCAATAAAATATTGGGAGATGATGATGGCAGAAGGAAAGAATGACACAGTTACTGTTTCATACAAACTTCCCTTCTCTCCCATTATGGACAATGCCTCATTTTTACTATCCAGACTTGAAGATTTTCTTCACTGAGGCCTGACAGTTTTGAAGCATGGGAGGGTTTATATCAAAATAAGGATTCCCCACAGAACTGAAATGTAAACGCATTCCTTTTGTCAAAGTAAGTCACATTTGTTTCAGTAGACACTTAGTGGGAGTCTGGGTTCTCTGCCTTAAGGATTGTTCTGCTCCACAGCAAAGCACTATGGCAGAGCCAACACAGGGAAACGAGAGCAGGAAGAGGCTGCCCAAGAAAAGTCACTAGAAGTGAATCCTCTGGCTTTCACCATCTTCCTATGCTTGACCTCTTTCAGCACAAGTCTCAGCCTGAAAAATCACTGGAGAAAGAGGTAACGTTTTCCACACAAGAGAAATTCAGGAGAAACAGACTGATGTGAAGAGGATTCTGGATTCAGAAATAAGGGGTCACAGCCTTGGCAGAAAAGTCCCTTGGATGCCTGTCGATCCCATCAGACCACCAAGCTTAGAGATGGACTCTTCAGCTGTCATGGGAGAAGGAGGGAGAGCCCACAAGCCAGAGGACAGAACAAGGCAAGAGCTGTTCAGAATTCACACTGGATCCCTGCTTACTTCTCAAATGCCCCTCTTGTGCTTTTAAACAAATTGGGCCCAAGCTCTGCTTTGGTGTGGAAATTAAAAAATATTATTGTTCAATTCCAGGCTTACAAAACCTATGGACACAGCTTCTAATTGAAAGCCATTCAGGTAACCCAATGCACTGAACAAAACGGTATGGCAAAAAGGAGGTCAAGTGGTAGCTCAAACATTATTAATACAGTGCTGGCTGAGGTGTCTGGGGAGCAGCTCTCACATGGGCATTCATGCAAATGTGCAATTAGGGATTAAAAAAAAAACAAACAAAACCATTACACCTCCTAAAACATGAATCAGAACAAGAGCACTGTGATTGGATTTATAAATTTCACATTAACAACAACAACAAAAAGATCAGGCAGCAGCTGTAATGAAATGTCCATGTTTTAGCTAGGAAAATATCAATACTTCATTTCAACTTGATTATTTCAAAGACAAAGGTTTCAAGCTAGGCTGTTGTGTGGTGGTGGTAGTTGCTTACGTGTAGAAAAAATTAATTAACTCAATCTTAGGTTCCTTAGGCTTTTATTTTTAAATACAGAGCTCCGGCTGCAAGTGAGGGTAGCAAAGGTTCAGTAAGCACTTCCATAAAAATTATCATTAAACGTCAAAACATCATGCCTAATTTCTTTTAAAATCTTTCTACCCTCCTATCTGCTGTCTGCCTTCACATTCAGAAAGAATAAGCACTATTATTCAGAAAATAAGCTATTAGAAATCGTGCATTTTTGGTTTCCAGGTTTCTCTCTCAAAAATACCCCTAAGAACAGAAAAGGACTCTCAAGCAGGGAACATTAAGTTCAACACTTTGTGTTGAAGGCGGATTTATAGTTTGAGTCATGTCACTGAAGATCAACACCACCCACTGAGGAGTGGAAACAAAAGGAGAAGCAATGTTAGCATTACCCAGACCGACAGAAAGCCGAGACAGAAACAATTGCTACAGATGCTTTTTTCATTAAGGTCAGTTTTCTCGAGGCCCCACTGCCCCTCTCCCTGGCTAAGGTTTCAGCATCCCAGGCCAGGTCATACAAAAACTGGGACACAACTCCAAAACACAATATACTACCCATAGGAAGGAAGTCTGACACTCGATTAGCTTCCAATATTCCTGCTATAGAAATTAAATTACTCCAGTCTGCACTGTAAGTGCTTAAACACAATCCTATCTTTATCGAAAGCATTGCTATTTATGGGGTTTTATTTTTATATGGCAGGCAAAACCAAAGAGAACAGAAATAAAATGAGGATACTTTTGGAAACCTCAAAACTAGGCTTAGATTACAACCAGCATCTCCCAAGTATATGTTTCAGTCTTAATCAGCCCACTGGAGCAGCATATGTATCACTTACGGGGAGCTCCTTCCGCCATCTCTATGGCTGTAATGCCGCATGACCAAAGGTCACTCTGCATAAAAAGAGAGACACCATATGTTAGTAGGTGGATTTACCCATTCAGACAGTACTATTTACAGAGGCCCTGTAGGTGAGACCGAAACCAAATACCACAGCTATTTAAACAATACAAGCTACATTTTTCTTGTAACAGCATTATACTTCTCATATAATATATATATATATGCAGAAATGCCCATGCGTATCCATACAGAGTATGCAAACAACCCTTTCAAATAACACATGAAAATACTTTCACATTATGACAATGAAAAATGTATTTGCCTGAAATCTAACTCTATGAGACAACAGATTTTTCAATATTCCTTTGCTTACAAAGGACTGGACAAGGACATTGTCAGCATGTGCAAGAGATGCAGTTTGAAAAGCACAAGCTCAACTAGAATTGAAATTGGCCAGAGATGTCAAAAACTACAATAAATGTTGGATTTGATGAGCTTCAATATCTTTTCCAACCTAGCTGATTCTATGATTCAGGTACATAAATAACAAGCAGAAGGAAAATACTGGCCCACTGTTGAACAGGCAAGGTGAATCAGTCACTAATAACACTTTAAAGGCAGAGGTTCTCAGTACTTTCTTCACCTCTGTGTTTATCAGCACTGCTGGGCCCCAGGCCTTGGGAACTAAACTCCAGGCTGATGCAAACACAGATCCACCATCAGTGAAGGAAGAGTTGGTATATGAGCTATTGCTGGAGCTTGACCCCTACACGCAGGTGGGCTCTGACAGTGCCTGTCCAAGAGTGTTAAAAGCTGGCTCATGTCGTTGCAAGGCCACTCTCCCATAATCCTTGAGAAGTTGTGGAGATTGGAGATCATCCCAGAAAACTGGAGGAAAGCAAATGTCACCCCCATCTACCAGAAGGGCTTAAAGGAGGATCCATGAAATCATAGGTCCATCAGTCTTACTTCAGGAAAGTGATGGAGAAGAACCTCCTAAGGGCTATTACAAGTCAAATGAAGCACATGATTAGGAAAAGCCAGCACGGCTACACCAGGGGCAAATCACGCTTGAGAAACCTGACTGCCTTCTATGACAAAGTAACCTGCTCAGTTGATGTGGGGCAAATGCTGGACACTGTCTACCTGCATTTCTCCAAGGCTTTCTATCCGGTTTCCCACAACCTCCTACTAGAGAAATTGACACATTACGGTCCTGACAAGCGGTCAGTGCGGTTAGTGATGAACTGGCTGCCAGGCTGCATCAAGAACGTGGTGGTGAATAGCTCCTTTCCCAGCTTGCAGTCCATCACCAGTGAGGTCTCCCAGGGATCATTACTGAGCCCAGCGCTGTCTGGTACCTTCATAAGTGACCTGCATTATGGGATCAAGTGCACCCCGATGAAGTTTGCCAATAATACCAACTGAATAGGGAAGTGGACACTTTGAGAGGGAGAGCCACTCTGCAGGTTGACCTGGATAGGCTGGAAGAGTGGGCTAACAAGAACCTTATGAAGTTCAAGAAGGACAAATATAAGGTCTTGCACCTGGATATACACAATCCAGAATTGCAGCACAGCCTGTGATCTCCCTGGCTGGGGAGCAGCTCTTTGGAAAGGGACCTTGGGGTCTTGGTGGACAACAAGCTCTATATACGTGAACAGTGTGCTGCTTTGGCAAAGAAAGCCAACAGGGTGCTGGGTGACGTCAAAAAAAGGCATCACCAGCAGAGATAAAGAAGTCTTTATCCCACTCTACTCGGTGTTTGTCAGGCCACACCTGGAATACCGCATTCAGTTTTGGTCCCCGCTATACAAAATTAGATGTGGACAGGCTGACGAGGGTTCAAAGAAGGACCACAAAAATGACCAAAGGTCTGGGAGCCTGCTGTATGAGAAAAGACTGAACGAGCTCAGTTTGTTCAGTCTTGAGAAAAGAAGGCTCAGAGAGACCTTAGCGCCAAGTTCCAGTATTTAAAGACTCCTTTTTACAAGAGTCACATGGAACATGACAAGGGGTAATGGGCACAAGTCACTCTGGGGGAGATTCCAACTAGACACAAGAGGAAAATTTTTCACAATGAGATCAGTCAGCCATTGGAATAATCTCCCCAAGAAAGCTGCTGCTTTCTGAAAGAGAGCTGTTGTTGAGCAGAACAGTCTTCATTTCTGGTCATAATAGTGATGTTTTAAAAAATTACTCAGAACTAATGAGCAAATAAGCTCTTTTACTAGAAGCAGAGAAGTATTCTTCCTTTTCTGATCCAGCAAGGCACTTTCGTCTTGGTCCAATCCAGCCATTTAAGCTAAGCTGCACAGACTCAGATCTTACAAAATCTTTCAACCATGAGGTTTTTGCGGGAGAGAGCCCTACAGGCCCTACCAGAAACAATAAACAGGTGCCTTCAAGAGGCACAGGAAGTTATTTTTCACATCACTACTGCATTAACAAATGCTGAAGAAAGTTATTCTCCTTTACTAGATAATTTAATAGCCACCCTTCCTACCTAATAACTCCATCTGCAAAGATATAAAGCATTATCTTTAGTACAATGTCCTGATGGATGTAAAAAGCGATTAAATCAAGAGAAATAGGATCAATCTGATCAATTTCAGTCAAAAGGTACAAACACACCAATTCAAATAATCTGGCTTTTTTAAATAGACATACACAAACATACAGATAGCTAACAGCACTATCAGTCTCAGCAAATTCCTTTAATTGATATTCAGCTCTAAAAGTCATTGTAAGGCCTTAATCACAGGCTGGTATCTTAGCTGCCCTTGGTTAGAAGCTGGAACAACTGCATTAGTCCAGGATCTTTTTCAGAAGTGTATTTTCACATTTCTTTTTCCCTTGTGCTTTCATTAAAGCTACCTGAGAAGAATTTTTACGATTACAATATGCTTTCACTAGAGAAATTTAACTTCAAATACACATACATAACATTCCTAATGGTGACACATATACCATCAAGCCAATTACGGGCTTTGCTGTAATTGAATCTTCTGTTTGCAGCAAACTACATTAAAAATTATTTGCTGAGAAATGTTGCGATGGATAATTTTTTATCAACATATATATGTACTTTGAAATGAGGAATAGGCACAGTTTAAAGAGGTCCTTCTGTACTTCACTGGCTCTCCAGACGGTGGTTCTATTTAAGGCAACACCTAAAACGCATTCTTCTGGGTTACTGCAATAACTGGGACACAGTCTAACACAATTTAAGGTACAATCATTATACAAATTGAGAACACAAGCATTTCCAGTTAAACTCTTTTTTGCCTTCTCTGAGCACCTACAGCACACTGAAGTCCTATACTCCTTATGTCTCAATGCTATGATAATACAAGTTACAGCAACTGTTAAAAGGTCACAATTTGACAGTACCCATACCTTGTACTCCTGTAGTAAGAATGTATCTACACAAAACAGTGTTATTCCTACCAAGCATAATAAGTCTCAAAAACTGCTATCATTCAAGGATGTTCATACTGCAACTGCATAGTTTTTGAATGTTAGTTTGTTGGGTTTTTTTTTCCTGTGAACAGGACTCTCTTACTCTGTAATCATACGTAGCATCTGGATTTTCATCACAGGCAATAACTTCTGGAGCCATCCAGTATGGAGTTCCAATAAAAGTGTTTCTCCTGCCAACTGTCCTGTCCAGCTGAGCGCTCACACCGAAATCCACTGCGGGTGGGAAAAGAGTAAAATAAAATAAAATAAGAAGGGAAAAATAATGCAATGATTACTTCTGCAAGGTGAGTTGGAAATAAAACCCTGTGGAAATAAAACCCACATGGGAGAACCATGCTGAGGAGAAATATGACGACTAGTATTGAGGCAACCAAGCCCTTGTGGTTCACATGCAATGTGCCTGGACCACAAGCATCAAGGGACACAGCAGCATGTGACCACCTCTCCTGCACTTCTCACCAGCCTCCCTGTGCAGAAGGCAGCATACAGCTGCAAAAATACTGCCTGGGAGGCTGAGGAAGTGCTAGTCTCTTCCCAAATGGTGAAGTCAAGCACCTTCACCTATACAGACGGAGCTTCTTCCCAGAGGTACCTCTCATGCTATGAGAAAACGATATGCATGAACATACATACCTTTTGGCTGTCCACCTTTTCTGCTCTGAAACTGGACAGCAAAAATAATCTATTGCTCAGGGAATTGCTCTCTGCTCTAATGCACAGAGCAGAAGGTGAGGCTTATTCAAGAGGTGCTAACTTTAACCACACACACATACACACACAGGTTGCAGAACAGATGCCCATTTCACTACAAGGCGATTACATTACGAGGGTGTTTTCTTCCTGTTCACAACCACAGTGATATACGTCTTTCTGTAACAACAACTGCTTATGCTCTACGAGGGCAGTCTCAGCTTCACTGCATCCATCAGCTGGGTGACACCGACAAACTTGTGTAGATGAGTTCATTGGGAGCAACAGTTTGGGAGCTACTGTGCTCCGCTTTGGACCAAAAGGAGAAAAGCTCTCCTGAGAGCTTCCTCCTCCAGCAGCCAGGACATCTTCCCATGCCTTGTGCTGCAGGAAGGTATAATACAAAACAGAAGGGATGTGGGCTGGGTGGGAGGGCTTCAGCATGGCTCTATATTTAACCAAAAAAAGGTGGCTAGTGCTGTGTGATACAAACTCAGAAGGTTAAAGTGTGCAGTGACTGGAAGAGACAGATTACGGAGGAAGAAAAAAAGTCCACTTGGAAGGGAAAGAGGAGGAGGCCAGGGATAAGCGTGGTTTTCAGCAGGCATGTCAGAGCTGGAACTGTGTTTTAACTTTGATGCCCCTTGAGAGTGCTGTACTGATCATATTTTTGTGTCTAGAACCTGAACAGTAGGTGCTATTAAAGCCAAATAGAACAGACACTCCAGTGACTTCCCAAGTCCAGAATAAAGGTAATCAGAATGAACATGAGTCATGCACAGCTTGGTGGGGGAAATAAAATGATCCCCACACTGATTCTGGCATGAAAGCCAATCTCACCTAATGAAATACAGCAACCTGCATTCCATCTTCCTGAAGCAGGAGGAAATACATGCAGGGCCTCAATCCACATAGGAGCAGTGACAGAGCACTCATGCTACAGAACATGTCACAGGGCTTTTAAAAGATGAACTTGATTTAGAAACATGATAAAAGCAAAGACTGAACGAATGAGGAAGTGGACATGCATGTGTACTTACCGAGTTTCACTTCTGCATTCTCTGTTAACAACACATTTTGCCCTTTGATATCCCTGTGTATCACATGATGGGCATGAAGATGTGCCAACCCCTGAATTAAAGAGAAGAAAGGAAGGAGAGGATGTTCAGAATTTGAATTTTTGTTTAGCAACAGGCTACCTATTCCCAGCACCCCCAAATGGGGGTCTTGGGCTCTTGCTCAGTGGTTGGATGCAATGGGACCCACAGGAACCTTTGTAGTAGCACACCACCCGCATAGCTTTTGGTAATGGAGCAGAGACAGAGGCCCCAGGTCACACACAAGCTGTACCTAAACACAGCCCAATATCTGCACTGTGCAAACACCTCTCAGCTGCCACGTGAAGAAAAGTTCAGCTTCCAGAAACACACTGACACTGTAAATGGCATCAGTGTCAGCGTACGTCACTGACAGCCGGCACACACAGGGTCACCCAGAATTTAGTCCAGGGAAGGGGAGTGAAGAAAGAAAGGAGGCAGCATTAACATGCATATATGCACCCCCAAGAAGGGTGTGGAGGGGTGATGGACTGGCAGTTATGCTCGAGGACAAGGGATAACTGATGACAAACAAAAGCTCTGCTGCAAAGCTGCAGTTCTGGCCATGAAGCCTGATAACTGTTCCAAAACACATGCAAAAGGAATAAAAAAAAAAAACAACCTATGAGCTTTCTACTTTCCAAAGGAAACAAAACCTCCTGGCATACGGTGCTTTTTGTTGAGACAGCACCTGGATGCATGCCCCAGAGCGTTAGCCATGTGGAGGGAGGGCTGAGGAAGACATATGTTGCATTTTACTCTCTAATGTAATTGGGAGAACAGGCAACCCTCTTAGCAACTGCCTGTATTTTGGTTTCTCCTCAGCTCTCTGCTCGGAAAATTGTAGTCTCTGGTGGGATCGTCTTGCCTGTTTGTGTTGCCCTCATAGGCTTTTAATGTTTTATGAAAAATAAAGAAATAGAACCTTTACAGCTGCAAGAGGTTAAAGAGTAGTGGTTGATGTAGAGAAATATTTCCTAACACATGTTCTTCATTAAATGATCATTTACCAGTTTGCCTACATAACCATTGGGCTATTTTCTTTTTTTAAAAGAGTTAATGAGCGTGACAAAAAAGCCCACCATGCTCAGCTCCTCCCCACACATGTCACGAGCAGATCAAGTGAACGGCTCATGTCCCCAAGACCCTTCGCTGGCTGCTAATGTTAAGCGTCGTCTTATTTTTCACAGGAATGCAGGCTTTTCCACAGCTTCATGCAGGATACTTTTTAAAGCCTTGCGCTTCACCGACCCAGCCAGAGAGATAATCATCTGCTCTCTCCAGAGTACCATCTAGCCTTACTGAAAAAACACATATGTGTTTGCAAAGCGCTGGCAGGAGACAGAGGAGCATGTCTCTGTACTCCTGCAGCCCCCAGGCCCCTCCAACTGGGTCGACCCTCACCTCTGTCTTTACCTGCACTGATCCTTGGCACTTTAGCTCATTTTAACTTTCTGTTACACAACCTGTCTCCTCTATGACAAATTCAGTGTCAATTCAGGTTTTGCAATGTCTCATAGCAATGTGAGTTTAACATTCCTTCTTTCCAGATATTCCAGTTCCTTCTGGCAAGCAACGAAGGCTCCTTTTGCTAATCTCTCACAGGAATGAGAAAATTGCTTTCACCTAACTCTTCTCTGAGGTAAATAATTTTTTCCTCTTAGTGATCATTAACTACTTTACATAAGGAGAACCCAGGATGAATGCAACATAGCATGCAATACCTCCAAGGTGACACAGTTCTCAAATTAAGCATAAGAGCAGTCCTGCAGAAGTTAGCTTTCCTTGTATTAAAGCATGCTATCTATTTGATTTTAAATATAACCATCAGTAGGTATTCAACTCTTCTTTCTCCCTCAAAAACAACCAGCCTGAACACCAGCTGGACCCTCCTAGCATTTGGAATTGGAGCAAGAGACCAGAATCATCCATCTCCCTCCCTCACCATCTTAGAAATTGCCAAGGCAGAGCAAACGTGCAACACAGACCACAGCAACACTGATTTATGCAAGAGCCAGTGGCAGTTTCCTTTAACATAAAGCTCTTCAGAACTTCATTTATGATGAGGCAACTGAACAAACATACTGTGTAGTGGTCTGGGTAGGAGGCAATTTGTTTTACAAAGAAGCACGAGGAAAACCATACCAGATTTACTTAGTGCAGCAAACAAATGACAATTCAAAAAGCACTTAAAAGTCTACCAACTGGAAATCAAATGCGAAGAGTAACCAGTTAAAGCTTCAGTTATAAAAAACTGGTAAGTGGCAACCCTCTTCCTGAGAAACTTTTACAGTGCCGTCTGCTAGCACTATACAGTGCACAGCCATGTACAATGTAGCTACTTGCCCTAGATAGACTGCAGGAATCCACAGTATGAGAGCTCAAGACAGTACAGAAACCCTGACTGCTGGCCTGCGCCAACAACCCCCTTCCTCCACAGACTTGATTAGGAGCAGTGATTTATGGCTGAAAGCACATTTGGAAAAGACCATTCCACATCCTATTGTCTTACGATGCTGTTACAACCTTAAGCTTCCCAAAACCAGTGTCTTATGGCAGCTGTTTCACAGCTTCTACAATAGGTAAGGTCACTGGTTCTTCCCCTTGACCCCTCTTGACTAAAAATTGCTATTTTCTGCAAGGCTGCTGTTACAATATAGTACAACTCACACAGAGTTAAAGGATGTGGAGCAGACATCTATCTGCTCCCCAGTACTCTCCCAGCTAACGGGATTGATCAGAAACAGCTTCTTCAGAACCTCAAGCTAGGCTACATCTCTGTAAGAGTGTTTCTGTGTTTTCAAGTGGAGCAGATTATTTTCCTTACCCGGAGAATCTCTCTGGAGATATATGCTATCCAGTCTTCTTTCAGAGTATTTCCTTTCGTGTTCTTCACAAGGTCTGTGATAGAGCCGGCCCCACAAAACTCCATAACAAGCTGCAAAACAAACAACAGCATGCAATCAACATTAAACACAGTTCCCAGCTGTCTAGTGAAGCAAAATGATCAGGTTGCACCACTGATTTGGGAAACCCTCATGAAGCAGCGAGTATCATTTATTTTACCTCTCTGCCTGGAAAACAGATTCAAACCCATGTCTCCAGTGTGTGTCAGACATATATGGAATATGTCTCACATTAGTTACCACATTTTCAAGGACTGATTTAATCACTGTAATTTAATGCTGGGAATCTGGATTTGCTCAGCTATGCAAAATGCATTAGCAGCAACAGCAGTAAGAGCACATCCAATGCTGAAGGAATAAAACTGATCACACCATTGCAACACATCTTATTCTTTAACTCACATTTATTTATGGAAGAACATACACTGATGTCTATACCCTGCCATTTCAAGCCCAAACTTCAATACTCTAGAGGGTGTAGATGAAGTGGGATGACAAACGTAATGGGTACAATTCTCAAGTGCAGCCTTTTTTTTTTTAACAGCCACACATTCTTACTGCTCAGTTCATCTGCCTTGCTCCCAAGAAACACATTACTATCCATCTGGGAAACAGGGGGGAAAGTTACTTAAAGAGCAAATCCATTGCTAATAGCAATGAATCTTGGTTCAGCCATCCTCTTAAGGATGCATGATTAGCCTATGTGATTCAGCTATCTATGCGTTCAGGCAAGCACCAAATTCTATTAGTTTGTCTTTCCATAATGTGATACATCTGTCATCCTCAAACTATATCCAAAAGGGAAAAAATTATGAACATGCTTGAGAAATATCTGCTTACCCACAGTTGGTCATCATGTCCTGGAGGACTCTTCTTAATGAAAGCACCATAGTAAGTTGCAATATTTCTATGATGAGAATATTTCTTTAGCATATTAATCTCCAGTTTGATTTCTTCTTCTTCGTCCTTTAGAAGAATAAACCACAAAAAACATGTTTAACACACCACATGCATTATTCCTCTTTTCTTTCACAACAGCAGATTTTTTTAAAGTTCAGTTTATACCAGCATCATGCTCAGCAGACATTCATCAAAATCCTGTTTATTGAGATGGTCTAAAACAGACCTTTACTTTCCCAAGTTTTTAATAGTGAAAAAAAAGCAATGAAGGATGCACTAGAGTTCATACAATAATGGAGCAAGACAGGATCTGTTTAAAACCCCTGTGCTTGTAATACCTTAAGCAAATATATAGCTATCAGGCTTTTATTCTACGTAACCCAGAGAACTAGGAAACCGGAAAAATCTGTGAATTTACGATAGAGGAACATTATTTGCATCTTCCTCATTTTTTTCTCCTTGGATTTTTAAAATTGCAACCACTTCTATTTAAAAGCCAGAACAGTGCCTTAATGCAGCTGGACACCAAAGCACGCCCTCTGAGTAGAATCCCCCCACGGTGGGGACCGCAGGGTCCCCCCTTGGTGCCCACATGAGGCTGACACAGGAAAGCAGAGGTGGACATCAGGAATTCCCCTCCCTGCGTGGACAAGGCATTCGCCTCGTGCACGTTTCCTCCTCCTGAATCTGCCTCCATGGAGGAAGAGCAAGTGCATCAGGAAGAGAGGGCCAGGAGCCAGGGCAGTAAACAGGATGCTGGGACACAAAGGCAGAGGAAGGATTTCCCCAGGCTCCCCCCACCTCAGAGAGGTGCCAAGCAGAGAGCAGCTTGGGTGAAAGGAGGTCACCTCTTCAAAGGGCTGAAATGGGCAACACTATGCAACCGCTCCTTAAAAACACCCAAAACAATCCAGTTTTGAAGTGACGGTAGGATGTGTTGCATGGAAGGATCCACAAATGCTTTGAGGTGATGTCTAAACAGGCTGCCAGTGGATACCAAATAAGTCAACACCATTGTACCCTCAGTGCTCTCACCACACCTAGACAGCGGGAGCCTTCACCTAGCACCTCTTAAGGCAATGAATGAAAAGGCAGCTGGGGTTACCCCTTCAGGCACAACCTTTATTCGCCCCACAGTTTTCTAGCCTTGGATATCCAGGGGAAAAATGTCTAACTTAAACTGATTCCAGGAAGAAACCGACACCCCTGTTCCCTAGGGTTGCTGGCTGATGGAAAGGGTAGCATCAATATTTTGATTATCCTGTAATGTCAAAGCTGATTACATGAGAAAATTTTAAGCCTTAAACTTCCTTGCAATTTGTTACCACGCTAGCAATCAAATATCCTATTCATGACTTATGCAGATGTTAATACTAAGTACATGTTAACTATTTATATACACTAGTAGCCCTGGCTTTATCAGAAGAAAAAACGCTATGCTAAAAAGCAAACAGTTATTTCACATACACTAACAGTGGGATGCAGTGCTTACTCATAAATTATTATGAGATAATTCCCAAAATGCAACAGGGATGACCTATTCTTAAATCTTCTCACGACGCATCTTTAAGTAAAATACGGTGTATTTCTGGAACACTGAACAAAATAGTAAAATAGTCTTGTAAAACAAAGTTCCCAGTGAACAGCAGCCCTGGGAGAAAGCGTTAATCAGAACAGCTTTTTGAGCCAAAAACTAACTCAGTGCTTCCTCAGCTGCTTCTGGTGTCCTTGTTTTTGTGTGATTCTGTTATTTATTTAGACCATATGAATACATGCTTATGCTCAAAACTACCACACTGAACTCTGAATTTAGGCAAAAAAAAAAAACAAACCAACAACTGTAAGGGAAGCTTTATTAAAATTACTGGTTTGAGACCTAATTGCTGATGGGTTAATATGGATAATTGGATTAATCTGCTACTTTGTACTGAGATTTTCATATGAAAATGACTTCCTACCCTCAGCACATGAACACAATAGCATTTACAATACAATGGGCAGGATGTCCTAAAGGTTCTTCATGTTTACGTATTGTAGTAACAGTCAAAATGGCAATGCTTAGACAGGATCTATTTCTGAAAAATAAGATAATAAAACAAGCACTCCCCCAAAAAACCCCAAACAACAACAAAAAAAGGTGCACACAGACCCAGAAGACTGCAGGCAGTTACTGCTCTTCCAGTTTCTCCTTGTTGCTGTGTCAAAGCACCCGCTCAGTGGCCTGCAGCAACCCGAAGAATATCCCTTAACGAAAGCTAATAATGGCTCCAAACTCCTATTTCAGCTGTCATTGAGCATTTGTTCACAACACAAACAGCATTTCACCTACAGTTCAAGCCAGTCCAAATTCCAGGTTACAAAAATAAATGGACTCAGTAATTCTTGCCAGGCCTTTGGAGGATGCCACTTACTTAGTGTGGATCGATATCTCCCTGGCACTGAGTCCTGAAGACTTTCTGGCGACAGGAACTATCATGAGGATTAATCAACATGGAGAAAGTCTGCAGTACCACTGAGGTACGACAACTGGTGTAAAATTAAAAGAAAAGAAAAGAAATAAAAAAAAAATAAAATAAAGGTGACCAGACCAAAAACTGTTCTGTTACAGATTCAGGAACAGCTTTTTTTCCAGGATCCAACTGATTTCATCCTGATGCGGACATCTGAAAGAGACCAAACAATGCGCGCCCTACCGGCGTTTATTTCTCCCCCACTAACTACAAAAGGAGGATGAGGTCATTAGCCAAGATCCAGACACCAATCCTGCAGATGTCTCGCATAGGGTGAGATGAATCCCACCCAAAAATCTCACCAGATAAGACCATTTCTGCACAGGTCTCCTTATGGACACATGTGCCGCTTCGAGGACAGGCTGCAGCCTGTATGTAGCAGGGATCCTACTGTGCAGGAATCCTACTGTGCAGGAGGGAGATGTGTTGGTGGCCATCCTGGGACTTGGGCATGTGAGCCAGCATCAGAGACAGAAGGTCCCTCACCATCTCCTGACAACACACACCCTGCACTACCATTAACAGTCCCTCCTTTTGCAGAGGTGCCAGGATCACAAAAGGAGAAAATTAAAACCGACTGAGGCGAGAGACTGTCATTCTCATGAAGTAATACAAAAGTACATCCTTTCTTCTTGGAGGAGAGAGGCAGCTGGTGAGCCCTTCCTAGTGATTTTATGCAGCTGGCATCAATTACCACTTTAAGCCATTATCTGTGGATACAAACTCCCACTGAAACCTTCTTTGTCTGGCCTGTGATGGGGCTGGTGTAAGTGTTTCATGCTTATACATTCACTGTCTGTTTGTGACAGCACGTCTGATTACCAGTAATTTCTGCAGTAAGCTATACTTTTGCAAGACTCACGTGGTTAAATCAAGCTTCAAGCGGCTTTCCTCTCCCATTCCGTGCCTTTCCCTTCAGAGACTAAATGGATTTGTCAGCATCTCTAGGGATTTCTAACCACAATGCTGTTTATCAAAACAACTTTGCCTGTAAGACTAAAAACTGCACACAAAGCCCGCACAGAAACCAGCCTGTGTACACGGAGATTGTTTCTAACCATTTGAATTAGCACATTAAAAATAAAACCAGGCATGTTACCTCTCAGCTTGCCACCGAGCGGCACCCCATCAGCTCACTTACAGCTATAGCACAAAATCCCAGCTCCTCTTGCTCTTCCATTCATCACTGCACGCTAAATATCGGATTATTTTTCCTGCATGTAGATGGCAACTTAATGATCTGTCATTTCCATTACATCGCCATTTAAAAAAACTGCAATGATTTAAGTATCTGAATGATTTAAATATCTGACCATTATTGCCACTGGAGGAACTCCCAGAGAAAAGCTACTAGAGTGGATCCATGTAAGGAATATTAATCTGAACAACTCAATGATAATATGTCAGGCCGTTTTCCAAAGGTAACCCCCCTGCATCATTATTGCAAGAAAATCCTGCTTGCTTGTACAAATTCTTAGAAGATGAGGAATTCAGAAGGACTTCTGCTGGTGGTAGGGAGGAAGAAGAAGGGAACTATAGCATCAGAAGTGCCAGAAGCAGGGAAGACACAACCAAAGGAAAAGAAAAATTACTTCATGCCTGCCCTTAATCTACTTCCCCAAATATTATTGTCTAGTGCCTCAGAAGACCAAGCAAAAGAGTCCTGACCTGCCGCAGCACCGCAACTGGTATGAGACCCCAACAAGAATCTGTCTCTCAGAAACACACATGGGGAGTAAGAGAGGGAATAACACTGTTTCCCCAAGCTTTACATTATTTGAGGAGGTAAATTATTTGAGGAGGTAAATTATTTGAGGAGGTAAATTCAAAATAAACAAATAAATAAAAATAATCCCTCAAGGGATGGCACAGCTCAGGGAGGAGAAACTCAGAACCATTTCAGAAGCTTCTATTTACCCTAGTACTATGATGATGGGAAACATGAATGAGAAAAGACAACCAAGCAAGGATAAAGCAAGACAATGTTCCATGATGAAGGTAAGAGCAATTTTACCTATCCCACCAGACGATTTCTATGCTGCCCTATATCAGTCTGTATAAGCACACAAATCGGCCCTTTCAGCAACTTCCCTATTTGATTTAAGAAATGAAATGGTGACAAATCTCAGCTGTCCCTCCACAAACACATCCAGTCATTTTAAGCTACAACCAAGTGCCTCCAGAATTAACACCACTCCCCAACAGTGAAAAGCCAAACACACAGGCAAAGGGAGATGAAGAAAGGAAAGCCTCCAAGTCTCCTTTCCTTTGCTTTCCAAATGCTGCTCACAAAGTTCTGCCTGCCTAGTACCCAGGGAGCTGCACTGCCTGGAGAACAGCAGCTGGCACTGCTGTGCCTGGGGTCTCAGAGTAAGCTGAGCTTCTGAGGATCACAAGCTCCAGTGATGACTAACGGAATTCAGGAATCTTTAAATCATGGGAGAGTTGAAATTTATGAGGAGGGGCAGGCAACAGCCTCAGCCCAGTGCTGGGAAGGGAAGGGGACTACTAACCCACAGATACCCAGAGTGGTGGAAATTAAGTTTGCCTTCAGAGGCAGCAAAATGATGATGACTTGGCCCTTCTTTCACTGTCTCCCCCTGACATGCAAGCTCAAGAAAAACAGGAGAAACCCACAAGAAATCCAGCTCATTTTCCTTTCTGCTCCCTCTCACTTTCAATTTCTGTTCTCCACCTACATTTAGAAAAAAAAAAAACATCCTAAATGGCACGTAACACAACCAAAAAATCTCCCCGGGTAAATCATGACACCAACATTTACAAACCACCACTCTGCTTGTGTGTCACATCCTCCCTTCTCCCCCCTCCTGCAGCCCAGACCTGGCCGGCATCCATTCAGAGCAGAATATGTCTAGGCCACGGAAAGTCTGAATAGTGCCTAGCACAATAGGTGACCTTTTCTGGTGCTGGAATCCATAATATATACACTCGTTAATAAAGTTCTCACACACGAGGGAGATGTTTTGGCGAGAAGACCTGGGGCAGTACTGCACACAGAACTGGGAGCTGTGGTGCTGCTTCCAAACCAGGAAAGAGATTTTAGTTTTGGGAAGAACCTAACCACATCAGCAATGAGACACTAAGCACCAGGCAAGTCCTTGCCAGTGACTGTCAAGGTAGGAAGCTGGTGTAAAGCAGAGCAGCTTGAAGAACAGAGAGATCAGTGTGGAGAAATGCGATCCTCTCCAGTGTTACAATGGAGTGCTGGAATTGGGAAGATGACATAAAATATTTCTTAAAAAATAATAGCAAACACAGGCTTCTTGGGAGGGAAAAAAACTGTTTAAAAAGACTTTAATCAAGGCGTGCAGTAAACATTTAACTAGTCCTTATACAGTCCCTCCTAAATCTTAACATACAAGGCCTCCAACTTTCTTATTACATCCCGTCTTTCTTCAGAGTCTTTTATGAAGCCTTTGAGCTTTGTTACCCTGAAGCTAAAGACCTCATTCAACTTTATTTCCCTTCTGTCTCTCTCCTCCATTACCATCTCGCCACCAGCACTCACTTGCCCTGTCCACATCATGTGCAAGGTCTCTCTTTCACAGACCCCTTACCCATAAGACTATTCCCACCCATCAACATGGTCATTTCTCTGCACCGTCTGTCAAGTCCTTTCCAAACTCGCACTTCTGAAGAAGGCTTCTGGATTGTTCTCCCTCAAGAAAATGCATCCATCATGCCACACACTCAGTGCCAATGAAGGAGCACTAAACATCCATCAAGCAGCAGCATGTGTGGTGAGCACTGGCCCACCATCACTCCATGTGGATGCCTCTCAGACTTTGCCCCTTGTCTACCCATGCAGAGCAAGCCCTTCATGGGCTTTACCATCTGCAAGCTTTCTGGAGCCCACCTCATCACTGCAAGCTGCCCAACAGCCTCCAAGCCGCTTCCGCTGCCGGCACAGAGCCACGCTGCCAGAAGCGGCAGACTGGCAGTGCTGCACTGATTGCAGAACATGGCTGTGACGCTTTTTCAATGGTCACAAAAAAACCCTAGTTTCGTGAGAACTGGCTGGCAGAACAGTGCTGCCCTTATGACCACGTTTGGTTACCTTCAGTGGCAAGATTTCATCAAGCAGGTTAGAAACACACTCCCCAACACACGCGAAGAACAGAGGCTGCTTTATTTCTCACTGGCACAACACCCTCTGTACTACATGCTAAAGGCACCATCTGAAACAAGAGAGAAAACGAGCCAAATTGTTCGCAACAGTGCCATCTCTGAGACTGCAGCCATAAAGCAACAATCAAATTAGAGCAGACTAAAAAGCAAGACTAAAAAGGAAGACGGATGGCTTAGCTCTTAAGCAGGGTCCCAGCGCTGCCTGAAGGAGCCTGTGTAGCACCATTGTGCAAGCACAGAAGATGGAATCACGTGCAGGCAGGAAGAAGCCAAAAGCCATGCACAGACAATACTTCTCTGTTGTCTTCCCCCAAACCACCTCCTGTGCCAATCACTTCGACAACAGTATTTTCTTTCTAGCCTGACCTGCTCCCGGTGCCTTCGCTAGTCACTGAATGAGCTGCACTGAAGGCACAGAGCCTGCACTGCTGCTGACCTCCCCCAGTAAAACCCCAGGATGCCATGGGCTTTTCCTAAGACAACCAAGAGACAAACCTGAGGGTAAATCCCTTCAACTGTCTCCAAGGCTAGCCCCTTGATTCTGGTCATGATTACTTCAAAGAGGTTCCTGCTCAGACTGCATGTTTATCCTAGCTATACAATTCAACTGTCCATCCTCATCAAGCCTCAATTACTTAAAAGTTATGCAACAAGCTAGCCTTGTACTGACATCTTCAGAGCTCTCATAAAAGAGGAAAAGTTTAGTACCCTGCTTCCATTACTATTATTCATACTAAAACTGCCTGTTGTTATACATAATTCTATATCCAGTGTCAGGGCCTTTTTTTTGTGATCAGAACAAGCCCTTGCTAGCAGAAATGAAAAATAAGCCTGTGTGTGAACAAAAAGAAATTAAAACAATTTCCTTTACGGAAAGCTCCATGCTCAAACAAGAGGAGATGTAGATGCTGGTGAGAAAGCAGGCTCTAAGCACAAATGCAGCAAGTTGCACATCTTTTCTACTTCCAATCTCACTGTGCATTTGATGCCAAGGAAAACAGCACCTTTGGGGGCAACAGAGCCAGGGGAGGTGTTTGCCCATTGCTTGGCCCCTGCTCTCCCCAGGCAGCATGAAGCTCTGCCATTCCCACCTGGAGGGCAGATCTCCTCAAAACGGGTCCCTCCCGGCATGCGTAGTCCAGACACTGCTGGGACGCAGTTTGCACCTGGGAGACGGAAAAGGATCCTGAGTCCTGCAGGTTTGATGCAGCTGGAGAGATTCAACAAGAAACTACAGTTCTAGTTTGAAACTAAGCTTTGTCTTTGAGCAGGGTGAGGCAGAAAGCAAGCATCTGAGACAGGAGAGAAAACAAAAGGCTGGAATGACTAAAAGTGGATTTCCTATCTACCAAATGCCACACAAAAGGTATGTTAGCAGAAATTTAAGCCAGGAAGGTAAAATACATTAAAAAACAGCAGTTCGGGCATAACATGAATGTTCTACTATGCACATCATTAAAACCTACGATCACACAAAAACACTGATTCCCTTAGAGGGCAGATTCAGTAGGCAGCCTCACAGCCACAGTGACCAACAAGACTGTAAATGAAGAATCCCTCTTACATTTTGTGCATTGAATGAAACCCAAATGCTAAAAATCAAGTCAAATACCCCAATACTTCATGATCACGAACCCAAATGCTGTAACCACAAACACCCAAACAGGAACAGAACAAAGGAAAGGAAGGAAAGATAACCCCACTTTGGCATTTCCTCAGGGCTGTTTCATATAGGATCCTTTATTAAAAAGAGATGGGGCTGGAGAAGTAGCTGACGAAAGAAAATCAGAAGCTCCATGACATGCTGCCATTTCTTCACCTGACAGTGACGGAGAGCTTGGCACATCTTCATTTGTAATATTATTTGGGCCAAAAGCAAACACACAGATTTGTGAACCAGAGCGAGCAGACTGGCAGTGGTGCTCCAAAACTAATCATATATTAAAAATCAAATTAAAAACAAAAATATGGCGGAGCACAAATGAGCACCACCACAGTTACCAGCACTCAGCAGCTGGCAGCCACAAAGCAAGTACCTCACACTTCCAGCAGGCACAGGCCCACCAGTGACCTTTACCTTTCTATGGGAAAAGACCCACCTCAGGCCTGTTCCCTTATGGACATCTTTCACAGAATCACAGAATGGTTTGGGTTGGAAGGGACCTTAAGGCTCATCCAGTTCCAACCCCCCCCTGCCATGGACAGGGACACTTTCCACCAGAGCAGATTGCTCAAAGCCCCATCCAGCCTGGCCTTGAACACTGCCAGGGATGGGGCAGCCACAGCTTCTCTGGGCAACCTGTGCCAGGGCCTCACCACCCTCAGAGTGCACAGTGAAGAATTTCTTCCTAACATTTAATCTAAATCTCCCTCTGTCAGTTCAAAGCCATTCCCCCTTGTCCTGTCACTACAAGCCCTTGCAAAAAGCCCCTCTCAGATTTCTTACAGGCCCCTTTTAGGGACTGGAAGATTGTTTTAAGGTCGCCCCAGAGCCTTCCCTTCTCCAGGCTGAACAATCCCAACTCTCTCAGCGAGAGATGTTCCAGCCCTTTGTGAACATTTCCCCCAACAGAAATTGTGGGTGCCCAGGGCAGCTACACTCCAGGCTTCAGCACTATCGACATGTGACTAAAATTAAGCAGAATGAATTCGGGCTTTGGGCACCGGGAGCATCAACAGTTAAGGCCAGCAAGCAACCAGTGGAAGACTACAAGTTTTACTACGGACTTTGGCTTCTGAACCCAAATCCACTGGTAGGTGGAAGAACAACTTTGTAATACATTGCTACTCCCTCAGCTGTCCACATTCCCTAAATCTTCCAGGCTTTAATTAAGCAAACCCTCCTCATTAAGATGCTGTGATCGCTGCAGTTTTTCTTTCCAAATATTTAAAACTCCGTCTGCAACACTAACAAAGCCCTGCATTTTGTCAGAAAATGAGTACCAAGAAAGCCCTGAAAACAAAATCACTTCATTTTCTTTTGCAGCCCACCAATCCACTTCTATAAGGTGACATATTTCACACAGCCCATTACTAAGAAGAAACAGACTTAACACTTCCTTTGTGGTGTGCCTCTGTCTGAGGTACACCTGCCAGATGAAACGACATCTAACAAACAGCCATCACACCCCCAAACATGGAAGGTAATATGCTGGCTTATGAGCTAATACCCATGTTTAACACTCCTTGTACATGCTGCCCATAACCTACGCTCTGTTTAACACCCACAAAAGGAAAACTTCAAATCTGGGGCTATGTTACAGCCTCCAAAAAAACCTCCTTGTAAGCAAGGACTAGTGTGAGATCATGATCTGACTTATTCAACACAAGGTTTCTTTTGTGCAGCAGCCAAAATATGTAAATTACCCAGGAATAAAAGGAATCGTCCGATCTGTACATGTGTCTTACAAACATGACTGAATGACACAGTGCGAGTGCACAAGTCCTTACAAGTTTTAATTTCAGATAATCTTTGCCTAAAGGTTAAACACTTTAGCTTCTCTGGTCCAATATTAGTCATTGCTCAACCTCTGCCGGTAAGCTGCAACCTTCTTCCCTGCCTTACGCAGAGAAAGTACTGCGAATGCAAAACACTGGGCATGAACAGGGAGGACCCAAGAGGTTCAAAGGCCCTTTCCTCTCACCAGATGAGGGGTGGAAGGGATTGCAAATAAAGCTGCAATACCAGCCCACTGTCATGTGTTCGGGAAGCAGGCTGAATATATACTGTCTGCGCAGACTGTGGATGGCTGGGGTGAGCAGAAGAGATCTGACCAACCCTCCAGGCTCATAAAATTCCATTTTCAACTGTAAAAATACCCCCCAAAATACCTTCATTTTTCTTCACTGGCATCACAAGTAAACACTGTCTCAAAAGCAAGCAAGAGGAGGCTTGTTCCTTCTCCCTTTGCCACCATCTTCACCTTCTCCTCCTTCTCTCTCTGGCTTGGTGAGAACTGCTCCTCCCAGCAGCAACAGAGGAGAGGATTAACATCAGGTTGGCAGATGTGAGACAGTCAGCCCTATGCACCCCCACTGACATAACCCTGTTCAAGCCCTCCAACCACCTGCTTCTTCCTGGGGAGGAATGAGCTCCTTCTGCAAAGGGCAAACCTAGGCCCATGACGGATGCCAGATCAGACCCAGGCTCCTCCATGCTCTTCTGCAGCACTCCTGAAACCTACAACCCAACAGCAGCTTTGGGGGTGAATAAGTGCCACCAACCTCAGCTACTCTGTAGGAATAAACAGAAAAGAAATAACTTGAAATATATGGACTGAGAGGAGCTTTGCTGGAGCACAGACCTCTCTTAAACTTACTTGTTCACATGAGTTCCACACTTGTAACTCTAAGGATTTTCAAAGCAGAAATGGAATACAGATACTGTATTTTACCTCTAAAATAAAATACACTGGCACTCAGAAATACAGCTCTTTTTTAAAAGGGAAATCCATTATGGAGTGATTTACAACTGACTGACAAGATGATGATGATGACTCTGTAATTATCAGGTCCAATCACTCCAATTACAATTTACCAGCAGACACACAAACTATTTGATTCACAGCTAACGTTTTCTTCAGCACACACTAGGTCTTTCTTAAAACAAGAGGGGAGACAGACAGCCTCTATCAGTAACAGACAAACACAGCTGCTGACGAGAGGAATTCAGGGATGTCTGCGAGGGGCAAATTTCCCTTTGCGTTTGTGCCAAACCCTTCCGGAGGACAGATGACAACCAGGGCTGCAACCAAAAAGGCTTTTCCTTTGCTTTCAGACAGGAACAGCTGTTACACAGGTACAAGGGTATGGCCACATCTGGGCACCTGTGATAAGCAAGTTCTTCATCAAATCAGTTGCTGAGATTTTGATTTTCTTTGGTAGATTAATGCTGACTTATGCACAGCATTTAAAATAGTCCTGCACTGCCAAAGCTTTATAAAGGCTGTGCACTTTAGTGTACAAGTAAGTGCACTTGGCATTATGCCACTATGTACAAAATCATTTTCATGCAGCTGCCAGCAGAAGGGAACTATATTCTTGGACCAGATGTTTTTGTTGCCGGCGCTGCCAAGCACGCCTGGAAACCTCACAGCTGAGCAGTGCTGAAGGAGTGAATTAACAATGAACAGAGCCACAAGATGCTCGTGTCCATCTATCAGATAGGGTGTCACAGTCCCCTCTCTCCATTCTTCCCCTCTCTGAGCAAGGAAGCTGCTGATAGCCAGCTAATTATTTACCTGCCTGAGAAGAAAAGGCCTTCTGCCCCCATCAGGATAAAGAAAAGCAACAAATACTTTACAGAAAATATTACACCCCAGCTACATGCACCCTAGCAGGGCAGGTGACAAAGAGACCATGATTAACAGCCAAGAAAATAGGACTGGAAAAAAATCTAAATGGTCCTAATAGTACAGTATGTGTTTGCTTTCACTGCTGGGCTGTGAACAGCCTTGCATTTATTAAACAGCATTTCACCTCAAAAATCACAGTGTCATGGCATCTCACTCTCCAGTTAAAGAATAACAGCTCAGATCCCAGCACAAGTCTCTCACTCTTTGAACTGAAACCCTGAGAGCACTGGCAGGATTTTAGGGATGTAAATCCAATTCCCAACCCCAACACCAGCTCCTGGTCGGTCTCAGCTGCTCTTTGTCCTGATGCCTCCATGCTGCAAAGCAGGGGCCCTAGCCAACCCTAACCTGCCAGGCTTTGCCTTGCCTTCCCCAGCTGCACCATGACCAGCAGAGGGGACCTACGGGGCTACAGGGTAGAAATAATAAATCACAGAACCGTTTGGACTGGAAGGGACCTTAAAGATCACCTAGTTCCAACACCCCCACCATGGGAAGGGACACCTTCTGCTAGACCAGGTTGCTCAAAGCCCTGTCCAACCTCCCCAGGGTCGCGAAGGGCAATGCCACTCCTTCACGTCTGTGGTGAGGGGGTCACTTTTTGCTTATTCCACTCGCTGGGCATTGCATGTGGTCAAAGCGAAACGTGGCAGAAAGAGGACATGTATGCGTGTTGTGAGCTTTCTGGAACTGCTTCAGGGACTCTTTTCTCAGACAGGCACAGCCTACTCCTGTACTGCAAGCAGCTGTTGAAAAGCAACACTCGGCAATTTGACTGTAAAATAAACACAGTCATAAAGCGTTCCACTGAAATCCTCTTATATAGGAATAATCTCATCTCCCTCACAACAAGCATCATTTTGGTTTCCCAGCCACCAGTTACCACCCCATCTCCTGTCCCAAACATGGCCCCAGCCCACCTCAAAACACCCACCAGCCAACATCTGCATGGGAGTTGTGCCCACCTTGAACACCCGGAGCAGTGTCTTCAAGGATAAATTCTACAGTTACATGTTTTAAAAAAGACCAGATGGCCTCTCTTGGCCAGATAAATAAATGGTTGCCTTCTCAGGGACTTCTCCCTTAAAACAAAAGTAATGCTATCGCTACAAGGTCTCAAAGGAAGATGATTCATGAGCAGGAAAAGGCCTGTAATTCTGTGCCTGGGGTATTCATCCAAATAGATACTACAAGTTTTTACTATGTTAGTCCCATAACATGATGAAGTGACAGTCTGAAAAAAATCTTCTCTTAATCACACTGATTTGAAACTAAACAAAGAGCAATTAGCCCTGCCAAAGCATGGGGGCTGAAGGGAAGGGGGGGCATTTATATCTGAAGGAAGAAACCTGGATTGTTTGGAGAACTCCAAAATTCAGGGGGATGCGGTTTAAGGATTTGCTTAGAGCAGAGCTGTGTGACAATGAAGCCATACACAAAGGGACAGGCTGCAGAAACCCTGGCAGCTACAGCTCCACCACCAAGGCAAGGACCCGCTGGTTGGTTTGGAAACATTACTAAGCAGCATGGAAGCAGCAGAAATCCCACACACAGCAAATCGGACTTCTCCAATAGCTGGAGAGAGGCAGCTAAGTGAAAGACCATGTGTTGCGGAGGTCAGCTTCTGCCAGACTACAGGCATCTGAACAAAGCCCATCACGGCTGGAGGCTCCTCTCCTGCGGTTTCCTGCAGCCTCACCCCTCCAACAAGCACATGGAGAAATCCCAAAGCCAGTCAAAAAGGAAAGCCTCAGAAATTGCTGGTTAAATTGGCTAAGCTTGTCTTTGCTGCTTTACTAACAAATGACGCTCTGCTAGGAAAAGCCTTTGGCTGTACTCTGGCTGGCATGAATTAAAAAGCGAGGGGCAGTGGATGCAGAATAGGAAAAAGAAGAACAGGGAGGCTATTATACAGATAGCAAACAGAATAATTAAAAAAAAAAGGCAAGTTCTAAGGTTGCGGGTGCTTTTTCTTTCTTAGAAGTCACCCCAAAGCAGCTCCACCTGTAGTCTCTGAGATTCTGGGGGTTTCTGCCAAAGTGATCAGTAGCAAAGAGTTAGCATTTGTCTTTGAATCGCAGCCATTATGTGCTCCAGCGTTCCCACACGATGGAGAGAAACTGGAGGCGCTCACAATTCTCCTTGGGCTAACGCTGAGCTGCTGATCCAAAGTGCAAGGGATGACAGCAGTGCATGTGCACTGCTGCATATAAAGGCAAGGCACGGTGGAAGAAACGGACATTGCTGCTTTTCATGACCTATAAAACTTCTCCACTGAAAGCAGGCTTGGCTGAAGGCAGCTCTCTAACTCACTGGGAAATCTTTTCAAAGCAAGACATCCAGCTAAGGTTGTCTTTCATACAATAGAGCCCTTATTCCCTCGCGCCTTTGGTTCATGAGCAGACATTTTTCCCCAGGAGCCATAGTGCACACAGCCACAACCCAGTTTTGGCCTGGAAAGCAGGCACATGCTCATGTACACCAACAAATTGCATTTCCCACCTCTTTCCTTCAGAGAAGCACTGAACACCCCAAAACCCATTATCTGCTGCTAGTGGTCCACGAGCCCTTCTTGCCTCACACCTGGAGCTCCTCTTTTACCATACCTCTTGTAAAGAGGTTTAAAAGAGAAGGCTAAAGAAGAAAAAAAATAATGATGAAACAAGTTCTCTGAGTGGAAGATGCTGAAAAAACACTGAACACCAATAAGCTCCTACTACCTTAACTCAAAGGTCTCTGCTATGTTGCTGCTGTGTATCAGGTTCCAGAACAATCTTCTGGCTCTTGACTTCATGTGGAAGGCAAGCAGGTTTCTCTCTTCGAAGCCCTCTAGCGATGGCCAAAGGTGCAGCAGTCACCCAAGTACTCTCTTTGAGTGCAACCCGGAGATAAAACATAGACAAACCCTTGCACAAGAAATCACCAGCCACACCAGGTCAAGATGGCCATGTCTCAAGGAGTACATAAAAGCCCACAGAGCCATGCTAAGCAGAGTGTTTGTGACCATTTATCCACATTCTAAGTAGCTATTTGTTCTCCAAAGGCTGATGAATATGGATATTTTGTGAACAATAATGGATTAGACCCTAATCCAAAACCAGCATCAATCCATCATGATTCTTAATTAAGACCCATGGCAGCGGGGTTGGAACTAGATGATATTAAGGCCCTTTCCAACCCAAACCATTCTATGATTCTGTGTGGAAAATTCACAAGAACGTAGGCATGATACTAAATGTCGTTTTTTTTCTTTTTTTTATTCCTATCCCAAACGATCCAACTTTTAATCTGTATTGTGCCTCTGCAATAGATGTAATTTCTGTTCTTCACTGAATATACAGCTCCTGAACACTTGAGGTTTCACAACTATATTCATTCCATGCATTACTGAGCTGCAGAGATCAGTAGAAGAAACAACTTTTCTTTTTTTTTTTCCCTAAGAAAAATTCCTGTTAACTGCCAGCCAGTCTACATCCCTCTCCAGATCCAGCACTGAGACAGGGATGCTACCGTGTCAGCAGGTCTTCCCTATGAAACTACAACACACTGCCCAAACCCGCTTGTTTGCATTCTTCAGCTTTGTCAACAGCTGTATGAAATTCACCTATTACAGAACCAGCTATATATTTTTATATCTCAGAATGGCAAATCATTAGATCCCTCATATGCAACAACGTTAAAATGAACATTGTTTCCCGCAATGAAGTCTGCTCTAACACCTTATTTATATTAGGATCACTTTATTGCCAAAGAAACTGCTGATTTAAAATCATACCTATCTAGTATCTGGAGGAAGAAAGAGTGGTATCCAGTGAATTAGCAATGCTACCACACAAGCATATACAGAAAGGGCAGGCTGGACTTTTGATTCCAGACTTCACTTTAAGCAAACAGATGTCTTTCAGAGGTAGATCTACTTTGGCTACCTGGATTAGCCCACTCAAAGCTTGTTTTCTTTAGCCATTCACTAGCCAAAGCACTATTAAACTCATAATTAACACGGTTCTTTGCCTGCAAATATAAAGCAAGGTCCAAAAAGTGGTTCACCTAAGCCAGTCTCCCACGGGTCACCAGATCAGGCTTCCTCAGCATAGGCTTTTTTGTACACACCACTAGAACTGAGCTTGCCACCCAGCAATTCTTTGCTCTGACATTATCCTGAAGGCTGGAATTCAGAATCACAACAAATGTTATGGAAATGGTCCAAAGCAGAAAGCGAAGTAATTTCTGAGGCAAGCAAGTGGACTAAAAATAGTCTGTTGCACAGTGGAAAGAATCAGAAAGTGGGGGAATCCCTGCAGAAGACTTTTACACTCCATCCTTTATTCCCAAATCCACAGGTGTAGAGCACTACAAACACTCCCTGAGCACCCAGGCTGTCAGAAATGCATCACAGCTGGCTTCCCTCTCAGACTGAGGCTGCAAAGAGATGGCTTTGGGGCTAGTGTTCCCCAGGCAGCATCACGGCTGTAACTCTAAGGAGATGCTCATGCTGCTGTGAGCCAGCTCCCCAGCCATTGCCTCTCCCACTCCCTGCCCGGCCTGGCCCCTCTTGCCCAGCCCCTGACTAGCTTTTACTGGGGTGAAAACAACAGAAATCTAATCTGTAATAATATATATATTTATAGATATATTAATAAAAGTGTGTATATACATATAAATAAATATACACACATACACACTTTATTGCCAGTGGATCTCTCTGAATGATGGAAGCAGATAGATGGTGGTCCTAGGGGAGCTGGGAAAGGGGAGGAAAAGAGGCAGGGTTGCCCCTGAAGTAGCAGCCAGACATCAAATTGGCTTTGCTGTATTGTAAAATCACATCTTGAAGAAGTAAGTAGAAAATGGGGAAAACCCATAGACACCTACGTAATGAGAAAGCACTGCTATCACAACAGGATGCTGTCTGAACATTTACAAATAGAAAATGCAATTGATCCTCCTTTCTTTCCTGCCAGGGGAAGAAATCCTTTCCTGAATTTACATGGGTGTTTGTTTGTTTACATTTGTAAGCCCAGGAAAGATAATGAGTTTGCATTTTCAAGCTGGTCTATCCATTTTTGCAAGAACGGTGCAAACTCTAACAATTTGTGTTGCAAATGAAGACAAGGTTAGGTATATTTCCCCAAACTCTTTTAATGAGAATTGAGGAGCAGCAGCAATTCTGAAATAGGAACCGACATCACCCTCAGGGCCTCAAATCTGAGTGGAGACTTTGTCTGATGATGCAGCCCCCTCTGATCTATAAATCAGTGTACCTCTATCATTTTGTAATTGACTCAAGGCTTTACATTTAAACAAACTGTTGGGAAGGGATATAGTGAGAGAAGGAAATAAAAATTCAGAGTGAAAAACTATCTAATTTATAAATAATGGGTTTGCCTTACAGGCTCAAGGAGAGGAAACACGAATAAATGCTACAGAAAAGGCTGCTGAGGTAAAATACGCAAGAGACAAATAAAATCCTCCCTAATGGCGCTGCCTTTGCATCAGTATTTCCACAGCAGTGACTCACAGCTGCCTGGCCACCCGCAGCCCTGGCTGGGAGGACAGGTTAGTGCTGGGGGGAGCCCAGCAGCCAGCCACAGGGATGCTGCATCTCCCTGCTGCCTCTGGTCTCTTTACTCAATTACATTTCCATTCAGTAGAATATTCCACATTAATAACATGGTTTTCAGGAATTACAGACACTCTCCTTTCTTGATCTTGGACACAGAACCAAGGTGTTTTGCCAGGCCAGTAACAGTTATCTGAAGGTCTGTGGGCTGCTGCATTTACACTAGGATTTCCACTTTCTTACCAGCTCTAGAATGAAACACTAACATTCAGTTCAGTTCATGAAGGAGGAGCTACACTGGAAAATATCCTTGCCCTAGTGAAACACTGCAGAAACACCTCATACACCAAATGACACACAAAAAAAAAACCCTGGAAGTTCATTTCTGGAACAGACTCCTCTACTAAACAGAGAGGGACACTTGTAAATACCCCCATGCTGCAGATGTAGGTGCAACAGAGAGCAAGCTGCTGAACTCTCATCACGTCTTTTGCACCAGTGATGTGCTGGGTAAAGAAACTACTGTTTTACCAGGTGGACGTGAGGCAAAACACACCACCAATGTGCTTTCTCTCCATGCAGGAACAGCAGCTGTTTCTGCTGCTAAACTCACTCGCTTCTCACAGGCACACCTTCCAGATCCAAACGCTTGAGAAATAAAAGCCTGACACAAAAAAAGTCAGCAGGGAATCATCAGAACAAAAAGATGCCTCCTTGGCTAGACCCCCATTGGTCTAATCATGCTTGAAGCAGGTCTTACTAAGAAGAGACAGCAAGGACAGGAGAGCAAAACTAAAACTTGTACTTTGTATGAAGCACAAACCTTTGCAATTTAATAACAACATCTTTGCACTTTTATTTATCAATGGAAAATGTCCTCTGCCAGCGGGGATACACAAAGCAGAGTCAGTGGCTTTAATCTCTTTTGGATTAAACCTACCTAGAGGAATGTTCACAGGCCCCTTGTCCAAAAGACTTGCAATGCTTCTAGGGTCAGCAGAAAAACAGCATCTTCTGCACTGATCAATTGAACTGCTTTGCACAGCATCTTCAAGGCTCTTTTAACACTTGGCTCAGCAGTGTGCTTCCCATTGCATATTCAAGAGACAGAGCACAGGGGAAGAAGAATACTTTCCTGTTAGGCACAAGGGGAGCGTTTATCATGGTTACAAGTCAGCTTAGAGTACAACGAATTCCCAGGTCCTTCAGCATTAGCCCTTGCTGCCTTTATCTCTAGATTTAGGAGCTAAGCTTTAAGACTGTGCTGTAGCCAACTCCCTACATAATCACTCAAACTGCATCCTGCAAAAGGAGCACTGTCAAGGGACTTAGACCAAACATTTTTTTGTCTCATTAAATGTTGGAGAGTAACACTGCTATTTTACATTTATATCTACACATACACATGTTAAGAAAGAGAAAGACAGAGCTCACACAGGATAATCTCAAATACACAGTACAATCTGTGGGCCGGTAAACTGAAGAAAGAACCAAAGGGAGACTTTAAGATGCTCAGAAGTAGTTTGCATGTGCTACCCTGCACACATTCCTAGTGCTGCATCACTCACTTGAAAGTCAAGCATCAGAACATCTTCTTTAAAAAAAAAACAACCTCAAACATCTACTTCCGCCTCCTGATTTACTGCAGAACAGTGGCCAGCTGACTGATAATGGACAGTGGCTAAGGTCTGCCTACCATTCCCAAAGCAGACACTATAAATTTCAGCCTCTCCCTTCTCCACACAGTCTGCCAGCTTTCACATAACTTGTTGGGACTTTGTATCTTTGGAATTTTTCCTCCCCTCCTCATTAAACTTGGCTGAAGCTGGCCAGCAGATCCAAAAGATATTTGGTGAAAAAGAAGGCAGGACACACATCACTATTGCCAAGAAGCCTCATTTCCTTAGGAAGTCAAGATAAAAATGTGGAATGTTGCAGCAAAAACAGGAGGAGCCCACAGGCAGGTGCAGTTTATGAAACTATAGTTAAACACAATCAAGAAAGATTATATTTCAAGCAGACATATCCCTTTTAACATAAACAGAAAACCAATTCTCCTGTCTTTGATCTTAATGCCCAAGCCACATTTTAAAGTGCACTTCTGCAAGACAGCAGTTCATGCTGGGCCAGGGATCTCTTGCTTGCCTATTCACAGGCAGGAGGAATACACCGCAGACAAAAGTTCGGCCTAGATACTTGCTAAAATCAAAGCACAATGCTCTGTCATAATCCTCATTGGTTTTACTCTACCCAAACTGGCAAGAGCACACATGCTCTAGCGCCGTATTGAGAGGGTTGCCTTATTTTCCTTGAGTAGACAACATGTCTGATTCACCAGGGGTAAATTAAGCTGTGCTGTTTGTCTGACAGAAATGATACAAAACGAGGCCCTGTACTTCTTGCTATTATCTGCACACAAAACATTTCTGTTTCCCATCAGAACTGGAATCTCCTCAGACAGCTCAAACAAACAGAGCTCAGTGGTCGGGAAGGCAGCAGTAAATTGCCTGTCTTGAGGCCACCTGCATGAACACTCCCCTCAGCTCAGAAGATATGCTCCATCACTAGAACTTGCGCAGGCTACTATTGCTCAAATTCATATCAGTGTAGGTATGACCTGTAGATTAAATATCACAACTGTGAAAGCATCCTCACACTACCCACACTGAGCCTTCACCACTGCCCGTATTAGGGTCCAGAATTCCCTAACAAAGACATATGCTAGCAGTCATTCATATACATACGAAATCACATTGTCATTAGTGACTTCCTTGTCAGTGCTCACAGCAGGTCTCCAGATGACTGCAGGTACTAAGCTTATGACTAAAAGAAAACAGGCATAGGATTACAGTTAAATGTATGAATATTGCCCACTTGGACTGATAAACAGTGCCCAAAAGCTGGAATTCAAGCACTTGTCCTACTCATTATATGGATAGTAACAGACGTCAGTAGCTCACCTAGATGACTTATCCTTTCCTTTGAGTGTGTCAATGCAGTTGCACCATCAGACCAAAGCAAAGAAGTTTTTACAGAAAAAGTCCAGACTTGTCCAAAGAGCTCAAGGCTTGCAGAGAAATCTTCTTAATACACAATCCTGCCCTCTCACTAAGTCAGCTGTAGCCTACACAGCCTCCTAGTTTCCATTATGTTCCAGTACTAAACATGTGCTCTCACAAAGCGATGAGCAGTAACAGATTCCAGTGCCAGAGCTGCGCAGTATAACCTGAGCATCATCTGTTGTGCTACAGCATTGCTATCTGGTTCTCTGACAGCCAGGTAGGCAAAATTTTAAGGCTGTCTCCTTAAAACAAGGAGATACTTCTGCACTCCAAACTACAGTAAAGTTCCCTTTATGTGGCCATAAATTCAGTTTGAGTAATCTAAACTACATTATAACTTGCAGAGCATTGGCAAAGCATTTTTTCTGCTAGACAGGACAAAAACCTTGCACGTCAGACCTGGCATAAGCACACAGATGAGGAGAAGGCAGAGGCAACACAGCTTTCTTGGCACTTTCATAACACAATGATCCATGATCAAGCTTGAGTATGAAGCCATCTCCTGGCCTCAGCTAAAAAGCCATACAACAGGAGTAGTGCTAAAAAAGCACCATGAAGCTGCCACAGTCAAAGCTCTTCTGCTGTTGACAGGTAATAGATGCTGGTGTGGTAGCAATGATGCACTCACGGATCTTAAAGGCAAAAGGAAAACATCTGTTTCTCCTAGCCTTGAAACACTCAGGTTCCAAAACAGGCATGTTAAAATATATAGAGCAGTATACCTGCAAGGACAACTGACAATAGGCAGTGCATGCAATGCAGTCAGTCTTCCACTCGGGTAAAAAACTTGTACTGAGAAGAAACTGTATGATGAAAAAAAGCAAATATAGAAACAATCAGGTATTTTTCTTTTCCCATAGCCATTTTTTTCCCACCAACCACAGCATCAGTGTGAAGTTGCTCTTCACTGGGACTCAGTAATGCAGAGCCTTGGTGCTTGGCACCAGCTCTCTCCAGTCAATCCATGTTGTGTATCATATCCCAAGCTGCTGTGCTTGGTAATAGCCACAGTGTTCTGCCCTGACTCAAACTGCATGCAGAGCTCCCTAGTCAACCTCCCTGTTGCAGCTGCATCAAACCTGACATCTTCCCCTTCCCAAATAAGCTCTTCCACTGGTAGTCTTGCTAACCGCCCCAGGACTCGTATGAAGAGAGTGGAAGTCTGCTCTTTACCCAAACTGGTGCTAGCACTGCTCCAGGAAAGTTTACTGTATCACATCCAAAAACTGTAGATCTGACTCAAGCTGGGTGTTAGATGTATTTGCCTTGCTGTGAGATAAAGTATGACTGTAAGGACAAAAGGCTCCCCAGAGTTAAATGTCACTCTGTTCTGTCAGGACTATGAGCAGTAAGGCTTAGCACTGCCCTGCCACCCAAGGACATGGATGTTGCGACATGTCTGATGCCGTGAGCTCCCCCCGCTGTGCAGAGCCCTCACCATGAAGATGGACTGGACCCGTTCTGCCCAACCCAGGCAGCGTGGACCTGATGTGAATGCAGGAGAGCCTGGTTCCAAAAGGGCATCAGCCAGCACCACGGGGCTGAGCCTCCCTCCATCAGGGTCATGATAATGCATGGGAAGAACCATGCCAAGTTCCTGGGCAAGGGCATGCAGCAGAAGTACTAGTGGGAGCTCAAATTAAGAAGGGAAACAGTCAATTATGCAAATGCTCTGCAACTCAAAAAAGGCTGCCCCCCTGGCTGCTAGACTCTTGTAGCTCTTTTTGACCTCCCAAACCAGATGTTACAGCTTAAGGGACCACTCTGCCCAGCTCTGTTTTCCTCTGAACTGCAACAAGCAAGCAGGGTGCCAGTACTCCCCATGGGAACAATCTAGATTTTTAGTACCCTGATCCATTCTCCCCAATTCATATCAAGAGGAAAGGATATGGCAAGGGCTTTTGGTAATTCTACTGGCTTCAGGTTTGCTTTGGCTAGCTTTGCAGTAAGCACAGGCGTGGGCTGCTGTATAAGTACAGTGCTGTATCAGGTAGCTGCACTAAGCCAGGTAAAGCAGTACATTCATGTCTCCACAATAGAAGGCCAGCCCATGTTCAGTTTCTCTGGACTGGCTTAACCCAGTTCTGTTATACAGTGCTGTGAGGATCTGCATTTCCCAGTCTTTTCACATGAAGCATCAACTTCTTAATGTTTTCATTAAGATCAAAATATACAAGACTGTCTCCAGGTTCTCATGGTAAATAAATATAAATATACATATACATATACATATAAACAAATGTTATGGTAAACTTTTGGTAGTTATCATTTTTGTTTTCCCCTCATTTTGTCTGCCTGCATGTGTGGGAACACACACATTTTTATTTATCTGCAGTCTTTCTGCAGATTGGTATTGGATATGTTACAGACTATGGATAGATCATCCACATGATCGCAGTTTATAACACCACGTAGGCCATAAGATACAGACTCATAAGAATCAAAGTGACTTGCCTACTGCAACAGAAAAAAAAGCAGTCAGCAGAGTCGGGAAGACAGCAATGAATAATTCGGGTAACCTTTCCTGTCTAGGTATGGGAGATGTGCCACGTTTCTCTGCAGGCCTGGAGGTTTTGGTTTGGGGTTGTTAATTTTTGTGCAGAGCACATACAGAAAGGGCAACACAGGCAAGCACTAAAAGCTTGTCTGTCTTTCATAAATCAGCAGGATACGGTATCCAGTTGTTTACTTAGCATAATTTTACACAGACTAGACTGGACAAGTCATGAAACACTGGGCACAAGAGCTGAGAAATACTGCTATTAAAAAAGGCATGTAGAAAACTTTCCCAAGGGATGCCAAGCGTGTGTGTGGGAAGAGGCAGGAGGAAGAAGCAGCAGCGTCAGGGGTTATAACGAACAGAAAAGAAGAGGTTGTGTTTTTCCCCCAAAATCAGTTACTAAACCTTTCAAAGAGAAAAGCAACGCTGGAAGGGAAACACAGGAGTGACACTGGAAACCAACTGTGCACCTGCACAGAAAGCCTCCAAAAGAGTTAAACAGAGTCGAGCCGCCTGTTTAGGGTGTAATGCAAGTTAACAGCTTAGATGCAGTCAGATTTGCCAAGTAAGCTTTGCTAAGGTTTTAAATGTTATTTATTTCACAAGAAAATGGATTCTTCTAACTAAACAGTGACTGCCAAATCTCGCAGTGTACTTGCGTTGCATCTGATAACATCGGTCATGGCCCAGCTGGTGTGCTACACGGCTGCACACCAGTAGACCGCAAGGACCTCATGGGCAAGCGAGTTGGAAGGGGTCAACACAGACTGAACACCGCCTTCTCCAAAACAATGCTCCAAAAGGAACAGAGACAGTAAAAGGATTAAAGACAGACGACAGCAATCTCTCAAATGATGCCTCCCTCCATAACATGCATGCAGCCTGAGCTTTGCCCTACATATATGCACATCTCAGAGAATAATTTCTGAAGCATGTATACACTGATAGTTCATATTGTTCCCCTTTTACGGTCATTGGGCTCATTCCAACAGCAGAATAGCTTTCAAATCGATGAGGACTCGTGGGGGTTTTATTTGTTCAACGCTCCAGTGAAATTTTTTTTCACCCTACATGCTCTCCACCTTCACCCTCAGAAAGTGAAAATAGGACCTACATATGCACCATTCTGTAGGAAGACTTACAGATCTTTAGATCTTACAGATCCTTTAGTGCCTCTGCTTTAGTGCTGCAGATGTAAAGATCTATAAAGATCCACACAATCTTCTAAGCCTTTTCTTAATTTGTTTAGAGAGGAGGAAAGTGGAAGAGACAGGAAAGTTTTATGCACATCAACACCCCCCTAACGTTTCAGGCAGCAGTACTAACTAGTCATAATATATTCAAAGATCAAGCTGATATCTTCAGCCCACCTCTTCTTTTCTCATCCTTACCACCATTCTTTTCAAAATTAAAATCTGAAGAGAAAACCACAAGAAAAGCTGGGAAGGATGAACAGCATTTCCACAGCACCATGTAAGTTACAGAGCTGTGATGTTTCTTCCAATGTCTCTAGTCGGAGGTTATACCACCTTGTTTTCTTCATGCCAACCAAAACTTTTTCAGGAAAGCCGTCACTCTGATTTTGACATCCCTCCCATGCGGGTGATCAAAGCTGTACAGCCCAGAACTGATGTAACCTCGCTGATCCTGAGCAATGTGTGAATTGCAGAACTGGGGCTTTGAAAACTGAAAATTTGGGGTGTGCCCACAAAGCGTGCCAACACATTAAGCTTGCTAATTTGTCAAGTGTTTGGCAAAGCAAGTACTAGATCAGAGGTATCCCAGAAGAAAGTCTTGGATCTGTTCTCAATGCAGGTTAGACAAAACAATCTGATAACCTTCCATGGAACTGCCTGTATTTTAAGCAGAAAGGCATTAACACTGCCAGTGACACATGCACAGAGGCAAAAATCACCTAGAGGTTCCATAGATGCTCAACAGAAAACAGAAAAGAAAAACAAAACAAAACAAAAAAAAAAAAAAAAAAAAAAAAATCACAATTTCAGTTTTATAGAAGTTTCCACTGAAGCCTCTTTCCCCATGGACACAGATACAGTGTTATCACTGTCCTACAAGAGCAGTTCACCTAATTGTAGCTCCTGAAGCAGGTGGAGAAGGTGTATTTGAGGCTGTGGTCCCTTAAGCATTTCTTTCAGGGCAGTGCTGACAGTGGCAGTCACTGCCCTTTCTGTCCCACATGCTCTCTCTACCATCCATAAGCCTCCATATCTCCAGGATGGAGATGCGCAGTCTGGCAGCAAAAGGAGGTCTTCATGACACCATCCCTTGAGGAACTGATGATGAAACTTCATGACATGGACATCTCTGTCAGCAATGTCAATCTGAGCTACTGCCCCTTCTCTACCATGCCTGGCAACAGCTCTTTTCCAGTCTCACACCACCTTCTTCATAGCGACAGCACAACTGTTTGCGATGTCATGTGCTAGATCAGCAAACCAATGCAGGTTATAAATAACCAGCGGAAAAAGAAGAGCGAGGGTATTTTAAACCTGGAACCACGGCCTGTTCACTGATCCAGGTCACCATCTGGTCCCAGGGCAGTTGTGCTGGCACAAGTGTTGGGAAACAGGCAAGGAACCAGCAAGAAAGAGTGGACAGGAATACCCTATGGCCACATTTGCCACTGAGAAAATAGTACATGCAATGGTATCACTCATGCTTGGTGTTAGGAACAGTATCATCCGTGCCTGGTGTTAAAAACTGGAGCTGACTTTACATGACTTGGAAGAATTTACACCACATTTTTAGCCTCCGCAGGCTCACTGCTTAGAAGCAAAAACACATGAGCTCCACTGGTAGGAACGACAACACTTTCAAGCTGCATGCGGCTAACATCTCCAAACTCCTCCCTCTGATTGCCCTTTAGCCCCTGAAAAAGCATGAGCTTCTGAGATGAAAGTCAGACAATGCCAATATACAACTGGCTTTTCAAAAACAGCAAAAAATTAAGAGTTTCAAAACATAAGCCATCTCCCACAACATGAGCTCAGCCATACTACACACAGCATTTTTCAATTGTTTTCCTTTGGCTGTGCAACCTCTCCATTACAACTGTTCGTGATTAAGATAAGCTATTAAAAACAGAGGGAGTGTACAGTACAGCCAATCTTATGGAAGAAGCCTTCGCTGTGCACCGTCCAGCAAGCTGCCCTGTGTAAAACCACTGCACAAATGGAAACATTTGCTGTGCAGTGAACATTCACTGTGTGTCAACACACCTTCATTCTTCTCTGGTTTGCCTGCTTGTTAACTGCAGCAAAAGAACACTGCCTCCTCATGAAGGCAGCCTTTGAAAATCTCCAGCTGAAAACTGATTTTTATCAGGCCATCTTACAAAGCAAGAATGTCTACCTCTTGGCAGACATAATAGCTTAAGTTAGAGAGGGGCAGTCACACTGCCCATCGATCACAAGCAGATTCAGAGATACGACTTAAGTCCTACCAGTTGACCTAACCCTGCTTTCTTGTTTCCTTACCTGTTTACCCAGTACTCCCCAGGCACTCACCTAGGAGTTTCTGTCCTTCTGCAGCCATTTTTACTTGCTGGCACCTATGCACACACCTAACTATAACACACATTTTGCATCAACACCCTTGTAGGAGTTTTGCTTAATATAATGAGCTTTCCGAAGCCCTCCTGCCCTGTACAATCCACATGCATTAACATAATTTTTCCCCTAATACCTATAAAAGATTGAAGAGTTCAGAAAAATAAGACGCTTGGTTTGAAGAGGCACAACCTCTCTTCAGAAGTGTGGTATCAGTCAAGCGTTGCAGATATCACACAGGAGGATCCCATTTGATTTTAAATCTGAAGCTGTTGTTAATTTGTGGATGTAACTCCAGAAAACATGAATGGAATCAACAGGGGAAAACCCATGCTTTTCCTGATCTGTTTTGAAGACATAATTTAAACTGATTGCTTTTTGAACAGCATAAACTGCAAGACATCTAAGGATTCAAGTATAGGCATATATTTTTTTATTTCTTTGGCTGGGTTAATTTCCCATCTTTCCCATCTAAAGCTCCACAGTAAATCCCCCGGGTCAGTTACAACTACTACTTTACACTGCTGAATTCTGCCAGCAATCTGCTCATCATTCCTGCAGATGTTTCTGCTTTCAGACTTCTTGGAACTTCATTGGACCCACTCCTATGAATAAATATATACCCTTTGTAGGCTGCAAATGTAGCAGTGAAACTACCGTCCCCTAAGTCAAGCAGCCTCCTCACCTTTTTTGGTACAAGCAAGATGCTACATTAAAGAGAAAAAGGTAGGAAGCGGGGAATCTGACTTTTTTCCCCTCTTCTGAGAAGTGTCTGTAAAGGGAGTGCTATGTCTGCTCATATGTCCTGGGAGCAGCCAAAGCAATCTGTGAAGAAGACCAGAGGGCCCTGAACAGACATCTCATAAAGGGCAGATAGGCTGGAGAGGTTAGGTCCGGCAAACAGAAAGCAAACATCCATGTGCAAGGACTATGCCCTTCAAAATAAATACGAGGTAAGCCATATGCCATCTCTTATTATTAAATTTTACCCATATTGTTAATAAAGTAGATTGTTATTCTGCTCACCTCCGTAACGTCCATGACTTTGATGGCTGCCAGCTGACCTGTCTTGACATGTCGACCCTGAATAAGAGAGAGAAAAGTCAGCGCCAGCATCTCACCCATCCCTTCAGCATGCACAGAGCAAAACATTCAGACAACAGGTCCAGACACTGTTTTTTCCCCAGCTGCACTGGACCCTTCTGATATTTCATATGAAAAACAACACTCTGGAAGGATTAAAAAAAAGGGTTTTTTAAATGTTCTTATACAAATCTTAGAACCCATTTCTTTGTCTCCACATTAAAAGGATGATTACCAAGATTAAGTGCAGACAGATTACATTCACAGCTTCCCTTCTGTTTACTTTAGCAAAGCTCATACTCGGTAATGATAGTTTATTAACGTGCTAGAATAGTTAAACTCGCCATATTGCATGTTTTATTTCCATGCACCAGCACCTAGTACCTGGGTGACATATTACTAGGTAAATTCAAGCATGCTTAGGGGGTTGCAAAAAGGACATTTCTCTTTGTTTTGGTCTTCACCAATGAAAGAAAGTGAGTTTTCTTCAAGTGATGCATCAGACCTGCAACAGCTCTCTTCGCCTGTCTCACAATAGCTAGACAAGAACAAGACGTTGTCTCCCTTCAGCTACGCCACCATAAGGGTATGGTTTCTCAGTACAGCTGGAGCTGAATTAATAGATCCCAGCTCCTGCAGCAGGGAGCTCCAACCCTTCCTTCCCCTGCCTCCCTCCAGCCTCCTGTCACATATTTCTCCTGGGAGCACTGAGCTCCTTCTGGCACTCATCAGATCATATGATAAGCTGATTGAGATCACTGAAATGGTAGAAAGTTAACACAGAAAAAGCAAACTGCAGGGTGGGGCAGGGGACTGCAGATCAGGAAATCAAACTGGTTTGCTCTGCAGTCAGAGCAGAGCCAGAGCTGGCAGGAGGCGAACTGCACGGCTGGGAGGCAAGCAGCACCACGGGCCCCTCCAGCTCCAGCCATGGTTGGGCTCTAACTGGCCTCAGCTGACTCTGACAAAACCCCTTCTTTCTCCTGTATATTTTTACACAAGGTGGGGCCGTACCAATTAGCTGTGCTGTACTTTTATTCCAAACGCGCACTCAGAAATGGCCCTAGGATTGGTGTTATCCAGCTCTCCACGTAACACCCAGCAGGCTGCCCTGAGACTTCCAGACAAACAGCCTGGTCTCGCAACACCATCGTCCTCAAAGGCTCCTGTCTGAATCAGTCATGCTTGCCAGGAAGAGGTGTGCCCACTACACTTCTTCACTTTTATCACAAATTATGATAAAAAACCACAACAAAACACTGCATTAAAGTCACAGTTCCTTTACCTTTCATCCGACCAATTTGTAAGTTTCCTAGGCGGAAACGTATACATAGCATCCAGTATAGCTGATGGACATCAACAGTATATTTTTTTCTTGGACTGAATGCTTTATCTCTTTACAGATTCTTTCAAGACTGGCACCCCAGAACTGAAGCACCCCAAACCACCAGCCTCTTTGGAGAAATCCTGACCCCTCCACGAAGCCAATGGCCAGGCATACTGCTGGTGCAGTAGAAAGGATGGAATACTGCAGAATTCACAGCCTCCGCTTTCTTTCACAACTCTCATTGCGCTTCTCTCTCCCCTTATTAACCAATCCACATGCTTTCTATAAATAAATCACTGTACTCAGGCTTCTGCCGGCTCTGTAAACTCCCTTTATTGCATGCATTTCTTTTTACAGCTTGGTCTCAAGCTGGTTTCGATTCTAAAACAAAGTTAGGGTCGTAACATGTGCAGTAGCCAAGACTGACCTCACCTTGACCTTACTACTTCTTGAACCAAAGCCTTTCAGCAAGCCCAGGAGAGATGCAACTCCAATTTCCCACCCTGGATCTCTGCCTAATGACAAAAGCCTGTGGTCTTCTCCTCAGGATTTAACATCCCACCAAGGGAAGAGAGGGAAATGTTTTACACTGAGGTGGAAGAACGCCTTCTCTCAGCACTGCTCCTATTTTCCACAGCCCCGTGGAAGGAACTAAAAGGCCCAAGGAGATGGGGAAGCACAGTCTGAGGTACAAGAGGAATATGCTAAAGATAAGAGAAGAACAAGGACCTCTCAGAGGATAAAAACTCACAACACTGATGAGGAAGAACACTGAGGAAGAAGAAACATTTAAAAAAAAAACAGTGAAATATGGTTCACCATTAATTCTGCAGCAAAGCGGGGGTGCCAAAACAGTGATAGAACATACGCCTATCAGAGAAAGGGACACAGAGAACGAAGCAGCGAGACATCCACAGGATGCCACATATCTTATGGAAAGTTTGCTCTATTTGTCTTTTTAAATCTACAAACTACTGGTGGGCTTGTTATTTCCAGAGAGAAGCCTCACGCTTTCCAGGGCTCAGCTTCACAGCTATTCTCAAGACTATGTTCCTCCCTGTGAGACTGGCCCACTCAGGATGACTAACATGCACCAGCCCAGCCATCCTTCCCCTGCAGCTTTACAAGATCCTGCTGGTGCCTCCACTAGACCCTATGAAAACCTGGGCCATGACAGCTACAGCACAGAGCAGCGATTGCTCATGTTTCACTTTGCTGTTTCTGCAGCAGGGATGGGAAAAGCTTCTCCATAAGCCTCCTAAGGGACTGGAAAACAAGGGAACTGCAGACTGTGGGAAGTGTGGGCTGCTCAGTATCCCAGGCCAAATTTAAACCCCAGTCATTTCAGAATATTCTTTAAAATTACTCCAAATACCCTTTTCATAATGTATGGAGCATTCATACTCTAAGCATCTACAACACATATGTGGGGGGTTGCATGACATTCATTTATATGAGAGAAGTAAGAGGACATTTTGAAACCACATTCTTTTCATTAAAAATGTTTTTAGAGGGAAGGAGAAAGCAAACATCACAAGCACAACATATAAGCATGAGCAGAGACTTTGTTTGTTTATCTGCTTAACAGCTCAAGAACAGACTTGTCAAACTATTAGCATGCTGCTATAATTTTGCTTGCAACATGAAATGGCTAAGCATTCCCATTTCGGAAACTGATCTTCAGATTTTCATAGCCAGCTTTTGCCTTGGAAAAATCTGTCTGCATTAAGAACAATAAAATAAAATAAAATCACAAAGTGGTTGAATGCGACAAAGGAACTACAGGAGTTGTAGATAGGAGAAACCCTCCAAATTCAGCCTCCTGGGATAAAAATTTATTCAAGTCTAACTCCCAGGACACTTCATAAATGTGGTAACCATTAAGGCCCCATCCAGACACCATCTCAGCAACACCACTGGCTAACGCTGCAGCAGGACAGCATTTTTCTTGCAGAATGAAGCCCCTGCTTTACCACTGTCTGGAGTTGTGGCCCCTTGGGGTGTCCCGGGCTCACCTATCCCCAGGGCACAGCAGAGATTCTTGAAGCTGTGTTTCTGGCGTATCTGAACAATGTCACCACCAGACTGCAAACCACGACCCATGCTAACTGAAAACAGCAGCTTCTTAAAATACTGCTAGATACCAAATACCAGAGGCTGGGGATCACAGGGTAAGTGTCCCCTGGCCAGAAAGTTAAATGTGGATATGAAATATTCAATGAAGTTGAGAGCAACCTAGATGCATCTTGTTAAGCATAAGATGACTGTTTCCAGAGCCAATGGCCTGAGGAGGCTGCAGAGGTTGTGCTGCATAGTAACAGCAACAAGTAGTAAAGGTTATGTCATCCAGAGAGCGAGAGTCTGCCCTTTACCAAGTCTCAGGGTAGGAGCCACAACAAACTATTGCTACTGTCACCTAAGCCTGGCTCACACCACCATGAAAAAGAGCCCACCAACACATTCCCTTCATTTAGACCACGTTAAGATTCTATCAATCAAGATTTCCAAACTACTTGTAGTTTCTTTTGCATCCTCCCTGCTTTTCTTTCCGTCTTTTCGTTAATCTATTCATATTAAAGCACTTGATAATCTCCTAAGGAAGCAACGTAAGAATATTTAAGACTGCTACTGCAACATTCTATTTTTAAATAGCCTGTTGAGGTGAGCATGTCAACATATTTGAGCCTGCTGACCCCAAATCTTGTCCTGTTTCTTCTCATGAGGATGACAAAAAGTTCACGTACATATGGAGCGGTTTAAAATACAGCTATTCTCATCAACACAGCAACACTGCAGCATTTCACTGGATCTTAAACTGAATGCACTACTTAAGCATATTCCCAGTCATGTCTGATAGCAATACGCTGTTTATTTCTCATCTCAGTGGGCTTTAAGCATGTTGAAAAGCAGAGGGACAAGGGGAATCCTTGGTAGACTGCCAAGATCTGCAGAACATTATAGATTTCAAACCTACCCACACTCTCCAATTCAGTTAATACACCTACTTCTTGCCTCTTTCTTTCTCTGCACACGTTATTACTGTAAAATTTTTGCTTTGGAAAGGTTCAAAAGCAAGCAGTGTTATGTGCTGCTTTTCACAGTGGTTTTTTTCCCCTTAAGATGCCTTAATGTTATCAAAGAACTATGCAAATTAAGTGCAAAAGAAATCCTATCAGCTCATTTACCTCCTACCCCCCCGATTACCCAAGACACGTATTCCACAGTAATGTAGTTCTCCTACCGGCACAGTTTCCGGCCTGTGTATTAACGTGCCTTCTGGGGGACTGTTCCTGGAAGCTTGCTCTCCAGCTAAATGACATGGAAGCAGAACATGGGGCAACATCACACATTAAGGAGGGAAGGCAGCCTGTATGACTCATGGACTTGCAAGCTTGGATTACCCTGTGCACTGTACACAATTAAGTCTTTGGAAAAATACTCCAACCTCCTAAAATCCTATGCTGACAGTTGTGGAAGGAAGAGCAACTAAGTTGAAAAAATAATCTACAAAGTCACATTTCAGTTTCTACAACATACAAAGAAGCAGCAGGCTACATTTAAACATACTATGGCGTGAAAACTCACCATGGTACCACCACTTAGTAGTGCTGCACAATGCCCCATGCCAAAATTAACTTCTCAGTTTCCATCTTATTTAGTTGACTCTAAACTCTTACCAGCCTAGGGCAATAGGCCATGGAGCAACACTCTGCTATTAAGCTGCACACACCAGTGCAATAAATGATACCTTATTATTCCAATGCATGTTTACCATCAGCTCTTTTCGTCACTCGCCAACACAGAAAGCTGCAGACCAACCAACTCTGCACTGTGAACACTTGGAATCTACAAGACATTTCTTCCAACTCCCCAGAAAGAGTAGGTCTACCCCATGAAAAACAAGGAGTAGTGCTTGTGGAGGAAACAGAACATGCCTTTTTGACAGGCAAAAAGACAGAACAGCACGAAGTGAGAGCAACCTCCCCAGTTAAAAACAAATAACAAAATATAAAATTTGTATTTTAGACATTTTCACCTAGTTGCATTTGTAGCCAAAATAACGCTGCTCCCACTGATACAGCATTCTGTAAGCTAAACCATAGGCTCCAGTGATGGAGATAAATTTGTAAAAAGAGGGATAATGTTCATCTGGCATGGAAGCTCCTTCTAGAATAAAAATCAGCAAAAAACCTCAGAACAAAAGCCTAGCAAATCACCACAGAAACACGAGAAGAAAAAAAGGTCAACATTAATGTTCTTTCTTCCTGTTAGATGATTTCTAAACCCAAACCAACCAGAAGCTATTGAAGACTCCCACTGTTTAAGACAAAGGACAGGATTCCGTGTTTTCCCTCTGTCTAACTCTTGACATCAAATGCCTGGAAAGCAGAACAGAAAACAACATACTCTCTTATCCTGCTTTAGATAGCCACAAGCTCACTAGCTGTCTACTGAAGAAATAATAATGACAATTTATTCATGCATAGTACTGCATTCTGTGAAGTATGAAAGACGCAGTTATTATCACTCCTGTACTTCCAGGGACAGAGTGAAAAGATGTTACCCGCTAGTAAGGACAAAGAGTTCCATGCACTGATTTTTTTACTTCAATTGCTAGTTTTGTGGTAGCCTTCCCACTCCAAAAGATGCTGGATATACATTATCAGAGGCATTTCCTTCTCTCAAAGAGCTCATTGCCTAAATAGGAAAAAGGAAAGGAAGAGAAAAAAAAAAAGAAAAAAAGAAAAGGATGGTGGGGAAAACCATGGCAGAAAGCCACAATGTAAGTTTCCCAGGATCACAACAGGTCAATGGCAGAACAAGAGTGAGGAGGCATATCTGCCGCCAACTCCCAGCACCCTGACCAGCAGTCCAGCTCACCCCGCCAATTAGCAGATGTTTTTGCCTAACAGGAGAGGACAGGAAGAGAATTGCAATGGCGCACAGCTCTGCCCCTCCATCAGACACCCTAGCCATCACCTGGCTGCTGCATCAAGCTTTGTTGCTCTGCAAGCAGCCACCAAGAGCTTCCTGCCCCAGATTCAGTGCTGCTTCTACAAGGACACTCAAGCTAACCAGCTTGAGTCCCCAGCCTGGAAAACACCCTCTTCAAGACCCATCCTTTCAGCCACCACCAGGCTATGCCCACATTTAGTGATTTTTACTAAACACATAGTCACTCATTTCCCCTTATAAAAGAGTCCCAACCCTGAGCCCTCTCCAAGAGGAGAAGGGCCTCTAACCTTATTATTGCTTTTTTTCTGCTTTCAAACATACATACAAAATTTAGTTGGGACACTATGGAAAGACACCAAAAAAACCCAAACTAAAACAAAAATAAAAGAATAAAAGCAGAGTAGAGGCACACCTCCCACATGGACACAGTTGGCTCAGACTATATTTGGCTTCCTCTGTACACATCAGCTAAAATCTGCTGTGTCCAGCTCTCTTTCATATCAGTTCTTCACCCTACTATAATGGCTTTACCAGTCACTAAATCCACCCCTCCTGACACTGATTTGTCTCTTTGGACCTCCTGCAGTGGTCTCTTATGCAGAACCATTTCTTTCTGGCAACTATAAATAAAAACAAGCCAGATGGAGAACATGAAGAGAAGAATTTAGACCAAAATGATTAAACATATACTTGCAGATACAAAATGACTACAGATACAGATGACTTATTACTGTACACCTCAGAAGCCACTTTCATCACCAAATACCCTCTGTCGGATCTCAGCCACCAACTGAAGGAGAGGCAGGTCTGGTTTGGTGGCACAGCCATAGCAAGTCCTGGTATTTATCAGGCTGCAAGGGCCACCAAGCTACCACCAAAACCACATAGTGCCACTTCAGATGCTTCTACCTCAGACCAAGTATGGTCCAAACTGACCTGCCACGGATGATAAGGGCTTTGAAACAACACAGGTGCCTCCTAAGCTGGGAGAGACAGCAGATAAAGGGCAGAGTCTCACGATCGCTTCACCAGAGTGACATTGAAATAAACCTGGATAAAAGAAGCTCAGTGCTGCTTCTCTTTTGTTTGTTTGCTTTTTAAATGAATTCATACAGACATTTAACTCATCATCCCTGGATGTGTAAATCTGAGCTCTCTGACCGAAAGGAGCAATTTACAGCTTGTGGCCAAGGCCCTTTGCAAACCCAGGCAAGCCTGGACCCATTTCACTCAGGCCACCACCAAGAAGCTGCTGAGAAACCACCTCAGTGTTTTCTGAAAGAGAAGGGGAGTTTTCCCTGGCAAATTTAAGTATTTAAGCATTGGGCATATAGAAGCGCCACAAGACATACTTCTCTTTGGGGAAAAGAAAATCAAAACCATAGTTAGTCCCTGCCTCTCCATGCACAAATGCTGTTGTAAGCAGCTTGCACTCTTCTGGAAGACACTGTCAAGAGGTTATACACCACAAGAGAAGGAAAACCAAGCCCACACACACCCTACCAGTCTTGTTGCATTCAATCTACTGCCAAAAAGCACGGCTCTGAAAGACAGGCAATATCCACCCCAAGGCAGCAAGGGAACAGTACCCATCACCAGGTGGCATCCAGAAGGTACAGACAGCATGCAATCAGCTATACTGCTTCAGGGACCTGGCTACCCTAGGTACCATCCCAAAATGTCCACCAGCCTCCCAGAGGGCACCAGGAGGGGTATTAAATAGAAATCAACAACTTCTTTAACTTCAAGTACACTAAACCAACAGGGGAACTAACCTTATTGTAAATGCAAAAGACCTGGTGGGAGGGGAAGGGGAATGGGAGAACAATTGGCTCCACTGCTTTTATTTCCCTTTTTAATATGTTTTGGGGTTTGCTGTTGTTGATTCAACCCACTGGACAAGGAAGAGCCCAACACACACACAACTGCATTTAGTTGACCCCACTGAGACAGTCTCGCCTTTTGTCTAGCTGCACCATGAGACACTAACAAACCTACTGTGTAGGAAGGACCTGAAGCTATCATTGGACTGCTTCACATTAATGAGGGGCAAAGGGAAAGAGAGCTATTTTCATTTGTACACCATTCCGCCAGAACAATACAGCCAAGCTGAGCAGGGAAGGCAGGCTGTGCAATGAGTTTTATTTCAACATGGTTAAAATCGAAGATTTCACATCCACAACCTTTAAAAAATTACAGAACATCGAGAGTAAAGAGAAGTTAAGGAAGCGTTAAACATACATTTTATATATGTGTGTGTATATATAAAAATATATAAATTCCAGTCCGACTGTCAGTACTCCTCCAGTGCTACAACACGCAACAAAGAAGGGCTGGAACGGTGTGGTTTATGCCTTTCTGCTTTTCCTGCTGAGGGCAGACACTGACTGACAGCCTCTTTCCTTACAAACATGAGCAGCGCCACTTCCAGCTAGTCACATCGTCTCGCCATTATGAACTAGGGAGCTGTAATTTACAAGGCAGCAACTGCTGAAATTAAAATGCAACTTCTGGGGCACCAGATATGCTGAGAGGGTGCTACAAGAGGAGGCACTCTTACAAAGAATGGGGACCATGTTTTATACTGTGACCTGTCTGTAAGAGCAAATTAAGAAACACTTTACCAACTTGTTTGCAAGATGCAAAACACACATTTAGCCTGGAGTTGTGTGTATTTCAATTAAACGAGAGCTTGCACCAGGAGACTCTTTCCAGCATTTTTATCTTCTGATACCCTGCCAAGTACATCTGTGATTCTAAAGAAAGAAAAACCCACCTTGTCCTTGAGAAACTGGCACGTGGCCAGCGAGTGATCCGTAAACAGCTTTGTGTCCACACAAAACTATTTTCAAATGCTCAGGCAGTATTTTCAGACCTCAAACTATTTCTGCTTCGTCAGCACAGGAGCCTGACTCAGAAATCCAAGCCCATACTAACAACCCTTTCTGTACCAGAGTCGCCAGCAACAAAACCCCAACCTCAGAGGTTGCCGGGCCCTTTGTTTTTTTACTTAGCAGAAAAAGGTCCAAGCTGAACAGTTTCCTCTCAGTTTCTACCTGGGTAGTATTTAAGCTGTGCTCCCAAACCCTGTAGCCAATGTGTTTATTATATGAAAGGGCCACACGACGGAAAAGCCATTATGCAACGTACTCGACTCGCAGGTTAATCCATGGAGAAGGACGGCATTCATTAAGGAAATGGAGCCTGTGCGTTCTCTGATTATTACTTTTTACCGAGTACTCAAGAACACACCAAGTACCTCGCAAAAGCCAGTCAAAACACGTTCACCCATCTTAAATAACACACCACGGGCCTTCACAGACCTAGCTGTGGCAAACAAAAAAGGAAAGAAATTCCTTTGGAGGACCTGTAAAGCAGACCCATGGTGCTGCTGCCATTGCTGCCAGTCCCCACCTGCCCTGCTGTGTGCTCAGTGTACAGATATAATGTAGATTAAGCAAAAGTTATTTTGGTGCAAAGGATCTGTCAGGTATCTTTCTACAGGAAGAGCCATCAGATCAATACCTGGCTACGAGCCTGGTGTCACAGGCAGAATTTTGAGGTTTTGATCATGGGTCAATTTGCACAACACCAGGCCTGATGTTGAAGGATCGGGTACACCCACCTCAAAGGGGGGACATGATCGCTAAACAAAAGTTTGCAGGGCTCACAGAAAGAGCTTTAAACTGGATTTGAAGGAAGAAAGGGATAAAAACAGGCTCACTAGAGATAAGCCTGGGGGCACCACACCAATGTTTGAGGGACAATGCGCTAGCAAGGTCCTTTGTACTGCTGTCTCCATGGAGGTAGGGGATGGAGAGCCATGTGACAGCAAAGACACAAGGGTTATTGATGCATCAGAAACCACGGAAGCACCCGAGAACAGTCACATGGGAATTACAGTTTTCTCGCACCAAATGAAGTACATCTACACCAATGCACACAGCATGGACAACAAACAGGAGGAGCTGGAAGTCATTGCGCAGCTGTGGAAAACTAGGGCGTAGATGCCATCACAGAAACATGGTGGGATACAGCTGGAGTACTGCAATGGATGGCTATGAACTCTTCAGAAGGGACAGGCAAGGAGGGAGAGACAGTGAGGTAGCCATGTATGGTAGGGGCTGTTTTGAGTTTCTAGAGCTTAATGATGGTGATGACAGGGTTGAGTGTTTGTACGTAAGAATCAGAGGGAAGGCCAACAAGACAGACATCATGGTGGGAGTCTGTTACGGACCACCCAACCAGGATGAACAGGCAGATGAAACATTCCATGAGCAGTTAGGAGAAGTCTCACAACCACTAGCCCTTGTTCTCATGGTGGGACTTCTGGAAACACAACACAGCAGAGGTGAAACAGTCCAGGAGGCTCCTGGAGTGTGTGTAAGATAACTCCCTGAAGCAGCTGGTGTGGGAGCCAACTAGGGGAGGCACCCACTGGACCCGCTATTTGTGAACTGAGAAGCACTTGTGGGTGATGTGAAGACTGGAGGCATGGAGATCATAAAATGATAAAAGTTCTTAATTCTTGGAGACAAGAGGGTCAGCAGAACTGCTGCCTTGGGCTTCCAGAGGGCAGCCTGTGGCCTGCTGAGGATCCTGGTTGACAGAGTCCTTGGGAATCAGTCCTGAAGGGCAGAGGAGTCCAGGCCAGATGGACATTCAAGAAGGAAATCTCAAAGGCACAGGAGCAGGCTGTCACTGTCCCCATGTGCAGAAAGATGAGCCGGTGGGGAAGACCGGTCTGGCTGAACAGAGAGCTTGGGCTGGAACCCAGGGAAAAAGAAGAGAGTTTATGAGCTTTGGAAGAAGGGGCATTAAGCTGCTGGAGCAGGTCCAAAGAAAGGCAACAAAGCTGGTGAAGGGCCTAGGGCACAAGCCCTGTGAGGAATGGCTGGGGGAACTGGGGTTGTTCAGTCTGGAGAAGAGAAGGCTCAGGGGGGACCTTATCGCTCTCTACAGCTACCTGAAAGGGGGTTGTAGTGAGGTGGGGGTTGGTCTCTTCCCCCAGGTAACAAGCAATAGAACAAGAGGTAAAGGCCTTGGGGTGCACCATGGGAGGTTTAGGTTAGATATTAGGAAAGATTACTTCACAGAGAGGGTGAACAGGCTGGACTGAAACAGGCTGCCCAGGAAGTGGTGGAAAAACTGCTCCTGGAGGTATTTAAAAGACCTGTAGATGTGGCACTTAGGGACATGGTTTAGTGGTGGCAGTGCTAGGTTAATGGTTGGACACAGTCCATTCACAACCATATCACAACCATTTTCCAGCCTTAACAATTCTCTTGATTCTATGATCTTAGTCCCCAGTACACACCTTCTGTAACTGTAGGTAGGGTATACACTGTAGACTTTTTTTTTTAGGCTTTCTACTAACAACTGCACTTGGGGAAAACAAAACAAAACCCCACACTATTTTCTCATGACACTACACGGAAGTATTCTTATCCTGCTTATGATCCAACACCAGTTATTCCTGCAGACCGCAAGTCATGACTCTGGAGCACAACTGTCATTAGACGCAATATAAAAATTGTTAGTTGGAAAGGCCAAGCTTTTGGTTGTAAATCATTCAGCAAACTGGAACAAATAAGACAACTTAGTATGCTCCAGGACTGCAGAAAACGAGAAAGGACCAAAATTCAGCTTTGGAGGACCACTAATAGGTTTTTGTAATCACTTACAGCCAGGCAGCTAATCACAGCATCACCATCCATGAAACCTCCCCAATACTGCACAGCTTCCCAGGCAGCAAAGGGGAAGAAATAAGGGGGTGGTAAAGTGCTTCAACCCCAAACAATCCCCCAGTACAAGCAGCAAGGCATCCCTTTGGCCCTGCCAGCATTATGGCAGCCATGCAGACATGGAGGAAAGAGACAGCAGGGATACCGCACGAGCCTGGGCAGGGTCCTGTCTCACTGAGGGCAGATGCACAACATAAAGGAAGCAGGCAATAGGCCAGCCCTGCCAATGACTACAGCAGGCTGACCATCTCCTGGCCTATCAGCTCATCTCCCCTAAATACAGATATGGAAATGAGAGCCTTGTAAACATTTTGGACTGAAGTCCCAGCCCCTGGCAAACCAAAAAAGCAGTCATTCGGCCCCAGCTCAGGAGTGTCCTACACACCCAAAGTTTCCATCCTCGGCTGGGTGGTTTCCAAAGAGGCAGTTGTGAAAGATCCCACGTATCTGCCCATACTCTGGTGTATCCAAGAACAGACACTGCTGACTGTGAGGGATGCACCCAGCCACATCTGGATGGCAACACAGCTGGAGCCAGCACACCGCCTCCTGCCGTGTGAGTCTGCAAAATAACTGGTTGCCTCAGTCGCTGTGGCTCAGAGACAGACCCAGGTGGGGAACTACCCAGAAACCCCAGTGAGAGGGAACAGTTTCTGGCCAAGGATTCACAAATGAAAACACCACTTAATCCCACACAGAATTTAAACTTCAAAATCTGTAGTCTGCAAACACAGATATACATAACGCTAAAGCTGTACCCAAATTTAATCCCTTACCATCCCTTTCCACTACTTCCAACCTTACTAAGAGGAGTGGAGAGGGGAGCTGTAAATAAATTTTTAAAGAAGTAGACGCCTTATACCTGTTCTAAGGTATTTTCTCAGTCACACTTTCCTAGGATGTATGCAAACCTATCTACAGACGAAAGTTTGAGCAACGCTGCCTCAGAAGCTACCTACCACTTACACAAATCACCATTTGAATCTGGAAAACAGTCGCGTTAAACACAATCAGGTACTCTGACCAAACGCTACAGCCATGACCTAAATACATGATGCGGTATGGTGGTGCAGAACAACAGTTCCCAGAATTAAGCAATCTCCCAATTAAGCGTCATGCACTGAAAACAAAATTAAATCAGCTGTGATGCTGCCCTACTACATCTTTCTCTCCACATCACGGAAAGAAAACAAAATCCTTTCCACCAGTCTGAATGCTGTATCACCAGCAGGACTGGATTTCCGAGATGCTGGGGAGGGGTCTGCATATGCCAGCTGTGCCTGTCCCAGATTACAGCACTCTAAGGAAAGCTGAAACAAAGTAATTATTTTTTAAATTGTAATAAAACTGGATTTCTGAAAGTCCCAACACTTTTAAAGTTTGCCTTTTAAATTTACAACCACTTGTCTAATTACTGAAAGGGCAGTACAATTTCTTATAATCATGTGTCCGCACTGAAAACATCAAGATAGTACGCTGGAATTGATTGCTCAATTATACAATGCACAGCTATTGCAACCGCTGTCAAAGTAGAATTCATAACAAGTCCAAGCGCTTGTCTTTCAAAACACGAGCAAGAGTAATGCTTAACACTTGATGCAATTTCACTGAACAAATGGATCACCAGGAGAAGCACATGTAAGACAAGATTTAGTGTAACGTGCTGTCAATTATGGGCCATGTTTGAAGACACGCACAAGCACAGATTCGTATTTATGCCAAGTGTGAGGCAGCCCCATCAAATACATGACTGAACTAAGGGCTTGCTATGGCACCACGCTCTAAATCTGATCACTAATAACCACTCCACCACACATATCACCTACCCTGGGTGACAAAACCCTAACAGAAGTCAGAATCCCATCCCAGCCACCAGCCCAGTAATCAAGGGTTCCTCATCACCCAGGGGAGTTACCCACATTTAGAAACTACAGGACATCAAAGGAAGGACAGTCAAGGGCAGCCACCAAAGTGCAGCCCTAACATTGGCAACAGTGTGCTGAAATGTTGCTCCACTATCACCAAAGGTGAAAATCACACAGATACACACGCATATACCCCAAAAACCATTTTCCATTGGCACTCACCTCTGCCTATGGCAGGGAGGTAGGTCTCTATGCTTGGCTCTTTCCATGAGTAAGCTGAGGACTTTCTGATCCTCCCAAAGGTACCACTGCAGATACAGCCAGCCTGATGGAGGGCAATCAGATCCTTATAGAAACACAATTCTGTCCCAAAGGTCTTATTCTACCAGGGCCTGGGCAAATGCTTTAGTCAAAACCAAGTGAAAAACACAGGCCTCTTGAGCTTCTCTTCTTGTCTAGCTACAGCACATGATGCCAGGAGATGCCAGGCAAGAAAATAAACAAAACCAGGCTCAAAGCCTCTAATGAATTTCATCTGAAACATCAAGAAAACCCCAAAAGCTTAACTTGATGTTACACTGGGCTTGAGTTCAAATGCACACAAGAATTCAAAGCTGGAAGTGTGAAAGATGACCGGTACGGGAGAAAGAAGGGAAGGAGTTCATACCTGCCACCAGTGGAAAGCTACAAGGGCTTCCTTTTCTGACTTTTGCCACAAACCCTATGTGCAACCAAGAAAGAAGCACAGCTAAGAGGATCAGAGTTTAAATCATCCAAGATCTGGAAAATTAAACCTGAGGAGCTGAAACATCCATGTTTCTGCAGGAAGCACAGAGCAAAGGTTCCTCAATAGGTAACTCAGTGGTTGGGGCAGAGCAAACAAGCAAATGCAGGTTACTGGCAGCACTCCACTTTAGCAAAATTAGCAAGTACCTGATTTTATTTTAATTGATTTTGATTACTCTGCTTTTATTTTTTTTAACTACTGCTTACAAGCCATCCTCTGTACACACTGAAGAATGGGTAATGCACAGCTTCCATTTAGTCTGTTCATTGCTTTAAGAATTTCAGGAGACACTGCTCCAGAGCAAAAGGAAAAAAAAAGAAAACCAACTTTCTCCATTATGTGAATAAGCCTGTAGCTAAGAGAGATTTAATCTACTTAATTATACTGTTTGCTACTTGCATTTACAGTTAGCATTGAAATCAGTGGGTGAAATTCAACAAGAAGTGGCAAGCGAGAAAAAGCGAGAAACAGTCAAGTTGACTACTTCATTGAAAACCTCAAGAGTCAACCTTAGTCTCGCTAAAAGCAATTGAAAATTATCAGGAAATCCTACTAGTGTGAATTCAAAGTAGCTCACCCCAGCCTTTCAGTCTTTGTTTTCATGTTCATTGCAGGCAGAAGTTCATTTGTTTTACCTTTACGACTCCCATGAATGTGTCACACACTCAATGATAAGTACACACTTACTAATGACAAGCTTTAGCTCTGCCTAGAGATAGAAATCATTCAAAGCATAGGCGAGTCTGTGCCACTATGTTCCAAGCAAACAAAGTAGAAGATACATGATATGCTTAAATCAAGTCTGATTTCTTCAAGGAAACCCGTTTAAAAAGGAGGGCCTTGGGGCTACATTTCTCCAGGCTGCCCTATGGAAGAGACCCAAGAGCAGGCAGAGAGCCCCAGCGAGGGACCAGGATGAAGGTCTGCATGTCCAGCTTGGCACAGCCACCCTGGGGAACCATGCCATGCTACAGCTTTAGCAAAGCCCTGGGAGACAGGAGTTAACAACTCCAAACAAATAAGAAAGAGTATTTTTACTGGATGGCTCAATGGCAAGGGAGCTGAAGATATGGCATGTAGGTGCAAGTACAGCCTTATCTTTCATCTCTTCCTCCTCATCAGATCTTCAGCACTCCCAGGGATGACGATTCCATTCATCTCAAAGAACAGGATCTCAAAGGGAGAATACCTAATAAATTCAAGTATTGTTAGGATTTAATTTCCCCCAGGTAGAATCACCTCATGAATGACAAGCAAAGCCTTTCTTTCTTCAATCAAGATTACTTGATATTGGATCACATATGACACAAATGGCAATGCCCAGGCAAAAGAGACAAGCAATCAAAAATCAGCTGGGGGCAAGGGAGACAGGACAGGGACAGAACAACAACAGAGCTTCTTTCCTAATATCTCCACTTGCTTTACACATCCAAACTCAGGCAGAGAAACCTGTCTCATGGATATACCATGACATAAAGAGGTGGCACCCACTCCAGACAGATGGAAGGAAGAGAAAAAGTAAGGGGAAGGAAGAGAAAGGGGCTGCTTCCAGCACCATTAGCCTCACAAAGGATCCCTGCCTACCCATTACTAGGAAGATAACTCGTGATGGCAAGCCATTAGAGCAGACAAGCCCAGGAAACAAGTGTGCACACAAGAGATTATAAAGATGAGGGAATTCCAGCATTTAGTAATCCCAGCTACCACCACCACAACCTGCCCATATGCTCTTCACACAGGAGTTTCCCTTCAGAGCGCCAAATTTCATTCCTAAAGGAAAAAAAAAAATAAAATCCCTGAACAGTGTCAGTGATTTATTGCCAATACAAGATTAAGAGACTTTGGTTCCTCCAAGGTAGATTTAAAAAAGGCTTATCCATTTAATGATGCTGTTAATGAGAGTTAACGATGCTTTTTTTCACCACAGCTAGAGGCAGGCACTTCCAGGCCTGGACTCTACTTGTCCTTCCCACCACTTCAGTGGTGACTGAAAAGTCAATATTCAAATACAGGTACCTCAATTTCACAGGGGTGAAAAAAAAAAAATGGCTTGATGTGCAAAGACAGGAAAAAGAAGAAAAAAACACCAACATCCTGTATTGTCTGTCTGCTGCAACAGCCAAAACATGCAAGGTGCTTCCCAAATCTACAAAACCAAGACAGTGAAGACCCCTGAAATGAAAAGGTAGAATAACATAAATTCTAAAACTTACAAAACAAGTACCTCTTAAATGTTTCCGCAAAACTCTCTAGCAGGCCATAAACCCTCAGCCAAAGCATTTCTGAAACGAGCAGCTGTGCCTGAGGAACTCAATACAAATTATTTGTGAAGAAACTTCTATATGCGTTTAGATGTTAGCATTGCTACCCTTTTCCCTTCAATTCATGCATGCAGTGACAGCCTGACCCAAACAGCACTTGTATTTCTAACCTTACGAACACTTCCCCAAATCTTCTCACGTTGCAAATGTTTCTTTCTACTCTTTTCAAGCCACATCCTGCAAAGTCTACTGCTACAGAAAGTAAGCAATGATTTTCTTTTCCCACATTCCACTTCCTCAGAGGAAACAGCCTTAGCACTCAGGAGATAAAGAGCATGCACTTGCATCTTCGTCTTTGTTCTGAAAGATAAAAACGTCCTAACCATCTTTTCTTCCTGTTAAACCCAGTACATAGCTCTAACCGTCTGTTTACAAGAGGACACGGAAATATGAGGAAGGTTCTCATACTGACAATGGGTTAGGGGCTGGAAAACAGTGCGGAGATGGAAACATGCCAGGATTCAAGAAAGAGCCAGTTCCCAGGATAAACTCCAGACGCTGAGCCCCCAATTTACCCAGCTCTAGTTTTCCAGCTTTGCCATGAAAACTACTGAAGCTTCAAAATTAAGTTCACGAGGAGATTATTATCTTGAGCAACTTGAGGCACACTGAAGGAGACTCATGAACACACACAAATCTGAAGCGTTTGTTACCACGAGATGGTGTGAGATGGGAAAACACATGTCAGGAAGAGATGTCTGGAAGGAGATAACACATTTCCACTCAAGCCACAGACCTCCTGTGCAATTTTGAATGTGTAACTCTATTTCCCCTGGGTTTTGTTTGTTTTTTTTTTTAAATCCATAGAAATACTAACTAACTTTATAGCTGTGTTGTCAGGCATAACCCATTAATGTTTATTTTTAAAAGTGGTTTGATGTTCCTCACTAAAAGCTGATACAGATAGATCACGTATTAAAGAAGAGCTAAATATCACCAGGACTGGTGCCTTACACAAGTATATGCAGTTCCTCTGTACCGAGCAGCCATCTGAGACCAGGAAACAGCAAGCCGACACTTCCAGCAGAAGCGCCTGGCACATTCAGTGCTTCGCCAGATCCGGAGGAGAGCAGCCGACACCATAAAAGCAAAGCAACAAGCTCATGGGTGCTGAGGGAAAACTGAGGAAACAGAGTCAGACTTCCTCTTCCTCCAGCAAGCAGCTGAGCCCGGACTGCCGGCATCCTAAGGCTCCATTTGTACAGCCTAAATATGGGTGATTCATGCCTTGGGGGACACCCCAGGGCAGGCAGAACACAGCAAGAGACCTATGAGAGATCTATGTCACAGTCACAGAACAGTTTGGGTTGGAAGGGACCTTCAAAGGTCACCTCATCTAACCCCCCATGCAATGAGCAGGGGCATCTTCAACTAGATCAGGTTGCCCAGAACCACATCCAACCTGGCCTTGAATGTCTCCAGGGATGGTGCATCCACCACCTCTCTGGGCAACCTTTGCCAGTGTTTTACCACTCTCATTGTAAAATATTTCTTCCTCACATCCAGCCTGAATCTCTCCTCTTTTAGTTTAAAACCACTACCCCTTGTCCCAAGTTTTGAAGGTAGCTGGGATTGTGGCCCCTGGAAGTGGGATGAACCCCTCTGACTTTGAGGAAGTGCCTCAGCACGGCTGGAACAAAGCACACGTGAGCAGCTTAACAGCAGGCACAGCTTCCCAGTCTGCACAAACAGGCATGCTGCAAACTGCGCAGGCAGGATGAGAAAAAGAGGAGCGCATATTCAAAAAGGCTATTCCTGAAAAGGTTGTGCGAGTTGGCCACGCAGTATATGCATTGTAACTTTCAGCTTCTGAGTATTAGAAGCTTTCCATGTTAAATTTGGAAAGGAAGAAAGGGGTTATGGGAAGGATTATTCTTAATTCTTTCACTGCACTTCAGTACAGCAAAAGGGAATGAGCAGGTTAAGGCAGTGTCTTGAAGAAGTAGCTATTCTATTACAGAAAGATCTGTTGAACAAACATTAACAGCATCATTTGGATATCTTTGAGAGGCTGTAAACCCAAGATCTGCTGATGTAGAGGAAATGCAGATCTTTATCTATAAGCCTGAAAGCAAAGCAAAGCAAAATGTAATAAATTTCTGAATTCCCTCCCTGTAAGACATTTTGTCCTTCAGGACAGAACTCCACTGCTTCAGTGCTGTCACTTCTGCACCTTGCCTGCCTCAGAGCTGCTGGTGCACTTTCAAATCTAAGGTGCTCTTGTTTCCGAAATTAAAGTCACTGGATCCTCCAAAGGCTCTGTGTTTCAGGGGTGGTGAGAAAAGACTGCCTTTAATGCAGGCCAACTCCTCCCACACTTCTCAACTGATGGCTCACTCTATGCCAAATTACGTTAAAATTCTGCAAATCCAAGGAAGAAGGCTCCAGAAAGGAGGAGCAGCCCAGGGCCGTGCAGCACCCTCCACCCACAGGGACCCTCTCCTGCGTCCCACAACCCACCCAGTTTTCACTGCTGGCTTAACCCCACCCCCACCCCCCACTCCTTAAATGGCAATTTTTGCATGGCAAGGTGGCACCCCCAAGGAACTCCTCAAAAGCAAAAGATCCTCAAACCCCTAGGTCATGATTTATTAGTTATTGTGATGGAGGAGCACCAAGCACCTTGGTGTAGCTGACAACTCCCATGACCCCTCAGTAGGAACGCATCCTCATCCTCCTTCCTCGCTCAGATGTAGGAGTTGCAGCTATTTAAAGCTGCACCACACATCCAACACTGAGGACTTGTCACCCACCTCCTCTAGGGGAGGCAGACATTCGGTTCATCATTAATTAGCCCTAAATTCACCCTCTGCCTGGTGCTTTTGTGTGCCTCTAATTCATTAGAATATTACTAAGGTCCAGTTGGAGATAATCATGCTGCTAGCAGCTTTAGCAGGGCAGTTTACAAGATTACATATAATGAGCATCAGTTAGAGAGAAGTGCATTATGAATTTAACAGAACAGTAAAAAAAAAAAAAAAAACAAGAGAAACAGTCCAATTATCTTCTCCTTATGCCAAGTTTCAAATAAAGCCCTCTGCGAGGCCAACACTATAGCACAGTAGGGAGCAGCACAGTGGGCTAAAATCGTGTTATTCTTCTCTTTGTTGGAATAGGAGGACTAACAACTTAGACTGGAAGGCATTTAACTATCTATTTGATTAGTCATTTAAGACAACGACAAAGGTCACCAAAGCACCATCCACCGCAAATGCATACCTGACCTCTCATCACATGCAAATATGAAGTGTGATTTCTCCCCATGCTCCTCCTCTCGTCTCTTTCCGAAACTGGGTTTGATACCAACAACCAGCTTTATCCCATTTCTCTTAAGCTAGTAGGTTTTCCTGCATTTGAAGGCCAAGCTCACAGCAAGATGTTGTGGGGAATGCTCAAGTTGCGTGTGCAGTATTTATAAATACCTATTATATAGCCCCCCTCCCCCCCAGTCATCTGTTTGATGTTAGTACATCCAAACACCAACAGTTAAAGCAGAGCAAGGGGGAAATTCATGGCAAAATAAAGCTATTTAAAACAATTAAATTAAGCTGTCTAGGCAGAGACACAGATGGGAGAAACTTCATAGCTGGTGTCTCAACCATGAGTAAATACACCCCTGCACGCAGATGTTCTGCAGGTTATTTCCAAGGTACAAGCTGTCCGCGGGAATAAATGAACGAGGCTGGGTTTGCCAGGCAGTTTTTCTGCATCACACATGATACCAGCAACTCCCAAGGGGACACAGCCAAAACCAGACAGTGACAGTGTTATTCAGGCAGCGGGGAAGAAAGAAGCCTGCAGCCCACACAACTTCCTCACCAGCCATGTCCTGAGGACCCAACCTAGCATGAAGCACAGGAAGACGAAGCCCTTCCCTAAGGAGCCATTATCCAGGCACATTAAAGGAGCTCGTGGCATCCCCAGAGCTCAGGCAGACACACACTGATGCGTTGCAGGGGTAGCACATAAGGAGCAAGCACAATGGAACTCAAGGGGAAGTCTTCAATTAGGAGGACCAAGGAACTGGAGAGCTAATTCTGCAAAGAAAGTGGGAAGAGATAAGTCTGCAGCCTCTCCACCAGCCACTGACATGGTCTGGGTACTGGGGAAAGCTCATGCCAAATGCTAATTAAAGTTGGAACAACAGCCTCTTGGGACTGAATGGATTTATCCAGGCTCAGCGTGGGAGTGCGGCTCAGTGACAATTTATTTCTTATTTATACTGCAGTACCACTCACTGGCCTCAAATCATGACCAAAGCAGCATTGTGTTAGATACTGTTCAACCGCCCACATCGGCAAAGTGCTTAACCCAAATGGCTCACAAGCCAATGTCCTCATTCAGGAAAACATATGTACCCAAGCTATCCCAGAGAGCAAATACTCCAAGAGTTTAATCCTGTCCCAGTTATGGCAGAAACGCCAGTCTGGAAAAGGCCTGGCCCAAGCCAACTGTGCAGCAAATTGAGCTCTTTTGCCTGGCTGTGCTGTGTCCAACGCTCAGGCCCTCCAAGATCCCAGATCCTTCTAAGATGGAAGGGAAAACCCTGGGGTGCTGCTGAGGATTTCTAAAAAGTTCTCTAAAGTGGTCAAAATGCAGCCATGGTATTCAAAGAGAGGACATGCAATTGAAAAGAACATTAAAACCCACAAAATACACACACCCAAAGTATAACAAGCTCCCCCAAAAATTCACTTCTTGCACAGAAATTTCTTGATCAAAATTGAAACAACTCAACCTGCATTTACCTTGAAGTTTGTTTAAAGGAGGTTTTCTGTGCCCAAATTTGGCTGTGTTTATCAACTACGAAATGTCTCCCTGTAAATGTGAATTACCATAGTTCTAACCTATAGGGTCTGTGATACTATTTACACTCCTGGTTTCAAGAAAATATTGGAAAGACCTGTTGGAGGCAGTTTCTCTGAAGGACTGCTCTACGAATTCAGAACATTTCCGTATCTCAAGAGCCACTGAAATCTCCCTAATGCCAACTTCTCTAGTTTAAAACATCTGCTATAGTTCACTTTAAAAGAAAGGTTAGAATTTAATCAGATGAAGGGAACTAATTCCTCCCATCACCCTTTGGATTTCCAAGGCCAATACAAAACTAGAGCACAAACATCCAAAGCAATCTCTAGGGAGAACAAGCCAGATGCAAACTTTCAGCCAAAACAGGAAAGAAAAGAAACAAATCAGTTAGAGGGTCTCCGATCCGAGGCTTATAATGGAAACTGCTTTACAACTTGAATTACAACTTACACTAGACCCTGAATTTATAGTATTTTCTTAGCATTTGTACATATGCCTAAATCAAATCAATAATTAAGCTTTGGGCTTATAGGATTTACTTTGTTATAGAGTTGTATCTGGCAGGGTATTTTACAGCAGCAAGTTTACATAGCAGTTTATCCATAGCCATGATTTACTTCACTTTCATTAGCTTAAAGACTAAAATCAGAAGACATTTAATTCATCTAATTTAATATTTATAAATTAAGGAAGTAGGATCATAAGAACTGATTGCTGAAAGCCACTTCCATGCCAGAGTTCAACAAGAAAAACTCACTGCTGCCAAGAACATCACTTTCAGCACAGCTCCACAATACCACTGTGCTGTGTGACTGGAGCTGTGATGAACCCTATAAGAAGGAGAAAAACAGCTACCTTTTCCCAGCCATGTCTTAGGGATTATTCATTAAGGTGTCAAAGAACTGAGAAGTAATTTGGAAAGGCTGAGGCAGACTCCTGATCCCATTACTTTTGTTACTACATCTGCAGACTTCAAAGATGGATGGATGGATGGATGGACGGACAGACTGGAATTCAAGGTGAACTCAGTTAGGAGGACCAAGGAACCAGAGAGCTAATTCTGCAAAGAAAGTAGGAAGAGGTAAGTCTGCAGTGGGAAGAGATAAGTCTGGATGGATGGATGGATGGATGGATGGATGGATGGATGGATGGATGGATGGATGGATGGATGGATGGATAATCTTGTAACATGGTAAGGAAGAAGAAAACCATGTCACCAAGACGAGTGAGCACACACAGGCTGCTAATAAAGACCACAAGCTCACCAGCGAAGTGGAGCTCCTCCAGCTCTTGTCCCTTTCTTAGAGAACACGCAACATGCACTTCGCTTCTTTGCTGGGCTCATGCAATGACAATGCCTTATGCTACCTCTCAACCAGTAAGAAAAACAGATAATAAAATAAAATGTTATCTCAGCTGCAGACAATTTTATTACTACTCTACTCCCCACATTCTTACTAAAAATACTGTCATTTAAAGAAATCCATTTATTCTGTCCTCAGCTATGAAAACAAATTCTGTTTTCTGAGGACAACGTAAGAGTAACTTAAGCCTTTTCAAAACATGCCTCTATGAAAGCAGGCTCTCCTGCACCAGCCAGATGAATGCAGGACTATTTTTCCTAGCTTGACTTCATCCTTTCAGCTAAAGCCGGGTAAATAGAAAGGTTAGTTTCTGTTTATAGGAAGAGCAAGTCACCTCTTTTTAATGCGTAAGGAAACCAAAAGGTCCAGTTTGCCAGGAGTTACAGCTCTAAATGTACAGGATCACTTGCAAAAAGTCATGGGTGATTTGATCACTTTCAGTACTTAACCAAAGCAGATTTGGAAAAAGAGATATCGATCCCCAGAGAGGAAAGCAGAAGTGGTGAAAATGCTCTTTCAAAGAGGTTTACTGCCTGCCCAACAAAAAAAAAAAAAAAAAAAAAAAAAGCGGATGTTCAGGAGAAAGCTGTTTTGTTTGCAGCTTCAGCTAAGCTGCATGAAGTTCGTTCCCATCCTTGTTTGGAGGTAAAGGAGGCAAAGCAGGGAAGCAGCTACATGAGCAAGAGGGAACAGGCAAAAAATGGGCAAAAGCCAACAGTAAGAAAGCATGTGAGAATTCAAGTAGAAAGCAGACTGTGGAAGCAGCGGCGTCAGGAAGCCCACGTATGTGCACCAATACTTTGTGAGTCCCTGGCTGTCAAAATAAGCCCAGGTACCTTGGGCAGACCATACTGCTACAAGCCACAGCTTATACCTGCATTTCACCCCACCACCAATGCGCCACGGTTAACACCTCACTCAGCAGAGACGTGAGCAGATGCCTGTGCGTCTGATTTGGGGATATGGTTTGGGTGAGCTGCTGCTGCCAGGAGCATTGCTCAGAGGCAAAACTGGTGCTGCTGCGCTGGGAGGCTGATCGCCTGCTGTCAGCAAGCAAGAGGTCAGGGCTTTCTGAAAAGAGGGTGGCATTTTCTACCAAAAACAGTGCCTCTTCTGAGGATAAGACACAAACTGCTACTGATTTTCACTTATCAGCTGGAAATTGGGGGGCCTGCTTCTGCAGGCTACAGGGTCCTCCTTACTGACAACAGGTAACTCCAGAAATCAGGGACCGACCAGGAGAGATACAAGTTTGGCAATAGGAAAACCATCACCAATGAGAACTAGTGGAACACAGAAAAAGGTTGTCTCAGAATGCTGCTCCATGATACTACAGGCTACACAAAGTACCCATCAGGAACAGCATAACAGACGAAAGTGATCCAGTCTTGGGACACAGGACTGGGTAAACTCTTTGAGACTCTTCTATATGAATGAATTATGTGAATGGATTATGTATCTATACTTGCATATATGTGTACATATATACATACACGTATATATGTATGTATGCGTGTGTATATATATACATACCATCCCTGGCAGTGTTCAAGGCCAGGCTGGACAGGGCTTTGAGCAACCTGGTCTAGTGAAGGTGTTCCTGTCCATGGCAGGGGGCTGGAATTAGATGAGATTTAAAGTCTCTTCCAACCCAAACCATTCTATTATTCCACAATATACGTAAACATGTATATATAAATTATTGATCTGGGGGCATGGGAAGATGTGACACTTACTTCCCTTAATACAGTTTGCAGCTGTGACTGATCTTGCCTGGGAAGAAAACAGCCCAAAACCCCTTCAAATGATTCACACTTTAAAAAATCCCAGCGACACAAGACAGTGCCAGGCATCCCATATCCAAGGACTGAGGTCAACCAACACCTTTGGTCTCTTACGTAAGGCTTGAGTCCCTGTTCAGGGAGAAAAGAACAGGCTTCCCCCTCAAGCCTAAGGAAATCTTCCTAAGGTTAATCTGCTGGTTGTTAAGTAACTTAGGCCAGACACCGAAAGGAGATGGGATCACATGCATTAGATTAGCACGCTGCATACGCACGGACGCGACATCTCGTGCTGCCCAGGCAAAGGCGCCAGGGGGACATGTGCTCAAACCTCCCTTATATCCTACTATGCCTGACGGGCTCCATGGGGCACTCCAGAGAGACGTGGAAGCAAAGGGGGCGATGAACCCTATTTTGCCTCCCTCCAAAAACACGCCTGTTTTGCGCCCCCTTTTCCCCCTTCCCAGTGGAGGCCCGGGGCTTTCTTTACCAGCAGGGCCAGGGTGGCGTCAGGGATCTGAGCTACCAACTTTCCTGAGGAAATGCCACTGAGATGGTATCATCAGATCCTTTTGAGACTAGAGCACAGATAAGACCACATTCTGGGAGATAACTACCCATTTGTGCTACAAACATGTTTTCTTTTGCAATAGCCAGACTTTTACTCTTAAACCACGAGGCAATTTTTTTTCCCTCAGGAAGGTTAACCTGCTATTACAAAAAACACTTACGGAAAGTGCCTGCTGAAAGCACGGGATGACACAGATGAATGCAGATTATTCCTGCCCCGGCTTGCACCCAGCACTGTGAATCACTCCACCCTGCAATGCTGAAGCCCCTCTTCTCCCTCCTCCTGCCTCTTCTCCATCAACTCACGCCTCATCTCCAAAGCCTCCTTCTCCCCAGAGGGAGGCAGGGCATCCCTTGGCAGCCTTCAGTGGTGCAGGAGCCCAGCAGGCTGAAGAGAGGTTCACAAGTGGCTGCGGCCAACCCATGTTGTAACACAGGTCAGTCGGGCCAAGCGTCCCTGTCTCTGCCACAGCTCTCCCTCATCTCAAAGCATGTTTATTCAGACAGCCCCGACACCAGTTGGCTCCCACCACCATGCTGGCAGGAGCACGCTGTAATTTTGCTCAGCCGTAAGAATTTTAAACCGTGCTTAAGCATGCTTGCTACCCACACTTGAAAGACCTACCAAAGTGCGGCCAAAAAAGACTGAAGCCCTTCAGCCGGCCAAAGGGCACCCTGGATAAGTAAGAAAGTAAATAAACATGCGGCCACAGACAATGAGAGCCTATCTGAAATATTTCAAAACCAAATAACAGCATAAGGAGCTTCAATGGGATTTCTAAGCCAGTGCATGGGAGTACCATGTTTACAGGAATGAGAATTCAAGCGTTGATCTACTTCTTAAGGCTAGCACAGGGACTTCTCACAGGAAGAGCAGGAGGGGAAAAAAAAGAAAAAACTGATTAGGAACAAGGCCTGACATTTGCTCAAGTCAGGAGAGGAAGTCTGGTATTTTCAAGAAGGAGCTGTGACTGCGAGTACAATGGGAGACCTGTTGATTCCACAAGCACCATCAGTAACCTTGCTGGGGGCAATGCCAGAGCACCACGGGGCTCCAGGGCCCTGTGACTACCAGGCAGGCACCCAGGAGCAAACCCTGTGTGTCTGCTTTGGGCTACCTACCCCTCCAGGCTTCTGCTTCCCTCAAGGGCATCCCAAAACCTCTGCCACCTTCTTAAGGGCCTACAACAAAGGGGCCTCTGCGCCGGCAGGAGGGATAAAGTCCAGAAGGACAAGCCATGTGCCCGAGCAAGAGCACAGTGGGAAGCCGAGACAGCAAGCTGCTGCCCTCACGTCGAGCACCCCCCAACACCTCACTGTCTCTGTGAACAACAGTACAAATGGTATAATAGCAATGGCGTTTCATTAGCATCAGCACTGAGGAAGACTGAGTAGTAGCAATGGGACTTATAAAACAAGAACTTAAATAAAATAAACTAAACAAGGAACAAGAAGCAGCCAGTGATTTTTGGAAGACGGATACAGTGCACACTGCAAAATGCAAGTTTCTTTAACCCGTCCCAAAAAATGAGGGCACGTGAATAGTCACGTTTCTCACGTGTGAAAGTTCAAGCTGTGGGACCTACACCTCCCAGGAATTCATTTAGAAACCTGCGTGAGAGACTCAAAGATTTCTTGTCCAAGCCACATGCACACACACAGAAAACCCCTTCCTTCTGTCTGTCTCCTCCACACCCCTCCAAACCGAGGTAAGGTTTATTATCTGGCAAGAGATAATAATGTGCAGTATTTGTAACAACTGGCAGGTGCTAATGATTACATAGAGGATATTCTGATGGCACTCATAAAACATTCAGGGGTGGCTGCCTGCTTTCTTCCCCAAAACATAAAAAACCTTCCCATAAGAACTAAAAGCTTTGAAAGGCTAAGTTGCGAGCAGTTCTGGCTAAACTGCAGTATATAAAGCTGTGGAAGTGGCCCATTTTCTTCAAAACCCATGGATTGTGAGGATCCCCAAGAGCTGTGTGAGCTCAGCATCTCCCTGAAGCCAAATCACCCAGAGAAGGAGATGGATGCACTGAGCAAAATAACAATACTTCACGAGGGAGCACAGCAGTTAAGTTCAACTCGTACCTGAAACAGTACTACCTTTCAAATGCCTGGAAAACTCATAGGCCAGGGGTAGGAGAGGCTGAATCTCACATTTGAGTAAAAAGGACAGTAACAGGAGCTTTACATAATAGCTGCTTAAGTATGCAAGACAGGAAAGACTAATCACTGATGCCTACTCATTTTTTCCTTAAAACAAAGCAAAGACATGTCCTAATCTCCCAGAAAAGGGATTAAAAAAAAACCCATGCATAACCTAAAGCATGTGTTCCTGTAGCTGTTTGAAGCTGCCCTAAGCTCTGCCAATCACCAGCCTGAGACTAGCAATGCCAAGAATCCACATTCCCTTTGTGTAAGTATTATTCCAACCTTCAAAAGAGTAACAGGTAACTCTGTCACCCCCCATTTCTTTCCTGATGTCTCCACAAAGCAAAGAGGCCTGCACTAAACAACAGTTAAGTTGTATTTTACCTCCTCTTCCTTTCTTCAGACACAGGGAACAAAGGTCAAAAAAGTGCAGTTGCCCAGCTCCTTCTGTAAAGATTAATGATGGGGCTCGGAGAATTAATACCTGCTGCACTTCTGAAATGGCCATGTGGCTTTACATCCCTTAAAAACTGTTCTGCTAAGTTTAAAATGCTAGAGTGAGCTCAGGTTTGAATAGGTCCATCCACCTTGTGTCATGCATTTGGCACCTGGGACTTAAAAGTGAGCTTGAAAAACAGAAGGAGAAGCAGGAAAGCCTAAAACTGCAGAGGCAGCAGTTGAGCCTTAGCCCGGGAGTGCGGCTTCACTCCATTCCTTACAGCCGGCACAAGGTGGTCAGAAAAAAGGCCAATAAAAGGAGAAACCAGCTGAGAGGATTTGTAATGTGAAACCAACAGGCACAATACAGAAAATCTTCCTGTCTGACGAGAAGGGAAAAACCACACAAAAACCCCAACCCCGCTGGAGAGGTCATTAAAGACAGATGGCTCACGTGGAGCGTTGGTAAAGCACGCTCCTCTGAAACACAGGCACCAGCATCAATCACCCAGGTATCTGCTGGCACGGGTAGGTCTGCATCAGCAGCAAGCAGGGCTATCAGCAGGACTGGTGTGTAGCATCTTGTCAGGACAGAAAAGCCAGGTCCCATCAACCAATACCTACAGCCCCAGGGAGCACAGCTGGACCTGGGGAGACAGAGGACAATGACAACAGTACGGCCACGAATGATTATTGCATCTGGGTTTCCTGGATGGGTATCAGCAATCTGCCCAAAATAAAAGGAAAGAAAAGCCCCAGCCAAACCATCAGCTACGCTCATTAAAACCCTAAAGACGTCTGGAGAACTGCCCTTTCTGCAGCACTAAGTCATTGGCAACTTCGTCTTAACTCGGATGGAGATTTCCCCCTTCTCTATTTAACTGCACAAGAGAGAATTGGATCATGCTCAACAACAAAAATCAGCCAAGGGCCTGCAGCAGGGTTGAGGATGGAGGAGATGGGGAGGGTGGGGGCTATAAAGATAAGTAAAGCCTTTGCTTTGCACATGTCTTGTCATTATTTATCCCTTTGCTGCCATCACGTGAGCCTGCACACTGAACAAAGGCCCTTTGCTGGGCTACCCACAAGGAGCCCTTTAAGCATTTCTGCACAGCCGACAAGCATCCTTCCAATTAGCCTTTAAACTGTGACACTAAAGTAAAAAAAAAAAAAAAAAAACCACAAAAAAACCAACCTTTTATACAACAATGTTACCCCTTCACCATGCCACACAAAGTGACATGGCTGGGGCACATGCACCCTCAACCGCCTGGGGAGAAAATTCCTCAATTTAGGCATGCTGTCTGACCCCCTGTATCCATCCACATGAAGATCAAAATCTTCATTTTTCCAAGTGTTCAGCTAACTTGTTAACGGGTGAAATCTCTCCTGCATGGTACCTGGAAGAGGACAGTTAGTTATTTTAGATACCCACTGCAGTGAAAAACAACTTATTCTCCTCAGCCCAATGCTAACCAGAAGCAATGTTCTAAAGGCAAGTACAACCTCAGCCCAGAGTTCAGAGTCAAGAGGTGCATGGAGGACTTTTGCCCAAGGATCATTACAAGGCCTGAACCCTTCTGGCTCAAAATGCATGATGGAGATCATGCACGTCTATCCGTGTGTCCGTGCATCCATGTGTGCCAGCAAGCCCTGCAGCACAACAGGAGGGTCTGCACAGGAGCCAACCTGGTCCTGAGGAGCAAAAGCTTGCAAGATGCTCGATCAACCCCTGCCTCACTTGAGCCAAGTCACCTGATTTCAGAACTACAAAATGAGTCAAAATGTGCAGAATCAGGCTCCAACATAAAAGAAATCAGCTCCTCTGCTTCAACCACAGCAATCCTTGCCTGCCAGTTCTTTTTAATCGCTAGACTGACAGCCATGTGGTGAAGCTGACATCGCCAAGTACTTGTCATTTCATCGGTGCTGCCAATTCCCATCTTGCTGAGACAATGACACATCAAAAATAGCTTTCATCTGTTTATATACTGCATGCTCGGCAAACTATGTCACCAACTGCTGGTGTGGAAAAAAAAAAAAGCCTTTTTCTAATAATCTCCATCCTGGAAAAAAAAATATTACATACTCTCTGAAAAATACGAAAAATGTATTCCATATTTTGGGAAACCTTCAATGAATCCCATACTTCATTTCAGATTATTACATCCTGAAAATATTTATTACAGGAAAACATAATAATTCTCACTCTTTGCTAACAAAGAATTCATAATCCAAACTTTTCTCAGCAAAATGCTGGTTTCTGAGGCTGCTGAAAATATTTAGGAGACAGAAGCAGATACCCCAAAGCATTTTTCGTCATAAAAATGGGATGGTTTTGCAGGTCCAAACAGATGCCAAAAACAATGTACACAAAATTTCAGTCTTTCTTCACATTTTCATTGGTCTCTCTGGAAGACATATACTTCATGAGTCACATCCTTTTGTTCCTGTCTTCCTAGGCTACTCAAATCTGCTGAGCTATTTCTCAAGGGACACCATGACTGGAAAAGTCCTGCTCCCTACTGATGTGATGAACATCTGAGTTTGTGAACATAAGAATATACCATGAAATGTTTATTTATGCAGGTTTTGCTTTGTTCTTTCCTCTTTCTACGTGTAACGCAAAGGTTAGGAACAGTTTAAAGGACCAAACTCCATACATGAACATTTTCATGTGTATCTATGAGTAAATGCATAAATTTAGAACACAGGCTGGAAAGCCAAATTAGAAAATTACAGCAGATAAACCCTACAGCTGAGAAACTACAGCCAACAAACACCATGTGGCAAGCAATGCCTAAAACTTGCTTTGATTCTTCATAAAACTCCTCCTGTACGTTGTTGAGAAGTGTGAAAGGAACTGCAGAAATTCAGGAACAAGATCTCTTTCACAGCTAAAAGGAACATTTTCAAAGCTGAAATAACTTCTTTATTTAAGTCTCAAATTCACTGTTAACAGACAAATTTTCATCTGAAGTGCTCTTCATCTAACTGCAGAACACATCTAAATGTTTCAGCAAAAATGGGATTTGTAGCAGTTTTGGAAGGGAGTCCCAGCTGAGATTGCAGAAGACTGCAGGCTCCGGGCCTGACTTATGGAGCCCTCCTGACAGCCTAATAAATCAGAGAAACATATTTTTCCCACTTGTAGATTAAAATAAAAAAAAAACAATTTGGCGATAGCATGCTTTTGAGCAGCCGTGTTTCCAAAGGAAAAAGGACTGTTTACACAAGCCTGATACTCTAATAGACAGACACACACGTATCATTAATAACGCCTGGCAGATGGAAGCGGGCTGCGTGCGCCTGCAATGCAACCCACAGGTCATCAAGCTGCCGAGGTGTAGGTGTAATTCCGCTATCTCACAATGAGGGGAGATGAACAGCAGAAGGGTGAGGCTGTGCCAGCTGCAGACGGCTCTTGGGTGCTCCTCCCCAGGCGGAGAAATCCACCCCGAAGAGCCATGCCACCACGCTTCTACCACTGTTTATACAGCAGCGAGTTCAACCAGTACTTTTTTACACAGCCGGAATCCTTCCCACAGGATGCCACTGAAGCCAAAGGTGGAAACATGGTTTATACCATAAAGGCTATTAAGCATGGATGAACTGGGTGCAACCTTGGTCAGAAAACAAAGAAAGCACCCACCCCGCATCCCCACCATCAGCTGCCAAAGGTTCACACAGCCTATGAGAGTTCTCTCTCCTTCTCTGTGTATGTATTTTTAATCCTTTTCTCCATCACTGGCAAGTATTAGAGACAGCAGCTCACACATTACAGACCTGTAGTCTGATCCCACATGGAAGCTCTTAGGCTAGTCCAAATATACTTAGATTTTTGTGTAGAAAAAGCTTAAGTTCTTGAAAACAGGCTTTTACATCAAGAGTGGCAGTTCACTGGCATCTCAAGAAGTAGGATCCAGCACTAAGTGCAGCCGAGGAGAGGTAATGCTGACATTAAGCTATAAGCGGAGGAAAAAGCTCCTGTTTTCTCTTTATCGGGATTTAATATCAAGTTGGCTAAGTGGAGCTGTACAGCTCAATGGGAAAAGCAGATGGTTTCTTTTCCCCTACTCTCCATTTTTTTGGGTATCTTCTTCCGTATGGAAGAAGCAGCAGGTAAATTAAAATGGTCCTTTGCTTCCCTCAGGACCAGCCAGCCTGGGAGCAGAGCTTAGAGAAGCAATTTTGAAACACTGCTCTGAAAGCAAAAGCTCTCCCCCGAGGAGGCAGTGGTGTGGAAGAAGGTACTGATAAACATGGACATCAGCTGCTGGTCTGTTCTCACAGTCCAAATCAAACAAGTAGAAATAGGAAAGAATTATGTATGCATTAAGACTAAATTTGTATTTTAAAATACTATCAGCAAAAGACTGGTAGGAGATCAAATGCAATGCCTCTGTGTAACTGCTGGATTCCTCTGCGTTTTATTATCTTGGGGTTTTTTTTAAGTAAACATATTCCATAAGAGGAAAGACATTCACATATGGTTAAATTTTAATTTGGCTAGTTATATAAACTACATGCCACTATAAAAATTCTCACCAGTAGTTTCAATTCCATAATCACAAACTGTTATTCACTTGCCATGATTACGCGTTCTGCCCCGCGCAGAAGTTTCTCCTTCCACTTCAAACATGGGTTAAGCAACTAACAGATGCATTTAAGTCAGACTGTAAAAAAGAACTTGGCAGAATTTCCGAGTATAAAATACACTAAAATTAAGCCTGGCTTTGCCGTCATACTTCATCAACCCGTCATCAACTTCATCACGTACCCAAAGGTAGCATTGTTCAAAACTGAGGTAGGGCATAAGAACGCCGCATGAAAAAAGACAAGGCAAATTATCTCAGTTTATTATTTCTTACATTAGACTACAAATACAAGATTCTATTTGTTTTTTGTAAAAGTATAGAGCAAAGCCTCATAGAAAAAATTCCTCATTAAAAAGCATCCTAAAATGCCACACAGCAATCAGCCAAAATGCAGTCTTGCCATGAAACCAGAAAACACGCTCTTAGCATAAAAATAAAGATCTTCATGAGATGGACTTTTATTCCAAATTTAAAAGTAATTAAAATGTATTATATGCCAGTTTTAGATGGGGCTGAGTATATGACTCAGTTTTCATGTCACCTTCAATCACAGTGACGAATCTGCTCTTCGAGATGAAGTCCGAGAGCTACGGGTAAAACTGTTAGCTCTAATTAATCCAAACCCAACTGCTTCTAGTTCTTCGATAAGTAAAATAAACTAGATGCAGGTTTTTCCCATTTGTGACAAATCTAATCCAAACAGCAAACTTTCCAAATCCAGGATTACGAAAATTTAATGAATATATTGGAATAATTTGCCCCTTTAGGCCCCTAGTCAATGAAATTATTTGTGAACCTGAACTTGACACCACATCAGTGTCTTCCACGGCATCAATGCCCTAGCACATCCATCCAAAATTAAAGATAACTTTATATATAGCAGCCTTCTACATACATGAGTGTAAAGGCATGCTTCCAAGCAATCAAGCTGAACAAACATTGGGAGGAGAAATATAAGGGAGAAGGAATAAGAGACGAAAATTGCCACTTTTTAACGGAGATTATAGTATTTACTGAGTAGTGCCTGCCACAAGAAGGTGTTTCCAAAGACTGGTTAATGTGTGCATGCAGTTCCCAAGAATACAGGCTGGGATAAAAATATTTATTTTTATTTATTTTTAAGCTACAAAGGCACCCAAATAATACACTTTACTGACAGCCTTAACTTGTGGCAATCAGAATAGCTTAAACTGCTATAAATAATCTCCAAAGAGAGCAATAATGTACAATCTCCAAAACAGCGAGCAGGGGTCGGGGAGGGGGCAAAGAGCTTACCGACATTAAGCAAAGCACAAGCATCTCAAAAAGAGCAGCTTCCAGCTCCATCCAATATATGGCACGTTTACACATGACCTGTAACCCACTGCTGAATCCCAGGGCTGGGATTCTGATCTCATTCAATCTGGGAATTATTTAGGATTTGGCCAGTAGAACCCAGAGCAGAGTTGGATAGTAAATGCATACCTATCCTTCAGAGAGCAAGATTAGCCTGAAAATTATTCTTTCTAAAGGACCCAGAAGAAAACTGAAGCATATGACAGCTATGCTGTGAAAAAAAACAGTACTTTTTAAGGAGTGCCAAAACCAGACAGATTTACAATTGCTGAAAAATGAAAAACCTTTACCATCCCTTTCCCTAAACCTATGGAAGAAACCTTTTTCTTTGTGCTGGAGCTACCCGATATTCAGACGCAATTTCTAGGCCCTCTGAGACTATTCTTTCATCCCTACAAACTGGCATTGTGATAAAGTACCATCACACTCCGCTTGTGCATGTTTTAACTACACAAAGCAGGGACGTCAGAAAGAAGCTGCTGCAAGAATAGCTGTGCATCTACCAATTTATTACTCCTTGTGCAAAGATACTCAACGTAGTAACTTGTGGTTTGTGTATTTTTGGGGGGTGGAGGATAACATCGCATTTCTGTCAACGTGACCCAAACACAGTTATTAATGGAGCCAAAACAGATGAGCTCTGGCTGGTTGTTCTGTGGTAGCTGAAGGTCTGCTTTGTCCCAGGTGCCTGCTCACAGCCTACCTGAAAGCACTCATGGAGGTGCCTGGCTGTCCCCTCATACCTCAGTTAGCTTGTGCATTTAAGTGAATTAAAAAGGCAATCACAAATGCTAGCTCAGTTAGTTGCTTTGCCAATGACTTGAGCGCAGGAATTTAGCCAGGAGTCCAAACGTCTTTATCCTGCAACCCTGGACCAGCCATCACAATCAACCACCAGCAGCTCAGCACACCAGCAACTGCTTGTTTCATATTGAATATGGGAAGCACATGAGTTTTCCTACCAAAACAGAGCATACAGGCCACATGATCCCTCTTCACGCAATTAATCAGGAGGTGTTTTGAATTTAAATAAAACTATCGCAGAAATTCTGTTGTATCATTCAAATCTCACCAGAAAAAAGCAAATTCTGGTTTGCTGCAGGCAAAGGATGCAAATATCCTTAAAGAACGTTAAAGACAGGCAAACAAAGAAAAGACTGGCCAAAAAGGCCAATGCTATCTGCATTCCTTTATATATGTGGACAAGACAAAGAACTGGAGGGTCATGGTTATGCTGACTTGCTTTCCCATTGTCTTTTCAATCATATTTCCTCACAGAAAAATAACTTCATGCTAGCAGGTTTAAGAGGGTTTTTTGTTTGTTTTTCAGCCTGTAATACAGCTACAGCAGTTCTCCATCTATGAGGCATCTAATCATTTGTTCCCCTTCTGAATTCTGTAAGCAAGCAGACCTTGACAGAGAGCTATTAACACCCACATGATACATGGCACCAGACAGAAAGCAGAGTGAAACCATCATTAGAAAGATAAAAGAGAGAAGCTGAGTTCCCTAAAAAAAGGGATTTATTAAGGAGCTGCTTTATTAATGTAATTTATAATCACAGAATGGTTTGGGTTGGAAGGAACCTTAAAGCTCATCTAGTTCCAACCCCCTGCCACAGGCAGGGACACCTTGCACTAGGCCAGGTTGCTCAAAGCCCCATCCAACACTTCCAAGTAATTAAATGCAGTACACTACACTGGAAAACCATTTGCATGGTGGACAGTCCCACAGCAGTGAACAAAAAAGGCAAAAAAGAAAAGTAAACTCCACAACTTGAGGAAAATCAATTTCTGAGACCCACTGCCAGCCAGTATAAATGATTCTGCTTCACAGCCCTTGTTTTACTCTTGTTTGTTCGTAACTAAACACTTGTGTTAGCTCTTTTTTCCTTATTTTAGAGAAACCCACGAAGCACCCAGTCAAACACGAAGAGAACAGGTTTTCTATGCACTGGGATGCCTGGTGCTTTGAAGCAGGCTGCTCAGAAACAAGCACCCCAGCATGTGCCCAGCAACTTGGACCAGCCTTCGCGCCCCTGAGCAGGAGCTTTCCTGAGGATATGCTTGGAAAGCAGGGTGGAAAGAGGGTACCAGAGGAAAGAATGACTGAGCAGCCAGGCCTCTGCATCCCGCAGCTGGGCTTTGGAAAGGGCAGCAGCCTGCTGCCCTTCTCAGCTCTGCTTCTAATGGCAAACCCAACATCACTGACAGCAGCAGGCCCACTATTTTTAATTACACAACTGGGATCATCTGCTCCCTGAAGAATTCTTTAATTGCTCTTTGCCTGACAACCCCATTCCCCTTTCAAAGCAACCAGGTCTTGAGCATCTCACCACAACAGCCCTGAGGTCCCTGAAACAAGAGCATGCAATTTCTGGAGTCTTTTACTCTGGTTTTTTTTTCCAGCATCAAGAAAGTCTAGACATATAAGTACTGAACAAGTCATGAGAGACACCCAAAAAAATAAATCAGAACATTGAATACACACACCTTCCACACAAAAGTGTGTGTTATTTTAATACTACCCTGCTGCGGTACGGCAAGGAGAGGCCTGGAAGCCACGTTAGCACCAGCACAACCTAGACCCTGTGCTCACCTATTCCTGCCTACTCGTGGGAAAAAGAGAAGGGACACGCTACATCTGAAAAAGCACCAAAACATTTTAAACACTAATACTTTAGCCTTAACACGCTCCCTATATAAACCAGAAGTCCAGACACCTTCACAAGAAAAGAGGTATTTCGAAAGGGATCCCTCCTTGGCAGTCACAGAAGCAGGACGCTGCCCATCCCATAGGGTAACCCTGCATCAGTGAGGTGGCAGGGTGGGCATCACCCAGCCCCACATCATGCCCACACTGCCAGCAACTCAGCCCAGACTTCCACAGCAGGTCACACCACTGCCTCCCGCGAAGAATGGCTGTTCCTGCAAAGCCTGCAAAACTGGGATCACAACCCCTGAGAGCTAATCCTCTGCAAGAGGTAGCATTGGTAAAGCACTTAGAGGAAAATGAAGTGCTGAGGAGGAAGAAAATAAATATTTGGCAAACACCACTGGGGTTTATAGCAGAGTGGGTTTATAAACCTTGTGAAATAAACTTTTTTGTTTGTTTTTTTTTCCCATTAAAACACCCACTCACGCACTCACTGAACAACCCATGAAAATCATTCTTCCTCCCTTTCCCTCTGCCCCCAGCCCTTTTCCACTGGCTCTGGAGGTAAGAAATGAAATATATGAAGAACGTTTCCACTGTAAGTTTTGGTTTCTGCCTTCACTTAAAATTTCATCATGCCCCAGCTATTTCAAACATCCCCAGCCAGTCCAGAGCTGCAAATGACACCCATGCATAATGGGAAAATTGAGTACTTAAAATTAAGTACCTCTCACTCAGGGCAATGAAAACAACAAGTCCCAAAAGTCTGGCATGTTCTTTCTCACTCTGTGCTTCTATAGCTTCTTACTTTCAATGAAACTTAGGGAGAGATTGATGCTTATTAGCACCCTCTGTCCTAACATTAATTATTCTCCTATTACACACCCACTTTGGTGCAAGTGCCTTCCTCTATTACATGAACCCTGTGAAGCAATTTAGCTACCCTCTGGTCCACCCTGCTGCCTATGATGTTACTGGGAATATAAGGACAACCCAACAGTTCCAACTTTGATCTCCCTCACTACCTTGAGGATCTGCTAAGTCCCCTTCACAAAGGTGGCTGCACATGAGATCCGGACAGAATATTCCTGCTTGGAAAAAATCACTTACAGCTGCACCTTCAGGGGACACAGGGTTTTACAGCTACATCAAAATAAGAGCGTGCACCTCAGTCATGCAAGAATCCCAGAAATACACAGAGTCTGTACTGATAAGCGCACAGATTCACCATGTACTGGGTAGGGAAGGGAGCACAAAAGCATCTTGCCCCACTGCTGCAAGCAGAAAGCAGTTCAGGTTTACACAACCCTATTTTCACCAACGTACTGCAAGAATATTAATGCATAAATATCAAGACCAGAAATACTAATGAGTACAAAAGCCATGTAATCATTTTCCCAGATTAAATCCATCTGTCCAACAGAATCCATCTGTCCAAGGAGCTTATTAAGTCTGGAATAAGTCCTTTATTAGTCGGGTTACTAGGATCCAAGCCTTATCTCTGTCACCTTCGAGTCCTCCCTCCATGCAGAGCTTCCCGTCCCCCACACAGTGAGGCTTTGCCACGCCTCCTGCTGCTCCACATCTCCTGCACCTCCAAGCTATATGCGGAGGGCTCCATTTTCCTTCTCTTGTCCTGCTTACTTGTGTTCAGGTGTTTGATGCTCAAAGGGAAGAGGTGATGCTCTGAGTAACTCTTCCCACCCATAAAAAACAAGGAGGACCCCAGTGAGAGGACCCCAGTGCAAGCACCCCAACCTCAGCAGAGCCTGAGCTTTCAGCCACAGCACAATCCCACCGCTGTGCCCCACCAGCTATAAAGGGAGTCACTCAAACCCAAACCCAGGCTAAAAGAAGGCAAGTAATGTCTTTATAAGCCCAGGAGGGCACAGTCCCAGGGGGCGGCCTTGCCTTGCCAAAGAGCAGCGAGGCAGGAGGGAGGTGAACAGTGCCTCGTCAGTCTCCCCAGCCACTATTCGGAAGCTGGCAGGCGACTGGAAAGCCAAGAGACTGCTGAAGTTCAGCTTTGTTCACTGCTTGGCACGGCCATGAGCGGCGGCCCAGGGAAGCCAGCACTGGGAACATTTATAGGAGAAGGGTCTCCCAAAAATGGAAAGGAGGGGAGGAGGGGCTAAACAGAGACATATTCCCACCGCAGATGCCAGAAAAGAAAGGAAATGACCAGACAGATTTAAAAAAAGAAAAAATTGCTCAAAGCAATTTAAGCGAGGTTACATCAGGCAAGAGAAAAGGGCATAGATCAGTTCAATTTGGAAGGGAAATTGCAGCACCTACCAGCTTACAATGTTGGTTTTTTTTTTTGGTTGGTTTGGGGGTTGGTTTTTTTTTATTGCTTAAATAAAATCCATCAACAATATGCTACAATTACAATATAAGCCTCAACTCCTGCTCCTTTGCAGAGATTTGTTGAGGACTGGTTTATTCTTCCTGAACCCGACAGGAATTTTTTCCTGTGTTTTATAAACTCACTATAAAATAAAGAAATACATGCTTACAGGCTGACAAACCACCAGCTGATATACTGTAGCAGACAAGAATCAGTGCCAGGGAGAATTTAGTCAAAACACCCCAAAGTGGTGGCATACTCACATTTACAGCTCATGATCTCTGCTACAGGAGGCCAAAGCAAGCTTCAGAAACTCTGGGCTGCCTCAGTCAGGGCACCAAGCAGAAACCACCACTGAAATTTCTGTGCTTTAAAGACAAACTACATCAATAACAACACGGGCTCCATTGTAAAGAGGTTGATATAATTGCTTTGATTTTAAGCACTGCACCAAGAGGGATGGGGAAGATCGGCAACACACATCCTTCATCCCCTGTAGCGGTGCCTGTAGGCTATTACAACCATAAGACAGCATCTATGGTACCTGTGGGGAGAATCTGCAACACACAATCCAGCCCCAAACCTAGCCTGTTTTCTATAGCACATTGAGTGTTTGCGCACATCCTTAAAACAAGATCTCCTAACCAAGACAGCCCTGGCTTTCTCTTTCACCTCCCAATTGCTCATTCTCCTTCACATTTGAGAACACTGGATGAAAGGGGTTGTACCCAGTACGACAACGTGCATGAATTGTACGTGAGTGCTCATGTACTGGAGAGATTGAAAAGGGAAGAGCCTGTACCTTCCCTCCTCATCAGGGCTGGGGCAGACAAGCTGGAAGAGTTTTCTGTGAAACTCCACCATGAACCAGGATACACATCCCAAGAACCAGTACGGCATAACACTGTACCTGACCCATTTCACCAGGCTTATTTTAGCACAGTGAGATGAGCTGAAAAGGAGTGGCTTGTTTTCACACACATGTGTAACCATGCCTTCTTGCCCTCCCAACTAAGAGGAAGAAATGCCAATTTTCATTCCATCGATTAGGTCACCAAAATCAGAACCACCTATTTCTCCAAAACCTAGACTGAAAAAGATCAGTAAGACACAGCCACAATTTCATATGCTACCCTGTACCTAAAAACCAAAACGACTGAGGGCTTTGTATTTTGTACCAGATCATACAATTTTCCTTCTCATGTTTCCTGCCTCCCAAGAGGAAATGAACTGAGATAATAGGCAGTGAGATGTGATGAGGGAAATAACCATCAGTGAGTACAACCTATAAAAAATTTATTTGTTTCCACAACACTAATCTACCCCAGTATCTCAGGAATCAGTAAGAGAATTACTGCCTCTACTTGTTTAAGAATTTTTTTATGGGATCTCTAACTGCTGAAGATTAAACATGTTTAACAATAAATCTACAAAACCTACAGTTTCATGCATAAATAGCTACTCATCTTCTAAGCAAGGGGAAGTACATTCCTCCAAATCATGATGCTTTCTAGCTTTTGGTTACGCTGTTTTGGCTGAGTCAAACCTACCTTATGCTTTGGAGCACATGCCCCTTTCAGCATCTGGTCCAGAAACAGCTTACACTTGCATGTGATACCCCTTCAGGCCTCCCTCTGAGGTCATTCCCTCCTTCCCCCAAATTTATACGTACAGAGAGCCTTCACCAGGATGACAAAGCCCCAGTAACATTTAATCTGCACTGATGAGAGAAAAGAGAAGAAAGAAAAAGGGAGGAGAGGAAGAAAGAAAGAAAGAAAAAAGGGGGAAAAGGAAAAAGAATTCAAACCACACCTCCGAACAAGGACATCTTAGCCTACACTTACTAAGGGCTTGTCTACATGGGAAAGTCAGGGTGGAGGAAGCGACAGTGTGAATTTTCAGCACACTTTCTCTCAGTGGACTAAATTAACCTGCACAACAGGCGCGCTTAGTGCACACTCAGCATCCACAGGGGGAGTTAGTGCAGAGCAGCTAGCGTGCTGTAAATTCACACCCTAGCTTACTGCGCACTAACTTCCCCATGTAGACAAGCACTAAGCTGCTGAAGCCTTCATTTGCCTAAACGCTTCCGTTTTTTTTTCCTCTCAGTGGACTAGTTCTGAAAAACTCGGGCTGTCACCATACTAAAAGGAAAAACAATTAGCAGGCTGAAATGGATCAACACTTACTCTTTTGGAAACACAAATTACAACCACACACGGAAGCGCTTTAAGGAGCACACAGGCTGATTCAATTTGTCTTCCCTAGGTCATACCAGAGCCCCAAAACCCATGCAGACAAAAGCCACAAGCACACATGGCACCAGCAAGATCTCACAGGCCAACAACCGGTTTTCTACTTACCCCAGGTTCTGCCCCTTACCCCAATACAGAAAAACCCGAGAGCAACAGGAAAATGGATTGCACCCCATCAGGGAGACGCTATCCCCCAGTGCCAGCAGGCTGAGCTGCCAGTACCTGAGAAAAGGTCTACATGCCCTGGATGCAGCTCAGAACCAGTTGCTTCTCTAATAGTTAATGATGGCTTTTCCTGGCTCTGGCTGACTAAAGGCAAACTTGTCAGTCTTTCCTTCCTAACTGCTGCCTCTAATGCTGTCACATAAGCCTTCCCATGCCTCTTCTCAAAGGGAGCATGTTCTACATCAGTGAGATACTGATGCAGCCCTGACCATGCACTGCCACCCTGATGTCACTGTTTCAGAGGAGAGGCTTTCCTGCTTCAGACCCATTCTGCTCTAGCCCTGCTGCCTGGCGATCCATGAAAACTCTCTGTATCCCATCCTGGGGGACACCCAGGCACCCCACAGCAGTGATGGATTAACCAGGCATCGTTCTCCAGGAAACCAAAGCAGTTTAGCAAACCCCAGCTCTGTCCTCTTGTCTGTCATTCTTTCCAACCATGGATTTGGCTAAAGTGATCAGACTCCTGAACCGCTCCCAGCAACTGTTTATCCAAAAGACCATTACAAGGTTAATACTGCACTGGAAGGAACAGAGAACCTCCCTGAATCACAGCTCTTAACTTTACTTGGCGCTTACTTTTTATGCCTTGCTTCCACCTTTACAGCGAGCACAATAAGCAAGAAGGACAGGGTGTGAGTTTAAGGTGCTAACATTTCAAAGTGCATATGCATCAGGAGTTAGGTGATCTGTAATCTGAACAGGAAGTAGCTGGTGTCTTCTTTGGCCTCCCACACCATGAAGAATCACCCTAATTATTTACTATTGGCAGAACAGAGCTAGAACAGAGACTAGAGCAAAGCTATAGTGCATATGGAGCCCTACATGGAGTGTTCTTCATCTTAAGGACCACAGCCAGGGTCTTAGTCCCATGAGGTGAACACCTCTAGGTAGGACACCACGGGGCACAGGCCACCAGTGAGGAGGTAGAAGTACCATTGGAGAGGACTGGTTACACTTTCACCTCTTAAACCTTTAAAAGTTAAAGCCTTCAAAAGTTAAAACCTTCTTTCAAACAAACACTACCAAGGAATCCAATCTGTTGACTTCACGTTTACATCTCCGTTGAGAGTTCAGGGATTTTTAGGGCATGAACTGAAAAGGCAGGAAAGGCAGGAATCCTCCGGATAAGCAAAAAACAAACCTCAAGCGATTGAAGCCCCTGTTTTTCACACAGTTTTGCTGTCTTCTCCTTGCAATACCCTTAGCTCTAAATGACCTGCAAATTAACCAAAACATGAAATCTGACTCCAGGCCTCTGCTCTGCAGAATGCAATCAGCCTGCCAGGAAGGCCAACGATGACAAAGAGGTTTCAAGGAAAGTTGTTTAAATCTATTACTGCCTGTCAGCCTTAGATTTTCTACCAACACTGCACCAAACACGTCTCCTTCTAAAGGGGGCAGGGAAAGGGTGCCCAATAAACTCCAAGAAAAAGCAACAGTATTTTGAAGCAATCAAGGAAAACAAAGAACGGCAAAGAGGCTTCCAGACAGCTTTCAGCTCTTCCACCTCAAGCTATAATCAAGCTAATCAGATCAAAACGAGATCTGGTCGTTGCATGCAACACAGACTGACAGAGAACTCTCAGTGCACAAATCAATACCAACAATTGCTCCTTTATAGTCTTCTCTGGAGCAAACAGAATCCTGATGGTCTGCAACAGTACTGGCAGGTACAGTAGCATCAGAAGGACATAGAAAACAACCGAAAACATACTATGGATCAGTACCAATCTCACCTTGGCTTTAGAGATAAAATAAAAGCACAGCAAGCAGAACAATAATCTCAACATTTTCACCCAATGCCAAATGTTTCTGGTCCCCTCCAGTCTTTAAAGCAAAACTCCAGAAGAAGCTTTGCACTATTAGTTGGAGAGTTGTGGGAGCCACTCTGACATCTCTATCTATAAAAGCCCTTTCCCACTGGCACGCCTCTCCTGGGTGCCTGGGAGACATTGCACCTCACCGGCACAGACATCCTCGTCTGGAGCAAACTGCACTCACAGAAATTAGCACCACCTCTTGAGGAACCATTTTCTTTGCAAGAGGTTTCTCCCCTAGAGCCCACTACATGATTCCCTGTTCAACCTCAGGCAAACAAATCCAGACCAGTCCAAATTCACCATGTCATTTCTTACTTTCTTCGGTAGTTATAATGGTTGGTGAATGGTCTAAGACAAGGGCTTACACTCTTTCAACAAGGCAGAGAAAGAAAGGAGAGGAAAGCTGAACAGTACCTAGAAACATGCAAGAACAAAGCTATCAACTCAGTATCCTTGAATATCAGATTTTTCCCATCTTGAAGCTTCCTGGAGGAGATGCACACACACGGAATAAAAAGTAGATATTTCGGCTTCTACTCCTTTCCTGCTGTTACAAGTCCTGCTCGGGGAACTAGTGTTCCCATGGCCCACTGTTAACACTGAGCTACAAGCCTGTCCCTCCATCCATCAGTGAAAAGGCAGGCATTCAGGCAAACACACCAGGTCACCAAAACAAGTCTTCCATTTATTTCCACAGCTAAGAAGGAAGGGGGGAAGTCTAACATGAAGGAAGCCTTCCAGTTCCCCCTTAGCAGTCTACTGGAGTTCTCAAATTTTACTTCAAACTAAAGCTTCCCAAGAAAGCAAGGGCTGGGGGATGGGTTTGAGCTACCCAGTGGGAGAGCAAACATCCCACTCATTGTGGGGATGTGCAAAAACATAAAAGAAAAAAAAATATATGTGGATTTTAGGAGCAAGAAAGAAATATAAGCAATTATAGGAGCAGAGGAGTTTCACTTCTGGTTTGTTTTCTGGTTGAAACTTTAAACTTAAAATGTGTCCTATGAAAGGATTTCGATGATACAGGCTAGCATTGCAAAGGCTACAATACACACCCTGAAAATGCAAACAAGAGAAGGATTTTGTTTATGCTGACAGACTAAAACCTATCTTCAAATATTTATTTTCACATTGCAAATGTCAACATTCTTTTCTGTCTTCAGGACAAGTGGGTAAGGTACAGTGTGACTGCACAAACCAAGGTCAAACACATCCCTCCAAGGTTTCATTTGGCCAGACACCACTGGAGAACTTATTTGTGCAAGCTTGGAGATAAGTAATCGAGCAGAGATTCCTGAGAATCTGGAGGGGAAAAAGGAAGGGAAGAGAGGAGGGTGTATTTATTATTGTACATTAATTATATTGTACATTACATTAATATATATTATTTCACCATTATAAATGGTGAAAGATTAATCGTTAAAACAATAAAGGGGCCAGAGGAGGCCCACAAGTGCCTGTGCAGCAGGCTTTGCCCCTAAAGCACAGCCACACACACACACACAAACATGCCCTGACCTCCCAGCCAAAGGAGGGAGGGCAAGCTTGTGTAATGAAAGGGCAAAATAAACATCTGAGGCATTTAAGCTGTATTTTTTTCTATCCTTCAATTTCTTCCATGGAAGCAGGGCTTTAAAACAAGACCTTTCTGGCTTGAGCACACCATTCTCCAGAAGGCTTTCAAGGAACATAATTTCAGAGTGGGTTTTGCAGTCAAACCTCTGCAAGGCAAACAAATAGCCACTACAAGTGCACGTTTGTACTTCTCCACAGCAGGATGGGGGGGAAGAGGGAAGGCTCAATCGAATGATTTTTAAGCAGAGAACCCACGTTCATGCCTTCCCACCACATGGATTTCTGCACACCAAAGGATCCCAACAGCTAAACTGCAAGTGCTGCCAGAATGCAAAGAATTCAAGTGCAATGGCTGGACCATGGCTATGCTGTCTGGAAGCACAGAGCAACCTACCAGCATCCTAACAGCTACAACTGACTTACATAGAACTAATTTTCACTTAACTTACATAGAACTACTTTTTTTTTTTTTTAATGTTTCCTAAAAATATAAAAAAAGACACAAACATACCCAGCGCTTGCCCTTGTTTAAAATCTTTCCATCACAAAATGAAAGAATTTGGTTCCTGGAGGAGCTCAACTTCAGTATTAGAGTATTAGAAAGTCACATTCAATATTAGAATCTTTCAGCAATGCTTCCAATTAGACACCTGTGCTGATAACTTGATCTTAAGCAGAAGTACAAGCATGCAGAGGTGTAAAATACAAAGACAGAAACTTGCACATTGAGGATTTCTTTTGTAGTTCTGTTTTATGTGGATCAATCTGCAGACAGCACAGGTCTCACATGTCCCAACTGCTCCCTACACAGACACCGATTACACTTTGAGGTGTACCATTCTGGGACACTTCTAATTACACACAATACCTTAGCCAGATGGCTAAGAAGGCAAGGCACAGGTAAGAAGCAGCCAGGATGCTCCTCAGTATTTGCTGGTCCATATGAAACAGCAATTAATGTCAGATAGGGGAGTGTAGCACCAACCAAATCCAGATCTGTGCAACTGTGAGCAGAAACTGCACAATAACCTGCGCAAGAGGTCGGCTGTACAAGAGGCACAGTATAACACGTGGATGCAAGTCAAGACACGCAGTGACAGAAACTCAACATACAAAAAACCACACTCACAATGACACAGCACAGGAGAAACCCAGCTCACACGGTGATACTTCTGATGGTTTTCCTTTTGCTCGTACTGCCATGACATCAGCTCCTGTGTTGTGAAACAATCCCCTCTCAAAGGTGTTCCTGAGTGGTGCCAAGGCTGCCTTAAGCTAACTAAGTACAACAGATCAGAAACCCTGACTTTAAAGGAAACATGAAGGCTGTGTTTCTAGGAATGTAAATGAGACACCTGCACGCCCAGAAAAATCAGAACATTACAAAAGTATGGAGAATGTATGTACCTCCCACACTGGACTTTATGTTTCTTTAATGAATATGCAATGCAATATTCAGTGAAATCGTAACCTTGTGGTGGAAAACAAGTCTTAGTTAGTTGTAAGATTTCTATTCAGAGCACTCTACAGCCACCTTTCAAGGCGAGCGTCGAGCACCTCATGCAGTCTAGAACTCAACTAACAGAGCTAGGCTGTACTACAAAGCCCTTCTGGGTCCAAACAGATGCTATACTGATTCTGGTGAGAAACGAAGCCATCTAAGATTGCAGCCTGAGGGTCCAGGCAGCATGGTATGGTGGAAGACCTCACACTGACCACCCTGGAGGGTTTCTACCCCTTTTGACAGCAGAATGAGCATGTTTTCATGTACCGATGGGATTTGGGCTGTAGAGCAGTTGGGTTTTGATTTTTGTTGGCTTTTTTTCCACTGAGTGAGCAACCTGATGCAAGGGGAGAAGCCTCATGCTTCAACCTGCATGCAAGGTTAAAAGCTGAGTTAAACTGCACAGTATTTATGAAACACTGCAGGGAAGAAAATCAATAGCATCACATTTAGAGGCATTGTTCATGGCCTCATACACAAAACCTTTAACACTGCCAGGCTGGGTGACTGCCGGCAGTCTCCAGTTCTGCCTTGTGCTCAAACTCAGACCTACAAGACCACATTATGATTTTTTGATATCATCATACCCAGACAGTACACAAGCACCCTCACCTCCTGTGCAATGATTATACAATCACTTTTCACAGACAATCCCGTATTTGCCATTTGGCTACACATCACCTTTCCAAAAAGAAAAATTGTAGGGTAGTTTGCAAAGTTTTTTCCAACACCATCAAAAAACAGCCCACAACTTCTTCTGCAACCTTGTGGCTCAGCTCTTTAGACCTTAATAACAAAAAGGCACGCAGCTCTTGGGAGGTGAAAAGGGATACGAGCTAAAACTGTGTCTGTAACTCTCCTGTTTTGCTTTATCCTCCAGCGATTACTCATCTCCACAGCAGGAATCTAGAATATGTCTTTTCCTGCATACACTTGTCCTCCTCTTGCCTTCTGTCCCACCCACCCAAGGCTGGCTCAGCTGCGCACCTGAGGGATGTTCGGCTTGCAAAGGGAAGAAAGAGCAAACATAAGGAGGGAGCATCCCTGGTTCAAACAAATAAAAGGGCTGCACAGCAAAAATGCAATCTCAGGGGAAAACCTATCAAGAAATTTGCACACCTTTACTACAGCCTCTGGGTAAATGAGTTATCAGTTTTCTGATGTGAGGCTTTTGCATCTTGATTTGACCTCCCATCAAGAAATAACAATAACCAAAAGTGAATTTGGTATTGCACTGGCCAGTACACCTGTTTTCCCACAGAAGCAGGGGCTGGGAGGAGGAGGGAAGAGAAAGGGCACAGGTTTTCCTATAGCTTTTTGCAATGTTTCTTCAAGAGCAGTAGCATAGAACTGAAACTTCTCAAGACAAAGCTGCAAGCATCTGTAAGCGTAGCCCTGTGGACCTGTTCAAGGGAAACAAGAAGCTGTGGGGTGTTTGTGATCAGCAATATTACAACCATTCATTCTGGCCAAGTTGTACTCTGAGGAAAGAGACCTACATGACTGTCTTCACAGTGCAGGTGTGATTTGAGGGACCTCCCTTCAGGGCTCCACCCTGACATTTTTAATCCAGGTTCTGTGTGTTTCTGAGGCTTCCAACTCCACAGCTAACAGTTTCCAGCTGACCCAGAGTCCTAGTGAGTACCAGCATGGCAGAGGTGGAGAGCCCAGCTCTCCCAGCTGATGCTTCTGCTCAAGGGAATGCCTGAGAAACAGCCACGTTTAAATTCTGGGGGTTAAAGAGAGTCCCATCCCAAGGACAGTGTAAGGGTGGCAGTGTCCCCTTTGTGACTTGAAGCCTGCAAGGGTAAAACCCTGGAAGAAAAGAGAGCAAGTAAAGCCAACATCTTTGTACAATAAATCCTCAAACTGAATTATTCCCTGCACTCCGCCCCTTCTCTAAGCTTGCTTAGGCTGTAATTATTTGCAAGGTAAGTGCCAGCTCTCCTCCACAGACACACCTCGCACGTCACGGGGCTGTGTCACCCAGTGCCCCCAGACACAAGACAACAGAGCGCTGCTTCTTACGAATGTGTTAATAATTCCTCCTCACTAGATCACGTTCTGCGCGTCCCTTTATTATCATTTTTTACATGTGTGAAAACTTCTGCTGTTTCCAAGGAGGGGAAAGCTGGAACAACTGGAATACAAAGATGGCAAGAGGGCAGGAAGCTGTGGACGGCACGTAGGCTCCCGAGTGGAGCAGCTGATCGCGGCAGAGGGCACACTGTGAAATAACCATGCCATCTATTATTGTAATTATACTGGGAATTTATAATGTTGAAAACCCCATACAGATAAACAAACAAACAATCTCATCACGAGGAGATGCAGACACCCAGCTCTCCCAGCCAAATAAGAGGGAGCAGATTTGCATATCTAAGAAACATCTGAGTACTCGAGAGCCAGCACTGTACCATACTTCCAAAAGCCATTTGGTCTGAACCATCACCTCCCAGGCACAGTTCCCCTCCAAACCCACCTAATAGCTGTGCACTTGGTTTGGGAATTACTAGGGGTAAACCAAAGCCACCCTCCTCATCCTCACAAGCAATCTGAGTTTGGGAAATTATGGAGATACAGGGAGGGAACACATCTGTCCTAATTCAGGGCACCTTTCTGCTAGTTTCAGCTAGTCAGGGTCTCAAGATGGGTCAGATGAATCACCTGGAAGCACCTGTTCCTCTCTCAACCATAGATGCAACCAAGGTAAGCTACAAATAACACCGGGCAGATAGGATATTTTTCCTCCCAACATTCATTATTTTTCCCTTTCTGCCCTAAGTGCAAACACACTGGAAAATTTCCAAATTTCACTGTGACTTCTACAAACACTGCTCCTCTATTCAGCTATGTTTCAGTGGGTCAACACTCTTTATCCATGGTTCACATCAGGCTCAGTGCATATCATGAAAACAGCCACTTAAATAAGCACAGTTGTGTAACACTATGCAGTAAAGTTTCAATATAACCTGGTTTATTCTTGCTAGCCTGCATCGAAGAGACAGGTTATAATTACATTAGGAAACCACTTCTTTAACCCTGATAGAGATGTAAAGAAGATAAGCCTTGTCGACATTTGGGCTTTCTGTTCTGGTTTTCTGTTTTGCTTCTGCAGTCAATTTAAGGCAGAAATCTGTATCGCAGCACTTAAGCCAACCCATAATTCATGGCAGCATCCAGAGCTGATTAGTCCTGTTGTATAATCAGGTCTCCCTGATGCATCACGGGACTGCTGTTCATGCAGGAGGAACTTAAGAGCGCCACTTTCACCATAAGCTGTATTAGACAAGATTCTCTTCTGCCTTTTATCAACCCGATCAAGACTTGCATAAAGCTACTAACTGATATAAGAACTAAAAATTACATAAACGTATGTCCAAGGGACAGCTGTCACAGCTCCATACATTGAGAGGAGGGCATTGATCCAGAAGTGCTGGTTTTCAAGACACTAGCAGCCAACTAGAACAGTTAGCGTTATCTCTTTAGTATGTTAACATGCATGATTTATACTATTCTGATGTGCAGTACACACACAGTTCTCTCATACACTGAAAAATTCATGGTTAACGACACAGAGGAGACCAAGAAACAACACAGCAGTGGGAGCTCTTGGTCAGAAGTTGTATGAAACGCTTGAGTAAGAATATTCCACACATGGCTTTAACTCAATATACTAATTCAACCTCGTCCACCCTTCAAGTCATCTTCCTTTCGGCATCTTACGTTTTGAGTCAAAATTAGCACTTCATGTGATTTCACCGTCAAGCCCTGGTTAAGGTTTAGCTCAATGTTGCCAGCAAAGAGAAGCTAAAAGCAGAGTACAAGCAACAAGAGCATTCCAGCAAGCTTCTATTTCGTTTTTAATTTTTTTGTAGCCTACTTCACCCCAGACCTAAAAAGAAACCATTCTAGGGTCAATTTAATTTTTTAAAAGGAATACTGAACAGAGAGAGAGAGAACTATTTTCTAAAGATACAGCAAGGAACTGAAGTGTACAGCATCACCCTGAAAAATGCTACTTTGTGCACTGCGGTATTTCAGTATTGTCAAGTGAATTACTTTGGGCCTGATCTCATAAATACACTCACATGCCATTAGATCTTTCTCTGTCCCAGTCCTCAACCTTTCTGAACCAAAGATTCAAGCCCAGAGCTTGGCTCCCACATAAAGGTTCAGCAGCAGCTGAAGGTCATACTGGTTTAGAGCTGGGCTCAGTAAAGCAAACCTTGAAAAAGAGCTGAAATAAAAAGGGTGACAATCACCTGAAACAATTTTTGATCCTCATTCAATCCATCTTCCCGACAATGATCTCAGCCAGACCACAACTAGCAGTTTTGTGCTCCCAATGCATCACTGACAAAAAGCTACACCAGGACAAGCATCAGCCTCCTTAGGAAAGCAGTTACAAAGCCTTCTCCCAGTTAGCATCTTTAATTTCTGTTTAAGTTGATTAGATTTGTGATTTGGGAGTGGGAAGAATCCAAAATGAAAAGGCAAATCCTACGCTCCAGGTCAGGATTAACCCCAATGGCAGCATGGCAAGGGGAAAGAGTTAATTTCCAAAATAGCAGTGTTCTTTGGAGCAGGCAGTTTAAAATCACTGCCTGGCACTTCTGCTTTTTCATCATCAAGGGAAAAAGAAACAAAGCCAACACTTTATCACAGGAAAGTAGAGAAACATTATTAATAGTTACCACACTGTTCCTTAGGTTTTTGTCTAGTCTGTGAAAGGAAATGGTTTGTTCTTAGCTGATAGGCAAGAGATGGCTTGGACTCACAAACCACTGGGGACATACAGGCCTGATAAAGGAGGGAGCTTTCTGTTCCCATTGAGCGCAGTATCTACAGAGGTATTCGACTTCCTCTGTTCCTTGGTGGTAAAACTGGTACCTATCAACAGCAACTCCTCAGGTCAGCCTGGCCTCCCCTCTCACCCTCAGCAGTGCTGACGCACTCTTTTTTTCCTGCAAATATATCATGGGGAAGGGGCATGCTGTTTTTTCACCCACACAGTATTCCAGTACTTTTAGACATGCAGATCTGGGGCTCAAAACACTGTATGTGAAGACATACGACACAGAGCCACCTGAATCGTATCATCTCCTTCCCAAACCAATCATTTATTCTTGCAAAGTGTAACAATTTCAATAAGAGAGATGGATCAATTCTACCAAGACTTTCTTATAGCACAGCAGCTGGATTAGCCTTTGGGGGTAGGAGGTAAGGCATGACATCCCAGAGAAAGAGCTTGAATCCCAGGTCCTAGCTAGACAAGTGCTCTTACTAATACATTACAGAAACACCACCAGGATTCCCTATATTTTGTGACACGGGTGGTCATGTTGCTGTTTTCATGGCTACAGACTCCTCACAGAGAGTGTTTTCCTGTTGCCAGAAGGTACATCTTAAACTCCAGTTACAATTCTGTGCACACAACTCTCACCAGTACTTTCCCTGCCTGCATACATGGCTCTCTGGTCAGTAGTCTGGTTTTCTTAGATCCATCTTTACGGCATCTGCTCCCCCAGAGCCTTGAGGGGGTGCATAATTTGTGCTGACGATTTCACATGACAGCAAGACCCTGTTCACAATCTTTTCTAGTCTCCTTGGGGTATAACCCAAACACAAAGCAGATATTACAAATGTAACAATAGGAAAAGGGCAGGGAAAGAATTATGAGGGCTTATGCTGCCAAATCACTGCCCCCAAAAAACATACCATGTTTTCTATGTCATGATTTGGCAGTGCTACGTTAACAGTTGAACTCAAAGGTCTTTCCCAACCACAATGACTCTATGACTCCGTAATTAGTGGAAAACTGACACCTCCCCTACCATTAGATGGACTTTTCTGCTGCTCCCAGCCCAGGCTGGGATAGGATCAAGCAGGGAACCCATTCATGGGACACCAAACCATACTTCACTCCATTTGCCTCACAACTGGAAATTCCACCCAGACTTCCCAATTTATCAAATCACTGGCTACCGTGCTTTCCATGCCCACAGCGAAGTCAGTACACACAGACAGAGGTAGACTCTGATGAGCAAAAAGAACCAACATCCTACTTTCCAGTTCCCCTTTCTCAATCGGTGTGTTTTCCAGCCCCACTCCCAGTGACAGCAGCCCTCTTCAGAGTAGAAATCCCCTAGACGAGCAGAATAAACCAACCAGGCAGCACGTTTTGCAGCCCAGGTCCAGGAAGCTTGCAGGACTTTGGCAGAAAGGGACATTGTGCAGGAAGTCCTATAAACTCGGTATCAGAGTCTGCAGAGGCCCAGCTGTGACCTTAAAACTGGAGTAAATTAACCTTGACTAGTTGCACACCTGCACATGGACTTGGCACAAGGTGTTCAAAGCAGTTACTGGGTGACTATTATCAAGATGAAACTGGCACCAGTAAACTCAGCCTCTAAGCAAGGGCAGCAATCAGCTTGTACAGATATCATTTATCACTGCTTTCCTGCATTAAAGTTAACTACACCACACTTGCAGGCACCAAAGCACAAAGATTTGCAAAGACCACCTCAAAAAAAGCAGTTCATATCAATGCATATATCTGTGTTAATATAAAGAAAAAACCCAACTTACTCGAAGTACAAGTCAGACAATGTGCAAACAGCTGGACACTGAATTTTAGAAGGGCATTAAGCAAGTGTTGCTAAATTGATGGGGCCTCTGCAGAAGGATGCTGTGCTTGTTAGGGGTATACCTATGAGGTTGGGTTGACATTGCCTTCTCAGAGGAAAGGAGAACTTGCTTGAACAATTTGCCCAATGCTGCATCTATTTTAAGAGCAGTGACCCAGATCTTTGTTTTGTCAGCAGATGACTTGTATAACAGATGAACTGACAAGGAGTTAAACCGGCATTGGGCAACACCAAGGTGCTGACAAGCACTGGCAGAGACAGGTGATGGAGGAAAAGACGGCACCACCAGGCTCTCCCTCTTGAGCTTAAGCTTTCAAATCTGCAGTCAGCCAGAGGGTCACCCAGGGCTAACATAAGCCCCGATGCAGATCCACCCTAATCAGTTATTTGACCATGCCCCTGTGACCATACCCATGCTAGTAGCATCTTTACCATGGGTGTCCATAGCAGCAGAGTCCTGTTAGAACACGTGGTCTCAGAGTAAGGAGTGGAATGAGCCAGAGCCCTTCAGCTGAAGTTTCACCAGCACACAGCAAACACATCCTCTACCTAATCATACACAACCTGACAGTTTTTTCCTGAGAAACATGGATCCCACTAATACCTGTCAGGAGGTAAGAGGGAAATGGACGAGCCAGTGCCCGCAAGTGAGCGCTGCAGCTGAGGGGGATGAATCACTCCATCCACACACTGCTGGAAAGAGCTGCAGAGACAGAGGAGACACGTAGCCTGGACAAGTATCTTTAGACACTCGTCTGATCTTAAGCACGCTTTTTATTACTGGTGATTAACATGCAACTGAGCACTTGGCAAATCCGGAGGGGAGTGACTCCAGGGAGGCCTTGAGGCTGAGGGAATAGGAGGGTTGCTTGCAGGAGGATGGAAAAGACCAAGTTATTAAGATGGCTTGTATTATATTTTTTGTCTGGGAAGGTGTTTTTTTTTAGCTGTCTCCAGCATTTCCTTAATACCTACAACCTTCTTGAAAACATACCACAGAAAGATTAATTTCCCAAATCTGTAATATTCTGAAGGATGGAAAGTGAGAGACCAAGAAGATAGCATGGGGGGGATCACAAGAAACATCTCCAGAAAGGGCTTCTCAAGACACAAACAGCTGCAGAACTGGTCAAAACAAGGAGAAACAGGGAGACTGTCAACTTAACCCCCAACCTGTACCCCTAGCCAGGTGAAAGTATTTTGAACAGCTCTGCGTTGCACAGGAATGTGTTGACTCCTCACAACAAACATCACTCGCATGGGACCAGTGCTTTTCCCTTTAAAATTGATGTTCTTGCTAAGAAAGATACCCGTACTGTGACTAAGCAAACCAAGTTCTCTCTAGAGTGGCTCTATTTATTATGTCCTTACCCTCTGCGGTCCAGAGGCTGCCAGCCCAAAACACGTGAGTGATAAAGCAGCAGCAAGAATACACTGTCTGAAACAGCTACAAGCAACTGCTTATGCCAGGTTTTGGTTGGATTTCTATTCCCCTTGACCTCCATGTGCATTCAGTGTTTTGAGAGCACCACCATACTACCTAGCGTAAATCACACCAGGAGATAACGCGGGTGCATCTGCCCTGCAGAAATGCCTGTGCCTGTGGCTCCCTAGCAAGACAAGTTTATCCAAACACTGGCAATGCAAAGAGGGGAGCAGGTGAAAGGTCCAACCTTTGCTCAGCTCAGAGTGGGGGGAAGAAAGCAAACAGGCAAAGCTGCCAGTGGCACCAACATGCTTACGGCCCACAGACAGGTAAATATCCTCCAAATACAACTCAATGGGAAAGGAAGATCCAGAACTCTGCTTTAAAATACACAGGGAGAAACAGCCCCTCTCCAGCCTAAAAAAAAACAACAAAAAACAAAAAAACAAAACAAAAACTAAATATTTTCATACAAAATAAAATAAAAATCTCAAAGAAAGCAGGAGAAGTGAATGCCTCCCTACCACTCTTTCCTCCCCACTCCACCATCCCTGGAAGCACTGGCTGCTAACAACACTATAGCAAATTGCTGCCAACAGCACAGAAAGGAAGGGTTCGTTAGCTGCAAACATACACGCCTGCACTTTTAATAACAGACTTTTAATAACGTATAGCAAGTAGCAATAAGCCCAACTTCACAATAAACCAGTGAAGTTAATCAAGTATTTCCGAAGTAACAAATTTCAGGACCAGAGCTTTTTGGATATCCAAGAGCCGGAAATGTAGCTTTATGGACAGCTCTGCAGGGATGGCTCTGCCCATCACCAGGACGTGGCTATGGCCAATTATACCCAAGTGCTCATTCCACGATGAAACAGGATAATAATGAAGAAAAATGTCAGAATCCCACAGGCTTAGAAATCAAAAGTAATCAAAACCACATAGAATTCAAGTCTAGTAGAGATTTATCAAATATTTAATACAGAAAACCCTTAAGCGTGCTGCTGTCAACTCAGCTTGAGAGAAATGTGCTCCTTTCCTAACATCTGTTCCCAGGATGCATTTCCTTACTCAGTAATTTCAGTTTAAAAACAAATGAACTGTGGATGTATATTTCAGCTAAACCACTGCCTTTCTTTAAACAGACCTGGGTAAAAGGGGCATTAACCTCCTGTCCCTATGCCTGTTCAGTGCCACTTATCAGTAGGATGAAGGACTATCTTTTCAAAGTGCACCCTTTCATCCTTCTGGTGCCTAAACATGACCACCCCCCCACCCCCCCCCCCTCCAGTGCACTGCCCCAGAGTGGAACGTGTGTGTAGTGTCCCCCTGGCTCTAATCTTCAATCCGTTCCAGCACGGAGAGCATGAAAGGCAGCAGGTTAAATTCAGCAGAGCAGGACAAACAGGATCTGTGTCCGAGGGCAAGAGCGTCTTTCTCCTGAGTTTGTTCTAGCAATCCAAACACTTCAAGGGGTCAAGTTGGAAATCCGCTGCAATTTAAACTCTTACCAAGAACATAATCTGGTTTCAGCAATTCCTGCATGGAATGGGCCTAGATCAATGGAGGGAAGTAAGCGATTCCTAAGTACTCAGGCATCTACACTGTTATTGAATTTGCCATATAGAAGCAATGACTAGAGCTTTTTGCCCACCCAGTGCATTAGAGAGGTCAGGACCAATCCCTTCAAGAAACAGATATGCCCACTTTTCTGGCCTCCCTGCTATTTATTACTCAGTTAAATCTTTAAGAAACTGTCCTCAAGTAACCATACAGCAGCCCATACCTTCTCCTTACTGCCTTTTCAGCCTGCTAGTACCATACACACTGTATCGGAACAGTTTTCCCCTGGAACCAGTGCAGCTCCTCAGCAAACAAGTCTCTGGCCAGATGGTGGGCGCAACAGAAACTCCTCTAAGTACCTCCTAATACCTAAAAAACAGACTTGGCTCAATCCTCCCACAACTGTCACCTCCTTGCAGATCAAGGGGTGGGAGGGGAGGAGGGAACCTTAAAAAACAGCTTGAGCAATAGATGTGATCATGGTTTTCCTGGGGGAAAAAAAGAGGCTATGTGAGTACATTCAAAATTGCAGCTGAGTGGGAGAGTTTTAATCTTTAGAATTTGTTGCCTGCTGCTACCAGAGGGACCACTGCATTATTACCCAGCACCTGAAAGACTGAATAAGGATACAGCAGCAACCAGCACGCATAACGCTGGAGAGGAGATGTACATCAGCTTCTTCATCCCCCACTGCTCACAATATGGCACAAGGCCACAGACACCCTTACACATGCCTCAATTCATTCACAAGGGGAGAAAAATCTGAATAGATAATCAATTTTACTTCACCTGGTGAACATGGAAGCCTGGGAAACTGGCGTGTCCCACAGCTCTCCCACACACTCCACTTCTTCAGAAAGCGGTTCCTGGGCAGTACAGCCTGAATCAAAGCAGAGGGGCCGGCAGCTCCCAAGGGCAGAGCATCACTCCAGCACAGGCAACCACATTCAGGAAGGAGAAGCACAACCAGCAAGGAAAACAGTGACTAAGCTCCAGGTTTCAAGAGCAGCCACTCCACATTTAAAGCTTCCCCCATCAAATGTTATTAGCATCCTGATGAATTAAATGAACCATTTCTTAAGGCCGTGATGCCCACACAGTCTCAGGGGGACGATCACATTGGATAACCCGCAGAACCAGAGATGGGATGCGGTGGCAGTCCACATGGAAGCTGCAAGCCAACAAGATGAACTCAGACCCGTGGGGATGACCTGCTCTCCTCCCTCAACTCCCCTGTCCCCTCCCTACCAGTTGCCTCATGCACACAGTCTTACACACTGCCATTCAGCATTTACACAGCCACTGGGCACCTCCTTATACCTAAAAGACCAGGAAACAGAATTCATGTATACTAAATGCGGTACAGCGAATTGCACTAAAAGTCACATCAAATTTTGAATAGCCAGAAGCGTTACAACAAAGCAGTTGAAGTGGGGTGGCAGGGAGCGATGGTTCTCTCCTGGACGGCAATGCTGTTAAAATAAGTTGCAGAAGCAGAAAATTTCAGCAAAGGTTGTTAAAAAGTAGACGTATCTAAATTTAAACTAGTCCTTCTCCTTTTATCTTTCTGACAGAATGTCTTTTTTACCTGCCACCAGCCTCAGAGTATCAGCTAAACTACAGTTTATCCAGACCAATGCTGCATTTTCCCGTCCTCAATATATTTACCAGCCACCTCCAGTTTAAAAAGAGATTCCTTAAAGTAACAGCTGCATCAGAAGCAGCACTAAAATGCCTTGAGAGCTTTTGCTTAAACCCACACTTTGAAAAGTCATGAAGGAGTTCATTTTCCTAAGTCTGAAGCTAGAAGGAAGTGAAACATTCTGCCAAAATTTGTTCTGCGTATGTGTAAGAAAGCTCCTCTCTGGAAATGCAGTTTCCAAAATCATGTGGAGAAATGGCATGAAACCACTGTCCTTGTAAAAGAGCAAATTGATTTGCAGAGGTTGGGTTTGAGGCTTAAAAGGGCAATTCAGAGGTAAGAAGGCACTTAATTTTGTTTCCCAGAGCTCTGTGAGACCCTTGTCCTAAACACATCCACACACCGGTTAAAACCTTCGCTTTGTTTCCACTCTGCACCCACACTGGCATCAAAAAGCCTTGCCCAGGGGGGTGAGCTGAGACCCGGTGCTTCATCCATCCCCAGCTATGAGGAGCTGCAACCCCCTCCTTAAACAAATTTGCCATCAAAGGCACAGAGCAAAGACCGGGTTTTTATCCAGTGTTTTTGGGGAAGGATGGTAATGCATCGCACTGCTCCCCTCTCTAGCCACCCTTTTGTCCTTCCCGTATCAAACAAGTCTGCTGTGGCCCGTTTATTCCCTCCTCCCCCCACAGGGAGGAACAAAGGGCAGCAGTCTCTAATGGCTTGAGAGCAAGGGATCTGGGGCTTGGTTTATTACATGCTTAACAGAGCACTGAATTACTGGTGGTTATTGCCTAGTTTAACTGCCTTCCTTAAAAGAGAAACATGAGCAAACAAGTATTTGCCATGAAAAAAAAAACCTATTCAGACAGGAGCTGACAAGAGCAAAAGCATCCAGGGTTTACAACTGTTTATTAGCAGTCCTGCATTCAGGCACCGGCTGAGATTGAAGCAAAGACTAATGCAAAGAAATCCCCACCTTGTCCACCACCTCCTCAGGGGGCTTGTCTAGCCCTGGATTTACCACCCGAGGTTAGCATACACACTAAGTACCTGAGGCTTTAACTTCACAGACTTAGCATGTGTCAAGGGCAGCGCGCCTTGTCTAGACAAAGACTTTCAATGCACTTTAGTTAGCATATACAAACCTCACACCTTCAATCCCGGCAGAGAGAGGAGCTCTTGGGAGAGAGCATCCCCACAGAGTGCCTCCGACTGCCACCTCCATCGGCAGGGACCCCTCTAACTTCAGGAGATGGCACCACAGTTTTGTCCGAAAGATAATGGGAGAGGAAACAATAAATTAACCCAGCGGAGCAGAAGACAGACCCCAGACCTTTTTCTTCTCTGTTTTTGCTCAGCCAACAGGTAACAACTGTGACCCCTCAGCAAACAGCCAGTGCTGCGAGCAGAGATAAACCTGAAGCCTTCATCTCAGGCACGCATCTTCCCAACGCCCAATAAAAAGGAGGGCTAATAGGCTTTCTCCACAGGGAAGCAGCAGGTAGGAGAAGAGAGAACAGGCTCTCTTGCTCCCATCAACCTAGTCATTTATTTTTCACGAAACTTGGGAGGATTTTAGATGAGACCCGTACCCCAAACCAAAATACAGCTAAGTCAGCCCTGAGGTTGAAAAAGTGCTGAGGAGAGGCTGAAACGGATGGAGCCTCATTTCTTTGGCAGGCCAGGGTAAAAAGAGACCACAGGAAAAAAAAAAAAAGATCTAAAGAATGCGTGTGGAGAAACACATTAATGAAAATACAAACAAACCTCACTCATCTTGGCAGAACTACAGCCAATACCAGAGGTCATGTGGATTTAACCATATCCTTTCTATTTGCTACTTACTTTTGTACCAAAAAAAAAAAAAAAAAGCCACAGACAAGCCTAGAGGAAGAAATGCAAAGGATGATGAGTGTCGAGTTTAGAGGAAGGGAGAGCAGCGGGAGAAATTCACCCACATCAGATGAGTATGAGGAAAGAGAGCAAGAAGGACAAAACAAACCACAGAAAGGGGGAGAAACCTGCCACTGCTAAAAAAAGGGCAAAAATAGAAAATTTATTCTATGGGAAAGGATCAAAGAATAAGTCAAAGACGTTTCAGTCATGAGGCACTTTTCAAAAATGCCTCATGTTCCAAAACAGTTTCTAGAAAAAATACCTTTTCTCTCAAGCCTGATGAGGGAACATTGTCTCAAACCAAAACGTGCAAGCCTCTGCCCACACAGCTCTAACCCCAAGCTGCAATGAGGCTGATACCCAGTATAGTTCCACTGACTTCAGCAGATAGGGCCTGACCCTGGACAGCCGAAGTACTTATAGCTTTAGAAAAGCAATCTGAACTAAACCAATATACACATGAACACTGCGGAAGAAAGACTACCTCTACCATGCTCTTATTCCAACACACTTCTTTTTCTCTCAAGCAACATTGATGCCTCTTGAATTATAAATACACAGGTAGTCTGCATGACCCATAAAGGACACTATTACTGCCGCCCTAAGACAGCAGAGACATTCAAAAACTTTCCCCTCAAAACATTCAAATCACGAAACCACACATTTGTCGAAGAGAACTTTGGCTCGGGTGCTCACAAGACTTTCTGCCGTCACGCAGAGCAGTTCCTGAAACTAGGTGGTTTTGCTGACGGCTGTGATTCAGACGCAAGTCCCTAGTCATTTCAGCATGCTGGTTTTATCACCTTCCAAAGCTGTCCGTAGTCACTATTAAAAGAAATCCACAGAATTCAGCACAGCAGAGGCAAACCCAATCTGCGCCTTGCAAAGAAACTCAGGACTGAGCATCCTTGAACGGCCCCATCTCTTGGGAAGAGCAGCATCTCAAGGTCAGGTTATAAACACAGCTCTCCGGGAAACACTCTGTACTGCTGCTGGGTGCGCAGTCTGCAAAGGATAAAAAACGAACGGCCTTTGAAGGCGGACAAGCTATTAAATTTTTACTAGGTGAAATGTTTACTGAAATAAATCTAGTCCTTTCCACTCTTGGTTATTATCGTAACACATATGGTAACTGACATACAATTAATGGCGCTTTAAACCAAGAGTTCTTGGAAGAAAAATGCACTCCCAACTTTCCAGCTAACCTTGACAAAAAGCCAGGTATGGTAAAGCTCAGCAACACAAGTGGCTTTATGAGAAACCCCCTTTATTGGGCACCTCTCACTCTCACAAGGAACACCGGCTCCAAGCAGAGATGAGTCTCAGCCATGTCAGCACCACCCACCACCACTGACACAGACCCACTAGCAGTCAAAGCTCAGCAGGCCAAATCCCCACCTCAGCAGTACTGTACCACCCACACCTCTTCAGTGGGTTTTCATGTACACGTGCTATTTCACATCTGTCAACGGTTCAGACAACGGCACCCACAGAGATTTCATCTCTTCTCTGAAGCGTATTGACCCTGCAGGGCGAATGGGTATTAACAGTAACGTGACACTTTAATACCCAAGCCTACTAGCTTTGTTTCCAAACTCCCAAGGATTACAAACTAAGTTGTTGCCATCTCTGCAGATCTGAAATGCTGTCCACATTCCCTTTTCCCATCTTCTCCTATCTGAGTTACAGAGAAAGATTAAAACTCACATTATGGTGCTACTGGGTCAGTATATTCTCCACTAAGAATGAGATATCTCCAAGACCCAGCACCTTTAGCACAGCTCTGTGCCATGCCAGCAAGTGGGATTCCTCTCCCTGCTGGAATAAAGTAACGAGATACCACCCAGGGTGTTTCAGATGTCTGCTTCACCTTCCCCTCTCCTTTCCGCAATAGGAAATCCTACTGGTGGGGAGTACATAAGAAAACCTTCCCCTTTTCCCACATAGCCCAGTGCAAACACACCATATGTATACAAAACATACTCCCTCACAACAACAGCACACACTGACTACATGCTTTGTTATCAAAAACCTAAGAGGGGCAGAGCAGCAGCAGAAGGGGATGCTCCAAAGTCAAATCGCAATCACAGCAGGGACTTGATCTACGACCGATGTGGCAGTGTCAATGACAGTGGTTTCATTGCCCATGTCTCTTCCTCTCCCAAAACCCAATGCAAGCACTGCCACAACACTTGACCCATGCGGAGGCACCTCCAAACTCAGCAACTGAACCAGAAAGAAGTCTGCTGACTAACAAATATATTTTTATTCCTGAAGAGGAAACCAGAGAGGGCTTCCATTACCACAGAGGAAACATAAGGAAAGGTAGCATTGCTCAGGACTGATTTACTGCCTCAAGTCATTCAGAAAACCATAAAGCCAGTGACATATAAGACAAGCAACTCATTCACAAGAGCTCTTTGATCTTAAATACAAATAAAATTAGGTCAATATTAAAGATTTTCATTCCTTGCCATATAAGACTTCCATAAAGCCTAGGAAAAGCTTTCCCCATCCCTTCTTTTAACACTCAAGTTACTTAGCAAGTAACATTTCTTTCACATGACTTGAAACATTTTCTCCATATTCACTTGTCATCACTCCAGAATTTAACTCTTGGCGAGAACCTAAAATACACAGAGGGAGCCGTGTAAAGCATTTTCCATAGCGCCCGAGGACAAGTCAGATCAGAGGATTTCTTTGCGCTTCACATGGGGGAAAGTAAGGAGCAAAGCACACCTCCCATCGCTCAGATTGAGAAACCAAAAAAAAAATGGATTTTTGGTAATTTGTTATTCAAAGCATTCCAGTGATTTTTAACAGATGAAGAGGAGAAAGCCTGTGCCGTCACTATTAATAGCCTGACATTCTTTCTTCCCCCGCAAGACCACACCAGAAACACAGGCAAAGGTGACAATTTAAGGGAGCCTGGAGGTGTGCCACCCTGACAAAGCCCCAATCCCTGCGGCGCAGGGTCTCCTCTAAACTTGCCCCGGGGCAAGAGCATCATGTGTGAGGTATGGTGCCGGTGTACAGAACACATGCCATGAAATCAGGGGGGCCCTTCACATGCGAGACTTCCCCACAGCTCTCAACGCTGCGCCTTTTGTTCCTTCTCCTGCAACAGTGCATCATTAACCTAATCTGCTGAAATAACAGCGGATTGCAGGATAAGCTAAGGATATAGCATCACTGCATTTTCGGTTTAACGTGCTCCATTGTGTTAGGGTGGCTTTTTGTATTTTATTTATTTGCTTTCTAAACCAACCAAGAGCTCTTGTACACAGCAGAAGGCCCCTGAAGCTACCGCTGTAACGTGGTATCTGCTCGCAACATCAATGTACCAATTTTAAAGGTATTAACGCTGCTGTTTGGTCATAGTAAAATATCCTAATACCCGCCTCACCTCTGTTAAAGACACCAATACAGTTCAATGTGAGCAACAGTTCAGGCCTTTCTGCAAAACCCATTTATAAACAGAAGCCTCACCAACTGCAACATGGCACATAACAATTCCACCACAAACACAAGTAAAACAAGCAGGGGCACCAGGAGGCTCGCTCAGCTGCCCAAGAACATTCAGTCCCTTCCTCTGAGCAGCTCCTACAAGACCAGAGGGTCAACGTGCAGTGTTCCCTCTCTTTGGCATGGGTAAGCGTGAAAACTGATCCCAGCTATCACTAAGGCAACAAAGGGATCTCTTCTCGTCAAAGCACAGTACTTTGCATCCAGAGATTTGGATTGTATCTCTGTCATATATTTCCTGGTTGGCTGAGAATAAATTACATCAGTTCCCCACTGTACTTCCCTCACACATCCTCACCCAAGGAGGGTGTAAAACAAAGTGGATAACTGGAGCATCAGAGAAGCACAAAAGAGCTCCACTCCTTTCTGTGTTTACACGGGAGATTACCATGCAACTGACAGTTGGGTTTAACAACGGGCGCGGAATATGAAACTTCAAGTACTTCAGGAATGTCCACTCTAGCTCCAGAAGGAACACACATTATATTGCCTTTAAAAAGCCCCAAGTGTTAATTAGAGAAAAATTAGGGTTGTATTTACAACAGGTTGAAATTTAAAACTAAGATCCCAACCTGACTGGATTTATTATCTGAGCTCACAGCTACGGAGAAGCAATACGATGACATGGCTGGGGAAAAATAAATAACAAAACCCCACACAGGTTTGCTGGGAAAAGATATCTTGTAGAGAAGCACACCTTTGAAAAAAACAGCTTGAACGTTAGATGTTTCATTACGACCCTTATCAAGATCATCAGGAGTTTAAAAGTATTTCTGTAATTCTCTTCTGAACAACAGTAACCTAGAATAAATGAATTTTCTGTAGACGTATAGTTTATTTTAACAGGGAAGACCTCAGCACATATTGCAGTGAGCACAAGAGAGGAGACACAAGGCACTGACTTCTCACACTGATAGCTCTTCTCAACTGGATCCCTCAGAAGTTCTGCAGAAATAAACCCATCTATATTTAAGTTCCTAGCCTTCACATAAATGTGCAGAGATACTGAGGGAAAGTACATTCACCTTTTGGTAAATGCACGCAAAAGCCAGTCACTTATTTATGAGTCTTCTGGGTAAAGGGATGCTTCTCTTCCCAGTGATGGGCAAGAAGGGCTTTAGATGCTACGCACTTTTGCATATTCATGTATAGAGGCACCTTCACTCCTACTATACATTTCACAAAGATAACAGACAGTAGAAACTACTACATGCATGGTATGGGGGGAAGAAGGGGGATGTCAACCTGCCAGCCTTAGACATCTGGAAGATACACAACTGAAATGTTCATCACAAGGTTCCATTAGAATTAAGACTCGGGTAAAGAGCAACTGAACTCATCCTCAGGGCAGCTATCTCCAGAGGCCATTCCCCTGTCCTCTTTCTCTCCATCCAGCTCAGATTTAGACAGCAGAGGGGCAATAGGCCTATAGCAGACCCTATTTAAGCACCTTTCAAAAGTACCGACCAAGTCCAGTGCACAGAAACAAGCTGTAAACTACTGACCACAGGTTCTATCTGCAGCTCTCACTACAAAATGCAAAGAATACTTGTACCCAAGTTATAAACCTTCGCAGGTAAGGGGTGCATAAAGAAAATCAAAATGCTGATGGCCCCTAAGGTGTACTCCACTAACAAGTGCTACTGCAATAGTCATAATAATTCTTGAGGGAACTGGTGCACAAGTATTCCCTCTTGACAACAGCCTTGCAAAACGGGTACAGCTGCGCTTCCTTTTAGCTTTTCTATTGAATCTTCCTTGTGAAGCACAAAAATGAAGAAAAATGATCAACTGCAATAATGCTGGGAGGTCCTGGACTTTAAGACACATAAATCCAAATACACCATAGTATACTTTGCTGTAACACATTAAGGCCCATTGACATGAAGCTTTTATTTCCTGGGTTTGAAAACAAAACAACCCAATACCATTAGATAGCTTGAAGTGCAGGGGGCAAGTTTTGAGACAAGTTTATTTTGGTTTGAGCTTACTGTTTAAATTAGAATCATGAACTCTTGCTCACTGTCATCCCCTACAGCTACTTTCACAAAATCCTGGGAAGAAACCATTGAAACCTACCAGAGCTTAACTGAAATTAACTGTTGTGGTTTTAAGACTTAAAGTAACTTTTAACTGTTGCAAAAAAAACCAAACAAAGCACATCAGCTTTGAGGTAAACCAGCAGGAGTGAACTATTGCCTTGGTAGTCCTCTGGAAGTCAGTAAAACTCAGATTTGGTGCAACTGAGTATTTTAAGCTGCTGCCGCTCCTTTACCTGCCTGAGTAAAGTCCTCCCATTTCAACTCTGTCCCCTGATGAAGCTGCCAGGTGCAGGAACCAGAGCCAACAAGTCCATACCATGGGCTGGTACAACATAAAAAGATGGTAACTCAAACATTCAAACTTAAACGAGCCCAAATTTGAGAGCCCTAAAATGTACAGTGAAGTGAAGGGGACTCCAGAAGCATACTGAAATCCAAAGCCACATTTGGGGACAGTACATTACAGAGTCAGACCCAAACACCAAGCAGACGGGTGTTATGTGTGAACACGAAAACCAGCATTTACAGGTGGAGAGTGGCACTAGAAGAAGGAAAGCTTTCAGAGGCAGGTGGAGAGCAGGGCAGCACCCATGACTCCAAAGCTGCAAACGCAAGATTCCCAAAGGGACTGTAGAATGGTTTGGGTTGGAAGGGACCTTAAAGATCATCAACCATGAGCAGGGACACCTTCTGCTAGACCAGGCTGCTCAAAGCCCCGTCCAACCTGGATTTTTTAGGACTTCCCTGGCCAGGGTGGTGGAAAGAGCATTAGGTTAGTGTGCCACCCCAGCAGCCTGGAGCCAGGGAGATACTGCGGCACTGGAGGCACAGATGGGCAGAGGAAGAAGCTGACAAACAGCCACAATGCACCACCAACAGCCCCAGCAGCCATGTTGCTGACCCCAGCCCACAGCACACCTTCTCCAGGGGCAGGGCTGCCTTGCTCCAGGAAGCGTGTGCCTACAGCCCATGCAGCTCCTTCAGCCGCAGGTACCATGACTCACTGTGATCCCTGCACACAGAGCAGGGATTATCAACACGCCATGGGACAGCTCCAAAGGGAGGTGACGGAGACATACCAGATAAGCACTACAATACCAGTATAACTGCATCCATGTTAGGAGTTTTACCACATTAGCTGTTTTATTACTAGACAGGCTGATCAGGACCTGCTGGCACTTGCAGTGTCCTGTTTGTACAGCAGTAACGACAGCTACAGCAGCAGAGCAGCCCAGGGAGGTGCAGCTTTGGTGGGAAAGACAGATTTTGCCAGGAGTGTTGAACAATCTCCTCCAGAAGACATCAATTATTCCGGCACATGGTCACAACACCGCTAGGTGGGCTGAGGGAGGTATCCTCAGCCTGGGCCATGCTGAAATCAGCACAAAAACCTGCGTCAATAAACATTCCCCTGGTCTGCATAAGCCCAAAGCCTGGTGGTTAGTGACCTGCCATGGGTAAAAGCTAATCTCTTTCATAACATATATGGGTTTTAACATGGAATTATATATGCTAATGTGGTTATTACTGACAGTTAAGCTGTCCCTCACTTTTTCTTGTATTAAGCACTCCCCTGACTCCACACTTTTTATTTCCCTCAACTATGAATAGTCCATCAAGTCACTCTTACTATTTAAGCCAGCTTCTCCTTCTGCTCCCTCTTCTTTACGCTGTAAATTTACCTTCAGTAGGCTGATCCTCTCCGAGCTGTCCTACTATCTCTTCCTAACTCCACCTTTTCCCAGAGCTGCTCCTTATGAGTATGATGCAAGATCAAGCAAGAGGAGGACATAGGAGAACCCCAGGAAGGTGTCAACACCCTTCATGCCTGCTACAGGGTACTCGAGACAGGAGTTAGCTGCACCAATTTCCAAATGAAGTGGACAAAAGCCTACTCTATCCATACACTGTTTGTTCCCCATGTGCTTCATAAGTGCAAGTGCCCTGCAAGGGTGAGTGTCTGCAGTCCCCAGTCTCTGTGATTTCATCCTTCTTCAGCAGCAAATTAAAACCAACACCACTGAGGTCAAATTGTAGTTATTCATTACATTCAGAGCAGCAGATTTCACTCTGCTGCAGGACAGCAAAGCCCAGGAGAGCAAAGGACTGCTTTGCCTGCAGGACTATCGTGTCTCCTGTCTGTACTCTTTTCTCCTTCAGAAAGCTGCCCTGCTCTTTCTCTAACACTGAAATCAATACCGCAGAAGTTAGGACTGCTGAGCCCTTGGCCACCCAGGAGGAGACACAGCAAGCCTTGCTCAGGACAGGAGAAGGGACTAGGAATGGGGGCTGCATGGAGGCATCATGAACTTCCCAACAGTGTATTGACCATTTGGCAGCACTCTGCAGTTTGTAATCAGTGTTGTATTTTGTACCTCTGTGCAAGTGTTTCACACCGCATCCAAGGCAGAAAACACACTTTGGAAGTAACAGAGATGTAACGTCTAGATCTCCAAGCCCTCTACATTCAAAGCTACCTCAAAGTTCCCAAGAAGCATGCACAGTTGTGGGTTTTTTCCTCTCCTTTCCCATAGCAGCCTGACTTTAGTATCTTTCCTTGAGCCTGTGCTGGCCTGAGAAACAATCACGGACCCGTAATGCTACAAGCATAAGGTATTTGATAACAAAACTCTTGTGCAAATCTATGAGATCCCCTCCCAACTCCACCTCTCGTTCAAGCAAGCCAAATTCTTTCCACCACTTTCTTTGGACTGGCACCTAAAATAATGCCGCAGATAAGGATCTGACTGTAACTTTTGAATACAGTCAAGCTCACATTGTGCAAGTCAATGCTATTGAGCTTAAATATGAACGTCATCGAAAGGCAGGGAGAAACACTTCTGGTGGAGCCAGTGTGCAGTCAGAAATGTAAAATGGGAAAAACAAAAATACCACTTTCCTCCAAGGAAAACAGATCTCAAGAAGGGCGGTACATAAACCTACTCAGCTGAAATCACTCCTGCAACAGAAAGCACCACCTGAAAAGAGGATAACTAGAACGTAATGTGTATACAAAAACACACGCTAGGCCACAGAAGTCAGCTGGCATTCTAGTTCAAAAACTTATACTAAAAAATGTATATGCTGAAGGCAGGAAAATGCAAAGGGTGAACACCTCTCGTAATGCTGGATTCACTTTGGGGACATTCCTCTATACCACCCCCTAGGGTGGGAGGCGCAGACCTGCCATCATCACAGAGGCCAGAAAAAGCACTTCTGCACGCTACCGCTGATGCTCTGGTACCTGGAAGTTGACACATCACCAAAATTTCCATTACCAGGAGAGAGCAAAACTAAAGCAAGGCACAGAAGGTGTACATTCTGTTCTTCCTCCCCTTCTTTCTTCAGTACACCTAAACTAAAAACAACCCCTAACCCTCGGCCTTCACGAACAAAGCTCACCTCTCCATGCCCAGAGAGAGGTGCAGAGAGCCTTATGGCTAAAACCATCCACCTTTGCAGACCTGGGGAAATGACCCCTACCACTGCCAACAGGGAGTGAGCACACACACATATAAAAAGCAAGGAGAGAGTACAGGACTATTTCAACTGAAATTTTATCCTCTTCAACAGAAAAAATCTCCCTACAGAAAGCTGAGAAAATTTCCTAGGAGTCAGCATAAGGCTGTATTCTGTCATATCCACCACCCCAAATCACTGCACAAAGCCAGGTCCCAGAGTGCCTCTTACGATTACTCCAGGAATAAGAAGTCCCTGCCCAGGAGTCTGCAATTTGATTTAAGACAAGACACAAAAGAAAAGATGTTTTGACAAACAGACAGATGGACCGGGGGAGGAAGAACAAGAGGGACACGCAGCTACCCACAACTAGCAGGTTGCTTTCTTTTTTTCTTTTTCAATAAAAATAAGTATCAGTAATCCCCACTGGCCACCTGCCTAGCTTTTGTATATTTAATTAAGAAGGATTTGGGTGATGGAGAACTGCTGAAAAGTTCAGCCAATTTGGGGGAGAACAGGGGCACAAACATCTAGCTGCAGGACCCAGAGAAATGCCAGCATTCTCCAGCCGCTGCCTGGTCCTTCCTGGTTTCTCCAACAGCAAACTCTCCCATTGCAATACAACCCCCAAAAAGTCTGAGGAGGAAAGCAAGAAGGGCAGTTCATACTTAAGAGAGCTGGTCTGAACCAGTTCCTGAAAGCCAGTGACCTCACTGATCCTCAGCACAGTTTGTCTTTATAGCGATAAGACTGGAACTGTATTCGTGTTAACAAAATCATCTGAATCCACAATGATGTCCCTTTAGCAGTGAAAGAAGGAAAAGGAGGGGAGGGCTAAAAAATAAATCCAACTGAGTTAGTAGAGAATACCAAGCACTGTCCTCTTTCCCTACCCCCCAACACAGTCACCTTCTAAGATAGAAAGTCCATTAAGACAAAAATAGAGTATCCTTAGCGTGGGAAAACATTTATCCAAGTTTTAATTTCTTTTCAAATCAGCATTTAAACGATCACATCTTACATCATTTCCTTTTACGAGCCAGCAGTTAGACAATACACATCATTTACATGCAGTTTTGGAAGGCTGCAACATAAATCAACAAAAGAAGCCTTCACTATGAGTTAACTATTACAAGGCTGTTCTAAAGCCACACCAGCCTGTGCTGAGGGCAATTAGGAATATCATCCCTAATTCTCCTCTTCCTGGTGCACTCCTGTGATGCCTCAGAACTCACACAAAACCAGCCTTCCCCCCAGTCATCGCTGCTACAAGAGAATTAGGATGTCTATCTGCAAGATGTAACAGCACACTCACAACAGCTATTTCAACGTGTTAACTGTCTTTAAAAACACATATGCACACCCCGAAATAAATTGACTCAGCAGCTTCACACAGTTCAGTCTCAGTAACAGAATACTTGTGCCTCCACGAACAATCAGATGACAGAGATTTTAATATGTGCAAAATATTAACCAATCTCTTTAGCTCACAGGTCATTTCTGCATTTAGAAAAAAACAGAAGGGAAGCAAATACCTAGTTTGAATCTTATCTCAAGGCAAATTTCGGGAGTGTTTTCATTTTGTGAGAGCCAAATTTCAAATGAAGGTTACTGCTGGATGTGAAATACTAAAATCTGACCACAGCAATGCTAAAAATGCTCCTGCACGATTTGAAAAAGATCAGATATAAAGTCCTGAAGGCAACTGATCATTCGGTGAGCTGGCTGCAAGTTCCAACTACACCGAAGAGCTCAGGTGAAGCAGCACAGAGCTCAGGAGGGACAGGGACTGGAGGCACAGCCACCCCACAAGACTGCAGCATGCACACAAAAGCAGTTACAGACTATTACAGTTTTTCTGAATTCTGTGTGCGCTGGCATCATCCCTGCTTGCACCTCACTGCTTAAAGGTGGCACATCACTATTCTGCTGGTTAAAAGAGGGCTCAGGGGCTCCGGCCCCAGGCAGGTGAGCTCCAATGCCAGCTCTGCCTGCTGCAGGCAGGCAGGCAGGGACAAGCCCGCACATGCCTCTCACTCCCATCAGCTGATACCAACCTGTTGCAGGGCAATTTCTCCTCTCCAAACTCCAGCAGAGGCATGGGGCTCCTTAAACGTGTTCAAGGACTCGGGGGGCTGTGCAGCCGGTGTTTTCAGAGGGAACTCTGCTCTGCAACGCTTAAACCTTTGCTTTCTAACTTACAAGTGATGCAATTTGCAGAATCTTCCTTCTTTCTTCTGTGCCATTATTCTCAGATTTTGAGCTGACTACAGAAGGGCAAACAACTTCCAGGCTGGCTTTTCATTCCCCAGGATTTTGGATGAGCTCTGCTTTGCCCTAAAATGAATAAAACACTCCTGCCGCAGCCCCTTCCCCTGCACAAAGACTTCCCCAGAACAACCCAAGTCTTTTGGGTACCCAGGCCTGGGGAACTCAGGCTTCCCCCATTCACTGCTGCGTAACAAGCTCCTCTTGAAACACAAGGTTCCTTCACACAGCAGAAGTGTAAGCCAGGTTATGAAGATGAAAATAACAAACTCTATACACTTCAACACAGCAGCTGAAAACTTAGTATTTTTAAAACCTCACCACCAAGGTCCCAGGCCTATAGTACACTCCACATAAGCCAACCCATTTAATGGCATAAAATCCCACAAGGATCCACACTACTCCATGACAGGGTGTAACTCCACTTGCATTTAGATGCCAAACAAACAAAGGCTGTCCTTGTATTTCATGTTCCAATATACATCAATACACCCATATATAGCTAAATAAATAGCTATGGTAGAACTATGTATAGAAATATCTTTAGCTTGGCAGAGCTGAGCTATTTCCAGCAAGCCCAGCTGAGGCAAAGAGGAGAACAGGACTATTCTCTGCCTTTCAACAGGTCGGTGTAGTGCCCTTCCCACCCAGGCTGGAAAGCAGACTCCCCAGCACACGACCTTCGGTATCATCGCCAGGGTGTATGAGCTAGACAAAGAGATAACGTCATGCCCTCTCCCGCTCCCTCCGTCCTCCCGCAGTGGCAGGTAGCCAGCCAATCCCGCTCCCGGGTGACATCATCGCCGATGCCGATACACCAGCGTGGAAGTACATCAAAGTAACACTGCCCCGCACATCTGGGGGCACACACACCTCCACAGACAACCTACCTATCCCTTCTCCCACACCCCCCGTCTGTCCCTTGGGATGACAGCCTGCTGGAAAGGGAAATAAGACCATCTGGGAAGAGGGATTCCGAGGAGAGGTTGCTGGGTAGGAGGAAAGCGGAAGGCAACAAGCAAACACAGCGTAACCACGTTTTTCCCTCGGTTATGCAGTTCCTCCGAAAGCCCTCACCACATACACACACAGTTTCGTCTCTACCTGTCCCTGGAGCATTTTTCCTAACAAAAGAGTGGCTGAGAAAAGCTAAATCCTACTGCACTGATCTATGGGTTTTTTTTATATAACTGCATTATTTTAAGAATAAAGCCCAGGTTTAATCACAACAAGGAAGTTTGTTGTTTTGGTGTCTTTTGTTTACATACAACCCTATTAGGTGTCCACATGTCAAGCCTCTGTACACAGAGAAGCAGCAGTGCCAATCCAAATTTACACAGCTGACAACCCATTACTGTCCAACAGGCTCCATAGCAAAGCAGTATTCACCTACTTCTTTTATCCCTGGCACCCAAAGCACCATGCCCTCAGTCACCAGGCAAGAGGAAACCATGAGGAAGGGCAGGGGAAACCTCACATCAGACACACATTTAAACTAATGCCCTGACAGAAACAGCCTCCTGCTCCCCCTGTTATCAGAGCGACACAGATGCCCCTCAGACCTTAGGTGTCATTCACTCTTCCAAGTCACTAAATGCATATGCTGAGTTTCATTTCTAATGCTGACTATTCCAGGAGGGTTCTAGCATACCCAGGAAAATGAAATTTAAGATCCCTATTGTCAAGGCTGTTAAACCACCCAGGACTTCGCTCATTAAGTCAAAGTATTAACAAGTAAGCCAAGAAACAATGCACCAAATTGCAATAATTAACAGGAGAGTTTCAAGTCACACATTCACGCCCTACTTTTTTTTTTTTTTATGTAAGAAGGGCTCAGGTGATGCAAGCTCTGGGAGCAGAAGGACTACAGAAAATACACAAACGGTGCCATTTCATTTGTCAGAAATTAAATGCTAGGGGGGGAAAAATGGTCAGTTTTGAGCAACCTGGTCTAGTGGAAGGTGTCCCTGCCTGTGGCGGTGGGGGGTAGAACTAGATGAGCTTTAAGGTCCCTTCCAACCCAAACCATTCTATGAAGTGCAGCTTCTCACTCATCTCCCCCTTCCTCTCTGGCCCTCTGAGCCACATCCTTTTCCCCAGCCTTCTGCCAACAGCAGCAGCCTGGTTATTCCACCTCCACTCTTCACATGCAACTCGCGCGGCGCAGGCAGACTACCTCTCCATCAGTACTAAGGCTTAGGTTCACGCCCTCAAAACAAACTGACATGTGTTTTGTTTGCCGAAGAGGCACCAAAGTGCTTTATTTAGTTACTGGAGCTGCAACCAGCAGTATCTCCCCATCAGGGAAACTCACCAATTATTCTGCTTTGTTTACAAGCAAAAGAATAAATAAATATAATAGAAAATGAAATAAAAACAAAGCAGATAGGCACGATCGGTCACCTCCAGTTACCTCTCCTTCCCCCTGCAAATGTGCCTTTCATTTCTACACAGCTTAAGGCCGGAGCCTTCAGCCTTTTGCCAAGTATTAGGACTGCGTGAATAATTAGTCATCCTGGTAGGCAGCACTCACTGTAAAGTCACAGAATCTCAAGATTTGTTTGTTCCACTGACTGCACACTGGAGGGGAAGAAAAAAAAAAAAGCAGGCTCTTTTCACACCCATATGGGCACCCTCCGATTTCTATTTTTTAAAGTCATACACTTGTCAAACAGGTTATTCTGGGAATTCTGATTTTCACAAAATAAGCTTCCCTGCTTCGATTGCTTATCATTGTCACCCTGACCCTCCAAAACCATGCAGGGGTGGATGTGGCACCACTCCCTCCCGACTTCACACCTTCAGCACTCTGAAGGTTTTCCAACAAGGAAACCGGGTGACAATCTTAACGAAGGCCAATGCCTTTGTCTAAAGTCACCGCAGCAGCAGCAGCAACTTCCATAAGGACTTACAGCAGCAATTTTAATAAGCCCATGGACCTATTTGTACAGCCACAACACACTCGGACAGTGTCCACCCCGTTCGGTTATTTCTTTGGGGAGAAGGCAGGGGGAATAAGGACAATAAAGGACTATTTCACCATTTCAGGATGTGCGCTCGGGAGAGTAATTCCTGCCCCGCTGTAAACGCCGAAGCCGAGAGGTTGCCAAACTTGTCACGGGCAGTAACAATGACAACATTTTTATCACCCCCAACCACAGCGGGCGGCTCGCCTTCCGCGAGCGGTCATCCCGGCACAGCCACTGGGTACCCTCTCGACAAACGGCAATAATAAAAGGAGAAGAAACGCTGCCACAAACCTTGTAGACTTGCCCGTACGTGCCATTGCCAACCACTTCCACCAGCTCAAATATCCCAGCGGGGTCCTGGGGGGCAGAAGGGGCAGAGAGGGGTGGGGGGGAGAAGAGAAGCGGGGTTACACTTTGTCAGGCGATGGCTGCTGGCGGCGTGCAGCTGTTGCGCCCTGTTTTTCCACGCACATGCCAATACATGCAAACAAAGGAAAAGCAGCCCAGGGCCGCGCTCCCCCCGCGGGGCTCCCCGCACGCCGCCACCGCCGCCGGCCCCCCGCGCCCCGACACCGGACCCGCACCCAGCCCCGGACCCGGCCGCTCCCACCACCACCGCCGGCCCGGCGGCCCCGGCCAGGGGAGCGCCGGCCTCGGGGGAATCCCCACCCCTGCACTCACCCGCAGGGAGGAAAGGTCGATATCCACCAGACTTTTTGCAGGAGAATCGTTCGCCATTTTCCCGTCTCTTCCTTTATATATGTATTTTTTTTTCCTTGTTATTTTTTTCTTCTCTGTTAAATAATAGCGAGGCCGCCGCTCACCCCTCCCCGGAGCAGCTGTGAATTGCACGGAGCTCCTCTCCTCCCTTCCGCCCTTCCCTTCTTTACTCCAGCCCCGCCGGGTTGAAACTCTTCAGCATTGGGAGGGGTTGGCGGGGGGGATGATGGATAGATAGATGGATGGTGGGAGGAGGAGGGGGGAGAAGGAGGTGAAGGAAGGGAAGGAGGGAGGGAGAAGGAAGGAAGGAGAGGGGGTGCTGCGGTCCGTCTGTCTCCCCGCGGTGCACTGCGGGGCTGGGTCCCTCCGAGGCGGGCCGCGGTGCCCGGGCCGGTCGCTCGCTCGGTGTGTCGGTCGGTGCGTGCTCGGCGGCAGCGGGCTCACACCATGTCGCGGCGGCGGCGGCAGGAGCGGCGCCGGGGCCGGCAGCCTCTGGTAGCTTCACGGTGCACCCTTTGCCCGGGCATGGCACGGCTCGGCTCGGCTCGGCCCGGCCGGGGCGGCGGCGCTCACGCCGGGAGCCGGCAGCCGCGGCCCCGCTCTTGCATGAAGGGGGGTTGGGGAGAGCTCACGCCCAGCGTCGCGGCGGAGCCCCCGCCGCCTCCGAGCCCTTCCCGCGGCGCTGCCCTCGCATGAAACGGTGTCGGGCACCGACGGGCAGCGGCTGCGCGTCCCGGCGGCGGGGCACGGGCGCGCGGCTGGAGTGGGGTGCTGCGAGCCAGACAAAGATAGCTGGGGAGGAGGAGGAGAAGAGGGAGGAGGAAGAGGAGGAGGAGGAGAAAAGGGATACAAAATATACTGCGAGCGGGGAGGGAGGGAGAGAAAGAAAACAGCTCCCCCTTCCCTTCAACAGGAAAAACCGGCGGAAACGCGCCCGCACCAGAGCACTGCTGGGTAAACTCGCGGGGAGAGAAAGAGAGAAGGAGGACGGGGAGGGGAGCGGCCGTGGCAGCGGTGCGCCTGCCACCGCCGCTGTCCGCAGTCCAACAATAGCCCCGGTGGGGCGGATGGGGGTGTGTGGCGGAGCCCACGCGTGTCCGCGGCAGGGCCGTGGCCGAGGCGGCAGGACGGGGAGGGACGGGCTCAGCCGGGCCGGCTGCTGTGGCCCCCCCAGCCTGCCGCTGCCCCGAGGCCTGGGAAAGGAAGGGGGCCGTGTGCCAGCCGGCCCCCGGCGGTTTTGGAGGGGGACAGCAGGGTCAATGTTAGGCTGTCGCGACAGGCATTGCCCTTGGGGTGGGGCGTGGGGATATTTTCCATTCCCACCTCTTCCTCCCCACACACAAAGCCGTATCTCTCATTTTGTGCCCCCCACCCCAAGACTCTAGGCCTACAGGAGGAAAGTTCCTGCCCCATCAAGAGACCTCGCAGACACAGAGGCAAACCCTAGGCTCCAGAACCAGGTCCAGCACTGCTAAGATGGTGCTGTGATTTTAACACACCATTTACTGGCAGCCAGAATTGTCTTAGGCCCCATTCCCACCCAAAAGCATCTTCCAGCAGCATCTGAATCATGGAAAAGTCTCATTAACCACTCTGAAGCTAGTCACATCAGGCAGTTGCGTGCAGGTGTAAACCTTGGCAGGATTTGTCTCTCATTGAAGTTCTTTATCACACCGATATGGCAAAAGTGTTACCTGCTTGCAAGAGGTCGAGTTACGTTTCCTGTGGGAACCAAGGTTTTCCTGTCTCTTCTACTTTAACCACAAACTTACATATACATAGCTATAAGTATCACAGAAACATACTTTTAAAACAAAGCAAACCTGTTGAGCAGAAAGTGTAAGGATAAATTACCATAACATGGTGTACTTCATTTTCACTTAAACTGCAGCTACAAAGGAAGGAAACCCAGGGCCAGACCAGGCAACTGTTTTCCTCTGTACAGCAACCCATAAGCATAAGGCGGCAACTGATTTGCAATGGACTCTGTGCTGGGTCCATCTGAGTGCACACACACAGTAGTAGGATCAGGTCTAGAGATGCAGTAAGTGTTGAAAAGTGGATTTCCACAAAGGTTTGTTATCATCGGCCTGGTTTGCAATACATGGCTGATTTAACTCTGTCGTCTTATGCATGAGAGCAGCCTTGCTAGGTCAGCCCCATTGCCTGTCTAGCCCAGCGTCCTACCGTCTCCAGAAGTAGCCTGTGGTGGATGCTGAGGGATATGTTAACCATCCAGTGATACTTCTCTAGGGCATCCTCCCCGTTCTCTGCAGCCCAGGGAGTTCTTCGGCAGTGTTTGGTGTCACCGCGTTTCATAGTCTTTGATGATTTTTGCCTTCCATTAGGCTGCCCATTTACTTTGTAGATTCATACATGATTCTGGCTCTTAAAGTGTCCTCTGGCAGGGAGTTCCAAAGATGAACTAGCTGCTTGTGGAGACCACCTTTGTTCATTGGCTTTGAACCATCATTTGCTAGATTGAAAGGATCCATGGCTGGCTCTTGTGTTGGATGGGACAACAGTCATTTCCTACTCATTTTTTCCATTTGTTTTTTTTTTTTTAATAGACTTCTGTTGTGTTCCCCCTAGTTTTTTGCCAGCTAGCAAGTTCTGGTCTTTTTAGTGATACCATGAATGGAAGCCATTCCATACTTGCCCTTCATTGGACCATTTCTAGTTCTGATGCCTTCTTTTTTAATACAAGGGAAGAATTTTCCATATCATTTTCATGATGGGTTCCCCATGCAGCATCATGGTGATGTCCTGGTTTCCAGTCCTCTCCTGGTGCTCCCTTTTTTCACTGTTGTTGGGTCTAAAAATGACATTCCTGTGGAACTTGTCTGTTATAATGCCACAATCCCTTTTCATACTACCTCAGAGATTGTTGTGGTGTCATTCAGGATGAAACAATTTTCAAGCCCAGGCTCTGGACTCAAGTTGTCCATACTCAGCATGTAACACCTTTCTTGTGCCCCTGTAAATACAGTCTCGAGTTTTTTTAGAGCTGAGGGTCTAAGCCCAAATACACATTTTCACCATTATAGCTCTGATGTGGCTCCACCATAGTGTCCCAGCTCATCTTTGAGCTTATATTTTACTACAGTGAGTTTTGTTCTTCGGTTTGTTTTAGTATCATATCAGATACTGAAAGAATCTAGAAGACCACTAAAGAAGCAAAAGTGCTAACAAGATTGTGAATCCTTGAAAATTGGTGCATCCCCTAACTTTAAGGGAAAAAAAAAAAAAAAGCAGTTTTCATAAAGCAGTAAATGCCACACTAGCTTCCTGCTAGTTCCTGAGGTGAAGCACCGCACTACCTCACCTTCCTTTTCCTTCCTACACAAGCAGAGGGATGAAAGGGTTGCTTTCTCCAGGAAGAAGTCTCTCTGGCTGCGGCCAAAACCACTCTGTTCGCATGTTCATCATGCTCTTCACCAGCACAGCATACTTACCCAAGTTTGGAAAGTCTAAAGGTTAAAAGCCCAAACCTAAAACCACTGGAAAGAAGATGAGCGGTCTGTTTGGGCTTCCTCATGGAGTGAAACCAGCACCCCTGAAGGAGACAGAGTGAGACATCCATTGAAAATCATAATGCAGATGAAATGCAAGGATAGGCAATTTCAGCCCTGTGGATAGTCACCCCACAGACAGAGCAGTAAATGACTCGGTCTTCTAATGACAAACTAAGTAGAAGCATCAAAAAATCTGAGTCAGCTCCATCTGTTTGGGAACAAAGCAAGAGAAAGCTGCAGGGTCATTGTGCTGCTTTCTGTCACCCTTGGACACAGTCGCACCCGTTCCTGCTCCCTGGGCTTGCAGCAGCCGATGGAACAGAGGAGAGGAACTTCCCTGAGCAGGTTCAGTATCCCTGAAGGAGGGAGGCTGAAGCTCCCTTTCTCCAGCCTTTTGTTCCTCTCATCTGGCACCTCATCCCTTGTGTCAGCATAGGCTTTCGTACAGCTGTGCAGTGATAGCCCAGGAGAGAGGAAAAGACTTTTTGATGTTTCAATTGATCAGTTCCCTGGGCTGGTTCCTCATATGCCTGCTGGAGTGGTTGTGTTGGTGAGAGGGAAGGGGGGGGCAGAAACTATGTGCAGGGGAGGAAGTGTAACCATAGCATTGCCTGTTGGTGGTAGCTGTGGCTTAAGCCAATTTCAAATCTCGGTGGACCCACAGGGGTAGAACTAGAGCAACTTCCTTCCTTACTGGAAGAGGCACTGTGGGAATAATGGGAACCCAACGTTTATGTTGTAGCCACAAAAGAAATTCCTTGTTCTCTGTGTTTTTTTCCTCCCAGTTCTTTGAAACTGTGCTTATTCTTTTCCACATTTAATACACTGGGGCCCTAATCACTGACCAGAGATGTAGAGGTCATCAACTGCATTAACTTTTTAAGAGCTTAATCATCAACAGTGTTCAAGGAGATGAGTAAAGAGACAGGAAGTTCTGAGTTTTCATTTTGCTTCTGCTACTGATTCATCCCATAGCCTTGGGGCATCTCATTTCCTGCCTCCACTCCTTTTCCCTGTGTGGAAAATGGGAGTGACTTTGACCTCCTTGATACTGTGAAGTGTTAGACATGTGCCCCATTGTACTGTCTAGGGAAATGGTTCTCGCATTGGCCAGGGAAGTCCATGAGGAAGTCTCAGGCTAGGGTGAGGAATAGCAGAGGACAGATTAGCAACCAGGGGTGGATGAGGCTTTGCACAGTGCAGCTCTTCTGCTGCAAGTGGGCTCCCAAGACAGAGGGAGGTTAGGAGGCTCTAAAGACTGCTTGTTCTCCTCATGCTGGGTGAGTTCTCCCCGTGCTTGTGATTACAAGGCACACAGGGAGCAGAGCACATACAGAAGGGTGCCACACAATCAGCCTTCCTCCATCTTATGCTCCTCTGCTGCTTCCACCACCACCATCTCACACCTCCATGTGTGGGCTGCTCTGTGTGAGCACTGCTTGCACACCCAGGTTCTTACATGCTAATCTGAATGTCATACGGACGTGGGACATGTCCCTGCAGCTAGGTTGCCCAGTTGTGCCCTCACTGCTGCTGCTGACATCCTGCTGCTGCTGACATCCTGCTGCTTCCCTCACCCCCACAGTACTTCCCTGCCTCCCAGACTGATACCCTCATACTGGCATGCGGGCAAGGCTCAGGCACGTAGCTGGACCCAAGGACAGGGAAGAACATGTAGATTACACTATAGGTGACACCGAGCTGCACAGGGCCCAAAAGGAGCAGCTTTCCACCAGCTGTATGCTTTGGGGCCATCCACCAGCTTCCTGTCCACCCCCTGGCTTCCTCTGTTAGCGTTTCAGGGACTGGATTGACAGGACTCCTGGAACACAGGGGCTGCCTAAATATAGCACTCCTGCTAGCACGGGAAGAGTGGCAAAGCGAGGCAGAGCACTTCCCACGGCTGCTCGGTGCTGGGCAGGAAGCACAGCACTGTCAGCAATTCTGAGGTACCCACCTTTCCCCATCCCCTGCCAGGCTCCACATCTGTGCTGTTCTTTCAGCTGAGCCAGTACAGCTCACCTGTGATATGGTCAGGTACCTGGGCTGAACCTAGCAAAAAAGAAAACACCTTTTTTCTCCATTTTTTGCAGGCTTTGCTTTACCTCTTATTAACATCCTGCTTTGAAGGAGTGGTGGGCAGTAATGTGAAAGCAGGAATTCCTCAAATTGTTGCACAGAGATGTGGGTACCACAAAATTATGTCCTAAAAGTCATTACTCATTGGGGTGAGTTACCTCAAGTGGCATTGCAGTATGGCCTAGGGAGACAAGTTAACGTTAGTCGCATTCTATCACACCTGTGCAGTAGTGGAACACCCAGCAGTTCTAACTCGATTCAGATCTGAAGTGAGCATATGACAGTGTTCTTATGAAAATAATGTGATAGGGTGTTTATATCTTCCTTATGTTTTTACACTGAGTGTGGTGAAGACACATGGTACCTGGTCCATCAAAAGCCTAAGGATGTGAGGAGCTGATAGCTGAAATGGTATGAGGTTTGCCAGGACCATGTGCTCCCAGGAAAATCTGTGAACAAATCCAAACCAGCGAAGTTCAGCAGTTTGCATCACCTAGCTGGGGCATTTTGAATCTGGTTCTGAACACGCCCGCACAGAATTTACATCTGCAGAGCCACAGCCTCCGCAAGGAAGCTGCTCCCGTCCCTGGAACAGAACAGGACAAGGAGGGGTGATTTCATGCTGCCACAGTCTTTCTGTGACTCCACACCCCTAATAGATCTACCCAGACTGAATTCACAGCACAGCGCAGGACCTCGCACTTCACATCACACTGGGAATTGTCAGTCCTGCAGACAGGCTTAAAGCTGGCATAAAAAAAGGGCATAAACCCCCCATAAAAATACTGGTGCATGCTTGGGGTAATTGGTGATTACAAGGGTATCCTTGTAATCCTGGGTATATTTTTGGACACTGCCCGTGCCCTAAGTTTTAATAACTTAGCTGTTTCTGGTCCTGCTATCTATCACACAAAAGCATGCAATTACCAAGTGTGGCTGGCTGTCACAAGCTATCTCTGCTTGTAGCTAAGCTGGCTTGTATTTATCTTCTCGTGACCCAACTGTGACACTTATTTCACCTCTTATACAGGGCCCTGAACCATATCTGTAGCTGCTGTGAGCAAACTTTTTTCCTCCCTGGCTGCACCAGAGCTCCTCTGGGCGTGTTAGCCCTCCTCATGTTCATCTTGATGTGCCTTATCTCACCCAGGGGCACCTGGGGATGCTCACCCAGAGTTTTTGAGATCCGTGCTTCAGGACGATGAACAAGGCAGAGAGACAACCTGCTCATTTCACATTTGTGCCCTTGCGTAAGAAAAGCTGCTCTACCAGCGTGATGGTGGCTGGGGCTCTGTAGGCATTTCTCTAGAGGCAGTGCAGGATTTCCCAAGCCTTCTCCACCAAGCACATGGGCACGTATCCTGTGCTTTTCCTCCTGCTCTTTTGTTCCTGTCGTGGCACTGCCCTTGTTGTGCCAGTGCCTTTACTTGCACAGCCATGTGATCAGACACATCATTGGAAATAACCCTTGCTTTCGGATTTTGTTTTATCCAGCTCAGTTGTGCTCACAGTGTGGGGAAAGAGCAGAAACAAGCGAAGAAGTGAGCATGGAGGTGGCTGGGTTGCTGTTTCATAGGCAACCACTGTGTATAAACACAGTTCAAGTTGAGTCTGCAAGCCTAACAGGCTCCTGAGGGGATTGGTGGGGATTACGTCTCAAGAACTTCAGCCCGGTTTTGACGTGGCCCTGAACATAGTCTTGATGTGCCACTTACTGAGTCAGATATACCACAACACCACGATGCAAAGCACTGAACCTGTATAGAGTTACTCTGTCAATTCACATGGGTTCAAAAACTTCTGAAGGAGTCATTTTACCCCAGAACATCTGATGGAGCAGGTACTGTAGCCAGCTTAAACCTGGTATAAAAGCATAAAGCTGGCACAGAAATATTTCTGTATACTTGGGCTATCTGAACAGAAAGAAGATTATTGTGTGCTTATATCTGATCCAGAGCAAGCTGATCCCCAAAAGCCAACAGGTCCGGTAATAACCGACCTGTAACCATGGCCACAGCTGGTACAGAAGTTACCACATTGTCAGAATGAAGCCAATGCACTTCTTCCAACAGTGGGCTTCTGCAAGAAGGCTGTGAGAGCATAAATTCTCACAGTGCCCTGGTTTGACTACAGCTGCCTTCAATCCTGCACATTTATCCTCGCGTTGAACTTCATGCATTGTGCAAACTCCCTGAGAATTCATAAATCTCTGAGGACTGTAGCTTAAGCGAGGTAAATTATAGAAATCAAAATTAAAGTGTAAAGCATATATTTTAAACAAACATTAAGGCTACTGAAGTCTGCCCTTTGAAAGCTTTCTTCTTCAGTTTCCAAGTGACTTCTATTTGAATATTGAAGGGATTTTCATTTTGTGTTATATTTTACACTGAGTAGGGAGTTATGTTTCGAAAGACATTCTAAAAACGAGGAGTGAATTATCACCAAAATGCAAAAAAAGGGAGAAAAAAAGCAGAGGTGAAAATTAACTGTCCTTTCAAATGAAAAATAAAAACCCAGAGCTGTTGAAGGAAATGTAAGGATTTCCACAATTAATACACAGGCTTAATTGGTTTGAGTTTCCCTTTCATTTTATACAGCGTGAGGTCTGCAGAAGCCATAATTTCAGGAAACTCTGGCTTTATTAGTGAAGCTAATTTAAAATGTTCCCTCTCCTCCCTTCCCCGGCACCTCGTACCTGTCTTCACACCGCAGAGCACTGCCCTCTCTGTGGGCAGCTCCTGTTTCCAGAACCAGACTTTGCAGGGCTGAACAGCAAGAATAACACTGTCTCAGAAGAAGTGAATCGGTTCTGATTTCTGGCAGTGGCATCACCGAGAAGGCCATGACAGCAAAGAGGGGCATTTGGGAGACTGAAATGGTGAAACCGCATTGGCAACCTCTTAAGTTAGCTCCAACAGCAAAGCCAAGATCTCATGGAACTGCTGCTGACATGTCAATATGAGTGCCAGGGAAAGGTCCGTGGGAAGAGACAAAGCCTTTAGGCATCACCATGCAGTATATAATTTAACAAAAGACACCCACTGGTCATAATAGATGGTTGAAATGAAAAGTATTAGTCACCCTTGGGCCAGTGATTGACACAACATAATCCTCCAGGTACTGTTGGTTTTGTTGTTTTGTTTTTTTTTAAACAAAACATTGTCATTAAAACATAGCAAAAGGTTGAATGTTACGGGGCATTGCTGGGTTTTGATGCGAGGCAAAGTATTTTAGCTACAGTTTGGCTTGAAGATCTGATTTTAAGTAAACCTAATCTCAGGGCTTCTGTGACACAGCAGTTTGGTAAAGGTCCTCAGTGTAACTGTTAGTGAAGAACTTCCTAATGAACAGAATTATTTTATCTTCTGGAATGTGAAGGCTTTTAGGGGTCTTCTGGACATAAAAGAAACTCTGAATAAAGAGGTTCTACAGAGGGCTAGCATCTCCAGGCAAAACACATGGGATTCACCTTTCCATTTTGCATGGCTATGTCTAAGATGATCACCTAAGCTTCCTTGAACAGTTGACTGAAAGAAGTAAGCAGCTCCAAGGTACAGTTCATCTCATCCTGAAACAGACAGATAAAGTAACTCAGAGAAATGGTATCTTAGCACTGTCTTTGAAGAAAGCATGGTGAGTTTGGATGCAGAAGACATCTGAGGCTGGTGCGATGAATCCCATACAGCTGGTCAATGCTCTTTCATGCCATGCTAGCTTTTAAGATTTTCAGCTGTGCAGTCCTGTCTATTTTGGAAGCTATTTACCCGTTTGACTAGCAAAGTGAAGTCAAGGGGACAGATATTTAACTGCTGTGAATTAGCATAGCCCTTCTTGTGAAACTGCAGGGATGCTCTGTTGACCAACTCCACCCATTTAAGACTGGTGTACTTACTATAAGCAGTCATCATCAGAAACAATGTGTTTTTAGGCTGTGGTGAATAGGCAATTTGCCCCTAGCTCAATTAGCTCTGAAATAGAAAAATCAGGAAAATTTAGGCAAAGAATAGAAAAACAGCACGTGATTTCCCAACAGCACTTGAAAACTTGTGCTGCTGCTTTGATCATTATTGTTCCCTCCTCTCGCAAGCCCAGACTGGAGCCGTTATTTGAGCTAGGTGTAAACACATAGGGACAAGTGATGAGATGAAGGCATACACCACAGGAGGAAGTCCCAGTTCAGAAGACAGCTTAAGTACTGAAAGTGGTGGGATGTTAATGGCATGCAAATGTGTGCTTCTGAATAAGGGCGTTCCCCCAGATCAGATCCTAAGTACTTTGCAAAAGCACTTTGCAGAGTTCCCCAGGACATTGACAGATGTACTCAAACACTGCTTGCAGTTCCCTTTCTGATCAATTCCTTGATTTCCTCCAGGAGAGAAAGACTAACTTTACACTGTGTCAGGAGCTGAAATTCTGCCCATTGAGGATGAATGTGAGCTCACCAAAACTGATTCTCCTCTCATTTGAATCTTGAAAAGGTTGGGGGGTAAAAAGCTCTGCAGCCAAAATGTTCTTGACCTCCATGGAATCATACCGGCGCAAGGAGTGGTGGAGATCATGCATTTCCAACAAGGTGGACACTTGTGGAGCAGGAGAAAAAAATGCCCTGTCTTGGTGTTGTGCACCCAGCTCTGCTGTGAGATAGCATCTAGATATATTTTCATACCATTGAAAATGCGATACCAAGTGGGTGAAATTACTGAGTTTTAAATAAGGGCCAGTTACATTAGTGTCAGGTATTCCAAGCATTTTGTAAGTTAGTCACTTTCACTATGAAAGGAACATAGGATAGGAACACTTTATGATTTTTGATGATGAAATTTTAAACTGGTAAGGTGTATCAACCTTATCCCTGCATCACACAGCAGAGATGAACTATTTTCATTCACATTTTGCATGTCATTCTTCTTAGTTGACTTTATATACTCTTTCTCAATCCTTTATTTTTCTACAATTCTAACATCCCAGAAAAGTATGCAGATCTCTAAAAGTTGTGGCTTGCCTTGAAAAATCCCTGGGCTAAGCATCTTGCCCAAAAATTACCTGCCTGATGAAATCTGGAGCTATATTGCCTTTTCACAGAACCCTTGCAGCAACATTAAGGTTGAGCTCCTAAGCTGATTGTCTAAGGCACCCAGGACCACACTGCACCCCAGCACCCATACCACCATAGTGTGTTTATGCAGTCTGGCTTCCTATAGCATGTGCAGGCATCATTCTGCATAGCCAAACCACCTCTGCCAAGTTTGACTAGTCTTCTGTACAGATGCTGTCCAGATGCTGTCTAGAAGCATGCCAGCCAATGCAGAAAGGGACAACAGTTTTATGCTATGTTGCCTCATCATATTTCAAAAAACAAAACAAGTTGTGGCATCTTGCAGTGCCCTTCAAGCATTTGATGCTCCATCATAGGGCCTGTCATGCCAAGGATGTATGTTACCTCTTTGGTGCTTGTCGTTGCAGACCAAGTATAGTTTATGAGTAAGAAAGTTCAATCAGTAGCATGACAAGGTGAAGATCTTCTGCCCTAGTAAGAGTCTCTTGATGGATGTATGCAAAGGAATCTGGACTAACAATTGCAAAGGAGGGTCTAAGGTATCTCTTTACTGAGCCATCATGTCCACATTTCTCCTCTATTCTCCCCAGAGATGATAACATGGACTGATCAAGTAACCAGTTCTCTAAGCTCCCCTGGACTCAAGGCTGAGGAGCCCAGCCACACAAGGAATCCCTAGGATTGTCTTTGGGGACCTTGACTTTGGCATAATATAGTAGATGAGGTCCCATTACTCAAAATCCCCTTGAGCTGTACCCCTAAAATACTCATTCTTGGAAGAATAAAGCAGGATTCCAGCCTGCCCCTAGATTCCTTGTATGAATTTTTAATCTGCAGTGCACTAGGGTTTGCCTGTCCTTTTTGGTTGTCTGTTTAGTCCTATTTATAGGTGAAGAGAGATACATCAATTTTGACTGCATTTTATGGTGTGTAAAAATTTACTCCAGTCAATAACAGATAGACTTCTGCGCAAGTATCAGGGTGGGAATCATTCTAAATGCCATAAGATGTCTGCAGTGTCGAAGTCAAAACCTGACCTCTTCACATCTCTTTCTCATCATAACAGCAGAGAAAGAAAGCAGGTTTGGGGCATGATTCATCTCATGTAAAATAGGTCACATGAATCACTTTCTAGAAATGGCTATTTCTCTGTATTGACTCAAAAGGGAGCCTAGATATGTAACTCAGGCATAGATGATTACACTGCAAATGTCTAGGTTTAGATGGGATGAATCCCACAGGCTTGTCTGGACTTAACACCATATAGAAAGACTTTTTTCCTCATCTACTGCTCTATTAGGTATGCATATGTCAGCTGGCCAGGTGTCTCTGAGTATCTGCTGCAGAAGAGCTAATTTGTCCCTTCACCCAGGAGTGTCAAACATTACTCCACCAAGGTGGTTGAGGGAAAATACAAGTAAGGGTAGTGGGACTTGACTGCAGGACATGAGGGTCAGCAAGCAGAATCACAGAATGGTTGAGGCTGGTAATTGTCTAGTCTAACCCCTGCTCAGAGCAGGGCCAGCTAGTGCAGGTTGCTCAGGGTCACGATACCATTGGATTTTGAGTATCTCCAAGGATGGAGACTCCACATCCTGTCTGGGTGGTCATCCTTTTAGTTGAGAAGTATGGGGGTGCCTTATGTTGAAATTATATTCTTGTATTTCCATTCATGCCGATTGCCTCTTGACCTTTTACTGGCCACCAGTTAGAGACTTCATCTTCTGTAGCTGTCCCATTGGGTATTCATACACCTGGATCAGTTCACCCTGAAGCCTTCCCTGGGCTGAACAATCCCAGCTTTCAGCCTTTCCTTATGTGTCAGATACTCCGGTCCCTTTGTCATTTTCATGGCCCTTCACTTACTTGCTGCAGAAAGTTCCTGTCTGTGTTGTACTGGGGAGCCCAGAAGTAGACTCAGCACCCCTGATACATTTACCAGTGCTGAACAGATGCGAGTAATCGTCTCCCTCGACCACTGGCAAGCCTTTTCCTAATGCAGCGTAGAGGCTGCTGATTTCATCTTGAGCTAGTTCAATAGACAGGGGCAGAGAGCAGCTGCCAGCATGACTGTAATTTTGCTTCCCAAGAATGCCAGAAGCCTGTCTTCTAGTTAAAGGGTGGCAGCCTTTAGGCAAGCCAAGCACAGTGTGTTAGGGAGGATGCTTCGTAGGGAAACTGTATGTGGGGAGGGCAGGTAGGGAGTTTGTAGGGAGAACCACTGTTCTGGTACCAGCCTTCATACAAAAGGAAATTTGCCCTCTTGCTGGCAGATGGTGTGAAAGAAAAAAAGAAGAGAGGTTAGGTGTGAAGAGAGGAGAAAGTGGTGGCCAGGTGCAAGCAGATGTGTCCACAGGTATAGAGTATCCAAGGGAATGAAACCTCTGACATTTGTGCAGATGGCTTGCATGTAGTCCTTCTTGCCCCAGAACTATTATTTCTCAAGGCTATTGCCATGCCTCTTTGCAGGTGGATGGACTGTCCTTTCAAGCACAGGGTCTTGACAGAGCCACTTGTGTTGGAAGGCATCTTCCCAGGACTGTTAGGAACAAAAATTTACCATGTTTTGAAGGGTGTTCTCCATTCTGGGTTTGAAGTAGTACTACGCACAGTACTAGCAAGCCTTCAGCCTCTCTTAAAGACCTTTAGGGCAGATAAAGACAGAGCACTTATTCTGTCAAGGATCCTCAGGGAAAAAATGCAGAAAACAAAGGATCAATGGCCATGACAGAAAATAATCTCCACTCGCTGAAACACACTCCTTTGCCCTATGAGTGGCTCACAGTGCAGAGGGGCCAAGCTGTCCATTATCTAAAGCATAGGATTATCTAAACAAATATAGCATACGAGTAATTTTTTGGTACAATGCACTAGAAAAACTTGTGAGAGAGGTTAGGTTTGTTGTACTATGACCTTTAGCAGGTGATTTCATCTCCCTTTGGGCCTCTATTTCTTATCTCTCTCAAAATGGTGCCATGAAAGAGAACATGTGGCTGGTTGGCACTGGCACATGAGCCCAGGCTGCTGCTTCTCGATGCTGATCTAACACCTTCCAACCAGATGGACCTATCTCCTCCCTCATGGCCTGGTAAGTGTTGGGCCAAAGCACTAGCAGAAAACAGCTCTATGCTTCCACCCAGTCATAGCGATGAAATGGCTCCAGGAGTATGTGGGGAGCACCAAAGCTGGCACCAAGGCAGAGCCAAGGGCCTGGGCAGGGAAGGGCTGAGTGGTGGCAACTCACACATGGAGTACCCAAGGCTCTTGCTGAAGAGCCTCAGCAAAACACCGTGTTAATTCTTCTACACATAAGCTTTTTGCCAGTGTCCTGTTAGCTATGAGGGGGCATTTGTGACAGCTATATCCACCTGAATGAGTCACTGAAGAACGCTGCTGGGAATTTTTTTCTTCTGTTCCTGGTTTGCCCAGTGCACTGACATGAGTCAGTTACTAGTGGAGGTAACAAGAAGTGTTCACTGCAATAAAAAATGCCAGCATTCAGCAGGGTGGCACCCCTGCTCAGTGTGTACTGTAAAATTCCAGCAGGCAATCAAGGCCGCTTGGCTCTTGTTCAGGAACCGGCAGGAAACAACCCCCACTAAGCTGTGATTCAACACTAAGAGGGGAAAAAAAGATCCTTTCCTCTGTAACAGGGAGCATGGGTGAACGCAGCTGGGTTAATAAAGCAATGCTGCCCTGTCACATCTGGAAACACAGGTTGGGGGGCGGGGAGGAATCCAGTTAGCTCCAACTGTCCTTACTGTAGTGGTCCTAAATCAGTCCCTGAAGAGCCGTTGCATCAGATAGCTGCATCCAGCAGTGACTGACTACCCGCTCTGCAGCGGCTGCCACAGATGGCAGCCACCAGCCAGGAGAGAGGGGTGCCCATTAGCAGAGCGGCAGAACTCAGCTAAGAGTGCCTCCGTCAGCCTCAGAAAGGTGGTAATGGCATGAAACAGAGCTGCTTGCTAGCATATGCCCCTCCCATGCAAAAGAGCTTGCTGGCCTAAAAAAAAAAAAAAAGGAAAAAAAGAAAAAAAGAGCAAAGACCCTACAAAATATTATCTTCTTTTTTTTTTTTTTGCCTTCTTCTTCATCTTCTTCTTTTTCCCCTTCTTTTTCCCCTCTCCATTGTAAAGCACCCAGGCAAAGCCAGAGCTTGCAACTTTCTCTTATTCCAGGTGCTAAAGCTCACTGTGTGCACCGTGAGAGCCTGGCTGGATTCTCTCAGCTAGCAGGTGTTGGAAGCCTGCAGGGATCTGCGGGTTAATTAATCCTGACTTACCAGGGCTGGGGAGGCTTATTAGCCTCCACCCTAAAAACGAGGAAGACAGGAGGAGCCCTCTGGGGGGAGGTAGGTAGGTAGTGTTTGTGGGGAGAGGAGCTGAGGCTGAGCCAACTTTGGGGAAGAATCTTTAGGTGAGGCTTATGAATTCATTTTTCATCCCTTTTCTCTCAATAAAAGCAAAGTTCAGCAGAAGTATATTTTTACACTTTGAAACAAGCACCTAATTTGTCAATGGTTAGCGGGAGCTCCAGTAGTTGCCGTGCAGAAGCCAAATGAAATCTTCCCCACGCTCCACCGCAAAGCTCTTTGGTGTTGCTCACCTTTGCTGTCTCAGGCTCTAAATGAGGAATTTAGGCAGGTTGAGGGGAGATATTTGACTTGCTGTCAGGGCTTGTGAGACCACATGCTTGACTTGATGGCGTTTCTGTGCTCGCCCGCCTGCCTGTCATAGGATATATGCTGCTTTCTAATCAAATCTGAAATGTCAGGGAAGGTATCTCTGGCCAAAACCTTGTTGACTGTGGGGGAGAGAGGGAAAGGGGAATGGAAACACCACAGGAGGGGGATGGGGCGACTGCTTAGCATAGCTACAGCTTCCAGCATCTCTGCAATTGTTTATAGTTCAAACAACTGGCTGATGGCACCCACTTGCACCTTCTTGCTCAACAACGCCTCTATCTCCTCATTCCCCCTCCTCCTCCTTGCCTTTGAGGTGTTGACACCCTGACAAGCTCAGCCCTGGCCTCCCCAGGGAGCAGGGAGAGGTTTTCCAGGGAAGGCTGAGCTCTGCATCCCGGCTTCCCTGCACCTCCCAGCCGTTCCCCACAGCATCCTCTCACACCTCCCCCGGGGCAGGTGGAGAAGCTCGGGATGGCAAGTAGGACAGAGCAGTGGGAGATGCCACCACCACCATCACAGGGGGTGTGCGAAGAAACCCTCAGGTTTGATGCCTGGACAAATTATCAATGAGGAAGGGGGGGAACGACACAGAGTCCTCCCGGGATGTGGAATTCCACTCTGTGGGAGAGGAGGGAAGGAGATGCCCGCTGAACTCCTGCTACAGGAAAACACACAAAGCCCCATGCATGGAGAGATAGGCAACTCAAGGAGCACCCTGGAGTAAGAGTGAATAGAAATGGGCAGAAAACACAGAGGTTTGGTGTGGAGAGAAATGAGAAGTGGGGAGTAATCAATTCCTTCAGAGCACTCCTGTGGAAGAGGTTAGAAAGGGGCAGTCATAAAAGTGATCCTTGTGGAGACCACCCTTGTCATGTGCTGAGCATGTGAAAGCCCTCCTCTCCTCCAGTACATTGGACTCAGACTTCCCATGCATGGTGTGTTCTCAAGGCAAACTCAGGTCAAAGTAAGCCCTTGATGATGGTAACGATCGCCTTTCATAAAGCTTAAAAGAGAAGAATGACACACATTTTTCCTTAGCTGGGGGGGGGGGGGGGGGGGGGCAAGCGTGACTGGTATTCCAGGGAGGACTACTAGGCTCCAGGCTATCATTTGTCCCGACTCTCAGGGAATAAATCAAAAGAAAACTGACGGTGTTTCATTTCACACGAGAAATAAGAACGAGCTCGTTCCCATTTCAGCGGGTTTGCTGGGATGCCCCTTTCCCTCCTCTACATCTCCCATCTACAACCAAGATCTGAAAATTACAGAAGCGATGAGGGTGGTGCTCACCGCCCAAGGATGATTCCCAAATTCCTCCCCCACACACACGCACATCCCCCTGAGAGCTGCTGCCTGCAGCATGTTCAATCTTGAGCCACCTAGTGGCATTGGCTAGAAATCGGTATCACAAGCAGCATCAGGCTACAGAGCCCCCCAGAAAAGGAAGGAGACCGAGAAAGAGGTTTAGTGGCAGCTTTATGGTCCATCCATGCCTTGCCTAAGTTGCACTAAAAGCTCTTTTTGGTGCTGGCTGGGCCACCCTGCACCTAAAGGATCCTGTGGGGCATGGACAAAATGCAGTGTCTCGATGGGAGGTAGCAGGGGGTGCAAAGCTATGCCCTTTCCCAAGACTCAGCTTCTGTTGGTTTCCTGATCTGGCTTGTGTCGGTTTCCTCTGCACTGGTTTCCTCCAAGCTGAAAGCACGTGTTGCAATTGCCTTGGATGAACAGAAAGCCCTCTCTCCTGTATAGGGGATGTATGTGGGACGCCGTAGAGGCCCTCATGCAGCTCTGGGCAAAGGAATGAGAATAATAGTAATAGTTAAAAAAAAGTCTTGTTGTCCAGAGGCAGGGGAAGGAAAGGTTCGTCTGGTGCCATATCCCTCCAGGCACTGCTGGGGGGAAAGGGGAAGTCAGCAGAAAGGAAGCCCAAGCAACCCCAGGCTATTTCTTAGGGTGATAAACTGCTGTGGAATGGACATCCCTGTCTGGAAGTAGCCAGCCTGCATTACTAAGTATTGAAACATGTGAAGCAAAATTAAACTGGTTAATCTGACTGCTACTCATTGTGTTCTGTCAGAGAGTAGCTTGAGGAGTTGTTTTTCTTTCCTGCTTTCTCAAGAGGGAAACCCAAATCTGCAAAAATCATAATTCATTCCCCCTGAAATCAGCACACCCCCCATAAGGCAGCTCTTTAACTTTGCTTTTGTGTTTTCAAGTTCCATATCTGGGAAGCTTCAAACAATGCATACGCTTGCTTTGCATGAGAAGATGCTAAGATTCTTCAAAGTCATCACTTGCCAGAGTCAGGGGTTAATAAAATACCAAATGTCACAGGGCTACAGTAAAATCACAGAGGTTCACAATATTAGTGTATGCAACTTTGTCTTTTGGATTAATGTCAGCTTTCTGAAAGCCAAAGATTCATTTTATTTTATTTTATTTTAGAACGTAACCTAAAAGATCAAGAAGCCAAGTGAGAATCTGGTTTAAAGAGCAAGATACATAATATGTAGAGGCAAGGGTATGGCAAGAATGCTGGGATTGGACATATCAATCATTTCTATGGCAACAGAGGAGGATATAATAATACTGTAGAAGAGCAGAAGAGACTGGGCAAAAAGAGATCATTGTTATATACTACCAATATTTTCATTTACTCCTTGTAGAGATTGTATCACAAAATGCAGGAAACCATATGCAAAATATCCCAAACTATTATTTATAGTTCCACATTTATAGTTTACAGAAGCAAAAGTATATTGTATACAATGAGTGTATTCTTGTTCTTCCAGGGAGTGTTTGTAAATCCATGTGACTATAAACAAAGGATATGTTTTGTGAGAGTGTATATCATATAATATAATATACTGGGAGTGCGTGATTGCATGTTCAGACATAGCAACTGAACCTTAAATATCCTCAAAGCGTTTGCCTTTCTATACTTATTGGATGAAAATCACAATGTTTAACACAAAGTGATCATTTTCATATTTGTCTCATAAATGTATTTATTTCTTCTCTTTTTGGTCACCATGGGTGGGATTTAGATTGCCTAAATTATAGTGCCTGGATGTGAGATACAGCCTAAATTCCCATGGCAGCCAAGGAAGACTGAGCCCACTTAGTCAGTGGACCCTAGCAAGCTACCTTCCTTCTTCTGAGGCAGACCCCAGCATTTGGTCATCCAAATTGCTTTCCAGACTATGCTAACTATATGTTCTAGATCCTTACTGACTGTACCAAGAGTGATGCAGCCCCATAATTTGGAGCCTTCCTATCCATTCACAGGCATTGCCTCTATCATGATAATGGAGGCAATATTAACATAAATTTCTTAGATTAAATACTGATGATGTAATGAAAGTGTTTACTGTTGGCTGAGCCCTTAAAGATTATTCCGTTTCCCATCCAGAGGACAGGGAAGGTATGTACTCAGAGCTGTTCCCTAGGGATCCATCCTTGCTGTTAATTCTTTTTAGTTGCCTCGGCTTGGCAAGGCCATCTTGAAATATTGTTACAGATTTCTGATATCTTCAATGTTAGATCAGGGGCAGGGGGAGCAAACGACAAACTTGCACACAAAATGGAGATGTGTATTGGAGGTGATAAACAGTAGACTGACAGCTCTGCCCTGGAGCCCCTGCTCTGTTGGGTAGCACAGGCTCCCTCCCATTGCTCAAACAGCTTCCACACTCGGTAAGAGGGCAATACAGCCCCATATTGCTGTTCTGAAATAGGTAGTAATTTGGCCTGCACACAGTGGTAACTTTGGTGATCCAGATGTGGGAACAAAAACATCAGCTCTCAGAAGGTTGTTTCTGCTCTCAGAGAAAGCTAGACATGACTGTTTTGAGTTAAGGTACAAAACAGCCTCCCACACAAGGCCAGAGATGATGCTCAAAGCCTCCTGCACACCTACGTATTAACACATACACCACAGAACAGATCATAGAATAATTCAGTTTGGAAGGAGCCCATCTGGGTACCTCCCATCCATCTTATCCATCCCTTCACTGGGACAGGGCTCTCGCAGATCAGGTTGCTCAGGGCCTTGCTTGGGTCGCTGTGTTGTGGGCATCTCCAAGGACAAGGTGTTCCAGAGTCTCACCAGGCACCCAACCCACTGTGAGGCTGGGTTTTCCTTTTATCTGATCAGGATTTCCTTTGTCGCAGCCTGTGCTGGTTGAGTCTTGACTTGACCTTGGCCTTTACTGTAACCTCTCATTGCATTCTTGGAGCCAAACTGCTGGAACGGATGAGTAGACTGTATAGTGGGTGGAAAGCTGGCTGGATCGCTGTGCTTAAAAGCTCATGGTCAGCGGTACAAAGTCCCACTGGCAGCTGGTTGCTGGTGGCCTCCCTCAGAGGTAAGCACTGGGGCCAGTACTGTTTAACAGCTTTGTTAATGAACATTGCTCTCCCCTTGTTCACAGAGCCAGCGCAGAAGGCAGGTAGGGTGTTCAGGCTTGATTTGTCCTTGCTAAGCCCATGCTGGTTGTTCCCAGTTACCTGCCTGTTCTTCATGTGTCTGGTCACAGCTTGCAGAGATATGCTCACAATCTTTCCAGGTTAGGCCAACCAGCCTGTAGTTCCTTGGATCCTTCCTCACCCTTCAGATGTGACCGAGTTTTCCAGTCATTTGAGACCTTCCCCAATGACCATAACCTTTCGAAGATGGCAGAAAGCCATAGCTGTCTCCCTCAGCACCCTTGGATGCACCCCAAGTACCACAGACTTCTGTCCTGCCTATCTGCAGGCCATATAAAGTTCCCAATATCAAAACATCACATCCACCTACAATTCAATTTTACATAGCCAGTGCCAGGAAATGCAATCTTCTAACTGTTCTTCTTGAGAATTGTTTGTATCTTTATAGTTCTGAATGAGAGATTAAACAGAAAGCCTTTCTGATCTCCATACCACTGCTTTGCAACTAAAAGTGGTGTGTCTGCAGAGGAACAGAGGTTGATCTTTCCTGAAAAGGCTTGTAACCACTATCCACCGTGCTCTTAAAAGCTTTGTAGTCCTTAAAGGTAAAGTTAAATCTTCCTCCCTCATAAATGCCTCCAAAACCAACACAACACTCCCTGCAGAACCAGGAACTGGAAAGCAGGTCTGGGTTTTCTTTCTTCACACTTTCTGCTACTGTAAATAAGCTACTTCTTGGATCAAATCCTGCTTCTTGCTCAGCTGCAAGGGTGGGATGTCCTGTGGCCCAGCTGGCTGTAGACTGCCGCATCTGAGCGCACTGCACAGATCCCTTCACAGCTGATGGAGGGAAGCAGGCTGGCTTTCATACCTTTCTTTCCTCATAAGGTAAATATCTAAACCAGGTCAGATGTTTCTCACAGTTACTGGAGCGGGACATACAGGACCAGCTCAGGTATAGATGTCTACGCTGAAGATGCTCAGTGTTAGTTGAGATGGATACTGTCTGAAATGCATATTAAAAAGTGGCTCAGATCTCTAAAAGTATGTCCCTGGCCTATATTGGCCCTCCAGCTAAACTCTGAAGAGTCCTGGTAGAACAATTAAATCTGTGGACTTATTAAAGCAAATCTGGAGGGAAGCAAATTGTGATTCTTCTTCCCTGGAAGTGCTTAGCCATCAATACCAAAACCAAGGCGTTAGCTTGACTACCTTAGACGATTTTGAAGACAAAGATGATTTCTCAGAAACTGACAACTTGTAAAAACGTTTTAAATGTGATAACACATTTCTTGTGCTAGCTATGTCCTTATGCCAACTGTCAGAATGTGTCCACTGTATGCTAGAAATTATGTCTTTCACTGGCTTGTGCATGGTGATTTACAGTTGGAAAATAAGTGTAAAACTCTCTCTGTGTGTGGCTATAGCTCCACAGGCTTACCAACAATACAGGATAGGAGACAGTAAGGAATCCAACAACTTGCTCTCGACAAACATGTTCAGAAGTTGAATGTAGGGATTAGCCTAGATACTCCCTAGAACATTGCATCAACATCGTGTTTGCATAGTTACTCCCAGTCCCAGAACAAACAGTAAGGAAATAGTGAATCAGACCACAGAGGTTTCCAGAAACCTGAGCAGACAGACTGACTGAGGTGCTTGTGTAATGAATAAAAGTACTGTCACTTCTCGCCAGCCAAACTCACTCCAGAGTAATTTACTCAGTGTTGCATGAAGCACCTGTAAAAGTTTCAACATGAGGAGTTTTTCATTCTACTAGAGGCTTCAAGCTGAAAAAAAATATTCTATTCAAGAAGGATTTTTGCTTCAGGACAGATAATTCCATGATTAACTGAAACCTGTGCTTTCTCAGCCAAGCCATGTCTGCTTCCCTAATGCATCGTAGGTTGAGTTCTGTTATCCTGATTTGGGTTGTCTGATAGAAATAACAAGGGTTTCCTTTGAGAAGGTATTGATGAAAGACGCTGGTCTAGAACCAGCTATACTAGAGTGAAGCATTTCCAATGCGTTAGCAAGTATTTTGAGGTGACTCAAATCATTATATTAAAAAAGGTAAAAATGTATGTGAAAATCATAATTATTTTTCATTCCATGAGGTAGCTTAAGATATCCCTAGTTTTATTTCGTGGATTTTAGTTGACTATTGTCAAAGGGCTATAATCTCTGCAGCTCCAACTTTTTATTTACTGGAAGGATATATATTTTATTCTTTAGTGGATCAGCATAACAGATACAGCAGTTCCCATTCTGCCACCAGAGTTAATCGTAGAGAAAGTAAAATCAGCTGTAATCTGCACCTTCCAGGTGTGAGACACTTCCTCTAAAATTAAAAAGAAAACAGAAAACAAACAGAAAGAACCCCCTTTATCTCTATTGTGAGATAAATCTGTCTGTGAAGGTAACACACGTAATGAGAGAGTAAAAGGTGCCAGTAGACAGACAGGTGTGACTTGGCTTTCCTTAGCTGTACCTTTATCTAACTGGGTGGAGACACAAAAGAAACAAAATCTTTCCATTTAGCTGTGTCATTATGGGGTGAGGCACCCTGGCTTTGGTGCACTGAAACTCTGACAGTGGGTACAGTCATGCTCTCCCACTAGCTTCAGTTGCTACATCTCTTTCCCAGCTTCTCAAATGTCCCCACTTTCCCCATCTTTCCTCATCACTGGGAAGTGGGTATGAGTCCAGAAAGGCATGTCCCTCTATATCCTTCCAGCGTACCAGTGCATTAATGGTACCTCAATCTATGGCTCGCATCTTTCTCCTCATCCCCTTTTGGTCATCTGATGGGCTGGGCCATTTGATTCAATAGACAAAACGCAGCTCTCAGATTCACACTCGCTGCTCCTACTGGCTCCAGAATAATTTGCACGTGTGGTACTAAATGAAGATCTGCTCAAAGGAATTTAACAAGACAGCTTGTCACATAATACATATGCAACTCCAACTGTGACAGAAAATATGCCCATTAATAGTTTCAGAAAGAGGAATTTATAGCTCTTTTCAAAGAGTAAATAAAACATTTAGGTGCACAGCAAATAAAACCTGCATAATTTCATTTACTGCAGCTTCTGAGACAACATAATGGTTTAACTACTGGTGATTAGAAGCCATTCTGCAAATGCTTCATGAATTTAGCATGAATTACCTGAAGAAAACCAAAAAAAAGAAGCAGAGTGGTGTGCAAGCCACTCATTGTCAGGAGGGAAGCTCTAGTCCTGCAGTCATAAAGCACGTTGCTTAGCACTCAACATGAGCTGAGAGTCGAATCCAATAGCTTGCAGATATCAAATATTTTGCAAACATCAAATAAAATATTTCACAAAAAAAAAAAAAGAGGAAAAAAAGGAGTTTGAATATTGTTCCAAAGCGTTTGGGCAATACTTTGAAATGTATCTATTCAAAGACAACTGTGAGTTTTCAACTTTTCACTAGCTCAAATGGGCCAGCTCCTGCATAAGTGTTACTTTTATCTGTTTGTGCCAAGAGAGTACAAAAATCCTAACACTTAATATGTTTAGGAAAGCAATGCTGTAGCTGGAAGCGTCACAAAGGACATAAGGCTTTACAGTGCTATCCAGGGATTCAAATTGGCAAACGTGTTTCACTAGCCTGGTCCAACAGAGTTACAGAGCAGAAACAAGAGAGGCACTTACTGCGTTGAGATCTCTCCCTGTCTGAATGCAGCTTGCTCCTTACACAGTGCTTCATGGTGTTAGGGTAAAACCTCACGTAAGGGGATGTCCACCACCTCCTTGGGCGACTGCTGGAGTGCCGAGGAGGCTCTGCAGTCTGGTAGAGACCTACCTCCTAAAATAAAACCTGACTTGTGGGTTAGTACAAACAGTTCAGGACAGCTTACTGTGTTGCCTTTGGTATGCAGCCGGGCTTAGCCCACATCTATGAAGATTTCTAGCCACCTCTTCCTACAACCCCATTAGTGCAGCTAACGTGTTTTAAATGTAGTTTTATGAATCACTCCTTGAAGTGTTTTGGGCGTCACTGAAGGGTTATAGCAACAGAAAATAGGGACCATATGGCTTACAACAGTTTATCCACCTCAGCCCAGAAGAGCAGAGCTGAAACCCTTCACAAACCCTCCAGCATTTCACAGCCCTCACAGAGCCTGCGAGAAGCCATGGAAAAGGGCTCAGGGCGCATTCTGTCGCCTGTGTTTGTCTAACCTGCCTATTGCAGCAGGAGCTCCTTGACTGACTTTAATGGCACTCGCATATGGTTCTTGTATATGTGAGCTGATTCCAAACTCCAGATTACAGCTCTGCGCTGTAGCCTCTCATTTACGCTTCCTTGAAAAACTCCCCTCGAGCTGACAGGTAAGGATCCTTACCAGTAATGGGATTCGGGCAGCTGCAGCCAAAACCCTCCATGGGTATGTGGTAGGGATTTTCAATATTCTGGAATACAGGTTGAATTTTCTACGTATAAGTAGTGGATGCAGCAATGTGATTAATGACAAAGTTATCTCCTGTCATGAAACAGGAAAGTTTGGTCCAGAGCCAGCACTGGGAAGTGAGGAGACCTGAAGCTCTGACAGAGCAAATACAGCTCCATCTCCCCTGGGTTTGCAGGTCTGACCAAGCACCGCTCAGGTCTCAACTCTTTTTGCACTACAGAGAGTAGTGCACGAAAAACCTCACGAAAAACCTAGCCCCAAGTGAAAGTATCTCAGAAACTGCTGATGATCTTTTTCAAACACAGATCAGTCTCCTCACATCTGATCCCATAGCAGAGAAAGGATGACACAACAATTTTCTTGAGACAGACTGTCACACCACGGACAGCCCTTCCCAGGCTAGCAATGCGATATGCCCTCCTCTGGTGAGAAACTGGTGGAATAAACCAGGCCAATCCCCAGATTTGCAGCCCTCCCAGATTCATCAGCCCACTGTTGGGACCAGTGATCTTCTCACTTGGTGGAAGACCTAAAGTGAGCCTCTGTTTAGAGGGAGACAAGTCCTTCGGCTGAGCTGAACCATTCCTCATGTTTCTTTTGCAACAGCCGAGCCTCCCTTCTCCACCTCTGCTACAAACAACTCCTTAGTGCCTCTATCACGCCAAGGCAAAAGCCCTCAGCCCCCCTGTCATGGCTCAGAGCTTCTTCCTTGGCCATGCTGCTTGTCTGGTGGCATGGGGGAAGCTGAAACATGATAAAACTTGCTTGCCGGAGTTGCCAAAGCTAAGTCTGTTTTGCTTCCTTGTTTGCGGCACCTTGACAAGGTCAGGTCAAAGCACCTGGCAATGAGTGACTAACTCAAGGCTGCTGCATGAGTCAGCAGCACTGCCTGGCAGGGCTCAGGAATGCTGATTGCTGGGTCTTGCAGTCACCACTAGATCATGCTTTCCTTGTGGTTGCCCTAGCAAAGCTCCCATGGGTGACTACAGCGTAGAGGTATCTCCCATAATGAGGATTTCCCACTGCAGTTCTTGGCAAAGCTGAATTGTGGCACATCTTCTCTAATTCCTCTTTTGAAACCCCATTACCTCCATCTGTGTTGCCTTTTGCATCAATCAGCCATTTTTACTTGATGGGCTGGTTTTCGTGTTTGTTTTGTTTCTTGCAAACTCTGATAGAATTTTGCCAACTGAATTTTGTAGACTCCTTCATTACTCATGTCTTGTGTGCAAACAAATGCAGCCTGCATAAGGAAAAAATACAAATCAGCACAATTCTGTTTTCTAAGAAATCGGAGAAGTTCTGAGTTCTACCCAAAGCAGAGCAGTTTCATTTCTAAAAGCAGTATTAACTAAGATGGCTGTACCACATCAAAATTATTCAGAAATTCTGCCCATAAAATCCTTTTTCAGCCCCAAACTCAATTATTTTGGAGCTTCCATTTCAATTGCATTCAATGGCTGAAGGTGAAATTCATCCTGATGCTCAAGAGTGACCAAATTTAGGCCTTACATTTTTCCCCCCTTAATTACGGGGGAAGAGGGTCTTTGCGTACAAGCTAACAGGGATTATTGATAGAGCTTTAAACTAGACTTGAAGGGGGAATGGGGTAATATCAGCCTTGCCCATGACAAGCTGTGGGATGATGCACCAAAGTTAGAGGGATGGGGTGCTAGAGGGGGCCCTCAGCCTGTTGCCTTGAGACATGCTGGCTACACTGCACACACTTAACATCTTACAGAGAGGAGCCAAAGGCTTCTGAGGTAGTAGGAGCCAACAAGGGAACACCAGTGAAATGCTTCAAAGGAATTAAGGGGTGTTCCAACTAGAAGGTGCCTCTACACCAATATGCACAGCATGGGCAACAAACAGGAGTTGGAAGCCACCATACTGCTGCAATCTAGTTGCTGTTACTGAAACTTGGTGGGATGAATTCCATGACTGGAGTGTGGCTATGATGGCTACAGGCTATTCAGAAGGGACAGGTGAGGAAGGAGGGAGGGAGATGTTGCCTCTCCATCAGGACCCTAAATTCTAGGAAAGAGCAATTCCAGCTCTTCCAAGGAGTTAGTCAGTAGGACCCCCTGGGAAACTGCCCACAGGGACAAGGGAGCAGAAAAGAGCTGGCAGATCTTTAAAGATGCTTTCCATAGAGCGCAAGAGCTCTTTATCCCCACCTGTAAAAAATCAGGAAAAGAAGGCAAAAGACAGGAGTGGATGGAGACCTGCTGGTCAAACCAAAGACAGTGGGATTTAAAAAATGTTCTTGGTCATTTCAGTTTACGTGGAAGTTTTAATTTTTGATTGTGGCAACTTTAAATCCCCTTGACAAAGAGGTACTTTTTCTTTTTTCTCTTCCAATTTACAGCAAAAAAAAAGCTCCATTCCAGAGTCTTTTAGCCAGATTTGATAATGAATTATAGAAATGCATTTCTTTCAGAGCAGAACAAAAAAATGTAATAGCGTTTCTGTCATGTATTTTAATAGTAAATATAAATTTATGATAACTGTTAGAAAAAATAATGTCATCTGATGGCCACAGGAGATCACTCAGCATCCTGCAGTGCTGCTACTAGTTGTCATCCCTTTTGCAAAGAAATAACATGTTGAGACTGAGGTTGAAATACCAGCCAAAAAAGCTCTTTGAAGATGGCTATATTGTAGTAACATCGTTGTACCCCTGTGATTACATCCTTGAGTGGTAACCACATGTTCATTTGATTCCTTCAGAAAGCACAGTTTAACTAATGCATTTTTCTGTATGCTGCGTGAGTTTTGATTGTCCGTTATATTTCTTATCTGCGGGGAAGTGGAGAAACATGTTAGACAAGTAGTGCCTCTTCATGGGTGTAGTGACAAATCCAGCTTGAAAACATCCAATATTATGTGTGAATGCATTTTTTCCCTCAAGAATGGCCTCCAGGCACAAGAAGCCTGCTGAAGTTGTCTTTCACTCCATAGCAGCAGGCATTGTGTGGCTCCAACTGATTTGTTTTCTTTGTGTGACTGGTTTTTAGGGCCACCTTTTCCCCTGTTTCTTGGGGTACTGGCGCTATCGGTACTGATTCTGGCCAGCCTTGCATGCCACCAGCCCCACTGGAAGCAATAGTGAAGCCTGACTGATTGATAATTTTGCAAAGCTTTGGTCCTTCTCCCTGTCTCTTTTTCCCCTGGCTGAAGGAGAACTGGTATTCCTAACAACTGGGATTGGCAATGCAGTAGTGGAGAAGAAATCTTGCCTTTGCCCTTCAAGCACATAGTAGCTTAATCAGCTCTGAGTGCATCCTTTCCTATGGGAAGGGCTGTAACTACCCTTCCTAAAAGGGAAGTGGTCTTTTCTCTTTCTAAAACCCTGGACATCCGTCTCAGACCTATGGAGTTTCCCAAAATACATCTTCATATTATCCCTAGTACTAAAGGGGAAATTCTGAGAGTTGTTTGTAGTCATCAGGGCCTCATGTTTACTGAATTAATTTCCCCTACTCAAAGCTGCAGTATCATGTTCTATAGGTGCATGGGCTTTCAATATGTAGCAAAGGAATAGAGCTCAGCATACTATTTGATCAAAGAAAAAAATACTTCATGCTCCTTGATTTTGTGTTTTTATTCTGTATTTTTCCTCCACGGTCTCAAAAGACAATCTGTGCTTCACAGCATATTTCATGGCTAAGAGGGACTATATTTTATTCAAATCACTCCTGTACTTCCATTGAAAAGAGGTCTTGACAGACAGAAGTAAACATTATCCCATCACCAAAGCTCTTTAGTAAAGCTTAACTTCTGTTGATGAAGAAGGATTGTCAGGAAATATAGGACTCAAGTTTTCCAGTCTTAAGCCACCATCACTGGATAGACCCAGTCTCCTCCAGAACAGCAGGGGTTACCAGACTTCTTCACTACTTAGCACAGATTAGGAAAACAACCTAAGACTAAAGAAACCAGTTGAGGAATAAATGCCCTGGCAGTAAGATAGTGAAGGTCAAATTCTGAGCGTAGTCTATAGCTCCATTGTGCTTGGATATCAAAGCAGATAGCTGAAGTATGCATGAGTATGCATTCATTCATTAATAAAGGGTTACTGTAGTATATTTTCTCCTGATCCCTTTTTCTCCTCAGCTCAGTACTTTCACCCGTGATTGTGTCCCCAGAAAGGTTACCTGATGCACAATGATAAAGCCACACTTAGATAATGATGATGAGGCTTTCCAAAGAGCTCAGTTTTCATGTGGCTCATACACCAAACAAACCAAGTTTTGCTGAGACCTCACCCAGACCCCCTGGCTAAACCCATTCTCTAAGGGTTACTGAGTTCTGTGTAAGAGCAAAAGGACAACTATAAGCGCCTGATTAAAAACACCAGGGCAAGTCCCAGTTGTTTCAGACTATCAGAACTTAGTATAAGCAGCTGTGACTAAGAACTGCATTGTCTTTGCAGGATGACCAGCAGCACCACTGATGGGGCAAGCACTGAGACTGGCCACAGCATAGGCACTTTATCCTCTGCTTCAGAGGCATATGAGCCGTTGCTTTTGGGGAAATGCACAAATAGGTTGTTTTTCTCAGAGTACAAAGCTTGTGGTTAAACCACACTGAGCTGAAAATGTGAAAATCTCACAAGCCTGAAAATACTTTTCACTGTCACATGTAGAATCAGCAACAGTATTTATGGGGGCTGAACAGTCAACATCTGATGTTCTGTGTGCTAGTTATTTCTGCCCCTGAACAAAACCTCCCAGGTTTTGTTTGGTTCAGGCATCTCTGCTAAAGTTTAGAGCATGTCTTTTACATCTGTGTTAAGCTGCAGAAAAGTTTTTCTACTTTAAGAGCTCAAGCAGACTTTCCTGTTTTTAACCAAACCTGGATATTGCACCTAATACACAATTCCACCTCTCTATTTATCCAGATATTTTTAATTTATTAGAAGCAGTCATCCACGTTATTAGGTGTTTTGTAATTAAAACGCAAAAGAACAGGATTAACTGGCAGAACATGAGTGGCTAGTGGCTACCTACCCAACAAAGACAGGCAGGGCAAAATACCACCTTTAATAATGCTACTAATAATGAAAAATTACTTTAAATTTAACCATGTACATCGTATTTCTCAACCTTTTATCAAAGGGCTAAGGATTTTTAGCATGCACTAATGGTTAACAAATTTGGCTTCAGAAAACTGAAAAGCTTTGTCAAATGATCTTTCTTTCTTTCAAACTAGCAGAGAGTGAATACTAACCCCTCTGTCATTAACATGTTCATGCATCACTTATTTGAAGTTCTTCCTAATTCCTTTGATTTCTCCCTGAAGGTGATAATCCACTCTTTAATTTAAAAGTCATGTCTTATTGCATTCATTTTTACATGAGCAGGAAGAAAACTGAATTGATCAATCAAACCTGTGCAGAGCAACACTCAGCACAGTAAATCTTGATTAAATCTCATTTTCAAAGTAGAATTCAGCCCAAAGAAAGTTAGCATTACAATAATAATTAATCACAGCTTTAAAAAACCCAATTTGTCTTTTTACGTAGTTCTGAAGCTGTGCTAAATTGCTCACCTGAAGTAAGAGCTGCAGATGTGGCTTTGCTTTTGCCTGTTAAAATATGACATAATTCCAGCCGTTACCTGTACACTTTTAACTCAGCTAAGGAGATGAGGTACAAGGAATAACACTACAGAACTTTGCCAATGGCTTCTGGTGTGTTTTAATGTGATGTTTCAATGTCTCGACTGAGCAGGGTAGCCCACTGATGCTCAGGAGATCTCTTACTGGAGCTTCTTGGTTCTTGAGGCCCAGACAGACTTCAGCCTCTGTGGGAAAGTAGGTTTCATCTTGATATGGTTTTGTTGTATTACACTGCTTGTGTGCTAGGAACTGTTCATGATGGAGGGCAGCTGAAGGAAGTCTCCGTAAGAGAAGGAGGGGGGAAGAAAACAAGGGGATGCTGATACATCCCACCACATCTCGTTCCAGCAGAGTCAGATTATGGCTGGAGGTCCTTCCCATGCATTTTACATGGGTAAATGTTAGCTGTATGGAAAACAGCATCTGCATTTTAGGTATGAAATGGGTGTTGCACAGAGTCCTGTGTTCAGCAGTAGCAGTCATTTTTTCTCCTAGTAGCTGGTGCAGTGCTGTGTTTTTGACTTTCGGCCTGGGAACAGGGCTGATAACACCGATGTTTGTAGTTACTGCTCAAATGTTTACTCTGACCAAGTACTTTGTGAGCTTTATGCTCTGCCAGGGAGGAGGGGAAGCTGGGACGAAGCAGGGACAGGACACCTGACCCAAACTGACCAAAGAGGTATTCCATACCACAGCTCGTCATGCCCAGGATGTAACTGAGAGTTACCCCAGAAGGATGCTCTCTGCTCGGTCGGGCTCATTTTCGGAGGGTGATATCGTATTCTCTTCCCTTGTTATTCCCTTTATCATTATTATTATTGGTGGTAGCAGTAGTGATTTGTGTTATACCTTAGTTACTGAACTGTTCTTATCTCAACCTATGGGAGTTGCATTCTTTTGATTCTCCTCCCCATCCCTCCGGGAGCAGGGGGAGGGCAAGAAGAGGGGGTGTGGGGGGTGTGAGAGAGAGACTGCGTGGCTGACTTGCCAACAGGGCTTAAACCACAACACATAGGTAAGTAATCCCACAGTAATGTTGGCTTTGTGTATTATTTATGTATTCTTACTTGGTCAAGCTACATTTCTACATAGACTGTGGCCATAATTGTGATGGCAAACTGCCATTAAGATGCGAACTCTAAAAAGAAGCTGTTCTGTAATTTCTAGAATTTGTTCAGAAATGGATCATATTTGTGATCTATTTGTGCATTTTTGTGCGTAGGTCAATACAACACTTACTGCAGTTTACGCAGAGGTTTCTTAACTACTTGAATCCTTAAATACACCGATGCATATAAATGGTGTGAGTGATAAAATAATTCCAGGATAACTTCTACAAAATGTTTGAAATCTGTTTTGTAGCTAAGAAATAAAAAAAATTAGAAAAAGACAAGATGACAGCTGCAGAAGCATTAAAAATTGTGCCATAAGATGATCTGAAGATTATTTATGACCTGATGAGATTTATCTATGGGGGAACTGGCAGATGAAATAGCTAAGCCACTATGCATCCTATTTCAGAACTTGTGGCAGTCCAGTGAAGTTCCCACTGACTGGAAAAGGGGAAAAATAAGACCCATTTTTAAAAAAGGGGAAAAAAAAAGGCCTGGGAACTACAGGCCAGTCAGTCTCACTGGGTGCCTGGCAAGACTGTGGAGCAGGTCCTCCTGGAAACTATGCTAAGACACATGGAAAATAGGAGGTGATTGGTGACATCCAATATGGCTTCACTGAGGGCAAATAGTGCCTGACAAATTTGGTGGCTTTCTGTGATGGGGCTACAGCATAAGGGAAGACCAGTTGACACCATCTACCTGGACTTGTACAAAGCATTTGAAACTGTCCTGCATGACATCCTTGTCTCTAAACTGGAGAGGCACAGATTTGATAGATGGACCACTGGGAGGATAAGGAATTGGTTGGATGGTCACACTCAAAGAGTTGCATTCAACAGCTCAATGTCCAAGTGGAAACCAGTGATGAGAGGTGTTCTTCAGGTGTAGGCACTGTTTAAAATCTTTGTCGGTGACATGGACAGTGGGATTGAGTGCGTCCTCATCAAGTTTGCCGATGACACCAAGCTGTGTGGTTCGGTTGATACGCTGGAGGGAACTGATGCCATCCAGAGGGACCTCGACACGCTTGTGAGGTGGGCTGATGCCAACCTTATGAAGTTTAACCGTGCCAAGTGCAAGATCCTAAGCCTGGGTACCTCTATACCTTAAAAGTGAAAAAAATCTTTAAATGTTCACTCAGTTTTCTTTTTTATACAGCACATTTGGAAAAAGAATTTTTTTTTTTTTTTTGTACAGCAGGTTAGGATACAGTTGCAATTTTAAGCTTGTTAAAATTGACAAAGATAAGGATGATGAAGAGGCATGACTTGTCTTGCACTGTACTCTAAAAACATTTTTATAATCAGTTATTAAAGTTTCAAAATTTTAAAAGTTTTAAATTCATAAACTAAGTTATTTTGTATGGATTGAAGTTTACAACATTTATTTCTTCTGGAAAAACGTAAATTACAGCAAGTAACAAGAGCAAATATTTGACCACGAGTATAGTTGTATAAAAACTTATTATGGCAAAACACAAAATAAATCATCAGTGATATGCTTTTGTTCTTGAATATTTAACTCCACATTTTTATTTCAGCAAACGTGTTATTTTCTCAGATGAAAAAAGCTACCTTTTGGGGAAACAGTAAGCATTACTGCAGGTCTGAAACATGCTTCAAGGCTGACCTTCTGTCATCTGCGTGAGGAATACAGTGGACTGAGATATTTTGAAGAGCCATCTCACATTTCCAGAAAGATTTTATCATCCTCATCGCATCCTCACATCCAAGCTTTTTTCCATTTTTCACATCTTCTGGAAGTTACTAAGCCTGGTCTGAACTCAAAAGCAGCGGTAGAAAGTATATTTTCTTTTATAAACCAATTCTGCCAAATTGCAGAAACTTTTTAAATACCATTTCTGTTAAGGCTGAGCTGCAAAGGAAAATTAACTCCAACTACTACAGGATAATAACTTCATAATTTTTCATTTTAAAAAGTTAACAAATTTATTAAAAAAATAATCCAAGGATACATTGAATATACTAAACAACAAAACACCGTGAATTGTCTGTCTGGGGGCAGCAGGAGTCCCTTTACAAGAAAAAGATGAGGTACATTCTCTAAAACACCTTTTTAAATGAAGTTTTGTCTATTATTTTGCCCATGGTTCTATCTCCTGTGGTGGAAGGATTATTACACTTCCACTGGCTGCAGCTGCAATGAGGCTACAAGAGCAGAGTGACTGTTCATTAAAGCTGCCTGGTTCCACGTTTCAGATTTTAACAATTCATCAGTAATGTCATTCAAAAGTAAAGAGCAAAACCCATCTCCACACTCTGAAGTGCAGAGGCACTGTGCTCTCCAGGTGGACTCCTGCTTAGTAACTAAGCAACCACATCCTGCATCCCTAACTCACATGTACTGATCTTACCAGAGGATTTTCTTTGGCAAATTTTACCTCAAATCACCTGTAGATCTGCAGTTCATGTCTGAAATGTACTTGTTATAAAACTGTAAATTAATTACTTCAGTGAATAATTGTAGGTCTGCAGATCATCTTATTTATTAATTTTGTAATCCAGATTGAATTTTTCAACTGGGGATGTGTCTTCTGCAATAAAACAAGTAATATTAATTTATGCCTCATACATATTTTGATCTATATTGGTGAAGTTTTTTAAACTGACAAATAGAATGTGAAAGTTAATTGTCCCACTGACTACAGTATTGCCCAGTTTTGTTTTGCTTTATCGCCAAGGATCATAACATTTAATTTGAAGAAGTAATCAAAGTCAATAGAAAATCCTTAACTGCCTTTTGGTGACCTGACGTTCGAATTAAACATTTGTTTCCCATGAGTAAGTCACATGGGAATTCTCACAGGCAAGTATTATGTTAGTAAAGCTTGCATGATCACATATTCATAGAAAATAAATATGAAAGGATTACAACCACAGTTAAATAGAAGTTACCTTTTGAATGCAAATGAATATTTAGAGTACCTATTCACCCAACTCTGGTCGTTACTCATGCAAAACTCCAACAGTACCAACCAGAGAGTCAGACCCATGTTACAAATAGCACACAGGTGAAATAAAATGTTCCCAGTGGTGGGAATGTTTAATGTAAGCCATCTGAGGAAAGTTTAGTAGTAAGGAATGTGTTTATAAGTGTCAGGAATGATGGAGTGTGGTTCAAAATCAAGATCACAAACTAGGACCATAAATCAAGGATGCTGACTGGTCCAGAAACCCATCAAGGCTGCTCATACTCCAGCCTCCCCCGCCCAAGCACTTTCATGCCAATGCAAAGCTTTGGGGTCAGAGTATAAACGCACAAGCTGCTCAAAGAGAGATTTTGTTTCACAAAGGTTGATTTTGTAATTTATTCCAGTGGAAACAGAGAATATAAGTTAATATAGACGACATCTTCTCATCCTAATAAACCATATCAGTATAATCTAATTTGCTAAATTGAGAAAAAGAAAAACACACTTATTCTATCAGAGCAATTGTTCCCAACCTTTATTCAGATTCATGTGTGCTCCTTGCTTCAGATCCAACACAATACCTATATCTACTCTAGCTTCATCAACTGGCCTAAGAAAAATATACTATTTCTCCTTATAAGTTTGTCATGGCTATATCTTTACACTGCTGCAGCTACAGCAATGCTACTGCTAGCAATGTAAATGAACATTCTGCTTATTTGAACAAAAGCCAAACATAGACAAGTCACAAATGCTTCAGAGGCAATTAAAGAGACCGTGCAGCAATCATGGTATAAACTAGGTTGCCAGGGATATCTGGAGGTTGTCTAGTCCACCTCCCTCCTCAGAGTGGGGTCCTGGTCGATCTGGGCAACTTGGATTTATCCTGGGACATTCAGGCTTCTTTGTTCCTACAGTGGTTATTTGGCAATGCTAAAGTCTGTTAGGGTGTTTTTTCTTTTGAATTTATTGGCAGTCTCAGACACAAGCATTAAATAAAAATATCAATTATGTAACTATAAGCAAGGCATAAACCATGTTATATCCTGCTATATTTTCTAGTCTGAAGGATAAAACGAGAGTTGTAACAGAATAATAGGAATACAGGGCTTGCAAATATTAAATTTGATAGCAGTTATACAGCTTTATACAGTTTTAACCATATCACCTCTGACCCCACAGGCACACAATGTTTCTTTGATATGCCACTTTGGTCTAAGACATTCAAAAGGCAGGAAGGTAAAACTACATCAGTCATATAATCCATGCTTTGCCTTCAAAGAACTATCGAGGCAGGATTTTTATTTGTTATAATAAAAGTCACTCTCAGAGATTAACTGTTAACTCCATCGTCATTTATGTCAAACATATTATGCTGAGGCTTTCAACAAATACTTTCAAGAAAATTATTGCTTAATCTAACTAAGGGAAACACTTTTACCTGTCGTTTTCAACTAAAATACAAAAATCTCTTTTCACAGTAAAGTCTCTATTTATTCTGGTGGAGGAGGGAGATGTTTTCTGTCTTTTCAAAACTCGTGTAGCTGCACTTGAACATATTTCAAAGCTACCCTTAATGCCATTCCTCCAAAACTAATTGATTCACTGAGTAAACATTCCTGATGCACAAATACAGTCAAGGGCTGTCTGCATGTGTTTGCAAATCAGGCACAGGAGCTAATGGCAGAGCTCCTGTTTGATCCAGTAGCCTCTGAGATAGATTGAGCTTTATCTGTATGACTCACCACTGCTTTTATTGTAAAGAAAAAAATATTTTGTTTCTATTCAAATTCTGTAACGCACAAACCATCGTCACCATTTCAGAGTTTATAACACAGCTGTTAATAATAGATTGCCCTATTAAATAGAAAGCTAACTCCAGTATGTATCCATGATGCAGAAAACAAAACAAAAAGCACAAAAGGAATGAATGGGAGAAGCACAATAAAATGCTATTTAAACTTTGAGGAGCAAACACAGCATCTTCTGCCAAGCAGAAATGAAGCAGTTGCTTTCTCCTGAAAGCATTACCTCAGCCACTTCTGGACAGATAGGCTTTTATCTCTATCTCCAACTTCATGAGTCACCATATAAATTGTTTGGCTGCCCTGAGCAGGTCTAAAGAGGGAGAAATATCAAGAGCTGGTGTCATCAGCACATGGTAGAAAACGCAGTCCTCAGCTCCACAGTCATCCTTCTAGGGGCCTTGCATATACAGGGAGCACAGAGGTCTACTGGCAGAGCCCTGTGAGAAGTATTTGCACTTGTAGACCCTCAGGATAAGAGGGACAGAGCTCCTCAGACAGAACCTGCTAGCACTCAAGGCAGGACCAAAAGCAGAAAAAGAACATGAAGACACCTGGAAATGCTGTCATGGTACCCTCATTCTTCATCCTGGTCAAAAGCAGATCAATAACCAACACAGCCCTGGGCAACATCTAGGGTTAATGTTGTACTGAGTCTTACGTGTTTCAGTTACTGTACAGAAGAGTCCACCAGTCTACCCACCAGATACTCCAAAACCAGGCAATTTGAGAACGTGTAAGTACTGGAGCCATTGTCAGTGATTGTCCCCCTATCTCAAGTCACCAGACCCTAAGACTTTCTAATGGCTTCATATCTTTCAAGACATCTTAATCATGCAATGATTGCATTGTTTGAATCAGTTCATTCTAGTCCCAACACATCCCAATTTACATACTGTTTTGCGTTTCCCAGCTCTGTCATTAATGTTTAATGCTTTAATTCAGTCATCAATCCCCACTCAGCAAAACAATTCAGCTAAGTACATATTTAAAGTTAAGCAGATTCTTAAATGCTTTGCTGAAATGAAGCAGTCACACACATGCTGACATGCTTTGCTGAACTGGGTTTTCATGCACTAAAGAGTTCACTTGCCATAGGCACATAGGAGAGGAGCCTTCCTCTTCCTTATGTGCATTTATGTTAAAGTGAGCAGCTTGTGAAGGACACAGAGTTTTCTATAATGTCAAAGCATTATATTCAAGGAGAATGTGGTTGCAGCCCTGTTTTGGTTTAGCTGCTGCTCAAGATCTCAGGACACAACCAGGTACAATCTTTTGTATTTTCTGAATTCTGCCAAAGGATTTATTTTAAGCTCGAGTTTGAAAGATAGCTATGGCTCTGAAGATCTCTGTTCACAGTAAACTGATCAGTTCAAGGTAATGCCTGTTCAGTGGCATTATTCAGATCTCAAAGGAAGGAAAAATAAGTAAATCTTTGCACAGATGTCATTTCATCCCTGGTAGGTCAGCTAGTAGACATAAACAATACGCAAGCAAAAAAACCACCCCAACCCCCCCAAAAACCCCAACAAAATGTACTGATTGATTTCTCAAAGCAGGGTATTTACCTTTGTCCACCGGGACTCTTACTCCAGCACTGACCAAATTCTTTTGACTTTACATATTGGCAATTTGATAGTACGTTGCTCCAGGGCCTTGGTTTGGTGGGTGGCAAGGAGGGATTTGGGTTTTCTTTTTACTTTTTGGCCTCTTTTATCTATTTCTTTCTACATGAGAATAAATGAAAGAAATATCATAAGAGGTCTTTCTAACTCCAAGGGAACACTTATTACAGTCACATATTTTCATTGCTGCTGGCAGTGGTGGAAGCAGCAGTGGATTCCCTTGCTTTCGTTACTGTTTTGTGCATACTTTAGCTTAAGTGCTTAAAACTCTTATAAAGCATTTATTTTAAGTATTTTAAGTATTTGAGAGATGTTAGCACTTTACTGTTGCTTTACAAGACCTCAGTCACCAGCAAGAGCTCTTACGCGGTCTATTTACCTCACAAGGTATCCAAATCTTCTCTTGAACATGGTGGAAGAGCAACATGGGATAGCAGGACACAGTAATCTGAAGAGTCAATTTTGTGCAAAACACACTAATTGCAACACTTTTGATATGTGTGTTACCTCAACTTTGATTTAAATTTATCCTAGTTATGGGTGAAAGTCAGAGGAAAGGAGGTTCTTTAGCACACCTTTTAATCAGTGCAACCATACTTCTAATTTTAGGTCAAAATTTTGTTCAGCCAAGCTCATGTTCATTAAATACTCTTTCATTTTATGCCAGGAGGAGATCCATGACAGCAATAAAGAGCTTTACAATTTTCAATTTATGCAAGGGTAAAGACTTTACTACAGCTTGACTGAGTGTACATCCACCCAGTCCTATCTGACTGGATTAATTTGAGGGAGTAGTTGTCAGGTTTTCAATCAGATCCTACTAGCAGCCTGGTATTTAAAATCAGAGCCCCCCCCTTCCCTCCCATCCCTTAAAAGTGTTAGATGTATTTGAAAGGATAAAGAGACATTTTCTGAAAAACCCTAATCAAACAATAGTGGTGTCAAGAGTTGAACAGCACACAGGTCCATCTGTCTTGTTATTCTGATCTGGAAACTGGGTAAGAGAAATTCTGTGACCTACTTCAACCCATGGACAATAATTGGACAGTTTCTTTTTGCAGCATTTGCTTCTTCTCATAAAAACTTTTCTGACTCTTAGGAGTTGTCCAGGGACTTTTTGATCTGCACAACCCCCCTTGCTTCAGTCCATCAGCAGAGAAGTAGTCCATTTATCACGTTTAAGTTTTAGGTAAATTGTAGATGTAAACTTCTCTGGGCAATCTGTGCCAGCCCCTCACCACCCTCACAGTGAAGAACTTCTTCCTTGTAGCTGACCTAAATCTCCCCTCTGTCAGTTTAAAGCCATTCACCCTTGTCCTGTCGCTACGTGCCTTTGTAAAAAGCCCCTCTCCAGATGCAGTGCTGAGACGCTAGGAAAATCGACAGGCTGCAATAACCATGGCAAAACCACCCAAGTCTCATGGTTGCTGCAGTATCACTGCTGCTGGTTCTTGCAACAGCTAGTATAAAGTAACCTGAGAAAGCTTTCACTCTCTAATATTTGCAGGAGTAGTGGCAGCGCAAGCTGAGTGTCTCACAGAGAAGGTCAGTAGGCTGTGGACATAGAAAATCCGGTCCAAAAACTGAGGGAAGCTTCCACAGTTGGTTAAGCACAGTTACTGATGACAGACTGTACTGGTTACAGTGTGCGTACTGACCTGTGTTTTGGTCAGACAACATTTTCAAGGCTTTGGTTCAGGGGCCTGTGAGTGAACAGCACCTTCCCATGGGCTTCTCAACTCAGCACGAGGCTTTACAGATTAAAAGCAACATGTATTATACATGACATCTGTGCTCACTGCTCCTCAGAAGCAAGCTACATTGAGGGACTGCAAAACCAGCATCCTCCCACCACCAATATCCCTTAGTTCTTTTCAAGCCCCCTTTAATGTTGTGGTCTGTTGACACCTTCGTCACACTGTCACAAGAGGGCAAGGAAGCCAGCCTGTGTCATACCTGGGCCTTCAGCAGCTAATTACCATGAGGAAGCCAAGGGAGTTTCTGCGAAGCTGAGCTCTGATGTAACCCAATGCCATCCACTAGGAAGCTTTTAGACGCTCCAGCCATACATAATTTATTTCCACCAGTCACATGGCCGTAAAGCTCATTTTGCACAATGGGTACTTGCAATGGAAAAGTGCTTACAGGGTTTCAGCGGAGCAGACATCCCTTTCATCTGCCTATATCAAAGAGAAATTAAACAATTATGGGAGTTCACAGCATTCTGGTAGAAAACTCTGAAAACAATGTTTTGAAGGCGTGCAAGGCCTATTAAGACAGCACTCACACACATTTAGGCCTCTTCCCAGCGTCTCTGCACCTCCTGGTTTACGTATAATTCATTTCTCACCTGCGGTTCCTATACAACTCATCTCTGGATGCAGAGCACGCTGGGCCTGGGCCCCGGGCAGGCAGGGCAGTGGGTGGGGGCTGGGTGGGGAATGGGCCACCCGCCGCCCCAACGGCTGGCCGGTACCCAACGGCCCTGCCCTCCCTGGCCCGGCCACCACCAGGATGTCCCAGGGCAGCCCCACTTCCCTCCTGCATCTCTCCATCATCCACTGGTGCGTGCGGCTGCCTTCCCCCTTTGGGGATGGGGCTGGCAGGACTGCTGGGGAACCACGGATGGGACAGGAAGGGGAGCACTGGGAGACGGGGGAGTGGCTCATGTGTGTCCCCACCGTGCCTGGGGGCTTGCAGGACCTGCCCAGTGGGCCTGCTACAGGAAGGGAAGGAGTCCCACTTCTAACCCCTATCGCTATTTCATAGGGCAAGTCTGGTTTGCTGCAAAGGCTCCATCATCACAGTGGTGCATGAACAGTGCCACAAAAGCAGGGAAATGTCCCTGAAATTCCATCTCCTAATACAAGTCTCATTGATGTGGAGGGAAGTTTACATGGCGGAAATGAGATTTTTGTCTCAGCCTACCCACGGATGGGCATCTGGCCCCTGAGCTGCCATCCACTTGATGTGATGCTGCAGTGCAGCTGGCAATGGCTGCCCCTGCTGGACCGCTGGTGGGACCACCCCTGGCTGGACCACTGGCTGGACCACTGCTGGTCAGTGTGCTTTGACAGTGCACAGCAGGTCGCTGTGATGCTGCACAGCCAGAGGTACGCCAGCTTGCAGTTATGCTGTGTTTGATGTCCTCCAAGGTTATGTTTCCTTGAGGTGAAGGTAATGGTTGAACTCCTCAGTGAGTTACTTGCTGGGGTGGGGTAAGGTTATCACCATCATTTTCTTGAGCTTTGAGATGTGTGTCATCTGACACGTGACAGCCGAAGGGAAACCAGGGTTACTTTCCTTCTTTCCCCAAGCACGGGTGAGTCCAGCTAGTAAACAGTGTTGAAGCTTTGTGTGAAACAGTAACTAAACATACACGCGAACTTTTAACTTGACAGCAAGAGATCTATCTTTTTATTCCCCCTCTCAGTAATATCTGGGTAAGTGGGAGTTAGTCTGTGCTTTTGCTGTGATATAGATACCACTACTCCCATTTTGAAAGGACTAAAGGAAGAGACTCAGCCAAGGCCATCCAATAAGTTTGAGACACTGCATAAAACTGAATCATATCAATCCTTGAAGGACGAATTGATTTTTTCTTCTTTTTTAATCACAACAACTTTCTGAATCACCTTTTCATGTTTTGAAAATTTCTAAATACTCAGTTTCATTTTAGGGCTGGTGCATTAACAGTATCAGCCCAGATTTTGGTCCAAGAATGGTTTTAACAGCAGATTTGCAAGTCTGGCTGCCAAAGGTTCAAACCCCCAAAACCTGGAGTCCATGTGAGGTCCTAGAACTGACCAGATAACAAACCTCACAAGAGAGTGTGGATAGAAGGTAGTAGATAAATGGAGGAGGTCTCGAGGTAGTAAATAAATGGAGGAGGTCTTTCCCCATGTGCTTTTCTTAACCTCCGTCTTCCTTCCTTACCACTCTCTCCTTTTGATTTTGTTGTCTTTACTAACAGTTTTGTTTCGATGCATGCCATAAACAACTCGGGGCTAATAGTCAAGAAGATGAGCACTGTGCTTTTTTCTGTGTGGATTTTTCTCCTGATGGACAGTATTTTTGTATCATTTGTCAGCACTAAGAATGTATTATTTGAAAAAGGATGGCAGTTTAATAGGCAATATATAAATAAAATGAAATTCCCAAATATTTTGTCACTAAATAGTTAAGTGCTGGGGCTAAATTACTGTCAGAAAGCAGCTACTGAAGCATGAATTAATTTCGTCTGCACTTCCAATGACTCTTGTGGTATTATATTAAGGATGAATTTGGACTTTGATTTAATCTCCTCTGGGACTGCTCAATTACGGAGGGTTTTGAGATGGTTGCTGTAAAAGAAACAAGTATTTCTGCCTGCTGAGAGGCAGAGCTTAGTCAGGACTCTTATCTAGAATAAATTTCATTTACACTCTAGCCCCATGACGGGAAAAACCCCATTAGGGCAGCAGATCCCCTCTCCTTAGTGCAGGTTCTTGCTCATGCCTACCTGTGAATCCTTTGCTGATAGCTGGTGGTGGCGAGGAGCTGACAGGAGCCCAGCCCAGCTCAGATCAGATCAGCCCCAGCACTTGGCATCACCAGCCAAGATGGGCTACGAGGAGGTAAAAGCGAAACATTTGGGGCCTTTTTCTGGGGGGAGGCAGTCAGCCTTCCTCCCTGGAGAAAGGGAAGGAGGAGTGAATAAAACGTGATCTAGACATCAGCAGGCTTCACAGTGACCGCCTTCTTTTTCAGTCTGTTCTAGCAAGCCAGTTTGCTGGAGACCTTATCCAATACAGCTAATACAGAGAGATAAACACTGGGTCACCTGAAATCAGGCTACTAATAAAAGAGAGGATTCTGATTTAAAATCCAGCTGGCTTATCTCACCTGGTGATTATGAAAAGTCTGCTTTCCCAACCGACTTGATTATCAGTAAAGACACAGTGAGTAACTGGCACTGTGCTCCACTAGCATTCAGCTGATAATTTAATTAAATAGGCATAAATCATTTGGTATAACGGAAGCAGAGTCAGAATAAGAAAACATTGTCAGACAATCAGCGTGTCAAGCTTTGGAAATTAATCTCTCTGTGTCTTTGCTCCAGCTTTGCTCAGGTATTTGTACTGCAGAAGGCTATTATCTTCTGACATCGAAACCATTGGAATTATCTCATAATTAAAGGTCTTTTTTTCCTGGTGAAGGTATTAATTCAGGCTAATAAGTAACTAAGTTTACATCTTCCTCACCTTATTCTCATAAGTAGTTGCATTTACTTGACTATGGCCATTCTAGTAAGTAGCATGAGTAAAGGATTTGGCCATAGGATGAGTATTTAAGCACTTAAACCAGTTTCAATCCTGGCAGTTCTGTTACATAGTAACTAAAATTAAATTTCTGTTCTCTTATTAAACTTGTGCTAAAAGCAGTCAGGCTGTATGAGAACAGAATTTGGTCCTTCATAGTTTTTGCACTCTCAGTCCCAAAACACCATATTGCACATTTTAGACAGAAAAATGCTCATATTATTAGCTTTGGTATAGTGGAGACCTTTCTGATTAGAAGATCAGAGTTACATCCTTTGATATAACAACAGTTATCGTATGACAGATGCCAATACTTTCTGTTTTGGTGCTAATGTTATAATGATATTTGCTTAGTTGGGATTTTTTATTAAATATTATGAGATATAGTTACTTCCTTAGCAGAGCATCACATGATCTCTCTTACACTTTGGAAACAAGGAAAGTAAAAATTTATAAGTAAAAAAAATGCCCCTTATAATTATATATGAATACATATTAATATGTGATTAATTTAATACATACTTTAATATGTGATTTTAATATGAGCTACTAAAATCACAAGCTAACAATTCTTTCTTCTGACATAAACCAATTGCTGTTTTTATTTTAAAGGATAGCTGATAACTTCTATTTGTGTGAAGGAAGCACCATACCCCGTTGGCTACTATATGAATTGTATGTGGAAAGCTGCAGTCCGTATTTCAAGTGTCAAGTAAATTCAGCCACCTTTGGAAAGGTACTGAGTAGATAGGATATATAAGATAAGAAGCAGAGATACCTAAACATGAAATCTGATTATTAAACATACACACTAGATATCAAAAAATATTAAGTAACAGAGAAGAATTAAGTATTACGTTTGTGTCTTTTCTGATGTATTTCTGGTAAGCTTTCATGTATATGCAGTTACACTAAAGAGCATTACCTGTGATGGAGCTTATTTTCTTCAAGGGACTGGTGTATGTTACACTAGCTTTCTTTTGCCAATATATTTTAGCAAGTTTTACCAGGGTAAACAGTGCAAAGATAATAAATTCGTCCTTAGGAACTGAATCTCCTGTCCTTAAAAGACCCCTTTAGTTGTTACATAATTTCATACTTTCCATTTTAAGTATACTTGGAGAGATTTTGCTCAAACACACCCTAAAAAAGTTGTTATAGAATCATCCAAGCAAAGCAAATGCAGATGTAAACCCCAATCTCCTTTAAACAGTTCCACTCTTCTAATACATGGAGGTTGATACAACCTACAGGGAATTACTACTTAGAAATCCCAATTGCAATGAACACTCGTAGCTATTCAACTTTATTTAACAAATTAAGGAAGACAGAATGCCTTGTGATTATTCGTTGCTCAAGTCTTTTTGTTCAGAATTTCCTATTTTTACCACTATTAGTGCTCAATAGCATATAAATAATAGTGCTAAGGATTGTTTTAATACAAACCCAAAATAATTTAAGTAAAACTTGAACCTGAAATTGATTTCATTTTTGTGGATAACCTAATTTTAGGAATCATTTCTCTCAGTTCAGTTGAATCTAATTTTTTAACTTAAGGTAAGTTAAATCACTCTTACTTAAAATTAAGATTTGAGTGAATGATCTAGTGTGATTGATCACCATAGTTTAATGGATCATCACCCACAAGCCAAGCCCATGAGTAGAATTTGCCTGGCTCACTGTAGATATCTGCCATGAAGCTAGTTACCTTAAAATCTCTTGGTAGCCAGTGGAGAGAAATAAGTAGTTACGTAAGATCCCTCTCACCCTAAATCAGGCAGCTCAGACAGCTCAGATGATGTACAGATGGACCCAATGATCTTAAAGGTCTTTTGCAATGTAAATGATTCTATGAGTCTAAATGTGCCTCAAACTCCCTGTTTTTCTCCATTGACTATGAAGCCTGCAGTGACTAGCTTAGACACCTCTACCTCGTAGCCACGTAGGTAAGATTAATCCCATCCTGTCTGTACACTTTCAGGTGCTCCAGCATGATTGAGTTACCACCTATAAACTAAGCCTTTTTGAGGTTTAAGTTAATGCATTTTACTTTAAAGTTGTGACAGGCATGGATGAAGCATGAGTCTGGTCACGCAGGAGAGCTTAGTTGATGAGCCACAGCTGCTATAGGTTGGTGCTTGCAACTGTTTGCTCACAGGTTTAACTGACCCAGTGCATTGCGGTAAAAGTTAACACATTCCAAGTGAGCAAGCTGGGGTGCAGCTCCCCAGTGGCTTGGAATGGTTTATCCTTCCACAGCAGGGGGTGGGACTGTGCAGCAAGAGGCTGAGGAGGGCTGGAACTGCAGCAACCCTGGTTTAAACTAAATACACACATGTAATCAGTTACCACAGCCTAGCTAATGGTCTGAGCTATTAATAATGCATCAAGCTGTAGTAACATGACTGCATTACATGTGTGTGGACTGCCAGGGCTTTTGCAGTCAAGTCCCACGTGAATCAAAGCATGGGGATTTAAGATACAAGTAATCCCATCCTAACTATCCCTCTGTCCAAATGCACCACTGTATCTGTAGAAGAGGCAGTGGGAAGAAGTGTGTGTCTCATGCCACAGGAGCCCCGGTTTCATAGGCTGCCCTTTTAGGAAAACAGGATTATGCTAAAACAGCAGCTTGAGAAAGGGAGCAGCTGGGGCAGAGTGCATGCAGAAATGTGCAGAGAACAGGATCACTCCAACACTGTTAAAACCGGAGGTCCATGTTAGTGTGAGTTAGGGAAATGTATCCTTTAGCAGGCCTTTGGACCAGCACAATGCATTTTGCACAGAGTAAGCTTTGTGCTGCTGAGTGGAAGCTATCCTCACTCCTTGCTAGCACGGATTACTCAACCCACTGTCCCTGCTATATTGGGAATGTTAGCTCCAGCTGCACTGTGTTAGTCTTTGTCTTCACAGGACAGTTCATGCAGAATAATCATAGTGAAGTGGATTATTACCCTGACAGTATCTTATTACTGTGTAGGACCTAACCTTGACAGATGCTGCTTGACCTCAGTTCACATTTACCACCACGGTGGTCAAAAGGTTGCTTTGCAGCTTGATGGTTCAGGTCCTTTTAAAATAGATAAGTCAGGCCCTATCCTGCAAATACTCCTTGCAAGAGTGAGTGAGTAAGTGTCTGAGTCTCTTGTCTGAGTAAGTCCTACTCAAATGAGTAAGGGTTGCAAAGTATTGAAGAATCATGGCACCTTCAAGTTCCCTTAACTGATACATCCTATCTCACTGCGGGTGGTCTCCTAGTGTGTGCACTGACTGTGTTTCAGTGCAAGGTAAACCAGACTAGTCTAACGCAATTCCTACCTGAGGGAGGTAATCCCTTAAATTACTTAGCTTTCAATCCACAAAAACCTGATTGAGTTCAGTTCCACAGTTACCATTTGAGAAGTATGCAAGAACAGGTATCGGCCTGCAAATGATGGAAAGCAAAAGAAGTGATTAAGGAGAAAAAAACATGTAGCAGATATGTTTTTGCAGTTTAGAATGAATTTACCAAGTCACCTCTAATTTTCTGTTTGGTTCTTTCAGCTTATTCGGTTAGTTTTCCCGGGGCTGGGGACAAGAAGGTTGGGCACAAGAGGGAGTACCAGGTATTGCTTTTGTATCCTTTGTTTAAGAATGTTATTTATAACTGTTCTAATAAAACCTAAAAATAGCTGAATTTTCAGCTCCAGCACTAATACAGGAGCTGAATTGCTGATTGCAAGTCTGTAATACATTGCAGGATCCAGAGTGATTCCTGATGTCACCATGTACATTAAAATAGTTGATTCGATGAAAGTCACGACTTTGGGGCTGCTGTGGTGGGGTATGGATTCCAAATCAGACTGGTTTTTAAAATACTAGTGCTCCAGTTTGTACTGGCTATTGCAGCATTGCCTGTGTGAGGCATCTGCGAGACATCACAACCTTACTCAGTGCTCTTGAGACACTGGGTCAGGAAAGCCTGGCTCTGGGATGCGCGGGGGTGGCAGCCATGATTAATGTCTGTGTTGTGCTTTTCATCCTCGCACATATCTATGGAGTGACCCAGTGTGAACTGGTGGTCAGAGGACATGTTGTAAACAGTTTCAAAACGTTTAAATCAGACCACCTCAGATCCTCCTCCGACATGCCCTTTCTCTTCCCTTCCCTCTTCTTCGAGAGCACAGAGAGTTCTATAGTCTTTTGTTGGTTCAATGTCCAAATTTGCAATCACACTCTGAACACCCAGAGAGGAAAAAGGGGTATTTCCAGGGCATTGAGACACGGTAGTTTTACAAGCATTTTGAATAGCTGTCAAGCACTGGCTTTGAGAATGGCATGCCCTTACTTGATCTGCGACTTTTCTCCACTAGTCTGGACTTGCTATCAGCTTGATCCAGCGAGATCCTTTATTTTGGGAGTGCCTCACCGCAGACACTCCCAGGCTTCTCCGTGTAGCTGGCAGGATTTGGGAGGGTGCGTGATAGCCCCCAGCCTCCACGCTGGCTCTTCCCATCAGCAGAAGGTTACCCTCTGCTGGCTGCTGATATTCCAAAAAGTGCTGCGCTGCTCTCCTGCCTTCCCAGAGACCCAGCCTGGGAAGAGCCAGCTGGCAGCAGCACTTCAGTAGCAGGGGTGGTTATAAGGCTGCTTACTGAGTTTGGGATAAAGCCTACAGAAGGTCTGGTGAGTTCCTCGGGTTTTAGTGTGCCATGGCCACTGATGGCCACCCAGTCCCTAAGGTACCATGAATGGCTGTGGAACAACTGGACTAAATCCTTCAACTTCCATGGGGATATGGGGAGCTCTGTCAGCTGAGGCTCTGGTCCCTGACTTCACTACTTCTCCTGTACAAACCTGCTGCACCCTATTCATTGGCCTAAGTTTTTTTGTTTAGAAACAAGTTATCATTCCAGGGCAAATCCTATTAAAAAGAGTTTGTACAGAGTTTGTGCAATTATCTTCTGCTGGGGAAAATAATTTTTCAACACAATTTAAAAAACAAATGTGGGTTTTTTACTTGGTCTTTTCCTATTTAAATAGAAATCTCATTGGCTTTCAAAGGAGGAGTATAAATTATTTGCTGACTTGTTGAAAATCATATGGTTGCCAGTTCATTTTTTTTTTCCAGGTATCATTATGATGGAATAGCTATCAAGAAGGACTCCTCCTTTTATGAGAGTTATTGCACTCTTCTGTCTGAAAAAATTTATCACAGGTTTGCTTTTTAAAATGTTTGAACATTAAATGGCACACGACAGTCTATATATCGTCTGTTTATAAAGGTCTTTAACTCACCTCTTGTAAGGGAGCAACAGTGAGAAAATCTGTAAGATGAGTATAAATCGATTGCAAAAATCAGAAGTCTAAAAATAACTGATGAACGTAAGATACTTTGGTGGACTAAAGTGTAGACGTGAGCATGGTCCAGTTGTGGGCAGGTAACGAGGAGTTCTCATAGTTAAGCTCATGGTTGAGATAAGGAAACCACAGGCTTGCATTTCTCCACAGAAAAATGGAAAGGAAATGCTTACATTTTGTAAAGTTTTACACTCCTTTTAAGTGCACAGGAGAATTAAAATAGGTGCAGCCTATGCCTTAAACTTTGGAGACCTGGCTCGTATCCTTACTCTCTTGTAGACTTGCACATTACTTTAATATGTATATGGATAAATTCTGTGCTTTGTTTTCCATTCTATAATATGGAGATATAGCACTTTTCTATAACATGAATTTCAGAGGGATACAAGTCAGTCTACTAAGCACCTGAACATTCTAGTGATGATGAACCCATTTCAGTGTCTGTGATACATTATAGTCAGTTAATTGAATGCATGCTCTACAAGAGGATGGAAAAGTTATACCAATAGGTTTATTGCCTTTCTCCATGGGTTTTACAGCAGAGTAATGTTGCAGAAGCCCATAGAGTGACAATGGTAAAGAACGGGACAGGCAGAGGATCAGGTTCTGCGGATGATCAAGTGGCAGTCAGCTGTTGTGAGACCAAGCAAATTATTCATACGCAACTCAAGGCTTGTTTCCCATAAGACCTTTACTGAAGTGATATCCCTTGCAGCCCATGTACCCAGTAGAACCAGGACAGGCCTAAGATTTGACATCCGTAATGAAGAAAGTTGCAGGTCCTTGGCTGTGTCTCTGCTGATCTTTCCTCTTCAGAGAAAGAAAGGTGTTTTCCTGCAGCTTCACTTGGAAACAGCAACCTCACTTGTGCATAGCAGGAAAGCTGCTAGTTCTGGTCATAGAAGAGATGAGAACAATTTCAAAATTTATTTTTCCTCCCAGCATAGAAACATGAGGAAAAATTACAAAAATTAGGAGGAACCAAACAAGTGATGTTGGCTAAATCCAGGCCATGTGGAGAAACAAGGACTTTACTCACTGCTGGGAGTCAGAAGCACTACATAATGCCAGCATAACTTGTGTCCTTAGCGTTCCTCATGGAATGGAGCCATGCTCTCTCATGGACAGGGGAACATGCTATGGTCCATGGTTAACTGTAGGGGAGCCACTGCTCAGGCTGCAGAACTCTCTCCTTCTCCACCACCTGCCAGAGGTGACTGGCCAGACCCCTACTCCTAAAAAAGCTAGATTTCATTTGGTCAAAACAAGGAAAAGGAGGTGTATTCCAGGGTAAGGGCTAACATTTATACAGCATCTAGTGAGCTTGATATAGTTTCTTAGGATAACTTTTCTGGTTAAATGTATATATATATAATATTCAGACAAAGATAATTTTTCTAGTTGCAATAGAAAAATCTCTGAACTACAAAATTGTCTTGTCTGATGCTTCCTTCATTTAAGACAGTTATAAAAAGTCACTAAGCTGTTGTGTGAAGCTAGACATCTGAAATTAGAACAGCTTCCACTCTAACTGCAGACGCACTTCCCTGTCCCAAGCCAATCGGCAGGTCTGCAACACTTGGGCAGCTGGGCATCCCAATAACTGCTTAGTGTCTGATAAAGCACAGTGGGGAAAAAACAGAGGAGTAAAAAAGCACAAAACAAGCCAGAGAAGCATGAGTAGCACAACCATGAAAGAAACAATAAGGTCACATACAAAATAAGCAGCTTCAACCAAGTAAGTGAGTTTGTTTCCATCTGCATTGAGATTTGCATATTCTTTGCAAATGAATAGGAACACATCACGGAAACACCTCATCTTTACTGTCCTCTCGGTAGGGTTCAGCACCTTCTGAAATCAGAATTAATTTTTCAGGAACCAATGAAGTCAATTGAACCAGCAATGGCAAATTCTGGGTTTTTTGTGGGTTTTTTTTGTGTTTTTTTTTTTTTTAATTAGAAAACAGAAATTTAGAAGAAGAGTAATGAAAACTTGAAGACTTTTCTACCTGCAAGAATAAATGATCTCACAGAGATAACTGTGTAATTGCAGCAGGGGTATGTAACCCCCAGCATCTCAATTTTTGAGAGTGCATTGGTGTGGAAATTTCCAAGTTACAGTGAAGAAAATTTTGAATGTATCATTTCAGTGCAGTGCAGATGCTGGTCTCTAATTACTGAGAGGATTATTTCTCGACCATATTGAGATAGCTGGCAATCGACATGGTGCTGGTAGGGAGGAACTAAGCCCATGTAGGATCTGGCAGGTTGGGAGCTGTGCTTGTTGGTGTCATAGAAATGGCAGTAAGATTATAATGGTTTGCCTTTGACTACAAAGAAGGCATTTGCTTTTTGATAGTCAGCAGGGTCTCGTATGTGTTGTGTTGGCTGAGGAAGGATGACAGTGCTCTTATACAGCACTTGTGAGTTTGTTCGTTTAGAAATCTTGGATTTTTTGAAGATACGTGCACCACAGCTCTGATGATGATGTTATGAAAGTAGTGTAAATAAACACAACTGTGATCAGTGAGGTCTACAGATGTACTACGGAGATTTAAGGGAATATGGTGTTTACTGATTTGCACTACAATAGGGTGCCCTCTATAGAGAGAGGGAATGGGAGCTTTGAGGACAACCTCTGACTAAAACCGTACTTGCTCTGGCTCAGAGTACAGCCACGTTAAAAAAATGTCAGGTTTTGGTTTCTTAAGAGTTACTTAATGATTCTGGTCATAGGCAAGGCTTGGGCTTCTGGCTTCCTAGTGAAGCAAACCCATGATTTTTTAATAAAGAAAATCTGATATGATTCTAGCAAATTAGTTTTTCTAATCTCAGTATAATCTGACAGTCAACAGCATGCACATTTACCACCCTCCCTCCTTTCATTTTCCCTTTCATTCACCTCCTCCGTTAGTCTTTTTGTCATCCCCACCATTGTATTTCCCATTTTAGCTCGAGTTCCCAGCCCATAGCATCATCCAAACTCTGCAAGTCGTACAGTGAAACTCATTGTGATTTTGCTGTCACACATTTTCTGTTCTCCCACCCACCTCCTCTTTTGTGTGTCCTCTCTTTACCCAGGTACCACTCTCCATGCAAAGCAAGCAGCTCTGCCTGGCAGCCAAGCACCTCTGCAGGCACCAGGTGAGTCTGAACCCCCTTTTCGAACAGTGGGTGCACATAGATGTTAGCTTTTTGTTGGTATTTCCACTTAATCGTCAGTGAGCTCCCAGCTAGCTGCTGGGGTACAGGAGCACCCATGCAGCTCCCCTTCTCCCAATTCACCATCCCCATGGCAGGGGTAGAGGCGAGCCTGCCTGCCGTGGGAGCCAGCCCATCAGAGGAGAGTGATGCTGGTACGTGTTGCCATAGTAGCAGCAGCAGAAGATACAGCTGGCCGCCTTCTCAGGGAAAGCAGGAGCTGGAAAATAGTCATTAATTTTTTTTCACAGGCTTCAGGAATCTGCAGGAAGGACCCATTTGAAAGAAGCGCTATGAAACATCTCTGCTTACACATCCTTCCCTTTGTCCAGACACCAGCTCAAAAATGTTTGGGAGAAAGAGCCAATAGCTTTACCAAACGTACCCAGCATCAATGTTATGCCCTGTCTTGGGCAGCCAGTTTGGTTGTTTGCTGCAGCACCGCCTTCAAGGCAGAAAGCAGTGGCAGAGGGAAAGGTAATTTTTTAGGTGCCAAGGGTCAGTCCTGTGGGCAGCAGAGGAGCAAGAGGAGGCGTTTTCAGGTTCCAAGCAGATAAACACTTACATTTTCTCCTCTGTCCCTCAGGACGTGTGGTAGTACCCTGGTTTATAACACATCACAGCAGCAAAACCCATCAGCCAGGATCTGATTAGATAGCCTGAGTGCTGGCAGCCATCAGTGGAAGTGCATTTTCTACAAAGCTCCTGCCTGTCACCCTTCAAAACAGCCGAGTCCAGAAGGACCTTGGCGTTTGAAATGCCTTCACAGACAGTGAGCAGGTGTCTGCAGCAGATGGGGGCTTTACTGGAGGAATCCAACTCTCACAGCTCATCCCTTTTGCTAGCAACATTGCCTCTCTCTCCTGTAGGATTAGCTTCAGCGAAACAGGCAGGGGGAAAGTAGGAGATGGTAAAGCAAGAAAGCAGCCTATTGTGCCTGAATCCCTGGCTTTTCAGCCAAAAGCCAATGGTCAAGCCTTTGCAGGTCCAGGTGACTTCTGACCATGCAAAGTAAATGGCAGAAAGTCAGAAACAAAATGCCATCTAAACTGATATAGGGGGCAGAAAATGTAATTACTGTGAAATCAAAGCACACAGGTGATTATGTTTTCATTATTTGCATGTTTATGAATATTATTATCATTCCAAATTAACTGCAACTACAAACAAAACCCCACAGTTTTGGTTCAAGACATTGGAAGACATTGCACTGTTGAATGGCTAATACCTTGCTGTCTTTGTAATGAATGGTTCAGTTTCATATTAAAATGAAGAAGTCGGTTTTCAGACTTATTAGAAAACCATGCAGCTCCTGATTGACAGGAAGGAGAACAGGGTTTGTTTCCCAAACAATGCTCCAACCTAGTCCACTCTATCCAGTTTGAGCTCATTTTCTACTAAATACAGAATAAATTAGTGAGCTTTTAAAAAGTTTTCAGGTTTGTTTTGCTTTTTATATTTTATCACAGTGGAGACACCCGGAGTTATGGAGATGAACCTGGTTACATGAGCCAAAGAACAAGAACGGTGAGTGTCAGATACATCAGACTTACAACAAAATGTCTAGCTGTGTGCTTAATTACAACTTCTATATAACATGTTCTGATGAAATACTGTTAACCCATCTTCAAAATAATCTTTGATAATCTCACTAAATGCTTACTTCCCCTTCCTGTTTCACCTGGTAGCAAAATATTTTTGTTGCCTTAACGTCAGCTCAAATAATTTTATCTGTGCTGTGAGTGGAAATCGTGGCTGACAGCCCAGGTTTTGAATATTAGGGGAGTTAGTGGAGCACAGCCTTCCTTGTCTGAGGCCCATGGCAACAAACCCTCATGCTGCTGAGGAAGTGTCTTTTCAATGTGCTCTAGACCTTATTGGCATCATAAGTATTTAAATACTGGGAAGTGATTCAGACAAAAGAGAGCAAACCCTGCTCACTAAAAGGGCAGATACAAGTCTAGCTGGTGGCAGGTCTCCCATAAGCGTCCTGTCATGGGATGGCTTGACACCAAGGTTCTTGGAAATCATCCAGCAGAGCACGAGCAACAAACTTACGTGCACCAAAGCGAGGAAAAAAGGAGAGACTGGATGCCTGTCTTATTTTTATGGAGCACTCGGGTGCAGTAATGGATGCTCTAAAGTAGATGTAATGACAGCTGATGAGAAATGTGCTGTCACCCCAACAGCAGAGCCAACTATCTGCAGCCTTGTTCAGAAGGTTACAACTGTGACCTGAGTGCTATAGAACATATATGTGAAAGATACATATAGCATTTAATATTCACTGGTTTTGAAAAGAAATTCATGTACTGCTTAGGATTTAAATATTTGGTCAGCCATACTTGTTTCTTTCAATCACCCTTACTTTCTGAAAAAAAAAAAAGACAAGTATTTCTCTGAAGAAATACATCTTAAAAAAATATGTTATACAATTTCAATAAAGTACTTCATACTTTTAACAGGACTGACAAGATAATTGTGATCTTTTTATTATTATTATTATTATTGTTCAAAATAAATTCTGATGCATTGAGAGCAAGAATTTGCACTGTTCTCCATCTGTCATTTTTCTTAAGATTGAACAAGAGAGATTTCAGTACCTTTGGCCTGAATCCAGCAGATTCTGTCTTTGGGAGCAACCAGAGCTAGCGAAGAAATACCCCTATGAAATGGTATGTTCTTGTTTTCGGTGATCAAGAGAGTCAGCCCTTTGCCTGTGAGATCTTTTTGTACCCTTTTTTTGGTCATAGGTTGTACTGCTTGCCAACGAGTACTACAACCATTGTCAAGTCATTTTACATATGGTGAGAACGAGGGAACTTGACAAGGTATGCTTTTGCTTTAATAACACTCTGACGACAGCAAACCACTGTAAGGATAAAATTGTTTCTGTGTGACTTATTTACTCTATGGTTTGATCCAATCTCAAATAGAGATGAAATCTCTATGGTTTGATCCAATTGGAGATGATAATTTATAGACAAAAGGAGCATTCAGTTAAATTATTTGGGAACCCTGAGCACTCCTGGCACATCAACAGGTCTGAGCCCAGCACAAAACATGAGGCCATGGACACATCTCTTTCATTATATCCACATATCCATGACACAATTCTTTGTTTCTCTCCTCTTTCTTCCTCTTCCTTGTGAGGTTCAGCCCCAGGATGCTTCCACTTATGCTAGAGCCCAGCCAGGATGGGGCCAGGCAAAGAGCCCAGTTCCCCGGTCATTCTTTTGCTCCTGTGCTTCTGTGTGTTTGCTTTATTGAATTACACTTCACATTTCACAAGTGCAAAATGAGTGAAAATTCATAAAGGACTTTGCATGACAGGTAGAAGGCTGTATCATGTCATTCTGGAAGTCTCTGCCGCCTGGAAAGATAGCACTGATGTCCTTGCCAGATGTATGCCAACTGTTGGAAAGCTATGACAGGCAGCTATTCAAGGTACTGTGGACACACTTGCATGTTGTAATTATGTTATTATGTGTTTCTGTCTTTTTGTTAGTTCTACGTGATAGAAGGTACAGCTGTTTCTTGTGTGCTGTGCAATGGGATTTTCACTCGTACATCAAGTCTTGTTCTGGCTTCTTGTGAGACAGCACAGTTTAGATTTTGAAAGGAACCAGTGGAATTTGCGATTACTGCCACCTTGCTGCTATATGTTCCTTTGAAAGGCCGTAATACCAATAGAGTATGCTGTTACAAATGTGGTCTGTGGTTCTGGCCTGAGGTTAAATGACTGAAATTTCAACTGATAACTGTTTTCCAAATTATGAGAGGTATTTTTCTTTTGAGAACACTGCTTGTTTTGATGATATTCCACATAGAAATATGCAGTATTCTGATCAAAATAATTTGCTGCTTATTAAGTAGTGTCTAGTAATTAATTTAGGAAACAACATTTATTGTTAGAATCTTTTTCTTCATGCTAATAAATGTAGCTTAGCTATTGCTTAATTGGAAAAAAAAAAGGGGGCTTCTTTACATTAACGTTTAAACTATCAACACAATTTTGTTTCATGCTGCTGTAAACATCTGTAGCACACCAGTCATATGCAGATCCATCAATGTGTATTCTAGGAAATGGAGAACATCCTACTTCACGATTTTCTGGAGGAGGTGCCTCTGCAACACATTAAGTCAATCAGATTGTTCAGTAAAAATATTGAACTTTGGATGGTTAATGCTTTGGAACACTTTCCATTACAGCTCCAAACATCCAAATCTAAAGGTATGTTTGAGTAATAGAGATTTTCATAAAATAATCTTTGCTTAAACTGCAGAGAAGACCGTGTTATGACACTCAGATAAATTATTTGTAAAATCTTTTTAGCTGAGGTAACTTCCATATTAGTGAGGACTACAATTAGTTGGAATACAGTTAAAAACAAATAGTCTCAGATACTGTGTGAGAACAAATTAAGCCAAAATTATTCCCAATTCATGGTAAATTGAAATTTGCCTGAATCTTTCCAAAGATCTGTCTCTCGGCTGTGTAGAAAACTGAATAATATGCAATCTGCCCTCTGAAATTTGGGTATTGTTCTGCCTCTTCACTTCACATGTGGTTTTATGCAAATAAATTAATGAATGGCTATAGCAAAGTTCAGTATAAAGGGAAAAAGCCCCATAGTCCCATAAGGAAGCCATGACTCTGTCATTAAAGGAGGATTTGAAAAAGTCTGTACTATATGAAGTTGTATCTACATGTGTGTGTTTGTAAATATGTATTTACATATATACACATATTTATATATGATGCTGAAGATTCTGATTAAAATGAAATGTTGCTCAGTTGTTCAGTGGGTGAAGACCAACTCCTCAGTGGCAAAGCAGGGCTTCTGTGTAGACAAAAGATTGCATTAGCATTCATACCCTCAAGGAGGACTTGCAGATGTTCTTAATTCTGGCCTTTCTTACATCTGAGTGCTTGACAGAGCAAACTTAGTAATGTGTTTTTAAAATGTGTGTACATGGAGGTATACTTGATTAATCAGCTGCAACCCTTTGTGTATACATTCTGGTCTTTCTAGTTTTCACAAACTTCAGAAAACAGACATTTTCACCTGAAACCCATTGCCTGTCTACAGAAGTTTGCAAATTGCTTTATACTCATTTTTCCTGTAATTATCAGTGACTTTATATTTTATTCTTAAAAAAGGATATTCTTGGGTGATGCTTGTCATAATTACAACACAATATAAACAGAAGAAAAATAGAACCAAAGAAACCAACTAATATTAACAGTGCTGCAGAATTATAGCTGTGAAGGTGCAAATGAAAACCCTCCAAACAAAATATAGGAGGTGTAGAATTAATGTTGCTTTGCTTTCACTCACCTTAAACCATGCATGTAAAAGAGTACCAGTCTTGATTAAGAAGTATTTAATGTAAAAAAATATTGCAAGTATTTTTACTGTGTGTCAGGGGTTAACAGATTTACAGTGAAGGAAGAGTGGTGACCTGGCCAGCTTCCACTGGCAAGCTTTAAACTGTGAGGGTCCCCAGCCCAGCCCATAATGCTGGCTGTGTGCCCCTGCTGTGCCCTCCCTTAGCCTCCGTAGCTCCCCATGGGATCTACTTTCTAGCTTAAAAAAAAACTGTCTTCATTGATGTCATTTAGACTGTAAAATATTAATTACATCAAACATCTGCCTCTTCTTCTTTAACAGAAGTTACAGTGTTTATAAAAAGACTGAGGAGAAAGACAGACCTTGCTAACATGGTTAAGGTATGTTCCAGAATCTGTGGAATAAAAAGCTGGGTATCTCATTCACTCAAGCTGTTTGGACTATTTATGAGATGTTCCCTTCCTCCGGAGCAAGTGACACCTCAGTCCACATTCACTGTACTCTCCTGGCTTCCAGCAATCTGAGATGAAGGCTATATCCACATTTTGGTACTTAAAAGCTTGATTTTGGCATCCCCAACATCTTGGGGTAGTGAGTTCCAGGGTTTGATTATTTGTTGCATAGCTTTCTTTGCAAACCTCCATCACATCCTTCCTCAGTTATTTCTATCCAAAGCTGAGGTTTATCTCATCTTCTCACATAGGAGTCGTTTGATATTTCTAATCATCCTTTCAGTTTTCTCTGTCTAAAACATACCTGGAATTTCAACTGCAGACTGATGGTCAAAGCAGGTGAGAGTGCTCCTAAGGTGAAGTACTACAGAGGAGCTGTGCAGCTGTAGCCTCTGAATAGTGCAACCAAACCATCCCTTGTAGAGTACTTTGCAATAATTTAGCCACCTGGTAAGAAAATGGGAACAATTTTGGCAGGCTCATCATTCAAAAGAAAAAAAAAGTAACTTTCCCATCATGTGTAGATAAAGCAGGCTGACAGCTGCTACTACCTGGACATGCGCAAGTAATTAGAGCATAAAAAGGTGCAAATTCCCTGCAAGAAAGGAATGTGAATATGATGCTTGTCATTTCCTGGGGCTGATTCCTGCTGCCTCTGGTAAACTGTATTTAAGTGCTGTCAGAGGTGGAGCTCTGTCACCTAGAGAATTATAGTTAGTATAGTGAAGAGCAATGGCTGAAGGGACCAGTCTAAAATACTGGAGCATGGAGCTGGGTGTTAGCATCACACTGATGATACTGCCCCTGGTAGTTCCCAGCCTTTGGGTTGTGTGTTCTTGTCACAAGTAGCAGCAATCCTGACACTGGAAACTCCAAGTAAAATAAGAAAACAGACTTTGTCTTTAACTTACCTGAAGGGGATTACGGAGTGAGACTCAGAGTGCTTTTGCTATTTCGATAAAGCTAGCAAAATGACGAAGAGTTGCTAGAGTGGGAATTTTGTTTGCAAACAAATGGTCAGCTACATTCACTGCTGACTTGGGGGTCATGGCAAGCACATGGTGAATGGGATTTATTAAAATGTGTATGAATCCTGAAGTTTTTCTGAATTTTACAAAAAGTATTTTTCATCTGGACATGGATTATGCATATAAAAGCACAAAATTCAGCAAAGGCTTTAGGATCTTACTGATTTCCATATGGAAATAAGAGACTAAATGTATAGATTAACAAATTTTAGCAGATTCAGGTTTAATTTCCTTCCTGTGTTCATCATTTCATCAAGAATCTGAAGGAATACTGTGTGATAGTAGCAATTAATAATAAAAGAGTGACAGATTAGGATCAAATGTTAAGCTGAAAATTGTTTGCAAATGTGAGTAATACATTTGGGGACAAATATGAAGCCAGATTCATTCACAAATGACTCATAGAATCATAGAATAGTTAGAGCTGGAAAGGACCTTAAGATCATCTATTTCCAACCCCCCTGCCATGGGCAGGGACACCTCACACTAAGCCATGCCACCCAAGGCTCTGTCCAACGCGGCCTTGAACACCACCAGGGATGGAGCGTTCACAGCTTTGCTGGGCAGCCCATTCCAATGCCTCACCACCCTTACAGTAAAGAACTTCTTCCCTTATATCCAATCTAAACTTCCCCTGTTTAAGTTTTAACCCGTTACCCCTTGTCCTATCACTACAGTCCCTAATGAACAGTCCCTCCCCAGCATCCCTATAGGCCCCTTCAGATACTGGAAGGCTGCTATGAGGTCTCCACGCATCCTTCTCTTCTCCAGGCTGAACAGCCCCAACTTCCTCAGCCTGTCTTCATACGGGAGGAGCTCCAGTCCCCTGATCATCCTCGTGGCCCTTCTCTGGACTTGTTCCAACAGTTCCATGTCCTTTTTATGTTGAGGACACCAGAACTGCACACAATACTCCAAGTGAAGTCTCACGAGAGCAGAGTAGAGGGGCAGGATCACCTCCTTCAACCTGCTGGTCACGCTCCTTTTGGTGCAGCCCAGGATACGGTTGGCTTTCTGGGCTGCGAGCACACACTGAAGCCGGCTCATGTTCATTTTCTCATCAACCAACACCCCTAAGTCCTTCTCTGCGGGGCTGCTCTGAATCTCTTCTCTGCCCAACCTGTAGCTGTGCCTGGGATTGCTCCGACCCAGGTGTAGGACCTTGCACTTGGCATGGTTAAACTTCATGAGGTTGGTACCAGCCCACCTCACAAGTGTGTCAAGGTCCCTCTGGATGGCATTCCTTCCCTCCAGGGTATCAACCGAACCACACAGCTTGGTGTCATCGGCAAACTTGCTGAGGGCGCACTCAATCCCACTGTCCATGTCAGCGACGAAGATGTTGAACAAGACCGGTCCCAACACCGATCCCTGAGGGACACCACTCGTTACTGGTCTCCAGCCAGACATTGAGCCATTGAGCACAACTCTTTGCGTGTGGCCATCCAGCTCATAGAATCATAGAATCATGGAATAGTTAGGGTTGGAAAGGACCTTAAGATCATCTAGTTCCAACCCCCCTGCTGTGGGCAGGGACACACAAGCAGATAAATGTGATAAAACTCCAACTAGTTTTATTTTAACTAATATATTTCTAATGTTATTTTTACTTTCTCAAAGGTTTGAGCAACTTTAGAAAACCTGCCTTTGAATTGAATTGAAACATGTGCTAAGGACAGATAACATCGACGGGAAAGTCGGCCTCGAAACGCCATTCAATGTTTTAGACAAAATACCATTATTTGGCATTACTATAATAACTGTAGGCAGAACCAATTGCCAGGCAATTGCCCAGACACTTCAGTTATGTTGGCCTGTCTGCTTCATCACAGACAACACCGCAGAGTGCCATTGAAAAGAATATCTCCCAGAACAAAAAACTCTTAAAGACAACTTAAGATTCACCTCCTTTGATTTTTTTTTTTCTCCCCCCAGTTTGGAGACTGGTTATGTAAAGTCTAGTATTGAATAAAGGAAGCTTTTTGACTGACCTAAGGGCTTGAGAAAATGAAAGCCATTAACTGTTTTCCTATTCTCTATAGACAGTGAGAACAGTCTTGAACAGCCACAGCAAAGTCACTGTTTTGCGATCAGACTTGCATGCTGTCATCGAACAGGGATTTCTGGATATTCCTGGAAACCTCGTTCAAAAGGCATTTAGGAGTCCAGAGGAGCCGCAGAATGACATAGAACTCAAATGTAATATTTTTTTGATACATTTTGTGTATTCACTTAAGCCCTTGCTTGCCACTGTTAAAGCTCCAGCGTTTCCTTTTGTTTTCCCATTATGTCTGCCCTAATGGGAATTACAGACTTGCTGTAACTCGAAGTGCTGGAAAAGAACAAATAGAACTGAGAATGGAGCATGTAATATTACCCTTCTAACTTTAAAGGTTAAGAATGAAAGGCTTTCCACCCTGACTCTCACTTAAAGGTTTTCCTGTGGCAGCAGCAGTGGGGTCTTCTAGAAGAATGTTGACAAGCAGGGATATTATTTTTTATTCTTTTCTTTGACAAAAAAAAAGAAGTTTTAAGCATTGCATTTCACATTTTCCTCTGTTATTAATTCAAGTGCACTGAATAATTTCTTGTGGCCAGATTTTAAAACACTTTATGCTTAACTGGACGAAGCCCTTCCACATTCGTTTCCTTTTGCTGTATTGCAGCCTGTAAACAGTAAATACAGTTTGTATGCAGCCATGCCATAATGCCTTTGTCAGCTTAATGAAAAGAGAAAGCAACATAATGGCAAGTTAATTTTTAGATTAGTGGGCTGCCATTTAAATTATTAGCGAGAGACTGGCAAGTTGAACTAGGCTGTGCACAGAACTGATGTGGAGAAATCTCAGCTCTTTATTCTTGCTCTGCCACTGACTTTCTCACTGACAAGGGATGTGCCACAGCCTTATTATCACTTCTTTCAGTAGGAATAATGATCTTCTTTCTTCACAGAACCATCAGAAGAACCATTTAAAAAGTATTTATTTATATCTTGAAATCAAGTGCAATGCTCTTGTTAAATTTGCTTATTATATTAATGATGGTCTTACTCCCTCCAAGGCAGATATATTGCATTCTTTGTTTTCTCTGCTTTTCCAAACTGTTATTTATAATAAGCAAGGTTTCACAGACCCTATCCATATGTCTTCCTGAAGTAAGATGTCTCATTAGATGGGCATAAATTTAGAGAGGAACCACAGTAATGTACCTTTTGGCACTGGGTGGTAGGTCCCAGTCTTTCGGGGAAACAGCTGCCTGATATGTAGCAGTATTATCTGTATTTCTGTTGGTCTACAGAATATTCTGCATTTTCTGTTATTGTTTTGAAACCATTTTCTCCCCCTCAACAGATAAACCAATATTTTCTTTTCTCAACCATATAAAATCTCAGATAAGTATGTTGTCATTGCATATAACCAAATTCCACCTTTCACATTGGAAGTGTTTATTCTTGCCACTTTTGCCATGATGCACTAGATCAGTGCAGATACAGTAGAAATGGACATAAATGTGAATTCTGACTGATTTCAAAGTAGGGTACAATTCCTTAGTAAATGAACAGTATCATTATATTAATCAAAATGATATAAACAGATGTCTTAATATGTTTCAAGCTAAAGATAAAAGAAAGAAAAAATGAAGCCAAAAACTGCAGAAACAAACCAAAAAGCAAACCAATCACTTGATGTAATGATCTCCCTTCTATATTTCGTAGGTTTGAATGACTTTGTGTCTTTGCTGACACCTTCCACAGATATCCGGGTTCTCTTGAACTGTGTGTCTTCGAATCTTCATGCTTTTGTCATTCAGGTATATAATTAATAACTTCAGAAAAGAAAGAGTGATCATACAAATTATCCAGCTACACGCTGACTGTCACTACTCTGCAGGAGCTACATTGTGCACTAGCAACCTGACCAGACTGCAGATTTGCATAAATACAATTTATGCATGCAGCCGAAAAAGAGAGAATTAATTGGCATACAAAAATTCCATCTGTGCAAACAACTACAAGCCTATTTCTGTGCATATATCCACTTTGGCAGTTTTAGTATCTGCTCTCATTTCATAGCCACATATCCTAACAGTTCCTATTAAACCAAAATTAAGAAGAAAAATGTTAGTAAAAATGAAGAGAACACTTCCTGATTCTTGAAAACATTGATTCATAAAACTGTTGACCTTTAGCAGGTGGTAGGAGAGTGATAATTTCTAGTACAATGTCTACAGCTCCTGTGAAAGATTCAAGTATGACCATCCTTACATAATGCACCTTTCCATATGTTACCAATTCTACCACGCCTGTTCCATCGCTGATTCTGAATTAGTGGTAGCTTAAGGGTACTGCTGAATTCTGCTGCTTGCCAGCCCAATTAACTTGGGTCTGGGTGGTGGTTAAAGGTTTGTTTGGGTTTGGGATTTTTTTCTCATTCTGAAGAAGTAGGGTAAATTTAGCTTGGTTATTTCCTAGTTTTTATTCTTAATTAAGACTAGTACTTTGCAGTTCTGTGGTGCCTTCAAATCACAGAACCCTCAGATACCTCAAAGGATGGTCTAGAGAAGATGGAACAGAGCTTTTCCTGGGTGTTCACAGTCATGGGGCATAAGGCAATGGACACAAGTTTCAGCAAAGAAAATTCCCAATAGATAGAAAGCAAAACAAACAAAACAAAACAAATCCAAAACCAAAACAAAACAAAGCAACAACAAAAAAACCCAACCAAAAACCCAACCAAAACCAACCAAACAACAATTGCCAGGAGAGTAGTTAAGCATTTGAAGAAGTAACCTGGAAAGGCTGTGGAACCTCCATCCCGCAGCTATTCAGAACCTGGGTGAACAATGCCTAAACTAAGCTGGCCATGCTTTAGACAAGAGATTGCATTAGATGTTCAAAAGTCCCTTTCAACTTATTTTAGGATTCTGACAAAAAAGCAAACCAGAAAAACCCACCTTTTTTGTTCCACCTTTGTATGCAGTCTGTACAGGGAAATGGTCTGCAACACAATAATGAATTCTTTTAACCAACTTTGCCATAAAGAAGTTTTTTTGCTCTATCTGCAGCCAAGCAGGAATAAAGAGGAGTATAGAGAACTGGCATCAGATTTCCATTTGAGATGGAGCTTCCTACTGAGAACAATAAGCAAGGCTATGACCCTCAGCAACACAGATAGTTTTGGTAAGTAGGATCTTTGTGACTTGACTGGTATGCCCCTTTCTGACCTGAGATGGCAGAGGCACCAGACCATATTAACTGACATAAATTTATGCTACAGCCAATAGGGCATCAGGTCTTCCTTACTCCCTTCCTTGCATCAAGCACCATTTGCCTGGTGATATGGCTAGACAGGTCAGGGACATGAAATTATTCCTTTTCTTGCCAGATTAGTTCTCTGACTCAAACCCTACGATAAGCAGCAGGGAGGAGAATAGGAGCATGCACCTGGAGACGGCAGGAAGGGCAAGACTCCCTCTCTCTTTCAGCAGAATCCATTATTTGTCTGTGAGGAAATGAGGAACAGTAGCCTGAGGTGTGAGCCTTTGCTCTCCCTCCCTACAAGAGCTGCACACCCCAGCAGAAGGGTGAGATGGAGACCTAGAGCCACTAATATCCAAACCCAGAAACATTACAGATATATCAAGTGGTAGGTCCAAGTCCTCCGGGTTCTTTCTGTACAATACAGCCAGAGTAGAGCCACTGCAATAACAACTTGCTAGAAAGGCAGTTAGTACCTTTGACAACAACTATGTTCTCCTTTTCTGTATGCCTTCCACTGACTTAGGTGCTTGCCTAGCCAACAGCAAGCCTGTTTAAACTGTTAAACTGACTAAAAATTGGTCACTCCTTTAGCTGGGTTAGTTTTGCCTCTGATTTACTGTTCTGAGCCATCAAGCACCAAATCCATCATACACCAGTGCAAGGCAGGAAAAGTGAAAGGACCATGCAGTCATACTCACGTGGCTTGAATTGGTGCAACCATGTCTTGAATAAGTTCAGTCTCTTCCATTTCTGTATTGCATCAACTCTACCCACTCTCTCTTTTCAATTTTAAAACCTTCCAGAGTCTCTCTCTCTCTATTATTCATTCTGCAGAGAGGTATAATCTCCTGTGAGCAGCATCTGATAAACTGTATAAGCCTCTTTTTCGATTTTCAGTGGAGCATCTTCTTATTTTTTTGTCTGTTGTTGGATGGGGCTTCACACAAACAGCCAAAGAAAACCTCATTATCTTCTTTGAAATTCCCCTTCAAAACTGAACTTTCATGTATTTCCTACAAAGACATAACAAAAGGGTACATTAAGGTTGTTGTCTTTTGTATTTTTCAGTATTCTTCCCCCCATTAATACCTGTGTTTGTGCATGTATGTGCAGACCCCTTTTCTGCATATAGCTGCTACCTTTTGCCTTACATTTAGGCTGCAAACTGGCTGGACCAGGATCTGTGAGCAGGGAACACAGCACAGTAGGGTCCCTTGTCCATCAGTTGTTTCATTACAGTAGTAATAAAATAATTAGTCTTTCCTCCCCCTCCACAGGAGTTCTGTACAACACTCTCCAATGCTGCATGCAGTATTTTGGGCAATGAGGGAATTTGGAATGAATTCCAAGAGCAGCACTGGAAGCATAATGTTTATTGAAATCCCCCACAATGATGAAATCCTCTTCCTTCTTTCCATCACAAGAAAAGTTTAATGAACTGCTTCCCTGTTCTTCAGTTGTCAGTGGCTAGGGACATAAATGATGGAGATCATCCCTTCCTCTGCTGAGCCTTCCTTAAACTAGTTACAAATAATATTTTCATCCCACTTGCAACAGTCTTCCTATTATACTTCACTACTATTAATATTGAATTTATTCTCACATATGAGAGTTAAAAATATTTTTTAATCTTCTGCCGTGATGCTCCAATTGATTTGGTCAGTATTATCTCCTTGGTTCTTTAAGGTTTTGGGTTATATCATCTAATAATGTCCCTTCTTTCCCATGTTTTTGTTCTGGTAGGATATTGAGTTTTAGTGGACAAGGCTGGTGCTGTGCTGTTAACAAGCCATCTGGTGTAGAAGTTCCGTACTCAGGGTCACTGCTTTTCAGAAAACTCTTAAATCTCAGTATTTCTTGCAGGAATGGTGGGCATCCTGCAAGTCAAAGCATGTAACGTCCACACTGAGGATACACAATTACTAAGGGAAATGTTTTGAGCATCATGTTAATGCAGTGTTAATGCAAAACTACACCTCATACCAGTAACCAAAATCAAACTTACTTCTGTCTGGAGCTCTTGCCTTGGAGCTTGGCACATCTGGCACAAATAATGCACTGTCATACTCACACCTCTGAATTCAGAATTCACTTTCAGGATTTATTTTTACCCTTATCCAGCCCAGCCTCCGCATGGGTGATGCCCAAGCATGATCAGAGGAAGTGTTCAGCTACCCCCACTGCAAGGCAGCAAGGAGCAAGTGTGCTACAGCAGTCAGGGTTAAGGGGACCTCTACAGCTCTTTCAGCTCCACCTCCTCCCCAACAAACATGCCTTTACATATCTCTATCACAAAGCTTCATGTCAGCTGGTAAACCCTTTCCATACCAGCCTGCCTTCCAGGGCATTCAGGAATGTATTGCTGACCCACACTGGCTGGACAGAGACCCATGCATTCCTTTTTTGTATGCAAGCTTTTTCAACCTACTCCCTCTTCAAGACTGTGTCCCTTTGTATCATCCCAAGGGACAACTGGAGTGGTAGCTTTTGTTTCATGCTTAGTCTTCTTGAATACACTGAAAACATCTGTAAGACTGTTAGAAGCGCTCGTAGACTACTAGTGCCAGGTCTGCATAGTTTGAACTCCAAGTATAATAGCCCTTTTCCTTGTCCCATAGATGAACAAGCACTTCCACTTAGCTATAATTTAAAGATGCACAAAAAGACAAACAGGAGAAACAGTAGCTTCTCAGACACATATAGCATAAAAAGAGGCAGCATTTTTCATTTTTCAAGCTCTGTAAACCTTAGTTTTTCATATAAATTTTGGTATCTCCTTGTTGATGTCCATATAAATATGTTTGTGGGATGCAGAGGTTATAAATTGTTAGATGAATTCCTGTGCAGGTTTATGGCATGGAAGAAGACTTCATATTCACTGTAAGGGCTTTCAACCAAGGTAGGATTCAAAAGTCAATGGTCTCCGTGAGTCTGTCTTGGCTTTTAGCAGTTATGCCCAAGCTGCAAGGTAGGCCATTTAATGTCATAGGTACAAGACATATAGATGTACGTAGGAGGGTTTACTTGGCAAGATTTATCCATCTGAGGGGAGAATGGGGGATGATATGTGGTTGATGATAAGACTTGTAGCAGCAGTGAATGTGGGGGAAAACCTTGAGCAGAAAGCATATAAACAGGAGCACGCTTTCCTCTCTAGCTAAAATAAGGGGGGGAAAGGCTTTTGCTTACATTTCAAATCTGCTGTTGGTGCCTATTTTGCTGTGATATTTGGAAGTACATAATCTTGTAAGTACTACCTGATGAGTTCCAGTCTGCTACTTTGTCTAGCCCATTACTATAATGAAGCCCTTCAAAGAAGAACACATCACAAAGACAAGGAAATGAGGAGGCTGTTAAAATTATTTTTGCTTTTCCTTAAACCTAGGATCCTGGCATTTGCTTAACTTGCTGCTCATGGATTTTGTGGCTCACATTTTCCTGTCCTATATAGAGGAGAAGGAAGATGAAAGTTTCTGGGTTGCAAAGCAAAATGAGTTCCCTGTTCTGTGGTATTACGAGCCCAGCTATCTCTGGGGCTGTTTTGCAGAGGAGCAATGCCAAGCCAGCACTCTACAGCCAGCTTTCACAACTTCGATGCAGAGCCAGAATAACTTTGGAAAGAGCCATGTTTTTCCAGAGTTCTGAGATGTTCGGCGGACACAGCCACTGGCAGCAAGGTGAAATAAACGTTAACTTTAAAGAAAATAACAAAAAGAAAAAAAAAAGGGGGGGGAAAAAAAGGGTCAATTGGGAGGAATCTCAGGAAGTCTGTGATTGATTGGGGGGTTTTAGGTGTGTAAAGTAGTAAAAATGAAATCTTTACATCCCACCTCCATCTCATGATCCTGTCAACGGACTGTAATCTCCACACCACCCACCACATCACCACAGTTCCCTGATTCTTGCCTTGGGTTTCCAGAAGACCTTTGGCATGCCTCCAGATTCCCTGAGCATTATCTAAGCAAGAGCAGTGCTGTTCTGGTGGGTTGGGAGCAGCTTGTGGTCTAGCTGACAAACAGTCTGCATGCACTCACTGTGCATGATGTGGGCTTTTCTCACTACTAGAAGCACTGAGAGGCTCTTTTCCCTCCATCTGCCTCTCAGTTTTATCAAAAGATGTATGAAATCCTTGAGATCTTTCTGCTCCACTGGACTTTCTTGCAGTCAGTCTGCTGCTTCAAACTTACTAGCATAAGGGATGACATACAGGTAGAAAACAAGAAAGACTCTAAGTCTTCCTAGAACACAAGGCTAAATAAAAAGACATATGGGAACATGGATCAAGCCTCTGTGCTTAACACAAGTGATGAATTAGACATTCATCTGTTTCCAGAAGTCTCTTCCATGCATTAACAGCCCTTGTCTTACATCTCAGAGAACATTGTGTTTTCCAGAAAATGGTGCGGGACAAATGTTAATGGCACCAAGACTTATGAAGAAAATTACATTCTTAAGGTGATGCTGCTAAAGTTGTTTTACTCTCAACATGTATTCAGCTTCCAAAAACTAGAACCAGGACTGGAAACGGACTGTTTTTAAAAAATCTTTATTAGTTATACAGACCTGTCATGGACCATTGTTTTTTTAAATATAAAATATGCCAAAAGTACCTCAGCAATGAAAATGGGAAGGGAGAAAGAAGGTACAAAGGAGACAAACCGAGAAAGATTTATATGTGTGATGGGCATGTTTGACAGCTCTTGCTGTTTTTCAAATGTAATACAATGAACCATCCTGCCATAACCCCTTAATGTCGAAAATCAAACTCAGCTGCGTGCAGGCTAAGAGCAAGGACTCACTAAACCACTGGTGGTCAGAAACTAGGAGATAAACCAGTAGAAATCTTATTCAGTATCTGCCCTTCTTCCTATGCTCTTTCACTGAGCTGCCCATATGGGCTTTTGTATGTCCCACTATGCCCATTGCAATGCAGGTGTCAGCAGAGAAGGGTTTGTCTGCGTAAGCGATGTGCCTATAAATATGTCTATCAGTTTTGCATATTTCGTACATGATCTCAAGAACAGAGTGAGGGATGAGGGGTGTCAGAGAAGAAGGGTATAAAACATGAAATGGGGAGTATGAAGACTTGAGAGAAGGTATGGAGACAGTGAAGTATTGGGAAAGTGTAGAAAGAGCTTAAAAGATCCCAAAGGCTGATGGATCTTATTGGTCCACATACAAGATGCTGATAATGGTAGGCTGAAAAGGAGATCTGCTGATGGTTTAAGTGTTTGCAGTTTGTGAGGAAGCTGAAAAATTGGAACCTGCAGCTCAAAAGGGTTTTAGGAGCTGTGACAGTGAGTGAGCACTTCTGCCTACTCATGTCTTCAATCGGGTGGTAGCTCCCACCTCAACTGTTGCAGGCTCCTTCTTTTTGGGTGTCCATACTAACTCCACAGGTTGCTGAAAAACACAGGGTGCTGAAAAACATATCTTCATCACCCACCACTTTGTATCGCCATCTCTGGAGATCCTTTGTACAGATATCCATTACATGAGGGTTTGTGTTCTGCAACTTTTGATCACCAAAAATCATCATCATCATGCTCCCAAGCAACCATCTGTCCCTGCTCCTGACTAATCTCCCTTTGGCCACAGCTCATTCTGTGGGGTATCTAAAGCCTCAGCAGCCTTAGTGGCACCCACCAGTCACACTCCTGTTTCCTGGACCACATTTCTGCTGCCTGGCATCTCTCTCTCTGCATCATGGGTATATTTCATCATTTTTCCTTTTAACTCCTCTACCTCATGCAGCCCCCACAGCACTCTGCGACCCAGTGCCTTTTGTCAGCTCCCATCCTCCACTCTGTCCACTGCCAACAACAGCAACCTCCATACCTTTTTAATCTTGTCCCACAAGGCATTTCTGTGCCTTCTCCACAGCCTGTTAGGCTTAGGGAAAAAATCTGTTCGTCGCACCTCCACCCTCATCTCATTGAAATTAGTGCTAAACACTCTATTTTGCAGTGAAACCCTGGAAAAATGAGAGGGAGGACTGGTAACAGAAATCAGAAAAGAATCTCCCAACCTTGCCCTGATATCAGCAGCATCAGTGTGTGTCTGTGGCTTAGCGGATCCCTTCATGATCTTTTAGTCATCACCTTCATTCTTCCTCTGCCTTTCCCATCTGTTTTTGGTCCTCCATTCCTAGTTCATGATGAATATAAATTACACTCCTCAGCAGAGAGACCACTTTATTCCCATTTATACTGAACAGCACAGCACATTTCTGAATCATTTTTTTAAATATATATAATTTGAAGCATGGAAATAATTGCTAATAATCTTGAAAACAGAATACATTCCTATTTAGTGTCATCTCCTGAGGAAAACATTAATTTTACATGAAAAAATGTAGAAGGTGGGGAGTGAGACAATACAAGATTTGAACACACTGGCTTAACAGGGAGCATGGCAGATGAAATGTTGTACGGCCAACAGCACGTAGTATGAACTAAGAATTGCTGAAACTGGTGGCAGTAACGAAGATGCTCTGAGTGAGCCATGATCTATAAAAGTGCAGCTCAGAGAGCATTGGCCTGATCTTTATTCCTTATCACAGAGCTTGCAGTTGCTTTCTCTCAGCACGAATAGCATTTTTTCAACTAGAAAATCCCATTCTAGGCTTCCTCTCTTTGTTCACTTGTTACCAAATTAAAATCCTATTAAACTGCACACCTGCAGTGGGTTTATCTGCAGAGCACCATGCTGTAGCTTTTAATCCAATTCCATACCTTCATAACATACAATATACTGCAAATCAGGGCGCGGAGAGACAGAAGGTACACTGTTCATAGCTTTGTTGGCAGGGAACACTTTGATTTCTTAAAAAGGGAGAAAAAATAAGGACATAGTTAATTACTTAAAGGAATGGTAAATGTCCATATGAGTGGTCTGTATAATCCAGGATATAGAGAACAAGTGAAATTATTAACTAAAATGGTCAAAAAATGAGAGCAAAATCTTGACCCTGCTTAAATTCAGTGGCAAAACTTCTGCTGATTTTAAGAAAGCACGGATTTCGGCATGAAAAGGCAGTCCCCATCAGGGGAGAAACAGGCTGAGACTATTTGTTTTGAAAAAGAATTGAATGGCTTATGGCAGAGATAAAGTGTGAATGATGCATTGAAAAGTGGATGTGGTCTCCTATCAGACCTTTGCTGCCCTATGATGAAACCCAATGTGTATCTCCTCTTGTTGGGTTAATTGATGTAAAATAAGGTTGAGTATCTGTAAAATACCTTGGGTTCAACAGCAAAGAACAGAGAAGATTTTTTTTTATTCAAGGAAGGGAGAAACAAATGTTTTACAGTTCCTACGGTCAAAATATTTTCATTTTTCTTTTCTAATTTTCAGCTCATGCAGGTCATTTTGAAAGAGAGAACTACTAAAACTTTTACTATGTTGGATCTTCAAGTCAGAAGGGAAGCACTTCTTACTCAGAAAGAGACACAGATGATTCTTGACTTCAATGAACACCAAACTTTCAGAGAAAACCAGCCTGACTTGAAAATTCTGTATACTAGACCATTATTACTTTCTGATATAACTTTAAGAAAATACTGTTTTCATTCTCTTAAATTTAAGATATTTTTCCCAGAAATACTAAATGCAAAACTCTACTAGCAACACTGGTTTGTTTTTTCAAATGTCATGCTATTTTGTTGTTTATTAGAAGAAAAAGGTAAAATATTTGTGGTTTGGTTTTCATAGAACCATAGAATGGTTTGGGTTGGAAGGGACCTTAAGGCTCATCCAGTTCCAACCCCTTGCCATAGGCAGGGACACCTTCCACTAGACCAGGTTGCTCAAAGCCCCATCCAGCCTGGCCTTGAACACTGCCAGGGATGGGGCAGCCACAGCTTCTCTGGGCGACCTGTGCCAGTGCCTCATCATCCTCACAGTAAAGAATTTCTTCCTAATATCTAATCTAGACCTCCCCTTCATCAATTTAAAGCCATTCCCCCTTGTCCTGTCACTACATACCCTTGTGAAAAGTCCCTCTCCAGATTTCTTGTAGGCCCCACTTAGGGCCCCCTTTAGCTTTATCTATTTCTTGTGGTTTTGTCATCAGTAAAGATGAAGGCCTACTTGAAGTCATTCTGGTAAATTTATCTGGAAGCTATAGAACAGATGAGCGATGCAACAGCTGTTTACAAACATGTATTTTACAGAATTTGAAGTTTGCACTGCAATTCTGAAGGGGTCTGCTCCAAGAACAGAAAAGGAGCAGGACGCAACAGTGTCTTTAGTAAATAGGGCTGTTGACATAAACTCAACTAGTAGAATTGCAACCCTGGACTTTAGCAGGGCAAACTTTGGCCTTTCAAAGCAATTGCTAGGGGAAATCCCATGGGCAAGGCTGCTTGAAGGTAAAGGGGCCCAAGATAGTTGGTTGACATTCAAGGACTGCTTTTTCCGTGCTCAAGATCGGAGCATCCCGACACGTAGGAAGTCAAGGAAGAGGGCCAAGAGACCTGCGTGGCTAAATAGGGAATTGCTGGGTATGCTCAAGTGGAAGAGGAGAGTTTACAGGTCATGGAAGGAGGGGCTGGCCACTTGGAAGGAATATAAGGCTGCTGCTAGAGGATGTAGGAAGGCAGCTAGGAGGACTAAGGCATCCTTAGAATTAAACCTGGCGAGAAGGGTCAAGGACAGCAAAAAGAGGATTCTCAAATACATGGCAGACAAAACTAACACCAGAGGCAATGTAGGCCCACTGATGAAAGGGATGGGTGCCCTGGTGACAGAAGATACAGAGATGGCAGAGTTACTGAATGCCTTCTTTGTCTCTGTCTACTCTGCTGCAGGCAGTCCTGAAGAGCCCTGTACCCCTGAGACCTTAGATGAAGTCAGGTCAACGGAGCGGTTTGCCTTAGTCGATGAGGAATGGATTAGAGATCAGTTGAGCAATCTGGACGTCCATAAATCCATGGGTCCAGATGGGATGCACCCGCGGGTGCTGAGGGAACTGGCGGAAGTCATTGCTAGACCACTCTCCATCATCTTTACCAAGTCTTGGGAAATGGGAGAGGTGCCTGAGGACTGGAGGAAAGCAAATGTCACTCCAGTCTTCAAAAAGGGCAAGAAGGAGGACCCGGGTAACTATAGACCGGTCAGCCTCACCTCCATCCCTGGGAAAGTGATGGAACACCTTATCCTTGGTGCCATCTTAAGGCATATCAAGGATAAGAGGGTTATGAGGGGCAGTCAACATGGCTTCACCAGGGGGAAATCATGTTTGACCAATCTCTTAGCCTTTTATGAGGAAATAACACGGTGGATGGATGATGGCAGAGCGGTGGATGTGGTCTACCTTGACTTCAGCAAAGCATTTGACACAGTCTCCCACAGCATCCTCACAGCTAAATTGAGGAAGTGTGGACTGGATGATCAGGTAGTGAGGTGGACTGCGAACTGGCTGAAGGAGAGAAGCCAGAGAGTTGTAGTCTATGGGGCTGAGTCTAGTTGGAGGCCTGTGACTAGTGGAGTGCCTCAAGGGTCAGTACTGGGACCGGTATTATTTAATATATTCATCAATGATTTAGATGAGGGAATTGAGTGTACTGTCAGCAAGTTTGCTGATGACACTAAGCTGGGAGGAGTGGCTGACACGCCAGAAGGCTGTGCTGCCATCCAGCGAGACCTGGACAGGCTGGAGAGTTGGGCAGGGAATAACTTGATGAAATATAACAAGGGAAAGTGTAGAGTCCTGCATCTGGGCAGGAACAACCCCAGGTTCCAGTATAGGTTGGGGAACGACCTGTTAGAGAGCAGTGTAGGGGAGAGGGACCTGGGGGTCCTAGTGGACGACAGGATGACCACGAGCCAACACTGTGCCCTTGTGGCCAAGAAGGCCAATGGCATCCTGGGGTGTATTAGAAAGGCGGTGGTTAGTAGGTCGAGAGAGGTCCTCCTTCCCCTCTGCTCTGCCCTGGTGAGACCGCATCTGGAGTATTGTGTCCAGTTCTGGGCCCCTCAGTTCAAGAAGGACAGGGAGCTGCTGGAGAGAGTCCAGCGCAGGGCAACGAAGATGATTAGGGGAGTGGAACATCTCCCTTATGAGGAAAGACTGAGGGAGCTGGGTCTCTATAGATTGGAGAAGAGGAGACTGAGGGGTGACCTTATAAGTGTCTATAAATATATAAAGGGGGAGTGTCACGAGGATGGAGCCAGGCTCTACTCAGTGGCAAACAATGATAGGACAAGGGGTAATGGGTACAAACTGGAACACAAGAGGTTCCACTTAAACTTGAGAAGAAACTTCTTCTCAGTGAGGGTGACGGAACACTGGAACAGGCTGCCCAGGGAGGTTGTGGAGTCTCCTTCCCTGGAGACATTCAAAACCCGCCTGGACACATTCCTGTGTAACATTATCTAGGTGTTCCTGCTCCGGCAGGGGGATTGGACTAGATGATCTTTCGAGGTCCCTTCCAATCTCTAGCATACTGTGATACTGTGATACTGTGAACTACACACTCAAATCTTTGCCTAATTAAAGCCTTGCTGGGGAAACATATTTAATAGCAGTGCTGCATACTTAGATGTCAAAACGAATCTCATGAGCAGAACTGATTGATGATGTCTGTCTTCTAGGACTTGGAGTCTTGCTGTTGCTTGACCCTGGTGTCCAAATGAAATCTTTCCCTGCAACATGGTCGTGCTCCCTCGTGGATTCTCCCTTTCACGATAACTGAAGGCATCCCATCACCTCTCTCCAGGCGGTTGGTTTCACCTGCCAGTTTCTGCGGCACATGTACAGGAAACTCTAGTGCGAGGTGCCCCTGCCCATGGCAGGAGGGCTGGAACTAGATGGTCTTGAGGTCCTTTCCAACCCAAACTCCCCTATGACTCTGTGACTACCGCGAGGGGAGCGGACTGCTGCGGGCCGGCGGCCGCAGGAGGGTGCTGCGGGAGCGGCGCGGTGCGGTGCGGTGCGGGCGCTGCCGCAGAAGATGTCGGCGGGGCGGCGGTGGCCGTGGTGGTGCTGGTGGCTGCCGGCGCTGCTGTGGGGCGGCGCGGGGGGGTACGTGGTGGTCAGCTCGGTGTCCTGGCCGCTGCCCGAGGGCGGGGAGGCGGCGGCGGACGAGCTGCACAGCTCCTCCACCGAGGAGGCGCTCCCCGCGCTGCTGGAGGAGGCGGGCGGCCTCTGGAAGCAGAGCTACCCGGCTTCGGCTTACCGTGAGGATGCGGCGCTGGGCTCCGGGCCGGCGGGCCGGCGGGCTGGGCAGGGCGCCGTCCCCTCCAGGATGTTCTCCTACCGCCGGGAGGGCGGCGGGGCGGCGGGCCGCGCCGGGACCGCCCGCTTCCTCGCCCGCCACAATACCTGGGGCTTCGTGGCGACTTGGGCCGCGCAAGGAAAGGTACGGTGCCCCCATGGTGTCCGGCCCGGGCAGCCGCGGACACGCGGTACCGGCCACCGAGCGCCTCGGTCTGTTGCGCCGCGGGCAGCGCCCGTACGGCAAGAGCCGAGTGCTTGGAGGAGATGATAGTAAAAACTCTTTCTAGTAATGGGAATTGTGTTTGGAGGAGCGCCGGGGGGGGAGGGGGGGGGCACGGGAAAAGCCAGAGCTTTAGGCCAGACCCAGAGCTGCAACGTTGGGTTTGGAGAGAGGGTATTTCATGCCTTGCAGCGTCCTCCTGCCCCTACTTCTGCCCCTGAACCGGCTTCTGTCCGTGCTTCTGCCCCAACTCCTGCTCTTGGCATCCCAGAGCAGGATGGAAAACAGGGAACGAGGAGGAGAAGACCCTGCTGGGCTACCACAAAATGTGTGTGTCCCACAGCTGTCCAAGCTATACCACATTAAAGGATAATAACTCTGTCATGAGCGTGAAGCAAAATAGCTGGGCTGCACTGGAGAGTCAGAGTCATTGTTTTTTCCAGCTTTAAAATATTTCTGTTTTTAAAAGGAAAGCTTGGCTGATTTAGTGGAAGTTTACGTTATTGTGAAATACAAAGTATCAGGTTAAAAAGCAGTGCCATTAAATAAATATATACATACACACAAGAGGCCTGTAATTCTACATCACATTGTCGGAAATCCTGTTAAATCATATGATCTTACCTCTTCTGGTTTATGCTCTAGCCGGAAACCCTCAGTGGAATTACAGCCATAGTGTAGTCTGTAGTTAGCTGTCTCCAGTTACAACTCAGCAGTAATACAGAAAGATCTGATTCATAACAAAATTGGGAATTGATGGGGGGGTGTTGCTGCTCTGAATGCTGAGTTATGCTGCCTGTGATCACAATTCTTTACGAGAATCCACTGTGACATTAACCATGGGTGACAGACTGAAGATTTCAGGCAATGGGAACCTGTCCTGCAATATTACTGACAGCTACTATATTTATTTTCATTGTAACTCGTAATAATAAACAGGTATTTTTTAATAAACAGCTAAGTTATGTAGCTTCATTAAAGCTTGATCTTTGAGGTCCCTTCCAACCTGGTATTCTATGATTAAAGCATTCCTTCTTAGGTATGCTAACAAGGACCACTTATAAGCAATGTAATCATTAAAATTTTTAAGGCATATGAACATTAAAAATCAGAAAGCATGCAATCCAGGTAATAACATCATCCAGGGTGTTCTTATTAACTATTCCTACTTAATTTGATTTTGCTACAAAGGATTTACCAGTTACATTGAATTAATGTATTAACTGGTAATTTTACTATTTAATGTCTAATTGACCATGAGGAAAGAAATATCTGAAGACATGAAAAAGTAGCAATTCATTAAGTATATGTCATTGCAATTTATAAGGGGATGAAAAGCATAGTAGGAGTTAAATCATTATGGAGAATGCTAATGTGTGTCACTACTGGGCAGAGATATTTTTGCAGCTGTTATATCCAGTATGTGTATGCAGGCCAGTGTATGGGAGAAAACTTAGAAAACCTGGCTCCTTGGTGTCCCTCCTCTTACATGGGAGGAGGGTTTGCTCTGGCTTGGTGGTCAAGACCCCCTCACAGCTGAGGTTCTTGCCCAGGCAGCTGAGCTGATGTCCAGCTTGGCTTCAGACACAACTCTGGCTAACATGCCTTCCTCTTGGCAAATTGACGGCAATCACATTGCAAATCAAGGCCAAAAGGGGAGGCAGAATTGGCGTAAAAAGCACGCTGAGTCAAGGCTAAATTAGGCTCTGTATGCTTTTGGGTTTCTGAAAAGGCATCAGCACTGTTTTAGAGTAAACATTTCTTGACACTGATGGCATTGATTTTAATGCACTCTAAACATTTTGAATTTGATAGTTCTTTTAAGCTCAGAGAAAGATAAAATGTTCTCTATAGTGTCATGGACAGGAATGGAAGTAATACATAGAGGAGAGATCTCTTTTCATAGAAGCGTGATAGATCTAATTTAGAAGGAGCTCTTGTCTCATGATGACAGCAGAAAGTGCGAGCAATTGGGGGTTGCTGTCCTCTCTGCTAGAGCCTTTGAAGGACTCCCCAACCTTGTAGACTATGTGCAAAGATATAACCAGCAGCTTATTTGGATTTTGCAGATCCAAGGTATGCCCTATGGGAACTGTTTGCTTCTCAGTGATGGTCCTGTCAACAACAGCACTGGAATCCCTTTCTTCTACATGACGCCAAAGGATAACACTGTGGCAGATCTCCTAAAGAATCCTGTGGCTTCTCTGACCCTTCCAGAGGTTGATGGAAATTTCTGCAGGTAACAGAGTTGATCTATCTGCCTGGTACCACTTTCAGTGAGAACAGAGTCCTCACAACATAATGCTCAGTCCCCACCTTCATTGTCCTGCTTTTATTTTTGGCTCTCACCACCAGTCACAGGCTCCTCCTAAGGTTTGTTTTACCCCAGTAAAGCATGGTAAAGAAAAGCAGATGTGTCATAGAATCATAGAATGGTTTGGATTGGGAGGGACCTTAAAGATAATCTAATTCCAACCTCCCTGCAACAAGCAGAGATACCATCCACTAGATGAGGTTGCTCCAAGCCCTGTCCAACCTGGCCTTGAACACTGCCAGGGATGGGGCAGTCACAGCCTCTCTGGGTAACATGTTCCAGTGTCTCACCATCCACACAGAGATAGCAGTGAGTTGACTTCTCCCAAATCATATGTACAGTGAACAAATCCAGATCACTGAAGCTTTACATGTGTAACATGTATGGATGTAAACTTAAAGATGATTCAATTTTCCCCTCTATTCTTGTCTCCTTGAAAAAGACGTATCTCTGCCATATGTTTGTGTTGTGGTTTGTACAGTTTCTTTACAGTCAAACGTGTGGCAAACTTGCCTGGGTCAGCCTTGTGTGAAGTGTTACTTCCAAAGGCCTCTCTATGTGAGGGGGTGCATGACACCGAAATTGTGTCAGACAGGACTCCGTTACCAAAGCAGATCTTAGCTGATATTCCAAGGAGAGAGAGAGAGAACTAGAAATCACAGGCTGCTTCAGAAAGGAATGGCACTGAAGGTTTTTACCCCAAATTAGGGTTCTTTTTGAGGGACGAGAAGTATATCTTAAGAACTGGATCACAGATTTCCCCAGCTGGGGGTTTCCTTGGGCATCATTCTGCCTCTCAAGCCCGCTAGTTGAGAACAACACTGGAAAAAGCAGTGAATTGCTGTTACGCTTGTCTGTATTTGTCTCCAGAATATACTGTTTTCCTGAAAGTTATATGGTGGCAAAATGAAAGGTTTCTTAGTCCTAAGTAGTACAGGTGATTTCAGGCTGACATCCCATTCCCAAGGAATAGAAACCATGGCTTCCCCTTGCAATGTCAAACACCAAATATGAACCTTCTATAGTAACATTCGTTAAGCTAATTCAGCTTTGAATGCTTGAGAAGGTCAACAGACTGGTGAAGTTAACACCGGAATGGTTCTGCTTGTCCCTTTAAATTATTTCATCAAATATTTTGAATTAATCTTTTAATAAATAAATTTATCAGTTCTTTCATAACAGGCTAATGGAGCTTATTCCTGCTTGCTAAGCTTTTTTGTTCAATCAAATAGTGAGCTGAATATCTAGACCAAGTGCTTAAAAATGTATGTTAAATCCTATGTCCTAGCACCTACCCAATGCCCTGTTTTTGGAGGCTCAAGGCTCAGAGCAGCTTCCATTGGTGGTAACTGCTGGTGTTAAGCACTTCTGAAAACTACACGCCCATTTCAGCACTTAAGTGTGGCCTTTCATCCTGGACTTTAAACAGTCACTCTTGAAAGTCTTTGCCTTTTATGTTTCAGCAATGTCACTGCCCAATTTACCTGTGTTTGGGAAGTGCCAACTCACCAAAGAAAGAGAAATGCTGCATGATTTATAGGAATATGAAATTCATATGCATCACAACCCTTCAAGAATATTTATTCTCTGGCTTTCTATTAAGTAACTATTAACTTCCAAACCAAACCACTACTCTTTTGTTCCATGCACCAGATACTTGGTGCTGTTTGCCTTGCAACCAGGGCAACCTGGATACTGCCATCCAACTTGCTAGTCCCCAATGCAGCCTGAGACCATGCTCTCTGGTGAGAAGAGCTCTCTGGGCATGGAGCTAAACCTGCATTTCCAAGACAGCTTAAGACAAGCTAATTGCCAGTTGTACATCCTTACTCTCCCTCCCTACCACCAGTCACATGGTGGTGCTCCCCCATTGGCTCTAGGCTTTGCCTGACCCTGAGCTGAAACATACGTCTGAAGAAACTTAACCTGACAATGAGAATAAGGTTTTCTGCCAGTCCTTCTTCCTTTCTTCCCGTGGCTGCTCCTGGCCACATAATCCCACCCCCTCCCTTCAGCTGACCATATGGTGGGCCTATTTTAGCTCTGTAACCCAGCGGAAACCTCTTCCCATTTTATTTTTCCTGGATGAGATTTCTGCTGGGCTTGTAAATTGAATCAGCTCCCCAAGAGCCATAGGAGTGCAAAAGAGAGGGGAAAGGAGAAGGTAGAGGAAAATAGGGCATCATTTTAGCATGTAACTGTACTGTAAATATTAAGCTTAATAAGAAACTGAGTACACAGATTCAGAGTCTGATCAGTGCTCCTTGCATTATTTATTTTGTTCTTACATTCAGTTTGTTTTTCATTATTTCTGTAATTCTCATCTGGAACAGATGTTGGCTGGCATTAGGGCAAAGAACAAGCAATACAGAGAATGAAAACCTGGGACATTTGTTGAGCTGCAGTATGTGTTTTTGATGATAGCTAGGAAAATGTGAGCAAGCTTTGGGGCTGTCTTACAGCCATGAAGCATGTGGCCGCTGGGACTTTAACCTTCTTTTTTCCCTTCCCCCTGTAACCAGGGTCAGAAATGACTTTACCTTTTAAACTAGCAACATGTTAAACAGTTCTACTGTTACCCCACAGGTTTCACAATAAGTGTGTCCGGGTCCCACTGGCACTGCTTGGGGTGACCTATCCCCATCACTGCCTGCAGCACTGGATCCACCACAGCTGGCACAGTCAGCTTGCCGCCTCTGCTGCCAGCACCCAAAGCCTCCCTTTGGGGGTGCACTCTACCTGCCAGAATAGCCAGGCTGTGCCATGCAAACAGCACATAGCATCCCCAGTGCAGAGCTTTGTGTGGTGGCGCAGGGTCTCTATAGCAGGTTTCTTCCTCTTTACTTACGCTATGTGAGAGGTAGACCTTTTGTGCTGAGAGACCTCAGGTCCTGTTAATATTAAAATAGTATCAGTGAGATTTTATTGCAAAGGAAATTGTCATTTACAGATGGTTTTAATACCAGAAGTTCTCTTGGTCAAGAGCATTGTCAAATGTTTTGGCTTCAAAATAATTATACAAAATAGCTAAATGAATAATGTTCTTCGTGAGAAAGTTTGTGTCCTTGTACGACAACAATGTGTTTGTATCTTGTTTTCACGTGGAATTTTATTATAATTTCATTATTAACCTGAGTTAGAATTTCATTATTAACATGAGTTGCAAGTGTTACAATAAATGTGGAAGCTGGTCAATGCCTGCAGTCACTGCTCCTGGGAGTATTTGGCACTCTCCTGAAAAATGCTTCTGACCTATTGCACACAAAAGAAATCTCTGGCCTTTAGAAAGAAAACATAACTGACATTTCAATAGTCTTTTTGTATCTAATGAGTTTCAAGTGACTTGTGTGTGTGTACATCAATTTGATATTAAATTTATTTAATAGCGGATTTCATTTGTTTTGTTTCAGAACAGATCATGCTCCAAACCTTGACAATAAATATTTTCACTTTCAAGGATGTGAGGGATAGAGAGTGGCCTTTTTGGTGCTTCAGGCTTAATATTTAATCAGCTGGAGAGAAAAATTGAAAAGCCTAAACCAGTAAGAGAAATAACATTAAATAATGAAAGAAAGAGAGCTGTTATGCATCTGAATATGCACTAATTGCAAGACATTACAATGTTGCAGCTACAGTCTGGATTCCTCATCTCTGACCTAGAGACTGCCATTTCCCAGAGGGTGAGGACTGCATTTCTCTCAGAAGGCTCTCTGACGGCCGGGATAGAAAAAGCGTTGGTTAGCAATGACACTGCACCATATCTGAAGGCCGGTAAATGGATAATAGAGGCAAGAAAAATTAAATGGTTCAGGGCTATAAATAGACTAAGCTGGCATGTCTGTGCCATAGGCAAGCTGAAAAGATTAAGTCCCATTCTTAGAGCTTTCAGAGGGAGCGAGCCGGAGCCCAAATAGAGCAGCTATTGTTCTAAGTGCATTTCCCAACACACAGGCTGCTCAGAGGATCCCTCTTTCCAGGGAGGCTCCTGGGCCTGCCTCATTACAGCTGCAGTCTGGAAAACAGGCAATTAGTTTTAAACGTGTGTCGCCTCCTTGACATCAGGTTCAGCACATTTGCAGGGATCAACTACAGCCTTCCTGGAGAGAGAGCATTTACACGGCTGCCATGACCCGGTTTTCACACAAGGGAAAAAGAAAGAAAAGCAACGAGCTTGGGGTCAGTCCAACGTTTGTTTTCCTTTGCTATTAGTTTGGAGAATGGTATTTCAAATCCACACTGCAGACTGCGAGTGATTCTGCAGGACTTGAGTTCCTCTCCTGGTTTATGACCTGCATCATAAACCAGGGTGGCTCCATTTTATCCTCCATGCTCACGTACTGCTTGAAGTAGCAGATTAGCACAACCAGGCAGATGTCTTCAGTGTATATAAACTGGCTCCATAAGTTTCCTAAACTGTACATTGAGAAGGCTGGCAGGAAGTGCTGACCATCTCCAGTGCTTCTGGATACCACCAGGCCATGGGCAGAGGAGAATAATTATGTGGGTTAGGGTCCCTGCTGTGTGGTGGATCAGCAGCATGCATAAAACTGCCCATTTCATTCCTGGGCAATCCTGAGATGATAAGCTTGCCATATGGGAGGCAGGCACACCCTTGGAGATGCCAGTTGTCCCTCCAACATACAGCTACCCCTGGGTTTGTAGAGTCACTGCCTGTTAATACAAGGATGTAACAAAGCAATTTGGTACTGCACCTTCACACAAAGAGAAGTGACGCACACAGAAGACAAAGGTTGAATTCAGACATCCCTCAATTTTTGAGGTTCTGTGGCACAGACACATTTCTAGTTCTGGTATTTATATTGGCCCTTTTTAATCATGTACAAAAAATTATGTCAGTACTGTTCCTCAAAAATCTATCTTTAAAAAAATCAGGAAGATACCAAATTAGAAAGTCAAATATGAAACCTGCTATCATCATGACCCAATGCACACAATATAGCTCTAAATTACTATTTTTTTTTCCTGTATTCTCAAATAACCAACTTCCCAAAGTCCCTTTCTAGTGAAGTCGTATGTGTTTCTCTGACTCTGTTTACAAAAATAGTTGTTGCTGTGATTCCTTTTTTCTCCCCCATGAATTGTTTATGGTTAACTATATAAAAGTTTCCTGTCTGAAACATAGAGTCTAGCCAAAGGAATGAGTTGTTATTGTCAATGAAGACAGACAAACAGACTGACTTCACTTAACAAATTCTAATTAAAACACTTTAGGAAGGATTATCTTCTAGAAAGAGTGAAATTATTTAAAACATGAAAACAAGCATATTGGATACAGGCTCACTTAGATGCAGGATAGCCATTGTACCACTACTCTGCAGCTCCCAAGTCTGAGTTTAGATTCAGAACAGCAGATTCTTCTTCCGAAAGCAAAAGCAAAGATGCCTTGTAACTATTTTTGCTGGCTCTCAAAGATGGCTGATAAAGAAATTCTTGACAAAATCAGAGCAGGGTAGGGCAAAACTGCCCAGCTGTATCCAGCGGAAGGCCAGCAACAGCTTTTGAGATTATGAAATTGCTTTCAGCAGAGATTTTGTTTGACGTTCATGCCACGCAGATTAGCAGTACCAATACATTCGTTCTGCTTCAGAGACTGTGGGTAGTTAGTGGTGAGCAAATGAAATGTATGAGGAGGATAACTTGCTTTTCAAAATTAATCACATTTATGAATCAAAATTATAAACACTTTACAATAAATCTCTGAGGACACAGCATTTCATCCCTCCCTTTCTGTAGATTTTAGGGGACAAGAAACCATATGATGTATTCTGTGTACTAGAAAATAACTCTTAAGTCTTCAGTTTGGGGCTAGGTGAAGAGGAGCCCTGTGCGCGGTGACAGGGTTCTTACCTTGCATCTGTGGGAGGTGACAAGGACAAGTTGTTCCAGCAGCCAGTCCCCACCTCCCTAATTGCATGGTTTTGCATGGCAGCAGCTGCTGCTGCTATAGGAGAGGTGAGGATGTGTGGAGACAGTCATTGTCCTTACGCCACACATGAGCTGAATGTGCTAAAGTAGGAAAAAATGTAGGAAGACTCTTTTCTTGGGCTTTTTTCTTAGTGCTCTGCATTAGGAGAAAGCTCTTTTCCAACTTCTGTTCTCTTCTATTTTGCCCATGAAGTAAAGGGGTAAAAGCAATGCTTTCTTACAGGGCAGGAAGAACTGCATTCAGAGGAGATGGGAAGGATTAATGGATCCTGACAGGGAGGATGTAAGATCATGCTGTTTCTTCAGATGGGTAGAAGAGGATGGTACCTCCTCTGGGGGAAAAGGAGGCTGGGGAATCATAGAATCATGGAATGGGGGATAGGGCATCTGCAACTTCTGTGGGCAACCTGTTCAAGTGTCTCACTGCCCTCACAGTAAAGAATTACTTGCTAATATCTAAATCTCCCCTCTGTCAGTTTAAAGCCATTCCTCCTTGTCCTATCACTAGATGCTCCTGTAGAAATCCCCTTTCCAGATTTCTTGTAGGTCCCCTTTAGGTAGTGGAAGTTGCTCTAAGGTCTCCCGGAGCCTTCTTTTCTCCAGGCTAAACAACCCCAACTCTCTCAGCCTGCTTTCACAGCAGAGGTACTCCAGGCCTCTGATCTTCTTGGCCCTCTGGATTCGCTCCAACAGGTCTTCATCCTTATTATGTTGGGGCCCCACAGCTGAATGCAGTAGTGCAGGTGGGATCTTACAAGAGCAGAGTAGAGGGGGAGAATCACCTCACTTGACCTGCTGGTCACGCTTCTTTTGATGCAGCCCAGTAAGAAGAAAAAGAGACTCCTCTCCATAGAACCATGCTTCCTTCCCCAATACCTCAAGCATTACTGAAACCCTCCTGCCTTCCTCCTACTGGTTCCTTCTTGGGGACAACCTGGCTTTCCTTCCTAAATGCCTCCCAAAGTCCTGTTTTGTCTTTACTACTCATCTGCGCCTGATCTGTTTCACCTCAATAACGGACTGTGGAGGCTGAAAATGAACCTAATACTCAGGAATACTTTTGGTCAGAAACCAGGAGACAGAGTGCTGTTAGTCAAAGCAGAGATCTCAGCTGTGAAATGGAATCCTAACAAAGTCCCAACATGATCACCTTCTGTGCCAATATAATCACATCAGCCTTCATGAAATATGGGTTCATAAGATCTGGACTTTGCTAATTGCTGTATAGGGACCTTCTAATTAAAATGCAAGAGATGGATGGTGTAGTAAACAATTTAATGAGTAGGTGGCACTCTACTCTGAACCACTCTTGAACCATGACCCAGAAAGTGCGGAAGTGGTACACGGTAAAACAAGTGGGATGTGTTGATCAGCAGTGAGCAGCATTGCATCTCTGTTGGGAAACATATTTCACTTGGACAGAGATTTCTCCTCAAGTTCAGTAAAGCTGCCACCTTTGTAAGTGAATGTAGCTCATGATCTCATCTCACATGCTTGGAAGAGGCAACTGCCTATCTAGTTTGCTCAGTGTAATCAGGGGAACAGAGACAATATATTCTTCTGTCTTCACAAATCGGATGAATGATGTAGATGATCCCTCTTAATGCACTGTGTTCTTATAAAATGTATAAACTGAATCTTCTTCCATTTATTTTGGCTTCCCCCAGTTTCTGCAACAATGTGTATGTATTTTAAACAAGCATTACAAATGTATTTCCTATGACTTGGTGTCCTCTCAGAGTTCCCTGCTTTCCCTTCTCCTTGGGAGAACTCTCTACTTTACCATAGCCCCATGTTTCCTAGAGAGAGAGACATTGTCAGCGGCATGCTGTCTGTCCCCCCGCTCTTATCCGCAGTTAGCAGCACACAGATGTTATGTAAAGTCTCTCCTCCACACCTACTTGTTCTTGTGCCAGCAAAGATAAAAGGAACCCAAGGACTGAGAGCTGAATATGTTTGTTTCTACAGAAGGCACGAAGTGACTAGTGAATGCATGGTTAGGCCTCTACATGATATGAGGGAGGAATATTTTAGTAAATATACCTGTTTATCCCTAGTATCCCTTTATTATCGTTAGTAAAAATATGAAATGTATCCCTGGCCGTATCCATTTACTCCTAGGAAGCAAAGCCTGAATTTACATTAGTTGCAGTGGCAATACAACTGAGAATTTCAGAACTGTTCACAATGGAGTCAGAAGTGATAGCTGTAAGTTTAGGGGTTTTTGATGGTTTAAAACGTATAAAAGTCATCACACATTATTAGGGAAGTACTATGCCAAAACCGATGCAGAAATAGATTTACTTCAGAATATGAAGGGCTCCTTTGATAAAAAAATACTAACGCTAATGGAAGATTAGAAAACAAGGCTCCTATTCTGAAACAGAAAACCTGTGATAAGAGGCAGCACTAAAAGCAAAGCCAACAAAGTAATAACGCAGCATACTGAACTCAAATGTATCATTCTCCTGTTCAACTCTTCCAAAACTTTATCTAACAAGATTTCAACAAATAATTTGTTTGCCTCATGTCCCAGAAGAACAAACTGACCCTCCAGAATATTATTCCAATGTGCAAAATTCAGCATAAATAACTTTTACTGGGAAGATAGTATTGTGTGTGTTGCTCAGTTTAACACCCTGACTCACGAGAACATACAGAAAACTGCAAACAGAAGAAGGAGACACGGTGAAAAACAGAAATAAAACCATTCCAGATATAGAGGTACAGTGTGTGGTTTTTGCTGTCAGCCAAATATGTGAAGAGCGGTTTTTCCTGTAAATCAGAGGAGTCACATCTGACACTAGTCCTATCAGGTGAAAAAGAGTCTTGGCAAAGGCAGGCAGGATTCACTGCTTAATGACAACAGGAGCTATACCCAAGACAGGCATTTGCAAATACTCCTGCTTTTCCCTGCTCTTCAGTTGTTTTACATTACTGTTAAGCTGCAGAGGAAATGGTGTATGAATAAACCAAACCCAGTGCCAGAGTAGGGAATGCAGATTTTCAGGTACTCAGAACACCATTCATTCACTGCTTCATTTAAAAAAAAATAAAAAATGTGCTACAGAAAATTGCACCCTTATTAATTGATATGAACAGAAAGTTTGAGCTTGATGTTTGGCAGCTGCCTTTCCTCTCATGCTGAAAGTGTGGCAGAGGAAAAAAGACTATGAGTGGAGTTTGTCCAGAGAGCTGAACACCCTCTTCAGATAACTGCTGTTCCAGACTGAACAGGATGCTGAAAAATCATCCCAGAGATGATGTGACTGCAAATGGCTCTTTGGAGTTCAGGCTACAGATGGTGCCAAGTGCTTACTGGGCATACCTGAGTATCAATCAGCCCGCTATACTTCCTTGTGTCCCTCTGTTCACAGCCCTATCCATAAAAGCAAGTTCTTTATCCAGTGAGCCACACTCTTTCATAACCATCTGTGGGGAATCTGCAGGTGTTAAATTGCTGCAGGATGATGTCCATATGTTTCCTGCAATAGACATATACTGAGAATTATATCCCTCTCCCCACAAAACCAAAAAAGCCACTGCAGATTGCACGCAGTTAAGGCTAAAGGGCCCAAACCAAGATCTTTAAGTAAACTTGCACAGAGATAAGAATGTAATTTACTGTGATTTGCTGCTTCCGATTAAAACACAGAGAAGAAAAAATGCAGTCTTCGTTTCTTAATGTAGTTTTTCGGGTTCATGTTCTTACGTGAGGAGACAGTCCTGTGAGATGCTGAACAAGCTCAAAATACTAGCAATGGGACTTGGGGCTGTCACCAAGATCAGGCATTTGCAGTCATTTCATAAAGCTTTTCTTTGTGACTAATCAATTTACTTATGATTTATATCCTTGTATTCTATATGTTAGAGTCAGCAATTGCCTGGCAGCTACTAATGGGTATTATTTATTATTACTGTATAGAAAGCCAAAAATCAACAAGTACCTTCCCTGTCTTGGTCTGAAGGATGAAGGCAGTTGAAGAATTTTTTTTTAATAGATCTTACTTGTCTCTTTGGTGTAAAGCAATTGAAAAATGGGTAAAAATGAACAAGGATTGAGTTTATAGGATAGGCACAAGGAAAAGATTGTATCTTTTTATGCATAAATACAGGTATGAACACTTATTTTGTATGCATAGGCATTGACTAACCATCTCACTAGTTCTTTTTAGAATCCTGAATTCAGGTTTGTACGTATGTCTGGGAAAACTGCCGTTTCCACATTTTTTACTATCTAGCATATATTAATCCAGGTTTTGAGAATACAAATTAAGATTAAGCAAGTATCTACAGCAGAGAGCTGTTTCAGGTGAGTATTCCTTAAAGACCCTTCTCAAATGTTAGAAAAGACCTGCAAGGCTTGACAAAATATTCCATCTTTTTTGTATGTGAGCAGGAGTTTGTGTTTCTCAAAAAAAACCTTAACAAAGAAACCAAGCTATTACACGAGCATTCTTCTCTGTGCACAGAAAAAACGTAATTGATCCAGAAGATCCAAGGTGCACCAGGCTGACTCTCATGGGACAGATGGTCATGGTGCCTCCTGAGGAAGTGGAATTTGCCAAGCAAGCGATGTTTTCCAGGTCTGTATATAACAGGCATATAGTAGGGTGTAACCCGCAGGTTTGAGACAAATATATGGATGTGGTATAGAAAATCTGAGCGGTTAACAAGCCATATCTTTACTTTGGGCCACAAAGCATGTTGGCTTCTGTGTGGTTTGGAATGACAGGCAGAGCTGTGAGACTTCCTTTTAACTCTTGAGGTAATGAAATACGAACATGCAATTAATCGGTGTTGGACTCCAGTAAGGCACGTGGTTTATGATCTGGGATTATGAAAATACTTCATCTGGCTGCAAGGAGAGATTCCATAAATCCAGGGTTTATTTGTTACCTTTAATGATTCTTCCCCACCTTAGGACAGGTAGTGCTCTTCAGATACTCAAGAGACAGAGCAGAGCTCTGTTGCCTCTGGACTTACACCTATTGTAGGGTGGAGCTCACAGGTTTTTATTACCTCTCCTGAGGTACCATGATAAGTGCTACCAAAGCCATAGCACTTACCAAACACCTTTCTTTGAACAGATGCAAGCCCAGCCCAGACACATACACACACACACAGGGTGTGCCCCTGTGCCCTCCAGTGGGTTTTCAGAATAACAGGCCAGAAAAGCCAGAACCTTAGTTTACACACACCTCCCACACTGATTGCCAGGGATGGTCCTCAAGGCACACCCTGCCTGGTCAATCAAATACTGCCAGGAAACTGGGATGAGCTTACGCCATCTGACACTGGCAGCAGCTGGAGCCACTTCCCAGTGTCACCATTGTGTATGCTCAAAGGGACAACTCAGAAAATGGTGTGAAAGCCCAGCTAACCCAAGAGGTTGCCAAACCAACCATCTTCTCTGCAGAGGCAGAGGAGCACTGGGCCAGCCCTGCCTGGACTGGCATCACTTTCACCTGTGCTTCCGTGAACACTGCAACTTGAGCTGGTTTATCTGCTCCGTGCACTGCTGCTGAGCATCCCACAGCATCCTCTGCAGATGCACTTGCTGGGACTTGGGGACCAGATGTCTGCACCCAGTATTGATGGTGGGGAGGGTCTCTCTGAGCTAGCTGTTAAGGGCAAGCCCAAGAAATAAGACAGAATTACAGGGTGAGAAGGTTCTAGCAGGCAACAGATGAAGGCTGTGCTCTGTGCTAGCCAGTTTTATTAGCTCTCCTGCCATACCACAACTTCTGCCAAAGATGCTGTATTTTCAGAACACTGTTTCCTTTGAACAGATACAAACACAACCTTGACACCTATTCACAGAATCTCCTCTAACTGTTTTTCACTTACTTAAGAGACCAAACAACATCTCCCTTTAGAGGTGTGGTTCTGCAACAGGGGAAGGTGGTGTCTTGCCTTCATTGCAGTTGTTGCCAGACCAGGGTGGGGAAGATTGTAAAAACTTACTGCAAGGGAGGGAAAAGAAAGATGAATGGTGGTGGTTCTCAGATCTCAGGTTTCAATGGCTGAGCACAGTAGGCTAAAGAAAAAAACAGACTATGCATGTGCCTTGGCACATCTTTCAAGGCTTTTGGTTTTTCCTCTTCTTTGTCCTTTCAGGCACCCTGTGGTAAGAAAGTGGCCTAGAAGCTATGAGTGGTTCTTCATGAAAATGAACATTGAGCACATCTGGCTTCAAAGCTGGTATGGAGAGGTTTCTGCCATTGCAGTAGAAGAGTATTTAAAAGCAGCTCCAACTAAAGGATGATTGAATGGGCTTTGAGATAGAGCCCTCCTGAGTTTCCTTTCCAAACACATTTAAAGCCTTTTGCTGGATGGTTACTTCACAGTGATTTTTTTTTTTCTTTCCCCGGAAGTCTTCAAAATAGCCCAGTCTTACACAGGACAGAGTGAAAAATAAACCAACACAGACTTTCCAATTATAAAGGAGAAATGGATACTAGCCCTACCCTGCAATGTACAAACTTGTCATTTCAAACAGGCAGTGCATCATCTTAAATGCTGCTTAAAAATGCTTTGTATCTGTTTGGTTTGACTCCTATTGCTGTGCACCCAGAAGGAAACTACAGTATCGGCTAAATATAATGTTCTGATATACAGAAAAAGCAAACTGCCTACTCAGAACTCTCTATGCATTGTGGAGGTATTAACTGCTGCTTGATCTCCCGTTATTTGTAAGTACTCTTCAGAGGAATTTAATCACTGAAAATTTAGATATTTAAGCTAAAACTCTGCTGAAGCTGTCCTCATTTCCTAACTTGTATTTTCTACATGTGCTTTTCCCTAACTAGATAATTTGATACTTCACTTGGAAATTGAGTAGAAATTCTTTTAGTAGAAAAAATGCAAGCAGCTCAAACAACGTGGCTCCAATATGACTTGTCTCTCATTGACACAAAGCTGGTTGAACACATTAAGGGCCAAAACCAAATCAGCCCCACAAGGATTATCCTATTACAAGTATAAACATCCTCATAAGAAGAATTTAAGTAAATGTTCTCAGCTAGCCTGTTCCTGCTATGAGACAAGAAAAGTATTTTTAATGGCCTGTAGTCCTGATTCTTTTTTTTTCATCCTTCTTCCAGCCACCACTTTATTTTTAACCTATTTGTGCAACTGATTTTTGCAAACCATCACCAACTCATCTAGGGGTCGAGCCAGTCCTGTAACACTGTTTCCTCACCAACTTTTAAAGGGCTTGTTCCTGAATTTATTTTTTAAAGAAGCCTAAAGATAGGTATATATCTCAGGCCATGAAAAGCTAATTTTCCTCGTGTGGAAAGTGCAAACTTTGTTGCAAATACATTATGAATAGGTGCCTCATGTGATAGTACCAGAAGAGTTTAAAGGTGTTTTATTCATCTTCAGCCCTTTCTCTAGATGTGCTGGTGAACTGCAGTTCCTAAGTGTATCACAGTAAGAAAGTTCCCATGGCTAACAAGCCAAGTCATTACACTGTTTGAAAATTACATGACTGTTCTGTGATATTAAGAAAGAGACAGATTGAGATGGGGTTTCTGTGCCTGTGGGGAAGGAAGGTTCTCCAGCCTCCCTAGAAGAGCATCTGAGCTTTGGACACCAGCCCGCACCATGACAGGTCTGAGGAAGAACCTGAGTCCCTGGGCAAGTGACCTGAGCTTGTACAGGTTAATCCCTGGGTAAAGCTCAGAGGCAGCTGCATGAGCTATGACCAGCTGGAAACCAATTAAGTGTAGCTGATCTTATTTTTTTCAGGCATGGAAAAGGGGAGTCATTCCCAGAGCACAGCTAGGCACTATGCTGGTTTAACTTACCAGGGGCCACTTAGCCCTTGGACGGGCCCAAGGCTCTGGGCATCATGACCATTCCTGATATTCTGTAAGAAATGAAGACAAATGTTGGGGGGAAAACTTTGTTTAGACACTCATTAAGCCCTTTTTTTTCTTGTCTCATTACCAGAGACTCTGGTAGCAGTGCAGATATTTGCAGAGGTATATGCAAGAGGAGGATATGTCCTGCCTGCTTCTATTTCTCTTTTTTTTTTCTTCTTGACAAATGAACAGCATTTTCCGATTTGAGTTTGCCCCAAATCTTTCACTGTGTAGTACTGAAGCAAAACAGCCCATCCTGTAAGATTTATAGATACCATCAAGCGAAATCCTCCTTGATTCACATCATTTTCCCATGGAGATCTTTGTCAACTGCGGATCTGATACTTTGCCCATTAGGATTAATGGGACTTTTAAGTTCGACATCAACAGGCAGAATACTAGACCCTGTAAGGGAATCTCCAGAGTCCAATGTTTCAGTGGAAACTCTAATTACATGTTTCATTATCCCAGTTCACTACTATTCCTAGAGAAACCTGACCTGCCTATTCTGTCCCCTGCCCCTAAACACACACAGACGCGCACAGATTAAACAAATCCAGTGTACAAGCTTAATGTTTAAACAAACTGAAGAAGAGAGGAAGAATTTTACAAATGCTGTTGTTACTGTACTCTCAATTTCACTTACATCCTTAGACAGCCTGGTAACAGTGACATGGTCCTATGTTATGTCCATTAACTTATTAATGCTCTTGCCTTAAAGCAGTAAGGGATTGTATCAATGATGTTCAGTAGAGCTTTAACTGTTTAAGAAGTTTTGAATTTACAATACCCTATATAGCGTGGGCTGTCTCCGTGCACACCTCGATTACTTAGAGTAACTCTTGTATTGTAAATTGACACATTTATCAAGAAGCTTTTCTATATGGACCTGCCATGAGGCTCTTGACAAAACCTCAAAACATAAAATGGTGATAGCATATAAAGTGACAAAAGGGGTTTCAAGAATAAATACTTGTATCACCTATTCTCATTTCATGCTTCCTTCTCCCAAAGAATAGCTACCATAAAAGTCCTTGAAAGTCTGCAGAAATTCATCAAAATATGATCTGTAGGTTTTGAATGGCATTTTCTAGACTAAAAAAGGGAGGAGATGGCAGTTTGTCTTAACTGGGCTTTGCATTAGTAATTATATGCTAGTTCCATTTTTTCTTTAAAGTGACAGATGTCTCAAGTGATATTGGTCGCCATATGGTAAGTGATCTTTGTTAAAGCTTTTAACCCAAAGAATGTTATTGAGATATCATAATAAAATTGTAGTCCTTTGAGACTGTAAAGGGTCTGATCTTGCTTCAGTTAAGTCAATAGCAAAAATCCTATTTATTTTCTGTGCTTTAATTATTAGATAAAATAAGCATTTTAATAAAAGGTCTTGATAAGCCCTTATGAATTTATTGAACATTTCAACTACCTGACTGTAATTTATTTCCATGTGTTCTGCATTTTAGTTATTTCTGTAGCTTCCCCAAAAAATCTTGTTGTGCAATATGTATTATTTAAAACATTAACTGTGGTTTTGCAATATTTAAGAGATGCATTTAGTCATGTCTGTATACTTGCTGAAAAAAAGGAAGACAAAGTTCTAAACTTGGGTTCTCACTTTTTGCTAATTTGTGCAAAGGCATTGCATGAGCAGGATTTAAGCACAGACAGTTTGAACCGCTGTTCTTATTTAACCAAAGAATGCTCCATTTCTGATAAAATTTTCAGCACACCAGTGAATGAAATACAACATGTCTCATTTCTAGATGTCTACTGCAATTTGCAATGTATTTTGACCTCTAAAGATACTGAATGTTGTTAACAAAATGTCTATTGAGAAGAAATGCAAATAAAACACATTTCAAAGTAGAAACTACAGCTGGAATATTCTTCAGTCTGCAGTACAGCATTAGCCAGAGTAAATGACCTTTTGCTGACAGTGATTATAATTTCTATCTGATCTGAACATCTGTCTTGGTACAGCCTCACTTTTTTCTGAGGAGAACAGTCTAGCCAAGCGCCTTTATCTTTCCTTTGTCTTCTCATTACTGTCAGCTTTGCTTTCTGCTTTCACCGTGGCAATTAAATGTCACTCTTAACAATGTTTGCTCTTCTCTTCTGCAGGTAGGGACTGAGCATTCATCTCTCAGGTGTGCATTAATGGTGTTTTGGAAGTTTCCTCGGTGCTATTTTTTGCTTTACTCTTACAAATTCATGTTACAGCTTGTTCTCTGCTGTCTGCTCTCCCCTGGCACGTTTCCTTAAGCTGAAGCTGATAATTCACCTTTTCATCTTGCTTTCCCACACCACCTCCTTTCAACAGAATTCAGGCTCTCCCACTAAAATTCCCACTTCATATCTGATAAAGGTTATAGGAAACAGTCTGTGTTTCCTATTTACGCCTTACAGTCTTTGTCTTGCCACTGGTTGGACTGCATTCACTGTGAGGACCATGATAGTGCTTCCTATTTATGCCTTACAGTCTTTTTCTTGCCACTGGTTGGACTGCATTCACTGTGAGGACCATGACAGTGTTTCCTAACCTGTATCAACCACAGCCACCGTCAGCTTCCTATTTCCAGTGACCCTATATTCTTAAAAGAACATTTCCTGCAGCTGTGTTTTTCCTTTGTATTGACCCTTTTTACTTTTACCCTGTTTCTAGAGTAGTATCTATTCTGATTACACTAAGCGTCATCTACTTTTTTACCAAAAAATTCTCATTTGAACAACATTTTTGGACTCACTAAAGTACTGTCACTTTTTTCTTATCTGCTTTTTGCTAAACGCCGAATTCATGCTCCTTCTGAATTGTCACTTGTGTCCTTCAACACAGATCACCTTTACCTGCCTCCACCACTACTCCACACACTCTCTCCCATCTAACATTCTTCTGCTCTTCTGTTGCCTTGCTCTCTTTTTCCTATTTTTTTCTTCATTAACCCTAGTTTTACTGTGTTCTTCCCTCAACTTCCAATTCCTTCTCTGCAGTCCCTTCCACATTACTTTGGTCAGTCTTGGTGGTCTTCTTGATTTTGCTACTTTAATCTTGTTCTCACAATGCTCAGCATCTTTGGAGAGTCCTAACATTGCTAAGTGTTTTGGAAGAATACTGAAGAGTTACTTTAAAGAGTACTTCAGGTCTAAATTATTTTCTTGCTTACTTGTTTAAACACCAACTCTGGAACAGAAATCATAGAATCACAGAATGTTTGGGTTGTAAGGGACCTTAAAGATCACCTAGTTCCAGCCCCCCCTGCTATTGGCAGGGACATCATCCACTAGACCAGGTTGCTCAAAGCTCTGTCCAGCCTGGCCTTGAACACTGCTAGGGATGGGGCAGTTACAACTTCTTAGAGCAACATATTCGTGCCAAATTAGAACATTTGCCTTGGTGCTGATGCAGAATAGGGCAGTTCACTGGGCTCACAGCTTTTGCCTGATGACACCTTCTTGTACAAACTATTCCAGGTTCTACTAGATTCCACCTGCATCAGCAGGCACGATATATAATCATGATTAGAAAGGTAATTACCTACATTTGACAACATTGTTTGGCCACATAGGCAGCAATGTATTATCACATCACTGTTGACTTCTGAAGGAAGCTGGGTAAGGTGTATGAGACCATTAAAATAAGACCGGTAGCTGGTAAAAACAAGAGATCCATTTTGGAAGTTGGAAGAAGGTAGAGATGTCTTCCATGAAAACACAGGTAAGACTTTAAATGCGTTTAAGAAGTATATATCAGATCTTTAATGGAAAACAAATCCATAAAACAATCATGATTATTAAGTTCCTTCAACCTCTTATTTCAATACACTTTTCCTCCTGCTTTTTACACGGCAGTGAGCCCCTTACCATTTTTCATCCTTCCGAAGCGGGCTCCCCTCAGCCCAACAGCAGCACAGGTACCTTCTCTATGTTAGCTTGAGCTGCTGATCCCTTTCCCAGGTGCCACTGTGCCCCTTCTCCACCCCTAGCCAGCCTCTAGCCACCCCTACTCCCCACAACCGCCACGCACACTGCACCCTTGAAGGCGGGTGAGGCGTGCCCCGGCGGAAGGAGCACTAAACTCATTAACTCAAATCCACGCGTGTGTCACTGCCCGAGTGGGCGGACTGGACTTATAGCAGCAGCCCGCGGCTGAGGTTAAAGGCCATGTAACCTCCGAGGCCTGCTCTGTACAGGGAGGTCGGCGCGCGGAGGCGGTTTCGGTTAATCCTCGCCGCCGGCAGCGGCTGTGCGCTGCGGTCCAGCTCCCTCCGCTCGGGGTGTGACCGAGACCCCACACCCCGCACAACAAACAGCCCAAACCTCCCAGCACCCAGCGGCGGGGGAACGCGATGAGGGGCTGCTGAGCTGCGGGGAGGAGCTGCGCATGCGCGGCCGGTAGCGCAGGGCAGGGCGGCCCGGCCTCCTCCTCGCTATTAGCCGCGCTGGCGGGCGAGCTCCGCCCGGGGCGGGCAGCGGTGGTTACCTGCGCGGCGCGGAGCGGCCGTGGGGTAGAGCTGAGTTGAGGCTGTCGGCGGAGCGGTGCGGCCTCTTACCCACGCGGTGCCTGGCGGTGGCCACGCCATGGTCTGCCGCCCCCGGCTGGCGCTGGTGGTTGCGGCGGCAGCGCTGGCGGTGCTGCTGGCGCCGGTGGTGCAGGGCGCGCGGGCCCTGGAGTGGTACACGGCGTGGGTGAGCACGGCCTATGTGGAGCCGCTCAGCAATCGCACGGTGCGGGGCAACACGGAGAGCGGCCGCTATGGCGACAGCTCGCCCAAGGAGAGCGCCCAGGGCCTGGTGGGCATCCCCAGAGGCGCCTCGCCCCGCCACATGGAGGGCTGCGCCACCGACACCGACTACGACGTGCCGCTGCCTCCCGGCGGCCGAGGCCCTCCCGAGGGCGACCCGCCGCCCTGGATCGCTTTGGTGGCTCGCGGCGGCTGCACCTTCAAGGACAAGGTCACCAACGCGGCGAGGAAGCGGGCAGCCGCCGTGGTCATCTATAACGAGGCCCGCTTCGGCAACAGCACCGTCTCCATGTCCCACCTGGGTGAGTGATGAACGGGGCTGGGGGCTCCCCGCCCTTTCGAGGGAGGCTGGGGGGGGGGGGGGGATGGCTTTGTCTAACGCCGGTGGGTCTGCGCGGGAGGGATGGAGGTGCAGGGAGGCATAGATTCCCCTGAAAAATGGTACAGAGAGCTGGGGTTTTCTTTCCCCTTCCTTTAAACCGCCCTGGGGAAACGCCGGGACTGTCTTCTGTCTTTCAAGTTGCATCTCGGGTATCCTGGAGGTGGTGAGTTGAAGCCACCGAAGCCGGTTGCCGTGTGACAGACTACGGGGGGTGCGGGCAGGGGTTCATTCATAGCTACCTTTTTGGCTTTTTACCCTCTGACAGAACGGCTGCGGCAATTGCAGGTAGGCCCCGTTCCGCAGGCTGCGGAGAAACACATCAGGTATCCTGAAGATGCCTGCTGGTGCCGTTGAAGGCATCAGTCTTCAAAAGCTGTTTGAGGGTAGCTTTTGGTACTTGCTTCATTGCAATAGCTTCATCGTTCTCTCATGCGCAGGTCTGTGAAGGATGGGAGAGAGAGCTCTAAGCATCAGGTAATTCTGAAACGCCTGTGGATGCCGTAGGAAACCTGAAGCATAGGGAAGGATGCTGCCTTGTCTGAGTGTGCTAATCATCTGTGGTCTACAGAAGGGATGTTTGTTTTTTTTGCTAAGAACCCAGATGTTCTGTCACTGCAGTTTCTCCTTGGGCTATGACACTAAAGTCTTTCTGGATTTTTTTGAGCATGGCAACATCAAATGCTTAAAGGGGATAAAAGCCCCTCAAAACTCTCATATAAGATCTGTTTGCATTTTTAGATTTCTGAGGAACTGGAAGGTCCTCAGAGGAGGATGCAGAGCAAACTAATAAAAACGCTGCAAATGCCTGTTTCAGATGGTCCTGGTACAAGGAGTTTGTTAATGCCCAGACTGTTGTTCCCGCCCCCTGAGCAAGGGGAAAGGGACTTGGTTGAAGTAGAGCCACAGTGCGTTTCTAAAGACAAAGAAACTTATTTACTTTAATGAGCTGAAAAATCTCAAGGAGCTGTTGCTTCATAGCATATATATATTGGACAGAAAACAAGTCCCTCTTCTTGGAATACCAAGTGGCACGGTTGTGAGGGTTGGAAGCATGATTACTGTTCTTCTTAGCCTGCTGCTTGCTTGGATAGATCAGCCTGGCCAATCTACTGTGTTCTTTATCTGCTGTGAAAGTGGAGGTGGGATGCTGGGTAAGGTGTACCTTTGATTTTGATCTGGTGTGGCATTTAAGGTACTTTGTTGGGTAATAATTCTTTTTTCTTTACCAGCTGTTAGTTTCTTTTCTTGCTGTCACTCTGTATTGGCCAGTGATTGTGAAATTTTCTTTCATCCCTGTGGGAATTTTCCCACATTCCTCTCCATGCCCCATCATAGCCTCTCATTAATTCTGTTTGCTCTTTTGTGGAATCTCTTTCTTTTCCCAACAAGCTTATTTTATCAAATTTTTATAATTTTGGGTGTTGTTTTTTTTTTGTTTTTTAATTCTTTCATCTCTGCAGCATAGAGCTGACAGCAGCACATAAAAACCTTCTTGGGCTTATGCTTAGGTTTGGATTTGCTAGTGTAGTTACATCTATCAGTGGTATGAAGAGAACTGATCCCTTACTGTTGGTTGGTTGTTTTTCTTCTTAAACTGGCAGAATGTTGCTCATAAAAGCTCTACCTGTGTAAGGTCTGAGATTTTAGTGTAGTATGTATACAAGAAGACATTGTTACTTATTTATACTGACTGCAAGTGCAGGTTGCACCCCAGGATGGTTTGGATGGGGCAGGAATACAATAATATAATATAATCACTAGCTACGGAGTCACAAATCTTTGTTTCATGGTTGAAAATTCCAAACATATAAATGTTTAATTTACTTTTTTTCATTGCACTTTGAATTTGAAATGCAGGTAAGAATTACTGTTGGTTTAAATCTTGGATTTTTGAAGGGGGAAGGTAAATTCCATTTTACAGGAGCCAAGTTTGCCATTCCTGTGAAGGGATTTGTGAAGTGACACATGAGGAACAGAACCGAGTTCAGGGAGGAGTGCTGAGAAAAAATACTCTGGGAAATCTGCAGTGCTGTAACTAAGGAGTGGAGTTATATGCATGAAGAACATTCTCTTAATGGATTTGCAATTAGTGGCGCTGAAAATGGTGTGAGATGGAACAATGGTTATGGCTGATAAAGGCACAGCCTGAATTATGTAAGGATGATAAATGGGTAACTTTTCTGATCTCAGTGTTTCATTTTTATATTCTTATGAAAAAAAGCTGACCTTTGAGCTTCCCCCCAAGGGAAGTCATAGTGAAACAGCTTCATATGTGGCTGAGGAGGCTTTTTCCAGTGGAACATACTCATTTTGCCCTAATGACTCAAAGAGGTTAGTAACGTTACTGAATATGAATAGTATAAACTCAGACTTCATTTTTACAGTGATATAGGCTTTGCAGACAGTTTTAACTCTGCTCATTTTTGGTAGCAGTGAACTTAATGTAGTACAGAGGCTTCAGATTCCTTTCCGAAACCAAGTATTAAGTGTAAGTATTAGCTGAGTGTGAGTTGGAGAGGAGCCTGGAGAGGCAAGGTGTAGAGTGTTGTGGAGAGCAGGCCAAGGAGAGTGAGGTTAAGTGCTGGTTAAGAGATTAGGGGGAGGCAGAGGTATATTTGTAGTGGTAAGAAAAAAAGGGTTTACTGGGTCTGTATTTTTCCTGTTATACTTCATGCTGGACGTCCAGCCATTTCTGAATCCTCTCTCAAGCTCTGACTTCAGATCCTGATCAGAACGTAAGTGTCAAGATACCTTGAGGACTACAGAATAAATTATGATTGTGCTTGACACGGGAACCGAAGAAGGCAGACTGGCTACAGCGGTTTCAGATAGGTCTGAAGTGGAGCTCTGTTGCATGGCTTGTGTATTTAAGGGAAGCTTGGGACTTAACTTGAGTGCATTACTTTAGCTGTGTTAAGAAAACGGTCTTTGATTTGCTGCAGCTTTGCCAAAATACACCCAACTAGTTCTTTCTTTCGTTGTAATTTCTTTTATGCAGGTAATTGAACAAAACAAATGCAAACAACTTTGTACTTGAGGCTCTTTTAAGCTCTTTGCCAGCTCCAGAGTGGCTGAGTTAGGGTAATCTTGGCACGTTCAACTCCTTGCTGCATTGCTTTCATCACCACCTGGGATTCTGAAGTGGTGCGTAACTTCTATATTACTGAAGTTTTCTACAGAAAGCCTCTGGTACTGTACTAAAAGGGTAGAACTGAAATCAGTTTTGCCTGCTTACCTTGGACAGTGACTGCATAATGCTGATCTGCTGTGTTTTGAAGCAGATGCTTACACCTGTTTTATAGGTAAAAGTGCGTATCTGTTGGAAACCTATACAGAAAGAGGAATGTGTACCAGTGTTGACTGCTTGACTCTTCTGCTTGCCTGTTCTTCAGGTGAAAACACAATGTGCACCAGGGATTTGGTGAGATGAGGTGGGAATAGATGGTTGAGACAAACCTTGTCAATGGATTGTTAGTGTACTGTTAACCTTTTGGTAAAGGTCAGATACATTTGTTTGGACCAGGAGCTAAATAGAACATTCAGTGTTAATTGTGGCAGTGTTAGCAGTATGCCTATGCTTAAATAGATCTAAGGACTAATCTCAAACCTTTTTACCAAGGTGCTCAAACTCTGGGAGCTTTCTGGTGTTTCTCACGAGGATAAAAGCTAGAGTATATCTGCTATGATAGTGTTATGATAATGTTAACAAAAAAAAGACACATACCAGATTTCAAGTCTACATCATTGCACTGAAGTGTTAATTAAATCTAGGAAAGAAAACAAGTTTACTCTAGCAGAGTTAGTTATTGCAAAATTAGAAGGGTATAGAAGGGTAAAGCCGACTAAACACACTCTCAGTGGATGCGTGTATGTGACACTTGAAGTTCTTTTATAAATGGGATTTGAGGTCTCTGAGTTGTGTTGCAGTTGAAGCCGATTGAATGACTCAACAGCATTTCAGTCTTTGAATAATGTGTTTCAGAACAGAAGTCTAAAATTAGTGAGGAATGAGTTAAAGCCCTTACTCTTACAGGCTGCTCAGGGCAACTGCTTCTCTGAGACTGCTGTTGTTCCCTTTGTAATAGTGGATTGCAAATTTTTTATTCCTTCTGTCTTGTGACCTTCAAGGCCACCATGTTTAGTTGCATGTATTTTTAAAGGCAGGTTCATCATCAAGTCTTTAAAACTGTTAAAATGCTTTTAACGGACGTTTATTTAAAAATGTATGGCATACGTGTGTTCTAAAACTAGGTGTCACAGTGTGCAGCAGCCATTGCACAAAAGTAGCCTGATTTCCATTTCAAGGAAGTAACTAGATGATAGCGGGACTTGCTAGTGACAAAACAGAGAAAGGCATTACTGATTGTTGTGGGTTTTTTTTGAATACTTCTTTGTTAGAAATCATGCAGAGGACTAGATGGCAGAATTAAACTGACTCAGGAATGAGGAAGAAACCTTTATTGATTGAAAAATCCAGGCTGCCTCAGATCTTGAAGTTTTCTTCCTCAAGCCTGAGTGAAACCACGTAAATTTTTCCAGAGCTCCTGTACTGTTCACTAGCCATCCTTAGTCATCACTCCTGTTATTTGTAACTCTTGCAGTTGATTAAGGACATAGGACCTAATCTCCTGATTTAAGTATGTGGATAACAGTTCTCAGCAATGCGAGATAACTTTCTCTCTTCGTAAGTTCTTTTCTTGGTAACTCTGGCATTGTGGCATTGTGCAGGATCAGACAGCAAGGGGTGTTTCACACTCTTCTAAGATACATGAGTCTCTCTGGTAATGCTTTCATGCTGGTTCAGGGAGGAGAATAATACTAATTAACAGTCCCTTAGTATGCTTGGACTTGTGGTATCATGTGGATCGGCACATTGTTGATTAGTAGAACTAATTAGTGGAACCTAGTTGTTTGTGTCCTGTTCATCTTCACCTTTGCTGCTTTGTGACTCCTGAGTCACCTTTGTGACTCCTACCAACAAGGCAAAGCAATGCAGGCTGGCTGGTGAGCTGAATTAGGTACCTGAGAGGAGGCACGAGTTGGGCCTTGTCCCAGTAGCATCTTCTTACTTGTTTCTCCACACCATTCTCAAAATTTACATAAATGTAGTCTTATTTGGAAAATCTGCTCTTCTGTTGGGTCTGTATCTGGCAGCTGGGTATAATGTTTTGTACAATAGGTTAGCAAAAGTGGGATGGTTGTGTAAGATGACGCTGAAAAAGAACAACTGGCATTGAGATCGGTTATTCAGGTAATAATTGGAACCTTTGATGTTTCATCCACAACAAATGGTCTGCACTTCACTGTGCTATATACAGAAGTGAAGCTCCCATAAATTCCTCTTGGCATGAAGTGGTCAGGTTGGTAAGGTGTCACAGCCAGAAGCATCTGAACTAAAGGAGTTTGTTTTAAATATTTTGGGCAAATAACTTTTTTTCTTAGTAGGACGGGAGGTGGGTGAAGCTGGAATGCTGCACTGAGTTTTGAAAATACTTTATGTAATGCTGTTAATTAGACAACCATTTCTTTTGACATAGCTTCTTGGTAGTGAATCTAAGGCATCCAGGAGGGAAAAAAGCTTCATGTTTTCAGTGGGAGGTCTTGTTACAAGTAGGTGATCTTGTGGATCTTAAAAAGGTAGCTGTGACATTACAGGTTTAACGTTCTGGCTAGGAAAACCCCTTTCTTCTTCCTCTACTTTCTCTCTGAATCAAACTTAGTCTCACTTTTTCTTAGCGGTAGGAGTGCAAGTAAGCTACAAAGGCATGACTTGCTAAGGGCGTATAGCAGTGTTGGTATGCACAAAGTGAGAACTATTCAAGTAAAAACAGCATGGACCAGTGAAAAGGTGAAGAGTTTTTGTGGAGGGTTTTTTTTTTTGTGTGTATGTGTATGGTTTGTTTGTTTTTTATTTTATTTTGCCTTTTTTTTTACTCTCCTGGTATTGGGTGCTTTATCATTTAGACTGAGTGCTTTTGAGTTCTAATGTAATAGAAAAATCCTTTGGTTCCATACTTCTAAGAGAGTCCCTTCTTGATAAGTCTTTGTCGTGAAGTCTCATTACATTTTTAATATTTATTATTGAAGAATCTTTGTGTATTTCAATCATAAAATCATAGAATGGTTTGGGTTGGAAGGGACCTTAAAGATCAGATGTTTCCAACCCTCCCTGCCATGGGCAGGGACACCTGCTAGACCAGGTTGCTCCAAGCCCCATCCAGCCTGGCCATGAACGCTGCCAGAGATGGGGCATCTACAGCCTCTATTCCATTGTCTCACCAATGTTTCATGTAATTTCATATTACATACCTGAATCTTTATTTTGTTCACATATCCAGAATAATTGTGCTATGGATTAAGTTTCAAACATAATTGAATGTATGTCTTCATGGTATTCGCATACTGTCTCCATCTGCAGCTAAGATTTCCCCACTGGCAAATAGGGATCAGCTGTTCCTGAGTTGCATGTTAGAACTTCAGCAACTTCAAGATGAGATGTGTATAACCTCCCTGGGTTTTTTTTGCATGGCATCCCTATCCCACCTCACTGTGTGCAATGAGTACAGGGCCTTAAACTTCAACAGATGTATCTTTGCTATTTATTTTGTGTTTGAGAGTTTCATAAAGTAAATAAAGTTTACTAGGAAAAAAACCTTTGTATCAAGTGTGCTATGCCTGTAAAAAATCTCAGAGGTTTTCCTATAAATTTGCTAGCTGATATTAACCGAAGAGGCCCAAATTACTATCAAGCCAGACTACCTAAATTTTTACTGTATTGACTTTCTTCTTTTTTTTCTCTTCCAACAGGAACAGGAAATACAGTGGTGATAATGGTTGGCTATCCAAAAGGAATAGAAATACTGGAGCCAGTACGAAGAGGGATTCCAGTAAAAATGACTATTGTTGTTGGCACACGACACGTGCAGGAATATATTAGTGGTCAGTCGGTTGTGTTTGTAGCCATTGCTTTCATCACCATGATGATTATATCGCTCGCTTGGCTCATATTTTACTATATACAGCGTTTCCTGTATACAGGATCACAGTTTGGAAACCAGGTAATTAGAGATGATAATGCTTCAGGGTATTTACAGTCTTCTCATGTCAAATCAGTTGCCTAACTTTGCTTATTTATTGAAGCATCCTTGAAGATCTGCTTTTTTGCTCCTTTAGTATCTGTGAATGCCACTCAATAATGGTTAGTGAGGCTAATAAGCAGTGTGCTAATTGACATTGGGAGTTTGGCTCCTTATAATTATTAGATATTTGTAAATACTCAGAAATACATTTAGCCACTTGAGTGGCTGCGTAAAGGCAGCTGCTTGTGTGATTTGTCGCCCAGCTTAACTTCCTTCCATTTGACATTAAAAATTATTTTCATTCTTAGGTAACTTTCATGATGAAAGTACTAACTTCCCTAACTAGACTCTTTAATGGTAAGAAACCAGGGTAAATTTTTTAAGACCTGCAAGTAAAGACTACATCTTTTTTGTTCTGAAGCTTTATACAAACTGCTTTTGATACCTGTAATCCTACTGCTCCACTGTAGAGTATGGAATTGCAGCAGCATGTGTGGTGAGATTCAGCTCTCTTAGACTACATGGAGCGCTGAGCATTGTGGAAGTACTGGGAAGATCAGGAAGGAGTAACTTTGCTGTGTATTTGCCCTTTTCACATTCCTGTTGTTTGATAGGTTAAAAAAAGCTTTACTTTCTCCCTCCCGGGAGTAATACTTCATCATAGAATAACTTTGGTTGGATAGGACCTCTGGAGGCTATCTGGTTCAAGCCCCTATGCTCAAGAAAGAAACTTAAATGGAGTTTTTGAGGACCTAGTCTAGCCAAGTTTTGAAAATACCTTAGGATGGCACTTCCCTGTGCCTTTCAACTCTTGCAAACAGGTTAGGTTCCTTCCATGGTCATCAGCAGTTCTGCCATCTTTCTCTCCTAAAGTTGTACTTGTTTCTCTGCAGGCAGTTCTCTCTTTTTTTTTTTTTTTTTTTTCCCCTTTTAACCCTCAGTTCAGAACAAAAAAGTAGTTTCAAATGACTGGTTGTCCTGTGGACTTCCCCTGCTTTTTGCTTGAACATTCAGATTCTAGCTTCGCGGAGGAAGGAGTGGAATCTTTGTTTGCCTTCAGGACTCTAATTTAGACTTAAAGGACTCTTCTAGGACAATGCTTAATTTCAGTTTTAAGTAACTGAAGATAACACATGGGACTTCTGTATTGGTTAAACTTGCAATTTACTTGAAATCTTGGTTCCCTAGAGTCTTTTTTTATTAGGCTTTAAGTCTTAAAACTTACATTCTGAGAATACTTTCAAGAAAACAAAATTTTTTGAGAAGTGTTTATAGAGAAAGGGGGTGTGGTTTTGTGTTGTAATAGTTGTTTGAAGAAAGTTGCTTCTTCCTGTTGGCTTCGGGGTAATTCATGCTAAGGGAAGTTCATGTGCTTTATGAGCAGTAACACTTCTAAGAGCATTTTTTTGTTTGTTTATGAATGTGATGCTTCCCAGAAATATGTGCCACAGATTCTTAATAAATTTTGCCATTAGGCTTGTCATGTAAGTGCTTCTTGATTAAATTGCCTAGCATTAGGAGGTTTTGACACTTTCTCACTTCTCCCTCCTCAAATGGCCACTGAAAACAAAAGCTTACAAAACCATGCGTAAAGTTTGAAAATGATGTGAAAATTTTGGACAAGATAGGAGTCAAGGATTTTGGTCAAGACTCTTAGGAGTCCTAAAAGACTTTTGGAAACAACCGACTTCTCTAACCCAGTCTTATTTTGCTTGTCTTACTGACTCCATTATAATTGAAACGTGGGAGTTTTAAAGCTATGCTTTATAGAAAGCTGCTGTGCAGCTGCTAAGTGAAGGTGAAAATGGGTGTCTTAAGATTTATTCTAACATTGGTTTAGCAGTAAAACTTTGGAAGACCTCCTTGCTACTGAAGATAAAACAGGACTGTACAAAAAACCCTGAGCTGACAGAGAAGGTGGAATAGATGATGCTGCTAGTCCATTTCTGAGAGAACTTTAAGGCTCTTATTAACACCATAAAAGAAAATAATCCCAATTGTCAATACTGTAAGTTTGTAAAATGGTGTAAGACATTGTAATTATAATTACAGAGTAAAGCTGCCATAATGTTTTTTTTTTTATTCTTTTATGGTATTTCATCAGTGAGGATTGCTGCTAGACAGATCAACATCTGTTAATTGGGAGTGTTTAGTTTCTCAATTTCTAGGAGCAGCTAGCACTTTGTCTTGGAATACAGTACTGCTTTCTTTTCTTGCTTCCCCTCAAAGCATAATTAGGACTGTTACTGTATAGAAGTCCAGTATGGCATATTATGTCTATTAAGCCTTTCTTGTCATCGCCTTTGCATAATGTGTCCTTTCAATGCAGAGCTTTGTATAATGTGTGAGACAGTGTTTAACTGAAGGGGAGTATTAATAGCTATGAGCAGCCTTTTGACCTGGTGGCCAGTTGTAGGCTGTCCGGCAGGATTCCACCTTCTCTTAAGCTGGAGCAAAACATACCATGTGCTCATGGGCTTGATTAACTGGAAGGTCTGGTTATATGGCTGTTGGTTTGGCTCTGATTGCCAAAGCCTACATTGATTTCAATTTTGGAAATTGGAATTCTGGAAAGCCCTTAACGCAGGCAGTCACAATCTAAGGCCACATAGCTCAGCTTGGTCTGTGTAGTTCTACACCAGTTGAGTCCATTGTAAAAGCAGTATGCTTACAGATGATGCTTGCCACCATAGCCCAAGAATGCAAGACTTGCAGTTCTTCAACATCTGTGGGAGGGAAATATTTTGAAAACAATGTAGTTAGGCAGAGATTATTTTTGATTTTTTTTTTTTTAGATGCATTCAGAGGACTTAGTAATCTGCATGGAAAGTATTTTAGAAGCTTTGAAATCTAACTCTTTAACTTGTGTACTAATACTTAAAATCTTTATTGAAGGGACATAGGAAAGAAACCAAGAAAGCAATCAGCCAACTTCAGCTGCATACTGTGAAACGTGGAGAAAAGGTAATTCAGTGGCTCTGATTATTGCTGTATGATTTAAAAACTGGTTTAATATCTTTACAGAATTCTCATGACATAATTGAAGTATGACTTACAATTTCAGGCTCATTTTATGGCCTTTGCTTAGAAGGCAGAATTTAAAATTGGTAAGTCAAATTTGAATTACTTGTGACATGTAAGGCTGTTTTATTGCAAGTAATATCTGGTTGTACAAAATGTTGCAGGAGACTGTAGGGCTGATACAGTAAAGATGAGGAAAATTTCAGCACTTGTAAACATCAACAGGTGGATTGCAAAATACTTCCCAGGACCTATTGATTGCACAGTTGTTACAGCTGATGTAATATTTTTTTCCTTAAAAAAAATCCATATTTTTATTGACCAGAAGGCCTCAGAAATCTAAAAAGCTTTGGAAAATGAAAAACTTGTTTCATCTTTTGACATATAAATACGTTAAGGAGCTGTATAGGCTTAAAGCATAAATTTTTTAGAAAATTTCTTAGAAGTACATTTCTGTGTGTTGAAATAAAGCTGTTCCAAAAAAATTAAACCAGCTTTCAGAAAGTTAGCTTTGATACCATATGGCCTAAACTTATAGCTGTGTTAGAATAACTGAAGTTGAAAAAGCCAAGGTTTTGAAAGAAAATGTAACTTTAGAGTTTTCAGGCAGCTCTGATCCTAGATGCTAAATTAGCTTCTGCCATTATAGGCATTTTTTCCCAAAACCTTTGTCTTGTTTGGTTAGTTTTTACTTAAAGATGGTTTTTACTTAAGGACTGATTTGCTCAGGTGGAAAACAAGCATTACTTGTTTTTTTTAATCTATGAGTAAAAGTGAAATGAGAAAGGACACTTCAGTGTAAGAACCTGAGAAGTTGTGGTTGAACAGAAGCTGCTCAGCTCAGGTCACATGCTAAAGAGAATATATCCTTCATTTAGCAAACTGCCTTTGAACTTGCCTTTTTGTCTCTTACGCATTCAGCAAGTTTAGCACTTTACAAGTATTTGTTACTTTTAATTTTATTCTGAATTCCATCAAAAAGTAATCTATTTCAGGCTGTGCACAGAGGCATATTCATATTTCTGTTCGTACAGTGGTGAGATCAAGAAAGATGGAGTTGAATCAAAACTTCTCTAAAGCAGTATCAAAGCATAACATCAGTGTTGGAAGAAATGGATGTAATGTAGGAGGAAATGGATGTGATGTAGGAAGAAATGAATGTAAAGGGGCCATGATGAAACCTATGGTGACAACTGCAAGGAGGTTATTAAATGCTTTTAAGCAGCTGTTTAGTAAACCTCTGAAAAGGATTTGTATTATGAGATATTTATTTTTTGCAGTGTACCAGGTAGTTCCTTCACATTGATATACCCTTCATTAAAATAAAGAAAATAGGGGAATTTAAGTTGTTATACAGTATGCTGGTTGTAGCTATGAATGCATGTTAAATATTAATATCATTCTGCTTGGTAAATCGTGTCTTCTAATTTGATTTGACTGCCTACTATCAGCAAATTTATGTAACTTACTGATGCAGAGGTACTTTCATTAACTAATGTAAATTTACAAGGAAATAAGTCCTGTCTACTTTGTAAATGTGGATTTCTTTAAATATTTCCTTTCAGCCATTTAATAGGGTATATTTCTTTTATTGTGACCCAGTGCAGTCTTTCATTATCGCTTCACTTGGGGTTGAGGTATTTAACTAAAAATAGGTCAATATTTTAAAAGTGTGTTTGCTATCATGTAGATCTTTCCCAAGAAGCTTATGGGATTATTGGAAAATGGACACTCAAATTTGAGTATGTGGTACATATGGTGTGCTTGGATTTTGCCTCTTGTACAGACTAAAAAAAAGTATTTGGTATAGAACAAGTACTTGTCTTAACTTTGCTTGTGTAAAAAAAGAAAAAAAAAAGTCTTAATTTGATTTACTGGGGAATTTAAGATGTTAATTATGTAAATTGATAGCATTCAAAGGAGGGAAAAATTTGCCTTGAACTTGAAAGGTTGCTTGCAGTACTAATTCATTTGAGCATTTGTGGTAATCAAAGCGAAGTGCTTCAGTAAGCAGTAAACAAAAATACTTACTTTGTGGGGGATGAAAGAGAAGAAGCTTGCCCTCTGTTTTTCTAAGTTTTATGCAACCCAAAGGCTTGCATCTGAAGATAATCATCATATTTGCACTGCAACTATAAGCATGTCTTCAAGATGACAGCAAGACCTGTTAGGAAAGATACTAAACCCTTAGCAAGAAACAAATTAAGGTGGGGAAATATGGCATTCTGATTGTCTCTCTGGTGTGAACTTGGAGAGTTCCCCAAAATGCATACTTCAGTTGTCTTCTAGCTAGCATGTGATAGAAAAAGGAGGGGGGCGGGGGGAAGGGTTAAGGGGTTTGCAGTATTTACCCCAGGAACATCTTCCTACTTGAGCACTTGGAAGTCTTTGGGACCATCAGTTAAGAGTTGGGTTGTGGGCTTTCATCTGTGCTGGCCTCTTAATGTTTTCATTTTATAGGTATTTTAAACTGAAATTTTACTAGGCTCCCATGAGCAAAGTCAATGTTTGAGGCTTAACAAATTACCTAAAGTACCCTGTACAGCTATTTGAATTAGAAAATCTGTATTTGGTTGCTTTTAGTATTTGATATCACTTGATCAAATCACCTCTTGATTGAATCTTGAATTAAATGAGGGAGGTACTTTAATTTGCTAAACCACTTTATGCATTTTACATTATGTGAAGCTAGCTATTGCACAAAGCTTGTTTTGTAATGAAATATGGATGTAATGCATTTAAATGTGTTGTCATATTCAGGGTTTAGATGTTGATATGGAAAACTGTGCTGTGTGCATCGAGAACTATAAACTGAAAGACACTGTCCGAATTCTGCCTTGCAAGTAAGTTGCTGTAACTGTTCTTTCTCTTTTAACGTGTTTTCCATAAGAAATATGTAATGAGCTTTCTGGAAACACTTCTGAAACTCTGATACCAGAGCTGAAGCTGTGCAATCTGTATGGCCTGTACATGTTGAAAGGCACTCAGAAGACCATGTAGCACTTCATGTTTATGCAGGGAAAAAGAGCAGTTAGAAGTGTAGGGGTGAATTGGAGCTTTCTTAGGGTAGAGCTCTACACTGTTGAACTGGTAACTATGGTGTCTTTGCGGTTAGTATCCCTTATTTCATAAAGCTAGCATGGAAAATGATGTTTCCAGAGCCATGTCTGGCCTAGTAAATTAAGCAGTAACCAATTGTTAAGGTTCTAAAGGAATAAGTTTCATTTTTAATGTAGTGACTTGCACCTTGTTTGAAGGAATAGTATGTAGCTTTCATGGTAAGTTCTAAAGGGCATTTCTTTTCTTTAGGCACATCTTCCATAGAACATGCATTGACCCTTGGCTTTTGGACCACCGAACTTGTCCAATGTGCAAATTAGACGTTATCAAAGCTCTGGGATACTGGGTACGTTGCACACTTGCTTTAATCTTCAAGGTAGAAGTACAGTGCAAGGAGGCAAGAAAGACTTCATGTAACTATTAAGAGTGAGAACAGTTGTTACTTGATGAGACTGAAGAAGTTACACAAAGCTGCAAGAATAATTGAGAGAGAAACAGAAAAATAAGGGAAATGGGTAAGAGCTTAAAAAGTGTATCAAGCAGCTTTTGAATCCTCTGTCTGCTCTTCTGTGATAATGTATTTTTTTTCTGTCTCCAGCTGATGATAGTAAGGAAGTTGAAGCATAGGTGAGGCAATTAACCCAAACTGAAAATGCAATTTAATTCAATAGATGTAGAGCACGTACTTGATCTTGAGAACTGTGATTCAAAGGAAGAAAATAAGTTTTTCTGTCTTGAGTGTTTTTGTACTTCCACATACACCCAGTGTGTTATTCCTATAAATGAACCATTACTTACAACCTTCCTAAAGACATTCACCAGGCGTTGGTTAAGTAAAGAAAATGATGTGCTCTCTTTGCTTTCTGACAGCACCAGAAAAGAGAAATGAAGACACATGCAGTAGGTTACTCAGTCATTGTTGATAAATAGTCTTGAGTTCCACTAAAATGCCATAAGCATGAAACTCTCTTCTCTTCCGCTTTTCTACAGAGATCTTTAGAAAATAGGGGTATTCTTGGTTTTCAGGGACCTTCTGTTCATAGACTAGGTCTGTGTTTTGATTAGCTTTTCTCTTCATTGCAGAGACTTTGCATATCTGTGGAAGACATATATGAATTACTTTTTTGTCAAAGGTGACAATACTTGTGCTATGTAATATATATATACACACCAGATTGTGGCACTTCTGTGTGTTGAGTCAGACTATACCTAATAGTTGCAATCTTTTTGACATGTGAAATAGCTATTATTACTCTAATATTATGTTAGCAGCTTATTTTTTGCTCACTTTGAATTCTTGGATTGATGTAACTTGTATTACATGCAAAAGGATATATCCATTTGTATACATGCTGGAAACTGAAATACTAGAACCTTCAGAACAATTTTATTCCCTAAATTCATGCTGTGGCAGAGGATACTGATGCCAGGCCTAACTGGAAGAGTAATACTTCGTCTCTTTGTAAGACAGAATGAACATTGGGAAGCAGGTTAAGTGGGATTACATTAAATACAAAGCCTAGTCCTTTTTTCTAATGAAATAGGGGAAATGTGTCCTGCTTATGCATCAGTCATTCGCGTTCCACTGAAGCTGATGTAGGAAATCATTCAGGTTTGTTTTTTTTTTCCTAGTTTAGTTTACAGCCCTATCTAGGTTGCCCAATGTAGTTTGTGGAGTGATTGTGTGAATTTTTTACTGATGTGAGAGGGGAAAAAGTGAGAAGAGCAAGGCAGCTTGTCAGCAGTGTGCTTGCTGAATGACATAACTGCAGACAAGAATGTGCAATCTTAGAGAAATCTGCTAAACCACCTAAACCTTCTGTAAAGAGGCTGAAAGCTCAGTTCAGTTTTATGGAGAAAAATACTTCAGCTGCTTAAAAAATTTTAAAGGCTTAAAGTAGAAAGAAGGCACCAAGTCCTGTTACCTGGCTTTTGTTTTGTAAAGACTGGACATCAGTGGTCTAGTTCTGCATTATGCTATTTCTTATGAGAGAAAGAACTGCAGTCAGCATGTCTGTGTGATTTGGTAGAGCATTACTGAATCCTGTATTTTCAGTGCTTATTTAAATGCCTAAGTTTTGGAAACTAAAGCTATTAATGCCCCCTGCCCACATATAGAGATTAGAGATTCACATGTGTCTTAACTTATGTTCAATTGTAGCAGTTCTATAGCTTATTAAAATTCAGTATGTCTTAAAATGTGCTGCTTTGGTGCTAAAGAAAGAATCAGCCTAGAAATTCTTAAATCTTAAGATGGGCCTTTGTTAATTGTTTGAGGAGGGGAAAAATCCTCATTATGAAGCCCACAGAATAGCTACTTGTACTGCAGTATACTTTCTTATGTGTAAATAATGTTTGTATATCAGTGGAAATGGCTTAGTGAAGGTGGGCTGTTTAATTTTAAGAAAAGAATTGTGTGTGTAGGACTTTGAATTAACTTTCAGAATGTGTCAGAAATAGCTCATGCTATACAATAGGTGAAATAAATTAATGTGGCTGTGCTGCAGATGTTGTGTTCCTGCAGAGTGAGAAGCCATCATATTTGCATTTTTGGAATAGAGTCAAAGTTAGGCTGGAGGTAGAGGAGGAGGGAAGTTTGTTCTGATGTCAAATGTTTGCTCACCCTGGTAAAAAAAAAAAGAACAAGTCCAAGATTGCCCAGCTACAGTAATGAAAACCAGAGGCTTCCACAACTCGTAAGGGATCAATAGGTTTACTCAGTGAATACTTCATATGTGCTGAGCCTGTTTCTGTCCAGACTGCAGCAGTACTGTTGCTAGTGTTGAAATACTCCATCCAAAGTGCTGGCTGGATTGATGACTCCTGTTGCTGCTCTTGGCTGTGGGGTGGTTTTGGAAAAGTGGCTTTTCTTTTGCTCAGCTTTGTTTCTTTGCAGTCGGACAATAACAGTGAAAGCAAAAACTGCTCAACACTATACCCAGAGCATGTAGATCTTTTTTTTTCAATAAGGTGAGGTTACAGAGTGGTGATGTGGAGGAATGTTGATGCCTAGTGGTAGACAAAAGTGTCAGTTAAATATATTTAATTTTGAAGGGGGACCCTGAAGATGTACTTGAAGTTCCGATACCTGAATCAATAAGTGGCAGTGTTTCAGTTGGAAGTCTGAGTATTGCTTTACAAGATGATGACAGAAATGAAGTAAGCGAGTTGTCAGCTTCCTCCACTAATGAATCTGTATTGCAGTGTACCAGTTTAAAAGAGGATGCAGGTGAAACTACAGCATTACTTGGTAAGTAATAATTTAGTTTATCACTTGACAGTCCTTAGTGCCATTCACTGCATTAGAAGAAACCATTCTCTATTTGATGTTAATAGTGTTAGTATTGCAGTGTGGGCCAGACTGGGTGATGTTACTACTGATCAAAAAGTAGAATGTGGTAAATTTTGAGAGAATTCTATTGAGCTGGAGAAAACCGGTCTTGAGAGGGTAAGGAGGGGGAAAGATGTAAACAGTGCTATAGGAGGATTACTTATCCAGAGAATCTTGAGAACCTTATGAATATTAAGAACCTTATGAGAACCATATGAATATGAAATTTGTTGCCAGAGTTTGGATTAGTGTAACAGATAAAACATATTAAAATGGTAAATCAACAAACAATTTTTCCTCTAATTCCTGACTTTTAGATGTGGATGTCAGTAATAACCGGCATGGAGAACATCTATCTAGTGGAAATTCACACTGAACTGCTTTGTGGAAGATATCTTGAATAGACTGTTGAAGAACTATTATTTTTTATTTAATTAGTATGGACTTTTGTCTAGTTAATGGAAAAAATAACAATGTAAATTATTTTACCTTTCAAACTTTTCTAGCTGGTGTTCCAAAAGGGCTAATAACTAAGAATTTTGTACGTAGGAGGATTTTATAAGATCTCCTCTGGATGTCTCATCCTAAAAAAAGATGCAATAACCCTTTTTCTGTGAGCATTGTTACAATGTCATTGTGTTCCAGAGGGTTTAACAAAGATGAAGACTAGGCAGTGAAAACAATGTAGAATGTCTAACTGGTAAATATTTTGGATGCACTATTTACATTCAGTATGTACACGTGGAGAACACTTACAAGACTACAACCGTTAAAACATTCTGAAAGTTCTGATCTATTGTAATCAGAGATGAATATTCTTAGAAAAGACATAATATGACCTTGAAGGAATGAAATAACTTCATGGATATGTTGCATATCCTTTTTTGTCATGAAAAGTCGCTAGTTGCAACTTCCTGTACATGTAACAAATACTAATTTAATCTTGTAATGTGTTCTACTCTGAGTGGATGCTGAGAACAAAGGAGATTTTCTCCACCTTGCCAGCTTTTTATACTGAATATGGCAGTAATAGGTTGTTCTAGGTGGTCTTCACGTGCTGAGCATGTAGACTTATTTAGGTATATGCACACTGGTTACCTCTTTCAATCTTAAACTCAGTAGAACAGAGGTAAAGGGCTAATTATGGCTAAAATATATTTATTAGTCTATTTATAAGAATTTACTTAATTCCTTCTTCTTGTTCCCATCCTGTCCCACTTTGTTACGTACCAATTGAAATTGTTTCTTAGGATCTACAAAGTTTGGTTTCGTTTTTTGTTTTCTTTTCCTTTGCATAAGGATGCTGGAATTCTTCTCTTAGATATTCCACATTAGGAGTTTTGACTTGGTTTGCCATTAGCTTTTATTCCTTTCTTTTAGATTAGCAGTATTGTGCCTTATAGTAAAACACTTAAGAAACCTGAAGCATCTGAGAGTAAATATAAACCCTGGCATCTCCCACTATGACCTCTTATACCACTTAAAGTATATAAATATTTGAATAAGGAATTGCTAAGCTGTTTTGTAAAGAAACATGTATATTTAAAACACCACTTAGTAAGAGTGTTAAGTGAATTGTTTAGGATTTTAGCATTGTCATGTTAAATAATATGCTACATTCCTCAATTTTCTTTTGTAAAGCTGTTACTACAGGTTGCTTAAAATGGTGTCTTTTACTAGACATTTGGTTTAGAGTGCATTTTTTTTTTTAAATGTGTATTTGGAATGTTTTTCAGAAAATATGCAATTCTTTTTCTAACATATATTGAGCTTCAATAGAAGCAATAACTTTTTTAATTTTAGAATGAATGTTCCAGAAATGTCAGAGGTTTCAGCTGGGGAAATACAATCTGAACTTCTATTTTGCAGAGCAGATGTTTCATCCTAAATTTCCTTCCAAAAGATTCCTGTTAATGCCTGTTTTAAAGAATGACAGATCTGCCTCTTCCCTATAGGAGTGTAACTTTTAGGTTTACTGGAAAATTGTCAGGTTGTAGTTCTGATGTCACCAGCAGGTGCAAGTTTTTGTGATGCCTTTATCTTACAAGAAGCACATGAGAATGGAATATGACTGAACAACCATCTCCAAAACTGAACAAATAAACAACCCACAACTAAACCAAACAATGCGTAGGGACACTTACGTCTCCAAAAGAAGTTTATCAACATTTCCAGAACTGCCTTTTTAAACTGTCTCTTCAATATTAAGAAACTAAGTCTTCTCCCTCTTCCTTAACACAAAACTGAACATTGGTGTAGTAAACGTTGAGGGGGTTTAAACTCTAGCTCAAGGAGGAACCAAAAGGCGTTGCCAAGAGAAGTCTTGTCAGTCTATGGATTGTGTCTTGCTGATACCTGCAGCACAGTATTCATGCTGGAGAGGAGAAATGTGGTAAGTACTTTAGCTTTTCTTTAATACCTGCGAAACCAACAACTTTTCTTAAGAATCAAAGCTGGGATCTGTCAGAAAGCTGGGACCTGCAAACCAAAAAGTGTGGTTACAAATCTGAAGTGTACTAACAGAAAAATACCTGAATATGAATATGGTGGTGCTGTACCTGTTTCATTTCAATTTTCACAAGAGTAGTTACAGTTTTTTCAGTCACGTTGGTTTGTGTGTAGTTTGCCTTTGGTATAGTTGAATCTCATAATGTCAGCTGAGGAATGATGACAATAAAAGGCCGAATTGCAGTGCCTCCAGCAAGCAGTTTGCTCTCCTTGGAAGCACGATGACAAAAGTCTTCCGAAGCGAATCATTAGTCTGACCTCAGTCAAGAAGCTGACACACATTATCAAGAAGAGTGGTAGGACAAAAAGTACAGGACAAGAAAAAGACAACCTAGGAAGCTTGAAACGACAGCAAGAGAGGATTAAAACCATGAAGCTCATGACCTACTGGTACAGCTCATCTAATATGTAACTTTAGAGTAAACAGGTGTAGGCAGATGTAGGTAAATACAGGTTCCCGGACTTTGTTGATCTGCACCTATGTCAGATCAAACTGGTATTTCTAGTTTCTTGCACTTCACCTAGCAAAAGCTTATATGAAGGCCAGAACTTATGAGTCTTTATTTTACCCTGCTATGAATGTTTTTGCAGGGTAGGTACTTTGCGGCTCCCTTCCCTGTCCTTTGGAGAATCTTTAATCTGGCTCTTCTGCTCAGGCTGTGGCCTACTTCCTGTGGGAGCTGATGCTCTATGTGTTCTGGGTTCCTTCTGTGTTGTCTACCTCCCCTCCGCACACACACACATACCCCCCCTCCCTCCCCCCTATGTCCTGATCTTTTTTCTCTTCATAAACCATGCAGGGACTTGTCTCTGAGACCTCTGTCCCTTTGTCAGATCTTGCTGTGATCAGGCAGAGGGGTTCTCACTTATAGGCATTAATATAGCATGATTATACAAAGCTTAAAGTGCAGTGCTCACATTGAAGTGGACAGCCCCTTGTGATGGTGAATACATCGGCTGGGGAATATCTCTAACAGGATTAGGGGATGTTACTCTTGTAGAGTAAGTTGTGCTCACTGGCGTGGCTTTGGTAGTTCTGATGCGTACTTTTAGGGGAGAAAACTTGTGAAGTCTGAGTTATTTTTAAACAGGAGGAATGAGTGTATTAAATGGGCTGATTAAAGACTGGAGGTGGCTCTTCACTCAGAAATTTTGGTTTATTAGTAGTCTACACATGCCAAATTGGAAAAGGAATTTGATAGTAAATAACTGCTTAAACTAGCAAGAAAAATGAACTGTAGGCATTTCAGATATAAATGCACATTAACAATAAGCTTAATGAGCTGCAGTATCAGTTTAACTACAAAATTAGAATTTTCTTTAATGACCACTAGAATGGATTCTTCTTTGGCTCGAAGCAATGCTTGGAGGAGATTCTGTGCATGTACTAGAGAAATTATATTAGATAGTAGTAACTCCTTCCCCTGCCCTTCACACCCTTCCTGCCCCCCCAAGTATGTGAATGTAGCCCAGTAACCTGTTGCCAGTAATTAGTGCTAGATTCTGGAGGTATGCCAGAGGAGTCGTAGGATAATTTCACTGCATTGAGAATGCTTTTAATCTATTCTGACTTAATAAAATAGCACCAGTATATTCCTGCCACAACTGGGTTGTTACACTTGGGGAATTCCGGTTCTGTGCCAGGGTGTAACTGGCACTGAGAAACACCGCTGCAACAACTTCGTCAAACACATAAAAGCTTTATTTTCATCACTTCCTGAACCAGGATAGGTTTTCCAGGCTTCCTGCCCAGCCTGCTAAGCTTTCCCTAAGACTAGGCAGTAGTAGTGCAGAGAGGAGCCCAGCAATCTATAGTGGTGGTTACTTCACTTCCCTGTGGTGTTCCATAGGATCATGGAATGGTTTGGGTTGGAAGGGACCTTAAAGATTGTCCAGTTCCAACCCACCAGCCATGAACAGGGACACCTTCCACTAGAGCAGATTGCTCCAAGCCCCATGCAGCCTGGCCTTGAACACTGCCAGGGATGGGGCAGCCACAGCTTGTCTAGGCTGAGGATGTCTGAGGCAGAGGCAGTGTCTACTCTTGCAGGTTGTGATGAGCTTGATCAGGGGCAGCAGATAGGATGGAACAGGTTGGGCTGATTATTTAGCTGCCCCATAAAAGCAGACTTGTTCTTCCTAGACACAGGTCTAGACATGCAACTACTGTCAGCAATACTGACTGTACCTTAGAACGGCTTAGCTTAGAACGGCTTTCTGAATTTGTGGAGCATTTTTCAGTTGTTGCCACAACTTGTAATAAAAACATGTTTCTCTTACACCTTGACATCCCAAGTGTTGGGAAAACTGGGAACTCTTCCTCAACAGAGCCTTTAGCACCCTGAATCAGGACAGGAATGGTGGTACAGAGGCAATGGTTAGGTGGATTGGGGGGGGGGGGGGGGGGGGTGTGTGTTTGCTTTCTGGGTGTTTTTCTTGGTGTGTTTTTTTTTGAGTGGAGAGGCTGTGTGTGTGTGTGTGTAGTTTTCATTGGTTTGGTTGTAAGCACTTGGCCTTGAACACTGGTTTTGTGCAGGACAAAGATACTGAGATCAATAAAAATGTACTGACGCAGCAGCTCTAGAAAGGCAGAACTGAAATGTAGTAGAGGAGTCAACTGGCAGTATCTTGTCAGCTTAACCTGGAGGGAACGGAGTTGTTGATGTGGGCTGCTGGGTGAATCAAATGTGCTGGCAGCTTGACAAGGGACTGTTGTGTTTTATGTCTCCCTTCAGCCACCAGGCTGGGTGAGACTTTGCACAATGGCTTGGACTGATTTAATAGCTTGCTGTTACAAGAAGAGATAGATAAACTGGTTCTTTCTGGTTTTTCTTTTCTGCTCTATTTACTTTGCTCTTTCTTGCATTCAGTTTGAGTGTGAGATGAGCTAATTCAGCTTAAGTGACAGAAAGGTCAGTCTGTTTAAAGCTGTATTTTGACAAGCTAGGAAACTGAATATCCTCACTGGGCAATTAACTGAGTTTAAGAGCTGGGCTAAGAGGATGGGGAGTTGGGTGAAGGAGGAAAGAGCAAGACTCTCTCCTTAAGCAAGCTGAAGAAATGCAGTTTTGTAATAGGACCATGGCGAGTTAGCATTTCTAACATAGAAGATGGCAGCGTTTTTATTTTCAAACCAGAATGGCTGTAAAAATGACTTCAGTCCTGGAGACTGATCTTTACTAGATGTGTCGTTTTCTCTCCTAGGTGATGCGTGAAGATTTGGGAATTGGAATTGTAGATTAAACATGCACAAGTCAACCTGAAGACTTTCAGGTTTTGTTCAGTGTGGGTCCTGATCTCTCTCCTCAGCTATCCTGCTGTATTGCAAAACTTGATTTGAGAAAGTTTTAAAAGTAGAATGTCTCTATAATTGCATGTGTTTGTGTGAAGAATACATTGCCTGGAAACTCTCCATTATACTTCCACTGGATCTGGAGCTACTTTTCACCATCTGAAACATGGTAATGATACTGCATTTTTAAGTGGCATATCCTTAATTCAGAAAAGCAAAGTAATTTTGAGTTTACATCATTTTGTTAGTCTGAAGCTTAAGTCCAAAACTTTGAAGCCAGTTATTTCTACTATAAACATAACTGCAGAGAACCATTTGAATTTGCTGGTCTGTCAACAGCTATTCACAATCGACTTGTCTTTTATGGTAACCTTGTACTTAACTTGGTTGCATTGTTTGGATTAAGCACTGGGCTATGTCTTTTTCCATTGTGTATGTACAACTGTAAGAATGTCAAGTTATGCATTGTTGTTGTAACTTAATGGCTAAAAGCTCAGATTCCATAATAAATTATATAGACCTTTTAAAAAGCAATGTCTGAGAATCCTGAGGGGTTTGTTCTCTTTGCTGTACTTACGTAAATGGATCTAAGAGACTCAGCACTAGCCCAAAATAAGCTTAACTTCATGCTGGGCAGTCTGGGGCAGATCCCTTGTATGCTCTGGAGTTTTCCCCATTTAACCAGTGCCTGGAGGTGGTAGGTTAACCATGGCTGGCTGCTAGATGCCCACTCAGCTGTTCTTCCCCTGCCCTCTTGAGGAAGGGAAGATATGATGGTCAAGGTAAGAAACAGACTTGACTTGAAGATTAATTTTAAATGGCAATAAATAGGTTTAGAGTAGGACAGTAAGAAACAAAGACAAAACTAAAACTACCCTTCTTCCTAGGCTCAGCTTCACTATTCTACCCATCCCCTCTCTGTGAGTGGTAGCAGAAGGAAGGGTGGTTGCTGCTGTTCCTTTGTCACCCCTTAAAACATTAAGGTGTAAGTTTATCCTGCTTCTAGAAGGTCTTGTACAGTAAAGAAAGGACAAAAGGGAGGTGAAGTTACTTACTTTGATAGAAGTTGACTTCAGAGAATCACAATTTTGGGACACAAAGACAGCAACTGCCACACAAAATATTTCAACTTGCTGTGAAATGGAAAGTATCATTTACATTCTCTCTGGAATTGGAGCCTGTAGTTCAGGATATGCATATGACATACACTTATTTTTTACTATGGGTTAAACGTGTAAGGCCTAACATGTTTCATAAACTTCAAGCATGTATATCATAAAAAGCATTATTTATTGCTTAAATGGATAAAACACTATTTATAATGTAGCACATCATTAATCCAGTGATTTAATGTTTAAATATACAATTGATTGGTATAGAACACTGGGAGGGTGTTTTTCTGCCAGTGACCCAGTGGTTTTATTTTGATGTCTTTGTCTCTGATGGATTTTCCCCTGTATCTAGTGTCTTCAGCAATCTGAAGAGGCCAGCTGCTTCTCGTATCCGACTGAACTCGATGCAGAATGCTTGCACTTCTATAAACAAGTCCTGTACATTAATAATTTTGTTTCTGATTAAAGACTGAAGAAAGACACAAACCAGACGTACCAGGCGGTTCTGAAACAGAAGAGATACAGCCTCATAAACTAAAAAACATTAGCAACCAAGTAAGTTAAAGGACTCTTGGCCCTCAGCAGTGCAACTGAGGCATTCCAGTAGCAATTTAGCTTCAGCAGTAATCTTGTTCCCAAGCTTTATAGGTGCTGCCCTACTCTTTCGTCTCCCATACTATTACTGCATGTAAAAAATGGACTCCTCTACTTCATAGTAGGGTGCTTCTGGATACTGGAGTTTTCTCAAGATTAATCCTATGCACAAATGAAGCACCAGTTGTACCTATGCATTTAATTTCCTCATTATGTAACCCCTGAATAAAGTTAGAGGGAAGGGATCATATCTTTAAGATTATGTCATCTCTAGGGTCTTGCTCACTTATTTTCTACAATACTACCATAAAGAAAAATGAACAAGCTTCCTTGTCACCACATGATTATGGCACTTCAGAAGGGACATGACAGCAACAGAACTGATCCCAAACTTGTCTTGTAGGAAGTGCTCTACTGCGGAATTAGCACATGCCTCTCTTGCTCCATCTTTGAAGGAAAGACAGTACCAGGGACACCTAAACCAAGAACCTCACAGCTCATGGTTTGCTTCCTGCCTGATGCAGTGAAAAGATGTGATCTCTGAAGTGTTCTTCCTTCCTAAGCACTGTTTAGGTCAACACTTGAAAGAACACACTGGGAATTGGGAAGTGGAAATCTAGGAACTGGCACATAATGATTTGTCATACACAGATCCAGTCTCTTTATAAAGGGTACCTTTTTCCTCAAGGCCAAAACCAGATGGCGGTTGCATACTTCACAGTGGGAGAAAGAGCTGAAGCTAAACCTCTCTCTAAAAGCAACATGAACAAGGTTCATCAGACAGAACTGAAGGGACTTTATAGGTTAAATGCCCAAAGCATTTGACACCAAAAATAAAGCCATCAACTGCTTTTACAGGACCTGTGCTTACTACTTCAGAACTCGTCTACCCATTCCAAGACAGTTCAGAAACCAAACAAGTTATTTCCTCACTGCAATCAAAAGGCATCACGTTTTCTCTGCAACACAAATTACAAGAGTAACTTTAACAATTGAGGAACGTGAAACTCAGAACAAAAGTACAAATGCAACACAGCGGCTGACTAACAACCTCTGAGAACTGTGCCTCCTTCACTTGAAATTGGATTGGTTTTAGATCATGATTTTCCAATATCTTGTGTCTTGGTTGCTGTGGGGCCTCACAGTATTGACTAATGTTAGATCTTGCAAGCTTTGCATTCTACTTTGTGATCAGTATGTGCTCCTTGATCCTCTGTTCTTTTCTGTCCGTGTGCCTGAAGCACAGCTGCTATATGCTCTCAGCAGCTCTTTTAAACAGTGTCCCCCTCTGGGCATACTCTCAGCTGCATCTCAGGTCTGCTGCTATTTTCCTATTCTGCTACCAAACGCAATTGGCACAGCTATTCAGCCACCCATGTGTATCTGGCTGAGTCCCAAAGCAGAGAAGTATCAGCAGCCACCAAAAGATAATAAATGGTTATTCATCATCTGGAAGGGTACAGAGAACAGGTTTTTTCCTGCTATCTAAAACTGTGTTTGCACCCTGTACTGCATCCCACATACTGCATGCAATTTGTATCATCTTTGCAACTTAAGGATATAGTAGAGCTAGGGAAGGCACTAGAGAACGACACCAAAAAAGCTAAAGGGAAAGGAACAGCTGCCTTGATGCAAGAGACTTAAGAGGCTGCAGCCCTTCAGTATTGAGAGGAAAAAGCTGAGGCACCACTTGGTCAAGATTCACAAAGCCTTGGGTAAGCTGAACATGCAGCTGGTTTTCACTAATGAGGTATCCAAGAAAAAGTTTTACTAGGCACCCAGTGAAACCAACAGATCAGTTTAAGACAGAAGGAAGTACCTTGCACAGCATGCAGTAAGCCTTTTATGCCAAAGGTGTGGAAAACTCCACAGGGGGTAGAGATCCTTGAAATGGCTACAACTTGCATGCTGGTGCTGAGGAAGTATGAGAAGCGTCACAAGCAAAGAGTATGGTGTTAGGAAGACAAAACAAAAGGGTTTAGGTCTTTGAGGAGATCTGCAAGCTGCTGTAGATTATGACTGAAGGTCAAGACTTCCATGAGATTTTATAACATTACCTCAAAGGTCTGGAACTGGTAGGCACACTTGAAAGAATCCTGAAGCTTAAAACTGAGTAGAAGGCAAACAACTCATACAGGGGGTGAAGAGACTCACTGAGTGACAGATAAACCTTTTGCATGCAAGGACCCAAGTGACACAAAACTGCAGTTTTGCCAGGGGGAACTGTATTATGTCTACAGAAAAACGGGGAACCATAATTCCCCATGAAGTCATGTGAAGAGGTGAAGAAACATCTCTTAAACACTAAAGAACTGCATAGTGTGTTAGGAAAAAAGAAAGTGCCTTTGAAATAAAGAAGCAGCAAGACAGAATAACTGCTATCAGCCTTGCAAAATCTCAGCACATACTGCACAGAGCATCATACAGGACCCTTTTTCCTAACCAAATTATTTAAGTACTCACCTGCATGTATTTGTCTTTAATCTGTTCACAGGTGGAGATGCAATTGGAGATATAAAGATGAATAAATTCAGGTGGGAGATCAACTGCAGTAGTAAGTCTGTTCAAATTAAAAATATCCAGTACTTTATGAAACCATCAATCTAGTGATTCCATTGCCAAACAGATGAGATAAACTAATAGCACATGTCTATTCCCAGGCATGTCATACAAGGCTGATTTCTGACAACATCCACAAACACATTTATAATCATTTAAATGTCTTCATTAAGAGTCCAAGCCTTTTCTGTTTTTAAAACTCTGACACAATACAGAAGCAAAGTTAGATTGTTTCTAGTATATCTGACACACCTACAAACATTTGCTGTGTATTACACAAATGAGTCAATGATGCCAGTTTCCAATTTACAATGAAGCCCCAAGTTACCTAAATACCAAACCTCTTTTGCAGTAAGCACTGCAATATGATTTTGCTTATTCATATTTGAATTCCAAGAACTGAATTTAAATGCTGAACTCCTTCCTTAAAGGAATTACTCCAGTCATATCCTTACTACAGACAAAAATTAGCTTCCTTAGCTCCTTCAGATACTAATTTTAGCCCTAGGAACTGAAACAACATGAATACCTACAGCTCCAATAAGAGATCCTGACTAGATGGAAATCTTAGCTAGAGATTAATGATGCACAATAATCTCAAAAGCATCCTACTACAGAAGAACTGGAGAACTATTGCATCAAATAATGGTATTACTGTTTTTAAGGGTTAGCAACAAAGCACACTTATTTCTGGTTTTAACAATACCAGCTACTGAAGTATTTGAGCTTACACTGTTTCTTAACTGAAAAAGCAATACAGCTGTCAAGGTAACATAACACTAAATGTAGAACCACCATAACGTTACAACAGAACTTAATCAAAACAGCCCTAAACCAGTCCTATCTCTAGCAGTGAAAGGAAAAACTGCATGGTTTAGACATTTCAGTTTCAAGTTTTTGCCTTATTTCCCCTTAGAAATCATTGTCTACCTGTTTGCACTGACAGACATACTGTAGTTTGAGAAAAGTTGTTCCTATGGTACCTATACTCTTGGAATACCAATATGCCCGACTGGTGGTATAGTTATCCTGGAAAGGGATAAAAGCTCTTTTCTTGCCACTACTGCCACATGTCATCATTAGTCCAGCTTCAGGGCAGTAACTATTGCCAGTCTGCACCAGTAGGGAGGGATTTATTTCAGCAATGTTTCTTTCCTCAAATGATATTTAACGTGTAATTCAGCTCTGCTGCAAAGAGACTGCTGAACAAGGTTGATTCAGTAGTTCACAATCAGCAATTGCCAAGAAATTGGAATAAAGTAAGTGGGAGAGATACACTTTTGTAGCTTGTGGAGAACAGCTGTCTGAAGCTTTCCCTTTGAAGGGACTAGTATTCTGTTAAGAAAATGGGTTGTCTGCATATGCAGAAGTTGGTGAAGACAGGGCAGAAACATAAAGCAGAACGGCTGTTCAACAACAGCACCTTTTGCCACTTTAGCTGCATCAAGACTGGAAGTTGTGTTTAAGCAGATTAGCTGTGTGGCATCAACTTTTTTTGTGGAGGATTCCTCACAATACACTGAATATGTAGAGTGAGTAACAAAATTTGCACCTTCCTAGGACACAGCATATGAACTTGCTAGTGAAATTCATCTATTAACCAGGAACCTGATGTCTGAATAAAAGTTTAGACATTACAGATTCCAGTGACAGACTCCCGTAAGTGACAACCATTTTAAATACTGTTTTGAGCTGAATATACCAGTTTGATAAAATTATTTTCCAGTAATTATCAGCTCCAGTTGAAGCTATCCACAACACAATATGTATTTCCCCATTCTTTTCAAAGTAGAGACACTTTGATAATAATATACTCTTAATAACATAGGAGTAACAGAGTGGTTTTTTTTAATAAACCTCTCCATACTCGGAACAGGGACTGAAAGATTAACTAGCATAGCACCAGTGCAAGAAATGTGCTTTTTACCATACTTAACATGGTAAAATATGGTATGTTATAAATAAAAATATATTTTAATGCTAATCAACCAAAACATAATAATTAAAATGTAATATTTATGCTGGGAAATTGTGGGTGTTTTTTCCTGTCAAGTTGCAGTTTTGCTACTGCTAAACAGAAAGCTGTTAACATTACAGTAATATTTTAAAATGGCACTGCTGTAAAAAGGAACTAAGAATATGGCAGTGTTCTCGGAACTTAGCACCGAAGATTTCAGAGTGGGTCAATTCTTTATTACCAATCCCCAGCTACTTTTGTAAACTTAGTCTGGAGTAAAATAAGAGGGTTTTTTTTCTTTAACTACAAGCACCACCAATAAGGAACTGCATTTATGGAAGAAAGAGGCAGTCCAGTAGTCATAGAAAGCAATGACCTTACTATGGCCAAAAATTAGCTTCCTTAGTTCTAAAAAGGAAGTACTACACTAAAAAGTCTTACTATTAAAATAGTATTAAAAAAACACTAAATAACACAAACTGGATAGAGAAACTGAAAAGGGAATGACAGTTTGATACTATTCTTCCTTCACTGTAATGTGACTAGTAATTTCTTCAGTTCCTGTTATGTTTGGTAGTCTTTGGAACATATCCAAATATAGCCCTGTGGCCAGCCTTACAATCACTTAAATGCTCAGTTATTTCTTTTACATACTTAAGGAAACCTTGTATTTGAGATAGTACTCACCGATTTACAACTTCCATTGAATGTAAGGACATGTCCATATTGACCAAGACAGAAAAATACTCTGTGATCTGACTAGACTGCATCAGTTTCAGCAACATTTCTATAGCCACTAAAGGATTGTTTTCAACCAGATCTGGCAATTTGGCAGGAGTGAGACCAATGTGGTAAACAAGCTTGGGGTCCTTTTCTAGTTCTCCAAGGAGCTGTAAAGAAGAAAAAAAGAAAGAAAAAAACCCTCATTTCTTATTAGCTATTCACATTACTGCTTGAAGAAACTGCTATAATATATCTAAACTACAGGAGAATGGTAACCCTTTAGATTTAGTCATCTCTACTTAAAACACGCTGGAGGTATACTTGAACATTTCTATGTAAAGGCAATTGTGCCCACAGAACCTTTAATAAAGCATTTAGCAGTCTTTCATCAGTGGGTGGCAAGGAAGGGAGGAGGAAACTCATGGAAAGATTCAGTTTTCTTCAGTTTCCTGTCCAGCAGACAGTGTTTCGAGTTCACTGCTGTCAGAAAAAGTTCTGCAAGTAAACGATATTTTATAGTGCATAATCATTAGCGAAAAAGCCCAGTGAAATCAGGGGTAATACTATGAAATTTAAGAAAAAAGAAATCCTGTGTTGGCATTTCTGAAATAATGACTTATCAAAAGCTTCCACAGAAGCATGAACGACTTTGTCATAAGATTTTTCCATGGAGAAAAATACCGGTGTCACTTATTGACCAACTGTAACTGTGTCAAGTCAGTACTATGAAGTTTAAAGACTTCTTCCTTATTCATACAAACCCAAGTCAAAACTCTTGGGTTTTTACAACTTGAAAGTTCTGAATCCAAACTGGAGTTTCCTGAATCCAAACACAGATCAATTAAAATGATTCAAGTTTTCTAAAATACAGGAGCTTGTTAGAACATCATTTTTGGCAGAAAGGTGCATGATACTTACCTGTGTCTGCTGTGGGGAAGTCAAGGGGCTTTTAAAAGCTTTTGCCATAATTCTTTTTATCTCAACTCCAGTGCTGTTCTTAACACACATTGACTTATCCCACTGAATTGTGTGATCTGGCTCTATTGGATTTAACCATGCCAGCTCATCCTCACATATATGGAGTGGAGGTGGTGGTCGAATAAACTCTGGTCGAAAGTGACCTAAAATGGCAAAAATGTGAAATGGTTTTTAAGCTTCAGGTATTCAGTTTTACATCAGTACAAAAAGCAGGCCCCCAAAGCTGACATTTCTTTAAGCTATTATAACAGCATTACAATATTATTTGCCTCCCAGCTAAATATTATTTGATTTTTACTGATCAGCCTGATTCAGATCACTAAGTTACTGATTTCATGGTCTTTTTTTCCTTCCACAGTAACTGGTTCTTGAAAGGTGTTAACAGTCAATGCAGACCTCAGTGTAGGGGACTAAGATCTGAGGGGCATTAGACCCAGTGTTTTAGCCAGCAGATGACATGGGTAACAGCTTGAAGACAGGCTCCAGATTTTTAAAAGTCTGGAAATGTAAGCACTATGGAGTCTGATCTGGAGATAACCCTGACAGTTTTGCACTGTTTTATTCATATTTGTTCCCAGCTCATACCCTGAACATAATTCTGAATTACATTACATTTCATCTGGAGAAATATGGTAACATAGCATGTCATGACAGGCTGAGAAAGCTGGAGCTGTTCAGCCTGGACAAGAGAAGGCTGTGTGGAGACCTCATAGCAGCCTTCCAGTATCTCAAGGGGGCTGACAAGAATGCTGGAGAGGGTTTCTCCATCAGGGACTGTAGCGACAGGACAAAGGGTAATGGATTTCAACTGAAACAGGGGAAGCTCAGGTTGGATATAAGGAAGAAAGTTCTTTACTGTGAAGGTGGTGAGGCACTGGAATAGGTTGCCCAAGGATGTCACGAATGCTCCATCTCTGGCAGTGTTCAAAGCCAGGGTAGACAGAGTCTTGGGCAACATGGTCTAGTACAAGGCCTCCCTGCCCATGGCAAGGGGGTTGTAACAGGATTATCTTAAGGTCCTTTCCAACCTGAACTATTTTATGATTCTATGACTTACAGAACCAAAGATGTGAAAATTCACGTACTTTCTATAGGAGGTTTTGGTCCACTCACTAAGGCTTCCGTGATCTGGGAGGCAACGGAGCTGTCAAAACCGGAGTTGGAAGAATCTGGGTCAGGATCGCTGAGGATGCTGGGAAAGCTGGCTTTGCTCTGTGTTGGCAGCTCAGACTGACGTTCTGAAAAAGGGCTATCCTTAATATTAAAGCATAAAATCGAAACAGAAATGCCTGGAATACTAAGAGTAGTGAGAAACAAACAGCTAGCTTAAAAAAAACCAGACAAGATCAACAAGAAATTTAGTACTGTGTCAGGCAGCTAGTACTCAGAGTGCCAGCTGACAGACAAAGGACAGAGGTATGCAGCAAGGATAAAGAAGAAATCAATCTGAAATATAGTCTGGGCTTTAGAAAAGGTAACTGATGTAACCTGCATCTAAAAGCACATTAGTAGGTTCACATGCTACTCCTAAATTAAGTTCACGTGCTATGTCTAGTTTTGCAATCACTCTCAAGGCACGGAACAGAAATATATACAGACACATTTACAGACTTTTCAATGATACTGGTCATACTAGACCTGAAGTCAGCTATTCAGATTTATCCAATGCGTTTCAGTGGCATTGTGTAAGATACTTTTGCATTCACTGTCAAGCTACAGTAAGTGCCTGAAAAATTGAATTGTTATGTGATTCTACATATATCATCTTAAAACCAAAGCTGAGAGGAGCTGAAAGTGTCCTTTTAAAGGCCAAATTACAGAACATTAAAAAGTTATATCAAAATAACATTAGCTTAGCATATACAGCTCAAGACTTGAAGAAACTGGCCAAAAAGAAACTACGGGGCTCAATACTTGCATTGTCAGATATTTAGGTGGTGTTAGGTTGCAGTCTATCACTCTTCTGTATCTGAAGAATTAATGGCTGACCTTCTCTGTACTATTTTGAGAGCTCATGTTTTCCATTGTTTCAGCAAAAGAGCTTCTCTGTCCCTATCTCTACTAATCCAAGTGTGCTTGCTCTTTTTCATGCAACCATACTGACCCTTCCCAGCTTCTCATGCGTATGAGCTATTTCATATGACTCCAACCAAAACCACGAGACGCTGAAACTGCGATCATCAAAACAGAACACCACCACTGCCAATTTCTTTTTTGCCTTTCTGTCCAACTTTATGCAACGATTTCAGATCATGCAGACATTTGCATATATGCTCACTGAAGCAGCACAACAGGGTATATGGCTTTCTTTTAAACTCAACAACTAACATAATTTGCATCTATTTTCAAAAAACCCCATTTTAAAGTCAAAGTCCAAATGAGCCATTTTAGAAAACGTTTTCTACTTTATAAACTGTTTCAAGCTCCATCTTGTAAGTACCCTCATTTAGCTACTGAACAGAAGAGTTGATTTAACACATGAAGTTCCATGGGGAAGGTGCAGGAGGGAATATTAGGTGTCTTCTTTCTGTCTTTTCATTTATAGTCTACAACTTAAATCCATCAGTTGGTCACTGATTTGTTTGTATTCTCATAAGCTTAATTGATTAATGATGCTTAATTAGAAATATAGATACAGTCCTTCAATTCACCAATTTTAGAAGCCTGCAAGAGCCCTTAGTTATATGCACTGAAGTTCAAAAACTCCTTCACTGCTTCAAGAATTAGGGCTGGATCAAAAGTTTCAGGTAAGCAGAAGCAAGAATTAGAACGTGGTGTTTTAACAGGAAAGAAAGTTCAAGACAGCATCTTGAACTAAGTCATTTAAGTTTAAAAAAATTAGAAAACTATCACTTAAGTTCCCTTATGGAGCTATTTTTCTTGGTTGATTTTTTTTGTTTTGTTTGGTTTGGGGTGTTGTTTTTTTTTACATATATAAAAAAAACCCAAACAACTTTCTTTAATTCTTAAGGTATTAAAAACTTAACTTTACTACAGATCAATTACTCTTAGATCAAATTATGGTTAGCAGACAAACAGGAGCACTTTGCCAGAAGACCCATCCCTGAAACTAGGAGAAAATGGCATCTTTGATACGGTAACACACTGGATCAACAAAAACAAGTTACAGGGACAGACCAAGGTTTGAATGAACTTTCTGTAGACCAAAAGGGAAGAGAAGAAAACAAGTTTGGGGGGGGGAATGGGGATGGGACAATGATGATCCTACAGATGAAAAAGAAAACCAAAGCTAGGAAAAAAAAAAACAACAAACCGACCATACAGCTGCAAGTGAATTGTCACGAGTTCAAGTTCAGAAGAGAGCCAAGTACTTTCTTCCTCCCTTTACAAAAAAAGGATTGGGATAGACACACTGATTGAAAAATAAGTAAATAATGCTTTATAAATTATTGTGGTTGATTTTGCATGTATATTCTAAAATCACCCTGTTCTACATAGCCCTGAATTCGTCCCAGGGACCACAGTTTTGAAGGGCCACCAAGTGTTTCGTTACATAACTCGTAAGCAATTAATGGTGTATGTTAACTGGATTATATAAGTAATAACACAAGCATATCTTACAGGGCTTAATTTTGCAAAGCACCATTAATGGCTTTGAAAGATACTAATGGCTTAAAATACAGTACATTTTAAAAAAGGACAAATCAAAATGCGTGGCCTGGAGTACCCATCCATACAACTACAGTTTTGAGGTTCTTTGCACGTTTCATTTTTGATGAGAACAAACTGTTCAGAAGGCAAACACAGCACCAAAGGGAAAACAAGTAACAAAAAAACCTCCAGGCTTCTGTAAGGCATCACATATTCTTTATGCTAAAAATGACGTTACCTAAGTTTCACAAAATCTGAATTCACTAAAGTATTCCATAAACAGGATGAACAGGAGAGAAACCAGAAGGGTTTGTCTTGCCTGTGAAGATATGTTATTCAATCTAACTCTTCAAAAGATCCCACAGTCTGGAAACAGTAAGGGGGACACAAAGGGACATATGTACACATTCTTACACCACGGCACTACAAGTCAATGTCAGGTTCTACAGAAAAAATGACAATACTAAGATACACCTGCCGGACAGAGAAAGCCTATTTAGTGCTTGACCTCGGAGCACTAAACCACTTCATACAAGTACAGAAGTAGGGTGGTCAGTTTTCAAGCAAGAAAGTCCACTTGCATGTACTTAGGAAAAACCCCACTATTTTTGGTGTTCAAACTGTCTCCTTGTTCCAAACAACATTTCAGTTTTAGCTCCAGGTGTGGCCCACCAGTTAACACGATCACAGCAATCATATTCCTGCTGCTTTTCTCCTGTCAGAGGATAAGCATCACATTGCTTTTTTTCTTCAGTAAAGTGGACCACCTTTCCACTCTAAAGCTAATGCTGTAAGATCTGACTCTGTTGCATAGAACTGAAAATGTAATAGCCAATTTGCCAGGTACAGTTGAAGTATTGGTACATGACAGCATGACAGCTATGCTTGTTCTCTCATACTAGAAATATTGCAGACTGGAAAAGGGATAAAAATGAAAAGCCACACAAAACCCCCACCCACAAAAACTTTAGATGAAGGGCTTCCTATACTTGTAAAACATTCTCATGTTTAAGGCAGTGACATACATGTTAAAAAGCTGCTTGATAACTAGGATAAAACAGTTAAGACATGATCCCTACTTGAAGTTTCTCTCTGTTTTTGAACACAGGCTTGAAGACCCTAAAGCACAGTTGAGCCTTTTTTCATATTAAGGGTAGAAAGGAGTGTTTCCTAGGTAACTCACACCCACATGACAAGTGGCATTTCCATTCACAAGCGAAGCACAGCTACAAATCTTCCTTACCTGCTAATGCCAGCTGAAGCCCACTTATATCCACTGACTGGGCCATGTTCCCCACATCCATTGAAGCAATCTGCCGAGGGGTCTTCTTAAACAGTTCTCTAGGGGGGGCCAACATCAGCTGAGAAAGAAAGAATTTTTCTGGAGGAGTTATAGGAGGTAAGAAGCCTGTGGAGACACAATGAAAAACTCTAATTTTTGAGGCAGTAGCATTAATAGCTTCAATATGCTTCATGCAGAACAAGCATAACTAAAACACAAACTAGTGTGTTATTTATGACAAGACCAGTACAGCTGATGAGTCTTTGTGAGCACATACAAAACTATGATCTACTCGGCTCCTACAGTGATGTAAAATACAGCAATATACTGATGGATACCTAAACAAGGTCTATGAGAAAGCTGGACAGATGTTTTTGACAACAGCAGGCAATGAAAGGAAACTAGCTTTAAACTGAAAGAGGGGAGATTTGGATTAGATATTAGGAAGAAGCACTGGTACAGGGTGCTGAGAGAAGCTGTGGCTGCCCCATCCCTGGCAGTGTTCAAGGCCAGGCTGGACAGGGCTTTGAGCAACCTGGTCTAGTGTGAGGTGTCCCTGCCCATGGCAGGGCGCAGGAACTGGATGATCTTAAGGTCCTTTCCAACCCAAACCGTTCTATGATTGTAAACTAAATGATCTTTAAGGTCTCTTCCAACCCAAATGATTCTCTGACTGCTGCTGTGCATCTCAACACACAACATGTGATGCTAAGGCAGCCACAATGGTTTCTTTACACACTGCCCAATCTAGACAACTAGTGCGCTATTAAGTTATCGCCAGATAGCACAAGGCAAGTTATAAAAGCAATTTGTTTTAGAAACTGATTTACCCATCGCTGTCGCTCTTGTGTCTACTGAAGTGGGAAAAATACCCTCATGTATTTCTTTAAAAGATTTGTTTCACAGGTTTAAAGCTGCTAAAAGCCTCTTATTAGGTCCAGGGTTTTGTAACAGCTTTTTCCCCAGCGGAGAAACAGCGTTCCGGCTCAACCAAGGGGCCTATCCGACACCGAGCGCAGAGACGCTTGCCATGTAGAAGTCCCACCGCGTCTTCCAAACGCGAAGAGCGACCGACGGGCGGGAAGCCGAGATGGGGCTGCCATAAGCAAGCCACGCCACCGAGCGGTGCCGCTCTCCCCCCTCCCTCTTTCCTTCGGCCCCGGGACGCACCTGAGAGCGGGGTGCGCTCCGCCTCGTCACCGCCGCGCTCGGGCGCGGGGTTGAGGAGGTGAGCGAAGACGGCAGCGAAGGGGTTGGCGGCGAGGGGCTCGGTGCGGTACATCTCCCAGAGGAGGTAGAGGGCGGTGAGGCGCTGCGCGGGGCTGGGCAGCAGGTCGGGCTGCTGCAGCAGGAGGACGAGGACGGACCCCAGGCGGAAGTGCTCGGCCTTGCCGAAGTAGTGGTGGAAAGCGCTGGAGAGGCCCTCGAAGGTGCTGCCGCCCGCCTCCTCCGACACGATGCTCAGCAGGCTCGACAGCTCCTTCGGCGACAGGCTCATCCTGCCGCCCGCCGGGCCGCCGCCCGCCGCGCCGCCCGCTTCGCCGGCCTCCGCTCCGCCGTGAGTGCCGGGCGCCGGGCTGCCCCCGCCACCGGGCATCCGCCCGCTCCGGCAGGGTCCCGCCGCTCCCCGCCTCCCTAACGCCACCAACACGCTGTCGCGCCGGCCTCGCTTTACGGCGCGGCCGTAAGACGACGGGACCGACCGAGCGTTCCCGCAGCCGGGGCGACTACGAAGCGCGCACGCGATTGGCGGCGATCGCGGCCCCGCCTCTCTTGAACGCGATTGGCCCTAGCCTCCCGCCGGGGCGGTAGAGGGAGCGCCGCGGCGGCGGGTCCGGTTGGGGTCCCCGGGTCCCGGTTCAGCGTAGTGGGGGACTGCAGCTCAGCTCCTCGCCGGGAGAGCCCGGTGGTCTCCAGCGGGACAACTGCGGGTGGCAGCCCTTGTGTGGAGCTGGGAACAAGAGGTTTCCTCTCGGGGGACGGTGAGGGGCTGGAGCAGAGCCCGCCTCCGGGCCCGGCACCCCTGCCCCTCGAGACCCCTGGTTTGGGTCCAGCCTTTGCCTCCTCGTTGCTGTTCCGTTTAGCTTCGTGAACGGTGACGTGGTTGAGTGCATCTCGCTGCGAGATCATCGCACTGCTTTTTGGAAAAAGAGAAGTTCTTTACTGTGAGGGTGGTGGGGCACTGGTACAGGGTGCTGAGAGAGGCTGTGCCCATCCCTGGCAGTGTTCAAGGGCAGGTTGGACGGGGCTTGAAGCAACCTGGTCTAGGGGAAGGTGTCCCTGCCCATGGTAGGGGAGTTGGAACTAGATGATACTAAGGTTTTTTCCAATCCAAACCATTCTACGATTCTAAGGGAAGCCTCCACACCCCCCACTTCCTCTGCCATCACCCCAGATGAGAGTGGAGAAATGTTCTAGACACTGAGAGGTTGTGTGTCCTTGGAGGGGGATGGAAAGAGGAAGAGACCATGATCGCACCTCAGTTCATGTTAAGAGGGAAGGGTGCTCCGGCTGTCTCTGTCTGGACGAACAACTGGCTGTCCCAGAGGATGATGTCCATCTGTTTCTTCAGTGATCCAGTCCAGTTGAGAACTGCCCACTTCACTGGTGGTGCTCTCGGCAGAGTGGAAGAACAGTGAGCTGCCGGAGCAGCGTGGGGCTGAGAGAACATCCCCCTGAGTGCAATGGTCTGTTTCACCAGCTTGGCTAGCATGTGGGAGGGTATCTCTGGGGATGGCAACTCAGAGATGTATCAGGTATAGCCTGAAGAAGTGTTGAGGGCACAGAGTGAAGGGAGAGCTTTCCATTGTGTGTGCTGGAGAAGACCCTGGCAAGTCCTGACAACAGGCGCTGCTGCTGCTGGCTGCTTGTTTTAGTCCCAGCACTCCTACAGGGTCACTCAGCTCAGGAGACCTTTGGCTTTCTAGTTAGCCCTACTGCTTTTCCATGTGTGCACTTTGCTTCTGGCCATCTGCTGTTCAGGTGCTTCCCAAGTCAAAGGTTGAATGCTCATCGCCATGATTCCAGGCCCCACAGAAATTTTCTTCCTTGAGCTCATCTCAAGTGCTCAGTGAGCCCATTTTTAATTTGGCTGTGCATAAACCCTGTGGCAATGATTTCTGCAGTTTAAGAACTATGCTATGTAAACCAGTGTTTGTTCTAATGCTGTTCATTGCTCATCATTCTGTGCATCTCTTATCATGTCTTATCTTGGTTGTCCCTCTCTAGGGACACGTCCTCTTCTTCGGTGTGCCGTCCTTGTTGCCCTTTTCTCTTTTCTACTTCTGCTGTACACTTTTTGAGAAGGGGGGACCTAATTTGCATCTGGTGTTCAAGCTGTGAGCGTCCCATAGATTCATACACCTTTTTTTGGCACAAGTCCTGGTTATTTCTCTTCTCCTTTTTTCATGTTTGCTTTTTTGAGCTGCGAAGCTGACACTATAGAAGAATTGTCCTCCATGACTTCCTCATCAGGAATAGATAAGTAGCACCCACCACTACAAAAAGGGAGGATTTCTTCCTTTTCCACCCACCCTTATTGCAGTGTTGTACTTTGCATTTGTCAAATATTTGGTGTCACTGCCATTTAATTGAGTGTTACAATACTCTAAAAATCCTCTGCAGCACCTACCTGCCAGTTTTAGTTCTTACAGTCCTGAATGATTTTTTTCGCAGCAAGAAACAGCATGTACCTGAGAAGAGTGCATCATCCATCCCTTTATGCACACACAGAGGTTTTAGTCCACAGTCTCACCTTTGTGCATGCAAACTCTGCTCATTGCTGTAGTTTCATGCAATTTTCTCAGTGGAAAAGTGGACTTGGAGGTTTATAGTTTGTTGGATTATCTCCACGGTATTTTTAAATGCATTGGTATCAGACTTGCCACCCTTATTTCTTTGGTACTGAGACTGGTTTTGTGAGTATCACAGTTCATAGTTCAGCATCTTCATCCTTCAGCTGGTACAAATCTCTTGGATTAATCTCATCTGATCCTGGTGATGAGTAGTGACTCATTTTACACATTTCATTTCACATCACTTACTAACACTTCACTGTGAGGCAGTTTTTCTCACTTGTACCCTGTCAGTAAAAGTTCTTGTCTGGGAATGTCTCCAAAATCCCATGTAGAGATGCAAAGAATTAATTTAACTTTCTTCCTAATCCTTCCCTGAGGATTTTGTATGTTGTGCTTATCTGTTGACCTCGGACTGACCAGCAGATTTTCTGTTTCTGGTGTGCTTGCAAAAGTCATATTTGTTCATTTTTGGGATGAAGTTCGTGGTTGGCAAAGATCACGCCTAAAATTATGCCTTAAATTGAGGATGGTTTGCTGGGTGCTAACCCACAGTCAAATAGACCTGTGGTGCTTCTGTCCAGGTGGTCTTTTTTGTACAGCCTGCTCCTGATAACACTCTGCTGAAGACAGCAGAACAAAAACAATGAACATGTTCAGAAAAAGAAGGCTGCCTCTTATTTTCCTATAAATTTTGGAAATGGAAGCCACCTTTGGATATTGCACTTGCTGGAATAATGAATGTAGAATTGCAGAAATGGACTTCAGAGCAATAAAAAGTTTCCCCATGACTGAGATGGCAAAAAAAATAAATATGTGACTCATACATGGCTAATGCAGCCAACTGAAATTATTCTATCCAAAGTAAAAGGTTTCTGGTGAGAACAGGAAAGCTAGCAGTTTAGGCGATGGAATACTTTATACAAGTGGCATGGGCACAAGGGTCAGTTGACAAAGGGAATTTTGAAATCACAAAGATTTTAAAACATTGATATTTCAGGGTAGCAAAAATCTTAATCTAAGAAAAAGACAGGGTAAAATACTCTTGGGGCAGCAAGTGTAGTAAATGTGCCGTAAAAGAATGTTTCTGTAACTGCACAAGGTGCTGTATTTTATGGGCACATGTGTGCCTCGGATATTCCTGGGCTCAAAACTTATGTTTTGTGTGATAAAGAAGTGAGAGTATGTGATACTAGTGCACACTCAAATAAAATGAGTTCTCAGCCAGATTTGGTTTCTGAAATGGGTCTCATTGTGCTCGAGGAGGAAGGCTGGGGCCCCAGCTACCTCAGTGGGTCGGGGGGGATTGGATTCCACAGGAGATACATCACTGCTGCAGTCTCACTGTGTAAAAGGAAGAGTTTGGTCTTCTGCCTTTGCAGAACTGCTCTTCTGGGAGCAGGCTGAGCATATTCCATTTCTTTCAGATGGCTTATAGAATAGCTATTAAATGGTCAATAAAACCATGAAATATACCCATCATTCTTTATGTTTGGATTTGAGTGAGAACCTCAGTAAAAATCATGCTTTGTGTTCCTAAACAGGAATAGAGGGATTTGGGCTATGCTTATCAGTCTTCTTATCTAACTCTGTCCTGTTGGCTCATAAATGCTAATACAGCTGCAGATATTCCAGACTAAAAGTGACACAGACTGTCTAGTTTGGCAAGTAATCCTTTGCAAATACAAATAAACCTTTACAAATCATTTGACCCTTAGATGCAATTGTTTTAGTATTTAAATGAACACCAGCCTTTGATAAATGGTTATTATTGCTGGAAAACTAGGTCCATGACCAAAGGAGCACGTTCAGTTTTATTTGATTTGATTTCCTGAGCTAAAGGAAAGACCAAGTAATTTAACTGTAAAAGTTGTTTTTCCTTCTTGCCATGTTAAAATTGATTATATTATTGTTTGCTATTGCATTTTAGATGACAGCCAAGAGCACAAACTGCATTGTGGGCACTAGGAAAAAAAACCTACTAGTGAAGGATCAATAGGAAAAGACAGCATTTGGAAGGAGAAAGAAAAAGTGGAAAAGAAGATGTATTAAATTGACTTGCTCTGCAGCAAGAAGAGTTTCATCTACCAAAAGGCTGAATACTTGGGTAACAACTCTCACCAGCATATCTTTTATCCCAAAATTCATTTGCGAAGAACACAGTGGGAAAGGATTAAATCACACCTTAAAGTCAAAGGGTAGATTAAAGCACTTCCAGATTGTTCTGTTTATTCTCATGAGAATTCCCTCTCATACACAAATTCTTTCCATAATAATTTAACTGACACAGTCTACAGTGCATTTTAAATAGCGACATATCAGAAAGAGGAAGGAGTAGGTGCAGTGTGTATGTATCTCTTCATGTGTGTCTTTCTAGTGAGTATTGCATGATTTCCTTCCCCGTTCATCTCTTCAGTTCAAAACACAAGATAGAACCACCAGTGCAGAAAAGATTTTGTTATTCCTGGAGTAGTCAACAATACTGGCATGCTAACAGTGCCTGAAAGCCTTCCTGAGTAACTGGGTGAGAATACATCTTCACTTGTTAGTCAGACCTCAAAGATGCCAGGGGCTCTTGGATACAGCTGGAATAGCACTTAACAAACACCAAAAATATCATCACATGGGTAGGTTAACAAGTGATGGATAGTGGGTGGCTTGGAAATAAACATGTTTGTTGCTGAATTATTTAACTACCTCGAATTTTAGTGATACCTCTGCATTTTAAGCCAGTTTTCAACGGGTGGATTTTCACATGTGTGAATTAATGTTAGTCAACTCATTTGCTTTCTTTAGTGTTACACACTTGAGAAGAGATTGCATTTTGGTCCTAATTAAAATCAGTGGTGAAACTCCACAGCAGGGGTCATATTGGTACATAAAAGCAGCATATAATATGGGTATTTGCATCTGTATCTTCCCATAGACCCTGCTGACAAAGAAACCCTTCCCTGATCATTCAGAAGCATTTGTTTACTCAAAAAATTATTTGAAGCAAAATGATGTTTTCATTTGTCCTTTTTTTTTCTTGCTGTTTAATCAGACAGGTTTGGGTTTTTTTTTTTAATCCACCTATAATTCTAAAATGTTTTGTGTGAAATCATTCAGTATGTACATCACTTGGGAGCTCTTCATTGTGAACTTTAATTTGAGCACTCAGCATATTTAATTTTAGCTATGCAATTGCACATCTAACTCAAATAGGACTATTTCTGTTCCCTGGCTCAATAACTCTTATTTATGCTTTATGCTTCTGTTTACATCCAAAATCAATTTCAGTTGAATCTTTACCTATGCAGATAAAGGAAGGACTTTATGCTTAAACTACAAATTTGAAATCCATCTTCTGAAAGAGTATTCAATAATTCAGAGCTGATTAGAGAGCTCTTGTCCAGGAAGTAGGAGATTCAGGTTCTCTTTTTTATGGGCCCATATGGTTTTATAAACTTCAGCCCAGGCTGTGGATACTAGGAGCCACACAGTGTTACTTCCTCTGGCTGAAGTTACTTTGCTTTGTTTATAGGAATCAAAGATTCACCACAAGGGAAAGGGAGAAAAAGCAGTTTGTAGTTTTAGTGAGAGTGTGCTTGCTGAGATGCAGGATGGTGCTCTAGTGCTGCTCAAGGAGCAAGGCAAATATACTCAGTGGCAATTAGGTACAAAAGCATAAAAATAAATGTGTGTAGGGGCTGGAAATCTCTTTTCTCTCTTGCCCATTTAAACTCCTAGTCATTAGGGAGTCACATCTTCCCATTTTTTTCCCTTTAGAAAGAAAATTTTAGAAACAGAGTAAGGAATTTCCCTTTCTCGCATATGTATATAATTGTATATGTTTGTGCTTATTCACATGTAAACAGACACCCTCATATTTAAATATTAAACCAAAAATTTCTCATTAGAAATCTATTTCAGATAGCGAAGAAGTAGGTTTAGAGTATCTGATGATGCGACAATTTTCCATATGACATTTGACTGGAAAGATGCTTGGAAAAGCTAATTTGTAAATGTGCTTTTAGGACCTAATACAATCCTTTCGTGAAAGAAGACAAAATGTCAGTAGTACTTTTACTGGCATCATTGAGCATTGTGGTACAGTGCCATATAGAGACCAGGCAAAGAGAGAACCTCAGACTGCAAAGACCCATTTATAAAGTATCATTAAAAATATCTGATGATTTTGTTTTCCTCAGCAGTGGTGCAGCGCCATGTATTTGTCTGCATCCTGAGTTCTGCGTCATTAATTTTCTCATGTTCCTATATGTTTCAAACACTCAGTGAGCTGTTACCAGTGCTTTCTTTCCAAGTGCCTACAAAGTTTCTCTTGTGCCTGACTCTTTATTGCCTTCTAAGTATGCTGCATATTGTCAAAGTGTCTTGTTATTCATCCTGTCTCCTGTTTTATGCTGAAAGCTTTCAAATGCATTTTAATGATGCATAACAGCAATATAATGAGCCTAATAGCATGCTATTGATTTTCGTTTAAAACTGACATTTGAACATTACAATAGCCTTTTAACAGTGTGTATATTTAATGTGATTTAAATGCAACACAGTATCTCTCTATTAAAAAAAAAAAGTTCCACAATCTCTATCTACTGAACATCTGCCCCCCACACCTGCAATCTGTTTGTTGCAATCGGCTGCATTAGAAGTACATCATTCTCAGTGTCTTAAAACAAGCAAGCCATAATCCTTGGTACAAGGAAATAAAAGGCAAAAACACAAAATTGCTCTATCCAGACACAGCTTTGCTTATCTGCTCTGGTCACAACACAGGTATTAATGATCCACATCCAAGACAGAGAATGCAACTCATTAGCTCCATAGCAAAGTAAACTGCACAAGTGGGTGGACTAAGAAACACAAAGAGAAAAATGACACCAGCAAACATAGATATCAAGGTAAGACAGCAGGTTCCCTTTTGATGAGTAACTCTGTAACTACATCCTATGGGGAATTTTGTTTTCAGGAGAGGTTTCTGAGAAGCCAATGATCAAGCTGTGCAGCAGCCATACTGTGCCCTGACTAGCCTGTGTGTGTGGCAACTTGGACATAAACCTGACAGCAGGGTTGCCAGGCTGCGCCAGCCATAGATTTTCCTTGTGTTATAAGTAAAGACATTCTTTCTACAGCGCTGTGGCATGTGTTTTTCAGGCAGCGTTGAATACAAGTCACGTTTACATCAGGTATTAGCCTTTCCCCTCTGGCTTTTCACAGCATCACTTGTAATCTTTACACTGCAAGTATCTGTGCAGCAGCATAAATGTGCATGACATTATCAAGATATTAAGAAATACAGTTTCTGCTCTATGGGCTGGCTGAACATAAGGTAACACAGAGAAGAAGAAACAAATGCGAAGGACCAGGGAAACAAGGAAGACTTACACTTTTGTAAGGTCTTCAGCTTGCTTGCTTTCCCGATGTGCAGCTGTTGGTTTGTAACCACATCAACCAAGAGGATCATCTGACAAGTCATGACTCAGACTTTATTGCAGTTTAGTATAATTAGACAGGGGGTTTGCTATTGAGCTTAAAAAAAGAACCAAAGCAGCTGCTTAGGTTGCCATTTTGTTCAGATGTTTTCCCAATCTCTGTGCTTTTCTTTCAAAATCATGATGCGAGTGAGTTCAGAAGCGAAATTTCTATGAGTATGTAAGTGATTTTGAAGATGCTTTTTGAAATAGCAGTAGTTCCCAGCATGCAAGTTAGGCTGAAATTAAGATACACGATTCTCAGAGACTAAGGAATCCAAAACTGTTTCACAAATAAGGTATTTATGACAGGCATAGGCACATGTTTTGTGATTAAAATGTAAGTAAAGTTCTATTTCTGCCCATATCAGAGACTGACTTCTAACTAGTGACAGAAGTGATCAAGAAGACCATCTTCATTTGGCTGACAAATTTGGAAATGGGGAAAAATAGTCTATCTTGAATAGATGGTGGTAGGAATGAGTAACTGCTGAAAGCAGTGAAGCAGAGCATGGATTTTGAAACGGTCTGAGCAAAAATCTCAAATGCATGTAATTGAAGACAGAAGAAATGGCTGTTATCTTTTCACTTAAGATAGGTTGCATGAACATATCCTAGTCCTGGAAGTTCTAATTTGCATGGTTGATGGTGGAGGGGCTGTAGAATGATGAGTTCAGATACCTCGTTTTTGACCTCTAAATTAGGACAGCTCAATCCCATCCCCTAGGGGAGTAAGATCGAGTCTGAAGCTGAGTTGATGCTAACTCCTGGTAAGAGCCCCAGTTATACCTACAGGCAAGATATATGGTCCTTTTCTTCTCTTCCAATGGAGTTGTATTCCTTTTTTTCCCAGACATTGCTGTTTTTTTGTATTTTAAACATAAATTCTTCAGGACAAGGACTGCCTCTAGTGACAGTTCTCAGTACAGCATTTGTTGGGACTGCAAAGTATCCCTGTAATGGAAATTCTAGCACATCTCAGGAAGAAGGGGCTTCCATGCATAGGCCATTGAAGCAAAAACTAAAAGCTAGGGCAAAAGCAAAGGAGACGGACAAGATAGCTGCTTCTGTTCTGCCAGCTGCCATGAGGAAAGTCCCCCTTGGCTTCTCCTGCACAAACCGTTCTCTTCTTTTGATTTCATGTTTGCACTTGTGTCTCACAACAATCAGAAGTTTCTAGAGGATGTGGAACTACCTTGTTCCCTGTCTGTTAAGTATGACTATAAAAGCCCAAGTCCACATTCTGACAGTTCAATGAAACAGAGAGGTAGTAAATTCAAGTCTTGCAAACAAAAAGCACTTTATATCCTGCATGCATAAAAACGATTTGCTGCCACAGACTATCGCCGAGGCCAAGGTCGTAAGGAGGCACACAACACTCAAAGATGAGAAAATATCTAGAGTTAATGTGGGAGAGGATAAATTTAGAAGGTGTAAAGGTGCTTCTTCAGTTTACACAATCTATTAATGATGGATGAGACCTTTCTGGGGACTGTTTCCTCTGAAGTAGCTAGTCTTGGTCACTGGCAGACAGGAATCTCTAGACCATAAATCTGATGAACTATAGCAATTTCTGTGTTACTCAAACCTGAGAGAGTCTGCTAACTTCAGAGTGCACAATGGGTTTTGTCTAAAGCACATCATCCATCATGGGTGCAGAAAAAGTGTGTTCGTTCTGTGATGGTGTGAAAAATTGCCCAACAGGCAGTTGGTTTGCAGGCCAGTGATGCACACACATGGGTAATATGTTGTCAGTGTACAAGACCTTGCATTCATTCCTGTGCTGTTGCATGCCTAAAAGGATCCCAGGTTTTGAAATTCATGCACCTCCTGCTCTTCCTTTTAATTCTTTGCTCAAAATCCAGCTCAAACTTCCTCTCTCATCCTGACTATTTTTAAGTATACATAGAAACAAATGTTTTGTAAAGATGTGAGAGGCATTCTGCTTTATTCCCAAGGGCAAATAAAGCCTTTTATTTTTAGCCTAGTTTCCTAAGGAAATGAGACTGATGCAATCACATTGTCTATTTGTCTGTCTATCAAATAAACCCCCTTCCCCCTTTCCCTCCCCCCCTACACTTCTCACCATTAATCTTTTCCAGCCAGATCTGACTGAAAATTATTATTTCAAAAGTGTTAAATGAACATAAGTTTTATGAAAATCAGTGGCTGGGCCAGAGGAGAGCTCTCATTGGTTCCCTCACTGGAAAAGTAAGCACTGGTTGAATTCAGCAGGTGGGTGGCCACAGGCTGGCAAGTCACCTTGTGCATAGCTTTAACACTACTGTGATGCATGGTGGAAGAACAAGAGGGTCTGGGATGGCAGTTCAGAGGTACTTCTGGGGGGCTCTCCTTGGTGCTTGGAAGGATTTCAGGGTGGGGAAAGAGAGGTGGCACAGAGGAAGGGAAGGAGTGGGGTTGTTGGACATGTAGGAGGCAGAGGTCTTTATATCCCAAAGGGGCTGAATGTTAAGGTCATGTTCTGGGGAGCTTCTCAGTGGTGGCCCAAGGAACATGGTGGAAAAGAAATGCAAAACCAGTGCTAGAGAAGTGGTCCTCACTGCCTTTGCCATTACCTGACCAGTGTTTTCCAGGAAATTCCTGCCATGGAAAATAATATAGGCTGGAGAAGTAGGGACAGGGTCACATCTAACTGGTCAGTTGGTAACCCCACTGCAAGTGTGTGTGCTGTCTCAAATGAGGAGTGCAGATTTGCCCATATAGTAAGCTGTGGGCAGTGTCTGGGATTTTCCAGTGTCACTGTGGGAGACTTTTAGCTGCTGAATATACCAAGTATATTCAGACCAAGGCAGAAGCCCAGCCTGTCCCTTGGCTGCTTGACCACTGCCTATTCTGCTGTAAGACACAGCCCTGAGCAGCGTATGTGTGTTCCTGTGTTGGAGGGAAGTATGTAGCATAATTATTTATTTACTTTACCTGTGTTTGCAGTGATGTCTGGAAAACAGTCCAGATGCTTGGGAAATAGTCTGAAGATAAAGCTAAGATTATAAACCTAGCAAACATGAGTTCCTTTCTCCATTGCGGCATATATATTCTCTTCTATTTCAGCATCACAGCATTGTCTCCAGTGACCTGTATTTGAAGTCTGAGTGGCAATGGAAATGCCGTTTGGAGATATGCAGCATGATGCCACATAATGGATGAAGGGCACACAGGTGAAAGAAAAAAACTGTTTTGGTTTTCTGACAACTTCTCCAACTTAGTCTGACGTCTACTAATGCCTTCCTAACCATCCTTATTGTGATGTTTGGGAATTTTTAATGGAGAAATTAGTAAGATCATTTAAGAAACTAAGCCACCTTTAGTTCCTCCCTGTTCATTAATATGCTGACCAGCAGATCTTTTTATCAAAGAGATAAGGTGTCTTGTTACAGTTCTGGGAAACATCTGCCTCTGTTAGGCAATTCCAACAAATCAGTACCCTAAAAATGTATTTAAAACACTATTGATGACATGCCTTTTCTTCAATTGCCCTACCCTTCCTCTCTAAACCTAAGCTACTTTTTTCCTAAACTCTTTCAAGCTTAAATCTGAAGTATCTGAGTGTCTGGAAACTACTGCCTTGCTAGGAACTCTGAACAGGCTAATAGGTAGAGATGAGATAACAAAAATACCACAAAAGTGGTGACCCTGTTGTGATGAACAGTCTAAATAAGAAAATTCTCTTTTCTCCTCCCCCATTAACAACAACAACAAAAAAGAGTAGTTTTCTTCTTAGATAAGGTATCAAGGCAGGAATCTGGGGAGAAGGGAGGGGGGAAATAAAGGTTCCCTGTTATCCTGCAAGTGTGTAGTGATTTTGGACACAGATCCAGATTTTTTTTTGAACGCAGTTGGCCTTGGAGTGAACGGGAAAGGAAGAAGAGTCAAGTACCTGCAGCATGAAAGTCCTCCTCTCACATACACAAAGTGAGATGCACACAAGTGTGCCTCTTGCGGTACAGAGATATGAGACCCTGTGGCACCCCTGATTCCTCTTGCCATTCCTGCCTATCACAGAAGACTGGCATCCTTAACTGACACCCTCACAGGAGCTGTGAAGGGGCAAAGTGCTGTGTTAACACAGATGACACAGAGCACACTGGCATCCAAACGAGTCTGAAGACTGAGCCATTTTGCCTTGAGCAACTGAAACCATTCTGCGAGTATTTAATATACAATTAAACTTTCTTTTCCTCATCAGGTGATCTGAGCTCAGCATATAACTTTGCATGCCAGGACAAAAAATGGTGAGGTGGGTCAAATAATGCAATAATGGACAGAAACATTCTATTTGGAAGTATATTATTGGAAATAAACTGAGTCCCTTCTCCAAAGGGAAAACCAGAGTTTTCCCTTGTTTCATGTGCTACACATCCTGTGCTTGTGTTCATAAATGTTTCCCTGTGATCAGTCACCATCTGCAGATCTATGTCCCTGACTGTCAATCATTCCTGTATTTCTTGCAGAGATCACCCAAGGACAGACACATGCAGTCAGCGTAGCTGGAAAAGTGCACTCTCCCTCAGCCAGCTACTATTTCACATGTATTAGCCACCGGAGCCTGTGGTTTAGCATCAGCAACCACAGCACAAACATCTTACTATCACAGCATTAAGAGCTGTCTAATCAACATGAGAATGGTTACCTAAGCCTGGAACAGCCATCTCCCAGTTGGTAGCGATGACCCATTCGTGCACTGGGTCCTCCCTGGTTTATAACAGCATAACAGCATCTGTGGGTCAGAGCAAGCTCTTCACAGGGCTCCACAAAGGTGGCTTTTGCTATGCAATACCTCTGTAGCTGCAGCTCATCACCCCTACTCTAGATCTTGATGCAATTTCACAACCCTGTAGCACCAGAAACCTCAGCTGGCAAGGGCTGAAGCAAACAGCAGCTGTCTCCATTCTGCCACATCAGCAGCACCATTCTTTGCCAGGAACTATCACCATCAAGTAAGGGTTAAAAAGAAACACTGTTGAAATGCCCTTCATGGCCACGGCCTTCTGTGCGCATCCTTCTGAAATAACATCACCGTCCAAAACAGGAACAGCTCATTCACTGGTGCAGGATCCATGCCTGGGCAGCAGCTGGATAGGACACAGAGGACAAAATGCTGAATCAGAAGTATTTTATTTTTGGTAGTTTAATAATGGTCTAGGGCCATCTGTGAGCAGGAGCTGAGGAAAGACAAACACATCTTTCTGCAGCACATGGTGGAACAGTTTCTTAGGTAGCTCATACCGGTGATGCTTCGAAGACCTAGCCACCCTCCCAAAACCCCTCACGTGGACTTGCATATAGAACTGTCACTCAAACGTGTGCTTTCAGGCAAATCTGGTTTGTCTGGGTATCCACACTTACATATGTAAGCCAGGGTAAGTCCTACAGAGACAAGCAGGCAGAGGTGTAACTTGCCAGAGCTGCAAGTGCATGGCAGAACTGAAAGCATCGGCTTTCCTGAGTCCTAGCACTGCTTCTCAGACAAAATAAGGGGCAAAGCAGTTAACAAAACTAGCTTGATTTCAGTTCCTCTGTTAGCTTACTGCTTTCTCCATGGAGGTATAGAAAGTGCCTGTATGGATGTACATGTTCCTGTAGTTTTGTAGCTATGTTCTTTGTCTTTAGAGAATGGCATGCCCCAGTAAGCTCCTCAGTTCACAGCGTCCTTCCTCTGGCCACAAGGAGTTACTGCAGCTTATACAGGCTATGCCAGGCACAAGGTTAAGCGAGAGCTACTGCAGGATAGTTTGATAGGATGAAAATGCTTCTGAAAATGTTTTTGTTGTTAAGATGCTGAGTCTTGTTGCTGGAGAACATAAGCAATTCTGAGACAAGCCACTATGTCCTTCAGAAGACTTAATCTGTGCCATGAATGGAACAACTCACATACACCTACCCCTGTGAGTACAGCCTTGCAAAAAGGAGCACAGAGAAATGTCAATAGTGTACTTAGATAAATGGTTTCAACAGGGAAAAGTGAGTTTGCTCAGTGCAGTTTATTTATGATCTGAACATTCAGAGCATTTCAAAAGTCTGCTTGATCAACAAAGGAAGAAACCAACTGTATTTACACAGTTTTGTACCAACCTCCCCATTCCAACCACTCTTAAACCTGTGGCTAATTTCAGCCAAAGGAGAGAGAAGGGCAGGGGCCTGGAAGAGAGGGAAGTGTACAAGCTCCACCAGATGGAAACTTGGCGGGGAAGAAGGGCTCTGCCAGCCTCAACACAGAGGCCTTGGGAGGGAGTCCAGGACCACACTGGAAGGAGGGGCTACAGGAGGCAACCTGGGAAGGAGGAGTAGAAGATGTAAAGGCAATGTGGGGATCTGCAGAGAGGATACAGGGAGACTGTTACAGTAAGGGAAGGCAGAGAGGAAAGCAGAGGCTGTTACAGGTTTTGCTGGTTCTGCTGCCTGCAAAATCCTCTTCTGTGACATGTGAAAGGAATGTGAAGGTGCAAGGCAACAGGAATTAGTAAATAATCAGTAATAGTGCTTTTCAATGAGCTTCATGAGCTTTTGGAGAGGTATTTAAGCTGTATTCCATTTTCATAGATAAGGAGATGAAAGCTCTGGCTTAAGTCCAAAGCTTTCAAAAGCAGAAACTACTTTTAAGAGCTCTCCTTGATGCTCAGCACCAGAACTCCAAAGGGATTGATTTCACTGTTGCTATTGTTGTCAACTGTATGCTGATTCCTTCTGCAAAGCTAGGTCTAAACCTGTACAGTCAATAGCAGCAATAGCTTCTGAAAATTCAGGCTTTGTTGGCTTGCTGGGTTTTCACAAAGTATATAAAGAAGAGACTAGTTTATGAGTGAAATAGGTATCTAAAAACATCCTAATTGGTTACTATTGTGCCATGACAAGAAAGGAAACAAAGACTTTGTGGGCTTAAGACACCTATAAAAAGGGCAAGGTAAAACAAAGATTAGAAGAAAAGACTTCCAAGTAAATCCATTCATCCGTGCAAATGGGAAGGGAAGCAAGGCATGTTTTCAAATCTTTCTCAATCTCCCATAAAGACCAGGCAGATGGTTTGGGTGCATTTCTGTAAGCGTGTGATGAATATTTTATTCCTGAAAGGAACAGAAAACACGAATGTATAGGTAGTTACCAGCTCGACTGAAACGAGGGAGAAACAACACAGGACTTCTTCAGAAACTGCGTGAATTGGTAGTCCAGAAAAGGAAAATCCCCACAAATTTTGTCCATAGCAGCATAATTACAAAAAAGGAAGAGAGAGATATAGTTATTTCCTCAGAATGATGCATTTCCAGTGTTAATTGTTCTGTGGCCATGTTTGTTTCAAAGACTAAGATCTTGTTTGCCTACTTGCAAAAACAGGGGTGGTGAAAAGCCTTCAGGTTCTGTTGAAATGGCAGGTGTCACGTTCAAATCAGCCAGCAGCCAAAACAGGAGGAAATCACAGAGCTTTCAAACAGATACAGCAGTCAGGTAGAAGCAGAAATGCAGTACTGATCAAAGAGAGCAAGTTCAAACCCAGTCCTAGGCATGTGCAGCACAGTTCCTGCCAGGCACTATCAGCAATGTGCCAAGTACAGTCTCAGAATAACCTTGAGTGTCATGGCAGATCAGTGGGAAGACGTAAGAATCACAACAGAAATGCTCCTTTGGGGATCCCCAGCACACAAAAATGAGTAAAAAATTCCCAGGAAAAATCATCTTAAAGGGTTCCTTAAAGGCATTCACATTTTAAAGCTTGTCTCAAAGTGCTGACAGCTTGGTGACAATCAGGTTTGTGCTGTGACACAGTTCTGCCACTTCTGCAGCTGCCACTCCCCATAGGTTGTTTGAAATCCTCAGGAGGTGAGCAGAAATGGTGATTTCCCCCTACGCCTTCTGCCACACTGCCATGCCCATCTCTGGCACCTTCTGCCACACTGCCATGCCCATCTCTGGCACCACTGGCACCACCAGCAGCCCCAACATGCTCACCCTGACCCTGCTCGGGTCGTAACGTGGCATTGAGACCTGTGGGGAGATGCCAACTCTCCACAGCTGTCAAACAGGGGGGCAGGATTCAGGAAAACAGGGAGCAGTAGAGTTTTATGTGGCTTCAAGCTGGCTGTAGGGTCCTTGCATGTGCAGGGTTATGAGAAACCCCATGGAACAGGAGTACAACATCAGACCCCATATAGGCAGGGCAGAGACCATAACTTTAAGAGAGATGATATACCTTAATGTGTTTCTGTTCTGCAACTCTTGTGTGTCTTGAGTCATCTCTGACTGAAAAAAAGACATGGTTCTTTCACGATTTCCAAAAGCTCCTGCTGGCTGCATGGACAGCAGTCCGTGGGGATGGTTGTTCAAAGGAAAACAGGGTAAGAACCTAAAGGAAATCTTTAAAACAACAAGAACCTCTGGTTCCAAGTGCAGCAAAATAAAATGGAAATTCTGCCAGCTTCCTAGGCCACACTTTTAGCTAAGGCAGATTATACCCAATTCCAGCAAAAGACAGCTATGGTAAAAATACCACTGCTCACCTTCATATGGAAACAAGATGGGGTACTATAAACAATGCTGGTGTACTTTTGGAGGTGTTTTGGGGTTTGTTTTCCTAAAGTCACCTAACTGGCCTCATGAAGACTTTTTGATCTTGGAAGATGAATTAGCATGAGGATTTTAGATCAGGAAACAGCCCTGGAGGAAGCTGCTGCTAACACTGGCCACTCCACTTCAGGCTTCCTTTGAGACTGCCTAGCATGAGTGAATGCCAGCAGCTATGCTTTCAGTAGCGTGTTCGTGCAGCAATACCTTTTTCCTACCAAGGTCATTTCTTTTGCTGCTGAAACACCACTGCTCTACAGAAAATTGCAGTTAGGAAATGGGCAGGTCACAACCTCTGTTTAGGAAATTTTGTCCTCTTTCCTCTGGGCTTTTCACCATGTCACAGTTTACAAACCCTTTGCACCTTTACTTCTGATTCTGCCACCTCTGTTCTTGGCACTGCTAATTTGCTCTGTTGTTTCAGAGCTCGTATCACCAAGTTTTATTCACTACATTCCAAAAGGTACCAAAAACACTGGCTGTTTGCTTCATTCTTCTTAAAGAGTGCCAATGTATTTTAGAAGGCCAGCTTTTCCATTCCCACTATAGTATAGCGACTATGCCATGCCCAAAATAAATGGTATTTTTGGAATGCAGTTTCTTATCTAGGGCTGGGCATTCCTCTCCTTTTGTACCAGAATAATTTTAGTGTCTTATTTCAGAGTCAAACTGAGTAATATATAAAAGCCCAGAGAGGATGGGGTCTATCCATAGCTATGTCTTTGAGAGTGAAAATGCCTCTGAGACAAGAGGTCAGGCCCCTGGAGGATGGACAGGGAGGGTATCCTGGGCAGTAATATGAGAAGTACCTTCTTCTTTCCATCATACCAGAAGTCATCAAAAGCACGTCTTCTTGGCTCCCCAGGGTCATTACCAATGGGGTTGGGCAAGCTGTGATGAAGAGAGGTCTTCTGCACCTACGGAAGGTGGAGAGGAAAGCAGCTGTGGCTTAACTCTGGCAGAGTGCAGAAACATTATTGAGCACTGCTGGTGGTGGTGGGTTGTTAAGTGAGTGGCAGGAAAAGTCATGGTCACACTCCTCTGCTGTCCTTTGCAGAAACAGTGGCCTTGAAGCCTGAGTTTCCCTTCTGTCTCCTGTGTCCTCTGCAGGGATTTGCTGTATGTGAGTATAGGGTTAAGGGACTGTTTTTTCCTCTAGTGTTTTAGAGAACTGGAAGTTGAGTGAGATAAGAGAAAAGTTAGAGAATTACTGCCTTAAACCACATATATGTCTTAAGAAATGTTTGTCAAACACCTTGAAATGTGACAGCCCTTCCAGTGTCACAGAAACTGTGTGATTCCCAGAAGAGGTTTGGCAGTCCTAAATTGCAGAAGTGGGTTTTGCAATTGGAGGTCACGGAGTGATGCTGGAAGCAAAACAAGAAGTGGAATCAGCAGCACATTTTGGACATCACTGTCCTAAATAGTTCATCAAAAGACCCAGTACTTGAATGAGTTCAGCCAGTCGAAATAGAGAAATGCACATTATGTTGTTGTTGACAGGGAAAAAGCTGTGAAATATTATTGCATAAAACTGTGAGTCAGGACCTCTAATGTGTTTTTACAGTGTTGCCTGTAGCTTAATTGCACTTGTTCCTGATACTGTATTATATCTTCTTATACCTTTATTATTACACAGGCATTAATTTCATCAGAGATAATAAGTGAAACCTCTGGAATTAATTACAGGTTGTAACAGTTTTGTTACTTTACTAGAGCAGATGGGAAGACAAAAACATGTGAACCCATAAACCTTAACTGGCTTTTGCAATCCAGTCATTACTGGAGAAAGATGATGAACATTAAATTACTTGGAAAGGTAGCCAAGAATGCTCAGGCATTTCCACAGGAGTTCTCGATGTGGAAGACTTTGACTACCTTTGCCTCTTCCTGGATCCTTTCAAACCTAAATGCATCTTGTGTTTCAAACTATTTGAAAGATCTAAGTTTAAGGATTGCTTCTGCAGATTCCTAGAATCTGATATGTCTGGCAGCAGGGGCCTTTGCAGTGTAGTTTCAATGGAGGCATGCTGCCAGGAGTTGGGAGTTGCGTATGAATTGCTATGATTTCCCTCTGGGTCCTCTCATTTCTGCCGAATTTGAAGTGGACTTTCTGCAAGTGAGAAGCAAATATGGCCCCCTTCCAACAGAACAGTGTCTGGGAGGGTGTCTGATGTGTAAAACCTCATAGAGGAGCCTTTCAAAGCGTCTTAAAAAATCTCCTCTTGTGCGGGATTTCTCATAATGAAGAAAGTCATTGGTTGGGCACAGAAGGCATCTTGCTTAGTTGCCTAATCTTTCTGATCGCAGAGTTACATTATATAAAATGCTTCATCTTATGCTATTTCTAAAATGCTGCTAGTTCCTCAGTACACCATTCAGCAAAGTAAAAACCTTCCTGGTCAGCCGGATTTGCTCAGTATTTAATCTAACCTTTCCTTCTTGAAAAATATAATCTCTTACTGCTTTTAGTGAATTGTTTTTTAAACCAAATAAATACATCAGTTTCTTTGTTTTTAACTCACTGGCACTTGTAAGCCGCTATTTTGTGCTTCATTTCAGCTGTCACTTTCAGCCGAGATACACATAGATCAAACCCATCCAGTCTGAGCTCACAAGTCAGCTTTAAACCCTTAATTACATCTGTTCTTGTCTTAAGCTGTCTCCACTAGATCTACATCATTCAAACACTGAAGTACTCTGAAATTAATATGAAATCTCAAGAATGGTCCCTTCAGACTTCTGTAGAGGAGGACTGTTACCTACCTGGTCTGTGATTTGCCTCCAGAGTGCAGGAAATATATATTCCTATGTTACATGGAAAGCCTCTCAGTCTTAGCAGTGGGGGATTTTGGATGTTCGGGGTCCTTTCAAGGGTGATCTTTTGCCTGGAACAGCATGCTGAGGGCTTAAGGTTGCAGCTGGGTGCTGATCTAGTATGTCACCACATCTGCTCGTTACTTCAGTGTAGATGAATTCCCCTGGAATAAGTATATTTTAATTATTTCCCCCCTCAATGTATTAGCTAGGAGTTTGGATTTCCAATGTTATATTCACTAATATGTATTATTTCCCTAGCTCCCTATACATTACTTCTCTGCACTCACTTCTGCCTCTATACATCCAAATTCAGGATCACCTGAGATTTTGATCAAGTGTGTCTTGGGAATTGAATTAGCTCACTGATGAGGGCTTTTTCAGACACTAATACAGACACTAGGTAAAGAAAGACTCAAAACTGGAAACACGGATGAGACTGTGCACCTACAGAACGCTGGCCAAATTCCAGCTAATGTTTTGTTATAAGTATAAATAAATTAAGCTCCATCTTTAGGCTCTCATTTCACGATAAATGCAAACAAATCTCCCTACCGTCTCTTGCCTGAAAGATAAGCCTATTTCTTTCCCCCAGCCCAAGACATCCATTTGCACCCTGGTTTCCCACAGTCACAACGTGATTAAAGAACTAACCTATCAAAAACAAATAAATAGAAGTTAGTTTCTTACTAGTTTAGTTAATACAATTCATTACAGGAGGCTGGAGGAGCTGGGGGGAGCATAGAAAACCTGTTTTGGTGGCAGCCCATACATGTATCAGCTTCAACTATGTGATTTCAGTCCTTGGAGCCTATCCTAGAGCACTGCACACTCTAAGTGTGTTCAAACACTGCCAGCCACCATCCTCCACACTCCCCCTCGCCAGTGTAGATTCAGGGGGCTTGGGACCCTCTGCAGAGACAGGAGGCCTGGACCACTGTAGCCCGTTCCATCATTCCTCATTGATTTTATGTCCATGAAAAATACCCCTTCCCCAAGCATCTCGACAACATCCAGAATAAAAATTATATATGTGTTTGATGGATAAAAAAGATGAGGCCATGTGAAGTTAAAGGGCATGCCCAGGCTGGGAAGGCAGTCAGTGACAAAGGCAAGGAGGGAAAGCAAACTTTTCCCCATGACTGTTCCCTGTGCCCTATGCAGTCTGTACTTTGCCTCATGGACACTCAGAATCTCTGCAGTTTATTCCAGGTATGACTGATGCTGTGCTTTAATGTAGTCTGAACAGCGGACTCCCTGCCTTGTGCTATTTGGTTCTGAAATCTAGGAGATGCACAGCATCATAAATAACCCAAACACGGTCATTTCAGAGTGCATATTAAGGGTGGCATAAGGCCAGAAACCTCATTTTCTTTCCATTCTTTCCTTTCAAATGCTTCTTCATTTTTTCTAAAGCTATTTTCTCCTGCCTACTAACCTTAAGTACCTTCAAGCAATTGAGTAAGATAGTCCTGTCTTTTCTAGACTGTATCAGAGGACATATAAAAGGAAGTGTATAACTTCTCACAGCACCCTGGTTGTGACTAACAATCTACTAGATTCCCGTCCTCCCTGGTTTTATTTGCCTCTCTAAACACCAGAATTATAAAACAATTGCCTCACAGGGGATCCTCAGGTCACCCAAATCCTGGTCAAATACTGTCTGTGGAAATAGCCAGCACATCGCTGCAGGACTTTCTTCATGAACGTAAACCTTTTGTTAACTGTTGCTAAGACTAGTTGGCAGGTAGAGGATGCTTCATTTGATGATGAGATGTATACATGAAGGGTGATTTTGCCTTGCTGTTTTTTTTTTTGTTAAATAATACAATAAACATGTTCAACTTCTTTCTGCAAGCCTTTTTGACCCTGCCAAAGGCTGGCAGCACCAATGACATGATGGACGTTGAACGGATTCATACTCATGGCTCTGGTAAGTTCTGTGTTTCTGTGGGAAATGAGATCCTCAGGGGGTGGGAGTGAAAGTGGTGGTATCCTAAAATTCACAGGTGTTTTGGCAGCGAGTGTCTCTGCAGCCTCCTCAGGATGTCAGGGAATGCTGAGCACAGATGCCACGTGGAGAAAGAACTGCGCTCCTACTTTCAGTAGGTGTGTTTATTACAACATATATTACAAAGGGCTTTGGTTTACTCTGGTGTCATGGATGAGTTTTCCTTCATCTCATTCATCTCCCTCTTCCCCCTCTGAAGGCATTTCGTCAGTTATGTTCCACTGGTTTCGTGTATTGGAAAAGCTGCTTGTCTAAAAAGCATGAATGATCCCATTTTGATTTAGTGATTATTGGGCCAGCTTGGATGTGGTTACAAAGCCTGTGGCGATGAAGGAGTACTGTTGGTGGAGTTCAACCAGAAGCATGTCTGGAGATGCAATTAACAGAGGCAGGTGTGCCTGGCACCGGATCCTGGAACCAATGGCTTTACTCTTTTGCTTATTCTTGAGCACAAGAGCACCGCAGCACAAGAGCACCTCAGCAAATCTCCTTGGTCCTCTTCTCAATTATGTCTCAAATCAGCTTGCCCAAAACGCAAGGTTGAGTGTAAAAACCACTCCAAAACCAGTAACAGAAATTAATATTCAAATAGCTGGAAAAAACCCACATAAACTGTCAAGACTTACATGTCTTCAGAGGATTGTGTCGGGGGCAGGGGAAACCTCTGAGCTATTCTTATCCTGTAAGGACATTTAAAATAACTCCCTCTTACACTCCCATGAATTTTTAAGCACATTGTTGTGTGTATGTCCATCTTCTCCTTTTAACAGCTTTTATTTTTGCACCAGACAACTTGTACGCTCACAGTACTGGCTCGCTATTCTAGGTATGGGAATGAAATCATTGCTTTACTTTGAAACTGTAAAGAACACGATCACACAGTGATCACACAAGTGTGTACTAGACTGCAGCTGGGTACAGAATTTTGCCTGCTAAATGTTCCCACTGGCAGCTGGAAACCGGTCCCCGTGGGCATCTTCCAATTCCCCGTTAATAATTGCTGCTGGCTATGCTCAGCAGCGCGCTGCAGCATCAGAGAATTGGGAAATTTACAACTCATGGAGCAAGAGGTTGAGCTTGGTAAGGTGAAGCTCAGGACTTTTCCTCTAATCAAAATTCTCTACACAGAGGGATCTTTGGCCAAATTACGAGGATGTGATTTAACACACAGTGACTGAGGTCTTGAATCTGAATGAGGAGTGTGTGAGGTTTAGCAGCCTGCTGCTGCAGCAGTTATCAAGAAATTACTTAATACTCGCTCTAATCGGAAGCAGAGCATTTGACTGCAAGAAAGTTCTTATGTTTTAATGGCAATCTGGGTTAATGAAAATGTAAAATACAGCGTTAGAGGATTACCAATGTAAAGGTGCTGCGGCAGGAACCGTTTGTGCAGGTTTGCAAACGATCCCACCACCAGCTCAACCACAAGGAGTCCCTGATTATTTCTTAAATAAGGGGGGGGGGGAAGAGTAAAATTAGGATTCTGACTTTTCAACCGAGATACGCAGCTTCAAGCACTGGCGTTCAGATTCAGACATCAAAGTAAGTAGCTGCAGGCTCACTCACCCTTCAGGCTCTGATCCTGAAGGAAGCAGGAAAGTAGAGCTGCCTCCCTCTCCGCCTCCGAAGCCAAGCACCCTTTCCTGCCTGCCACCGCGGGAGGCTCTGCGAGGCCGCAGACCCGTGGATGTGGGGGTGCTTCCTCGACATGGGGCACATCCCGAAGGTGCTTACACAGGCTGGGTAGACCTGGGGGCCCGATCCCGGCGCAACCCGCTGCACTAAGCGCAGGTCACCAGGACTCTTGGGTGCCGTGGGAACCCCACTGCGCCGTGTGCGGGGCTCGGGGCACCATGGAACCCTCAGGAGGGGCAAGCGGAACCACGCTCCCGCCGGGAGGGAAGCCCTCCCTCCCGCTACGTGCCTGTCTCGGATCGCAGCCTCCTTCGCCGCACAAAGCCCCCGGCTCCGCGGGCAGGGCGGCCCGCTCCTGGGCTCCGCCTTCCGCCCCTCCCCGGCCGCCGGGCCCGCGCGGAGGCAGCCAGATCCGCGCCGCGCAGCCCGCGGGGGGCGATGTGACCCGGGTTGCCGGGGCGCGGTGCGGCGGTGAGGGGTGGGGGGCAAGGCGGGCGGGCTCGCTGGGGCGGACACAGAGAGTGCGTGAGCGCTCCGGACCGGGGGAAGATGTGGCTGAAGCCCGAGGAGGTGCTGCTGAAGAACGCCCTCAAGCTGTGGGTCACGCAGAAGAGCAGCGGCTACTTCATCCTGCAGCGGCGTCGGGGCCACGGAGACGGCGGCGGCCGCTTCACAGGTACCCGGTGGCGGGGGGGGCTCAGCGGGGCGCCGGCTTGGGCCGGGCCGGGCGGCAGATCCACCCCTGCCTCCGCTCTGCCCCGCGGGAACTTGGCCGCGACGGGGGGGACCCGCTGGTGGGGCAGGAGGCGGGAGCGGCCTCTTTGTTCGGACCGCGGCGGGGACCCTGGGCTGGCCGCCTCTGCTCGGGGGACAAGTGAGGGGCGGGCGAGGGGCAGCGTGGATCTCGCCCCTTCGCGGAGGCTGCCGCCGGCCGGGCGTAAGAACGGCCCCCGCTTCCCCCGAGTAGCCTCTGGAGCAGCTTCGTGCTTCTGTAGCCTCCAGCACCGCGAAAGCCACTTCTATTTTTACTTCCCCTCTCGCCTCCCGGTGGCTTTCTTAAGTACGACTGGGGGCGAGCTCGGGGCTCGGGCCCGCTGGGGAGAGCCGCCGGGGGATCGGGCCGGCCCTGCTCCCTGCGGAGCTGGCCGCGGAAACACGAACCGGGATCGGGCCGAGGCCGCTGTTCTCGGCAGGGGTCTGCTGGGGGCACCCCAGCCGGGCTGTGCCCCCGCCACCGGCCGCGACCTGTGCTGAGGCAGAGCTTCCCACCTATATATAATGGGAGTCATATGTATGCTTACGGCTTTTGGCCAGTACAGATACTACGGGGAGGAGGGTGTCAGTTCAGCGTTGTGGAAAAGTGGATTCCGACTTACTCTTGCATTTATCCTACTCTGGCGTTGATGTTGTCGAGTAACCGAGTAAAGAATCTGGGCCAGACTTTTGATTCAAAGACAACAGTGTCTGAATGCAAACAGACAATACTTTGAAGGATTAATACAGTTTAACAGTGTAAGTCTTATTTAAAGGCAGATGAAGTTGTTTTGTGCCTTTTTAAAATCAGGATTTTTAATGGTGGTTCATATATTTGAAGGGATGGTTGGGTATTTTCAAAGGCAGTATTTGCTTTATTAAAACCTTTTGCTTCCGAACCATTGACCCTTGCCACTTGATAGTACTTCTGTCTGCTGGAGCTTCTCCTAGATGTGGAGTCATAACGAACACAGAACTTAATTGTGGCTTGGGTTGATCCCGTGTTGTCACTGTGTTACTATTGAAACGCCAGCCCTGGTATTGTTAATGGAAGTTTTGCCAGCAAGTTAAATGCTGATGCTCATATTTTCCCCTGCTGCCCGTGTGGAAGTCATAAGCCAGTCTTTTGTGATTGTAAGGACGATGTGTATTAATTTTCAGAGTTAAAAATAGCTGTTTACAGCTGCTTGATTTAGGTCCAGGGCAATCATGAGGTTCAGATCCACAAACGTTAACTCCTCACACTTGAGCTTTCCGTGGCAGAAATCTGCAAGCTTAAACCAAACAAACTGCTTTTCTCTCCGGTTAAGTTTCAGGTGAATCATTTTGCTGAATCCACAGTGCACGGGCTTGCACAAATCTCTTCTGGCTGGCAAAGGAAAGCTACTCCTGCCTCCGTCAGTGTTTTCAAAGGGAACTAAATTCTGACAGTCTCATAAAGCATTTGGAAATGTTTGTATTTAAAAGAGCTTAGAAATTAGAGTCCTGTAACCAAAAAGCACGGAGCATGTCTGGAGTTAGATGGGTAGCTTCCCTCCCCCCCGCCTCCCTCCGTTTTTACTTGGGATAAATGAAATGGAGACCTGCGCTGAGAAACAGTTGGGCTTTGCTAGTAACTGTTTGCTTTCAGTGCAAAGCTTGCCTCCTGATTCTTGCTTTACATGGCTATAGAGACACTTTTACTACTACCTGCCCTTTCCAAACAGGCAGATGCAAAGGGCAGTTAAGCACTATCATATTTCAGATACAGTCTGCCAAGCTGTAGAGACATACGTTTAGAAGATTTTGTTTTACTGCGGAAGCAACGCTAAAGTGAGAAAAATCTCGATATCTCTCTTCTTTTCCCTTTAGTAACTTGAACCCTGGCCATTGCAGTTACGTTTGATGGAAAGGTAGAAGATTCAAAGATGTGAAGATCCTATACGTGAAAGCAGGTGCCATGGTAAAAGACAATCTCATAGCTCCTCCAGTGAGGAGGAGGAGGCTGCATATCCTCAGGCTGTGTTAGACCCGTGTAGGATCAGCAGAACAAAGCCCCCAGGAGACCGGGTTTCATACGTAAAGAGTGTAGATGGGGCAGGGGACCACCCGTGATGTGACTGGCTTTAAACAGAGTGGATGGGTGCGATTTTTGAGCTGCCCCTCCTGCCTGTTACTGCAAGATGTCCTCATGTTCAGTGCAAATGTTTTATGGCCCTATTCTCATATTTGCATGTTTTTTTTTTCTTCTTGGATGCTTCTCTCTCCTTGCCAGGGCATTTTGTCCATTATGTAAGAGTAAGCACAGCTGGAGGGTATGTTTTATGTGGATTTAATTGCTGAAGGATGGGCTACAGAAGATCTCTCACACAAAAGCTCTTTTCTTCCGTATCTGTTTCTTTGCGTGCTGTGTTTCAGTCGGACTCTGAGCAGATGTTTGTAAGAAAGATACTACATTTACTACTGTTATTTAATTTGCATCCTAGGGAAGTGACTGAATCCAGGCTGGGCTTGCAAGCAGTGGGTACAAAAAAATGATGGAGGCTGTGTTTAACTCCTCATTACCTGACCAGTGTCCTCCTGGTTTCTGTCTTCCTGAGGGACATGCTTTTCAAGTAACTGTTTAGCTTAGCACTTTACCTGGATCTCTGCCTGAGAGCTCTTTTGGGTCAGACTTAGGAAGGAAATGGATATTATTTTAGAAATACTTTATAGAAACTGAATTGTTTTTCTTTTTTTACTATTTTTAAAACTAATTTTAAGTTACAGATTTTAAGAAAAATATTTAGCTCAGCAATTTCTGTTGATTCTGGTCTGGTGGGTTTTGGAGGTTTTTTTTCCCCATAATTGGAGACCTCTTTATCCCTACTAAAAGGCTTGTGATGTAGGCATGATTAACAGGTCGAAGTTGGTTAGATTTGGTACTTGCAGATATCTTTAGTTCTGAGCCTATATATTAATGATAAGCTTGAGATGCTGCCATGGTAGTAAAATATACAGTCAAATTCCTTATAGTAGAATACAGCATGATGATTTAGCCTGTAAGTGAATCAATATGTTCATTTTTATGAGGGGAAGTTGAAAGCCTCATTCACCTTCCTGTTTGATTAGATTAGTTTTGTGCATTCTGACAGCAAAACCACTTGTTCTGGGAGGTGTTAGGAACGATTTCATCACAAACACTGGACTGAGAGTGGTTTCCCGTTCTTCCCAAGCAGCTGGCTTTGCAGTTGCTGTTTACACAGTACTTCACATCACACACTCTTAGTACATAAAAACCCACTTGAGATTCTTCTAAATACTTGTAAATTTCCCCTTTTTAAAATAAGGTGAAATAAAACTTTAAAATGAACTCATGTTTCGAGCGGCTTTTTGTCTTCTTTTTTTTCTGAGGTACTGTGCTGCTGTAAGTGCTGGCCTGAAGTAGATCAATAAAAATTATCTTGTTCCTGTTTTACTTGTGTTTTTAATTTAGTTATGTTATTTCCCCTTACTATTTTCCCAGCCTTCATTTTCAGCTGGATGAAAGGGCACTTTCTAAGCTGGATGTGGTCTTACATGGCTTACAACTTGCAGAGGATGAACATTTTGAAAAGAAATTGATTTCTCCTTCATTTTACATAAGTGTTTATGATTCACAACTTTAAATATAATACACTGGCAAAAAGAAGCATCTTCTGTATATGAATCTGACCTTTATTATTCCTTTAATAAAAATATATGTGGTATGTGTGATAAATACACTTCCTTGAGCTATATGCCAGCAATTGGAGTAACTCCCATCTCAGGATTTTATTTTTTCTAAGTAAAATTCTTGCAGGGTGGTACCTTTCGGACTGATCTATAGGGTACCTCTTGGTTGTGAATAGAGATGTGACTAGTTACATGATGAGAGCTCTCATCCTTATTTTCCCCTGTCTTGGATTTTAGTTTTTAATGCATACTGTAAAAAGGCTATTGATAATGGCTTTTTCTGGAAATTAAGAAAGCAAAAGATCTTTTGCTACTCTTTCATACTCTGGAGTCCAAGCAGTACTGTAATCATCGTAAATACATCAGCTTTTAGTAGCCCTGTACATCTCTGGAAGCCTGGGTACATAATTTCATAATAGACCGTATTTCAGAGAGAGGCTGTGAAGGGACCACAGAGGTTTTGGGGGTTCTTGTGACTTAAACAGGGAATCCATTTACTTTGCTCCTGTTCATTACACTGTAACAAGGGAGTGTCAAATACATAGTGAAGACTGATTTTTTTGTAGAGAATGAAACGGCTATACTCATAAGCTTTTATACATCAGGAGGGGTGAAAGGCAAAATGCATATTATATTTGTAGGATCATATTAAAAGATCTGTCCCAGTACAGTCTTCAAAGCAGCTTGCCTTTTTGTCCAAGATACCAAAAGGAGACGCTGACAGGTAAAGGCTCAATCTGAGCTCTGATTAAGAAGAAAATGGGGTGAAAAAAAGAAGTGCTCTTATTTTAAATGCAGTGGATTGTGGAGAGGAAGATGCCACAGTAATGATGCTAATAAAGGATATTGGTCATGCTCACTGTCTGCATTCATGGTTTTGTTTTCTTAAGGAAGAGCTCTCTGAAGCCTTGCACAAGGAGAGGGGGAAATCCAAATACTTTACTGAAAGCTTGGAATCTTGTCAAAATGTTATCTAGCCTTGCCCACAACTGGAATTCAGATCAGCAGTTTTTTTTCTCCTTTTATTTTTTGATCTCCTTATTTTACTGTAACATTTTTTAAGGCGAATGCATGCTTATAAGCTCTTCCCCAGGAGGGTGGCTTCTCCATTACAACATGTTTCCAAGAGGCATGAGTGGGAAGGAGGGATAGGGCAGGAGGGCCAGGCTCCTGCCTGCAAAGCCAGGCACCCCAATTCCTGCCTCCTGAACTGTGTGTGCTGCTCTGGCTCCCTCTGTTTGCCTTTCTGGGGTGGGTTTCCTGCTCCTAAGGAGCAGCCGTGCTGAGATGGATAAAGCAAAACCACAGATGCTTGTGTTGAAATGCTAGCATTGGGTTAAATCCTTATATTAAAGAGGAGGATGTACCTCTGTATGGAGAGATGGGACCGGGTTGTGTCTCCTTTGAGGGTGCCCACCCGCCTGTGCAACACTAATCAAGTGAACAGCTATGATGGCTTTTTATTTTCATGTTCTGGAGGCCAGATGGCACAGAAAAAGGCAGGAAAATCACAGATGCTTCGGGTTGGAAGGGACTTCCAAAGCTCATCCAGTTCCAAACCCCCTGCCGTGGGCAGGGACACCTTCCACTAGACCAGGTTGCTCAAATCCCCATCCAGCCTGGCCTTGAGCCCTGCCAACGATTGGGCAGCCACACCTTCTCTGGGTGACCTGTGCCAGTGCCTCACCACCCTCATAGGAAAAATGTCTTCTTTATAAAATCATTGAGCATGTCTGTGGTGGCACAGTGTAAGTAATACTGGATTTGTCTCCCCAGCGATATTGCAGCACCCACTAAAAATTAGAGACTTTTTGTGTATTGCCCCGGGCAGTGCCCTGTGTCTGGGTAGTTTACAGGGCTGCAGCAGCAGCTACTGTCCCACCTTCTCCTCCATTGTCAGGTGGAAAATAGTTTCAGGTATTTTCACTTGTAACGTGAGAATTGAAGCATTTGGCTGTGCAGCCTTCAGGGCTATAAAAATAGGCTTGGCCTGACCCGGACTGAAGGCAGAGGACTGAGATAAGGAGCTGTGAGAGCCTTGCGGTGGCAGTGTGCCTGCCTGGGGAAATGGCCCATAGGGAAGCAGAGGAAAGGAGAAATTGCCAGTGCCCAAGTGCTGTGGGGCAGTTTCCACCATCTCGGGAGAGCTGGGGCATGGTTCCGCCCACTTCTCTTTCCTTGGTATGGTGTTTTGCTTCCTGTGCAGTGATCTGATGCAGGAGCAGGATCTCACCATCGCACCTCAGGATGCAAGAGTCATGGGGACCATAGGACACTGATGTCTACAGTGAAATGCCCCAGATCCTCTCATTTCCTTATGCCCAGTCTCTCTGGAGCACTGGAACCAGTTTACCTAGCGGCAGTGTTTGGTCTGCCAAAACCCATATTGGAAGTAGGGTAAGAGCTTGAATATTGGTCTTTCCCCAGGTGAATAAATGCTTGGAGCATTAAGTCTTTATGTTGAAATCTAATGTCTGTGGTTATCTTCAAGTGTGGTGAGCCCTTATCATCACAAAGGAAACACAGCCTTTCTACAGCCCTTGGAGGAGTCCTCCATCTGTTTTGCTATGTACTTGCACAAATAAGTTCTGCAGGGTTAATTTCTGTGGGGGAAGCCTAATGAGAAATAATTTCTCATGAGTGCTGTGTTGTATCAAATCCTGTCTATATAGTTTTGCAAAACTCAGTGAAGACAGTGTGGCTGGTGTAAAGCTGCTGTTGTTAGTGGCCTTGCATAACTGACAGTGGTTTTATGCAGCAAACACGTGGATTTTAGGGTGGCCCAGGTGAAATTAACAACTTGTTAAACATCTGAGTTTTGAACTCTTAAAGAAATCAAATCAAGATGGTATGAAAAAGCTAGAGGCGTACCCAAGCATTCATGCTGGTGGCTGCCACTGGCCAGCAGTAACTTCATGCCCACTGTCCTGGGCCATATCCTACCTTGGTGCTGCCTAAAAGCCTCCACCCCAGCCTGTAATGCCCAGTGCCTGTGGGATGAGTGGTGCTCTCTGGCAGGCCTGTAAGGGTGAAGCCAGTGATAATCCTCAGTGCATCTCAGCTCTGGGTCTTGCCTTGGGCCAGCTATGGGGTTGTGGTCACCAGTTAGGGCTCCTGGTGGAAGCTAGTTCATAACCTCTCCATCCCTTTTTCAGCAAGGATGTTGGTCCTGTGGAGAGCTCCTGAGATGCATTGCATAGCCAGGCGAGCAACCCCTGCTATTTGGTGCCATCCTGGGAATGCCTTTTTGGCAGGCTGAGCTTACCCTGGTTGGTATGAAAACCACCTTTCTGCTCCAGCTGGAGCACAGGGATAGTGGGGGCCAGGGAATGGGAACATCCACATGTCCTGCTGCCTGGTGGTGGGCTGCTCTTCAGACTGTTTGCCTCCTGTAGTGTGGCTAATGGCTGCACACCATGGCTATTGTGAGACTGATTGCAAATCGTTGTGAGTTGGAGGGAACTATGTGAAGATGTGTAATTAGGATTCAGGATATGGAGTTCCCTGCTTCAAAGAGCCGAGATTAATTCTGCTTTATTGAAGCTGTCAGTTCTATTTCACTGTCCTAAAAGAACCCCAAAACTTCAACTTTATTTCCATGACCATCTGAATTGTTTGGTTTGCTCTTTTCTCCCAATTAGCTGCCTGAGCAGCTTAGTGTGCCTCTTGCAGCTATTTACTCTCCTTGCAAAACTGCATCAGCTGGGAAGCAACCTGTACTGTTAAAAAGCACTTCCCAGCTTTCTCCTTCTGAGAGAAAGACATTGTTTTTGTCATAGCGCTGCTTTTGCATCCTGGGTTTGTTTTAATTTCAGCCTCCAGCTTTCTGGTGGAGGAGTAGAGATAGCAAGCAGCGGTGAAAAGCAGCAGTGAGCTCATGAGGATGAATGCTGGAGAGGGGCTTTTTACAAGGGCCTGTAGTGACAGGACAAGGGGGAATGGCTTTGAACTGACAGAGGGAGATTTAGATTAGATATCAGGAAGAAACTCTTCCGCTATGAATGTGATGAAGCCCTGGCACAGGGTGCTGAGAGAAGCTGTGGCTGCCCCATCCCTGGCAGTGTTCAAGGCCAGCTGGATGGAGCTTTGAGCAATCTGGTCTAGTAGAAGGTGTTTCTGCCCATGGAAGTGGAACCAGATGATCTTTAAGGTCCCTTCCAACCCAAACCGTTCTGTGATTCTGTGAATTCAGAAGCATGCTTTATGCTTCATGGCTTTGCACTGAAGCGAGAGCCTGACAGGATGCTGAGCTGTGGCTGTAATCATAAATCCCTCAGTTTGGTGGTTTTGTCTTACAGAAATAACCTAGTCTGGAAAAAAAAAAAGTTAGGAGTATTTAAAACAGACCTTTGGCACAATACGGATGAGCACAGCCACCAACTGTTCCTCTGCAGGGCCTTGTAGACCAGGAGTCACTACAGTCCCTGGGGACTGCACCATGCCCCACTTACCTGACTTGGAAGTGCTGGGTGCCTGCAGCTGAGAGCAGCCTCTGCTTTGGAGGAGCCAAGCATCTTGGCACACTGGTTTGGGTCTGGGTACTGTGGTGGTCCTCTGTTTTCCCAGAAGGGCTCTATTGGCAGATTTTCTCAAGGCAGGCTTTGTTGTGTGCTGCTGTGGGGTGCAGTGGAAACCTCAAGTCTTTTCTTTACTCCAGGTAGACCAAGGAGAAGTGGAAGGAGAGTTTCCTCTCTGCTTCAAACTTCTGCAGTAGTCAGTTTGCTTGTACAGTGGCTAAAGCTGTTCCCTAGGGTACTGGAGACAGAGGTGGGGCTCTGTCTTCTGTGTGATCCCTTTGGTTTTGGGAGAGGGCATGTAAACACCTGGTTTAGGAGGTTCAGGGCTGTGGCACATGGGTGGGAAAAGATGCCTCCAGGTGCACATCTCATCTGCTGCTCCCCAGGTTTTAAACATGTCATCAGAATCTCTTACTGTCTAATTGTAAAGAAACCACAGTCACTGGTTGTGATATCTTATTTAAAAACAAAGTAAAACTATAAGGGTAATATTTAATAATAATTAAAAAAATTAATAGCAGCTTTGTCTTTTTGCCTTTTTGTTTTCTTTTTCAGGGTTTTATTAAATAATTTGTCCTGAACTTTTAAGTGATCAGTCCAAGTCCCTCTGCCTTACAGCATGGCTTAAATGCTGAAGTGACCACCCCATTTAAGGGAAGGCATTTGAGTAGTTCTGAGAAATTTCCCTTTAAGGTCTTTAAAATATGATGGAGGTAAGCAGACATCATTTTGCCCTATATAGAGGGTGCCTTAATTCATATGCTGTTGAGCCAGACATAATTGTTAGTGCTTTTGACCGTTTCTCGAGTGTTGTCCTAAAAGATGGAAATACTAGATAGTTTTTGAGTTCCAGTTTTTAGTTAGAGTTCAGCTTTAATCACCCTCTGGCCAGTGTCTCAGGAAAATACTATGTGGTTAAGTAAGACTGGTGCAGGAAAGGAGCCTGCATTCTTTAGTTTGAAAGATAAGGTACGTTTAGGAGAAATTGGTGTTAGATTAATTTACTGTAAACATGTTCTTTTTTCTAGATTAGTTATGAATGTGACACAGGATAACTTGTAATGGGACCTTTTATGTTTCTGTGAGGGTATAAGGAACCATAAGGAACCATATCTCTAAAGGGGAGGAGTGGTGCATTTGTGATAGTTCCTTTGAGAACCCAATTATTACGAAATATCCTTGACTTATTTTTGTTTTCTGTGAAGAAAAGCTGAACAAATTCATTGTGCATGATGTGCATTGCATCCCATTTGGTCACAGGCTGACCTCTCTAAAGGGGAGACACTCCCCTACCTGTTGCAGATTTTGAAATGGTTCCTTGCTAACTTTTATGCTTCAGTTCATTTGTGTTATTGTATCCGTAATAAGCATGTACATTTGATAAAAATGGATTTGCAATTAGAAGTGCAACAGTCTGTTTTACTTGGAGGTATTCCAGTTTCCAGTGTTGAAGCAATGCAGTGTGCACAAAAGTAGATGTTTCAATGGAATAAAAACTACCAAGTACAGTGTGAGATTTGTGGTGAGTTTCCCAGGTTTGTTTTATAGACTTACCTCTGAAAAAGTACAGGTAGATGTTTCCTCTACCTGAAATGCAGCTTACAGCTAACATGATCTGATTTACTGAGGAGAGGCATATAGTTTCTGTAGAAGTGTGTCTGTTTCCACTTCTTCTGTCCTCTCCTCCATTTTTGTCAGAAGTATGCATTACACCTGACACTGGAATATGAATTTTACCCTGGGAGTATTCTTTCTGCATGAAGAAACTTGGACTTTTTGAGGACCCTGCCATGTTCCACCAGGGGTCTTTAGCAGGAGGCTTTGCAAACCTACTTCTGCAGCTTTCCTTAGTGCAGTTACTGTACAGTTAACTGCTTTCCCAAAATATGTCTGCACCTTGGGAGGTCAAAAAGTGGATGAGAAGTTGGTGGAGTGGCTTATTAAAGGGAAAGAAGCACTTAGGTTTAAGTGCTTCCCAAAAATCTTGACCCATATATAGTAAAAAGAAAAACAATGGGAATTCTGGGAGGGAAACCAGTGTAGCAGCTCTTCTCTTTCCCCCACCTCTGCTTCTGTTTCCTTTTAATTTTTGACTGTCCTGTAGCATAAATAGTTTCAGTGTTGCCTGTGATATGGAAGAGGTCTGCTGCATCCTACTGAAAGCAGTGTGAGCCAGGGACCCTTTATGTAATTTATATGTACCTGAGAATCAGAAACCCTTTTATTTTATGAACAGACCCTGTTTTATAAGAGCCCCTTCTGTGAGCAAGGTCTTATTATTAGGAAGGTGCTTGCTCACAAGCTAGGTGTGTTTCAAAGTGTATTTCAAAATCAGTGCACTGTGTAAAGTTTCGTGTTTGTTTGTTCAGGGACTTAAGTTGTTTGTTTCTCCATGCTTCAGTGAGAAGCCTAACACAAGTGTTGTGATTTGAAAGCTACTCCAAAGGAGCCAAAGGAGACAACTCACACTGGAAAAATTCTGCCTCTAGTTTGAGTAATTTTCATGCTACTATATTTTCAAGTAAATCACCGTGTTAGGCCTGGGTGTATTGATTAGCGATTAATCCTTTTCATGCTCCTGCAAATGCACTCTTAGTAATTCCCTTTTTCCTCCCCCTTTGCCTCTGTCAGTCTCTCCTTTATGTTTCAGCACTTAAGCATCAACTTCATGTGCAGCTGAACCACAGCAGAAGGGCAGGTGCTAGATCACAGGCATGGGCTCCTGCCAAACCAGGTTACTGCTCTGTGTTTGGCAGGAGAAAACTAAGATGATGATCAGGGGGACTGCTGCACAGCCTGCAGTGATGGCTGGTGGCCTTGTCGGGGGGATAGGATGAGACCCAGACATGGAGACAGAACTCACCCTTGCTTGCTTGACTACTTCAGTAGTACTTGCTCTCCTTATGTGCCTTCTGGAGCAGTCCCACTGCAAACCCTCCTGGCAGAGGTGGGACAGGACAGGATGGGACACCCTGTCAACCACAGCACTGGCTTAAAGTGATTTAGGTGTGGGGTTGCTGTGCCCCTGTGAAGCCCTCATAGGGGGACCAGGCCACTTGGGCTTTACTCTGGCAGGTATCCCAGTGACTTGCTCTTTCTTTCTTCTCTTTGATTCTTAGTTCTGGCTCCTCTTTGTCATCCTTAGTTAATATGTTAGCTATGGGTAGTTTAGATAAGGGAGGTGATTTTTTTTCTTTGCAAGGAGGAAACTTTCCAATAGTTGGTAAGCAAAATAGAAATTGTAAGCAGAAGTAACCAGTGAGAAGAGGAATTGTCTTTTCTGGTCAGTTATTCAGGAACAGAAAAAGGAATTAATTTTGCACAGGCTAAGAGATATAACCAAAATTGTGCATCTACTTTAATGTGTTTTTTGTTTTTTCTTTTTTTTTCATGATTTGTGGGGAGAAAAAAAGAATAAAAGGATTATTTCACAAATCACTGAGCTTTCTCTTGGGATTTTGGTAGCACTTACTGTTAGTTGACTTTTTTCCATGACTTTAGTGAAATGAAAACAAAATCTTTTTCCTAGATTTATCATCAGGGGAAAACATGCCCAGCACGTCACAAGTTTCTTCTTCTTTTGATTTCTTATAATGTCTCAAGTATTTTGAAATTTGAAAGTTAAACCCTGTTTTCGTTCTCTGCATCATTTGGTGGTATTTTATGGGCTTTAATCCAGCTGTTTTGAAGACCACATGCTGAAGCTGGTGCTCTGTTTTCTGTGAACATGGATAATTTGCTACCTTTTGTACTTGGATGAATGTTTTTGTCTCTTTCTTGCAGTTACAGGATAGTGTTTAATGTTTTCTGATACTGTATGTATTATTGGTCTCCAAATTCAGGTCTCTATTTTAAATAGATGTGTATAATATCTGCATATATTTATAGCTGAGAAGCAAATTGGTGCTGAACACGTACAGTTTTAAAACATGTTGTGTCCAACTTCTGCTTGGCTTTGAAAGCATGATCAACAGTATGTGTGAATGCAAGGAGGAAGTACTTGGTGTAAATTTCTTTGTACTTGGAAGGTTTTTGATGCTGTTCTATGTCAGCTTCTTACACTTCCTAGACTAGAAAATGGTTATACTGATGCTTTGTTGTGCCATATTCAAATTAATTAGTGGTGGTTTGTTGTCCAAATGAGAAGGCATTTCAGATGAGGACTTTGTAGGTCTTTGTAGGTGGTTGTTTCCATTAATCACTTAGGTGATGAACTGGAGAATATAATTATAAAAACTGCAAGGCTGGTGAAACGTTTGGAGGCTGAGACTGGTTCCTTTTGCTTTCAGTTAGTGGTGAAGGAGCAAAAATACAACAGGTTGGAGAAATTAATATGTGCAAAGAGAAAATGTAGTATTGCAGAAAACTTCCTAGATACTCTAGTGACATACGCAAACATAGTAGACCTATTCCCTGCTGTCTGCCATCCCTCTCTGCAGGATGCACAATATAAGGGAGCTGAATATAAAGCTGCTTCTGAATCGCTATTTGTAGGTGTTGTAAACCAATTTGGAGTTACTTTAGTATGCTACCTTGCAAATCATGGCATTTGGATAACTTTTTCATGCATAGCTTGGTTCTGCCTGCTGGCAGCGGGGACTGTGGGGAGGTAGGTAGCAAGAAAGGCCAGCAACTGCAGCTGGCCTCTAGACTGGAATGTCTTTTTGGGGGGCAGCAATTGCTCCAGCTCTCCAAAATGAGTTTGTGTGTTTATCTGAAGTGCCTATTTACAGCGGGTACTGCTGAAAGCTTTCTTGGATGCAGTGGTGTGTATGCAAAAAACAGGAGGAGATTTTCCACTCTTCTTATGGCTAAAACTTCACTAGAAGTGAGCATCATGTCCAGTTTGGAGTGTCATACTTAGAGATGAGCTGGAGACATTCCAACTTAAGCTCTAGAACAATAAGCTGTTTGAAAAACATGATCCATAAGGAAGAGGTGAGGTGATTTGGGTTTCTTTAGAAAAAGAGAAATCGTTTAAAGAGTGGGCAACCATGCCGATACTTTTTCAGTATGTCAGGCATCAACATCAGAACTGCCTGTGGCTAATTGTTCCAGGGAGTAGGATTAATTTCCAGCAAGAAAGTTTAAGATTGTGGTGGCTGACTTGTTTGTTTGGGGTAGCTTTTCTTCTGTAAGAATACTTAATGAAAATAGTGAAAGAGGCTTGCTGGGGAAGTTGTTGCATCTTGGTCGTGAGAGGTTTTGAAGAACAGGTTGGACAAACACCACTTATGGCATAGGTGTTACTTACCCAGCTTCAGAGCAGAGCTGGAATGGTAACTTCTTAAGGTGCCCTCGGGTCTCTCCACTTCAATTCTGTGGTTATATACATATATATGAGGCAAAACCGGAAACACAAAGATTTCCATATGCTTTTGATCTTCTAATTTGGTTTGCCTTTCACATTGTGAGCATCTGTAAATCACAGCACAAAATGGAGAGGAATCATTATCATTATGTTCTATATTTCAATTTTATGGCTTCAGACATGAAAAGACTTGCTGGCAGCAGAAGTGAAAGTTGGTGCTAATTCTCTTCCCTCCCTCTTCTTCTTTGCAGGTCGCCTGGTTGGTGCCCTGGACGCCGTGTTAGACTCTAACGCACGTGTCGCTCCGTTTCGAATTTTACTCCAAGTTCCAGGCTCACAGGTTTACTCTGCCATTGCATGTGGTGAGTTATTGAATGGATCAGAAGTTTACTGGGCCATAGCTATTGGTGAGTCACAGACGGAAAACCCCAAACCGATTCTGAGCATGGTCAGTGTCTGCATGTCCAAGACGCTCAAGGTAACCCCAGCTAGTACTGTGTGTATGGAAAGCTATTGCCTATAGCTTGTTTTACTACCAAATTAATCTCTGGTTAAAATTCCAGATAGGAATTATGGAAAGTGTTAACTAGGAGCATTACATTTTTATAGAAAGCTTGTTTAGCTGAGGGTGTTATGTACTAATTTTCTCTCTTTTGCAAAGTAGTGTGGATCTGTTCATAAGCATATCTTTTCCTAAGTCAGTAATAGTTCCTTACAGCAAGAAACTAGTTATTCTAGGCTTTCACCAGTCTAGGCTTTCACTTGCTTACCGTGAAATGTCTTCCTGCAGTTGGTATAATGGAATATGACTGGAACATTTGAAAGATGCTACATGATTTAGGAGATAAAGTTGTCAGGGGAGAATGTCTAATTGCCTGGCCTGTTGTGCACTAATCCCTTTTGCAGTGTTTCTGCAACCTCTGAAGGTTGAGCTCATCTTCAGGAGAGTGATAACGATGAGAATTGCAGCAACCTTGCCACGGCACAGTAAAGACCATCTGAGTGCTCTTGTTCCATTAAACTGTTCTTGCTTGGCCAGTCTGCAGGGCTGTTCTTGTCCCTTCTTTTGCAGCCTATAAAATCCTAGCATGGAAATTTACAGCAGGTTTTCCTCTGGGAATGGTTCAAAGCTGCACCAAGGGAGGTTTAGACTAGACTTTAGGAATCATTTCTTTACCAAGATGATGGTCAAACACTGGAACAGGATTCCTAGAGAGGCAGTCGATGTCCCAAGCCTATCAGTGTTTAAAAGCATTTGGACAATGCCCTTAACAGCATGCTTTTAACGTTTGGTCAGGCCTGCAGTGGTCAGGCAGTTGGACTAGATGGTCATTGTGCATGCCTTCCAACTGAAAATGTTCTACCCTACCCTTTCTTACATAGATCGAACCATGAAATAGTTAGCTAATGTAAGTGTTGACATGTTGCTGATAGTGTTTTATATGGAAGTCCTTTAAATGGAAGGGGCAATCTATATATTTGCCCCATTCCTCTGTATGTTCTCATTCAGCATTTATTCCTTAGTTCAGCAGAGATCCCTCTGCATGTTCCCCATTAATACTGGGAATTCTTCCCTGTGCCAGATCTGTGTGAAGAAGTTTGCGTAAAGTCTGTTTGTGCAATTTTTGTTGTGGCTAGGTTTTCTTTGTTTTGCAATTGCTCTATGCAGTTGCATCTATCCCTACCTCATCCTCTTTATATTTAAACAATGCCATCTTATGGAGGAATTTAAGAGCTTTGTGCTTACAGTCATCAGAGGCTTACAGTCCTCTATGAAGTCAGGTGGCTTTCACTGGGAAGGTAAACAGTGTTGCTGTCACTGGCTTTTTGGCCATTTGAATATATGTAAATTCCTTTCTGGGGCTGATACTTGCCCTGTCCAGCCTCTTACTGTCCACAGGGGTAATTTTTTATATGAAAGGAACTATAAATCAAAAACTTGCCTGGCTGGAATGGTTCAGGATTTCTGTTGACATAAACTTATCAGATTTAATGTTTTCTAAAATTCTCTTTGGCTCTTCTGAATGGATGCACAGCCCTGAGAAAATGAGATTTATATCAACAAAATGGAAAGCAGAGGGCTCTGTTTTGTATGCTGCGTGGGTAGGATGTACATGGTTGCCATTGCTGCACGGAAATGAAGAGCCGTGGTAGCAGAAGTTGTTTCTGGCTGGTGCTGGCAATAGGAATTGGGGGAACAGCATCACCTGGCCTTTTCTTAGAAAGCTGGAAGGATTTTCCCTGTGTAGAAGTGGCCATTGCTGCTTGCCCAGCTTTGCCCTCTCTGAGGAAGGTGTTTTGCTCAAACAGGATGTTGAGAGTTTTGTTACTGGATTTGGGAGAAGCAGTGAGTCAAATTAAGGTCCCTGCCATATAATACAGCAAGGACAAGGAGCCAGCTCCAGGAGCTCCTGCCAGTTGCCTGGTATAACTTCATTAGGGATGGCCATCATGTCATTAGGTGGTTAATTAAAATGACATTTTGTAATTGTATGTTGGCAGTCCTCTGTTCCAGGAGCTGTAGGCTTAAATGATAATATGTGTGTAAGGGTCAGATCTGTGTTACAGACTTCTGCAAATCTCTGAGGGCTGCTAGGAAGTCTGGTCTCTGCCCAGCATGGCTGTTCTGGCAGAGATGTTTCAATCCAGATGGTTAATCATGTTACACCAGTACAGAAGAAAAAAAGAGGTTAACCTCAGCCTCAGTGTAGTCACTTACAGTTTTGTTTTCAGAAGGCTTGTGGACAAAACAGAAACCCAAGTCCCAGTCAAGTGAAGTAGCTTTTGGGAAGGGGAGAGCAAAGGGGTTGGCAATGAGTGGGTTTAAAGAGGAGATTAAGAGGAGTGAGACTGTGGTTAGTCTGCATATACATTTGGCACAGGCACATGAAGAAGATGGGTAAAAAGTGGAATAAAATGCTATGCAGAGCATTGGCACAGGAAGAGGAATAAGGAGCCCCTGTGGGAGAAGGCCACTGCCAGATCCCAGGCTCAGAGCAGTATGAACAGTGTGGATGCTGCTGTGAAAAGCTTCTTGCTCATGGCCTGTTTCACGAGAGGCAGCCCACCAGCACTCCCATACGATTGGTATCTTTTAGGTTGCTCAGAAATAAAAATTCAATTCAGTATTTGCTTTGTGCAGCCATTTTAGTATAAAATTACTGTATTTCTGGTGTTCTTAACTATTGATACAGTTTGTTTACTTTACCTAAAGAGCATCAAAATGTCTCTTCTTCATGATTTTTCTTTTGTTTGACCTTGATTAATAATATTTATGAAGTTCCATCACAAGACCTTCCTGTCAAGGAAGTTAAAGCTTGGAAAGTTTCCCTGCTAGTTGGCATTCTGCATGGAAAACAGAGTAGGGGAAAGTGGAAAATTCTTGGCTAAATATATCATTTTTTTGTTGTGAGGCAACATGTCGCATCTCTAAAAGGTTTTATTTGTACACACGGATAAAGTCTTGAGAAAATGGTTCTTCTATTTGAGATTCATTTTATCATTATATCTATCTGTGATTTGTATGTCTCTTATTTCTTCCACTAGCAAGGCACTAGGAAAAGCAACTTTTGTGGCCTTTACTTTTTCACCTGTAGTATTTAATCTCCAGTAAGATCTGGAGGGGCCAGATTGCCCTGTACATTGCCTGTCTTGATCTGACTCTTCTGTCATAGTGTTGTGCAGTGACAGTTCAGTTTCAAGCAGAAAGAGCCAAAGCAAATAGGTGGTGACTCAAATATTATTCCTGGAGTTAGTGCGAACACATTTCATTTAAAACAACAACAGCAAAAACCTCAAATATATCCTTAGAGAAGGAAGCCTTAAAGAGGTGAAAATCTGTTTGTCCAGGATTTTGTGTTCACTGTATTTCTTCCCCAGACTGCTCTTGAGACCCTGTAGGTGTTTCTGAACCAAACTCTTTGATGTTTAGGTACTTTAGAGAGCTTTTCAAATAGGATAGAGATCATGGCCATGTATATTCCTCTTAAAGGGTGCACATGTATGTGTGTGTGGGGTGTGTGTATACGTGTGTGCACTGAGGGAGGGAGAGAGGAAGATCAGGAACTTTTGGGAACAGGACGTAAATCAAAGGTTTCCAGTGGCTGCTTAAGGAACATGGTGTCAGAATAAGCTGCGCTCTGGCAACTCAGGATGAAGTTTTGCTGGTTTTTCTGCTTCGACTTTTAATGCAACATTTGCTGGCTGGGAGTGTTTGAGAAGATAAAACTAAAAGCACTAAGACTAATTCTGTAAAACAATGAGGTTTTGTTTTTCTCTATACGGCTGTGAATGAGACCTTTTTGACCTGTTTGCTACCAAGAATTTTGAGGTTGAAAGTTCAGTTTCTCATGATGAATTTATGAAATAGTGAGTTTCATTACTTTCTTTTCTTCCTTTCAATTTTATTTCATAGGATGAATTTCAGTAAATTACTTCTTGCTTTTCTAGGTGCCACTGCAGAGGAGATAAATCAGCACTGGGAATGGCTGGAACAAAACTTGCTCCATACTTTGTCTGTGTTTGACAATAAGGAAGATATTGTTAGTTTTGTGAAAGGGAAAGTGAAGGTAAGGAAACTGTCTTACTTTCATCCTTCCCTGCATGATTACGGGTTTATTAGAAATAATGTCATGAAGCTGTTGTCATTCATATCTGGTTTTGTCCTTCTAAACCTCCTGTTGTGACTTAAACATGCAGTCCCCACAGCACGGGGACAAGGGACAAGGCCCTATTCAATATCACCTGCATCATAGAGACCTGGCATGGAAACTGATGGTGGCTTTGCAGGATATGGGAGTCATGGCGGGGCACTGCAGTGAGGGTTATGGCTGGACACAGGCTTGCAGAAATGAGTGTCCTTTTGGAAGCTTAAAGAATTTTAAAAATAAAGGAATTTGGTGACTAATGACCACGTTTAAAATAACAATGGCATGTGCAGCAAAACTCAGAAAGCCTGGTGTCCTGAGGAGCAACAAGAGAAGCTCAGCGATGGCTGGCCAGGGTCCAGGTTTGCTGGTGACCACTGTACCTCAGGTCCTGCTGCAAGCTTTTCCTTACTAAGTTTTAATGAGGTGCTCTTCCCCAGTACTCCATTTGTATTGGTCTGGGAAATCTGTAGGAATTTGAATGTTTTATATGAATTTCAACCTTGCTGCTGTGATCTCAGAGGGCTCTGACGCTGGGGAAGAAGGGGACGGGAGAGGCAAAACATCACCGTGCAAATCTTAATGTTTATGCTGCACTTTGTCTAAGAGCACTGAAAGGCTCAAATACAATTAATCTTTCTTGGTAATGCTGTGGCTGTTACCCAGCACAGCACATACTCAAAATTCTTCAGGTTTCATTAGTTATTGTTAAATCCAGGTTTTGGACCCCCTGCCTCTGCTGTGGACTTTTGGCATAGTAGGGCTGCTTGGTAATTGCAAATTATACCAGGTGCTGTTAACATGCAGTTAAGTCTGAATGATACTTAACTCCCTTGCTGTAATACCACTCTTCACATTCTGATCACTTAATTATATTTATGTAAATATTCTTGAAACCATGTTTTTAATGGTTCCAAGTGTGTTGCAAGTTGCTGACAGATGTCACTGCATTGCATCTTCACAGGAGAATAGTACTGGTCAGTGCGCACAGTTATTACAGTACCTTTGCTCTGTATACCCCAAATGACAGCAATCATAAGCCACAGTGAAATTGTAAATAGATGTTTCTGCCAGTCATTGAAAAAATTAGAGCAAAAAAGAAAAAAGGGCCCTAGAAGTCATGATTTGGAAGCATTCAGGATGAATGAATTCAGTATGAGAGATGCAAACACCTCGGAAATTTCTCCATTTGTGACAACTGCAAATCAACTTGAGTTTCCTTGTAAGAAAGAGTTGTGTTACCAAAATTTGAATAGGTAAGCTTGCAGCAGCTTGCTGGAGTGTGAATACCATAGCTTTGTCCTGATACATTATCTCGTTATGGACTCAGGCGCTGATTGCAGAGGAAACCAGCAGCAAGCTCGCCGAGCAGGAGGAAGACCCCGAGAAGTTCCGAGAAGCCCTGGTGAAATTTGAATCCAGATTTAATTTCCCTGAAGCAGAGAAGTTGATCACCTATTATTCCTGTTGCTGTTGGAAAGGAAAAGTTCCTCGGCAAGGCTGGCTTTATTTGAGCATCAATCACCTCTGCTTTTATTCCTTCTTCCTGGGCAAAGAATGTAAGTGTAAATGCATAAGAAATCTAATAATAGGGAGAGATATACATATATTTCAAGGCAAGAGTAGCTAGGATTTTTATGAAAAGCCTATTTCACCTTTGAAGTTTAGTTTCTGAGGGTTGTTTTCTTGTTCAGCTGTTAAGATCCTGTGTAATTTAGTATTCACTTCAGCCTTTATGTTTATGTTTTAGTATGAATCCAGTAATGAAAATGAGGCATGCAGATACAGCTGCTATCTGCTTCTTTTTCTTGCCATGGTGAAGCAGCTTTAAAACATAACAGATCTCTACAGATTCTGAAATAGAGACTTTTAGTGCCAGAAATGGTGAGTGAGGACGGGTCGCTCTCATAGGCAAGGAAGCAGAGTTGTTGTTGCCGGGCAGCATGGGAAGGGCTGCTGGGGCCAGCTGCCTGCCTGAAAATAGCCCAGGAAACATAACAAGGCTGTGTCACGGAGAGCCAGGTGAAAATGCAGGGTTTTGAAGGGAAAACAACAGCAATTTAGGGATTCCTTTGTGCTTCTGAATAGCAGTGCAGGAAGGTCACAAGGAGTGTGTCCTGGGGTTTTTAGACCTTCAGACTGTTCAGCGAGCTGTAAGACTTTGATCAAGGTGTTCCTCTACAGAGGAAGGCTCAATGAAAAGCCTGTCAGAATAGATATTAGATGGTAAAAATTAATGTAGCCATTTAAACTCTATAGTATTTCTTTGTTTAGTAAGATTGTGCATGAGCTGCACATTTTATGCCCTGTTTATCCTGCTAGAACTTCAGCAATAACAATAATATAAACCTGTACTGCTATAAATACAGCAAGAACTTTACCATTTACTTTCTGGATTTAATATTGGGATGGCTAGTCAAATAAAAACTGTAGATTCAAAAAATAAAGTACATTAGTATAATGATAAGATAGTAATTGGCAGTTTCTAAGACTTAGAACATACAAAGGCATGCTTAGAGCTAGAGGTCCTTTTTTCCCCTGGTATTAGTTCAGGCCAATTATTTTGTTGTATCTGCAAAAGGTGGCAGAGTTAGATTTAAAATGTTTGTTATTTGTTATAAAAACAGAAGTTGAGTTTTGCTGGGGAGACTGGAATAGGATTTCTTGAGACATACAAGACACCAGTTCTTGTTTAATCTCCTTTTTTTCTGGCTAGTATTAAATAATACCCTTTCTCAATAATTTCTTCTTGCAGACTTTCTCCAATTAAATCTGATATATCCAGTCTGCCAAAGCACACAAAGCAAAACCAATACTTAATAATGATAGATAATGGGAGGAGGAGAAGGGAGAGAGAGAAACCCTTTATATTGCTCAAAAAATACTGTTTATGCAATACCACAGGTTGTTAAATGATACTGGAAGTACAACTCAGGCTGTATTATTTAAGAAGAAATCACTTCCCTTTTTTTTCAATAATAATAATTCATTATGAAAATACACAAACCCCACAAACGACATGTTTGCAAATTTCATTTTGGCTGTGGAAAATACACCACTCATTCTCTGTTGCAGCCAGTTGCATTGTCTTTGTGTTCCAATGCATTTGCATGGAAATCTGAAATAAAAACCTGGTGTTTTTTTGGTTGTGTTAAATTTCCATAGCTCAGTAGGAAGCATTATGTGCTGACGTGCCTTCCATTTCTTTGATTCTGATAAAGAAAATTGCTGCTGTTTCAAAGCTAGTATTTTGTCACATTTATAAAATACTTGTATTACATCGAATAATCCAGATTTACCCTAGTTCTGGTTGTTACTGTTTGAGAAGCTGATGCTGATTATATGTAGAACAAGTGATTCATTGTCTCTTCTTTTGCCAGGTAGCAATCAGAAATTAAATCTGGTTAAATCTGCTCGTGAAAATATTGCTAAGAGATCGCATTTATTGCATTCTTCAATACATCATAGGAAAGAAAAAACAATATATGGGTTGCAATACAAATATTTCTTAAATGTGTTAACTCTGTAAAAATCCCCCCCCAAAGTTTAGACTGCAGTCTGTTTATAGGCAAAGCATTAAGTCTTATGCTCCTGGCAAGTTTGTCCCCTTCCCCTTGTTTTATTTTATGTTGAGATGACCTGGAATGCAGTATTGGAACCTGTTTTCAGCTTCTCATAAAATTAACTTCTGGCTTATGCGAGCATAAACTCCATGGCACATCTTATCCCAGACAAGTCCCCTTTTATCTCAGCCTCGAAGTATTTGCAGGATTTCAGAGGCTGAGAACACCGGTTTCCTTGAAAGGGCATGCCGAGGTTTCTTCATATTTATTAATTAAACTTGTGTTTTTTTAAGACTTTGAAGACTCTGTACCTTTCATCAGTTGTTTGGGCCCCTTACAGTCCGCTGTGCTGTTTCTGTAACCAACACTGTAGAGCCTATGTGATGCTGACCTGCTTGAACAATAGTGCTATTGCTATGGCGCTATTTAATCTTTCTTCCCTTGGCTGTTCTGGTACAGATTATTTTATGACCATTCGCAACAGTTTGTGCGTGTTGACGCAGCTGTGCTTTATTTAAGGAAGAAAAAACGTAATCTGCAAATAATCTTGACAGCTGTGGTTCGTGTAGTACAGAAAACTTGCTGAGGGTAGCTCCGCAGGTAATTAATGATCGTGGATAAGTGTCATATATATATGACAATGTTTGTTATTACGGCCTTTTTTATTGTTTTATTGGCATCAGGAGACCTGCTAGGGATGTTAGGGGGGTGTATTCTTGATATTATTGGCACAGAGAATCCTGGGAAGCTTCCAACAGTTGCTAAGAAGAAATTTAATCTATTTTAAAGTCCTTTCAGCCTAATTTCAAACCAGAGATTAGTATGAGAGAGGCAAGTAACATCCTGCAGTGGTTATCTAAAATAAGCTGATTCTTTTTACTGTTTGTATTTATATGCCTCAGCAATGTTTAAGTATAGAGAAGAGTGTCCTACACTTTTTTTTTTCCTGTGAACAAGTCCAACTACAGTTAATGTTTAGGACAAATGTGGCTGTGCACCTTTTCAGTAAAAGGTAACCAAAATGGGAAAATCCCAAAACCTAGGCAGCTTTTTTTTTTTTTGAACACCCTGTTTATGGTAGTAACTAAACTCTGTAAAAATGTCCCTGTGTAAAAGCTTCCTTGTGTATGGAAGTTGTTAGCTTTATTTTAAAATAAAAGTTAAAGTACCATGCCCGTAATTTGTTTTCCACCTGTATACAGTTTTATTTCTAGATTACAGAGCCTTTCCCTGTTACCTTCATGCTCTTGAAACAAACTTGTTTCTTCTGGTAGTAATAAACCACGCTGCAGAAGTGACTCGTGAAGGAGCTAGAGCAGAGCGTATGGCAGGTATTCTGCAAAGGCAGAACTCCCCAGTCCAGCACTTTGTATGAAAAGAAGTAAAATTTTGAGGGAGAGATTCTGAAAAAGCTAGTCTTTTGGAGTGGGAGAGAATGGATGTAGAGTAGTAACAGCTTTTGTTTGGACTTTGTCTGCAAAAATGGGTCTCTCTCCTTTTCTGAAATGTTTGCATTTCATTCCTAATTTGCCTATTTTCCAAATCTGAAAAATGTAAGCAGAGTTTCCAACCCACTTTTGCCTTTTTTCTCTGATGTCAGTGAAACTTATCATTCCTTGGGTTGAGGTCCAGAAGCTGGAAAGAACCTCCAATGTCTTCATGACTGACACGGTCCGCGTCACCACCCCAAATAAAGAGCGCGACTTCTCCACGTTCCTCAATATCACCGAGGCTTTCAGGATCATGGAGCAACTAGCAGATGTGACACTCCGAAGGCTGCTGGATAATGAGATCTTTGAACTGGATCCAGGCCTACAGGATCCTACTCAGATCACCAAGAGGTAGAGAGCTAAATTGTTGTGTGAGCAGAGGTTCATTGGAGGGCTCTGTGGTTTGCTGTGTTAGCTGGGTAACATTTCAAAGCTTTACTTCATTGGGTGAAAAAGAGATTTTATAATGTATTATGGTGTATCCAGTGGGTGCATTTGAGCTTGTGTGCAGGTTTTATAGGCTTCCCTTAAACATCACTGTGTTTGTTTTTTGTTTGTTTTAAAAGTACCGTTCCCTGTAGAAGGGTAGATTGCAGCAAGGGATATTTTCCATCTTCCATGGAGAGCAGCATTATTTTGTTTATCATTTTGGCAATACATAGGCTTTCCTAGTGCCATCAGTTCTGCAGAATTATTGCTTTTGATTGTATCTGAAACGTGGAATTTCCCACAAGCGTGATTGCTATAGCTGACTTAGCAGGCAGTTTTTTGGACTTAAAAACCCTGCAGGCAGTTGCAACAGATTAATATGCGATTGTCAGCTAGCTCTACCCTTTGCATCTCTGAAATGCATCTCTGCATTCCTCTCCCACTGCAGAAATGCACTGGGCTTTCAGGGGGAAGATTGATAACCATTTGTCTGCTAGTAGCACAACACACTACTCTGTTTTATTTACTGTTGTGGGAAAGGGGAAGGGAAACTGCCCAGAGGAATTTTAGGTGGGCAGGATGCAGTAGCCCAAACTGGAATTTGCCTGGGGCATCAGGGTTGAGGTGCTGGGTTAAAATACTTCTTTTCTGAACAGGGTGTGAATGGAGCTCTTATCCCCTCCTGAGTCATACCCTTGCCTGCTCTTCCTTCCTTCCCCACTGCCAGAGGCATGAAGGGAATCACTCAGGTGTTGCTTCCTGGCTAAAACATATGGAACGTGTGGTATCGTTTCCCAAAAATCCAGAGACATGTCCAGTAGCCATTTTATTGTTTCCAAGGGGCATTTTTGCAGTGGTGTTGGGTGTACATCTTGGCTAAACACTTCTGCAAGGTTTCGTAATGGAGTTTAAAAGACTAAAATGCGCTTTCTCTGCAATTTCGTATGTACACACAATAAGGAAAATCACTGACACTGGGATTTCATCCATGATGTTGTCAAAGAATTCATTTGAGGTGATATAGTGGTGAGCAGTTGTAAGCATCTTTGTGGGGGTTTTGTTTTTTCATAGCCAGGGTTCCTTTAAACACAGGAGCTACTGTTTTTTTTACAACGTGCATGTTACTGGATGTAGCTTTTGGCCCAAGAAATGCAGGATATGTACTTTAAGTAATGAAACTAAAATTACAGTTGCAAGGAAAAGTGCTTAGTAATATGTTGTAATGAGGAGTTTCTCAGGGAATCAACCTTTAAGTACTTTGTGGCATTTTTGAAAAGGTGTATTACTGGCAAACAAGCAACAGAAACCATCCCACACATTTATTCAAGCAGGTTTTCTCCTCACCTTCCGTCCAATTCAAAGAAGTGGGGGGTGGGCAGAGGAGAAGGAAGTATAAAAGTATATTTACTGGATAGTTCCTGGGCAAGATATTCTCTAACCTGTGCTAATGTGCTGCAACTTGAGATAGCAGAAGGGAAAACATGGAAACATGGAAGATGCCAAAATCCCATTTCCTCTGCATGAAGTAGGTGGTGGTTGGATAAGTTGCTGTTTCTGGTGCCCTTTGTAACACTTCACCAACCACTTTGATGTAAGATGATTAAGCAAGACTGTAGTTTGAATAGTGGATAAACTGGTTTTTGATGCTGACATGTTTTGGGGGTGTTGAACTTTTCTCTGTGTGTGAAGTTTTTGTTGCCACTTTTTTTTTCTAAAGCCATTTTAGTACAAGAACAACTATTTTCCTCTTGACATTTTTCCCCTAATAATTGTCTTTGTTAGTTCTTGTGCATGATTTGGAAGCAAATAGTAGTCTATCAAAATGAAAGCAGTAATCCACACATCATTAGAACCATTCCAGCTGTGTCAAATTACTGAAGCTGCTGTAGATTGCTTTTGTTTGTTAGGGTTTCTTCTGCAAGAGGCTCGTCTTTGTATATTTATTTTTGAAACGTGCATTTTTAATACTGTCTTGATCTGCATATTCTAAATCCTGAAAATCAGAAACCTTTTATACAGTTCCTGAGGTTCTTGGGGTCATCCTGCTGACCAGTGGAAGTGCGATTAGGCCAACAGTCTCTGACACAAATTGTATGGTGGCCAGAGTCAAACAAGTTTTCATGCAGCTTAATGAGAGGATAAGGCTTGGAATAATGGATTACAAAGGGTTTAATGACAATTGAGTTAATTGCCATAAAAAGGAAAATAAAGCTGAAGTGTTTGGTAATTACAAATACCACTTCTTGCAGGTATATTTATGTGACATCCAATTTTACTGGAAACATATAGTAACGGTATTTTCTTTTTTAATAGGAAGGTCACTAAAATCGCTGCTATTGCTTTCTTGTGCTTCCTATTTCCATCTCTTTCGGGATGCAGGAATACCCATTACATTCCTCAAATGCAGTGAGGAAATTGGCCCAAGCAGGAATCAAAATTTAAAAGCTTTACCACTGGTATCAGAAAGGTTTCAAAAGTACGATACTTTTCTCCAGGCTCTAACCCGTTTGGTTTCTTTTCTTCATGTCTAACTGTGAATTGCCAGAGAGGATGGCTTTGCTTCGTATGAAGGCAGAGAGGGTTTTTAACATTGATCTAAGCTGAAAAGAAACTGAAGTATCTTGAGTCATACGTGTCACTTCAGTCACATTAATTCCTTCAGAGAAGGAATCCGAGAACGCTATAAACCTTGAGCAACAAGGAGGATGTAACTAGAAAGAAGTTGCTTTCATTCCATCCACTCAACAAAATCATTGGAAAAGACCTTTAAGGTTGGAAACGACCTTTAAGGTCATCGAGTCCAACCGTTAACCCAGCACTGCCAAGTCCATCAATAAACCATGTCCCTAAGCAACACATCTGTCTTTTAAAAACCTCCAGGGCAGGGTTTGGATTGTATCTCTCGTGACAGATGATTGCCTAACCTGTTTTTAAGGATTTCCAGTAATGGAAATATCAGGATCCATGCCAATACTTCACTTCAGTTGACACTGAAAAGTCTTCCTGAAGTCTAACTTGAATCTTTTGTGCTGTTTTTTGAGTCTGATACTTCTCATCCTATTCAGTACTATTAAAGAGTTCAGCTTCTTTAGAACAACCATTTGTATATTTGGAGGTTGGTATGCATCTCCTTTATCTTTTCTTGTTTAAATTGCACTGCCCTAGTTAAGCCAGGTTTTTGTTATCAGTCCTGATTTTAGCTCTTCTGCTTGCTCTTCTCTGGACATTCAGCACTTATCCTATGTGGCTGCAGGCATGGGGTGGTGGGATACAGGACTGTTCCAAATGCGTTGCCGGTGATGATCCAGGCAGGAGCAGCATGACCATCTTTGTAGCAGCACTGGATGATTTTTAAGGTTCAGCTGGATATCTAGTCTCAGTCATGCCTTGCCAAGAAAGATTGGACCAAATGATCCCTTCCAACCTGGTGTTCTTATGATTCTATGATTTCCAGGACTGCTGTTCTGCATCTTGGTGGCCACGCATTTTTGCAGCCCAGTGCAGCGTTCCTCTTCCTGCTATGAGCATGAGCCTGTTGGCTTATGTTTGACTTGTGATCCTGTGTAACCTCTAGGTCTTTTCTTTTTGCTGAATGGCTGCTGGTGGAGATGATCTCTGTGCTGCATTTATGCAGCTTATGATGTGCAGATGAAAACACATGTAATGCTTTGTTTGCACACTATCACTAACGTTTATGAATATAAATCTGAATCTGATCCTGTTCTTCTGCTCATTAGCCTCTACAAGTCTCATGGTGTGTGCAAGTTTAATAACAACGATCTCCTGACCCATTGTGCAGATTGCTGATGAAGATGTTGAACAGAAGCTAAACCCCCTAAGGAGGTCCTCTTGATACAACCTTCCAATTTACCGAGGAGCCTTTGAGGGCTGCTTTTGGGGGTACTCTTTTTCAACTGGCTTGGTACTGCAATTTTCACTTTAATCCAGTTTTATTAGTTACATTAGGAAATAACCAAGACTTTCATAAATTTTGGCTAAAACTTCTATTGCATCTTCCCCATCTAGAAGTCAAGCATTCCTGTGACATAAGGGAATGATATTCAGTTTACATGCCTCTTGACAAGTCCGTGTTGGCTCTTCTCAGCTAACTTCTGGCTTGCTTGCAAGGAGCCTTTCTTGCCACATGAATTTGGCAGTTCTGCAATAAACAAGACATATATAATCGGATGTGTTATTTCCAAAATCTGTAACTTTCTGAGTCTGGGTAACAGGAAGAGTCTAGTAATTGGTTTCTAAAAGCAAGAGGTCAACAAGTCTGATAAGATTTCACATAGGCAGCAAGTGACTCAGCAGAGCTAAAATCTTGCCAGGTTGACTTCTGTTAGACCTAAAAGCAGAGAAAAACATTTGACAGTGAGGACATCATTTTAAGTGTGCTGATACTTTTAGGCATTTTGTCAGTCCTGTGTGTTATTTCCTTTAATTTAAAACTCTTGGAAGGCAATGTAGGGGTCACACACAGGGAGTTATCACAGTTCAGACTTGCCATTCACTTTGAAGTGCTCAAGTTGGAGGCAGTCCAGGATCCTGTAACATGCAAGTCAGGAGCTGTGCTTGAAAAGAATTGCTGAGTTTTCTGAAAAGCAGGGAACAAAGCAATTACATCTTCTCGCCTTTTATTCTCCTGGTGCATGTGTTACTTAAAAAACAAACCAACATGGAAATTGATAAGTTAGGAGAGAAAATTTCAAACAGATTGAGCACAGGTAGGAAGGTTGCATTTCTGGTTGGTGCTGGAGGCATTGTGAAACTCAAAATGGAAGCTGTGGGACCTGGTGATGTGTGTGCAGTCACTGCGTCTTTGCTGTATCATGTTTGAACAATTGCCTGTCTTGTTTTAGGAGCTAATTTCATTTGTGGGTTTTTTTGAGTTATAGGTTGTTGTTTGATTTTCTGTTTTACCCAGCTCTAATTTTATTTGACTGTATTTAGGAAGGGGAGCAATTGCTTTAAGCCCTAGAATTTGCTGGCCTAACAGGAAATATTTTCATGGTGTGCCCCTTTCTAGTAAAATCTCTTGCTTTAACCCACATTGGAAGGTGCTGACAGCATTCCATCCCCATGCTACCATATTTTCTTTCCGCGATCTCTTGCTCCAGCTGGCCCCTGTTTCAGCACTTGTCTTTGTGCAGTCCTGGCTGTGGTGTGCTCTCTGTGGTGGCCCTATGGGATCCTGTGTCATGAATCAGCAGGGGACAGGCAGTTCCAGGGATGTTAGGATTGGCAGCCTTCCCCCAGTACAGGGCATGGGGGTTAGGTGCAGTGCTTGGTGAATTTACTTAGTTTCACATATGGGAAATGTTATTCTTCAGCTTAAAAACCTGTGGGTTCTTGTCTAAAAGGCCCTGCACCTGGAGCCTACAGCCCCAGGACATGCAGCAAGATCCTGAAAACCCAGAAACTGCAGATTTTGGAGCATTAGAAACAGTCACCTCCTAAATAACAGACAATCTCTGCCTCCACAGAGGTGCCACTCTTCCATATAATGCCTCTTTTCACATAAAGGTATAGAAATTTTTGCAACCAAAAGATGCAGGGAGGGTCTTACCTTAGCACAATAGCAGCAGAACACAGCTCTACCCGGACCTGACTGTGGATGCTATCAGCAATGTTCATCTGTGCTGTGCAGAAATGGAAAATATTTTAGTGGTGAGTTAACGAGGAGGCATATCCTGATCCAGCTTTGTCACAATAGCAGATCGCTGCGGGCACTTATCAGAGTTTCTCTCGCTGTGGAATTTTAACTCGGGAGCAACCTTTTTGTCTTCCTTCACAAAGAGGGTTTTTCTTTGTTCTGCATGAAAAACAGGAGACTATTTGTCTGTTTTGCTTGGATAATGTTTTTAAGGAAGATAATGCTTGAGAAGGAAACAACAGCCAAACGCTGGTTGAGTGTTCTGTCTTTTCTGTTGGTCTCAGATACAGATCCTAGCTTCACAGGTCTCGGTTTGTTCTGGAATGTCTTCTTCCCTGCTTCACATGGCTTTTGATTCCTCTATGGATTAAACTGAAATAAGAAACCCCCCCAACCAAACAATTGATGCACTTACTGAAGCAGAGGCTTCATCTCTCACCTTATTTTTAAACAGCAGGGCTGGGGTAAGGGGGAAGTATCAGCAGAAGAGGAGGGTTTGGGAAGGAGCGGAGAGGGGATTTACAACATCAAGGTACCACTCCCTGTTGTACTTCAGCCCACGCTTAAAATTCTTTCACTGGAACAAAGTCAAGCTTTTTGTTTTTTGCTTTTTTGTTTAATTCCCCCAGGGTGAAACGTGTTTGGAAAAATTTACTTGCAGTAAAGAAAATGATAGAATTTAAGCCCTAGTGATTCTGTAGCTGCTGTTTGTGAGCTAATAGCTGTGGTCTGTTTATAATGTAATTGCATAGATCTTTAAATTACCTCAGACTTCTCCATTAAAAAGGGAGGGGAGAAAAAAATATAATCCCCAAAGCCAAGTCTGTAGAAGCATACTCAGTAATGAAAGCTTAATTTATTTAAACTTTTTCCCTCCATGTAAATGTGGATGGGTGACTGGAAGGAAGCCAAGTCCAAATTGAATGTAACTGGTGCTGTTATTCCCAGCTGAGTCTTTTAAGTGACCTGAAACCATTCTGCATTTTGCAACTGTTCTGAGGACTCTAAGAGGCTGATACCTCTGCAAGTCAAGGATTTGGTGATTATAAATACCACCATCATTAACTGTTTTATTACTGATGGCATTGGAATTACTCATTGAGCAAATGCATTGCTTTCAGATGCAGGTGCAAATCCCTGGGGTGATGTTGGTAATGCTCTTGGGAAGGGAAACAAGGAACATAAAACTCGTCTCTGTTGCTCAGTGTACATTCATCAGATGAAAAATTTTGTTATCTCCTGGGCATTGAAATCTGTAACTCTGAGGCTGGAAATTCATACAGCAGCCATAGAAAATGCATGGTTAAATAACAATTTAAAAGACTCCAACAAACTAGCTAATTTAAATTAGTGTCCCTTCCTTTCCTAGTCACCACAGTAGTTGCTTTTGACCTTAATGTTAAACAAGCAAGTATCGATAATGATTCTTTTTTGTTATTTCAGAGTCAGTCTTTTATCAGTCTGTTCACATAGGCAATGAAGATTGATGTGATGGTGCTTTTATTGCTCTTGGTGAGGCTAACAAGAAAAGGAAAGCTTGAGCTGGATGTCCTGGCTTTCAGAGTCTTCTGATTCCCTCTCACTGTTTTCTCTTAAGGGATCTTGAAGCCAGAGCCCAGAATGAATTCTTTCGGGCCTTCTTCAGATTACCCAGGAAGGAGAAGCTGCATGAAGTTGTAGACTGTTCTCTCTGGACGCCGTTTAGTCGCTGTCACACAGCAGGAAGGATGTATACTTCAGACAGTTATATCTGTTTTGCCAGCAAAGAAAATGGCTGCTGCAATGTTATCATCCCACTTAGAGAGGTAGAGTTGTTTGTTTCATTTCAGGTCCTTATCTGCCTTTTTCTGCTGCAAGCATCCACTGTCACCTGACTTACCTGCAAACTATTGTTTGATGAAAAAGAGTAGGATGCTTGTGTGTATCTTGCCTATGGGGTTGTTGTACAGCTTGTTCTGGGATTTATTAGGCCATGAGTTCCTAAAACTATGGGTGATTCAACATGATCCTCAAAGCGAAGTACAGACAGTTAATGCAGCAGGACAGCACTGCAAAAGCAGAGTGTGCTCAGTCCAAGACTTGGACCATCCCAGCTCCGCAAACACACCCAGCTTAATGTGATGGAGACCAGCTTGTGCCCATTCTGGCATTATAAAGGCATCCTTGCCTGAGATCAGCACTTTGAAGTGTTGAAGCTCTCCCTTCATAGACACATTCTAGCAAACCTGTGGATACTTTTCAAACTGTAGGGCAGAGAAAAAAAGACGGTATTCTGGATGCAGTGATGAGCTGCCAAATTTGCATGAAATCAAAACATTTATTTAAATGGAGGGAGAGCACATGGGAAGGTGGTGGGAGTAGAAGAGGAGAAGGAAGCTGTCAGCAAACACTTGCCTCATCTGCTATGGATACAAGGCTGTTATGATCTCTTAATTAAAGCTTTGCTTTCATCCTCAACTAATAACAGAGTAACATCCAAATGATATTCTAACTGTAGCAACTTACCTTCCACTGTTACAGAAACAGTAAACAGTAAGAGAACAGTGTTACATACTTAATCAGAAACACCAAAACTGTTTTCCCCCCATCTTCAAAAGTGTGAAAGCAAATTTCCTCCTCCATCCCCCAGCATGTGAGCAAGTTGATACTTTTTCAGATCTTGTTTTAATCATACTCCCTTTTTCTTATCTTTCCCCTCAGCCCATTCTGCAGGAGTGGGCCACAAAATCATAAAAAAAAATAAAATAAATAAAATGCTGGGATACTCTTTTGGTGCCTGCATTGAGCTTCTAAAGAGACCATGAGCTTCAGGAGGCAGGATGTGTCCGATCAAGGAAACCTGGAGACCTTACTAACAGTCTTCCAATACCTAAAGGGGCCCTACAAGAAATCTGGAGAGGGACTTTTTATTATGGCATGTAGTGACAGGACAAGGGGGAATGGCTTTAAACTGGCAGAGTTAGATTGGATATTAGGATCAGGCATTAGGATTTAGACATTAGACATTAGGAAGTTCTTCACTGTGAGGGTGGTGAGGCCCTGGCACAGGTTGCCCAGAGAAGCTGTGGCTGCCCCATCCCTGGCAGTGTTCAAGGCCAGGTTGGATGAGGCTTTGAGCAACCTGGTCTATTGGAAGGTGTCCCTGCTCATGGCAGGGGGTTGGAACCAGATGATCTTTAAGGTCCCTTCCAACCTTAACCATTGTATGATTCTTGTAACCATGTTTAAAGCATGTGTGCATACGTGTTTGAACATTTTGGTACATGTAGAATATTTGAAGATGTGTAAGTGGAAGTGGTGCATAACATGTTTTCTGTAATGTTTCTGGAAAAGGTAATCAGTATAGAGAAGATGGAGGACACAAGCCTTCTCCCTAATCCCATCATTGTTAGCGTAAGGAGCAAGACGGCCTTTCAGTTCATTGAGCTGAAGGACCGGGATACTTTGGTGGAGAATCTGCTCCAGAGGCTAAAAGAAGTGAACTCCAGCAACCCAGTGCACTGTAACAACTTGCACAATAAGAACCAGGTACTGAACTTCTGAATTTTTTTAGGGGTATGAATTCAGTGTGTTTATCCATTGGTCTGTTGTCCTGTCAGGGGGTTGATATTGAGCCAGTACTTGTGTGATGCATTCTTTAAAGACCTGCCTGATGGGATGGAATGCACCCAGAGTATAGTTATGATTGACATGTTGAGGGGAGCAGTGAATGCTCCCCCCCGACATGTCAGAATGGTTTGGGTTGGAAGGGACCTTTAAAGGTCATCTAGTCCACCCACCCTGCAGTGAGCGGGGATATGGTAAGGAGCAGGGTGAGGGACACCTCACCAGTCTGGAGGAATAGGTTGACAGAGACCTCGTGAAGTTCAACAAAAGCAAATGTGATGCCTGGCAGAGTAACCGTATGCAAAAGGAGCGGCTGAAGGACAGAGAAGAGTATGTGGAAAAGACTGGGGGGTCCTGGTGGACATCAGCAGCTTGAGCTTTTATAAGTGAGCAGTGTGCTCATATTGTGGAGGGCCAAGAGTGTTTGGGGTTGAACTAGCAGGACTGTAAGCAGTAGGTCAAGGGATATTATTGTTCCCTTTCATTCAGCACTTCTGAGGCTGATCAGCAGCACTGAGTTCAGTTTTGACTCTGCCTCTCCACACAAGAAAAGCATTGACAAATTGGATTAAGTCTAGTGGAGGGCTAAAAGATGGTCAGGGCTGGAGCACATGCTTTATGAGGAGAGGTTGATGGAGCAGATCTTGTTCAGTCTGTCTTCTACTAGCTAATGGGGAGTTACAGAGAAGATGAAGCCAGAGACTTCTTGGAGGTGCCAGCTGAAAGATGGGCAGCAACAGTCCCAAAATGTAGCAAGGGGAAGTCCAAATAGATGAAAAGAGAAAGACTTCCCCTCAAGAGAGGTGGAGCTGGACCAGGCTGCCCACCGAAGCTGTGGATCACCTTCCTTGGAGCTATTCAACATGAGTGGACACAGTCCCCAGCAACCTGGTCTGAGGGATCCTGCTTTGAGCAGGGGATTGAAAAAGATGGTGTCCCCTGACCTAAATTGTTCTATGATTCTGTTTTTCAGTTCTTAACTGAAGTAGATTGTTTGGTATCTTATCATCGAGGACTCTTAGAGTTTACTCATAACTTCTTTTTTAAAAGAACAGCCCTTTTCCTGACATACAAGTGAATGAGAATTTGTATAAGGTCTTGAGTAAGGTGTGAAAGGTTTTGATGTAAAAGGCAAAAACTAACCCAGCTGTGTCTTAAAGATAGCTGGGGACATAGTTCTTAGCCTCTTCTCAGTCATTACTGCTTTGATTCTGCATTGCAGAACAGTTCTGCCTTTGGATCCACATGCATGACTGGGGACAGTGAGCCTGTGCATCTGGAAACAGAGGCTTCACAAAACAAGGAGAGAAGTGAATGTGGAAAGGACAGCAGTTATTTGCTCAATGCAGAAGCACTAAGGTCAGACTTCCATCAGCCAGGAATAGTGGGCCTGGATTTTGGCAAGGTATGTAACGTGGGGGAAGTGGTAGGAGTTGGTAGTCTGGGATTTTTTTGTTTGTTTTTTGAAATCTGGGGTGACATTCAAACAGTAATCATTTTTAGTAAAATGAACTCTGTATTGGCTGGAGAAATTAGTTATGGGATAACAGCTTTTCCATGTGCTTGGAGTTTTTTCCTCTTCATTTCTTTCTCATGAATATTTATATTTTTTTCTCCTTGTGTGGTGAATTGAATATGCAAAATGGGGAAAGTTGTAGTCCTTAGAGCAGACTTCCCATTTCCATTGGTATTGGAAATATCTTGTGGAATTTCTAATACGCAAAATATTTCTGTTTACCAGTTCCCACATGCATGTGATTTGTTCTTTTAAAACATGTCTTCTTCTTCCCAGTCTAGGGAGCAAATCAAGGAGAGCCTGTGGGATGACCATTTTGTAGAATATGGCAGGACTGTGTGCATGTTCCGCACAGAGAAGATCAGAAAACTTGTTGCTATGGGAATCCCTGAATCCTTAAGAGGCAAACTCTGGCTGCTCTTCTCAGGTGGGCAAGCTTAGAAATGTTGGCTGTAGTCATCATCTGATTCTGAACACGGCAAAACCTTTAGGCAGGAAATCTCCCAAGGGCAATTAAATGTTGTTTTCATGGAGCTTATGATACTGCTTACAGGAGAGAGATGAGATGACCTGAACTGAACTAATAAATGCAAGGAAGTAGCTAGGTAGATCTGTAAAAAATCTATCTCAAGATGACAAGACATAATGTGCAGGAGAATTGAAATAACGTCATCTTCATCCGTGTAGTTTAAATTAACATCATGGTTGTATAAAATAATGTTCATCTTCAAGCAACAATTAGATTCTAGCATAAATATTGATTTAACCCTAGGCAAATCAAATTATTGCAAAATAAGGGCATCAGCAGTCCTGCTGCTGCTTCTTGTTGGATGTTGGCAGGGGGAATAGAAACTAGAGATGGAAAAAATAACTTGTTTCATACACAGATCTGTCAGAACCGGAATGTGCCTACAATATGATCTCAAGTTTAGTCCTTAATCTGGAATACGACATGTTCAAACATTTGTAAAAAGTGGTGGTTTTCCTCTTGGAGGGTGTGAACAGTGCTGAGTACATTTCTCCCCGTAATCCTCTGCTGGGGAAGTTTCCTGCTCAATGTCAGTATTAAGGTGTTTTGAATGATGCTGTGTTATGCAAGCTTTGCTAATGTTTGTTTTGTCTTCTGCTGGGACTTTATTTCTTTCAACGGTCTGGAAATTTCACTAAATTCACAAACCCTGGGGAAGACCATTTTGCTTACATCCTTTTGCGCAGTAATTCCCACAGCACCAAGTTTAGCATCATCTTAATCCACTTTGTGTTTTCCTCTTTCTCCCTTCCTGCTGCCTTCAGACGCCGTGACGGATCTCGCCTCGCATCCTGGCTACTACCTACATTTGGTGGAGGCGTCCATGGGCAAGTGCTGTATGGCGACAGAGGAGATCGAGCGTGACCTCCACCGCTCGCTGCCTGAGCATCCTGCCTTCCAGAGCGAGACAGGAATAGCTGCCCTAAGGAGGGTGCTCACGGCGTACGCGCACAGGAACCCCAAAATTGGATACTGCCAGGTGAAAAACCCCCAGTGGGATAATGCTCATTGCCTCTTCAGCTCTTTCCTCTCTCTCCCAGTTTTATTGTACTCTTGGGAGTATTTTTAGTGTTGGTTTTGACAAATAATGTCCTTCTAGTTAGGAAAAGACATAATTTTAGCTGCTAAATATAACTTACTCTGGAAAACAAGTGCATAGGCTTAACTGAGGGCTTTGGCTTAACTCAAGTATTCCCTCAGCAGTTTGCAAACTGCATTTAGAGTTAAAGAAGGGAAAAAAAGTTGTTTCTGATGCTTCTCTGTGTTCAGAGATGTTTTTCTTGCACAATACTTAGTGCAAAGTAGATGAGATTCACATAGAGCACTGGGGCAGAGGTTTAATGAACTAAAGTTCTGCCCCTTTCTTCCCAAACTGATGACAAATTACAAAAGTACTTTGCCCAGGCGGCCAGCCAAAATAATAACTTTACCTTCTGTGCAGCTCCCTGAATTCTGATTGACATCAGACTGGTCATGCAGGAAGGAGGAGAAAGCAGCCCCAAAACATACTACACTATCAGTTGCCTACTTTTTATCTGGGCAAAACCAATACTGTGTTTTTCTCCACTATTTCCTATTGCTCTTATGAGCAGCAGTGTACATAAGCTTGAAAAACTTGTTATGCCCGTAGGTTGCAACTATGTGTTTGCTGTCTGTTACCTTTCTCTTGCTGTTTTGCTGTTTAAGGTTTCTTTGCTGGTTCTTTTTTTCAGTTTACATCATGTTAGGCTACTTTTCTCTCCTTAAAATTAGCCAAAATGTAGCTTTTGTCAGTAGGATTTGCTGTCACTAACAAATCCCATTTTCTTCTTTGCCCTTGTAAGTCTATGAACATTTTGACCTCCGTGTTGCTGTTGTATGCCAAAGAGGAAGAAGCCTTTTGGCTGCTGGTTGCTGTGTGTGAGCGAATGCTGCCGGATTACTTCAATCACCGAGTGATAGGTGAGCTCGTGCCTCTCTTCTTGCTAACTGGGAAGGGGCGGCTGAATGGCACTGGAGTGAATGAAATGCTCAGGGTCTTCTGAGATCCAGAACCCACAGGTGAGGTGGTCCATTGACTTGCACAGTGTGGGCAGCAGTGGTGGCTGCTCACGTTCCAGCTAGGGTTGGTTTTGGTTTGAAGGGTTTGAACTGCAAGAACTATAAATATATGCTCAATTTTACAGTTTGTTTTTTACCTTGGTCAGAAGGCAGTGACACTTTTGCCTGTTAGGTAAAAATAGAAGAGCTTGCGTATCTTGGTTGGGTGTGTGTGTGTGTGTGTGTGTGTGTGTGTGTGTGTGTTCAGTATTGGAGACTCAAGCTGTTTAAGATGAGCCTAGGAAAGATCTGCTAGGGCAGCTATTTCTGATCTGACCTGAGTTGCCTGGCTGCTGGAGCAATACAGGCTTGCATCTGAACTGGCCCTTTGTAATGAGGGTTGATACAAAACCCTCTGAACGTTAGATGTTGCATTAAGAACTAAGCTCAATCCTTCTGCAGTGTGTGCCTTCTACTGCATGTGCTATGTCTCCTGTTACATTCAGTGCAACTATTTTTAAGACTGTTGTGCAAAGTCTGGCTGCCTAATGCACAGGAAGAGAAGGGCTGAGCAGCTTGAGGCAGTAATTGCAGGTATGCATACAAGAGTTTTTGTTCTTTGTAGTTGCTTTGCTTCCTTTTCTTAAACAAATGTTTGATAGCTTATTCCCTTTTTAATGTCAAGCTTTAGCTACTCTTAACTCTTTAGCTACTTTTTAGTGTCTGCTGTTACACCATCGCTGTGCCAAAGGGAGGGATCAGTGTAAGTTAGGAGGTGGGGACAGGTGGAAATCCCTGGCAGTAGTGGTTCTGGGAGCTAGAAATGGTGTGGGCACTCTTGTGCTGCCTGGGGAGAGAGAGTTATCTAATCTTTTGCTTGGAGTTATCTGAGTTATCCAATCTTTTGCTTGGAGCATGGGATTGTTACACCTCCCTCCTGACACTGTGCCGCCACAGTTACTGTCTTGTCACTGAACTGGTAGGTAAGGAAAGTTAAAGCAGAGTTATTCCAAAGTTAGCCGGATGTGTAGGGTGTTCTGTGGTGCTTTGAATGCCATTGGTATTTTCCAGTTATGGATTGGGCACTGTAACTATCCTGCTTGTCAGCATTTTGGTTCATGTTCCCAAATGTGACTTTAAATGGCTATCTTGATAACTTACTTCCATGTTTGCCTGTCTCCTTCCTTGATGAAAACAGAAACACAGCTTTATCTGTCCTTGTGCATTTCTAGATATCATCAGCTTGTCTTGAGTTACTGATAACTTTGGTGCTTGCTGGGTTATTGTCCTTAAGTAACATTCTCCACACCCAAACTTGAGTTATCCCACTTGGCCAGCCAAATTGCTGCCCTGAGTTGTACTTGATTTTGGTTTTCTATCTTTCCTGTTACTTGCCATGGCTACAGCCTGCATTGTTTGAGTGCTGATAGTCTTTGTCATCCTGTCTGTTTTCTTGTCCTCTGTACCCAAAGGAAAGAGTACTGTGACTCTAGAAGAGGTACTGCCGTGGCTCACCAGTGTGAAGAGCCGGGGCTTCAGCTCAGAAGTTCCCTTGCTCCTCCTAGTCGAATGGCAGCAGTGTAGTTTTGCAGCATGGTCGCTTCAGTAAGCAATTATTTCTGCAGCTTTGATTTACCCTAGACCTTAGTGTGCCAAAATCCGTGCTACTGATCTTCTTCACCCTGCCTCTCCTCTGGTTCCTGTTGCTTGAGTTAGTGTTCTTGGCTTTGCATTTCTGTTGACCTTCTTTTTTGATTTGCAATCAGCTCTTGTCTAAATTTTGTATTGTTTCTTCCTGCATAATACTTCCAAGACCTAACTTTCCCTCTTTGCACTGCCAACACTGTTGTCCAAATTCTGGTCTCTATAAATTTGGTGATCTCTGACCTTGCTACCTGTCACTGTGCTTTTCCTCGTCAGCGTCAGCCAGTAATCTGTACAGTCAAAACAGCTACTGAATTAATGACCTTGGTTATAACAGGCCTTCTTAGCTCCATCTTCTCTTGGGCCTTTTCTTTATGATATTCAAAATCTTCTTTTTGTTTTATTTTTAATAGATTTTGCTTTCAAATTGTAGGCACTTCAGTCCTACTCAGTCTTCTTATTACATGACCACCTCCTTCCTTCCGCCTTGCCAGCTATGACCAATCTGTCTTTTCACAAGTCTTCTCATCATTTCCCTGCTTGTAAATGGGAAAAGCCTGCAGGCAGGGCTGGCACGCATTATCTCCTTATTCAGGAATTCTCTCTGTCCTTCTCCTTTTTTGCAATGCATAGAGGAAATTATAAACAGATAAAGATAGGAACAAGTTATACTTGGGTCAAAAGTGGTGGCAAAGTTCATGCGTATTCTATTCTCGTGTTACCATGGCTTTTCCATTTTCTCCATAAACCAGCAGTCAGTCTTACTCTGACTGTTAGTCTGTCTTCATCTTGATATAATAATTCTTGAAACACTGAAAATCTAATTTCATTTCTGTGATTTGCCTTGTCAGTCTTGGAGATGTCATTTAGTTTGCATCTTGTGTCGTTATTTTTTAAATGGATACCCTGGTATTTTTCTACCTCATCATGGTTTCATGCTATAATATGTTAGAGATTCAGTAGCTCAGATTTCGTGGTTTCTGGGAGCCTAATGAAAAGGTGGGCATAAAAGTCACTTTGCATACACCTGCTTGACTTTCATCTACAGTGTCAACACTTAATTATAATAAGATCTATGAAAGATCTGGGCAGCATTGCACATTCCTTTTAAACCTCTGATTTTGCCAGTGCTGCCTAGGTCTTTTATATGTGTGTGCCTCTCTGTCTCTGGCTTCCTTCAAATACCCCTTAGCCAGCTCAATCTTTTGTGTCAATGTTAACTATGGCTATTAAATTATTTATATTAAGCTTGTTAAAAAAAACCTCAAACAAAACCTGTCCTCCGTTGAGTAACCTCATTCCGTTTTCTCCTCTGTTTTCTTTACCCTTTTATTTATGACGTGAGCAGGCTTTCTCTTCAAAGCAAAGCACCATGCTTGATGTGTTTCTCAAGAGCTCTTTGCATGTCCCTGGGCACTTATTTTTCATTTGTGGTGCTGTAATGTTTGTTCAGCCACCAGCAGAAGCTCTTTGTGGCTTGATGTGAGAAGTTCTGAGACAGAGGAATGTCATAGCTGGGGTCTTTTATGATTTGGATGTGTCGTGGTTTTTGCTACTGCTGAACCCAGGACAGGATGGAAAACCAAAAGATGCTGGCTGTCTGCCACAAAATGTCCCGGTTACATTCTGCTTTTGGACACAGAAGTTTTGAGTGATAAGGGTTTATATGTCTCTGGAATTTCATAGTAATTAAAGTTGTCTCCTAGTATTAGCAGAACATGGACTATGAGAAAGAAATGAAGTAACTTGAAAGGAAAGAAAAATATTTGAAAAGCTACCTTCATTTTGTACTTGGGAATATTTTTAACTTGTGGAGTTTTTGGTTAAAGCCTCTGATGTGGCAGGTCTGGTTTGCCGACACAGGCCACTTCAGTGATATGAAACTACATTGATTCTACAATAGCTGCTGATAAAGCAGGACTGAGCTAGTAGCTGAAACAGAGCCCACATCTCTTCCTTTTGGAAAGACGGGTTGGGACAGTTAGGAAAGCTTGTATTTGGGCATTGCAGAAATCCTTTGTTCTTTATATATAGATATATGTGAGTATATGTTTATATCTGTGCATGTATTGATGTGTAAATATTTTTCTTCCTCCTTAGGCCATGTGTGTAGCCATATCTGGATTTCCATCTTGTATTTTTTTCACTTAGAACAAAAGCTCCACTGCCTGCTTGCTTGAGTATATACGCTGGAGAGGAACGTCTTATTTTCATTGCATAGATCCCAAGTTGAAAAGTAAAACACTTTAAAAATTGCTTTTGCTAGCACTTTATTAGTCTGTGCTCTTTTAGCCAAAAGCAACAGCTCTGCTGTTACTATTTCATTGCACCGTAAAGGCACTTAGGAGAATCAACACAGTCTTTTTGTAGAGTAAGGATTATGGACATGAGGACTGGGGCTGAGATCCCAGCAGGAGGATAGTGGGATTTTTCATTGTAGATGTGTATGTATCTTGTCAGTTTAAATTTTAAGAAGATCTTGGAGTTGAGTTGACAGCAATCATTAGCTTTAAAGAATATTTTTTCCTGTGTCAGTCCTGGCTAATACTGTTTCTTTATGACTTGCAGGTGCTCAGGTAGATCAGTCGGTGTTTGAAGAGCTTATAAAAGAGCAACTTCCAGAGCTGGCTGAACATATGAAGGACCTGACAGCCTTAGCTTCAATCTCCCTTTCATGGTTCCTTACCCTTTTCCTTAGCATCATGCCCCTGGAAAGTGCTGTGAATGTTGTGGACTGCTTCTTCTATGATGGGATCAAAGCTATTTTCCAGTTGGGCTTGGCCATTCTGGAAGCCAACGCCGTGGATCTGTGTAATAGCAAGGATGATGGGCAGGCCCTGATGATTCTGAGCAGGTATGGCTGGGCAGGAGCAGACCTTCCATCATGGACCATTCTGACATAAAAAAAGCTTTTGGGTGCCATTGTGATATTGACTCTGTAGGCACCGGCAAGACCCTCCGTGTTGCCTTGCTGCTGTGGTTGCTTTCAGTGTCTACCTTAAACAATGGACTTTGTACATGGATGAGTAGCTGTCCCGTGACATTTCCTGGCAGTGCCAAGACGTGCATTGATTGCGTCAGTGTGCAGTATTTACTGCTGCTCTTCGTGCCTTCCCCAGAGTGACGGGTTTCCTGCTGCAGGCTTCAAGGAGACAGAAGTTTTCTTCCTTGGGCTGCATTTAGTCATTTGGCTGGCCTGCTGTTCCTCAAATGAGTAATCATGAAGGCATTTTTGAAAAGCCCAGCAGCCCAAAATCCAATTTATTTCTAAGTCTGAGCCATAAGACCTGTTTGGTTATTTATATAGAGAAAATCAAAGTGCAGAGTAATCTGTGTTGCTTCTATTTTTTTCCTTTCAGGTTTTTAGAGCATGTCAAAAACGAGGAAAGCCCTCTGCCACCTATTGGTAACCACCATGCATTCTTCAGCGATGACCAAGAACCCTCTCCAGTGACTGAAATAGTTAACCTAATTCATGATTCCTATGAGGTAAAATGCTGCTCTGTGTTGACTGGTCAGTTAAGTTTGAGTTTTAAAAAAGAAAAAGGTTAAATTCAACATGGATGTTTTAAAAGTTAATACACATTTTACAGATTCCTTGACTAAGTGCTCAAATGCACAAGGCTAAGTGTGGTATAAATACCTACACTGACAGATATATTAGAGACTGGGTATGCTTTTTCCTCATAAAATACCTTAAATATGTTAAAAGTTGGATTTCCAGTAAATAAGAAACACAAATATCATAAAATACTATAAAAACAATAAATTTCTGTTCCTTCCATGTAGAAATTTGGAGATCACTCTGTGGCACAAATAGAGCATATGCGCTACAAACACCGAATACGTGTCCTGCAGAGCCACGAAGACACAACCAAGCAAAATGTGGTGAGTAGGATATTGTTTTGACTGAGGTAGCTTAACATCTCCTCTTCTTGAGGCAGGTGCCTTTTGTTTTGTGAAAGGCGCTACCAGATCTGGAAAAAGGGAAGAATCATTACCAAGTCTGGAAAAAGCTCTTTCCTGGTGATGCTCATGGGTCTGGTTTTGATTTTGTGGCCACATGCATTATTTTCTGCTGTGGCTTTAACATTATGAAGGCTTTAACAGTAGGGAACAACGGCAAGACCAGCAAGACCGTCCAGCCCAGCACCTTTGTCTCTGTCCATGGCCCTAGGCAGATGCCCCGGGGAGGAGTGTTAGAAGAGAGCAAGGGCCATTCGATGGTTCCCTGGCCTCTTGTGACCTGTAGCTTAGGGACTTCCTGTCTTTGTTTCCAGCAGCCCTTGAGGGATTTCTCTTTTCATGGATCTGTCCAACCCACGAACCTAAAGAAGGGGAAAAAACTGCACAGATTTTTAAATACTGTAGTTTTCAGCTGTACCAAGTAAAACAGTCCCTGTGGGGCTCATGGGCCTGCCCATGTCAGTGATGACAGGGGAAAAACAATTGTCATTAACGTGATTGTCTTTATTTTTAAGCTCCGAGTTGTCATCCCAGATGTTTCGATTCTCCCTGAAGATTTAGAGGAATTGTACGACTTGTTCAAGGTTGGTGTCCTTGAGAAGCAGGGAATGCAGTACTGCTTCAGACCTTGTGTCCTCTGCCACAGCGGTACTGTTTGGATGGGATCTTGGCATTTTGTCCTTTCTGCAGCTGCCTGGTTATTAAAGAGGAATACTAATGTACTGATCCTTCAAAGGAGCATTGCTTCAGTTTCCTTTCTAACTTGTTGCTTGGAAATGGTCCATAAGAAATTCGGTTCTGGTAACTTTCACATGCAGAATAAATTAAATGCGTAGCTCTGCTCAGCAGTATGCTTACGTCCTGCTCTCTTAATGCTCTTTAAAGGTAGACTCTGTTTTCCGTGGGGGAAAAAAATACCCTCAAACTTGTATCTTTGCTATTGATTCCAAATTTTCTAATGGTTTAGGTTGTTTTTGGTTTAGAACTAAAAGCATTTTCTACTTCCGTTCTTTTCGGTCAAGCTGATGTTTGAAAGGACTATTATAAAAAAGGTTATTTGGAGACAGGGTCATCTAAGCCTATATAACTATGCTTGATTTAGAGGTCCAAGCATGTGATTATCACCCTTAATGGACCATTTCTTTTGTGTATTGTTCATAGTCATAAATACTAGGTACTGAGAATATGACTGTGGTATGTTCTTAGTGTTACGTAGCTTTGTGGCTAAAGGCAGCAGTATCCTCCCTCAATTAGTGGTTGTAAGATGATGCTGCTGGGGCTTGCTCTTCAGTGCTTCCCTCCTGCTTCTTGCTGCTCTGGTTTTAAGCATAGACTGGCTTGCACTCCTCCCCTTTCCTCAATTCATTTCTTGGTGGTGGTTCCTTTTTCATTAGCTCCCTTGGGACAGCTTGTTTTGTTAGGACTTGTTGCTTTCCATCAGTCTGTCCCTAAAGGAAGACTAACAGGTATGGCATCCAAATGGAGAGGTCTGAGATAGAATAAATGAGCAGGTCAGGCCTGTGTAATACTTACTCTTGTTTTTCTCTGACCCTCTATACCTCTGGTTGGTTAGAGACATCCTGGGCCAGATGTGGCTAATAGTTTCAATAGTCTGCAGTGAATTTCTTCCAAGAATCTGCTGTGTTTCCCTCCAAATTTATTAATTATCCATTGGAAATCATGAGAACGCTTGGCTGCTTGAATTAAAGATTGCTTTTTCTCACAGGAATGGGCTTGGTATCATTCTAACACCTTGCACAAAGAGAATGTTAAGATTTTCCAGTGTACTTTGATGCAAATCAAAGCCTTTTTCTGCTGGTTGTACTCTTCATACTGCACACCACAACCCCACCTCTCCCACCTCTGATTTCTCTAGAGGGAACATTTAATAAGGTGTTACTGGGAAACGACGAGTCCAGTCAGTGAGCGACATGACCCCAGCAGACCATATGCTGAGCAATACCGCATCGATGCCCAGCAGTTTGCCAGCCTGTACAGGTTGGTCTCACCCTGGACCTGCGGGGAGCACACCGACGTCCTCGCCCAAAGGACTTTCAGGCTCCTGGATGAGAACATGGACAGGTTGATTGAATTCAAGGGGCTCGCCAGCTGCTTAGGTATCCACTCCGCTGTGGGCTGGAAGGTGGGGAGAGTGGGGGGTCGGAGACATGTATGTATAAAATGCCATTCAGCTGGCAGGGGAGGATGTCGGCAGATGGTTTTCTTGGGCTTGTAATTAGCCTAGTCAGTGACCTTTACTAATTTTTTTTGTGTTCCAATCACCTGAAGTTGATTAGATTTCAAAGACAGCTAAGGACAGGACTGAATATTCGTAGAATCACAGAATGGATTGAGTTGGAAAGGACCTTAAAATCATGTAGTTCCAACCCCCCCGGCCAGGGCAGGGATGCCTCACACTAGACCAGGTTGCCCAAGGCTGTGTATTAAAATTATCTGGGTCTGCACTGAATGCTAAGAAATCCTCTCTATGGGATTTCTGTTCTCAGTATACCTCTTTGTAACAACTTCTTGAAGACTTAATCTTACACAACTGACTGCTCTTTGCCTTGTATGTTCACAATAAGCAGAACAAAAAAAATCTGGCCAGCATGGATGGAGAGCTGCGCTAGGGTTGGTCTTGCGGCCACCAGCTGCTCAAATAAGATGAGACTGCTCATCTCAAAATCCAGCTGAAGAAGAAAGTGCCAAATCATAACTGTTGCATGACCCCAAGTGAAAAAAAAATCTCCACCAACATTCAGAGCTTTAATAAAAAATCAGTAAATCCATATTTGCACCAGTTTTGCTTCTTAGAACTTTCTGAAGTGAACCAAAGCACCCTGTATTACATTGTTATTTGATTTTGATTCAATTTTGAATTAAATGTAAAAAAAAAACAGGTCTTCACAGTATTCCAGTGCACTTGAAAGTTTAGAATCTCATTTCTACTGGTCATTGAATAGATGAATTATATTACATGTGATGCGGTTTTCTCCTTTGGGCTTACTCTATAGAAGAGCAAGAAGGGATGAAGGGGAGAAATATTTAGAATATGGTGGCCCCAAAGGGAGTTTTCTGCCTCTCTCCTCTCACGCTGCTGTTAATCTATGGCAGCAAACATAGATTAACTATGCTAGATTCCCTGCCATCCTCCTTGGTATTTTTAGCCGATGCTGAGGCTCCATAAGGTTAGGTACTCCCAGTCTATTTGACAAGAACAAAGACCAAACCAGATGGCTCTCACCTGCTGTTCCCCAGTGACAAGCACAACTTAAAATATTGCAATGTAATATACTGGCCATATGTTTTAGTGTATTGTCCATACAAACAATTCTCTTTTGTACACAGAGAGATGCCTGATTTATTTTAAACTATGAAAGCAAATGCTCTGGTCCCACTTCCTTTTGTTCTTTTTTTTTTCCTTGCAGATGTTATGTATAATGGAGAAATGAATGAAAAGATAAAGTTACTATATAAGCTGCATATCCCACCAGGTAAGAATTCTAAAAGGGAAGGAATACCTCAGTTTCCAAAAGATAAACTCTTGCTTAAAGCTTTTGGGAAAAGGCTGCATAATGAAGAACTCCATCTTGCTTCCTTCAGCTGGGAGCATATAGGATGTGCATCTGTAATTTGCATTATAAAAATTACTCCAGTCAAAACCATTTTGGATTAAATTTATAGCTATATAATGTCAAGGCTCACATCTGCTGCCTTCAGAGATAATTTGCAGCCAATTATACTGTTACTTCCAGACAAAATGTGAACTGAAGGAGTGTTTTTGGGTGGCTTTGTACTCTGTATACAGTAGATCTCTATCACATCTTGATCCAGCTTTGATGAGGTGACAAAATTCTGCAGTAGTTTCGCTGTGCAAAGTTTTTAATTAAATGTACCACTCTTGGCAAACTTCCGACTCTTGCTGCAGCGCCAGTCTGTCTTACTTACAGTAACACAACCTTACAGTAGGATTTAATGAAGTACTGTTTAAAAACATCCTGGCCCAATTACTTTGTTTTCTTCAAATATTTAAATTAAATAAATAATCATTACGCAGCATTTGAAGAATTAATCATTACTTTTATCACTTGTTTTTTGACAGCTCTCACAGAGAATGAACGAGACAGCCAGTCACCATTGAAGAATCCTTTGCTGTCGACTTCAAGACCACTGGTTATTGGAAAATCAAACGGTATGTGTCCAGAATGGTTCCCTAATGCGTGTGCATGAGAACCAACTTCCCATTTGCTAACCCTGTATCATCTCTGTTGTCTGAGGTTTATGCTGAAATGTCAATTTACTCCAATGACTTGAAAACTAATTCTTTTTTTTTGTCTGCTCCAAAAAAGGTGATGCAGTAGATTACCAGAAGCAGTTGAAGCAGATGCTGAAGGATCTCGCCAAAGAAAAAGATACTAAAACTGAAAAAGAATTGCCAAAAATGAGCCAGGTATGTGTCTTAGATGCTTTAGTTTGTTTTTAAAGAAATGGAGAGCACTCAAAAATGCAGTGACAGAATACAACGGTTCAGCTCTTTCTGAGAAGGCGTAACTTCAGCCTGAGCTTAGACTCAGTCCTTTAGAGAATTGGGCTCCTCTCATCCAGAGAGCAGGTGTTTTAGGACTCTGAGCTACCTTTCTAGCCGCTCCCTCTCCTCAGACTGGCTGGTGAATAGACAGAATTTCACTGCATATTTCACAGCATAACAGGCTGGAAAAAGCCCTCCTCCTAAGGCCAAAGAAGTCCCAAGAATGAATACTGCTGTTCTGTCTTTCCTGGCCTCCTCTCCACCAGACTGCTGTAACTTCTTTCGTAGCCCACTACCAATTAGGCCTTGGCCCGTCTTAGCCAAACACTAACTAGAAATGCATGAAGTAAGAGAAACAGCTGAAGGCTCTCATCATCTTACCATCTCCTCCCTAATGCTAGTAGAGCTCTGTGTATCCTGTTGGCCTAAGGAAATCTGCAGAGAAAAGGGTCCTGAATTAGTAAAACAAATGTACAGACATGCAAAGAAAGATGGGACTATACCCAGAACCCCTTTGTGCTGGTGTTGCTAAATAAAGTTTTAAGTGGATGTCACGTATCTACGCTATCAGCTCAGCAGGGACACATATCTCTCCTAAAGCATTGCTTGACTATACTTCCTGCAGTCCCTTTTACCCTGAATTAGCCGTCCTACAATTGTGTGAATCTTGGGGACTCACAAATTTCCTAGCAGGATATGGAAGCACCCTCTCTAGCCTGATAATCATCTGTAATGGGTGGGGAATGGAGGGAGAGGCAGGGAAAATGTCTGAATTTTGTTAGTAGAAGAACTAGGGAAGGAAGGGAGAAACAGCAGATGGGAAGTTGCTCACAGACCCGTGCATGGCTGCTTTGGTTGCAACTCATTCTTTATAACGGCCACTAGTTTCCCATCACTAATGGACTGTATCCCTTGCCTTGCATCTTACTTGACCTTTGGACATCCGAGACGCTCTGATCTCCTTCATCAAGGCAGCAAAAAACTTTTCTGCTCTGTTCCCTTTTTATTTGCAGCAACAAGGTTTCCTAGTATCTGTGGGTTGAAATCTCTTCAGTAGCATTTCTTTAAAAGCAGTCAGGAATTATAAACGAGTATATAAATGTACATGGCATTCTGCCTGCCTTTGCAGTACTGCATCCTCACCTGACTCCTATGCTGTTACCCACAACCTGGCTGTTCAGTAGTTTGTTTTGTCATCCTTTACAGAGGGAGTTCATTCAGTTCTGCAAAACCTTGTATAGCATGTTTCATGAAGATCCAGAGGAGAATGATTTATATCAAGCCATTGCCACTGTGACCACACTGTTACTTCAGATTGGAGAAGTAGGACAAAGAAGCATAAGCCTGGGGAGTGGATCAGACGAGTTCACCGAGGACTTGCAGCCCGAGGCCTCCACTTCAGACCAGGATGCTGTTTTTACTGACACTGTGAAGACCCCTCAGAAAGACTCTCAACCTTCTCCTGTGACTGAAGGGGACTGGACTGTCTCTTTTGAACATATTTTAGCATCCCTCTTGACTGAACAGTCATTAGTTAACTTCTTTGAAAAACCCTTAGAACTAAAGCCAAAACTTGAGAATGCAAAATTAAATCAATATAGTCTCAAAACAAATGGAATGAGCTGCCAGTCACGGGGTGAACATACAAAACTAAACACACAGTCATAGCAAACCCATCAAAACCAAAATGCACTGAAGTAATGCCAAAGCACATACTGTAAAAGGCTTTCAGTTAGCAGTGGACTTTTGATAAACAATTTATTGGTCTGTGGTTTTCAGTTTAAGAGCTTTAAAAGCTAAAAGATGTATAGGTTTGTTTTGTGCCATTGATTTATTAATTGTGTTCTTGTTTTGAATGTCAAAGGAAACATCTGTCTACAGTGTGAAGACACTGAGTCCTCTTCTGCACTGGGAGAGCAGAGGCTGGCTCCTGGTGTTCTGGTGTTCTTTTGAACAGAGGAAAACACTTCTCAGCTACTGTCTGCATTTGGGTTGCCTTTTTTGCACTAATACTGAAAACTGTTTCAATGCTGGTAATTGAAACTATTTTAATATATTTGATTGTATTCCAATTTGTATGTCTTGCTGAAATGTTAAGTGTACATGGACTGTGCTTCTGATGTTGGTCTGTGAAAACATGCACTTTTCAATAAACCCTTTTTATACTAGACTTGTATTAACAGTATTTGTTGATTTACGGAAGCAAGTGCCTTTGGTCCCTACTTCATTAAACTAATTCCCTGAGCTAGCATGCTCACAATTAATTCACGGTTTGGAAGGCCATATTTCAGTGCAGAGCACAGACCTGCTTCAGAAAAGCTCACCATTTCTGCCTAGGAGATTAGAGGGGCACTAAATACAGGGAGCTTACTTTACCCATAAGAGATTACATGTATGAAATATTACTCTAAGTTTTGGGGGGCTGGGGTTGTTGTTATTTTTTTTTAAACAAACTTGTCCTTAACTTAAAATAGCTGTGTAGTGGCTCTTAATTCCCACAGGAATAAACAAAACCAGTAGGACTTTGCCACCCCCATAGGAACACCCACATATCTTCCTTATTCCACATCTAACAGAAGTCTACAGTACCTTTAAGAAAGTTATACACCCTTATATACAAGCCCAAAGAAAGTAAGATACTTCAAGATGTTGTCACCTGTTCAACTCAATGCTTCATGAATGAGAGCTTGAAGAGATTGGACAATAAAAGAACCAATTTAGGAATAAACTTTCTTTTTATCCTTTTATTGTAATGTAAATCAGTTTAATTTTCATCCACATTGACTGTCTGTAGACCTGCAAAACAAGAAACTGTATCACCACCTACTGCTAGGACAATTCCTCTTATGTATATGCAAGTCTTCACAAGAAAGCACACCTACAGTTTCAAAGCTAGTTTGGTGATTGCCTTCTGGAAGAGCATACTACACAGACAAGTACTTCACCGAAAGCTTTGTGTTAAAATAATTCTGCAAGTAAGACAATTCTCAGATGACAAGCAAAAAAAGCTCAACCTGCTCGAGCTTTTGACATCAGAGGATGGACTTTATATGGGAGAACAAACTTTTAAAACTACCCAAACAACTATGACTAGTGGGTTTTATTCTCAAAATTTAATTGATAGTTCACTAAATCCTGTATTTACTTTTTAATGCTGATCAGGCAAGCTAGCAGCCCTGTTCTCTACAGCAGAGCTAGTTTAAGCCAGCAGTACGGCCCTTTCAGCATGCTTTTCATCTGAATTTTGCACTGCAAGAGGAGCTGTCCCACTTTGCTACTTGCTCAGAAAACACAGCATGGAGGAAAAGAGACGGCATGCAACCTCACCTTTGAATGTTGTGACTGGTACATAGGTAACCAGTGTGTATAGCTTGTTTGGTGAATCTTCATCCTCATTGCGCTTTCTGGACAAACGGACACGGATACGGTAAGGAACATTCCTAAAATAAAGACAACAGATTAATTTTTAGTAAAATATGTACAGAAACCTGATAATCCATAGAAAAGTTCATTGCTCCATGATTACTCTCCCACCCCCCTTCAAACTCTTATGCTTTGTCTATTTGTGCAAAGACATGATGAGTTAATTCTGTTTCTATCTCAGCATAACAAGACAGAAATCCTGTGCCTTAGAGGAACTTTTCTGGTTTGGTTTTTTAGTTTTGTTCAGCAGCTAAGATTTAACCAGGCCTTGAATAAGATGTTCCCATAATCCAGTGGGAGCATAAAGTCAGAAGTGGATCTTCTGTCCACAAATGATTGAGGAAATACTATGAAGATGGTCATGAAGCACAGTGTGGATGATCAGCAAGCAGCTGTTACTAACATTTCTTACTAGAACAGGAAAGAGTGAGGAAAAAAAACCTCAACAATCTGTTCTGAAAGCCTGAGGCCCCTGTCAAGAGTCAGAGTACTGTCCAATCTGTATGACAGAAGTCACACGGAAATTCTAGTGAGCAGCAGACCTGAATAAAGATCTTATTCACAAGCATACAACTGATCCAATATTTCTTCCTCACAAAGCACGTAGAAATACAACTAATTCACTTAAGACGATTTTGACAGCAAGTCTGTCCTGGGCTCAGCTATAGCAGTCATTTTTCTCCTTCTTAGTAGCATGGAACCTAGGACAAAGTCAAAGCTTAGCATCCTCCACTAATACTGCCAAAAATACGCTGCTGAGGGAGGGCACAAAGTAATTAATCCACATCATTTTTTAAGTAATCTCTCACCTCAAATGAGCTTGAGAGTTTGGGAAACTCCTGCTCAGAGTATTTTGCTTCATAGCATATGTGAAGTAACTTCCGGCTTGCTGTATGTTCCCAAGAGCATACTTACTAAATCAAATGGATACAGTAAGATGTGGGAACTTGCTCTTACTCCCTTCTTGAAGTAAGTCAATAGCATTTTTCACTACTTTACTTAGATCACTATCATAGTAGCTGGCCTCTTGATTTTAGCCTCTCCTCATCCTTCCAGAAGAAGGTATTTTACTTTGCATACATTATTTATTCTAACCAGTGAAAACTGCAGTTTTGACACTGGAAAGACTCCTTTCTCCACAGACCACACTTCTACTAGCTAAGTCTTGATTAGCAGCCTCACTACTAAGCTCTGAAGATACACTGTCAGCAGTTCAATTGCTACTTCTTCATTGCCTATGAACTGGAACATCTCAACAGGAAGGACAAACAATCCCTGCCCAGAAGGCCCAGTAACTTAGTCTCATCTTCCCACCCTATCTTTGAAGGAAGGGGTGGCCTAAGCACACAGCTCTGAGTAAAGTACTGTAAATATGTCAAGAGGCTAGACTTGGGAATATAACTCCTAGGAGATGTGGTTTAAAACAAGGGCTCACGTGTATCTAGTGTATCACTCACAATATTAATCCCCACCAGTTAATCTTTTACTATGGTTTAAGACATCCCACTCCTCACAGGAGTCTTTTTGGACTATCTTCGCACATGTCAAACACCACATCAGCTGCCTGTGTAGCACTGATTTAACAGACTACTTTCTGCCCCCTAAATTACTTAGCATTTGTACTCCCACAAGATTAATGTCCCTATTTAAAATACACCTTTTTCCTTTTGTAGTATTTCAGTATCAATTCAGCATGCTTTGAAACCTAAACCTGTTTAAACACATAACACAAATCCCAGGTACTTATCATGGACTGCAGGTATCACTAAAAGTACACATTTCGAAAAACTGCTGCAACAGGGATTAGGATACTACAGTATTACAATACTCCAATCCTTTCCTTCCCCCTGCCTTCTGCCCCACATTCCTTCTTTCCTTTGCTTTATTCTTGTTAGAGGTAGAAGGAAGTTCTTTTCAGTGCCAGAGTTTACTACAGCTTTGCTACAAATATGCTGAGGGAGCTGACCAGAAACACAGAGGTTACAGAAAGCTTAGCCTAGCATGCTGCAAGAAAGCAAGCATTTGCACAGAATATGCAAATACTGGAAGTCATACACTTTTTTTTTTTTCCAAGTCCTGTACCTCCACATACAGTTACAAGGTTTTTCCTCACCCAATAAGGAAAGTTGCAGAAACCTACCTTATTCCTTTAGCCCAGACTGCTTTGTTCAACCTGGTGTCAATGCGAACATCAGGAGTACCCATTTCCTTCATCGCAAATTTGCGGATCTCCTTAAGAGCACGCGGTGCTCGTTTCTTGAAGCCCCTGGGACAAACACAAAAGCCATTTCTTTAACTTTAGGACAAGCTGCACCATAATATGACTAGACTTTTACTCTGGTAGATAGCTGCTAACCTTAATACCTATGCCTAATAGAAACCACACACAGAATCATAGAATGGTTTGAACTGAAGGGACCATAAAAAACTCATCTAGTTCCAACCCTCCTGCCATGGGCAGGGACACCTTCCACTTGAGCAAGTTCCTTGAAGTCCCACCCATCCTGGCCTTAAACACTTTATGTAGAATAATTTCAGTTAAAATTTTGCAACTGCCAGATTGCCCAGATGTCTTATTCAAACAGGATGACATTAAAACTTATCACAATATTACTTTAGAGATCAGAGCTTTCACAAATACTCTGAGTAACAAGCTGATGAGAAAAGCAGTACAATAGTAACATAAACTTGACAAAACTGTATCTGTATTGAAATAAACGGCAGAATGAAAATGATGCTATTCTAAATAACAGCTTCTGCTAAACAGTATTTGATCACAGAATCAGAGAATAGTTAGGGATCATCTGGTTACAACCTCCCTGCCATGACCAGGGGCACCTCACACTAGACCATGTCACCCAAGGCTCTGTCCAGCCTGGCCTTGAACACTGCCAGGGATGGACCATTTACCACTTCTTTCGGCAACCTGTTCCAGTGCCTCACCGCCTTGACAGTAATGAACTTTTTCCTTCTATATAACCTGAACTTCCTCTGTTTAATTTTAAACCCATTCCCTCTTGTTCTATCACTACAGTCCCTGATGAAGAGTCTCTCTCTTGCCTCCTTGTAGGCCCCCTTCAGATACTGGAAGGCTGCCAATGGTTACTTTCTTCACATTAGTACGACTGCACCAATGCCACCATGAGAACAGCTTTGGGTTTTTTTACAAGTATAGCTTGTCTCATGCTTGTTACGGCCAGATTCTGCACAACCAGACATTTAGACTAAAAGTTACAGCTGCACTGTGTTATGCCATATGTATTATTTCCACACTGTGACATGCAACTAGTGCCAGGAGTGTCTGAGGTCCCACAGTGGGTTCTAGTTAGGGTTATTTGCACACTGCTGTTGATATTTAGTGCTGGAAATTGGAAGTGTGTGAGTGATTACAACTGAGACAAGCATTAAACAACAAATATTGCACCCCTAAGTACTTCATGGCTAAGAAGAGGATAATCCAAAAAGAAAAGCGGATATCAGGATCATCAGTATTAAAAATTGGCTGAATTGCCATAAGCAATCAACAGGCAAGGCCAGAACATCTTATTGCCATTTAAATGTGCCACTGCCTCCCAACATAACCCATGGGTTTGCTATACTGTCTTGTTTCTCTCTAATTCTAAGCCAGCTTCAGCATTTTCACCAATTATTTTGATTTGGATATAGTCTTCTTCCATGTGACTGCAGCCATACACAGAGAATCAAAGGGAGATGCATCTTCTCAAGAAGTACTCTCAAGCACTTTACCACTACATGGTTGTATGAGGTTCAACATTTTGTCAGGTAAAAAGTTACTCTTGTCTGCACACAAGTATTGTTTCAAGCAAGTCATACCCCAATTTACACCTCACACAATTTAGTGATAAGCACAGAGCCAATCATCCGATGACAACAGTATTTCACTTCTAAAACTTGCTATAGTGGGCTAAACTTTAAACTTCACCTGAGACAGATGACAACCTGTGCACAGAGGTGAACAGAGCTAACTTCAATTTAAGTCCAGGAACACCCACAGAAAAAGAAATTTGCTTGTTCCCAAAAGCCACATCTTAACTGGAGGTCTGCACAGGTAGAGAGCTGCTTCCTCAGGACACAACTGTAGCACAAGAGACTAAGCTGTCACACATTAACATCAGTGACAGTAAGGATTTGTTCTCTGCCATTTAAAACCAACTTCCAAACACTGTTTTTATGTAAGGCCTGTATCACTGATAAAAAGAACTTACACGCCATGGATCCGCTTGTGAATGTTGATGGTATATTCTCTAGTTACCACCTCATTGATGGCAGAGCGTCCCTTCTTTTTCTCACCACCTTTCTTTGCAGGAGCCATCTGAGCAACGCTGAAAAGCATCCATGTACGCATCAAACACAGACCCAACTTCTCCCGTCACCTTCCCTCCCAGCTCCTCAAGCAACACCACTCCTACATTCAGAAACTTAACTTTAAGCTTAATTCATCCCCGGGGTCGCAGCAGTTGCAGATTTTATACAGCAACTTTCCAGCATCACAAATGCTTTACTTTCATCTCCCTGACAGAAACATGAAACAGATCTGAGCCTACATGCCATGAAGACTAAGCTCCTGGACAGCACCAAGCGACCCTGAGACCACCCCGTCCTGCCGCAGCATGTCCAAGTCCCTTCCTGCTCCGACGCGACCCAGGTGGGTAGCTCAGCCCGTTCCGAAAAGGAGACGGTGATGACAGACTCCTTCCAAGCTCTGACAGCGGTCTACAGCTTTACTCCTCCGTCACCAAGGCCCAGCACGGGTCGTAAACCCCCACAAAGACCCCACAGACCTCCCCGAGCCCGCGCCTTGCCCGCCTCAGCGCAGGCCTAAGGGAGCGGAGGGGGTATAGGGAGATGGGCCCCATCCCCATCGAACACGAACCGCCGAGAGGCACCACTCGGTGCCTCCCGCACCGGAACGTCTCCCCACGCCGAGCCAGGCGAAGGACTCCCCCGGCGGCGCGGTCCGCAAGGCAGATGGACGCGGATTGAGCAAACGGGCCCCGGGCCGCCACTCACCCCGCCCGGGTACAGGCCGGAAAAGACCGCGCACAGCACTGTGGGAGCCAAGAGTCCTTCCGGGATGCGGCTGAGGCGGACTGCGCCGCCGCCGCCGGGAAGCGCTTAGGCCGGGCGGGCCGCGCATGTGCAGGGTGTCAGTTCGTCTCCAGGTGCCCCGTGTGTAGCTGCTGTGCCGTGCTGTGGCAGCGGGTTGTGCAAATGGGTGTCTGGGGTGTTGGTTCCGGCTCTCCGGACCGGAGGGCTGCTTCTGGCGAGTCCGAGCCGACGTCCCTGAGGGTATCGGGTGTCCCTCAGGTGGCCACCTGCCTACGTGCCATCGCTGTTTAGGCACCTTTGTTTTAGGTGGGGTGTTGTGTGGGGAGCTCGGCTTCAGATGGGGTGGTGTGCTTCTAGCAAGCAGCTTTTCCTGTTCAGATGCGCAGCTCCTGTGTTTGAGGCAGAAGCTGGGTGTTGCAGTGGCCCTGCCTCCACAGCCCTGGGAGAACGAATGCCCCAGGTTGAGACAGTGTGTCCGAGCAAGCTTGGTTTTGGCTATAATGAATCACAACAGCCCAGGTCAGTGAAGAGGATTGACATGCGTTGCGTTCAACAGGGAACAAGTATAATAATCCAAACCCAGAACGTGTGTACAGGGATGAAATGAGGAGGAGCGTGAAAAACCAGGTACTAACATAAATCTGTTGTTGTAAGTGCTCTGTACCTGTCCAAACAGTGTAATAAACCAGCTTATTAGAAAACCCCACCCTATTTACAGCTGCTCCCTGTTAGCAGCTTACAGTACTGCTGGTTTTAGAAACATAAGTGTTTGCTCCGAGGCTGAGCTTGGTTTGGACATACCAGTTTGCAATCGTAAGAGATGTAGGTGTATTATAACTATCCCTGAGAGTAAAAGAAATCCCTCAAGGGATTTTCTCTTCCTGTGACTTTCATCATAGTAGTTCCATCATAGCACTATCAAGTGCTGCTTCTACTGTGCTTTCTGCTGAGGTGCTCATGTTCCTTCATTACCTTTTGCCTGCTTTCATTGACTGGCCTACAGATTTATTCTCCCATTTCCCAGAATAAGCCCATACAGGACTGGATGGAATTTATGAAGTTAGACTCTAACTTAGCCAGCTGGCCTTTGCTTAGTTTTGTCTATAGTTAAAGGAAAGAAAGAGGTTCCCTCAGACATGAAGTGGAAGCACCTTGGGGTTTAGCTTCTTTAAACATCATCTGGTGGGGTCACTCTTGCTTCACTGAGTGCAAGCAATAAGCAGGCTAACCCAGCCTAGTACCTAAAGTTAGCCATCTTTCTTAGAGACCAGATCTGATATCTAAACACTGTTTAGAAAACAGATATTTGATTCCCTGATCTTCTCTCACTGAAGTAAGCTAATATGGACTGAAATGCAGGTGTACTGATCAGTGATACCAGCAAGTCTTGCTGCGGAAGGAGTGGAGTCATTTTGCCAGTGGGTTTTCTTCAGATTTACAGCTTTTTCTGAACTAAGGCCACATAAACCTTTATAATTTCTCAGAAAGTTTGCTTTACCATTTCCTTCTCTCAGTCCAATTATCTCCATTGTTCCTCTATGGCATGAAAACCATAGCTGAACACCCACGTATGATGTGGTAGGAAGAGCAGCATGGTCTGCACCCTTTTGAAGGTAACACTGACTTGGATGGCTGCAAGCTGTCCTGGGGGCCATCCCCTTTCAATTTTGCCGTGGTGAATGAAAACACTGCTATGCTGAGCTATCTGCTTGGTTCTGTGTTGGAGGTTGCTGCTCCTGCCACAGTTTCAGCAGAGGGAAATCAGGCCTGTACCTTCGCTGCTCCATTCTGCAATATATTTGATTTTAATGTGAAGAAGAATCTGCACAGGGATGCCAAAGTGGAAACTAGACTGTCTACAGTGTGGGCATGGTAGCAATTCCAGCAGAGATGTGTCACAAAACTCAGGAGTGGTCATGGGTCAAAGCCCTGGCATGGGCTGGGTCAAACCATTCTTTAAACCATCTGCTTTGTCCTAAGATAAAACTGGTTGGAAGTGCAGAGCTGCCGAAGGTCTTTTACAGTTCTAAAGGAGCTTAGAATGAGCCATCTTGACTAGCAGCTAATGTAACTTCTTGAACTACCATTCTCATTGTCTGTGCTGTCACGAAGATCCCATAGGATAATACTTGGTTTTGTTAACTGCGTACCAAACACCATGCAAGGTTATGGATAATGTTAAAAATCTGAAGTTATTCACATAGTTGAACAGCCAGAGGAAAATGTGTGCAAGTCCTGCAGTAAAGCCTTTTGGCTATTTTATTTTATTCTACAAATAAAGACAACTGTCCATCATTAATGGAAAAAAATAATAGTTTGAGTTGTATATAGCATGAAACAGTAGTTCCCTTCACAAAAACATTTCTAGTTCATTAGTTTATTACAAAATATCCACTCACAAAAAAGCACAAGCACAATCTTTATACTTGTGAAATGAGTTGATATTTCATATACAAAATAATTTCCACATAGTTCCATATAATTTTATTTTATATAGAAATAGGTCATTATTACAACAGCTGTACAATACACTACTTTTTATTTTATAATTACATAAAATCTTTCTTAGAAACATATCAACAGAAAACATACAAAAAAAGCGAAAAGTGCATTTCTTTTTTTTTTTCCCCAAAGGAAAATTCAATCCTAAATGTTATAATGAAAGAGATATGTAATAGTCTGCAGCATCCCAAGTCAGTGGGCCAAAACACAGTGCATATTTCTCCGAGACTTGCAGTGGGTAAGTTCAGGTTGAAGAAGGATCCATGCTGTACTATCAGAGAGTTGCATGATTGTGTTCACAATCTGAGTTTTCCTTTGCAATCACAGTTCAGACAGAAAACAGTCCAGTGTGGGTTGTGGGTTTTTTTTTTTGTTTTTCAGTAATGAAGAACAGTTAGGGTAAGCTGCATAATACTCTTCAGATTCTAAAACAAGGGTTATGAGCTATAGACCATCTTCACCAATGACTGGGCTTTCTCCTCCATTGGATGTGCTAATTTGGCCACAAGAATAAGGAAACAAACTTCTCTTTACAGAAAGTGCCTAGGTTTTGTCCTCTGTGCAGTTGTGCAAAATAATAACAATAATCATAATAAAAATAATCTCTTGTTCTCTCCTCAATAGACCTTTGATGCAGTGCTTTTCATACTCAAAAGAAGAACTGAAACAGTGAAGGCCAAGTACCTCATGAGTCTGTCAACAGTCTTCTGGAATTGCCAGATAGCTTTCAGAGCGACACGCCAAGACTGAACACCTCCTCCCATGCACCCAAGAATGATGGAGGCTGCACAGGATAGTGTTCCTTTTCATTTTGCTCTCGCAGTACATACTGTGCTCACGAGACAGCACAAATTGAATCCAGCATGCCACAAATGCATTGTCCGTGGCAGTCTGCACTCTGTGACATACTTCTGTCATAGAGCTTTGAAAGAAATGCTTGTGCAAAAGAAGTACAAAGTCATTCTCTTCTGCCCCATGTGCCCATTGGTTAAAGCTAATCGTGCATTGATTGTGCTGGTGGGACTCTATCGCAGTGGCTGTGGTAAATTTGATGATTCTGGTAAGCTATTGCTTCTTCTTGATGTTAGTTGTTGCTGCTGCTGTTGCTGCTGCTGTGTCTGGTGATACCCCATATTTCCTTGCTGTGGCGAGTAAGGTGGCAGGAGCAAAGAATCAGGTTGCTCATTGTGCAAAGAACTTGGTGTTTGCACCTACAGATAAAATAAAATTCATCGTGGTGTTCGATTCTTTCACATGTTAAAGATCTTCGTCCTCAATGTACAGGGTGCTTCAAAATACTACTAGTTTGCTGGCTTTTATTTCTGGGGCTGTTTCATGTGTGGCTAGCTTACCTAATGCTAGAAGGAATGGACATAAATAGCAACAAAGAGCATTACAATCAGGCATTGAGAAAGATTTTCTAATAGGAGTGCACTGCCTAGGATTTGCAGGTTATCCTGAAAAGCCTGTTTAGGAACAGGGTGGGTGAAAGTGCCAGAAATGACACAGATGATAGAAGTGAAACAGAAATGAAACAGAGAATCCCTGTGTACCTCACACTGTCCCTTCTAGCCCTTCCTTTTTGTGAGTTTATAGTAGGGTGTGAACTTGCAGACGTGAAGTCAATGTGAATTTTGCAGATGCTTTTATTGGGAACGACATCTCACATAGTTTTTCATTAATTCTCAGCTATGATAAGGGTTTCATTTCAATAACAAGAGTTTAATCATTTGAGGTTGATGATACTCTTTCAGTGATACCACTGGATATGTGATCAGGTTTTATAGACTCAGTTCAGCTCTTTTGAATTAATAGAGACAACTCATTTCCCTCTTCCCCTTTAGAATGTGTTGAATTAGGTCAAAAAGAAAGTATTTTTACATCTTCAAATCACCTGGTTCTTCTAGGCAATGTGCTTCAGCTTATCTTCTTTGCCTTGTGGAGCTGAGATGTTTAAATATATTAATTTACTGCAGGGATCAATACCTGATCCAGATCTCATTTTATGTCAATACTGGTAATTAAAAATCATTTTTCTGACTTGTAAACTAAGCAAATTTTTTACCAAATAAAGAGTACAGAATAAATCCTAAGGCAGCAATTTTCTCCATCTAGAAATACACTTTAAATATATCCAGGATAATCTGATTATGTTTCCAATGCACAGAATCAGTAATTTTGCTTTTAAATATTCTGATGGTTCTCACTGCTCCCTTGCTGTACTGGAAGGGTACATGGCACTGTGGCAGTGTCTCGCATGTTTCAGTACCTCTAATTTCAGGCTCCCACTGAAACCTGAGGCCCTGTTTGGGGCCCTCTTTGTCCTACCCTACCTGCAGGTAGCGTTGTTGCTGATGCTGTTGGTGCTGGAGTTGCATAGGTGGCAGAGAGGATGGCTGGGAAGGAGGTGTAGTGGCAAACCCTTGGTTTAACACTGCTTGTCCCATCAGTATGATTGGAGAGCTGCTGCTGGAAGTCTGCACTTCCAGACTTTGAAAGATTTGTTGGGTTTGGGAATACCTGTGGAAGAAAGAAGCGAAACAGTCAAGAACAAACTGTTGAAAGCAGAGGTCTTCTCTTAAGGTAGGGATGGAAGTCCCTAGTCTTCATGAGTAATTCCTAATAAAGGATTCCAGTTCTTGGGACCTGCTAATATAAATGATGGCACCATTGGCGGCACTGTTTTCCCCTTAATCTGCGCATGAGCTGGACTTGGAGAGCACAGTACATCTTGCCTCCAAATACAGACCACAGTTTAGATTTATTGAAGATTCTGGTTTATACAAGTCTTCAGCCACAGCATTCACATTGCAGGTTCATTAAGCCAAATGGCCTTTGATTCTGTGTTAATATGCTGAGCTCTGAACTACAGTGAGAGAGAAGTAAATACACCCCCATTCTGCTGCCTGTGCTCCCCTACAACTGCCCATGGGGAGGGTCACACTGTAGGAACTGAAGAAGCCTCTAGAAGTCCTCTGGGGTTAGGGATGGGACAGAAATAAAATACTTGGCTCCTCTTGCCAGCCTGCTTTTGCATAGCAGTACGTAAAATATGTGTTGTTTTGTAGGAGCTCGGGGGCAGAACCACAGTGGAGCTTTTGCCAACCCAGCCTTGTTCTGTTTGTCCTCTAATGGGTGATGAGATCATAGTGTGGCGTGTGTTCACTCAACAGCTGTTCAACATTAGGGGTTAGTCAGAAATGCTGCAGTTCGGGTTCTTGTACTAGGATGTGAGCTCCTAAGAAAGGGTCCTGTGAGTCAGGAAGTCTATGTGAACTGGGAGATGTGCCTTTGCGGATCAGGCCTCTTTTACTGAGATGCTTAAAAGCATATCTAAAATGCTGTGTATTTAAGGTTGCCAAATGTGTCTCAAGATACTCTTAAACAGGAATAGTGATGTTTAAAAAAAAAGTACTAAATACATACTTTTCCAAGGTAACACGCAGAATTACTTTTAAAGTAATTACATGTGAACAGCTGCCTATTATTTTAGCAGGTCGTGATTAAGTACAGTGACAAAAAAACAGCTAAATAAAAAAAAATGCATATTCCAATCAATGTTTTCTGCTTTCTTCATCTGAGCCTTGAGGCGGCAAACAACTGAGATGGTTTGTTCAGCAGCTTTTCCAGGTGAGCTCAGGTGCAGGAGCCTGTTGATTCTTTCTGCTGTGTAGGTTAGGCATTGCTCCAGTGGCCTTACACCGGTGCCTCACTGTCCATTGAGCACGGTGTTCTCAGCGCTGGTATTTCAACCAGGCCAAGGCAGCGGGCTGGAACTACATGAATTTTAAGGTACATTCCAGCCCAAACTATTCTGTGATGATGATTCAATGAAAAATTCCCCCAGCCTTGGCTTGTTGAAATGCTGCTGTGTGCCCCTCTGTCATCCTTCCTGATGTGACCAGGCATGGTAAGGCTGACCCTGACACCGGAAGGCAGGTTCAGCATAGTAACACTTAGTCATTTAACTAAAGAAGGCTTATTTCTGCTCAAAAGCAACTTTGATGTTCTATCTTCGACAAGTCACATACTTAGCCTGGGATCCCGCCATGCTGAGGTCTGAAGGGTGTCTTGCGTTACAGGACCCAGGCATCATGGGCTGAATGGGCTGGCTGAGCAACAGTCTGGTGTGTGGAAAAAAGAAAAAGCAACATTGCTGTAACAGAAGGACCACATGAATCCCACATTTTGAAGAGAGAAATAGGGCGCTTTCATAGGTATGGCAGGGGGCTAAGTATGAGGAGGCCTAACCTAAACTCCTAGCTGTGCTGGGCATCCTGAGTGATTCAAACTGGGGGCTGGGACAGCACATGCCCTCCCTGGTGATGTGGGTGCCTCGCTGTGAGGCTGGGTGCTAGGATTTTAGAAAAGCGGGATTTCTTTTTCTGCTGTCGGTGGGAATGGCTTGTGTTTTGAGTTCTGAGTATCATCACATTATTTTTTGGGTTCCCATGTCTAGTTGGATGCCGAGGTGGATCCTCCCCCACGTACCCAGGGTAGCCTGAGACAGCGGAGGGAAAGCGGAGTCATCCCACCACCCTGGGGCTGGGGGGCCGGAGGAAGCGCGGCCACGCCGAATCCAACCCGGGTGCAGCAGGGCTCCCCATGCGCAGCGGCCGGGGCCGGGCAGGGTCGGGTCGTACCTGAGCTGCTGGTCGTGGCTGCAGCCGGGGGCGGGCGGACCGGCAGGGGGCGCCGCAGCGCCGTCGGCGACGGGTGCCGCTGCGAAGGGCGGGGGAGCGGCGCGGGGGGGGCGGCCGCCTCCAGGGGCCAGCTCCGCGCTCCTCGGCGCCTTCGGGCCCTGGAAGAGAGCGGGGAAACAGACAGCAGAACTCGAGCAATGCCGTGACCGCTTCAGTGGGCGCTGAAAGCAGCGGTCACCGCCGGTAATGCCTGGCGGCGCGTCCGCCCGGCTGCTGTCAACGTGCGAGAAGTGACGCATCCCCACCGGTTCTTCTATACCTGAGCGCTGCAAAAGCAAAGCTGCCCTGGTCGTGCCGTGAAGCAGTGTAGGAGACAAACGACACCCCATGAAGTCATAGGCAAATTTAGGGGTTATTAGCACTGCGATAAAAGCCCAGTGATGGGAATATATCTTATTAGAGAAAAAAAAAAAAAGGTGTTTTTTCCCCTATTTATAATATGGATGCAGTTTTTATTTTAGTAAGTTGTTATAATAGAGGTTAAAAGCTACAGTGGAGGGGTCTGAAGATAATGATGCAGCTATGTTTGCCACGCGCTCCGGGAGCAGAAATAAGAGCTAAGGTTTCTGTGAAGGCAGGTACAACAAGTGGGTGGAAGAGCAAACACTGGAAATGCTGAGAAACGGCAATAAGAAATAAAAACGTCCCATGCCAGACCTACTGGCCTTCACAGATCTCAGTTCCTACTGACTGAGGCTGAAATCTATTCCCCCGTGCAGGAATCTGTGATACTCAACAACCTGTGGGTCTCACATGAATCTCAATGTATTCTACCTGCGTGCCACCACAGCAGACAGGTTTTGCTGTGTTGGTGGCATCCAACTGGATTTAAGAAGCAAGCAGGGGTAAAACTTATTTTGAGAGATCACACTGCCAACACTGCTATTGCTGGTTTCCGGTGTCGTCAGTCAGGTTTATTTCAGGATCAATGGAAGAATAGTAAGTTACCTGCACCTTTTGTATGCCCCCCTACTCAGTTTTCAAGCTGAAGCAGCTACTCAAGTAACCCGCTTGGCCGAGGTTTTAAAACAGGGTTTTAAGGTGAAGTAAATGCTGTAGGGGGACCCTTCATATAGGCTGGCCTTATGTAAGAGAATAGGGAAGGAAAGGCAAAGGCACACGCAGAGGCCTTGACATGCTTTTACTTGCTTGCTTACTAACAGCTCGATGTCTTCTTTGCATATAAATGCTTCTCTATTTAAAGAAATTATTACCTGGCTCGATATCACACTTGCTTCTCTCAGTGCTTGCTGGTTCACTGTTTGTGAAGATGCAATTTGCCCTTGAAGTTGAGGACTGGGGACAAGCTGCTGCTGAGCAATGGCCCCTCTCCTCTGCTGTAGCTGTTGTGGCTCCAGCTGCTGAGTATTGCTAAAACTCAGAGACACCGTCGGTTGCTGTAGGAACATCTGGAAAAGAAGGGGGGAGGGTTTATTTACATAGCACAGCTGTCTTTGATAACAAAGGTGACAGAATTATATCCAAAGATATATTCTGAAATGAAGTTATCACATTTCTGGATTCACTATGCATTTACTGTAACCGGAAATCACCTATCTTTCCTGCATTAACAGTTCTGCTGTGCCTATTTTCTTGGTTTCTTGTTGTGCAGGTGCATTCACTACTCTTGCAGTGTGTCCTGAAGGTACAAGTCCTCTCTCTGGGGGGCAGGCGCAGCCCTTGTAAGAGTGGTTCACTATACATTCACCACGTTCTGGGGCATCCTGACCAGAGAAAAGAGAGTAACTCCATGGTTTCTCAGCCCTCTCATTTCTCCTTTCAAAAAATCAGCCTGTCTTTCAGACAGGGCTGTCTTTGAATGTGTCTCTGGAAATTCAACACCTGACATACAGTTGGGCTGTGGGACGTTTTTAATGAGGCCACAGGCAGGCCAGAGCTCTCCGTGTTGAATGGCTGTGTCCTTATCATTGAGAAGATGTGTAAACAGACAGTCACTGTCATTTATCTGATTTCCTGTCAGGTAACTGTCACCTGATGTTCTTCCTAACTGTGCCATGCATTTGACTTGTGCAAAAGGGCTAGCAGCTCCTCTGTAAATGTTCCTGTAAATTATATACGCTCCATTCTTGCATTGCATGACGGAGCTTTCTTCTTTAAAAGTTGCAGGGCTTGGAAGTTTTGCTTTTTGAGGGCTATTTCTTTTGTTATAGCTGTACAGCAGAAAAAGACATCTTTTATAACTATGAATTATTAATTCTACAAGCTGTCTTTGCAGTATTTTGAACCGAGCCTTTTGCCACCAAGCACTATACGGAAGTACGCATCCCACGTAGTTGAAGGCATTTTTGGATCTGATTCTGATTCCACACCATTGCTACATGTGTGGAACTCCATTAATTTAAGCGGAGCTACTTAGGGTTTAAATGAAATCAAAATCAGAATTATTCTCTTCATTATTCATCGATCAGTCTCATGCCTGAGGTACACTCAATAATTAGTACACCTTTCTGCAGCTTATTGCTATATTAACAATTCCCTAAACTATCATGTCCCCTCTAATTTTTCTTGGAAAGAAAACCCATTCCTTTCTCCAAAGGACAATGCATTGCTTTTCTTTGCATAAGTGTGGGTTGATCCATCATGTCTGTACTTACTTGCCTAGCTTTTAAAACATAGGTTTTATTTAAATATGATAATTTTAAAAATTAATTTCTGCATGACAAGATTTTACTCAGAAAAAAAGGTACAGTCAAAGCTTACATTAATCAGCTGGGAGAGGGGGGCAATTAAGGGAAATGTTAATGGACCCAAAGCAACAGCTTGTTTCAGGTGCTGTAGGCTAACTACAGCTCAAAGATGTCTGATCGAAATAAATGGGTCAAGTAACAGAGTTGTGGCTGCTCGCAGCAGGTCTGAAACTAGCTCTGAGCTCTGAGTTTTCTTTTGAAAACACTGCTCAGTGAGTTTGAAGCCATTACATATCAGAAAGACAGATGGTCTCACAACTTCTGCCAAGTAAATAGGTCTTATTATGAATAAATCAGACAAATTATGAAAATTCATTTTCTTGTTTATTTTCTGTATATAGAAGCTCAGCTTTGGACATGTTTAGTAAATGAACTCACTTGATTAACTCTAGCAATGAAACTGATTGACGTTGATACGAAACCCGATATAAAACATTTGATATAAAGTTCAGAACAGGTAAAGCAAATAGTGTATTTCAAAAATGTGATGGGGAGTACAAGCCTACTTGTACTGAAGCCTACTAGTGCTGGCCAGATCACTGCAAGGTCTTAACCTTTAGGAAGATTATCTCAAGTGTCCTTCTGATATGTGGTGCACAGCACTGGAGAAATAACTGAGTTCATCCAGTGCAAAATTAACATCTATCACTGTGAATGTCAGGCAGTGTGTGAACTTGCAGCGAACAACTTACTTTGCAGGGACCTGCCTGTGTGCATGTCTCACTTGCAGATGAAGGCCAAGGAACTTATCCTTGAAAGAAAGCAGAGTAACCTACTTTGCAATTACCAGAGTGTGCCACTGGGTAAGAGCATGCACAGTTAATAGTTGGCAGCTAACACACTCTAAATTTACAACCAAGCTTATCCCAGTAAACCAGTTTTGTTTGTTCCTGTGTTCATATCCTGAGAGGGCTCTGACTGTTTCATACCTGGGGACCCTCTTTTCCATTATAATGGCCAAAGCAGCATTATTACCATCTGAATACAAATGCCCTGGAAAAAACAAGCTGAGGGCAGGAAGCAATGGTGCCATTTAACCTGTGTCTCTGCAGAACTGGAAAACTCAAGGTGCCTCATCAAAACAAGAATTAACCCAAAAGAGGTTGGAAGCATGGAATTTCTACCTGCCTACCTAAACCTAAAAGCAAGAACATGCTTCATTTGTACAAAATTTAACCATGTTGTTTTCATAATGTGCCCTATTTTTGTGATAGTCCTGCCTGAATTCCCCTGAAACACTGAAATCTGTCAGCTTTAAGTATCAACAGAAACTCTCTAATAGAGATTGAAATTTTGCCCAGTCTTAAGCAAATCCAAGTAGATAAATTAGCAGCCCCCTAACTGCGTTGCTGCTAACGACATGTCTCATGGCTGATTTTGCGGACTGCAAGGTCAGTGAAGCATCTTACAAATATTTTTTAATTGGCCAGCTTGTTAACATAAGCAGCAAAGCAGCAAAGGAAGGGAGGGACTTTCTGACACTGCTGCCCCCTCATTCCAAGTTAGATGGTCCTTACACAGCTAATGGGTGAATCACATTGGCAAGACATCGTGAGGAAAACGGCTGTCTGACTCTACCTGTCCTTTGGATAATCAGGGCATTATAGCCTTCGGGCTCATCATTACAGGCATCAAGACTCTTTATGTGAAATACGTGAAGATAAGAAGCACAGCACTGGGGAACTGAGATTCGTGGATTTTGAAGGGAGCCTGGTTTGCAAATGATAGGTGGCTGTAGATGGTCTCGTTTGTAGTTCTTGCAGGCTGATCAGGCTCAGCCCTTCTGCCTTCCACCCCATCCACAATTCATTAGCTAGACTGTTCAAATCTGGAGCAGACACAGCATCCTTCAGACTTCTGAGGTTACTCTTGCTGCTCTTGTCCTTCACACTTTGGTTTGTCAGGAAAAGCAGTAATAGGGATTTAATGGGGTTTTGAACACTTTTGTTCAGGGCCCACAAACCTCCTGCTAGTTTCATCTTTCATCACACAAGGCTCTTGGAAATACTTTCTGATGCAGACTACTGTGCTCAACATCTGTCCAATTGGGAAAGTGTTTCTTGGTGGACTGCGGTACTGCAGTTTTGAAGATCCCTGAAGGGAATGGAAATGGGGCTTAATTCTCCACAGAGCAACCTGTACAACTTCTGTGTGGAAGTGAATGAACCAGTGGGGAAGATATGTTAATAAATCAGCTAATGAGGGAACACTGGAGAACACTTCCCCCTTTTCAGACAGCCTGCGGCACTCCTCCATGCTTACAGCTCTTCCTCGCAGAATATTAAAGAGACCAGAAATGTGCTTGATAGTAATCTCACCTGTTTGCTATTATGCTTTGTAGCTCTGATAATAGACACAGATCAATGTCTGCAGACATCCAGCTCCCTGAATGATGAAAATACGTGCTGCAAAGCACATGGTTGGATTTCTGATTTAAGTTTACTCCTCATTGCTTGTGAGTCACGAAGGTGCTCCTTGCAAAAGCGTGAATCTTTCTTTTGAGTTGCCCCTAGCCAAATAAAGACAAAGCTAATTCCTGGTCTCTCTCTATCCTTACAAACAGCACAGTAAATTCTTTGTGCTTGTTTGTTTATTTAACCTAGAGAAACTGGGGGAAGGAAGAGGCCCTGACCCTGAGTCAGTGTGACCACTCACATCTCGTTGCCTTGTTTGATTGCTCTAAGGACACTGAAAGGCACTCAGACTATGGAGGATGACCCTCCCCATCCAGCATTGCCCCTGCAGGCAGATGTGCAGCCCCTGTGTTTCTGAGCTGCCCTCCATTCCCCCTGCCTCTCAGTTCTGCTGGGAAATGGTCAGTACTGACACTAGAGAACTTGTACTGGTCTGAAAATACTTGGTCCAACCTGATACAGTCTTCATGAGGCAGAGGATCACCCAAGTGGTGTATCTCAGAGCTACAAACTGGTATGGGGAGGGCAGTACAGAACTACCAACCATTTACCCACTGGGCCTCCTCTTCTCTCTGCTTGAGCTCCCTATGAGCATATCTGACAATCTGTCCTGTGGTCGTTGGGTTATTAAATGCACTTCAGCGCATATAGGAGACAACTTTCTAAAAATAAAATCAGTTTCCTGCATATAAGAATGTGCTCTGATCTTCTATTTTTGCCTGAATTATACATTAACAAAAAAAAAAAAAGATGAGTGTATGTGACTGTTGAAGGCTTCACCAGGAGCGAGTAATGGTTTTCACCCAATTAAAAAGAAGTGAGAATATCACGTCTCTTGATATTCATAATAACAATAATAGCTTTCAGACATATGACATGATTCTGAACTGAAGGCCAGTTAATTGCAGAGAGACTTTCCCTTCCCATTAATCAAAATCAGTACAGAACCGATAGAAGAAATGCACTGAAGTTAAACCTGGTCTACTCATATGCTTATATAGCACCAGGAACAGGGAGTCCTAGTTTTGGGATCCACCATTGCTATTTTGTGTAACAGCAGTGCACATGCAGCAACTTAAGTGGCAAAGTTTCTAATTTGGCTTCAGTGACCCCTAATTGCCTAAACATACAATCCCAATTTGTTTTAGTATGTGAAACTGCACTTCACAGATGCTGACTATGGGTGAAAGTCTATTTCTGTGGAAGTCAGGAGCAAAATTCCACTGACTTCATCACGTCCCAGGTTTTCATCTGCTGCTTAAAATGTTCTTTGAGACATTTTTTTGTGCGACAGAGCTCGTCTTCTAAAAACATCTTGTTAGTACAGTATTCACAGTGGTCCCCAATGCAGCATTTCAAACAAGGGTGATTTAACCTGGCATCTATAGTTAAATTACGAGAAACATAGTAGTAATCATCCCACATCCAGAAAACTTGCATAAAACTGGATAATTTGTCCATTTGTCATTAAATGAAACCAGCAGTATCCTGAACTTCCTATTATTTCTGAGGTTTGCTAGACAGAAGAGGTTGTGCAAAGCAGATACTGTACTTGGTGAATTCTAGCTCTGTGTCGGAGGTATTAGAGGCTGAGTAGTCAGCTTCACCCTAAAGGCTTAAGCTGGTCCAGTGAAGAACAAATTCAGACCCCTCCCAGGTGTGAACAAATGATCATCAAGCAGAGGTTTGGGTTTTTTAATGTGACAAGGAAATGAACCTGATGTGCTCTGTATCTGGGCTGGGGTAGGGTCAGGAAAACAGGGAGTGATGAATGAAAGAGATGAGCACTGCCTAAAGGAGGGCTGTTGGCTAAGAAACAGCTGGACAGACAAGATACCGAGCACAAGTGATACCAACATGAAGCAAGCAGTGACTGGGTGGAAGCTGATGAACTGGAAAGGCATAATAATTGGCAAGCCTGAACTTGAATGTTTTTCTACTACAGCTGCTCAGTCTGAAGACTCAGTAAACAAAGTATTAAAATGGTACTGTAAAAGACCCAACTTCTCATCCTAAGGTTGAGGTATTTCTTCCTTCACTTCTTTCAGAGAGCTCTTAAATCTTTCTAGGCATAGGTTACTCAAGGGGCTTTCAGAGGGTAACATCCTCATTCAAATGAGCTGGTTTCCACATGTCCAGATTTTCTGGACTCTGGAGCTAATTTTAAGTTGCCAACCCTATCAACAGCCACATGAGAGAGGATGCTTTTCTATGTCTCTCTCATCAGTAGCGTACCTGTATGCTGGAGTCCTGGACCAGGCAAAGCTGCTCCTGTATCTTCTGGAGCTCCTCCTGCTGCCACCGGATGTTGGCCTGCAGGATCCGGGTGCGCTGCTCTAGCTGGTCCTTGATGGTCTGGAACATGCTGAACTGTGCCGAGAACTAGAAAGAAAGAAGTGAGAGAAAAATCAGTCATTATAATACAAACAGATCTCAATAAACATTGTTTTATAAGAAGTTATTGTTTCTTCATTGTAAAGAACAGCCAAAGGAATAGATGTGTTTGTAACATACTAACATCTAGGCAGAGATAAATCTGTGTATTTTCAATTTTATGCACATATATATTAAATGTTAGAATGTTCTGCTTACAACTGACCCTGTTCTGTTAGGGAATTATCAGAAGGACTGTTTTTTGAGAGTATGCTACTTTAAAATATCAAGAACATCTTAACTGGAGAGCAAATCATAGAATTGTAGAATCAAAAAGGCTGGAAAAGACCTTTAAGATCACCAAGTCCAACCATTACCCCAGGACTGCCAAGACCACCACTAAACCATGTCACTGAGGGCCTCATCTAAATGTTTTTTGAACACTTCCAGGGATGGTGACTCCACCACTTCCCTGGGCAGCCTGTTCCAATGCCTGAACACCCTTTCAGTGAAGGAATTTTTCCTAATATTCAGTCTAAACCTCCCTGGCACGGCTTGAGGCCATTACTGCTTGTTGTATCGCTTGTTACTTGGGAGAAGAAACTATCCCCCACCTCACTAAAACCTCCTTTCAGGTAGTTGTAGAGAGCAATATGGTTCCCCCCCCCCGAGCCTTCTCTTCTCCAGACTAAATAACCCCAGTTCCCTCAGCCACTCTTCATAAGACTTCAGTGCATTATTTCTATTAGACTGTAGTTTGGAGCCCTTATGGCATAGCTGTATATTCTGGACATGTTTTACTTACACTTTCCTTTTTCCCCACTGAAATAGCAATGCTGCAATACTTTATTCTGCTGATGACTTACTGTAGCATCACGTAACAGCTGACCACAATAAACAATTTCTAGATTTCTACAGCTGGGTAGTAGTCAATCTACAAAGGAATGCTCATTAAGCTATTTTTTTATGTGATGTAAAATGAATAGCTCAGCTCAGTGGGAGAAAGGCTGCTCTAAATAATAGTATAAAATGGAGATCAGTAATCAGCGTGAAGAAGAAAGTGCAGCCTTCAGTAGCAGCAGTACCTGCCACAACGGGGAATCATTCAAGAAGTGCGGAGGGGACTAACACAGCAATAAATTCTTAGTTTTATTTGGTGTTCTTGGGTATGATTCAAAGTCCACCAAAGTTAATTATTATTTTAATAGGTTTTGGAGTAGTTGCTTTGCATGAGCTCATATTCCAAAAGTAAAAAGCAGTCTTTGGAAAAATACAAAACACTTCAAAAGATCTGTGAGCTGTTCTGTAATTGAGGCACCCAAGACCTCTCTGAAAATATGTGGTGCTGTGAGGGTCCAGGCTAAAGAAAATGAATAATTTTGCTGTGACTTAAAAATGATGCTCCATTCCTTGGTTGTTCCAGTGGCCCTGCGCTAGCGCCTTGCTGCTCCATGGAGGTGAACTGGCTTACAGCATTTCTGGCTTTTTCACCAGGAAAACAAAAACGGTAAGAAGAAGGGAATTACGGAGTACTCTAGTGCTAGTTAACGCTGTATGGTTAAATGAAATTTCTGGCTACTTAGAGAAATCTAAATGTGACTGATCTGATTTGTACAATGTCAAGTTAAATACTTGAAAGTACCTTCACATTCCCTCCAGCAAAGCTGAAATCTCCAATGGCCTTTAGGTGAGAAAGGGCAAGAACTTCAGAGGGTTTGTTTCTATTTACCAGGTGGAGAGCAGCTTTCCAGCATAGTCTGGGAGGTCACTGCACAAAGAGTGGTGGCAAGGTGGAAGGGAGTTTCATGGCCATCCTGGTTAGGGAGGAGAAAGGGCTGCTAAGGTGGCACGTGCAGTTGTGGCTAGGAGATGCCCTCAGAGCCCACTTCGGTGGCAGAGGTGTTTGCAAGTGCCTGCCGCTTGTGCCATCTGCCCAAGGAGATAATGTGAGCACTTCGCCTCTGGTGCTGTGATTCACGTCACTTTTGCCTTCAAACAGCAGCAACAAACAGCAGCACTGTCATCTGCAACCCCATCCTCTCCCAGAGCAGAAAAATGGTGTCAAACCTCCTGAAGGGAAGTTTGTGTTACTTCTTTTTGATGTTAAAGGGGAGAAGTCAGAGCAGGGTCTCTCTCTTTCTAGTCCATTTATAAGGTATTAAACTCTGGAATGGATGAGTGGAAACCTCTGATGTTTGGAAACAAGGACAAGAGACCCAAAGGAGCAGCTGGTGCTGCTTGTTGTAGCGTGACTCTGTGTTTCTGAAGAATCCCAGGGACCCTGATTTTAGGAACGGTATGATGCTATGTAGCAACGTCTTGTTTAGATGAGGTGCAGCTAATTCCTGCCTTAACCTGACTGTATAGGAGGAATCTTTAAAAGGCAACCTAATTCTCCCTATATGACCTGTTAGTGAGGACTACTCTTAAGTCTTTAAAAGGGTCCTTATCAGAAAGGAATTAAAAGCAATTTTAGCCAAAAGCTTCATTTTATCTGCCTGGCTTGCTGACAGTAGATTTTTCATTACTGTGTGAACTCCTTGAAGGCACTTTGGGAGAGGAACCCAATTTTCTTCAATTAACAAATGTAAGGAATTTTATGACAGATAACTTTAAAATCATTTTATACTTCAATAAGAAACAAAATCCATTTCCAGATGTTAGTTTTGAATTTGAATTTGTCTTGCAAACTCGCACGCAAGAATAATTGCTGTGGATTTTACATTATTGTTCCTTCATTTTTTTTCAGCACCTTCTTACAATTAGCATATTCATGTAGTATTGTCTTTTTGTTCTCTTTTTCATGTGCTTTTTGTATTAATACATTTAACAACAACAATTATTCAGTGAAAATATTAGAGTGAAAGCTGTTATGGAGGAAGACGAGGGACAAGGAGCTTTTTCTTTTGTTTTTTTCTCTTTCTCACACTAACCCCAAAACTTGTTGATAACTATGACTTGACCCCTGTGATTACAGAGCTTCTATTGTTTTTGTACAGTGACACACTAACAGAAATGGACCTGCACCACAGAGTGTTTATCTCAAGAGCATTAACTGCTCTACTAATTAGGGGCGAAATCTGTAATTGTGTAATAAATTAAAAGAGCTTAACTCAGAATGTTCCACAGAAAACACCGCACAGCTTTAACTCTGCCATTGGCATCAGATGATGTTGCTCTTTGTCTCACTTAGGCATTTACAAACATTCATAGGATCCTCAGAGAAGTGTGTTATACAAGGAAAAGTGCCAGCTTTCCAAACACTGAAGACTAAACCTGTGATATATCTATAATCCCACCAGTTTAATCAAGATCTGTTAACACAGACAAAAAAACTCCTCAGCAGTAATTCTAGTCTGGTTTCTTAGGTAGCTGGGCAAAGAAAAGAGACCCTATTTACTTTTTCTTAGCTCAGTTTCCTTTAAAACTTTCTTTTCTGCCTACTGTCCAAATTTCAGTCCTTCTGGCCAGTGCTGGGGACATGCAACAGAATTGTCAGCTCAAAAATACCAGGTTGCTGGAATTTCATGAAAGCTTTAGCTGAGCAAAGGAGAGAGGGATCCAGTCATCCCTTCCTCCTTCAGGAAAGGCTGGGTCCATGCACCAGCTTTGGAAGGCGCAGCCCCTAGGAAAGCGGTTTTGATTAGTTTTGCAGTTCACTGAACAACATGTTCGTACTTTCTGTCTTCTGAATAACACCTGCACAATCCCTAACGGATTATTAGTGCTAATTATTATTCAGTCATCAACATCCGCTGTGTTGTAGGGGATTTTAATTTAGTACAATGAGGAAGGCAAACAAACAAATATTCTAATAGGGAACACTTGGTTTAACGTAAACCATTTACATTCAGGCAACATCCAGTACTGTGCTGTCTGTTCCTTCAAACAAGCAAGGCAGAAGCTAAAACTGCATTTCAGCGGAGACAAAAACCATCACAGCCTTTGCTCAAAATAAAAGTAATCAAAGTTCAACCAGATGGTGCCTGAGGCAGATGCATGAGATGTGGATGCTTAAAATGTCCTTCCCCACACTGCTGCCCTGTAGCTGAATGCTAGCCAAAAGGACACCCATCAGAGTGCCCCCAGCCCCCTGCATGGCCAGGCTCAGCACACTGCCTTTCAGCTCCTGACTTCAGTCACCTTCAACTGAGGGCAAGTGGCAGAAAGGCAGTGGGGAGCAGCCTGCATAGCTCATCCTCCTGGGTTGGCAGCAGGGTACCCTGCTACAGGCACTGCAGGCACCTTGTCCTTTAAATGATGGATTATCTTGCTGTAGGCTGACATGTTTATTATTTTAAGGTGTGAAGTACAGAATAGTTTCGTAATTTTCACTATATTTCATGAAAATCACCTAAGAGCATATAGATTTGGTACTTTTCCCTGGAGCACCACTATGGAATGTGAGCATCAGCAACCTGAGCTGCAACGGCCTGGTGTTGATACCCTGCCCCACATCAAGCTCCATCTTGAGCTTTGCCAGGAGCATTGCTGTGACTTTGCTGCCAGTCAAGAAGAGGGCTGCCAGAGGGCTGCCTTCTTTCATCAAGATTTAGCTGGCCCAAGGAGGTTTAACCAGTGCCCATGCATCTGGATGGTGCTTCAGTTTGGTGGAAAAGAAACGGAGCTGGAGTGCCATAAGAGTGTTTTACTGGGAAAAGGCAAGGCAGCAAAGCTCTCAGTAAATGACTGGAAAGCATCTTTTCACAAAAAGCTTTGATGGAGAAGAAAGGGAGGTAGAAAAACGTCAAACAAAACACGCACAGGTTTATAATAAATAAACTAATTGATGTTTGGAAGTGCATTAATGAATAACTGAGAGAAATATCTGTAAAAGAAAATGAATGCTCAGAGCAGATAATTGATATGCTGTTTCTTTGCTGCATGCTGGTGTGGAGTCGTGAAAAGAATATTAAACATGGAAGATAAATGAGGATTTGTTATTTTAAATCAGGGATCCTCAGGACTTTGAATATTTTATATGCTACAGAAGAAACTCTGGGATATTTTGAGGGAATATAGCGTAACAATGGTAGAAACAGCTCAGGTCCAGGAATATTGTGCTATACCTAAAATCAAAGGATGATGGCCTGTATCATCATGGCATGGCCACAGGAGAGAAACAATGTGATGGGAGCATGGTACTCAAAATGCTTCTTCAAAATGCACTGCAAATGAAACACTGAGGAGGCTTTTGGGGCCATTGCCCGCTTTTGAGATATGGGTTAATTGATTTCACTGGAGGAATCTGTCTTCAGTGGCATCTTCACCATTACTGGCACACTCACAAAATGGGTTTTGTTAAGCTCACATGTCCTTTACTGCTGGTTAGTTCTGCATCAGCACAGCCAAACAGGTGTTTTTAGGGGAACTGAGTACTTTTGTTAGGTTTTTGTCTGTGACTTTGATTTTGATGGAACCTGATTCTGTAGAAGCAAAATTGAAAACTCTTTTTCCATCTGCTTTTTGTCTTTCCAGGAAACAGATGCGTGTGTGTACTTGAACCTACATGTACCTGGGCTTCTCCTGTAAATGCCAGTACACATATGTTAAAACACACAAGTGTAAAATTCAGATTACTTCCCCACAATGTTTTATGCGTTTGAGAGCTGGTGGGTTTGGGGATTTCAGGTACTAAAGAGGTAACCTAAAAGCCCCAAAAGAAGATAATATCAGGAAATAAGCAAGTGACCTATTCCACTTCCAAATCCCCAACTAACCTGTGCCAGAGGTGCAGGCTGATTTTGCAGAGTTGCTTGAGGCAGCAACTGCTGTGGGAGAAGCTCACGTGAAGGCTGAGAAGGCAAAGAAACCTAGATTAAAACAAAACAAACCAAAACTTATTTACAAGTTTGGCTCCTTTAAATTTTAGGTTTCTTTTATTGCCATGGCTTTTGTGTAAGTTGTTTTTAACCACTAAGCTGCATATGTGTCACAAGCTTTACACTGTCTGCCTATTTTGACGGCTCTTTGTGAAGTTACCTGAAGAGCAGTAGGTTGACTGAGTCTGTGCACAGATAAATCCTGCTGAGCACTCGGTGTTCTTGGCAAGGGAGTGTTAGGCTCTGCAATCAGCTTTGTTGGTGTAGCTGCAAGAAAAGTACCAGTGAGATTTCACACGCTGGAAATCATCCCCGTTTGAAGTGTGTATTACAGTGAGACCTGGCTAGGAATGATTACGGCCTTGCTAAATTCCAGTAGGAGTCAAGGCTGTTCTTGTTGACTTCAATGGCAGTAAAATTAAACCGATAAGGAGGGTCTGGGCAAAGATAAAAGTAAATGAGACAGATTAGGATTTTGTGCTCCAATGAACAGAGCAAAAGGAACCAAGAACTGTGCTAAAACAGCTGGAACTCCCTTCAAATAGCTCAAATAACTGTAAATTTAGGTTAGCTCATTGACTTTTCTTCCAGACCAGGGAGCAGAAAGAGTGCATAAGGTGTGCCCAAGTCAATTCTGGAACATCCTGAATCTTGGCCAGAAGAAAATCACTGTTATTACTCATGTAAGTCTAGAAGGGTCTCATATTGCTTATACTGATGTCCTCAAATCTGAAGACAGAAGCTCTCATTTTCATAACAGGTTGAAACAGCAGGTTTCACAGCTAGTCCCTCTATTCATTTTCTGGTGTATAGGTGGTTGCACTAGAACCTTACCTCTTGTATGTTAGCATTTCAGATTATGCACTTCACTGTGAGTGATAAACACATATCATCGATACCTCATCACTAACTGTTAAATCAGAGGCTGTGGTATATATGCACACATTCTGTAACTTGGCTAAATTAAAAATACTGCAATAACACAGGAATGCCACTCACATGCTGGGTCTGACTTGGGCGTGTGGGAAGATTTTGGTGAGCTCCTGGATGATACTGAAGGTGTCCGACTAGCACTGAGGATTGAGGCACCAATATCAAGTGCATTAAAGTGCTGTTCAGGATCCAAGCAGGTGCCACTGTCCTAAAAAAAACAAACCAAAACAAGAAGAGGGAATAGCTATTGCATCTGTCAGGGTAAAAACATTCTGAAATGCATCTAGCAATGGTTGGACACCCAGTTATTTGGCTGTCCTAAAATAAGGTGAGCAGAACTAATCCCAGGTAGGCCAGCAGAAGACCTGGGCACAAGTGTCAATCTCCCATCTAACAAATGCATTTTACAAAGAACTGTCACTGAAATGGAAATAAATAGCAAGCTACTGCCATAGTAATTTTGTGCCTTCAGATGTGTTTCTGAATCTTTTGTGTTCAGTTGGACGCAACAGCAACTGCAACCTCTGTGGGACGCTCAGCCATGCACTGAGGAGGAGCTTTTCTTTCTTCCCTTGTCAGACAACTGTGATGTAGCTAAGAAGGCTGATTGCAAAAATATGCTCAAGTGAATTGAAATGGTAGTATCTTGCCAAGGAAAGGTGGAGATATCTTACATTGTCCCTGCCCATGTTCCACTTAATCTATGGCTGCTACTGATCTCCAGGCTTATCCTTTCACGAATTTACACAACCTATGTTAAAATTATTCAAATGAGTAATGAATTCTGAAGTTGAGGGAATCCATCCAGAAAGACAATGCTGGAGTCTTCAGTGACGTTAACACAGGAACAAATTCTGATTACTACATATATTCATGAAAAAAGCTTTTCTCGTTGTACCTTTAGTGCTGAGGACACAACCTCTGAGGACACTTCTTCCAAGCCCATCTCCTGTCTTCTCTCCACCCGAACATCTGCATAACTGAATGGAAAATATAATTCTGTGCATGAACATGGTATTGCCATATTTCACTAAATGTACTTTAAGCAAGCAGAGGAACAAATTACTGTAACATTTTACAAGTTAAATGAACAGCTGAAAAATCACTTAAGTCAAATGCGACTGAATAACACTAGAGAGACTGTTTCAATTTGCAGTTTTTGCTCTGTTCCTATCTATCTTGTTGAAGTCAAGAGGTATATTAAAGAAGTATATATAAAGGTCAAGTTCACATCTTACAAGCACTTTATGACTTCACTGGAAAGCTTCCACACACCTCTTTAAAAACAGCATGAGGATTAGAGGAAGTGAATAGTTAAGGGATCTGTCTATTCTTTATTTTTGCACAAAATGGAAAAATGCAACAGTGAATCTGCCCCTAAATTAATGATTGACATAGCAAGCTTATCATAAGGTAAGGTTTCATAGAATCATAGAATCACCAAATGGTTTGGGTTGGAGCAGACCTTAAAGATCATTTAGCTCCAAACCCCTGCCACCAGCAGGGACACCTTCCACTAGACCAGGTTGCTCAAAGCCCCATCCAACCTGGCCTTGAAACACTGCCATGGATGGGACAGCCACAACTTCCCTGGGCAACCTGTTCAGTGTCTCACCAGCCTCACAGTGAAGAGCTTCTTCCTAATATCTAATCTAAATCTGCCATCTTTCGGCTTAAAGCCATTCCCCTTGTCCTGTCACTACACGTTTATTCTGATCCGTTTTCTATAATGAATTTATTTCCTTCAGAAAGCTCAGGTTTAATTTTTTGTTATGTAAAACATGATTTTTTAAGATAAAGTGTTGGCAGTCATGAGGATATCTTTATCTTACTGTCCTTTATGTCCATGCTGGTTGATACGATTTTCCATACCTTACCACCATGTGTGTGCAGACAATGAACTCTGGCTTGGAGTTCCACTGGTGGTAGGTGATATAGTAATGGGTCTGGAGCCAGATCCACTGCTGTCCTTTGGTCAGAAACCGATAGCAGCAAGACTTCCCCTTTCCAAACTGCATCACTGTCAGCAGAAAACACACACGGCTTGTAGCACAATTTCTGATGTGAAAATGGCAAGAAATGAGAAAAAAGTGACAAAAGTATCTGTGACCCCATTGATTTCCAGGGGAGACAGGAGTTGAAGCACCTTTCGAGTGAGCAGTCCTGTCAGTCTTAATGATAGAGCAAAAGTCAGAAAGATCAGTAGGTATCTTCTTTGACTCTTTGAATGGTACATTCCTATTCAGTACAATTAACATTAAATTTGGACACTAATGCATTAACATCAGTTACGGTTTAAACATAGATCTTACTCTGGTTTACGTGCTGATCACATACTGCTTAATTAGGCATCTGGGATTAATTTCTAAGAGTGATCATCTTAAATTCTATATCAGAAAAGTACAGGATAAAGATGCTTGAAAAGATGAGCATTGTGTGCAGATGGATTCAGAACGAAGTGAATATAGGAGATAACACTGCAAAGACAAAAGTCATTTGAAATTAAAATTCCCAGACTGACAGGAATTCAAACTGCAGTAAACTGGGGAGTATAGGAGGCTTTAAAAATTCCCCCATAAGGTTAATCTTTGCTTTTTTTCCCCCAGTGATGTTAAGGATTTCCCAAACAAGCACATATTCAGCCTCTCTATATTTTAATCTCAACATACAAAAACTAATGTTGACGGGATGTTTTCAGGACACTCAGAGGCAGTAAGTTGAGATGGTACAGCCAGTTCTATAAGTAAATGTTTGAAAAGCATTGCTTCAATTTCTTTACTTAGTGAAAGAGTTTTTCAATTAAATCTTAATAGACTATATTCAATTATCACAGGTATCCTAAATATGTGGTGAACAATATTAGGGTAAATAATCTGTGAGAGTTTTACAAAACACAATCTTTTCTGAGTTTGCTTGAACTATTCCTGCATATTCGTTACTAACAGAGCGGGGTCTAATTTGGCGTATTTTATCCATTCAGTGAGTTTTGTTGACTACTTTGGGAGGGTAAAATTGTATTTTTCAGAGCTTGATAAGTCTGGCCCAGCTGGTGATCAAGCTGCAGTGCCTCCAATCTGCTACAGCTCTTGCTAAGACATACAGGTGCGAGGGAAGGGTCAAACCTCTCCTTCCAAGTTTAAACCAATTTTAACTGAAATTTCATTTCACTGAAAAGAGCTGTCCCAGTGACTCCACAGGAACCTGGGCCATGCAATACTTACAGTGTTCATGGCACCTTGCTAGCAGCTCTAGGTCATCTATATGGTAATAGTCGTAGCCAGAAGTACCCAGCACTTCAAAAGGCAAGTATCCTATAATCGGCGGTGCTCTGCGGTTAGGCACAGTATAAGTGAATTCATAAACCACAAAACAAGCAGTTCTGCATGTTGACATAGATATGCAAAAAGCCCAGATCTGCTCTTGCTTATCACTGTATAGTTATCCACCCCAGGGGAACGGGTCCGGACTTGCCCTTCCCTGTGCCTGGGCTGCCCAGCTGGGCATGGTAGTGCCAGCAGGCACCATCCTCCCAGGACAAGGCTATGACAACCCCATATTTTCAGGGAGAATGTGTTTGCAGAAAGCAGCTCAGCTTCTCAGAGACCTTCACACAGGAGGAACCTGCTGTGAGGGAGACATTCCCTGGCTGCTCCTTGGTCAGGGGCTCTGCTGCGGCTCCCACAGTCTCTGCACAGCGGAAAACATATGGCAAAGTGATAGTAAGCCATCGTCTGCTGGGACTACTGGGGGTCGGAGGGGAGATCATCTGTGCTGCTTCCCTCTGGGTGCCTGCAGAGCTTGTCCATGGCATGCTGAGGCAGTTGATTTGTACATTTGCCAGCACAGTTGCCTCGGGCCAGCACAGACTTTCCGTCCGTAACTCAGTGGGAACTGCACACACAGAATAAATGGCTGGATTTGGAAAGAATGGTTTCTGCAGCTGTAAAACAATTGGATCATTTTTCCATGTGACAGACTCTGGTCCATTGATAATTTTAAAGGAAATGAGAACAAGCTAATCACAAATTTGGCCTGAGAAACAGAGTAGTTTTGGTTTAAAAGACTGATAAAAACAAATGCAAAACTAAATGTAAAACAGTAAGCATCAGCTTTTGTAGGAATTTCAGTGGCAGCCCTCCTGCTCATGCGATTTAGATGTGAAATGGAACACTATTTGAGAGAATTGCACTTATGAAAACAACAGCAGACAAGCGTCAAACGCAACCAGGAGTGTTCTTGCCACCAACCTGTGATCCAGGAACAAGAATTTCCACTCCAGGCTGTGTCGTGATGTGAATTCCTCTAGAGGTTCTTCCACGATGCACATTTCCTGTGTGGTAAAGAGCTGACTTAGAGTTCTGCTTCATCTAGCTTTTGTTAGCTATAAAGACATAGTGCATAAGAGGAGAAAACAGAGAATTTGCACATTTTCTGGCAACTCCAAAGAGCAATCTATTGTATTTATCAATGCCAACATTTTTGCAGGAGTTGGGAAGAAGAACTTGTGATGCACGTGGACTTAAGAGCTGAGACTGTTGTTCAGGGAGCCAAAGTTTTCATGGTTTTGCAGGAGTGCCTGGGGCGTGATGGCTGTGCTGCCAACAGCCCCAAGGAGCAATGCCGTTTTCCAGCATCCAGCCTGTGCTTGGTCCCATCTGGGTTTGTCACGACTTCCCTTGCTGTCTTTGTGTTACTAAAGATACCTACCACCTTTGCCCAGTCCTTTTGGATGTCTGCTCTCCGAGCCCTATTTGAGAAAGGGGGACACTCTGCTTCCTACACAGCAGCCAAAGAGGAGTACGTGCATTTTCAGGCAGGCAGCCTGCATGGATCCTGTCAGACAGGGGAAAGGTAGTGGTTTTGCCTTGTACTTTACTCCAGTGAAGTGAAGAAGCTGGCCCTTAAGGCTCAGAAGCCCTTAGCACTTCTGATAATGATAATTAATAAGTGCATAAAAGGAGGCAGGGCACAGGGCTGCCTGTGAGGCAGGACGTCCTTGCCCCAGAGGGATAAGATCAGGAGGCAGTCATAGGTGATTAGTTGTTGGGTGGAGATAGGAAGGGGAGGAAGGATGGCACCATGGTGCACACTCATGCATGGGCTGGGGCCTGCTGCGTGCCCCAGATCCCCTCTGCCAACATCTCTTCTCCCATTGGCAGTTTGCAGGGGCACCTCCAGCTCCACAATCTGCCTGGAGTCAAGCTGGAGGCCCCTGGCCTGGTACTTCCCAGCATCAGCACTCAGGATTTAGTGGCATCCAGGGTTACTGTGTCCCCTATGTCTCTCTTGCAGGAGGGTCTCCATCATCACTGTAAGTACAGCCTGCCCACTGGCCCCCAATGTGCCTGTCTTCCTGCTCCCTGGTGCCACATTCTCCTGTGGTGTGGGCTCAGTGACACCCACCCATGCCTCCACTGCCACTTCTGTCTCTGCTGTCCCTCTATGAGAGGGAAGTCATACAGACCACCTCTTGGGACCAGAGGACAAGCTGGGACATGCTGCTTTCAAGTGTTTCTTTGATACATGTCAATGCTTACAAAGTTGGTTAAAGTTGCTGGCTGTACAGAGGCAACAGGCTTCAGGCATACCTTAAATTCCTCTCTTCCCCATCTACAGTTTATGCCAAAATACATGCTGATGGCAATAATATACCCTGAAATTCAACGTGCGACATGGAAACATTTCTCTGTGCAACAAACACAGTAATTCTGCCTTTGTTAGCCAGTCAGATATATATTTTGGCCTTCACTTTTGAGAAGAAGTCACTCAGGTGAAATGAAGCAATCAGTGTCTAGGATTCTGTGGCAGCTAACACCTTCTCCAGGTTCTTCTCCTCCCTAGCATTGGGCAGCTCATTGCCATGTGCAGTCCATTTAGTTTCCCTGTTTAATTTGAGATCTTAGTTACCCAAAGACAAGGGAATTTGCTTTCAGCGTTCCCGGACAACCTTAACTCCAGCCCCTCGTACTAATATGATTACTGTGGTTAAGATTATGGGAAGTGTTCTTACTCACACAGAAGAGACTCTGCTGGGGCCCCCCAGTAGCCTGCTGGGGCCATGAATCACTCAAGAGTGCCCTGCAAGTCCCAGAGCAGAAAGCAGTAATGAAGAAGCCAATTTCAAAGTGACTGTGCAATTCCTAATGCAAGGAGGGTTTCCATCTCCCTGGCAAGGGGAGGAGAAGTGACACCGCTTCTGCAGATCCTGGCTCACACTGATAATCCTCTTCACTGGATTTCTGTGCATGAAATGTGATATCTGTAATCCATTCAATTAGCAAAGCTAAGAACTTTGCATGTCACTTCATCTGAAAGCGTTTTGAGAAGTTCTGAAATGAATGCGACCCAAGGTATGCACTTACCTTTAGAAACTGAGGTGTTGCCAGACGAACAGTCGCAACGAAGCAGATCTGCTTTCCAGGGGATGTTCTGTAAGCCCTTGGGACAGCCTCATCAAAGCCATTGCAAGTGGAGTTAGGCACTAGGTAGAGAAAAAAACAGGACACAAAGTCATTCCTCATACAAGATTTGCTCTTCCTATTTTGCACACATGAAGTGTACTAGTATTAATTTTATTCAGAGAAGTGCTCTAAAAGCTTTTAAAGCTGATATGCATATATTTAAATCCAAGTCAGTCATGTTATGCAGAAAGACATCAGAGCTTAACTTCAAGTATGAATCTTATAGGTTAATCCTGATAAAAATAAGGCCAAACAGTATTAAAGAGCATAAACCAGCTTTCTGGAAAGAAAACCCATGCATCCAATTGCTCTCTTTCACCACCAAGAAAAAAATATATGCTGCAGCATGCCTAGTGCCCTGACTTCCATGAAGCAGTGGGAAAAAGCATCGGCAGGGGAAGTAGCTGAAGAGAGAACATCATCAGTGGCAGAACACCAGGGCCCACCACCAGTGAGGCTCCATTGAGCTAGCAATGAACTGCCCCCAGTGTGCACAAGTTCTCCTTGTTTGAATAAAAGCGACCCTAAAAAGGACCCCATGCGTGGCACAGGCTCCCAAGAGCTGGGCATTTCTGGTGACCATGCAGAGGGTCTGCTGTCTCCTGAAACACTGGGCAGAAGGAAAACCTGGATGTGATGTGGCAACAGATTTTGTATATTTTTTTTTATGTCTTTCATGATTTCACGTCTCTTGCCTTGCTCTGAGAACCCACTAGCACCTCCTGCCACAGAGATGCGCTGCCAAAAGAATGCGTTGCCTTAAGCTAGCCCACAGTCCCATGTTAGAATAACATAATGGAAATTCTTCCTCCAAATTTGAGCTGTTTAGAGATGGTAATCCTACTTTCACAGCAGTGAAAGAAAACTCTGTGCTAAGCTACAGTGGGAACTGGGCTGGTCCCACAAGCTCTTGCCCTGTGCAGCTGACTATCTCCTGTGGGGGCAGAGAAAGTCCCATTTAGCAGCTGGAGTTCACCAATATGAGTTAATCTAATGCTAAAAGGGATAAATGCTAATATTCTTTACTGTTAGGTCCCTATATCCAATTTTGTGAAGTTTCCTACAGTTTGTCTCTTCAGCACAGGATAAAGCAAGGTTAAGCAAGACCATTCCTGTGAAAATGAAGAGCTTTCTATTTATCTGTGGGGGAGATAACTAGCAATTTTATTCTGGGGTGCTTCTGCACTAGGCTTAGCTCAGTAGCATAAACTGTAGAGATTGAAGAAGTTTCAATTTACACATGTGTTTTTGGAACACAGTTCAACCTATTAAAAGCCTTAGAATAATGGTACAAAAGAGTAACTGATGACAACGATAACAGGGTATGAGACAGAAAAAGTAAGTACTCTGAGGAGAATTCACACCTGTTATTAACCGGTTTAGGCCACTGTGTGCACAATATATATTGTGCCAAAAAGGGGAAGAAATATTCCTCATTTGAGAAGCACAGATGTGCACATCCACAGACATTACAGCCCTCTCTTGCAGTTGAGTCTGGAGGGCATGGCTGACTGGATATTGAGATAAAAAATATGGGCAAAATCCTCCTCCTTACACCAGCTAAGCGCACTTGCTCTGGGGACTTCCTAGGAATATCTGTTCCTGTACTGCTCCTGGGGTTATGTACATATATGAGGGCTTCTATGGGATTATTAATACAAGAGATGGTAAAAAATGTAGAAAGAGTTAGGAGCTACAGGGAACAGGAGAAGCCCGAGTCAAGAGTTATTGGTTCATCTCTGATGTGATTATTTTGTGCAAGTCTTTTCATAGTCAGACCTGTTTAAAAATTAATGTGATTGCTATAAACCCACATTAAGGGCATTGTAAAAAGTTACTTCCAAGCTTCCAGTGAAGTATGTTGTCATATTTAAAATCAATGGGGTTTCTCTCTGCAATAGCCAAGTTCAGTCACAAATGCTTTTGTATCTTAGAGCCCAGCAGACTGCGCTCTAAGATATGAAAACAAGGTAAGTACATTCCGCCTGCAAACCACAGGTATGACAAGTTAACCTAGTTAGTGAACCCATGGGCTTGCAAGTGACACCAGTTGCAGAAGAAAGTGAAGACAGAGTGGAGGCCAAGTCACATCAAAGAGAGCAGATGGCTTTTCTGCGTTAGCTGTTTCATACAAACAGCCATGGGCCTGAGATGTATTCCCAGAAGAGAGCAGAATACATCCCTGAATATGGCATTTACAAAATAGGGTTATATTTCCAAGAGGTAAAAGCAATACTAAAAGGGTTATGTAATAATTAAATAATTATTGTCTAGGAAAATTATGTAGTAAATAATTTATTTTGGATGAATTTCTATTCTGGATTTCACCCAAAATGTTTGGGAATCTTGAACTTAAGTGTCAGTGAATGAATAAGCCCCAGGAGATGAGACAGAGCTGGCCTGGCTGAAAGTCATCCATCCCGACTTTGAACAAGTACTGTGCCGTCTCCATGTTCAGATGCCTTTGACAAATTCAGAGCATTAAAAGCCTCAGTGATGCAGGCAGATAGCCACCACCTTGCAGTGTACCTCTCCATCTGAAAATAACAATTACAGTAACTGAAAGAAGAAAAAAATCCCTGACATTTGTTTCTGCATTACTTGGCTGCCTGATTTATTTTGTTGGTATCTGTTCTTTCCACAGCTCTATCTGCACAGCCTGTTTTGCTCTGCCCTTGCACCTGATGAACAAATTTCAACCTTTTTTGTTGATAAATTTTAAAGTGTAGTTAAATAAAGAGATCATTACATCATAAATGAAAAAAAATCAAGAATGCCTTCTGAAAAATCATACTTTGTAATTCTCCAAGTCTCTTTAAAAGAAAACACACAACATCTTGAAGTAGCAAAGTTCAGCAGCAAACTTTCTGAGAGCACCACAGAAAATCAGTGGAATGGAAAATATAGGATGAAGTCTGAGGATATGATGATGTTAACATTTATATGTCAAATACAGGTCTCAGAATGCTTTTGTCAGAAAGTGACTGATGAAATCTTAAGCTAGCTATAAACAAGTGGGCTTGGCTAAATGAGGACATGTGTGCTTCACAATTAAATGATCTAGACAAAATACCTTGAGTAGGGAATTAGAAGGTTGTGTGACAAAGCTAAATACATAACCAGAAAGATGAAACAGTTGTCTCATATATATCAGTTAGCTGATGCTCCTTCCCATGAATTTTAATAGTTTTTGCAATTAGCTATCAGACCTGCTGCTCTTAGAGCTACCACGAAATACTTTTGCAGAAGTATTAAATTACTTGCAAATACCATATAAGAAGATAGGAAGAAACTGACTTGTCTATATACAGGGTGGGTTTTTTTTGTTGTTATTTGGTTTTGGGTTTTTCTCAGAAAAGACCAGAACACTAAGGACAAGACAACAATAAATAATATATATAAGGAACCAAGCCCTTAACTACCACAGCTGAAAAGATTTTCATCCTTAGGGATACAAATCGTGCCGCATGAAATTAATGAAAACATCTTTAAAATCCCCCAGATGCCACATTATTCAGTTAATAGTAGTACAGCAGTCAATTGCTTGGTCAGTCATCTTATTTTAACTTAGGTTGTTTAGAACATATTCTTTCCATAACAGCAAACCCTCTCATTTATGCCATTTGAAAGAAGAAGCCCCTCCTTCCTGTTTTGTCAGTAGATGTTAATGTTTAAAGAACCAGCCAAAGTGACTGTCCAACAAACTGAGCAGTGATTTTAAAAAATGCAAGCCAAACAGACCAGAATAAAACCAAGATTGTTTCACATAAATACATTCAGACCACAGATAAACAGAATATTTAGCAATTAATATATATAATGAAGAAATCAAAAGTGCCAGCAGCAAGCCAGACTGCACTCAGTAGCATCAGATGAGTAACAGTGATGGTGTCCATACATCACTTGTCTACTTTGATCTACTCTCTCCTCTTTCCTCCTCCTGTTTCTCCCCTCGCCATCCTGTGCTGATATGGGTCAATTCTTTAGGACAGGAATAGTGCCTTTTTTCTTAAGTGCCCATGGAGAGCCCAACGTAAGCACTGCAGATTGATAGCCGCAGCTTCTACGATATTGTGAATAGCAAATAATAATTATATGTGGCTGTTGGTTCTGATCAAAACATTCATTTCAGTTTGAGTTATTCTTATCAGATGTTTCTGCATATGCTGATGGAGGCTCAGGATCAATGTATCTTCTGTATAAATCTGCTTGTTTCTTTTAAAAAGGAATTCAGAATGAATTAATTTTTCTGAGAAAAGACTTCTTTCCCCTCAGCATGAAAATTTTCTAGATGGTTATTCTTATCTCTGATAAATGTATCAGCTAACAGTAGAGTATCTGCTATTATTAGCATCCAGTAACCAGATACTTCCTGAGTTTCCATGTAACTGGGAACAAAAATGTTCAATTTTAAATTCCACTATACTATTTAATGATATTGCTTGATCAGGAACTCTTTTCACGTAATGGTTATCTCCTCCTTCAAGAGGAAAACTTCAGGCATTTTGGATGAAAGGATGGATCTATCACTGTAAAGATGCTGGTGGTCCTTTTTTGTGCTGGTGAACACTTTGAAAGGCAGGACTCTGGCTCTGTCCCTTTCAGGAGTTTTTAAGCAAGTATGTCACCTCAGAAATAGGATACCAAAGCCAATATTTATTTCTATCATTATGAGAGATCTTTTTCTGTTTATAAACATACAAACAATTTTCACAGGAGGGATAAATCCAGCCCACCTTATCTTTTCTTATCAGAGTAAGCTATTAAGCAGCTTTGTAAAATAATCTATTCTCACTTAATTTGACATTTTATACTGTGAGCTATATATTTCTTGGATTGTTTTGAGGGTTGCCTTTATTACTTGCCCCCCCCCCCCCCTTATCCCTCAGGCAAGACAGGATGGGAGCCACTGCATTATTCATAGGTGATGCTGACATGACTCTGTCCCTTATCAAGCACTACAGGTCAACACGTACAGTGATGGCACTTGGCTGCCTCAGATGTTTGCATACATTCATCTCTCCTGTTAAAATCTGGACTAAAGGACCAGAACCTGAAATACATAAAAATATTAGAAAGAGTCCCTATTTGCAAATAAACCCCCCAAAACTTTATGCTCTAAGAGCAAGTATGCATGTCTCACAGAAACAAAGAGGGAACTCCACTTTCCTGTTCTGAGTGGCCCATGGGCCACCTCCTCTCCTCTCAAGGGACTACCGATTCTTCATGTCAGGCTACCGTCCTGCTTTTCTCATTGAAGTTTAATTAATGATGATTATATAATCCTCCCAAATGCAAAATCAAATCTCCTGTATTTGATTTAGCACAGCCAGTGACTCATGCAGTCACTCCACATAGCTCACTTTGCTGTTTCTCCGGTCGGCTGTTCTTGCTTGGGCACACTAATTCAAGCAGGCTTTGCTCATGTGCAGGCGGCTCATGTCACATCTCTGGTGTAGATGCAGCAGCAGAAATGTCCTTGTAGCAGGGGTTACAGAGCACAGCTTCCCGCACACCATCCCTGGGACCAGCCCAAGAGGGGACCCTCTTGCTAATCCTGGCATTGGGCTGTACAGCTCCTCTTGCCTCCAGCTATAGCTGAGCCCAGGAGCTCTAGGGACAGTGATCTTCCGAAAGACTGAACACATGCCGTCACCTATGTGAACTTTCCCAGGCAATTTCTGGGGCTGCACATGCATCTCCCTGCACCTTCTGGGATCTGGAAGATGCCAGTGACTGCTCCTCTCGGGGAGTAGCATGGGTATGATGTAAGTTATGCATGACCTAGCTCCCTGACAGCAGTCCTGGTGACAAGTCACCTTGGTAGGTATCAGGTATTTGTTCTACTTTAGCAGACAAAAAAAATCTCTTTGGCGTCTCAGTACAATGGCCTTTAAAGCTCCAGGGCTCCAACTAAAATTAGGGAGAGCAGCTAAGCCCCTAGCTGGCTTTCTAAGCCTCAGTCCTTCAAATTAATCCATTCAAACCCATCCCGATATGATGTTCTTGGCCATAAGGTACAATGCGATCAACGGAGAAAATATGAAGGAGGACAGGAGGGGGCAAGGTGACTGGGACTGCAGCATTCATGACCCCCTTCCCCCAGGCACCACCATTATAATATGAGCAATGAGCAATAGTAAAATGGGTCTAAAAAGATGATAATTCAAGGGAAATTATGGAAAAGGTTATGTGGAAGTAGAATAAAGCTAATGACATTTCTTTTAAAGAGGGCAAAAACGGACCTACCGGTTCTTCAACACATTAGTGAAAGTTAAGTGAGGTGTTAGGACTGTCACTGCCATGACCCTAAATTAATGAGAACAGAATAGTTAAGTATCCTGATGGGATACAGCCTGACAGGAATAAAAGAGTTTCCCCAGCCACAGAGGCTCTGGTGTCCCTGCAGCAGGAATGTACAGGCGGGACAGCCTCAGAGTACACTCAGCAAACCACTGGAAACAAAAGTAGGACTGGGTGGCTAAAAAGCAGAGATTTGTATTTAGAGAAGAACATCCTGTATCAGTCTCCCATGTGTAAAAACATGATCACACTTCCACTGCTGTGAAAAGCTACAGGGAAAAACATTCTTGAATACATTCATAAGGAACGTCTCCTGCTAATTAAGCTTAATTTGCAATTTCTGTCTTTCTCCCCCAGCTAACTCTTTTTTATCTTCAGCTTAGCCTCCTTCCTTCACAAACACCTCCAAAAAGCAGGATTTGGGGCCAGCTAATCCTACCCACATAGGAAGAGTGCTGCCCTGCAAGTGATACGTGTTTCCCCCACCACCCTTCCTACCGCTGTCTTTCTCACCCGCTTGGCCTCACACCTAGAGGTGGGATGGCTGGAGAAAGGGTATTTATTTCACGGAAGGAAGAAGAGAGACATTACTGGTAGGTCTGGGAGGTGCATTGGCTGGGGGGGGGGCAGTGCCTGATAACAGGGTGTCTTGGGATGTGAGGAGCAAGCAGAAGTGAGAACCCAGCCCATTGCTGCGCCCATGAGATGCTCAAAGATGTCTATGCTGCAAGTCCCCTTGCCAAAGCACAGCTCCTTGCCCTCGGGCCTGGGGCTGTAAGGCTGCCCAAGGGGCAGCTGCATTCATATGGTGCTCACTTGAGCTGATGCCCCCATGCCTTGCTCATGGTGCAGCTGGCTGATGCAAGAAGCCCAGTGAAGCTAAAAACATCCACTTCGGAGATTTGCACCCTCCTGTGGCTGCTCTCTCTGTCCTTGGCCCAAGGTTATCATCTCCCAGACAAACAGAGGTGACTGCTGTGACATCACGACTCTGGTGCACTTGCTTCTACCTTTACTGGGAGGTGCTTTTGTGGCTGCATTAGAAGCCAGGGCGCTGGGGGTCAGAGACAGAGGGGGCTATGGGGGCATCTCCCAGACAAGAGGGAGCAGTGCTGGGGATGCACTGATGAGCAAGTATTTCCACCTGGCTCTGTAATGAACTCAGGAATCTAAAGTCAGCATGGGCAAGCTACAGGGTTCTGCAATGGGGAAATGGGAATGGGGCCAGGAGGCACCATCTCACACAGCAGGGACAAGGGCTATCCTCTCCCTATTGAACAGAGGACCTGAATGCAGCAGAGATGGGAAGAAAGTAGAAGAGACAAAATAAGGTGGAATATTTAGGAAAAGGTGTCACAGAGGAAAAAAAAATGAAGCAGAAAGCATGTGTCTTATTTGAAAACTATAAGCTGGGGTCTTTGGAAAATGATTTGGTGTCTCCTGAAATCAGTATGTTCCCCTTTAATTTATATGCATCAAGCTAGGGAAGATACCTGTAATACAAGTTTATCTTTCTTCTGAGAAATAGCCACTCATACAAATGTTGGGATATGAAATCCTACCAGGTAAAAAGGCAATATTAAGGTCATGCCAAAATAAAAGGCTGAAAAATCCTTGAAGAAAATGGATCAGAAATTCCCCTGGTAGAAATGTATCCTTATGAGTCAGCACCTGAAAGCCAGTTTCTGCTCTAGAAAACAGAACAGCTTGGTGTGCGTGTCTGTCAGGCAGCCGCATTTCACTTCATTCAAACTAGAAAGCATACGGGCAGTTACATTTCTTATTACAAATAAAGCTTCAAATCAGATGGCACCAAACAAGAAAGACATATCTCCATCCTGCACGTAGGTTTCTATTCTAGTCATGTGGAGCAAGAGCAGAAAGTTAAATGGGGACAGGGACTTATTTTGTCGCAGTGTGGAGTGTGTTTTTTGGAAAGCACGGTGGGGAATTTTTTTTGCTGAGGATGACCTATTTGGAACAATACCAGCAACTTTGGAAATGCCACTCTGGAGTTCAATCAGGCAAGTAACTAAAGCAAACTTGGGCAGGCAGGGGAAGGGAAAGTAATAAAAGGGTATTTTATTTCTGACACTAATGGCCATGCAGCAATCTGTTTGTTAGGGAATGGGCGAGGTGGAAATACGCCCTGCATCCCTTAGACCGGCCGTGGTGCACTAGCAACTGTGCTGACTGCATTTCTTTCCCTTTTTTTGTAGGTATTGGGTTCTGCAGTGCTGGAGAGGAATGTAAAATGGCATCTGGAGAAGGAGGTAGGTGGAAGGGTCCTCAGACACTCCGTTGCCAGTAGAAGGGGACCCCTCACCACAGTGTGGAGCTGTGCGTGCAGGCGCTCCATTACAATGTAGATTGCAGAGCAAGGTGAGAGGGCAGATTTGGCAGATTGTCAGTTCTGGCACAGAACTTGTGTTTAATGTAAGCCAGCAGATAAGGTAGCAAGCTTATTATTTAGTTAATAGGTAGAGTCTTAGCACACAGTATTAGTGAGTGCAAACACTCCTCTGAACCTGCCATTATTTGCAAACTTATGCAGAGTCAAAGGATCACTGCTAACAAGGGCAGTAACAAAAGCAACTAACACAGTTTCACTCTTCATAGGTACTTGTCCAGCTATTGCAAATCAGCAGCGAGATCCATGTGAAGCAAAATTTACCCCATAACATTAAAAATAGTCCTTTCAGTTAAAAGCCTGTCTTGTTCAATGGAGCAATACTGATATTTTATTTTACAGAGCTAAAGTAACATTTATACAACAATTAAAGCTTACCATTGCTGTAAGACCGAAAATTTCCTACAAATTTTATGTATTCATATGTTGGAAATTCCTTTGGGTTCAAACTTCCTCTCAGAAGATGACAATAAAACTCTAGTTCATTGTCAGCTGGATTGTTAAAAGAAGAAGAAGAAGAAATAAATATGCTATTTAAGCTAAACACAACCAATGGTGTCTTCCAACCCCAATCTTGCAACTGGCAGCACGACAGCAGCTTGTTACCACTCAGAGTCCTCTACACTATTGTGCTACATGCTATACATGGCAGGATTAGCGTCTACAAGGAATTACTTTGCAGGGGTGCAGGTTCTTCAGGGCTCTGCACAGGTCTGCCCACAGCTCAGGGACAGTCTTTGTGGATAACCTGCCCTTCTCTTACACCACCTCCACCACTGCCATAGCATTGGTGTAGCAAAGGAGAGAACCAGATCCTTCATTTATAGCATTTTTTTCTATTTAGGCTTCTCATGACTCACAGCTGCTCTACATCTTCTGTTGGAAAACTACGCCTAATTACCTCAAAATATCTATTAAATTAACTTTGGCATATTAGCGATCAGCTGCAGGTTTTGTATATACAGTAGATTAAGCAGCTGTACATCTTACATTACCATGTGTTTTCAGATTTCCTGTATCTTACCTCCTGAAGTGAACAGGGATGAGGCAAATAAAAGCATTTTTAAGAAAACCAAACTTTGTTTGAAAATAATTACAATGATTTTACCGATGCTTTTCAACTGGAATGCAAACCAAAGGTATGCCACATTAGCATACCTCTAAACAGCATCTTACTCGAACAGACTGAAATATCAATTAAGATGTGATTCGTCTCACACGAACTCTCAGTTTCCATCAGCTAACCTATTTTCCTCAGCTGTCTCAAAAGATATGATATTCAATAATTAACCTAACTGCAAGTAGTCTTAGCCTAGTAAAATAAAGGTGATGAGTTTCATTTAAAAATAGAACCAAAGGGTCGTTCCAGGTGGCAAGATCTTTTTAAAAGGCTATGAACCTAAGTTTTATATTGCACATCACATAAGAAACTCTTTCTGAGAGAAAATTTTTATCCTGCCCCTGCTTTTTCATTTACTGGGAAAGATAAAATAAAACTTACTTTTTAGGTAGTCCGATGAGGCAGAATCCGTCATAAGCATACAAGAAGATAACATCTTATAAATTTCTGAATGTTCTTGTTCTGGGAGGAAATTTAGCAAGTTCTGATCCAAGACATCACACTGCAAAGAAAAAGGACCTTTGAGAAAAACAGAAATATCACAACGAGCAATGCTTGCAGAGATGCACAGCAATGTAGATATGAAGTGTCTGGCAGTTGACTGCAGCTTTCCCACTGATTTCCAGGGACTCCTGACAAAGTCTAAAACGGAGGAAACTGCTGGGCAAACAGAGCAGCCACTTCTCTGTGGGCCAGTTCTCAGCTTAATTCTCAGCACTCAGTGATGCTCCTCTAAAGTCTGTCAGAGACCATCAGGTGCATCAGGTATATCCATGCAATTAAATAATGAAACCTGGGAGTGAGCTGGAGAATGGGTGCCTGGCTCCCCATACTGCTCACTAGCTCCATGGACAGGCCTGTTGTGGATCCCTGAAGCTTGCACTCTCCATGGCAAACCCTGACTAGCAGGAGCAGTGGGGTCACTCTGGGCCACCAGACCTAAGAGCTGGATCAATTTCTGATCCAGTCCTTCCCTTAGGGAGCCCTCTCAGCTTCTGGGAAGTGCCCCTGAAGCAGCAGCCATTGGTGCCTGCTTCCAGCATCCTGGCAGGTGGGGGCAGGGAGAAGGAGACTCCTCACTCTGGACATTGCTTTGCAGCAGCAGTAATTTGTCCCCAGGGAGGGGGACTTCATGGTGCCATTGGCACAACCCCTCTGGCTAGCCATCAGCTGAATGCCTAGGTATCCCCAGCCCCATGGTTAGCTGGCATGAACCTGAACTCATCTGAAATCTATACTGTGATCTGGGAATGGAAAGAGGAGATGGGCTTCTGCAAAAGGCCATGACTGGCCCAGGGTGGAGAAGACAAAGAGTCTGTCACAGGGTTGCCAAGAGGAAGGTCTCACTGTGTCCAGCATGGTAACTAACCCAACGCTAGAAGAGCATATCTGGAAGGAAGTAGTAAGATAAAGTGACCCTCTAATAGCATTGACTTACATCCATCCCACTTATGACTACTTCAGGCTGAGCTGGCACATTGATGCAGCTTCATGTGTCATCAGAGAAGCTCCTATCAGACTGCACAGTCGTGTTGAAAATGTGTTAGCCCTGTATGAGACTGGCAAGTTATTAATCACAATAATTTACCTAGGTATTTATGTAAGATTGCACTTTGGTTTCCCTCTCCTTTCCACCATGCCTGCTGTTGAGTGGAATTCCTGTTTAGAGTTAACGAGATGTATCAAATATACTTTGAAAATCAGAGTGCTATGCTTTATATACTTACCTTGATGTGATATCACTTCAGATTATTCAGTTAAAAGTTTTTATTACATGTGCTTGTTACACTTGAATATTCCTTTTGTGAAGAATACTTGAAAATTATTGTGACTTTAGTGTATACCTTATTAATATGAATCCTACTGATATAGTATGTGATTAAGTTTATATATGTATGTATAAATATGTATAAATATACACACATAGGATCACAGAATGGTTTGGGTTGAAAGGAACCTTAAAGATCATCCAGTTCCAACCATCTTCCACTCAGTAGACCAGGTTGCTCAAAGCCCTCTCCAGCCTGGCCTTGAACTCTGCCAGGGATGGGGCAGCCACAGCTTGTCCGGGCAACCTGTGCCAGTGCCTCACCACCCGCACAGTGAAGAATTTTTTCCTAATATCTGATCAAAATCTACCCTGTGCTGCCGGCTTAAAGCCATTCCCCCTTCTCCTATCCCTACATGCTCTTCTAAAATGTCCCTCTCCAGACTGCTTGTAGGTCCCCTTTAGGCCTACCTTCAGTATGCCCACAGAAGTCCTTCTTCTCTTTAGAAAAGCAGATCTCATAAATTATATTTATGCAATCTGTATTTATTTTCTAGACATACACAAATTTACTTTACATATATATGCATATTTATATATATATTTATACAAAATGAATTACATTGTTCATACAATTTGGGGCATATGAAGAAAAAGCATCTCATGGGAAACTACAGTGGTGAGTCCTGTTCAAGACTTTTGGTACAGTTGCAAAACAGGAATTTTCTTTCTCATTCCCTTTCAACCTGTAAACGGTAGATTATGACACTTATCCACCAGTTTCGCACAAGTCTCATGGAGGTTAATTAATCTCCAATTCACTCAGCAGTAACTGCAGGAGTGCTAGATGTGAGCTGCCACCTCTCCTCGGACTCATTGTTGCTTCTTCACTGACCCAATACCACCTTTTGTCTCCATACTGTGACCAAGCTCCAATTCAAAACCTATTACCAGTTCTGCAGTGTCTTTTCTGTTCAAGGTAGTAGCTGCAGAGGCCTGTGACTACACCTACAGTTGGAGTTGCAGGACACTTCTGTTCCGCATACCCCTTAAAGCAACCTCCTGCCCCGAGCACCAGCTATTCATTGATTTGTGAACCCTGGCTTTTATATTTTTGCTGCCATTGTGTACCATATTCAGAATGTAATATTTGGTTTGCATTTTTGCTGTTAGAAGTACCATCTTTTGTACTTCTTACTGCGTTTCACAGCTCTTGCCTCATGGGCAGGTTAGGCACACCTGTAAAGCAGCACACGGGACAGAATGTCTGCATGTTGTAAGTATCAAGATTCCAACAATATTCTTGGATCGGTAGGTCAATCAAGAATATATCAACAGGCCAAACAGAGAGAAGGAAACAAACATTCCAGTCTCACTGGAGCTGTAGGAAATGCCAGGGAAGCTATTCAGAGTTAATTCTGCACCAGACCCAAACAGAAAACATCTGGTGCCACAGCAAAAAGGTGACTGCAGACATGGACAAAATTTGATCATCACAGACAAAAATTCATCAGTTGGAGAGGAACAGTTTGCAGCTTTGTCTAATTATTCTAATTATTCTGCAGTGGGCAGTCCTGCCCTGCTGGCAGGCACAGCCACAAAGCATTGCTGAATGAGACAGGCAAAGCGGATAAATTACAGCGGCTGTGGGTAGAGTGGTTAGATGAACTATGTTAATGCATATTTATGCCATCAAGCTAAGCTTGGAATCTACCCTGCACCTTCAAATCAATGGATCCTGCTAACATGAACTTCTGAGTACTTGCCCCTGATAGCTATGGCAGGAAAGAAACAACACGTTTGCATACGTAGATACTGGTCCATTCTAAACACAGTACACCAAGTTCTGCAATCATTTGATGCAGAGATAAAATATGTGTGCAGTTTCAACAAAACAACTGTACTCCAAAATGAAGCTCCTTCCTCACCATTTCACTGCTTTTGGGAGGTGGTAAGGAGGAAATATGATGAGTTATTCCCACTTTGAGGGAAAAAAGCAGGGAAACTCAGCAAGCATAGTCACTATGGGAATGGAAAGGTGGAGGGTTGCAAATGATACAGGCTTTTTTCCCATCAACCCCAAAAAGAAAGATAGCTGTGCTATTATGCACTGGGATTTGGCCCCTTTATCAACCTGTATAACCTGCAGTGATGCCCATTGCTACCCTGTAACAGCGACACAGCATATGTAACTTTTGTACACTATAAGGTGCTATGGCCTGGATTTTTCTACCCTGATGTTTAACTATAGTGCCCAGCACAGCAGAGCAGCTGCTTGAGCTTCACTGGGGAACCCCCGGGGAGAAAAACCCACCAAGGAGAAGCTCAGCTCTGCCTCTGCACAGCCGCCTGCCCACCAACCCTTGTGGACTACCACATGGGCAGGAGCTGAGTACAGACACCTTGGTTACGGGACTAAAGATGGGTGAGATGGACATCACCCTCCCAGTCTGTGAGCTTGTGCAGAACCTTCTGCCTGAGCCCATGGGCCAGCAATGCCTGTGGGAAAACTACATCTCCTCCTCTAGCGTGGAAATAAGTCACTCTGCTGCCTGTGTTTAACTGTTGCACTCAGCAAAGCAGCCAAGAAGGGACAGGGTAAATGCTGTGAAATGTTACTCTGACTGGCAAATGCTGTGAGTTGTGACCAGATTTCCAGAAGCTCACTTCACTTCAACTGTAGTCAATCTTACTGTATGAGCTAAACCTCTCTCTACATCAACTGACCCTAAGAGTAGACTCCAGATCTTGTAAAAACAAAGTATTTAGAATGACAACAGAAGAAGTTTGTGTTTGAAAACGCTCCATGGAACTTAGGGAAACTGTATTAAAGAGAATTGGGCATGTTTGTTCTCAGCACCGGAGTCTTTTATGATTTTAATGAAAGAAAATGCATCAGATTTCTTGATAGGGGCCCTCAGAGAGCCCTACTCCACATTCTGCCCAGTTTTGCTTTCCTTTCAGTACTCAAACCAGAAGATTTGCAGAGCACTTCTTCCTCTTGCAGCCCCAGAGAAGAAAGAATTGGCATTTTGTCCCTCAAACATGACTGCATTTAGCTTACAAATAGATCCTGGAGGTAAACAAAAAGAGCCACACAGATTCTCCAGATAGCACTCTGATTGGTTTTAAAATTTAAAAAATGGCATATGGAAAGGGCAGCATGGGACTACAATCCCAGTGTGTACCTAACTATCTATGGCCATAGTGATATGCCAACCTTTGGCAGGCAGAAGCCTTTATTACGTGCTCAGTTGCCATTTCCAGGACGCACCCAGTCATTCTGCAGGCACGTGCTGGTGGAGCAATTTTTAACCATCATCATTCCATCAGCTCTGATGAGGTCTGTGGGAACTTCTGCTCCACCTCCAGCCCCAGCAGGCTGGTCCTGGGCTTGGGTTGCTATGTGCTGCAACTAAAAAATAATGCCCATCTCTGTCCTCATTTTGAGCTGGATAACATGCAAGATTATCACACAAGGCATGACTTCAGGAGGGAAAACCAATTTAGTTTGTGATGGTCCAGCTCAGGAATTACGAACCTGAACCTATCCATGTTCACCCTGGGCTTAAGGTTTTAGGCAGAGGGGCTGAAACATCAGTTCCTGGAAAGTAATAATTCCTCACAGCAGACTGACCATCTCCAGTAAGAATCAATGTTTGGAAGGGATAGCAATGAAAACCCCAAGCCATGAAAGAGAAACAGATTCCACAGAAATCGATAAGTATATGGAGACCCTGAATGCTGGACAGGGCTCTCTCAGCCTTTGAAGTGAAGGCGCATGTCAGAAAATAGTCAGCTACCGGTTTTCTCAACCATTGTGGATTAGAGAAAACTGAAATAGATTTGGTTCAATCTGTTGTTGCATAGCAATATTCTTGCATTTACCAGGAGCTGCCTCCTTTCATCAAGTTCCTTTCGTCTCAGAAGAAAATAATTTTTGTTCATATTACAGCAAGGTTGCGTGTGTGAAATATATTTGTCTGGGTGGAAAACATAACATATTTGGTGAAAAAGTAAATGAGAGAAAAAGAATTGCAATTTTCCTAAGAACATGGCAGGGGGGTGGTACAATAATGATTTGGCAGCTATTTTTTTCTCCTGGGCATGTATTTATTTGAGACCAAGCTGCTAAAAATGAATGTGAGGATTAATCCTTAATTATTATGCCATTTCTCCTAGAGCAGCCTTAGCAACAGGAACACGGTTTGGAGCAGTCCATCTCCCTTGCTCCTCCAGCCCAAGCTAGCACACGCAGGAGTGTCTCCCACAGCGAGACCCAGCAGCCGGCAGATAAAACAAGCTGTATGTGCTGGACCCAAGCACCAGCTCCTCCCTGGAGCAAGGTATGCTCCCCTTGGGAAAGCACAGCAGAGCTGCAGGAAAAGCTTTGCAGCAGCCCCTGGCTAGCTCTGAATTCAATGGGGTTTTTGTCCTTTACCTCCCTGGGAGCAGAGTAAGGCCCTTAACAAGCTCCTTGCTGGGCTGCCAGCAGGCCTGGTGCTATTCTCTGCTAGCTTAGAGATGGAAAAGATCAGCCAGGTCACCCTGTCTCTTCCTTGTCCAGAGTATTCCTGCAGAGCTTTTCCCATTCAAGCCAAAATGCCTCATAGCAACAAAAACCTGAAGGGTATGAATCAGATAGAGAAAGAACAGAGCCGATCAACAGCAGCAGCCATCATAATGCAGGGATAAAGCCCCTCACTGCATTTTCAGGAAAACAACACCCCACCACCACCCTTTTACACCTCTTTCTAAAAACACAGGGCCCAAGCCTATGGTGTGTAGTAGAAAAGGCAGTGACAGCATTACTCACCGGTAAATGCCCTAGAAGAGGTGTGATGCTGTCAGACACATAGATGATGCTTCCACCAGTGGTTACTGCTATAATGAAGCCATCTAATGCCTAAGGAAAACAGACAAGTGGAGAATGCTTTAACGGGAATGAGCGGTGTAAACAGAGCATCTCATTGCGTGTTGATCAAACCAGCTTGACTTCAGCACCATATTGTTATCGAGTTGTAGGAACGTTATCTCAAGTTGCAGAACAGTAATTCTCTGATTTTACAGTCTGATTTAACTTTTACAGCACTCTTTGTAGTCTAGTAAAACATACTATTGAAGCAACAAAGGGCTCACAGGAACATTTCATGTCTCAGTTTTTAAATTAATCACACATTTTAATAATGCAAAATGACTAAGACTCGATCCCTTGGAAGTTATTAAAATGAACATTTGAGCTCTGTGTAAATATCAAAGGATGATGAAAGGATGCGGCCCTATCTCAAAATGGTACTTCTCTGCAAACCCCATAAATCTCAGTTTGTATTAATGTAACATTGTATATTGCTGGGCTTTCATGTAAGTAAAAGCAATGCAAATGATCAAATAATCCTTAGCCTGAGTTTTAATTGAGTGATTTATTTTAAAGGTCATGGTATTAGATTACTCATTCCACCCTCCTGCAGTTTCTTCTTCAGTCCCACCTTGCAGTAAGCTCCTTCAGTCCTAGCACTGATGGGGAATATCAGCCTTATTCCCATCCTCTGCCCAGGAGCAATTTAACCTTCAAAATTAGTTTCTTCTTTAGTCTGAGTTGCAAGGTTTTGACCTAAATGTTGTTCAAAGTTAAGTCTAGGTAGATTTCCAGATCTACAGCAACCTACCCTGAGCAGACCTCCCCCCAAAATTAAGATTCAGTAGTAGGTGCTCAGGGAATATATTAAAACCTTTCTATTGTAATAAAGTAGTCATTAGTGAAGCTCCCAAAGCCTTCAAGTGGATCAGGTCTGGGTCTTTCCTGTCAGTTCACTGATTATCTGGAGTCAGTGTTGCTTGCAGGATTTGAGCAGTATGGGCATGGCAAGCGCAACTGAATCAAAGCAGAGTTTGACTGTACTCCAGAGGTGATACCTGTTCAGGACATAGGGGTACTGCAAAGAGCCTGATCAGGGTGCCATGGTGTTACAAAACCTTACTGCAAACCCAGGCACACCTCCAAGTCAGACTAGCAGTTGATCCTGTGAGCCACAGCACATCCTTCCCTCCCGCTGACTTCAATAAGGAAAAGAATTCTGAGAGCACTGGAAAATCCTAATTGTTTTTCAAAAAGAAAAAAAAAAAAAAGGAAAAAACAAAGCCTTGAATAAAGACACAAACATATGTTCCTCTTTCCAGAGAATGCTGAGCACCCACAACTATTTAAGTCAATGGGAATCTGCTGGTGCTACAATCCTTTGAAAAGCAGGTCAATAACTTATATCCCAGTAGAAGACTGTGTTTAGCATCTCTGAAAACTCTCCAGCTCGTACAGTTAGTTTGATTTTGTTAATCTAAGTGCAGAGAAAACGTTTTCTTTCGTGTAGTACATTCAAGCTGTTTTCTAAAAAAGCAGGATAGTTGTTAACCCATAGAAGAGAACAGAGGTTTTACAAGGCAGCTGGATTGTGCATGTTACTATGGTGAACGTTGTTGGATTTTTTTTTCAAATCAAGTCTTTATTTCATATCCAATGCAAATTGTACCAAGTGACTCACATCACAATTCTGTGGTAAAATCAAGTTAATGCATGCATACAAATTCTATTTTTATTTACTCGCAACTGGTCCTTCCAACATTAAGAGGGCATATCCCCCTTTGAAGATTTAACTACTGCAACAGTCCTACATGAACAAACAGAGCCTAATACCTACTCTTATGTAATCTGACGACAGCCTTTTCAATGGGATAAGAAAAGGCCATTTTCAAGAAAGCTGATGTAGCACCGCAGTCAGTTATGCTGATTCTTTTGAATTAGTGCTTGAAAAAACCCTTCCCACCTTTTAATAACAGGATGGGAAAAACTTCAAGCGGTCTTGTCCAAATGTTAATAAAATAAGATTAATAGAAAGGCGAAAAATCAGAGAATGATGAACAGCTAGCTCAACAGGACATCCCAATACCCAATGTTATCTTGAAGGGCATGGAAAATCACAGTACCATGAAGGTGATTTGTAGGCTGGGAAACTGAAAGCAATTGTTTTAATCTAAAATTGTGTGGCATACAAGTAGAATCAACAAAGGCCCAGCCAGTCAAGACAACTGCCAATTTACTGCTATCTGAATGAAATATTTCAGTGCAGGCTGAAGGAGTTATGTATGTGAAGTTCCTGCACACTCAGATGGGAATGGGCGATTTTCAGTGCAATGAAAGCAAGGCATCTCGTAACACTGCACCAGGGGAGTCTCATCACAGCAAACTGCAGTGGCCAAGGGACTGCCAGCCCCAGGGGCCAGCAATATGCCCTGGCTTTGTGCCACCCCCTGGTGGGTGAAGTTGCTCCCCTGCACTCCTCCTTGTCTACTGCCAGACCCTGATCTCATCCCACAGTCACATTGTTTGTGGGAGGAAGAGAAGCTTGTTCTCAAAGGACACTGTGGGACCATGCAATCTCCATGTGTTTGGTACGGAAGAAGATCCTTGCTAGAGAAGGTTCTAGCTGTTATTGAAAGAGAAAAATGCATTTTAGCAGCTCATTTGCATTTCATCTTGAACCTACATAAATGCCATTGAGTCACCTCTCTTCAAATCCCAGCTAGCATTAAAAGCACCTATGGTATAATTTAAAAGTAATTTTAAAACTATCATTGCAAAATAACCCCGTTCCCTGTTAGAATGAAAAGTGCTTGATAAGGGCCTTGAAAAGCATTAGAGTGGAAGTATTAACTGTATCAAACCAAGAGTAGCTGTCAGGTTTTATCTGCTTGTACAGCACCTAGCAGTAGAGGGATGCTGCTCTTTAGGTGCTAGTCTTGCATAAATATTAGGTAATAATAACGCCTTCCAAGAACAGGAGAAAAAGCTGCTGTGTGCCCTTTTCCTCACCTCTGATTGTAAAACTAAAATGTAACCTCTGATTTGAATCCCTCAGCTGGAATGCATTTCTTGGGAGTCCCTGTGCAGCGTTCAGGGCTGCGGCAGCATGGTGTGATGGCACTGTCGAGAGTGAAAAGAGGTAGGGACTTTAATCCCTTGCCCCAGAGACAGCTCTGCTTGACAGTCAAATACAGCAATACCTGAAACCTCCTCTTTCGGAACGGCAGATGACATTTTATTCTAGATGCAGGGGGAATTCCATGACTACTAGACAAAATTAGGAACAGTATATATGCAAGTTCACCTCCAACATCAGCTGGGTGAATTCTTCATTGCTGAGAAATGAAGGCTTCCAGTCCTGCTGAATTTCAGAAATCTCCGTCTGTGCTGAGACTTCTAGACAAATAAAACATTTGCATTTTTTAAATTCAAAGAAACTTGTATCTTGTAAGATGATACACGAGTTGCTATGAAAAGATAGAAATCATCTTCATATTCAACAAATTGCAGTTTTCAAGCATGGGTTTACATATAGAGACAGCAATGGCTATCTAAACTGGGCCCAATCTTGAAACGTTTTCTCATGTTTTACTCAGCTCAACTTGAACTGACTTCAGTGGGAGACTGTATTCTCATAGCCATTGGCCTCAAGCAGCCTTACTTGGTTATTGATCTAAAGATAAAACCACTTTGCATGAAAGTAAAATCAAGGCAAAGATTAGCACGTGTCAAATTGATACTTACAATTTCCAGCTTCAAAACTAGGGTGCCAGACAGCTAGGGTTCAGCCTACAGCTTCTCTGTCAAATAGGGAGCATCAAGAAAACTCCTTTGGAACAGCCCCAGGGGGCTGTGACCCCGAACAGCAGAGCTATTGCTCTGCTCTCCAAAATGTGTGTGAAGCATGAGTGTTTGCAGCAGCCTTACACTGCTGCTACTGCCCCCACTCTCTCCCATGCCTACTGCCAGCCCCACAGTGTATAGCAGCATAGGAGAGGGAATGGAGGACCAGCATCTCATCCCAAACTCTATCTGGAGGAGAGGGCCTCCTGTGCTGTCGGACACCATGGGGTTTTGCCTGGCTGTTGGCCAATCTTAGCCCCACAGCAGCCCGAGGATGCTTGTTCCCCGAGGGCTTTCCATGGAGGGGAGAGGCAGACTGGGGTAACAAGTCACAGCTCCACACTCACACTGGGAACCATACTGGGAGTAACTGGATGCACCATGGTGAGCCATTTCCTTCAAAAACAACCATTCACATTAGCTATACCCAAGTCAGGCAGGGTTCTGGGCAACAGATCTTGAAATTTAGAGACCTGAGCTGGTTTTGTTCACTTCTCTCTCTGCTTGTCCAAGAGTCCTCCCTTATTCAGCTCTAGTAGGGAGGGGATGCTGAGCACTGCCTGTCTTCTTTTGGTGCTGCCTGCTAATTAATCCTACTGATTAACACTTTCAGGACAGATAGTATCCAATGCTCCCCATTTGAAGAACATAGGCAAACTGGACAGATAAATGCAAATGGCTAAATGACATTAAAGGCAGCAAATTTATACCAGTGCCTGTGCATATCGTTACCTAGAAAGAAATCAAAGCCTCTGTTCAGGCTTTATTAGTAGAAATGCAGCTGCCTGCTTCTACCAGCTTGTTCAGCTCACTTTCTGCACTGCTGGGGGCTGTCATGGATAGCACGGTGGCTCTCCACAGCCCACATGATCCTACATGGAGGTTCAAAACCAGACTAAGGAAAAAGAGAGATCAGCCTGATGGATTTTTATTATAGTTTCAGAATACAGGGTACTTTCAGTAGATCCATAGCTTGGAAAAGTTGATATACATGAAACAGCAACTGTTAAAAGAATTACTTGAGATTTGGGAGATTCTGTGGATTAAGAATAAGCAGGCTGTTTATGAACTAAAAAAAAAAACAACTGAAAACTGACCTCCTCCTCTGTTATGACTAAAATCTTAGTTTAACCTACTAAATGAAAGGGAAATATGTTGAATGAACCAGATCCAAAGTACGCTGAAGATAACATTTTAAAACGCTGATGCTTTGTATTGTATTGTGTGACTACTAATCTGGTTTAAAAATAGATAATATTTGCTTTTTTTTAGCAAGTGCACAAAACCCAGTCACATTTTGACCCAATTACTGTGCAAGGATTTGTGACTACTAGCTTTCTTTTACCTAGTTGTTCTTCCAGAAATGAAGTGCCTTTTGCAGTAAATCATCTGGCCTATCAGCTACACTTACCTACATTTATTCAGATCTTGTGTGATTGTTCTTTGCTTGGCTTTATGATTGAATATGTTCACATTCTCCTTTACTCTGCCTTGGGCAGCTAAAGAAACCCCCGTATGTTCTTACTGTCATTTTTTTAATAGGTATATATGATTATTAAACTTTGAGATGTCCTAGTTATGCCCTCCTGTATGAAATCATCTTGTCTGTGGCAAAAATTCATTTAAGGCAAACCTGTGCTCTAACAACAGAACCACTATAATTATTTCCTCAGTAAGTTTGACACTGGTGACTCCATTATGTTGGGAGTCATTATATAAGAATTTTTATGGTCTCTTCCATTTCACCCAGAGCTCTCCAGTGAGCTCTGTGTGGGGCTGGATGAGCAAAGGTGAGCTAGGCGGTGCAGTACATTGGCTCGTGAGACTCCATTCTGCTTTGTGGGACCAGGGACGTTCCCCTCAGTCACTCACCAAAGCCTTTTCCTCACAGAGACAGAGCAAGGGAGCCCCGTTTTAAACCAGTTCCCTGATTTATAAGGGAGAAGTGTTTCTATTGTCCACTGCTGGTGGATGTCCATGCCTCAGGGAGCCCACAACACACATTCCTCTCACTGGCTAGAAACTAGACCAAGCAGATTAAATCAGCAGGGTCAGAAATCTCCTCTGCCCTCTCTGAGGGTACATTTCTAAAGCACTCAACTGTCACTGCTCTGTGCATTAAAAAATAAATTCCTGGCCTTCTAAGGCTGAACTTTACCACTGCAACTGCAGGCTGCGATGTAGCTTCTGCTTGCACACGCTGGGTGAAGCACATCTGCTATCCGTGGACGTAATTTGCTGAAGCTGACTTCACAAATTGGGCCCTTTCTGGTCTAAGTTTTCTGCTCACTGGAGAACTGAGTCCTACACAGTCCACTGAGGAGGAGCAGGGGGGCTCAGCAGATTGCTTCCCTGCATTTTTCTGTAGAGAAGCTGGGGTGAATGCTTTGTTCTTCTGCTCACAATATTGCAGGTTTCAAGGAAGGGACTCTTGCCTCTGGCCCCAAATCTCTCTTGTTCAAAGTGTCTTTCTTCTTAATGCATGCTGCAGGGCACTGTTGCCCTTCTTCCCTTGGTTCCTGACATTCACCCCTTCTCTAGCAGGTTGAGTCATCCTCAGATGAAGAGTAGTCAAGGAGATGGATCTGGGCAGCACAATGCCTGCAAATGATCCTTTTGGATGAGACAGAAAAAACATCCCAACTTTATGTTGGCACTTTTAGGCCCCTTGAGCCATTCTGATAATCACTGAAGGAAACAAGATATTGTAGTAACTGTCTGGCAAGTGCACGAAGAGCTGCAGTAAATCTTACCGTTGTGTTTCTGCAGAAAGCCAATGACTTTTTCCAGCACAGTAGTTTTGTCCATTTTGCGAGTGTTGCCTGGAAGCATGGAGCTGAGCTCTTTGATGAGAACATTGAACTGATCACGCCTCTTCTTCTCAGACTTGTTACGTGAAGCCCTGTGGACCAGGGAAAAAAAAAGGATGACCAAGAGGAAAAATCGTCATGTGCCTGCTCTTTGCAACATACACACATAGAAATTAACTTGCTGTGTGCCTCACATGAAGATCAACACTGGCCTCCGGCAAAGCTGCAGAGACAAATAGGGGGCAACTCTTCCCACCTCCTGCTCTTGTCTTTGAGCTCCCTTTAGAGTCCAGTGGGGAGATGGAGGCTCTGCTTGCCCATCTGTGCTGCTGTTGGACACTCTGTCTACATCAGGTTGGCTTTAAGCCTGTAGGTGAAGGAGCTGTGCCCATCTCCTAAGCATGCACAGAATCCTGAAAGTACATACAGCCTCTGATGAGGCACTCGGAACCAGAAGAAATAAGAATACTGTGACAACACTAAAATCATCCATAAAGAAGAGTGGGGGACTAGTAAAACTATGGGTCATGCTCATCTGGGCAGTCCTAACAGGAGAGAGGGACCCCATTCTTGCAGCTCAGCCATTGCACTGGAGCTAGGTCCATCTAGAGGGACCAGCCTCCTTTGGTTACAGGTCCTCTGGTTACCTCCAGGCTGGCTTATAGAGAGGAATCAGGCTGTTGTCTCCCAGTCATTAAGATCAGGGATCCGAGTAGAGCTTGCTGCAGCTCTCATCTAGTTCATATGTCACCTACTTCATTCTCCTTTCCAAGGTGACAAGGGCAAGCAGGAGGGAGGGCATCCAGCATGTCTTATCCCACCCAGCATGGACTGCATGTGGGATACCCGACCTGGGGGCTGAGAAGTCCTGCAGCTTTCTTTGCCAGTCTTGTCTGTTTAGTTTACAAACTCCTCAGATAAAGCCTGCTTCTGCTGTTGTGCATGAAAAGCTCATACGAAGAAAGGATCTGATTTCAATTGGGGTGTTTTGGCACCACAATACTGTCATTACGGTTGTTGATAATCTTTTCGGTGTGGGCACTTGATATTTTTTTTAAAATTGTATGTCAACCTATACACAAGCAAGTATTTTCTGAATTGCTCCCATGAATACAACAGTCATTCTACTTGGAGGTTATCACCCTGGCTTCTGTAGCCATGTGAAAATACAGATAAATATAACCCAGAAGATCTGTGTTTGTTCTTCTGAAAGGTCCTCAAGCAAACAAGATTTGCTTTGTTAATTACGTAAAGATCTAAAAATCTGGTTTCATGTAGACAGGAAAGAAAAGCCAAGAGGCCAGTTCTCACTCTGAATTTCTTAGTCCCAGCTAACTCTGTCGTTCCTCATGAGCTCTGGATGCATGCTAGTGAAAATCAGAGCAGAATTTAGCCCAGCATTTACATCCCCTTGAAGGACCAGGATGGCAATAAACTCCAGCAGAGAAATCACTGCAGAGGCTTCTGGATGTTACTACTGACAGAGGGGTAATTTTTGTTTGTCTTGCTCTCAACCCTGAACACACTTGGAGATACATTGGATAGAAGCCAACACTTGATTATTTTACAGCTTTGAACACAAGAGATTGGGTGGATACCGCCTGACTGATTTCAGCCTGTTCTTATTACAGTGCAAAAGGCTGTCAGAACAAGATGTGAAAAGCTCCAGCCTTATCCTATTTCTGCACAGTTCAAGGGGATGTTAAGAACGTCAACATTTTACTTCCTCATAATTCAATCCTCAGTTCATTTTAAGCTTAAAGGGTCTTGATCTCCTGCCCTGAAAATAAAACAAAACACCAACCATCTATAGGGAAAGTGTTGCTTTTTCTAAAATATAAAGTATCTATTTTTAACACTTGACATTTTATTCACAAAGGAAATAAAAAACTCCTCTAGTGGAAACAACTCTACCAAAATCTGAATTGATGACCACAGTAAAATCTTTAAAAGGAAAAAATAAGGAAAAATGGGGGGGGGGGGGGAGGGAGAAAAACTATCCCTGAACAATTGTAAATGCTTTGTTCAGTCCAGTTGTAAATGTGTTAAATAATGTAGTTTTCATCACTTCCCTTGGAAGGTTATTTTCTAGGCTTGGAAATAATATGTCTGCTATGGCACATAATTTACAGTAAGCCAAAAGAGTCCTTGTCTTAATTCCATACTATTTGTCCCAGTTCTGCTCCCTCTTCACTACTCCAAGAAAAAAACCAAAACAGCATATCCAAGGGGAAGAGGCACATTATGAATAAAATGTGGCTTTTTAGTGGATACAGCTAAAAGCAATACAGGACAGCCTGAATTCAGAATGGTAAAACGTGTCATAAACAGCCATTGTTATTCTCTTATGTATTTGCTGCTGGTCACCTTAAAGAGACACTGATACTTGCTGACTACCAGTCATTACGTCTTGGTGATTTACAATGAAATACAACTTTACACTAAATTTCATATTTCTTTTTGCTGCCCAGTGGGATATGTTCTACATGCAACAAAGGAAGTAATTGTGCCACATACCTTCATTCTTAAATTTACTCTTCATGGAGTGGAAAAAGGCAAGTGGTCTTATTCATTTATTAAGCGCTTTCTCATGGCTCACTTCAAGCTGGTTTTGGTTGGAATTTTGAATTCAATGAATTGAAAAAAAAAAAACCAACAAAACCTACTAAATTAAACTAAAATAAAAGCAAATAAAGAAAAAAGTGCACAAAGCACATTTTTTGTTTTAAAATAATAAATCCATAAACCAAAATAAACCTCATCTAGGATCAAAGAATTGAAATTATGGTTTCTGATCTCCAGAGGATCAGAAGACCTGAAAGAGATCTTCAGTGCCCACAAGTGTGGTGTCATCATATCCACATTTTAGTCCTTGTGGCTTTTGGAGTGAAGTAGTAGCTTAGGGAGTCAGCTGATGCAGAATGGGGCTCAAAATAAGCAGTCTCCATGTCTTGGCCAAATACTAAACACTTAGAAAAGGGCTGGGAGAACAGGTGCCTCTCCTTGGGAGAAGATGGATCCTCTTCTCATTTCTGTATAATACAACCTGTATGTGCCTAATAAATTGCAGCAGACAGTAAAATGGTGTGTGTGTGTGTGTGTGTGTGTGTGTGTGTGTGTGTGTGTGTGTGTGTGTGTCTAACCTGAGAAACCCAGCTTCTGGTCCATCCCTGAAGAGTTAGATCTAGAAATTTCCAATCTCACCTACTTTTAACACAGAAAATGAAAGAAAAGAACAATTTTCTTGTTTTTTTTATCTCTTCTCATGTTTCTCAACACTGAGGGACCCAGTCCTTATCCCAAATAGAAGAAAACAAAGAAAACATTTCCCCTGAGGCACAGCACAGATGAGAGTCCCGAGTTTTCAAGGCACAACAGTAAGATGTTCAGCAAATGGCTTCTCCCAAGTCTGACTCTCTTTAAAGCTTTGGAAGAAAACCTGTACCTTTTAAATAAATCTGAGTGATTTTAGTATAAGGTAGTAACCTTAGACCTTCATAAAGTCTCTCATGGTTTCAAACTTAATTTCAAATTCAGACTTATTTATCAGAATCAAAATGTACTTAATTACAATTTAAAGAAACAATTTCCTTTTCTCATTTTCAAAGTTATCACTTTTTATCCACCTTGATAGAGTCCTGCCCCAGGGCATGACAAAAATTCCCTCCAGGAACAAATGGCATGAAAACCATACCAGATGGCAATGATAATTGTTGATAGTGAGGATATGTGTGAGCCTATTTTTTCCTATATGGATTCATTTAATGCATTAAAAAAACCACAACAATTAACACACAGATATGTTGAAGATAATCAGGCCTTAAGAATATGAAGCAACAATCTATGGTGGGTTTCCTTCCCCTTCTTCCCCCTTCTCTGACCCTGGGGCTCTGGGGAAGGTTGACACCTCCTGCTGTGCTGCAGGATGAGCATGGAGATGCTTGGAAGAGCCATCTCTTTGCCCTGGCCTCAGTGGGCACCCCTTGCAAGCCTAAAGGGAGGCAGTTGGGTTGGCACTTTGCTCCTGATAGCAAAGGCAGGCCTTCTGCATCCTTAGCACGCACACATTAAGAGGAGGAAGCAAAGGGAAACAGTTGAGCTTGGCTGCAGCCTGTGCTGACCTATATTGGGGAGAAAAAGCTGCAGGGAGGAAAGAAGCAGTGTCGGAATCAAAAGAGATGAAACTGGATCAACTAGTTGTGCCTGGACTGGCAATACTCTCATTAGAGGGGAACCGAGGGGAAAGAGGTGTGCAATCCATGGCTCCCTCTAAAGCAATTAAACTGCGGTTTTGATAACACATCCAGAAAAATAACCACCTCAAATGCTTCCAAACAGCTTTTCTGCAGATGCCAGTCAGATCTGACAGTTATTAGGAGTTTTACTGCCATAGGTCTTCTGCCTTGAAACACACCTTTTCCCTCCCCACTAAGTGCTCACAATTTCCTGCCAACCGGGACCTGATGACGGAGTGCAGAATGTATGTGCGTGAAGGTTTGTGCCTATTTAGGGCTGTCTCAAGCACTTTCTGTGGTTTTTCTCTGCTCTGAAGGTAACTTCTGGGTGTTCTTATCACTGTGAGACAGGCATTGATGAATAAAGGGCCACCATAAGAACCCCCAATTTTTTAGTTATCTTTTGCAAAATGTACTCTGTATAAAAACCCCACATTTTTTATACACTCAGGAAGCTCAGATGATGTATTATAGTGGCAGGAGTACGTTGTTGGTTCTTCGGTTCTCATGTTGTGCAGTAATGTGAAGAAAATGATCAATGCTTTTTTGACATTTTCCACAGAAAACATCGTTACGTTATTTTCTTCTTACAGGGTAGCCGAGAATAGGAATCTGACATGGCAGTTTTTCAAGTGGTGCTTGGCTGTATTTTTTTGATTAATTGATCATGGATAAAACAGCTTCTGCAGCAACAAACAGTATCAAGATCATCACAAGTTAAACAGAGAGTTATAAAAGAAAAAATGCTCACCTCTTTGCCCTGTCTTTCTCATCTTCATCCATTAGATTGTCTAAGCAGTTTTTTCTGTTGAAGGAATGCGAGAATCATTATGAATTGTCATTTTGTTAGCTCTACTTGCAGGTTAATCTCAGAGTTGCTCTATTTCATTTTAATAAGAGCGATGATATTCAGGTCAGATAAATGTGTCAGCAGTGCTTTATGCCACAGTCCTTGATTTTAGGAAACATCCGTTGTGAATAATGTTAGTTCTGAGCGTCACGCTAGCCTTAGGGGCTCCAGCCAGAGATCAAGGCTCCCAGGCACAACATGGTGCACCAGCACAGTACAAAAACAGAGACTTCTTGAGGGAATTTTTTCATGTGGAGGTTACTCTCTGCAAACTTGCAGGCTGGATAAGCCCTCAGGACTGCCAAGTTGGGAAGGCATTTTCAGTGCCCCCCATTTGCCCCAAAACCACCCCCAGTGCATTAGCTGGCATCACCAATGCCTGACTTCTCAAATGGGGCATCCTGCTGGCATGCTCTTTGTCCTCCTCTGTGGGTCCTGACTCAAAGCCAAAAGAGACGGTAGTAACTCTATTGAATTACACCCCAAATTCAAAGTGTACTCATAAATCCCAGTGGCCAAGCCGCACTGTGAAAAACCCCTCCCCATAGCTCAGACAAACCATCTGCATGGCAGTGCCACACTGAGCATGGGGACTGTGCCATCCCTGTCACTCTTTTTGCTGATCTTCACCAAAATGTTGTGACCTGACATAAGGTTTATAGCTCAATTGCTCCAATAGCACTTTGAGCTGGGAGGAGAAAGTACTCTGAGCACAAGACATGTTCATACAGCAGCACAATAAAAGGGGGTAATTGAGTAAATTTGTGTGGGCAAGACAAAGGGAAAAACACAAGAGCAGCCCAGCTGAAGGCTGAGATCCTGAGAATGCTTGTTGCCATATCACTGCCCACCCTCCTTTGCTCCATGGCCTCATGAAAAGTGATGCCTGAGCTGTAAGCTCTTCAGCCCAAGGAAGAATCCCTGTGCTGCTGCAGCCTCTCAGGGCACCTCATGCCCATGTCAGGCACAAAAGCCTTGTGCTGCTGCATCCTACACGAATATTTTCCAAACCGGCAGCACAATACTGCTACAAACCCTGGATTGTCAATGCGTCATTTTCAAAGCAGCAGTGTAATGACAGGCAATGGTAACACTCACTTTCAAAAATCAATTTCTCATTTAATGAGTTCTTAACAAATATGACATGAATAAAATTGGAGGGGGAGAGAAGGGAAGTTAATTGCTAGGCATTATTTAAGCCCATGGTGTTTTCCACATATGAGTCACACATAAATAGGCTTGTTTAAAGAACATTTTATGGAAAAACAGGAATGCAAAGTTATTGATAGTAAGAGCAGTGGGTAAATTCTGTCTTTCTGCTACTAATTCTCCTACAGTAATATTCCACCTGCTCATTACTCAACAGTTAGCTAAGAATATGAAACTACACTGTAATGTTTATCAAATATAAGAGGAATGAGGAATTAAAGCCACAGGTCACTGACTGGAGGGTAAAGATAATACCTCATGGCATTCAACTCATTGATGGAGGAAATATGAAAGCTGAGGGACTGGCTTTTTTAGTCATAACTGGCAAATTTAAGTTGCTGAGTTCCACCATACAGAATAAAAGAATGAATAATGCTATGTAATTTTAAAATGTTTTTTCAGATATTTATTTGGCCTTGCAAAACAGCCAAGTCAGCCATATATCACTCTCCATATTTTAGACTAGGAAGATTTATAGACCCAGTTAAAATTTATTCACCAGTGTTTTACAAATACTTTAGGTGGTTATTTGCCCAATAGCAGAATCAGACTGCTAGCCCAGCAAGTATGTTTTCAAATAATTCAGGCTAAACTGTAGAGATAACATTCAGTGTTTTTATTTGTTCATTATTGCAATGAAAATGTTCACCTGCATTATCCAAGAACAAAGAAGGCACCAGTTAACAAGGGCAAGTGTTAGCATTTAGGATTTTGCTGTAGTTCTTTACTCGACCTTTGCTCAAAATGCTCTGTTGCCTGAACCCTCGTTGAATGTAGGGTATGACAAGCAAAATGGGGCAGTGTCAGCAGAAACTGCTTTCTCTGAATCCCTGAAGGTCTTCCTCTGCTGCACCAAGGCTTCCTCTGGTTGTAACAAATTCCCACTAGAAAGCAGGAATATGGGGTGAGACCTCTGGATGGATCTGATGATGGATGGGGCAGTCAGGATCAGCTGTTTTGGACAAGTACAATGTACCTAATGGAAAGGGGCTTCCTAGAGCTGCACCCTATAAGCCATCAAAGAATTACACTGCGGGGAAACCTCTACCCTTACAAGAGAGCAACAGGTCTAACTGGTCTGTTCTGCCAAGGATTTGGCTACATCTGTAAAGCAATCCATGGCCAGCTTCCAGTAAACAAGGTTTCTCACCGACTGACATGAAATTCTGGACCTGCTGTGCTGTTGCTAGTGTTAGACAATACCTAATTGTCATTTTGCTTCTGTTTGCTCACAGGGCAAAATCTCCAGAGCTTCGTAAGCATTGCTAACAGCTTTTGCCAGAACATACGTATCATATGAAATTAAAACTGCTCTCAATAAAATAGATATGGCAAGTACACAGCTGCTGTGAACCAGTATTGCCATCCCTCTCCTGAGCCACACCAGATGCTGGCTTATATCTGGAGGAGAAAACCATGGCATGGAGCTTAGGCATGTGCTTAGAGCAACCTGCTTGCTTTATGTTATCCTCCCTCATCTGGGAAGGTCCCAGATAGCAAACTGGAAATCTATTCTCTCATCCCTATCAGTGCCTGGTTTCTGAGGCAATTCTGGCTTGTCGCGATGAGGGAAGCAGGCAGTAAACATTGTGGCTCTGTGCCACCTTTCCCTGCAATGAGGTAACGTAAAAAAACCCTGGTGTCACAAGGATTTATCTAATGAAAACAGTTTGGAAACCTAAAGGTAACACCACCACATGTTGTAACTCCTGCCAACAGAGTACTTAACAGCTCCAAGTTACACTTGGAACTTCATTAATATCATTATCAACAAGCAGTGAAGATGCTATTTCTCAAAAAGATGGGAACCACCTGGAATAAGGAGAAGAAAGCTCAAGTACTACCATCAGGGTGGTACTTCAAGACACATATCCACAGGCAGGGAAGAGTGACATTATGGAAAGAGAAGACAGGCTAAAACTTAAATCTATAGCTGTGGCTTAGTTATCAGATGGAGAATAGCACAAACATACCCCCCACATTCATTCACACAATGATTAGTTGCTTGGGAAAGAAGTAATTCAGGCAGAGTGCCAGCTTGTTCCATGGACTCCACAGAAGAAAGATTGCACATGTTTATTTTGATACAGTCTATTCCCAGTGGACACAAAGCTTGCACTGTAAAATTCATCTGGCACTGATCACCTTATCCTGCACTGGAAATGTTTCATTACCAAATTAAACTACTACTTTTTCATGTGGGTGAGGTTGGTTTCAGTCCTTCCTGCCCTACTGCTCATAAGGATACGCTACAAAATGACTGACACTCAAACATAAGTAATCAGTTGTTGATTTCCCACCGAGTTGCCATGAGGTCAGCTAATCTCAGTTCCTACAAATCAGCCTGACATTTAACGAGAATTTTTAATCATATTCGTTTAACACAGTTGAATTAAATCAGAGACAAATTGTTTTTAGAGGTCCTGATACGCGCCTGGGGAAGCCTGATGAGAAATTGCAGTGCTTGTGCTCCTCTAGCTCTGTGTTGGGCAGCTGTGGGGGAAAGACTGGGCTTTTCCTCCACTTCCTTCTCCAGCACAGTGGGGTGTCTGTGTCTACCACCCATGGGTCTGCTTGGGGTATTCAGCCACTTCTCTTGTACAGGGCATGCTCAGCCCTCCCTTGGACCTCACGCTCAGACCACTTAGGATGCTGATATAATACCACCAGCAGAAGAAGAGATGATGATATTGCACTTGGTGAACAATCCTCTCACAGAAAGGAGACGGGCAAGGGTTGCAGGGAAAATTGGGACACTGGGAAGAAACATCTTGAACTACCTTCTGGCCTGTGGGCAAACCTTCCCCAACAACTGTTATCTTTGTGAAGAGGGAAGAAAAAGAGCAACAGAGTGGAGGGGAGACATGTTCCTGTGCCTTCCAGACACATCATTCAACCTCCAGTGCCATCTCTTGGCATTGTGGTTGGACATGGTGCTGTCCCATGAGTGCTCTACAAATGGCTTTGATGGGCACGAGCTAACATTGGGGAGCACCACTCTTAGCTTGGCACTAGCAGCTCTACCCTCTTCTTCTCAGGAAGGGCAGAGCTCTGGAATGAAGTAAACCATACTAGCAAGTAAAATATTTCCCTTCCAAGCCTTTCTGGGGGAAAACAGAAAGATTAGCAAATGGTAAGTGGCAGAAGAGGTCACAGAGTAACAGGGAAGAGGTGACCGTCTGACCATTTTAAACACATTAGTGCACATTTCTGTGATGTGGAGAGGGCTATGACATGAAGGATTTGTAGAAATACAAATCAGAATAAATCAACAGATTAACAGATACATCAAATGAACTGTACCTCTTCATCTTATTTTTCAGGTGTAAACCTATGAACTGTTACAAGAAAACGCTGGAGTCCATATCTAAATGCAATGCAATCCCACCTTTAGCAATCAAAATTGATTTATCAAAAAGTAAATAGAGTAGCCTTAAGAAAACTTAAGAAAAGCTGGTAAAAAAATCACAGTCCTGACGACACACATTGCTATTTGAGAACGGACTGTGACTTTTCAGTGGGAGAATGACAGTCTGCAGTTACCATGAATCATGTCATTCTGCGATTATTGTGGGAATTACTGTTTTAACAAGTAAAGGAAAAATCCAGTAACATGGTAAGTGTCCAGCTTTAGATTATTTTTGTCAGTGTGCAGCTTAGTCTTCCTGCATTCAGTAGAATACTATCTTTTGTTAAACGACATAAAAGGTTGTTAGAGGTTTCCAAAAAAGAAAAAAAACTTTTTGAGAAGATAGCGGCTTCTCCATGTTTCATACATACATGTACAATGAATCTTTAGATGGTAACAGGCTTAAAGCAAAACAGACATTAAAACATAATCCAAATGCAGATAATGAAAATGATGGAATTTGACATAAATTAATGCTCCATTCTTCTGAGCAAGGGATGGCAGGAAGATGCTCACAGGTAATGCAGCTGAGCGTTATGAGATCATGATGAAGAGAAGTAAAGGCTCACAGCACATTCAGGTTTTATTCTTTACAGTATTTCCAGTCAGTGGGAAGAGGTATTCTTTTCCGCATATCAGAAACCTTGCAGCTACTACTGTGTGCTCTTAGCTTCCCCCATCTAACTCTGGTGCTGGCTGATTTTTAGGATGTGCAGTCTACAGACGCTCTACAGATGTGGTGCAATTTGCATCAGTGTAAGTCAGGAGCGACGTCAGCAGTGCCGTGCTGGAGCATGGCCAGGATAAGTGAGAGGCGTCCTTTATCTCTAGCTTGTGAGCAACACGTAAAGTTTGTGTGATGCTACGGATCTCTCATGAAGATCAGTACATACTTGCTCATTATCTTCCTTCTTGTTGTTGTTATTATTATTACTATTATTACGGAATGACTAAAGCCATTCAGACTTCAGTGAACAGGCTGAGTGAATCCCTGTGTTCAAGTGCTGCTCTGCTCTCCCCTCGCACGGCTGGAAACAGAAAGGCAAACAAATTAAGCTAACATTAATCAGCAAAGACTGCCATCTGTATAACTCGGAGCACTTCTCTGCGTGCCCGTCCCCTTCCAGCAATGCTAAACAGGATTAGCCTTCCGTGGGTGGATGGGGAAAGTAGGTCAGTTTGGTAACATTGCTGCGTGCAATGAACAGAGGAAGATGTGACTGCAGTGGTCTGCTGGCAGCCCTCTCACCTTCTGTATGAGCCATGGAGACAAAGCACTTGGGCTTGTCATGGGGCACATGAGGTTGCTCAGACTACTGCATCCCTACTTGACAACATGTGCCATTTGTAGAAGCAGGGGGTTTGCAAAGCCTGGCCAGTGTGCTGGAGTTAATGGGTGCATTTCAATGACGAAACTGAGGCATGGGGCAGCTAAAGGCTTAGTCATTACTGGTTTGTGCACAGCCAAATATTTGTCAAAGCTTATGCATGAGCAAAGTGGCAAGGGATGGTAAATCATCCGCTGGAGGTACTGTCTTTCTGTATTGACTTTGTTGGGTTTGTAGGAGTGGTGGCAGGAAAGCCAAAACTCAGTGGAAGTTGACACTTGCAGGGCATGTCAAAGGCAACAAAAAGGAGCCAGTGGCATGCTGTGGTGATGAAGACAGCCAACTGCACCATGGACAGGAGCACAGCCTGAACAAGGGAAGTGATTATGCCCCTTGACTCAACAATTGTTAGACCACATCCTGCGTGATGTGTCCAGGCTTGGGCCCCCCAGCACAGAAAATATAGAGATTAACTGGAGGAAGCAAAGAGCATTCAGTGTGGTCCAGGTTGGTGCACTTGCCTCGTGAGGAGGGGCTGGGGTAGCTGGGCTGGTTCAGTCTGAAAAAGACATGGCACTGGGGACACCTAACAGTCCCTCCACTGCCTACAAGGGATCAGTGAGGTGCCAGAGCTGACTCTTCATGGTGGTGCAGGATGGGAGAGTGAGAAATAATGGGAGTAAACTGAAAATGGAGGTAGGAAACACTTCTCCATCCTGTGACATCCCCATCCTTGGAGGCTTGCAAGACGTGACTGGGCAAAGCCCTAAGCAGCCTGGTCTGATCTCAGATCTGGCCCTGCTTTGAGCAGGAGGATGGACTGGAAATCTTCAGAGATCATTTCCAACCTGAATTGTCCTTTGATTCTGGTTCTGCTGAGCTGGCTTCCACTGGCAACACACATGCTCCTAAGCATATCAGTCCCCTAAACTAGTTCTTATATATGTTACTGAAATCTATTTTATTATGCTCTTGCTCTTCCGTGATACACATAGCCTGTGCACTCTCTCCTACACTGACATCCCTCCTGCTTTATAAACTTGCCACCTAAGAGAAAAGAATGCAAGATATACATCTTAGCTTGTATGTTTATATGCCAGGAGTCTATCATGTCACTTTTAGATGTTAATTCAAAAAAAAAGTATGGTCACTTTATGACAGAATTAGCAAAAGTAGAAAAAGAAAAATGACTCCCATAAGAATGGCCCATGACTGCAAGACCTGTTATTCTTCTCTCTTTACTTCTCATATTCTTAATCTGTTTTAGGTATTTATAAAACTTTGATCCTCATCATATCAGAACTCCCAAATGTACAAAGACTTTAACACATGCTTAACTCTATACTGCTATAAGAAGTCCCTCACGTATGTGTATCTTCTCAAAAATCCAGACCGAAATGTGGAGGTAGAGCTGCAAGGATTATTTTGTAAGCATGAGCTCTAAAATCTTCCCTTGAAAATGGTCACAGTTATGAAAGTATTCTCAGTTGTAAGAATCAAAGTTTATTTGCTTCTGCAAATATTTGAATAAGTACAATAATATAACATCTGACCTATGATCTTTTGATGGTCAATGCTCAGCCAGCACAGGCAAACTGGCAGAACATGCAAGTATAACACTATAAAGATTTATTTGTCAAAAACTCAAGGACTGCTGTTTTGTTTGGCACGAACTACCTGGGAAACACCAACAGAAGCAGAAAATCAAAGTCACTCTCCTTTTTTTTTTTTCTGGCTGTTCGATGGGACTATTGTCAAAGTCACTCTCCTTTTTTTTTTTTCTGGCAGCAATAGTCTTGACAAGATCCTTTTAATCCCTTCCATCCAATTAAACAGGCTATCGTGGCAGTATAAAGCAAGATGTCCAGGAACTGGCATAGGTTTGTCTCATTCCCCCACATTCATTTACTTGTTAACCATTTATGGCTTTTTAATAAAGCTCTGGGCCTAGGAATAATTTTGCAAACAGCAAAAATACTGACACCAGAAAGGAATTCTGATTTTTTTTTCACAGTGCTGCCAAATTAAATGTCAAAAGGATTGTCCTCTCTTAGTACCCTTGCCTTCTCCCTGCCTCGATGGGACCTAGCCTTGCCTCTTCAATCAGCATGAATTGGTGGGCCCAGTTCCAAGGAGTGGACTGGGACTTGAGCCAGGCAGTGAAGGTTCTCCTCAACCTTCTCCATCCTTATGGGCATCCCAGCATGGTGACACCCACTGGGGCTCAGCTGCTCTGCCATTGATGTGGGCTGGAGGTGGGAGGTGTGGGGAGAAACATGACCATCCCTGCAGAGAGCCTACAAGAAGCAACAACTTCTCTGCACAGTACAAGAGGCAAAGCTGTGGCCTAAATCTGGTGCTGTATAGGGGAAAAAAAATCCCTTTACAATATAAAGAAATAAATACAGATATCAACACCAATAATCCCATCACTTTTGTGTTAACAGCTTGATAACATATCTGCTTATAACTCACACACCACACTAAATTTTCTGCTCTATGGTAACTATCATATTCCTGTCAGCAGAACTAAATATTAAATCATCTGGGGAGATGAATCATCAAAAGCTGTTTTGGGGAGATATTTTAAAATGGACATTTGTTGTCATTTAATTTTGAGAACTTGCTGTATCTCTCTTTTCAGAAGTGACCCTGCAAGCCTATAGACACTGCAAGACCATACAGACTATTGCTCTGTACAGCTTGCTATCTCCCTTGCAGGTGAATCATGTAACCTACATGGCTTTCAGGTCATTTCTGACAAGACCAGGGCAGGAAGGTGCAGTCAGATCAGGGTTTGTCTGGGTACCACCAAGACTAAAGACACTGGGAAGCCAGAGACACACAACCTGCATGGCTCTTTGTGGATGAATGCTCTCCACTTGCAGTTCCCCAATTTTGTGTCTGATTCCATAGATCTGCCAAGAGTTCAGACACAGCAGCAGACCAAGATTACACCTGCATTTTGCATGATCTCAAACGTTTATGCCCTTGAATCCTTCCTATCCTAGTCTGAGCCACACTCCAGCTGTGGTGCCGGAACATTCCCACTGATGTGTGAAGTACCGCTCTTGTCAGCCTTTCAGTGCTATCAGTGGCTCCCATTTTTACAGTGATAAAGTTTCTCCAGTGTGATGTAAAATTCAAATCAGGTTTTACGAAATTAATCTCTAGGGAAAAAGGATAATTATTCAAGAGCTTCGTTAGTACTTTGCAATCTTAATTACGATAATTATATTTTTGTAGCTAATATTACTGAACTCCTGCTTTTAAATCCCATTAATGAGCATTTTTAATCCTTCTCCTACTGGGCCAACAAAGCCATAATGTTGAACTTTATATTTACATAGGGCACTGTTTTTAATAAAAATGATGCACTGTTTACTTAGGATTTCCATTCCCTTTTATCTGCACTTTGAAGGTGCACCTTCTCCCAAAGCACAAGATATGAAGAAAAGCAAAGATTAATTCAGCAGCTTGGGCTCGATTTCTCTTCCTGGCAACAAGAGAGCACAGGCCTTGCACTAGGCTGGTAGCTGCCTGTGGATATTGGCTACCATCAGGGATGCCTCTGACACTTCCGCTTCCTCTGAAGTACAGATTTAAAGCCCTTTTCATGAACAGCCCAAGGGTTGAACTCCACCTGCTCTGGCTCCCTAGAGAATCATAGAATCATAGAAGCAACTAGGCTGGAAAAGACCTTTAAGATGATCATCTCCCACCATTACCCCAGGACTGCCAAGACTACCACTAAACCATGTCACTGAGGGCATCTACACAGTTTTTGAACACTTCCAGGGACAGTGATTCCATCACTTCCCTGGGAAGCCTATGTGGACTTTGACAACACTGTGCACACCTTGTAAATGGGTAGAGGGGTTGGAACTAGATGATCTTAAGGTCCTTTCCAACACAAACCATCCTATGATTCTATTCTATGGTCAGGGTCAGGGGGAAAGGTGGCAGCTGGAGAAAAAGGTCAAAAGAAATCTCAATGAAAAAGAAACGCTTAAGTTCACAAACTCTTTATCTGGTATGCAAGCAGGTAAAGGCACCTCCCCTACCAGTTACTGGAAATCTTGAAAATTGCCAGCAAGTGACACCAGTGTAAGCGATCTATTCTGAGCACAGTTTATAATTCCTGATAGAGTAGAATTTGCCGTTGTGTCCTACACTATAAACCACCCACCATCACCTAGATGCAATGGACCAGTGGAAATTTTTTATGAGTCTTTTTGCAGCCAAAAATTTTACATTTACTAGCACAGAGAGTAAAAGATCAAAGAGGGAAGAGCATACAAATTCAGATATCTCAATAAAGAAATTGAAACAATAAAGCATATATTGAATATTATCTGCCCATTAATCTCTGGAGTAAATTCAGAAAACTAATTAAAAGCTTCTACACAGATAAATGATAAGCTTCTTTATTCAATGAGCTCAACATATGAACAAACAGAGGTTTGTGTTGATATCATCTTTATTAGCAGTTGCATTAAAGCAAATGATTTTTGCTTTGCTACTGGGAATACAGTGATTCAAAAAACAAAATGTTCAGAGATGAAAAATTCAAACCTTTACTGTACTGAGCACATCACATGCCTGTTCTTTTTTTTTTTTTAGGTAATGATAACTCTTATGGGTCAGCACAACTGAAAAATAAGACATGAAGAAGGGAAAGCAAACCCAAAGCATGTACAGAAGCAGGAAAACGCTCTTCATAATCATTCTCCAGTGGAGTCCAGCTTTAAAGGGAGATACTGCCCGCATGGGAAATGCCCTAATTCATCAGTTCTTACTGCACCTCATCTCACTTGTTCTGCTACTGGCTTCAACAGTCGCAGGGGATTTTGTCTGAATTTTACAGGGAGGCTTTTGCCTCCTCAACCGTAATTGACAGGTGTTCTATTTTTGTGGTGCAACACCGCTGCCTTGCATGATGTGGCGTGGCAGTGCTGCATGGGAGCTTGCAAAGCAGGCAGCCTTGCTCTCCCTTGGTGCTCTAGGAACAGCCCCTGTCCTGGGCATCCCTTTAGATGGGTGTGACTTGAAAAGGGGGATCCTGAGAAATAGTTAAGATAATAAATTTTATAGCTTAGCCTGTGTGTTCAATTTAAATGCAGAGCCTGAACTAATCAGTCTCAACCCATAGTCAGTCCTGAATCTGATTATTTAGGATAAATTAAAACTGATCTGGCTCCAGAATTCAGGTATCCTCCTAGGGATCCTACAAAAGGAAATAACTTGAAAAACTCAATTTTTTTTGTCCATAGTGCATTCCAGTGACTGACGGCTGATTAGCCTAAAAGTAAGTCTAAACTGATGAAATGGGGAAATGAGAGAGAACTATAACTGCTTTTGTTTGTATCTTTTATTCATACACCAGCATCTTTCTACTTAACATTGTACATTAAACTCTCCCTATTGGCCAAAATGAAACAGATATTTAAAAAAATCTCAGGCTAATGTCCTCTTGCACACAGGTTAAATGCACGATATAGTCTAGAGAGTGTAAAATGCACTTCAATTTTAGCATGTTCACTCAACTGTGGCATTTCAGAAAAGTCATTGAAAGCCCCAAAGCAAACTATCAAATCATGCCTCTGCCAGATATTAACTTTGAAAAGAAAAAATTGAGACACTCTTGAAAACCACAGTGAAATACTGATGTGCTGATTCACCTCATGCTTATGTACTGTGTGACTCAGAACTGCAAAATAATATCTCTTCTGTGCCAAATGATATTGGTAGGAAAGCATCTTTTGCCTATGATGGGTGCTGCTTTCCATTCTGAATGTGCATTTTTCCTTTCCACTTGCAAGAAAATTTGCTGTCAGAAAGTCAAGATGACTTTCTGTTTTATTCGCCATCTGTGTCAAACATCGATGCAGCCACACTAAGTGTGTGTTTATGTCCCAAAAGGCCTGAGTTGTTGCACACTGTTACCTACCTTTCATAATTGCTAGGGTAAAAACTAGGAGAGGGAAAAAAGCCCTGACATGATTTTAGATCTCTCTCATGCTGAACCACATTTTATTTCAAAGAGAGTGCCATGGCCATTACTAGACCACTACATACGGAAAAATGGGACTTGAGCCCTCTATGTATCATGAATTCTGCAAGTCTAAAAAAGTCAGGATTAACTGTCCTGCAGAAAGTAAGGTATTTTACATCCCATTTATTCTGTAGCCAGTACCGTGACTGCAGATCTTGTAGGCATATCTGAGCTGGCTTTAAGCAAGTAGTGAAGCATCAGTGCAGCTCACTGTAGGTCTGCTAGTTTACATATTTACCCAGTGTCGCCAAATAAAGGTTGTTTAGAGCAGCTCAATGTCGGGGGAAAAAAATGGAAAAAGAGAAAGAGGAGAAAAGAAAGAGAAGCAGTTGGCAGGGAGCTGAGACTGGGGTTGGGTCAGGTTCTCTGGCTCACAGCCTGATGTGAAGCAGCTGAGAGAGGTAAATCACAGGGCTATGGGTTGAGATGAGGAGAAAAGGGCTTCTAAAATCCACACAAAGCCAGGGATTCTGAAGGCAGTTCTGGGGACCCCAGGAAGAAGGCTGTTTTTCATGGGATTGACTGGGATGTTTGGTGACAGATATGCTATTGCTGCTCCTTGTCTGGTGGGTTTAAAGCAGTCTGAAGGGTGGCTCTAGAAACTATAGCAACTTTAGTGTCTGCAGAACAGACATAAAATTATGGAAACTGTGCCAAAAGTAGTATAAAAATGGGTATCACAGCACTTCAATTTAAACGACATCGTCCTACTGCCACACTGTTTTGGGGGTATTTGGGTCTGGGGATTTTTGCTTTTAAACAGGAAAATATTTGGCTCCCTGTGGGTGGCTTTATCCTCCCTTATCCTCTTCCCTTTAGATACTTCAAAAGGCAAGCTCCTGAGAAAACTTTTCTACTGGTTCTTATTGTTTCCTACTTGAAGTGAAAAAAGTACATGATGTTAAATCTGAACACCAAGACTTTGTGAATGTGTAAACTTCAGAACTCTAAACCTTTCAGCCTGTGCCAATGTAAACCACCTAAAGTGCAGAGAATTAAGTACACTTTATCCTCTCTGACCATGATTGAACATGTTCCAGTCCTCCTAAACTCTGCAGCAGGGAGTCTCTCAAGTCCCCCAAAGCAGAGCGGGGCTTTTTCAAATGGGCATGAGAAAAAGAGGGAGATCCTCATCCAAGTATCTGTTCCAAGTCTTTAGCTCGCTCTTTGGAAACACTCATCTTGCTCTTTCTAACCACCTCACTCTCAAGGACATGGGTCAGGAAAAAAAATATCAAAACAGAACACCATAGCAAAGTGAAATGCTCCACTATCCCTAAATTCTGAAAAAAAGAAAGCACAGAAATTTTAATAAGCAGTTTTACAGTGCCATTGGGGTCTGTCTGTGTCACCCATCCTTTCCAGTGTTGCTCCATTAATGTCTAACTGACTTGTTTTCTAGAAAAACAGGTATATTGGTCCAACCTCTGGAAGCCAAAACGGATAAGATGTGCATTTTGGGAACCAAGTTACGGGCTTTCTGTCCCTCAGGCAGCAACAGCCTCTCCCTGCCCTGCTTCTCTCCCTGCCCAAGGTACCCTGGGCCAGCACTCTCTCCCCTCAAAAGAAACCATCCCTAGGGCCATGGCACCCCACTGCCTTCCTCCTGCAGAAGCACACACCATCTCCACTCGCCTTCATCGTACTGGATCCCGTGCCTGGGTCAGAGGCTATGTGTTGCCTTAAATAACCTCTTGTGCATTGGAGCTGGATATTTGGGAGCACGTGAGCGCTGCTACACCAGCCACAGCCTGATGAACATGTTGGCCATGAGGAACTGGCATCTGGCTGCCTCTTGGGCGACCAAAAGCATTTAAGCTGATGTTAGTCAAGAGAAGCTGGAGCAGAAAGCCATCAAAAGGCTGGCATTCTTAGATTTGCTCTTATCTCTTTATCACTCAGAAACATTTTACTGGAATGAACTGCAATGCAGTTGCAGCTGTGATTCAGTTGGTCCACTGTCTAGTTCTGAGCTATTTTAAAACTGGCATTGTCCTGAGAAATAATGAGGAGTCTTAAACTATACTGTGAAACACGCAGTAAATGTTCAGCTGGATAAAGAGCGAGGAGTGAAATGTGAGATAATGTTTTTCCTGATATATTTTCTCTCTCTCTCTTCATGGAAATACTGATGTAAAGGATAGTAATATTGCTACTGAATTCTGACCTGCGTGGCTATAAAGATACATTAGTTGCATCAGTCCAGGAGACAGTTCTCTCAATCTTGCTTCCTCTGCAAATGCAGTTATCTTGCTCCGGCACTTTGCAAAATCCTCAAAATTACTATTAAATTAAATACTTTTAATTTATGGAGGATTTCAGCTGAACTCATATTTCTGTGCCACTAGTTATCATGTATTTTACTGACTCTGGGAAAAACATTAATAAATTGCTCTAAATGAACTCCCACCTGCTCCCCCTGAACTGGGGATGGGTGTCATCAGTCACACTCTAACCTGAGAAGGTTATATTTCCCTTGGATTCATCATTAATCTCATTTCAAACTGTGAATTTCTGAATGGGCTCAGAGCAACGTTTACAAGCACAGGGTTTTAAAGTTAGTGGTGGCAGCGTAATTAGCCTGAATACGTGGATGGATTTTCAGAGGTCTTCTGTGATTTTAAACAATTCCCCTTTTGCAATGCAAAAGTCAGTTTGTTTCTTTAGTTAGGCCTATTTGCTTGTTTATTTATTTATTCCAGAAGCAGTAATTACACTGGTTAGCTTTTAGGTGAGTATCAGACAGTGAACACAGTGGAGGTCTGCGTAAGTATCAGTCAAAACACAGGTAGTGATAAATCACTGGAACTGAAACACTCTGTGGATGCTTGGAAGGGTAGTTAGTCAGATGGGTAAACATGGATTTAAGTGCTGACCTGTTGACATCCAAAACTGAAAATATTGACCTTGATATGCAGTGCTGGCCTTTGGTGTGCCATCATACGGCAAAAAGATCTGCAAGGGTCTGATACAAATAAGTTATGTCCCAAAACGCATTCTGAGGAGGACTACAGTAGTAGAGAAGGCAGGTGAGGTGTTTTGCATGCTGACAAGGCATTCTTACTACCACCTCAAAACAGCGTTATTTCACAGACGACTCAACAAAAGTGGATGTTCCCATTTCATTAATGTTCCATCCTCCATTTGCCAAACCCAACGCAAATCTTGGCAAAAGAAGATATTTCATGAAGTTATGTGGTCCGACTTAAGGTATTAATCTTCACCGTGACACAGATTATTAGAAACCCAATGATATGTGGAATGTTTTATGATGTGCTTTCATGCTGATAAATAGCTAATCACCATATATTTGTGACAACAGAGCATTACAGGGAGCAGTGATATGAAAAACATCATTGGTCCTTTTATGCCCTCTGCATAATGACCTATCATCTGCAGTGCTTAACTTTGCAGTCTTGCTTTCAAAAACACACACACAAAAAAAGTCATTATGAGAATCCTAACATTTGTCAAAGCCTCCTTTCTGGTCTTTTTGTGCTGTTGTTTTCTTTTTGTCCGTAAAAGTGCATTACATGCCATTCAATAGCTGGTAATTGTATGTGTATTGAATTAAAGCATTGATTTTAATTTTCAAAGTCAACCTCACTCTCTTTTAGCTGAATCAATTACTTTGTTCATGAGAAAAACACCGGTACTGGACTTCACATACAGGATCAGAGCTCAGGCAGCTTGGCCTCAGGGGTATTTTCTTCTACTCTCTTTCTGAAACACCGAAAGGTTCTAACTTGCCTATTACCCAGAAAAAAGAAAGATAATATATCTCCGAATGGCTAGCACAGCTCCTAAATACATAGCTAGCTTTCAGCTAGCTTGTGTTGCTTTTCAGTTCCTGGCTGCTAGAATGACTTTCAATCATACAGGTAAGAAGTAACAGGCTGGGAAAAGCTTGGATGAGAAACCTTGGAAGAAAATCCAGGTGCTGCTAGGAATTGCACCGATTATGCCATGGATTGCAATCTATCTTTGAGTCAATGGCAAGGTGCATTAAGAAGGCTCCCAGGCAAACAGAGGCTCTCTGACCCTTTCTGCTGTATTATCCTGTTCACAGATGAAGACACTTTTCCTTCTCTAGCCTTCTCCTGAGGAACTGAACTGTAGACTGAAGCAGTCACTCTCATGTGGAAACCATGGGAAGTAAAACCAATAAAAAAAGGGGGATCATAGGTTGTCATCCCAAAGAAGCATTCAAAAAAAGACTGAAGCTCTGTGCCAAATTTCAGAAGATAGGTTTCTTTTCCTTCTCTCTAAAAACCCAACCACCACAAAGCCAAGACTCTGACTTGTTCCTCTTACCATGCATTTGAAGACATCTGCTGTTTCCTTATTTTTAAACTACCAAACCTACTGTCTTGGGCTCAATTCGGATTTTTTCCCTCCCTGGAGTGTATGAAGCTATTTAACCTGCCCTCCTTAACTGCTCATACCCCTTCATTTGTGGCATCGCCCCATCCAGATGTGGTACTGGGGAAATACCATTTGCTTACCAGCATCCTCCAGCACTTTAACTGCGATGGAGAAATGAGGCCAGTGTCTGTTCTCACTCACTTTAGTGAGGAACGACAGTAAGTCCTTTGAAATGAGTGGAGCTAACGCTCTTGTAAAACTGACCTGAAATTGAGACTCAGAAATACTCTAAAGTGAAGCTGGAACGACCAAGTGCAGCAGTGGCTTCCCTTTTATACAGAGATTTCCTGCTAAAGCAGAGTCATTGTTTGGATGAGGAGTCTGCCTGCTCTGCACAGATCCAGCCGCCCTGCATGCTGAAGGTGTGATGGAGTCGGAATTTGGCTGAAGATTTTTTCATAGAGTATAGAACCAACTTGGTTGGAAAAGACCTTTAAGATCATCAAGTCCAACCTTTACCACAGGACTGCGTAGTAGCCTGAACAAAGAAAATCCCTGCAGAGTTTATTTTAATATTGTGTCTTGTTTCCTCTGCACCTCAAGATTCTATAGACATGCCACAGCTTTTCCTTGTTTCTTTATCTAGCAATTCAGTCAAATACAGCATTAGGACTTAATTCAATTCAAATTTTATATTTCAACCCCCCCCCCCAAAAAAAAAAAAACCAAAGAAGCAAACACTCAGAAAGATGTGGCTGATGTTCTATCTCATGCGTTTTTGCAGTTCTGTCAGTTTATGTGAAGAAAATGCTAGTCCATGTTCCTGCACTAAGACCCGTGGCTGTTTTTGCAGCACTGCATTAAAATGTGCTTTCTCTGAGGCATAATAAAAATATTACAGTAGAGACATACATCATCTTTTGGATGCCATGTTATGCAATGAAATTTTTCATGGTACGCTTGGTTTGTATTTGTCCCAAGTAAGTGAAAGTGAGAATGTGCACTGACCTGCTCCAAAGCAATTGTATTAGCCACCAAAAATGCAGAAGACCACATTCATCAATTTGATTCTGTGCAGCACAGTGTTTATTATTTAGACAATAAACTGTAGAAGAAAATAAAGAGTAAATCCATTTCATTCATGTCTGGCTGCCCTATTGCCGTGCTATTACTTAACAAGAGAAGTAAATACAGAGATATATGCACAGGACTTTACTCTGTCTGGACATGATGTCTGTATTACTGACCACTTTCTGGTTTTGATTCTTATTTTAGCCAAACTCTCTACAGACTTTACAAGTAGAGTATGTTGATTTCTTGTTACTTTTTCCAGTCTTAGCTGCTGTTAAACTGCTTCCATTTCAATGTGATAAAGCTGGTTCGTGAGCTTGATGCCTGCTTGAGGGGTAGCAGCTTTTCTACCAAGGAAGGGAGCAATCAATGCAGTATCTTCTCTGTATAGCTTTTATTCATTAATAAATTTATTCCTGTAAAAACTGAGGATGGATGGAGGAAAGGGGATCATGCACACATTTATATATTCCTTAAAACCAGAATTTGGGAACCTGATACTAATTAGAGCCTAAAATCAGGATTTTTCAAGAAGTGATGCTCCTTGTAATTCAAAGGTGAAACTTAAAACAAAGTTTAGAATTGTTATTATGCTAAAAAATAGCAGGGTGATGGCAGATCTTCATGTGGGGCTGAAAGAATCATAATTAGCGGCCTCTATGCAAGGGCAATCACGAAGAATTTAGGGAATTAGCACCCTCTTCAAGGAAGAAAGCACTGGCTGCCCTGGGATGATGCGGATTTTGTACATGTTTCTTTTGTTACCAAGATTACACAAGCTTTCCAGCCTTGTCTTTGCAAAAATATTAAAAGATCTTAAATGGGCTTTACCCTAGAGAGACAGAATCCAAAATGCTGTTACTCAAATAAAGTGATGAATGGGATGCCTATATATCATTTATTTCCTCTTGGAATTGGTGACCTTCCATCAGTCAGTAGTTTCCTTCACACTCCCTCACTTGTGAATTATACGTTAATCAAGAGTACAATGGAAACAGCTGCATTCATCTATCTCCTCAGGGTGGATTATGGATGTTAAAGTTGTAATGAGCTTTCTTTTAGTCCAGTTTTGACCTCAATTCTGACTTTACTAGCAAAAATTTCTCATGTGAGTTCATGCAAAACGTATTTGGAAATATACTGGGATGTGGAAACATAAGTTACGAAGCAGGAGTAGTCTAAAAAGTAAGAGTATCTTCTTGCTTTTAATTGCTCTATTTTAGTGAAATGGGGTATGTGCAAAATAATTTAGACTGAGAATCTTTAAATTATTATTTCTTTTTTTTTTACTTGGCTTTAAAGGTATTAATGTCTATTTCTGAAAGGTTAGTTGTTTCTAGAGATCCTAAATCCCGGAATTTACAAACCCAGTATGACGGCCATGTGTGGCTGATGTGATTAGAGAAGTCGTTAAGGGAAAAAAGAGTTTTCCTGCACTGTGCTGACATGCTGCCTCCTAAAGTCTGGTCCTGGTTTTGCCACACTGAATTACTTTGATGCTACTTTTTCATACTTAACAGTGCAGAGGAATGAATATTTCAGCGTATCGCTCTGTTTTGCAGAACCTTATCTTAGTATGTGGGACTTCCCCTTGAAGGGGATGCAATGTATCCACTGAAAGTACTTATTTTCAAAACATAACGCTGCACAATAGCAGTGAATGGAGTACCAGGAAAAATTATTCTCTTACAGTTGATAATACTAGTGGTAACAATGAAAGAATTATTCTCATTATAAAGAAGAGTTGATCTGAAAGGTAAAGAGAAGTGGTAATTAATTTCCTTTAATAGTCACACTGGGATCTCCTGTAGTGTGCAATCTGATGTTAATATTACATTTTCCCCCCTATAATTAATGTTCATGTTCTGTTCCTGGGGGACTCTTCTCCACTATCCTCAGCATTGTCATTACTTAAGCATGCACAAGCAACTTTAGCACCTTGGTAGCTGCAATAGCTAATCTAACCAATGCTTCCCTTGCCCATATCTTCTGTCCTGTCAGGTGGGTGGTAAATGCTATCACTGGAACATGCAACCTCAGGAGAGCTGGGGAATTCTGATATATTTTTTTCCCCATTTTGGAGGAATGCAAAGTTTTAAGGAAAAAGGGAGAAATTAAGTCCATTCTGCCTGTCCTGCTTTCTTGAGCCTTGTGATTCAGGGATAAGGACCTTATGGAGGTGCTGAACCTACTTGCCAGTGCAAGGCTGAGCCACAGCAGAGTGAGAAAGGAAGCCCTTGGATTTCGGAGAAGCTTGCAGCTCTCATGCCAGCCACAGAGGGCATGGGCAGCAAATGAAGCCAGGACAGAAGCAACATGTCCTGGGCTCGTCTGGGTGCCAGTCTCTGGTGTAAATCAGAGCCTGTTTGAAGTATCTGTCCTATGCACCAAGGACCAATCAACATCTGAATTACTCAGACATCCTCTGACTAAGCCAAGCTGGATGTTCCTTAGCTACAAACAGACATGACTCTTCTCAGAAAGAAAAAATTCTGAGAGATGACTTGTTTCTTAACAGAAAGAGCAAAAGAGCAAAAAGCTCAAGAAGGTCTAGGAAGCTGAAAGTTCTCTGACATTGTACCACTTTCCCCAGAGTATTTTTTTTTTTTTTAATTTAATTTAGGGCTCCTGCAGGACAAAGGTGACACAGAAACAATTCTTTTTCCTTTACCCTTAAACTTCCTGCAGTGCAATACTGATGGGCATTCATCATGCCTTAGAACATTATGGAGAATGACTCTCAACAGACAAGTCAGAAAAGAGGGAACACACAAAGAGCTCAAATATGTACATTCTGTTTCTGTAGGATAGCAGGGATAAATGCTTAGGAGAACACAGTATTGCTGGGACCTAACTCAAGTCACAGAAATGCAAATGTATGTATGTATTTATTTAATTTTAAGGCATGTTATCTTGAACCACTGCGCAAGAAGTTCCCAAACCAAAACGTTTCCAGAAGTGCTTTGTCTCCCTCTGCTCTACCCACCATGGCTGCCACCACTGCCCAATCCAAATGCCCAGCCTTAGGTGCACCCTTCCAGCTCTTCACATGCATGCAAGCAGGTTGGCCTTTGCTCTGACTTGGAAACTTTTGCTTTGGCATTACTAAAAAGGGGACAGTTGCATCACGATAGCATGCACCTATGACAGCACCTTTAAGAGCTGAGAAATGGGCTTAGCTGAATGGTGGTCTGGCTCTTTGCTTTCATATGGGCTCCTTGGATAGCAAAAGCTTTTTCTGGAGCAGCCAAGAAAACTAAAGAAACCCTGAGACTCACTTTCTCCATCTCCTCCCTCTGACCTTCCCTACCCTCATTTTTTTTTCTCAGCACAAGGAAGAATGAACAAGTGAAAGGCAGAAGCAATCCTGTGTTCACAAACTTTCCTCCCTAATTCCACACTTAACTTTACACCAGCCATCCTGAGCCAAGGATATTTCACTATATGACTTCTGTTACAAAAGTGTAGCCTAACCAGAGATTTAAATTTTCTGGAAATGTCTGTACATATAAAATGTAACAGATTTTCCTTTTTTTTTTTTTTTTTCCACTTAGGGGAAAACTGAAATATCTGCATCTTTCACTTTAATCTTATTTTTATTTACTTCTGTATGAATAAGAACTCTATTATGCCTAATTTTGTTAGTGTATATGGGCTTCTGCCAGATATGTATCTGAGAAAAATGAAAAAAATCCTCGCTTTTGAACAGCATCAAAAATGCCCAATATTAAAGACAGAGCTGTAATGCACACAAAGTACTTCTTGACATTTCTTGCTAGTTGACATATCTCTCAAGCAGTAAAATGACTAAGTAAATAACTACAAAGATGGAAATCCAGAGCACCATCATTACTGACCCATTAACAAGATTTATGGAATGGCTTTAAACTGAAAGAGGGTAGATTTAGATTAGATACTAGGAAAAAAATCTTCACTATGAGGGTGGTGAGACACAGGCGTAGGTTACCCAGAGAAGCAGTGTTCAAGGCCAGGTTGGATGGGGCTTTGAGCAATCTGATCTAGTGGAAGGTGTCCCTGCACATGGCAGTGGGCTGGAGATAGATGAGCTTTAACGTTCCTTCCAACCCGAAACATTCTATGATTCATTTCATAATTCAGAGGAACAATGTAAGCAGACTTAAGTCTATAATGCAAAACCCATACAGTACAAACATATCGCTACTACATATTTCTAGAAGAAATGTTAGGAAAATAAACATCCATATGCATGATACAGCTGACAGCATAGTGACTTAACAGTACACTAATAGAAAACAATTTACTTTATGGAAAATATTTTGAAGGGTGAAATTTCAGCATTAAGCATTGCACATTTTTCTGCTCATTCCAATGAAAGGTCTTTCTCAAATATATTCAATTCAAGCTTACTCCAAGTTTTCCAACCTTGTAATGAAAAAAGACAAAAAAAAAGACAGAATGGAGAGCAGAGATTAATTTTTTTGCTTAAGGTTTCCAGATACTCACACAGTCAGGCTTTGTACATTTAAACAGAGGTTAGGTGAAATGTTATTTATGAAATATGAATTGAGATGACTACCGAATAGATGATAGAATCTTCTACCTGAAAAATGCTATATTTTGGTTAAAAATACCCAAGGCCAGAGATATTTTGTGTCTCTTTCAAAGAAATCTTTGGGACAATGGTTTTATAAAAAACTGGAATGCATCATGTTTTTCTGGAATAATTCAGATTTTCTGACTTTTTCAGTGGAAAATAGCACCTGGGAAGATACATATATATTCCAGATTTCATATTAGAAGTGTCTCACTTGCAATAACTCATAAGCTACTTGCAGGCAGTGTTTACTGGTGTAGGTGTTTCCCAGAATAAAAGCTCCTGAACAACCTGTTGCTTCTTCCCCGGCATTGAGTAATCATCACTTAAGACTTTGATCCAGGAGGTGATGTGGGCTCAAAGATCAGCAAGGGATGGTGGTCTTCCAAGAGGTGGCTCGTACCTTTCAACCAGAAAGCTTTTGTGGGCCTTCTTCCCCAGAGTTGTAAGAGATGCTGAGGTGGCAACCAGACCCATAATTTCCAGGAAGAGAGTCATAGTAAAGCCATATAGTTTTGCTGTTTTATACCTGGCCTCCGCGGCATGACTGGAGAGCTGCTACTAGCGTTTCTGTGGGTGCCCAATCCCCAGGTTCAATCAGGGAAATGGTCCCTCTGAGTGAGAGGACCATTCAGAGCAAGGCAGGTCTGAATACTGCTCTTAAACAAACTGAAGAAAATAATACATTAACATTTCCACTTACTTACACTGAGAATACATCCCTTTCTCTCCAAAAACCTCATATCATGGTGCTATTTAAAATACATAGTGGCAGCACAGCGTGCAGCTGCATAGCAGTGTGGTTCTTCCCTCCACAGGGGAGCCTGTGCCTTGAGATACACACACCCTGCTCTTATCAAAGATTTATTTCTAATTAAGGAGTAACTGAAGCCCTTTTTAACACCTGTATTGTATGGATTTAATATGCTAACATGTAAACCTGTCTCAAATATATAATCCTAAAAATGTTTTACTTTCTTGGTACTCTTAAGTAGTTAGTCCTGCTAATTTAACTCCATCAGGCTGAAAGGCATTAAATGAAATGCCTGGAAGGAATTAATTTAAGTGCTTATCAAAGACTGGTAATATCAGTTTCTACTGGTAAGTAAAATGAATGTATGTGAACTGGAATCAGATACATCGATTCAGGTCTATTGTGAAAACATAGCTTGGAGATAAATAGTACTACAATTATTTGCCCAGGAAAATGTGCATCATCCTAATGGAACTGCTCTAATAACCCTGACTAAACTAACTGCACTCCCGCTTTCTCAAATGCAGTGCCAAAATACCAACAATAGCATGACGTATACATCTGTTTTTGAGGTGCCCATTTTACAATGAGGCACTGAGAAAAAAACAACACCTTTATCCACAAACACTTCTTGAGTCCTATGTGCAGTTACTGTTGTACTTCTGCATAAAGAAAACTAGAAAATAACATAGGACAATGTTCAGGGCCTGTTCTTGGGCTACAGTTAAAAGGCAAAATAAAACACACTTTGGCTATGCCCTACTGGCATTTTCAAAGGACAAGCTTCATATCATAAACAAAGCTCATGTCTGCTGCTGAGCTGCTTCCCAGAGCATCATTCTGTCTTAGGAGTTCATGGCTCAAAGACAGCACAGGCTGTCCAGCATGGCCACTTATACAAGTTTGGGAATGGCATTAGCTGGTGACTGGCTTTGGAAAAGCTGGAGCTGAAGAGCTTTGGCTGGATCATCCAGACCACATGGGTTTGATTTAGGCTAGGTTGATATTTATTTATTCTGGAGATGAGTTGCTGAAGTCTGTTAATGGTATGGCTGGAACTGAGGTTGGGACTAAGGACTGATGGGCATGAAAAGCAAGCGTTAGCTTTATAAAGCTCAGCAGAGCATAAGCACAGTAATGCATGCCCAGCTATAAGGCTGGATGGGAATAATGTGCTTTAGGTTATGTTAATCTGAGGTTTAATGGCTTGGGGTAGAAACAGAGTTTGGACTCAAAGAGCTGTGTTACCTACTGGACCTCATACAACTTAACTGATATCCCAGTTACAGACAACGGAAAAACCCTACCACAGGCCTCCCTGTGCAAACGCAAGACTATGCTTTAGCCTGGGCCAATATGTAGGCTTCCTCATCACTCACCCTTGTGCAGCATAAACTCTTAACTTTGATTTTCGACTGTGGGGACTCTTCTTGCTGAGACACAGGATTTTTCAAGGGCTATTATTAGCTTACCAAAATGCAACTGCTGTTGATATGAAAAGTTTTGATATAAAACCAGGACAAAGTGACCTGAAAACAAGTACAGATTCACAATCTTGCCAAATATATGTGTTCTGTCAAGGCATATCATGCATGAGCCATGCGCATGCAGAAGCTAATGAGGATTTGCATGCAAGTAGCTCAGGAATGATACTATTAAAGGCAGTAGGCCTACATTAAGAAAGCAGAAAGGAACTATTCCTTGAGACTGTGTCTCTGCTACTGAAGAAAACAGTGTTTGGTCAGTGACTTGATCCCTCTGAGTGAATGAGGGAAGCATCAGTCACTGAAATGGAGAGTCAAGCAGGTTAAGCTTTCCATGTTTTGTTATATTTGTATGCAACATATGCTCATCAGCAAAGATTTTAGGGTTCTTGCCTGTCTTCTGCTGTCTTCTCAACCCTACAAACAACAGCTCTGGCTGGAGCATCACAGGTGCTGGAACAAAGCCTTTTTTGTGTTGGGTCCTGCACAAGTGTCCATGTTGTAGTGGGAATGACAATGAGCAATGTCAGAAAGCCCTGTAGGCCCATTGAGCTGGACTGAGCATAAATGCCAGCAGAGCAAATGGCTTGTGAACAACCCCAGAGTAGATCTGAGCTGCTAGAGTATAGCAGGGATGAGGGTGAGTGTTAGAGGTAGGACTAAAGGATGGTGTTGTTTAAACCAGGACAAATGGGGTGGTGGGCAGCAGTGGCTTCAAGAGTGTTAACTGGAAGACCGTGCGAGTTCAGCAGGGCTGGATGGCGGCAGCTGGCTGTGGGGCTGAAGAGCAGGTAGTTATTTGTACTGTGAGCAAGGGCATGGGAACTTCTTTTGATGTTCAAGTTAGGTTTAGATATGCAACTGAGATAGAAGTCTCCTATCTGACTGGATCTGTAGGGTGGGGACAAAGCCTGGGGAAGAATGAGCCAATTACTGAGGATTAATTGTGGCTGTGAAGGGGGGGTGCTTCAGTTTTTGAAGTCTCTCCTAAAACCCAAATGAAATGACCTTCTCTAAGTGCCTTGAGGGAATCTGCTGCTATCCTACCACTTTACACAATACAATAATTAAACTACTGAAATCCTGTTTCTCCTAACCTCAACCGAATTTAAGCCACTAAAACTCAGTGAAACAGCTACCTCTGAACAGAGGTTGCTAGCCCTCACTGCAGCCCAACAGGCCCTGCTAGCTAGACCAACAGACTGAGCACCTCAGTTCTGCCTGGTTTTTAGGTGTAACCACCATCCTAAGCCTAATCCTATATTTAATTATCACCTGAAGACTCCTCCCAGTTAAAAAAGTAAATGTAAACTGCTTGTCTCTTGCCTCATCTACCTCTCCACCTACAGATGTTGTAGGAGACAGCAGCAAACTGAACTGCTCATCCCTGCAATTCTTAATACTGAGCCCCACTCCATGTATATCCACAGACTTCCTTACCTGTCCTGCAGCAGCCTGCATGGGGCCAAAATTCAGCTTACAGCATTTGGTCCTGTCAGCACCCCCTTCATACCAGCATTCTGGCCTTGTGCAATCCAGGCATACTTCTCAGTATTTCCACATCTAAAATCTGACCGTATCGCTTATCGCAAACACTGTGTAAAAGTTGCCCAACATCTCCTTTCCTCCACAGCTGGCTGTCAGCCTCTGCACCTACAGCTCCAAGAGCTAGGCTTCAAGTGGCAATAAACCTAGGTTTTCCTCTCGTCATCTAGTATTGAACTATATCCCAGTGATCTCTTGTACCAATAAACTGAACTCTCCTGCCCCTGTGATTGCTAGCAATAGCCTGAATGTTAATCCTAGTTTTAATTTTCTCTACCCTAAGGCCAAGCAGAAGAAGTTGGTTTATGTGGAGAAAAGGGCTGAGGGTAGCTTTGAGTGTGGTATGCCATATTGACTTGGGTGCATCTTGCCACCAGCATTTGGGTCCAGAGGGTTACGCTGGGCGCTACAAGACATGCATGGTGAGGGTATTACTGTCTCCGCTGGGTGGGGACCATACAGCTATTGGTATAGCTGTGGTCAGGATTAGGAAGAGCAGAGACCAAAGAGCTAAATTCATTATGTCCTGCAAGTTCTTCTGTTCCAGGAAGATACATATACTGTTAAGTATATACAGGATATACTGTTGCCTGGTTATGGCTATGTGTAGAACATAAAAGAGGTTTTCAACTTTTTTTATATAGCCCCTTTCTCTCTCTTCTCTAGAAAAACATCAAATAAATGTCACTCCATTTTTCACTTATTGGAGAATTCCCTTGAAAAAGCCTCAGCTCTTATAATTCGTGGTGAGGTGGGTGCCTGGTGCTGCCTGACTGCACTGCTATACAGCAGTACTGCTTTGCTTCAGGAGGCTCCCATGCAGGTTCCCCATCAGTCCTGCACCGACATTCCCAGCTCCTCCCAGCCTCTCTAATGATACAGTAGGTGTTACAATCAAACTCTGAGGGTCTGGGTAGCCACCTTTATATCTTGTTTGAGCCCTGTCTGCCACATTAACTAGCTTTCTGGCAGCGTGCTGGCTATGTTTAGATGTGTAGAGATGGGAGAGTGCAAAGCCAATTTTCCTGCTTTGGGGCTGTGCAGAAGTTCCCCATTCAGGATGTCCCACACAGAGAGCAGACTGCCTGCAGGTCAGTGAACCATCGCTGTTTGAGCTGCTGTACTGCACATTTGACTGAAACTTTTGGTTCTGAAGGAGCTATATTTTTCTGGCACGTTTCTAGGAAAGTAGATTCTCAGTTTGCTGCCAGGTAGGAATGAAGAGTTGAGTTTTTAAGAGCACCGAGTGGCATATTAGCAAGTGTAAACGCATCCAAAAACTGATAGAGGACTATATTTCTACTTCTGATTCGCTGTTCTGTGCCAAATAACACTTTCTCAGTCATCTTTTCTTCCTCAAAGAGAACAGGTTGCGACAGATTGAAGTCTTCTCCCCTGCTATGTCAGGAGCCTTTATGTGACAATTACAACCTCATTTTTGTTTTACAATCAGCTGAAGCCAGTTCAAAACAGCACGTCACCTCACACATGAAATAGCATTGCTTTATGTGACGGGGACTGGAATTTGGCAGGAGCGTTTCCTCATTTGCAGTCTGCTTTTTTCTATCTCAACGTTTTATACTCAACGCAGAGTAACTTGAGTTTTGAAGTCAGTCAGGCTTATCTGGAGGAGTGACTCATCTAGGGCACGCGGAGTAGCCAGCTCCTGCATGCTCTGAAATGTTACGCAGTGGAGGAGGAGAAATATTACAGTTCTGCGAAGGGGGAAGACCTCAGACCTTCCAGATAAAAGCTGTGATATTTATCAGCGGCTCCATAGGCAGTGAGCCTCGCGGTCAGCGGGAAGTTTCTTTATCTCCTTACATTCCATAGTGACTGCCTTTCCTCTTGCACCCAGCTCATGTGCCATAGGCAAGGCTGCTCCCGAAATTCAAAGATAAGCCGACTGTCTGAGTGTGAGTCCTCACATCAGTGGATCCTGCTGATCTAATCAATGACACCATGTTTCTAGCTTGTTTGGGATTGTTTTTGTACGCCTATAGAATAGCAATTAGCCAAGAGCAGGTCTAAATGCTTCAGTGTTCAGAGAGATTCAGGCCTTCCCTGACCATTCCCTTTTCTACATCATCTATTAGACCTATGAAAACAACACAACATTTCCCATTAGTAATCCCTTTCACTTGTGATTCTTTTTTCTGTGGCCAGAGGAGATGAAGTGTGCAATCACGGCACAGAAACCTCTCCAGAGCAACCACAACCATAATATTTCATCTGCCAAAACTGCTACCACCATGAATTCAAGAAACATGGCCCTAAGCCCATTCACCTTTCCCAATTTCTTAATTGTTCCTGCTTCTTTCCTGGTTGCTGACTTTTCAATACGTTTGTCTTCTAAAATCAAACGCACAAAACCATGGCGTTCCGAGACACGACAGGACCCATGTCAAGGATGACTGTAGGCAGAGGCTGGCAGCTGTGACTGGCTGTAAGGCAGCACTAGCAGCAAGCAGCTCCACGCCACCTTTACTCCTAAATCCTAAAATAACAGCAATGTTAAAGGTGTGGAACAAATCACTGCAGATGTGAGCCACATAATTCTCTACTGAATCCAGATCCAAAAAGAAGCATTTGCAGATAATAAATGAAGCTTTTTGAACAGTAAAACCAATACCAGCTGATGTCCTACTGACCTCTGTCAGAAAGCTCTTGTGTAGGTTCTCTGCTCTCTGCAGGGACAACTATCACCACAAAAGTAGAAGAGATTTAGCAGTTTCAAGACCTTTACCCTTTTCTCAAACTTAACTAATTGCCTTGGCTCAAAAGACAGCCAGGAAAGAACACAACCAGACAGACACACATCACCACCAAATAATCCTTATTTCCACAAGAAATTCATTGTTGTTGTTACTTCAATACCCAAACCAGGCAGGCTGCAAAAACTGGATCCTGTAAGGATTAACAAACTAGTAAGTTAGAGGTAACAAGGTCTAACTTGTATACATCTGGCTTGTGATTCATCCCACCTAACTTCAGGTCTCTACAGTACAGATACTGGCAGCAGTACTGCAAAACTGCCTTTGCACTCAATGGACAGCAACAGGAATTATTAGGGCATGAGTAACCCAATTTTAAAAGAGTTATCAACATCTATCAAATACTTCTTGCTTGAGATGTGCCAGCTGATAGTAAAGGACCAGGATCAGGCTAACCCCCTCCTCACTCTCTCCAGTTCCCCAGGATCCCAGAGAACCCAATTACTGCCTTTTATCATTTACTCTTCCTGAGCAAATCAAAGTCCTCTTCTTCCCTCTTTCAGGCCTCAGCCTCTTCACCTAGGCTACCAAGTCTTCTCTTTTCCCTTATTGTACAAGGACAATAATCTGAAGGAAACTGGAGAAATCTCTGTCTTCTTAAAAAAAAACAACCCTCTACTTTGTTTATATGATGCCCCTTTATTTTGTTACCCCTTCAGACATGTGACCTGGCATTTAGCTTGCCATCTGCTTAGACGGCCTTATCAGAGACAGAGAAAAATTAATGTATTAAATGCTCAGGACCAGAATTGCACAAGATGATGATGATGCAGGAGTAAGAGGAGTTTCTGAAATCCCTTCAAGTTCATTCTTAAAAAATTATCAGTCTGTCAGACTCAGAATGTTCCTTTGCCTTCAGTATTTCCTGAGTTTGAAAAACCTAACCAAACAGCATTAACATTCTGCTGCTGTATTTTTACAGGATAAATTACAAATGAGAACTGTGAGTGCATCTCGGAAGTGATGGTCTTCCCTTTAGATGCTTGATATTCTATGCAGCTAAGTGCTGCCTTAAGACTCATGAAAAACTTATGTACACTTGATTTACGGTCTATTTGGAGGTAAAAAAATGCATGTAATACTTCAATTTCCTTGTTCTCTTTCAATTATTTTCTTTTCATATCCAGGCTGCAGTCCAGGAAAAATGCAAGTTTTGTGGTATGTTTATCGATTTTTGCATTGTGATTTAGTAATATACATCATCTGGTACTTACTTCTACATCCTAAAAACCCAGTAAGGGAAGATGTTGAGCACATGTTCTAAAATAAGAATATGCTTTAAAAATGCTATTAAATTGCAGTACTTGTTTTTCTTCATTACCTAGATTTTTCCATTTCCTTTCCTGGAGTTTTAATTCCTCTAGGGCATATCATAAAGTCCTTACTCAGACAAAACTACTTTTCTATTTACTTTGTTTAGGTCAAAAACCGCATAAGGCAGTAATATCCTCAAGACAAGTACTTTCTTTGCATTTAGGTCTGCAAAGTTAGATTGGTTTTTGACACAGTAACTATTGAATAAAATAATATTAAGGTCACCAATCCTTTTTTTTTTGGCAAGTATTTTCTTAAAAATCCAAGGAGGGCTCCAGATTAGCAGTCGCAGTGTTTATACAGGTCTCATGCATGATGTTCACATGTACTCTATTTTTGTACTGCCTATGTTTAAAAAATACAATGAAAAGTAGTCTTAATCCCGCACGGAGGCCACCCTTCTGGTTACCATTTTCTCATCAATTCTCTTCAGACACTCAAGCACTTTGGAAATTAAATTTTCCTTTGTTACTTTACTTTTTGGTTTTGCACTTTTCCCTTTGAATTTTCTCTTGCATTTGTGTTTCTCTCCATATTTATGCCTTTATCTCAGGCTGTTGGGCAATGAGCTGTGGGCCTATTCCAGTGCCCAAGGAAACAAGCTAGGAACGTGCTCAGCATTTGATCATCACCATGTTGTGTGACATTTCACATCTTTTTTGTAATTGTAATTTCAATGGTCCCTTCAATGCTGATGAAATGTATAACGTGCCAGGAGGGTTCTCTCAGATTAAGCTGTTTTCTTGTCTATTAAAGGGCTGTCATGGAACATTAACCATGAGACATCAAGTAAATGGATTGAGACTTTTAACACAAGGTTGATGACCTATAGCTGGAATTCAGTACCCTTTCTCCCAGGAGAGCTACTTTATTGCTCTGCAAGTAATTTCAGTTCATTCATTGGGATTACTTGTAAAATGCAGTCACTGTGATTAAGGAGGTCAGAATCTGTTCCTGTTGACAAAAGATTATTTTAATACTTCAGATTTCATTTGTGCAGCGTTTGCTTTGACTAGTGAGCACTTCACCAGGTGAGTCATCCCCCTTCACTGGGACTAAAGCTTGCACAGCTTGATCCATCAAGATTTATGGGCATGCATGTGTATACGCCATTAGGCTACACTAAGAAAGTGAAGGGCACAGCTTTGGAATAATGAGATATTCACTGTATGCAAGTACTGTTAGACTGGGGCTAGAAAAATATTGTGACCATGCTGACAAAGGAGATGATTCCTCTGAAAAGGGATCTGAGACAGGTAATCTTGGCAGCCAGGCCAAGTGTTCAGGCAACTGTTACTGGAGTGGAAATCAGAAGTCTGAATCAGGTGTCCCATCAATATAATGGGGGCAGCAGGCCACCCTGGGGTAGAATTCACAAGCCAGAGGGAAAGATTTGTTGCCTAAATGCAGAAGGGACTGGGGCTTTGTATTTTTACCTTACAGATGGCCCTAAGCACAGCCCTTAATAAGCTACTGCAGTAGCAGAGGAAGGGAGGGTTTCAAGCCAAGAAACCTTTTCAAGAAACCCTGTACTTGATCGGGGACACACATTTCACTTGCTTGGTGAGCAAGCAGCTCACACTCTGCATCTTGAATGCTTAAGGCCACAAACAGCAGGACATCCAAATGGTTCACGGCCACCAAAACCAGGAGGTCTTTTGCCCCTCCTGCTTTTCCTGCTCTGATCATCCTTACTGCTGGTCCCTGCAAAACCAGCAGGGAACTACAGGTCGATCAGTCCCACCTCAGTGTGCAGGAAGATCACAGGACAGGTCCTCCTGGAAACTATGCTAAGGCACATGGAAAATAGGTGATTGGTGACAGCCAAACATGGCTTCACTAAGGGCAAAATGTGAATTTGGTGGCATTCTGCCATGGGGTGACAGCAGTGGTGGATAGGGGAAGAATGACTGACACCATTTACCTGTATTTCTGCAAAGCATTAGACACTGTCCCGCATGACATCCTTGTCTCTGAACCAGAGAGACATGGATTTAGAGGATGGACCACCTAGTGGATAAAGAATTGGCTGGATGGTCACACTCAAAGAGTTGAAATTAAGTGCTCAGAGTCCAAGTGGAGACCAGTGAGGGCTGGTGTTTCTCAGGGATCGGTGTTGGGACCAGTCTTGTTCAACATCTTCATCAGTGACATGGACAGTGGGACTGAGTGCACCCTCAGCAAGTTTGCCAATGACACCAAGCTGTGTGGTTCGGTTGATACGCTGGAGGGAACGGATGCCATCCAGATGGACCCTGACGTGCTTAAGAGGTGGCCTGTGCAAACTTCATGAAGTTCAACAAAGCGAAGTGCAAGGTCCTGCAGCTGGGCTGGGGCAATCCCAAGCACAAACACAGGCTGGGGAATAGACTGAAAGTAGCCCTGAGGAGAAGGACTTGTGGGTGTTGATTGACAAGATGCTCAACATGAGCCGGCAGCATGTGCTTGCAGCACAGAAAGCCAACCATCCTGGGCTGCATCAAAATAAGCGTGACCAGCAGGTCAAAGAAGGTGATTTACATTTACATTGCTTTCGCTAGACCCCACCTGCAGAACTGTGATCAGCCCAACACAAGAGAGATGTGGGCCTGCTCAAGCAAGTCCAGAGGAGGGCCACAAGGATGATGCTGGAGCACCTCTCCTGTGAAGACAGGCTGAGAGAGTTGGGCTTGTTCAATCTGGGGAAGGCTCCGGGGAGACCTGATAGCAGACTTCTAATACCTAAAGGGGGCCTACAAGAACTCGAGAGGGGCTTTTTATAACAGCATGTAGGGATAGGACAAGGGGGAATGGCTTAAACCTGAAAGATGGGAGATTTAGATTAGATATAAGGAAGAAATTCTTCCCCGTGAGGACGGTGAGGCCCTAGCACAGGCTGCCCAGAGAAGCCGTGGCTGGCCCATCTCTGGAAGCGTTCAAGCCCAGGCTGGACGGGGATTGGAGCAACCTGGTCTAGTGACAAGTTGTCCCTCCCCATGGTAGGGGAGTTGGAGCTAGATGATCTTGAAGGTCCCCTCCAATGCAAACCATTCTTCTATCACTCTATGATTCTGTGATTCTAGGTTGCAAAATCAACTTAAACTAAATGCTTATCAATTCTATTTTATTTCTTGTCAAGCCTTTCTTTCGCACTATGAACCATAGAAATGCCGGAGTTTTTCCCTGAGACTTTGATCATAGCATTACCAAGACAACAGTGTATTTACTGCAGTTATAATAGATGGACTTCAGATGTTAACTGGATCCCTTGAAAGTCCACGGGGGAGCTTTTGATCTCCATAACCCAGAATAAATGAAAGAATGACTCTCTCTCCTGAAGAGCTGTCTAACAGGTAACTTATATTTGCTTTCAATTTCTGCCTGCTCTTTTAGCAGAGTCCACTGCCTTCCATCAGTTTTAAGTCTACTGACTATTTTAATTATATGGAAAACCAGGTCAAAATCTAATTTACCAGTTTGCTTTGCTTTTTGCTGACTGAAGCCCATAACCCAGCAAGTTAATGCATCAATCTGACAAGATGTGATGTATGGACACCGTAAAGGTTTTTATTCTTGCTGTTTACATTATTCTACTTTTCAGAGCTTCCCAGCTTTGCACAGCAGAAGAGAAATGCATAAAGCTTTGTTTTTAAACAGCTCACAACTAAAGGATGATATTTTGCATATATATAGGCTTGGAGTGTAAAAATACATGATAGAAGCAAGACCTATTACTCTCATGAAGACATTGATGCATGAGAGTAATCAAGACACTTCAGCAATAAAAATAACTTCAAACTTAAGCACAAGTTTTAATACCTTGTTGAATTACAGATATAATACAAAACAGCACACACAATTCCAGCTCAGCAAGCAAGAAGCAACGTTGTTACAGCAATATTCTTAAAGTTCGTGTTTCATTAGCTTAAGGAGTATATGAACAGACAATAAAATTCCTTTTGCACAAGATTTTGTAGAGAGTAAATTATAAATACACATAAAAAGTTTCATTAATGCCTGTCAATCTGCTTCTAAAAGATGTAATTAGAAGATCAGAAAACTAATTAGAAAGCCTGTTTGATCTCAAGAGTTTGGTTACATACTGACAATCTTGAAATAAGTCATACCAGAAAGAACGGCTGAAGCTTTACATAGTGCTAAGCATGAACAACTGATATTTTCTAAGATATAAAAATAGTGCATAGTTCTTTAAAATGAAAATTATATCACTGAGGTATTCATAAAAAATTACTTTAGTGATTAGCAAGAAAATGTTTTTATTAGTCTATTTAAACCAGTTAGAATTTTTAATTTAAAGTCTTGAAAGGCTGATTTCACCACACTGAAACAGTTATCTAAGCAGCTGAAACACCTGGAAAAAAACAAGAAAGTAGCACTGTGGACTCAATAGTTATTATTTCCCAATTATATGGACTTCAAAATACAAATTAAAAATTCTTTGTCAAATTTAATTTGTTAAAATAGCTTTTCTTAGCTGTATAACTTATTAGAAACAAAGTTTCCAGGGAAATACTTTCCAATTAAACAAAATGCAATTTTTTTTCGACTCTGAACTACGTCAAGCTTGCTGAACCGTGAAACCCCTTTTTTAAAAGGGATAAAGAGGCCATAAAATGATGTGTGTTGAGTCAAAGTAGCATATAGTGGTGAACAGAAAAGGGCACATCAGGAAACAGCATCTTGGCCTTAGCACAGACCCAAACCTCGGGGTTATAAAGCCAATATTTGGTGACACTGAAGTTCAAAGAAGTCAGAATTTTACCCTTAATGTGCTTGTCACTGCTTGCCTCTTGCAAAGTAGATCTGAACCCAGTAGCTAGTCATTGGAAATGGTCCGGCTGGAAAGTTCAGCCAGCCACCATGCACCATCTCTCCTGCCTGCTGTAGACAGGGGATATAAGAGACTTGGCCATAACACAGCAATCTTTGTGTTGTGCTCATCCTGTTCTACCAAATTATCTTTTGGGCTTGTTAGGAGCTAAAATAATTGAACTAGGCAGTGCTGTTAGTGGTGGAAGCCATTGACCACGTCCACTCCCTACCTGCGGTAGGTACTCTGGCACTGCCCTTCATGATTCAGCTCTGTTGTGCAAAAAAATAGCACTTCTTAGCCCTGTTTTTGTATGGAACCGCTTGTAGCCAGTACAGCTACACAGGAGCTTCATTCTTCCTTCCATTTCCTTCCATTTCTGCTCTGACCCAAAGTTAAAGAAACAATAATTTTAATAGAAAATGGAGGAGCTCCTCTAAGAAAAGCTTTTCTCAGTAAATGTACCTACAGTTCTGCAGAATTATCAAGGAGAAAGCCTGAAGTCTTCAGAGTTTTATTAAGACTCATGTATTTGGCTGCAGGAAATACAAATTTTCTTCAGGGATAGCCTCACTGGACCACCCTCAGCTCTTGTCTTTCCTATGGAGCAGTCTGGGGACAGCACCTCCCAGGAAGCCCTGCCTGGTTCTTCCAGTTAAGAGAACCTTTCTTGGTTACACAGAACATCATCAAACCACTTTGAATCATAATGAATATGCAGGAAGTGAATAAATTAAAATTACACAGGCAGATTTAATTATACTACTTCCTAAGTTACGAGTGCTTGAGTTCGCATCCATAGCGGCTAGCATTTAATGCCGTTTCTATGAGCATGTGACTTTGCTAGGTCTTTCAAAAATGAGAAAACCTCATTACCTGGTATTGTTGTGACATTTCCAAAATAGCAGCAGTCTTCCAGTCACTTCAGCTAACAACATGTGGCAGCTACAGTGGTCATAGGGTCCCGCTGTACATAGGGACAAGGGGGAACAGTGAGAGGCAGGGATGAGATGCTCTCCCTTTGGTATTTGAGGCAGCAGAGAAGAACCGAGTTTGCTAGCACCAGGCTTTCCTTCCAGGTGCCTGCATGAGTGAGCAGCCCCTGCCTGTCCCACTGACCTCCAGCCTGATGGCTTCTTCTCTGACTCCTCACTCCAGACCCACACTTTAGGATGAACATGTGCTCATCTTTATTTCTGGCTTTCCAAGTCCCAGGTAATTCCCAAACAACTCTGAGCATCACTAACACAACTTTTAGACTTTGCTCAGCCCAAACACCTCCCTGGCTTCTCCTCCAACCTCTTTCTCCCCCCTGCACTGCACCATGTTGCCACCCTGACCTTCCTCTCCCTGGCTCAGCTCCATGCTTGCTGCCTTCCTGACACTCCTCTTCCAGTTGTCCACAGCACCCCCTCCCTACCCAAGCTTGTACTAGGGCTCTTTCTCCATCCCTCCTTGCTCCTTTCTCTCCACTGTTGTGGATTGCAGCTCAGATTTCCTTGTCTCACTTGCTTCTCATCCACTGTTCATGATCCTTCTCCTGCTAGTCATTGTTTTCTACTCCATCCACTCTCTCTGTTCCATCTTCTGATGGTCCATTTTTCTCCCCAGCTCACCATCTCCATGCCTGATCTGCACAACTTCCCTCAGTTGATACCCTTGCTTCCGCTTCTTCACTTGCCAGCTCCCCTCAGAACAAACCCCAGCTTCACTTCTCCTCCAGGACACTCACATGTCCCAGAAAATGTTCAGCAAACACTGTAAAGTGAAATGGATTAAGACCATACCTGGTCCAAAGAAAATCCCATTTTCCTGCTTTGACCCCAACACCACCATTTCTGTGGCGGCAAGTAAACCAGTTTAGGAAAACACAACAGCTGAAAATTAACCCATCCACATACAGAAAAGGTTAAATTTCAGCAAGACGGGCTTCCTGCTCTAGTCCACTGGTCCAGGACAAATGAGATAACAGAAATGAGTGTCCAGAAACATGAGTAAGGCAGGAGCAGCAGTAGCAGTAGCAGCAGAGCCTTACATGGATTAAAGCAGTCTTGCATCCATGGGTTTAGCAGGAACGAGTAAGCTTTGATAAAAGCAATGGAAGATCAGTATTAAATGGAAGAATACACTATGGGGGCAGTGCTGCCTGAGTTCATGCCAGAAATGTCCCATGACTCCCCAGTCATTGCTTTGTTCTTTAAGACAATTGCCTTGCAAGAGGTGTCGTGCTTTGGCAGAGAGGAATTTCACATCAAACAAACTTCTCTGGAATAAACTTGTAAACTATCTGGGAAACAAGACTAGGGAGAAACATGCAAAAACTTATTACCTCCAGATTAAATGCAGAAAAAAAAGTGTGCCATTTCCTATCTTATGATCACTGAAAACCGTATGACATCCACTGTGGCCATGTTCCTCATTGAAATGCAGGAAGAGATGCACCAAGTACAGCTATTCATCAGACGAGGTTTTGGAACCCATTATCCATATCCTGTTTAGGTGTAGTCTGTATTTCAAATTTTGGGCAGCATTGACAGTGAGGAATGTGGAAATCCTCCAATGAACCCTATGCTGGAAACTCTACTATACTCCCTCCAAACATCTCTTTGCTAGGGTAATTCATTCTGTTTGGGGAAAGAGTTTAGTTTTGTCAGTTAAGTAACTGCATACAATACGAATCTGCTAGAGAAATGTATTATTGTCATCAAAGACCTTTAGCAGCAGACAAGACCTGGCTCGCCAACATGACCTTCCTGCAGAAGCATTTCTGAGCTCGCGCTGCAGCACCTTTCTCTTCCCCTCTCTGTGTTGCAAAACATTAATCTAGATTTGTATTTCAGATCTTCAAAAGAAGCAGAAAAGGTTACATCAGTGCCTGAATCAATTTAAGTTTTACAGGCAGAACTGTGAACCAACGTTTTTCACAAATGAAGTAGCTAGAAAGAGCCAAAAGGTTTGGGTACGTGCGCACTGCTGACAAATACTTAATAATTTTCAGAAACCTGTGTCTGGTGCAGTCTGAGCAATCCTCAGAGGACTCAGCAAACAGCACTGCCTTTACATACAGGTCACCCAAAGTATTTTGCAGAAGAATGCCATCCTCTTTTTGGGGTGCCAGATGGGTAAAGCTTAAAGCTGCCAAACATGAGGTTGCGGAACAACCAAACTCATTTTAATTATAAACCTGCTTCAGATCATGCAAGCCCCATGCAAAGTAATTCAAAATGAAGACAAATGGGAGAACGAATGGGTAGGTGAAACTAAAAAGTCTGGGCCCACTCCTCTTCTTGGGGCCACACACAGCTAAAAAGCTGCCTCCAAGAAGAACAAGGACCCTTTGTAGTGTGCTGATTCTCAGATGGTACGTCCCACTTCTCAGCTGCCGTGCTACTGCGATGACTGCTCCCTCTCCACCCAACCCATCCTCGCTGTGTTATATGTGAGTCAGACTGGGGACCTACTCAGCCCTTAAATATGTGCTTAAGTCTTTCCACATTCAGGAAAGAAACTCAGATGAAATTTGGAGCAAACGTGCAATGAAAGGCCTATGCCTAAGTGTTTACCTGAATAAAGCTGCTTTGCTGAATCTGTGCTAAAATGCCAAGCGCATGTCAGGCAAGCTCAGGATCTTTCACAGCACTCTCACTCACAGAGCCTCTGCCATGAAAAATGCTGTGTCCCCAAGGGGAAAAGTTTTTTCCTGGAGAGCAGCCCAGAACTAAAGGAGCCATCGCATCAAAGATAAATCTTACCTCCCCCACTACACCCCTCACTTCCCCAAACAGCAGATCAAGGCAGAGGAGGACTAGAAAAAAAGGAAAAAAAAAGAAAAAAAGAAAAAGATACTTTTTTTTTTAAACAGAGAAATGAGAGGTTCCCGCATCTCCCACTTGGTTTCTCCAAGCAATGCAGCTAGGAGCAGTCTGTTGCTTGCTTGGAAGCTCCTAGACCACGAGATGGGAAGTCACAGAGTGCAGGAATCAAGTTATTTATTGACATCTCCCGCCTCCAAGCAGCTTCACAGCTTGGCAGTGCACTGGAGGGCTTTCAGACTGACCACAGCAGGCTGACCTTTCCTCCTCCATGGACAGAATAGTCACCAGCCCCCGTGGTTAGGGAAGCCATGGATACTTCCGTTCATTGGCCATTATTCATCAGATTTGGGAGACCAAGCTGTTTAAGCTGAAACTCCTTAGAGTGAAGAAAAAAAAATGTTGCACATTTTATATTATCTCTTGCAAATATGAAAGCTTGCTGCAATCTTCAGATACAATATTTATGAATTGGTCTTTCAGCCAAATCCACTTTTGCATAAGGATACACAGCTGCCGGTACCCAGAAGTATGATAGTTCCCAAATATATCTTTGCCATTTTTAAGATCATTCTAGAGGCTTGAAAATAATGCTTCTTTCACTGTAAGTGAAATCTCTAGGCCTGATGTTTCAAAGACTGTCTGAAATTAGCCGGGTTTTGTTTGTGTTTGTTTGTTTGTGCACAAGAATAATTGATTAAATCAGCACAAGCGTAACTGATTATATACTCTAAGGAAAGTACTGAGGAATTAAGCTGCAAAACTAGCAGCATTGTGAAGAGCCATACCCAATTTTTATGCTTACATCTCCTACATGGAATCCCCTCTTAATTATACAGTAGCAAATTTGAAATGTGTCATCACCTCCCACCACTGGATATCTAGATTTTGAATGAATGTAACCTGCATTTTTCAACACTTCTAAGGATTTTTTTTAAGATGTCTCTTTAAACTTCTTTTTTTTTTATGAAAAGATAAAATTTGCATAGGAGGATATTCAAACACTCACGACTTACAAAGAATGTCATCCCTCTTTCATTAACCAGCACAATGACCCTCTAACAGTTTCACACTGAGAAACAATATGCAGAGAAATATGCCAAGTGTAATGCCAATTAGGACATCGAAATGTACATAGATTGTAGACCAGGCAAACAAAATGTGAAATTCTAAGTTAAAAATTGAACCTATATTCTTCAGTCCTTTGAAAAATTAACTATTTTTAACGGAAATCAAAATGCAATCTTTATCAAATTTCTCATTCAGTCAACAACAATAAACCTATTTTTCAGATGTGCTTTAAATTGTTCCTTTGAAGAGGAGAGGTTTGAGAATATCAAGTAGAAATTGCATTAAAGAAGAAATGCCTTTTTAACTGGAATTACCCTATATATGTAACCTTTTTAGGTTTATGTAACATTTTAGGTTTGCCAGAGTAACAGGCAATCAGACACCTGAAAACTTATTTGCAACCATTACAGTTAGAGAAAATGTGTTCAAATATTGAAGGGAGAATAAGCAAGTCTGACATTATGCCTTTTACTCTAAGAAGTATGTCTGCATATTTGGAGCAACTCTGTGGAGAAGGACTTGGGGGTGCTGGTCGATGAGAAACTGAATATGAGCTGGCTTCACTGTGTGCTCGCAGCCCAGAAAGCCAACCGTATCCTGGGCTGCGTCAAAAGGAGCGTGACCAGCAGGTTGAAGGAGGTGATCCTGCCCCTCTGCTCTGCTCTTGTGAGACCTCACCTGGAGTATTGTGTGCAGTTCTGGTGTCCTCAACATAAAAAGGACATGGAACTGTTGGAACAAGTCCAGAGGAGGGCCACGAGGATGATCAGGGGACTGGAGCACCTCCCGTATGAAGACAGGCTGAGGAAGTTGGAGCTGTTCAGCCTGGAGAAGAGAAGGCTGCATGGAGACCTCATAGCAGCCTTCCAGTATCTGAAGGGGGCCTATAAGGATGCTGGGGAGGAACTCTTCATTAGGGACTGCAGTGATAGGACCAGGGCTAATGGGTTAAAACTTAAACAGGGGAAGTTTAGATTGGATTTAAGGAGGAAGTTCTTTGCTGTCAGGGTGGTGAGGCACTAGAATGGGTTGCCCAAAGAAGTGGTAAATGCTCCATCCCTAGCAGTCTTCAAGGCCAGGTTTGACAGAGCCTTGGGCGACATGGTCTAGTGTGAGGCACCCCTGCCCATGGCAGGTGGGTTGGAACTAGAGGATCTTAAGGTCTTTTCCAATCCTAACCATTCTATGATTCTATGACCCAGATGCTAAAAAACAGTAATCTGATTACATTAGTTTAAAACACTACTCTATACACCTACTATTTATTTCACAAGCACAAATTAGGTATTCTGGAAAAGAAGATCTAAAACTTGCAAGAAAATAACAATACTTAGCACTTTCTAAATGCTTTCCATCTGAAAAATGCAAATAATTAAGAGGTAGAACAGGGGAACCAAGCTGTTGTGCTGGTCACCAACAGAGCCAGAACACTCAGGGAAAACTCCAATTTCACCAGGTATGGCACAGCGGGAAGCAAAATGCCTGTGGTGACAAGGTACTGCCTAATGTACCCTAACCACCGAGGTGGACCAATGCCCCAGAAAGCCTTTGGTGTGGCTCTCTTTCTGCCATTGGTATATATTTAGTACCCCGGTGCTCCCTACTTTGTGCGCCCCTCAACTACCTGGCTATGAATGGCACCCAGAATTGATCATAGCCTACAAGACTCTGTAAAGCTGCCCTAGTTTATGGATGAGAGAAGTGATGCACAATAGCATTATATAAATGCTCTAAGCTTGTAACATTGTACAGTAGAAGAATGATGAATAAACCCCATTTCTTTGGAGATTTCCAGTTTTAGCACACTCAACAAAGCCCCTTCTACACACACTTCAAAATCCTTAGGTATTTTTTTTCTGATTGTAATACTACAAATATTTATTTTATCAGTACAAAACTCAATTTACTGCTGAAACCCTGCATGAATACTTCAAAAGAACTTCAAGATCCTACCCAGAAGTGGAGGAAAGATTACAGAGATTAATATTGTGCAAATAAATCTCTGCATCACCAATCCTACAAACAGCTGCTTTGCCCTAATGCAAGTACCTGAATATAGGCACCTGTATGTAGAAGGGGTCTAAACAAGCTAAATCAAATTCCTGGAAACATGCATGATGTATACCAACTTTTTACAGTGCTGTAGTCAGTGAAGGAGGGGATAACAGTAGGATAAGTGAGAGAGAGTGTGAGACAGTAAGAGGACAGAAGAAAGAAGGAGAGGGCAAGGTGGGAAGAAGAAGGTCCCAAGGCCAGACTGAAGTAAAAAATAATAAAAGATCCTAAAGAGTCAAAAATATAAAAGAAGGAGAGACATCAGCTGAAATACAAGGTGAGATTAAAAATAACATAAAATTTAAAAAAAAAACAACAACCAAACTAAAAAAAAAAACACAAACCAAAACCCTCAACCAAAAAGTGACAGAGAAAGTTTAGAACTTGCAGAAGCTCAAGTCAGTAATTCTTTGTCAGCCAAACTCTCCTTGATTTCAGTGGGAGTTTTGCCTTAATGAGGACAGCAGGGTAGGCATCAAACGCAGCTATATTCCTTCTACTTGGATAACAGCAAGATATACCAAGATATTTTGTTGTTGAAAAAGACTACGCGTCTTTGAAGAAATGGGGATATTAGGGGCCCAGTAGTACAAACGTAATTGCTACGACCAGCTGAGTTACATCAGCCCTTTGTGCTAGAAAGGAAGAATAAAAGATGAAAAAACTGATTTGTGCCACCTTGCAAACAATCAAATTAAAGGTCCAGAATTATTCCAGCAAAGTTTCCATTGGTTTCAGTGACAGCTCAAAAATCAAGCAAGATTCTTCAGTCCTTCTTGTAAAAAATACATAAATACAAGAGTGAATATGAGTGATTTGTTTTTTTATCAGTATTGCTTTTGCTGAAATTGTTGGCAATGCACCCATCTGGTTCACAGAACTATTATTCGATTAGGCTGGTTTTGTGAAGGTATCTTTCCCAAATATTGTATTAATATATTGAAAAGGAAGCATAAGATAAGTAGACTGGAAAATAAAATATTATTCTCAGAGTAGTAACCAAAGATAAAGCAAATTAAAAAGCTGATTCTCATCTATGAAAAGAATGAAGATTCTGCCTAACCCATAGTGTTCTTAATGGTCCATGTAGAAATCATATAGCCATTTTCTCCTTTATAAACATAAATTAAAGGAACTCTCACTGGAAGTGTAACTGAAATGTGGGTATGTCTAATGCAAAGCCTCCAACTTAAAACCTTTTACTGGTTTAGATGCCAAAACCAGGAACAGACAAAATACCACAAGTAAAATCTGTAGAATTACCAATAAAAAAAAACAAGGCAGATATTTTTCATGAGAAATAAGAACAGCAGAAAAATATCCCATGTCAAGCTGATCACACATAGTAATAACGCCTATTATTGTCAAGATTTTGCAAGCATACCATTCTTATCCATAATATGGGAAATATCATGTCAATTCTCCATGACGTATTAACAAAAGGTGTCCCACCCAAACCAATAAGTCTAGGACATGCTCAGAGCCGGATTCATTCAGCCGCTGACTCAATCAGATAAACAGCAATTCTCAGGTTTTGCAGGGTTACATCCACCTGTTGATTTAAAGATTACAGGTGGGAGCTGCCTTATTAAAATTGCTCTCCAGTTTAAAAACGACATACCTAACAGAGGGAATTGAGAGAAAAACAGTCTGGCCTGCTCATCAATGACAAAACAGTAATAAGTAATCAAACTCAATTACTATTGTTTGCAGGGCTAAAATTATGCTTAAAGAAATTCATTGCCATCTGTAAGCCTCCTGTTAAAGTTGATTACAATTATCTCGTGCTGGTTTTCTTCCCAAAGATTAAACGGCATTGTCTATTTTTAAAGGCAAAAAAACCACCAAACAACAAAGCAGCTTGAATAATAAATTGTTTATCCCAAGATAGAACAAACCATAGTGATGAACTTTAAGAATGGCTACCAAATTAGAACGGAAAATGAAAAACAAGTATTTTCCTGTTCAAGGTTTTGTTTTTAATGTGTTTTTGTTTTTAACTAGATCGAGTGCTGATTACAGAAAATTCAAGGCTACCCGGACATGACGCTGCTCAATTGACTGAAAAGTTTGATGACTTCTCTAGAAAGTAAGGTCTGTGCATGAAATTACATCAGCATCACTGCTCTGAGATACCTCGGTGGGGGGGAGAGGTTAATATTGCTTATTAAATAATGTTAAATAAGATCAAACAAGACATGCAGGATTTGGGAGGGCTCTTGGAGCTCTGGTTGTTTCCCCAGGCTGCTTATGCAACCTCGCTTGCACAGGCAGGGTAAGGGCCTGCCATTTTATTACATAAGGTAGGCCAAAAATACACAGCTAGGCAGTTGTGAGCTCCATTAAGTGCTGCACTGGAGTTTCTGTATCAGTTAGCATCTAGACATTTTAAGAAACAGAAGGACTTAGACATTGCTGAGTTCGGGATGGTTGCTGTTGTTTTAAGAGCAGTAGATCTCTTACAACAACAGCAAATAATAATCAGCATGAGCTGATTATTATTTGGATACACTGTGCTCTGACTGTTGCTTAAGCAAACAGCAATATGCAGTCTTCAGTTTAGCACAGCCATGCTAAGTGCAATCCAGGGCTTTAAAAATGTGCCTTTCAGATGAATAAGCAAATTGTCTGGTTTAGTAAACAGCAGTAAACACAACATTATTGTTTTAACCAGTGCTTAAGTGCAGTGGATAGCTGAAGAAAATTAATTTCCCACACATCCTTACATTCTCAGTTCAGGATTTCAAAGCCCGGTCTCATACAGACAGATGAAACTGCAACTACAGGAATACCAGGCCAGGGAAGTTGACCACCTTGCCCTGAGCCCTCTCCCTGACATGAGACAGCAGCAAAGGATTGGGAAGCCTGCGTGAGCAGGGCAGGCATGTAGCAATATTACAGCCTCCCAGCGGAGACTTCTTCAGCCAGGCATTGTATCTTGGTATTCAGAGCCTCTTGGTGGGATTGCTTCGGTGAATATAATTGCTTTCTGAACCTACTTGAACCCAAGAAGATAAGGCTGTCTATCCTCGCCATGCCTCTAAAGCTCAATAATAGGACACCAGGGAATGAGCTTGAGCATTGTACCCTGCTTTTTGCACTGATGAAGTTCTAGCTCATGCCCTGGCTCTGCTTTGGAGCACTTGAAACTAGCTTCTTCCAGCTCGCTCTTTCCATGGCAGACCTGCTGTAACAGGGCCAGCCCAAATCAGTGAAGGTGCAAGCCACCAGGATCCTTTGGCCTTGGGAGCCTCAGTGAGACAGATGCTGGCCCACTTCATTTCACAGAGCAGACTCCGGGGGGCCACCTGGCCTGGCACCCACTCTCAGCCATGGCCAGCCACGGGTGCTGAGGGGCGAGTATAAGAACATGCAAATCAATGCTGATATTTCCTCAGGACCCTCACCAAGCTTCCAAGAATTTGCAACTCAAAACTTCCTAAACCAGTGGTTTTGTATTTAATAGCCTTGATGGATTTCTCTTCCATGAACTCATCCAGGCACCTCATTAGCTGATGTAACTTCTCAGCATCCACATCCTGTGGTAAGTTGCTCCGCAGCCTCATCATGCCATGTGAAAAGCCATCTGTTTCCATCCCTTCAACTGTCTGCTTCACCTACCCAATGCCCTCTACTCCTGTAGCTGGGGACAGTCATTCCCAGTTTGCCTTCTCCACGCTTTTTTAATTTTACAGATCTTTGTTGCATTGCTCTATCAGCATTGTCAGTCTACAGGCAAGAGCTACTCTGTTCCTCTGATCACCTTTGCTGCCTCCTTCTGAATTGCCTTCCTCACCATTATACACCTTTGAGGTGGGAGGATCAACAAAAACACAATACTGAAGATGTGGGCATGCCACAGTTTACACAGTGGAATAATGGGATTAATTTTTATTATTTTTCATACTTTTAAAAAGAATCCCTAATATTCTGTTTACCTTTTAACTTACATCTGCACATTGCATTGATTTTTTAAGTTGTCCATGGAGGATTTTATCTAAGCTTCTGCACCTTCAGTGACCTGTAGCAGTATGAATAGAGATACCTTGTTCTATTAATCTTCAACAACTGACATGCATATGACATTTACCTGACATGAAGATACTCAAAGAGAAAGGGTGACTGAAATGTCCCAGTAGATGATGTTCTGTCATTCTAGCACTTCTTGTACGCTTTGAAATGACAAAGAGGTTTCATACCTGAACTTCCAAATTTCCATTCTGATCTCAAAAGCACATACACATCCTTTAGAATTTTTTCCTGTATCATCATTTCTATTGGCTAGAAATCTTCTATTTTAGTCAGAGATCCCAAAGAACAGTGATAAAATACTTGAAAAACACCTTCTGTCATAATCAGGCCAGCAAAAGGCTGGCTGTTTTACAGAGACTTGTACCCAAGCAGGAGAAAGTGAGATAACCTCTCTGTTCCTACCACTTACATGGTCATTTTTGGAGTATCTTGGAGCATGTCACCTGCTACACAGGCACAGGAGAAAGAGATGGCTTTGCCTCAGAGAGTTTGCAGGCAAAGGAGAGGACAAGGAACACCAAGCAGGTACTGACAGAGTACCAGGCAAAGCATGTGGCAATACTGTTTCCAAATGGCAAAGGTCCAAGCTCACCAGTGACCTAACTTCCATAAGAGTTTTATTTTTTCTGAAGCCACAGGTGAATTTTCAGACTGAAGCAAAATTAAAACTATCACTGGGGGTGCATCACTATTCCTCCCAAACGTGGCAGGTGGCATGCAAGAAACAGTGACCTCTGCCATGGAGCTTGGACAAAGGAACAGAAATGTCTTTACCAAAGTGTAATTAAACACATTTTGGTTGGACTGAGCTGTACTTCATGACTTGTCTTCAGGGGGAAGAGACACAGGTAGAGAAGCATAAAAAACGTACTTACTCTTCTATCCCCAAAATGTACATTGAATTTGTGTGTGTAAAGTCAAGAAAGCTGTGTCCAAAAATCCCTCAAGCTAATCTGCCAACATCCCTTAGCGCAAGGAGTGGAGAGTGAACCAAGTCTGCACTTTCTCAGCTGCTTACTCACAGGAAGAGCCTACAGGACCACATCCCTTGCCTTTCCTGCCCTGCAAATCTCATACTTCCAAATTCAGTGGGTGATATACTGGTGGTATATATACCCTGTGTGGCCCATAGCATGGTCACAACAAGAGTAATGGCTTTAGTCCCTCTGAAAAACTGCGAGATACAAAAACACCACTACATGGACAAATCCAGTACCATCTATGTATTCTGCTTAAATACTATTACATGGTGTTTCCTTTTCAAACTTTGGTAATCAGACTCATAAAGAAAAAGTCAATGCCAATTTCTGAGTGAGTTAAATTAGCTAAAATATAAATATTTGCATGGCCTCAGCCTAACTTTTCAAGAGCAAGTTTTAATAAAATCAAGGATCGACCGAAAGCTAAGCACGATGTAGAATTACTTTTTTATACAGGTAATGATGCCTCTATAAAATCTGCAACTCAAGTGCATCTGCCCGAAGAGCCCGAAAGCAAAACCATAAACACAAATGGGAGTTACTTAAATTCAGCTTAGAAAGAAAGAAAAGCAACTTAATATACATAAAAGACATATTTGAATGTAATTTTCAACAGTATGATATTTGCTAATCATCAATTGCATAGTGATGTAAGTAATCTGATTGCTCAAAACTCACAGTAGAACACAGGCAATGGTTATGTAAATTGTTACATTTGCTGTGCAAAACATCCTATCTTTAAAGAATACCAGAGCTACAAATTGAAACCATCAGCTGTAGATCATAATTTTCTTACCTTAAATAAACATATTACGATACAACATCAGTTACATGATTACATACTATTTTGTTCCATAGGGCTTCACTATTTTGATGTAGCATTAATATACTGAGCTATAAATTCATCCTTTGTTTTAAAAAGTGAAAAACCCACCCTAGCCTACTGCAGCAGTCACCAGCTGGGTTGAGTCCTTTATGTTCACCGCATAAAAATCTAGCATGAGATTTGACTAGGGCATGCAAAGTTACTATCCTGTCCGTGGCAAACATAGTGCTAGAAGAAGGTGAGCAGACACCACAGTGGAGACGTAAGGCCTGAAACTGGCCCTGGTGCCAGGTCGTGCTCCTTTGGGTGCTGCCTGTCAGTGTGGTAAAGGATAAGGAGAACAAACACATGGGCTCAACACAACTCCAGAGGCTGAGCTCCACAACGAAGATATGGCTCCTCTCCAGGTCCAAGGTCTGTGACTGGAGCAGCAATAACTGCTCCTCATGGCAAAGACACAACACCAGTTTCTATGAGGAGACCAATGGAGGGGCAAAGAAGTGGAGACAGGGACTGAAGAACATGGTAGGCAGTGTGAGGAGGAAGACAAGAAGGACTGAAAAGCAGTAGTACCATGACCCAATCACTGAAAGACTGAAACCCACTGCTTTTGCAAGTTCAGATCTCCTGTTCCTGTCTACCACCAGTCTCTCATCACCTTTTTCTGCCCACCATTCCTTCTCTTGGGCCGGGTTTTCCACCTCTATCTGATCTACAGTTCCCTGCATGTTGCTCCTAAGCTTTGTCATCTATGATTCCATCAAGTCCTTTGACTTAATACAAGATTCCTCCTCTTCATTTTCTCCTCCATCACTAATACTTCTCCATTCCAGTCCCACTATTATTTGTCACCATGCATGTAAATTGAGCAGTTTCCTATTCCTTCTCCACTCTGCCTCTATGTCAGCAGGCACACCCTGCCACCAAAGACATAGCTGAGACAGTCTTCAATGCTCCCTTCTTATGGTGCTCACCATACCAGTAACATCTGGGAAGAACAACTGTAGGAGAAAGTCCACACAGCCCTTCAGCCACGAACTGGAGTGCTCTCATTTTTCCCAGGAAGATGAGCAGCTGCATCTCCTAACAACACTGGGTGTTCAGTGTGCTCCATGCTGAGAGCATCTTCAGTGAGTAAGTGCAACGGTGAAGCCCTCAACATCCCTCCACCAAGAACACACAACCTGAATGTTGTAACAAAATGATAGCTGAGACATATTCTGGAAGCTTTTCACAGGCTCAACATAAGGCACACCCCCATCACAAGACTGATTCCAAGCCAAGTATCTTTTTTTCCGGCTCCAAACACGAAGCCACAAGAATTCAACAGTCTCAATGAAAGTGTTTCTCAACATAGCCAAAAAATGCAGATTCACAGGAAAAGAAATATCAAGGTCTCCTAAAGCAGGATGATGTATACTTAAACCATCTTCGTCAGATACGTGGCCAAAGAATACGTTTCCCTCTAACCATGTTCTCAGAAATAGCTGAACCATTTCATCTGAAACTTCCCAAAGAGAGTCTGTCTTCATCAAACACTCGACCTGGAAAATGTCAGCCTAGGTTTAAGCTTAGCAAATGCATAAACACCTGAAAGAAGAACACTGTACTGAAAAGCACTAAGTAATTCTAACTGTAGAAAACATTGCTGCCTGTGGTAAAACAGCAACTCCTTCAAGTGCTCTTGCATGCTCTAGGCTAGAAAATGGGGCAATAATCATAACCTGCAAAGCACAGTCTGTGGGCACAATCCTGCATGTATGTGGGGTGACATCTACACACAGGGTGGCACCTTTGCTAGGGAGGGAAAGCAATTTTAGGCAAGCCTACTGTCTCCAGGCTTCAGGCACAGAAGTGCAGCCAGCTTGAGGAATCACCCCAGTGTCAGACACCTGGTTCTGGAAAACCTTTGATTTCACATGTTCAGTTAGCCAGTGCACAGCTTGGCAATTATATTCTCCAAATACTCCCATTTCCAGGCCATCCGTGAAGAGCAACTCCATGTCCATGTTAATCTACAGGAATGTATTCAGGATTGGGCCCTCCACCAGCCCAGTTCTCAGAATCACAGATCAACAGATGAGCTGGCTAGGTCTGGATACTGTGAACACTAATTATTCAGTACGACAAAACAAACTAAACCCGTGGTGGGATACAAATCAACGTTTCACATCAGGGTAATAGAGAGAATTTTCTACTTCAAGAGGCAGCCACTTGTTGAGCAGAGCGCTCAGGTTAGCTGCGCCCATCTGAGGAAACCCTACAGCCCTTCTGGAGGTTTAGCACTGTGAAAACATTCAAGTTCCTCTGCCGGCTGTAATTCTAATAACCGCTAATTATTTTGGAGTCACTTGAGCGAATGTAAGCGGCTGCCACCCGGTAGACGGTTAAGGAGTATGGAGGAAAGTTTCTTGTTAATTGACAAATCAGGCTATTGACCGTAGAGGAAAACACCACCCCACAACTCTTGGTGACACAAGCCCTGGGTCGCCACTCAGCCGTGGGTGTAACGTCTCCCCCCGTTCTGCACGCTGAAGGGAACCAAGCGGGAGCCCGTCGCAGGGCCGCAAGAGCAGGGCTCTCCCGGCACACGTCACAGACCATGCTCCCACCGGGAGCTTTCACCCATTCAAAAATCCCACTGGTCTTACTGGAAGTTTTCCTTGACCAGACCCCGCGCCAGTCCGGCTTAAATGAACCCCAACATCAGGAAGCTGCCGACCACACCGCGACGAGAATGAGGAGGGGACTGGCTGGGGGGGAACTTTCGTTTCCAACATGAGGGGCCGGACCCCGCCGGCCCGACCGGGACAGACGCGCCACGCTCCCCACGGAAACTTTCCCGCGGTAGAGGCGATGCCGCCCAGCACCGCCGGGCACGTCCAGGGCCGCGTTCCTCCGTGGGACGGAGGGGAGCGGACCTGACTGCTGCCGCTGGGGTCACACGGGTGTCGCGGGCGGGAAGGCGCCCCACGGGGGGAAGGGAGGGTCGGGGCCGCAGGGCCGCGCGTTACCTGGGGTGCCGGTGCTGCGGGAGCGCGGCGGGGAAGCCCGAGCCGCCGCCGCCGCCGCCGCTGCTGCTGCTGTCCGCGGTGGCCACCTGGGCGCGGGAGCCGCCGCCGGTGCCGATGCTTGTGCCGCCGGGCTGGATGCTACCGCTTTTCCGGTGCCTGCCGGTGCCGCTGCGGCAGCGGCCGCCGCTGCTCCAGCCGCGCAGGAGGCCGGCCTCGGAAGCCGGCAAACTCTTCCTCGCCGACGAGGAGCCGGGGACGCTGGCCGCCTCCTGCCTGCCGCCGGTGCCGGTGCCGTGTCTCATGGTGCGCGGGGCCGCCGCATGCCGCTCTGCCGCCGCCCCGGGCGCCGCGGGACCCACGCGCGCCGGGGCCAGGGGCTCCGCCGGCAGCGGGAGGCCGCCGGGAGCCCGGGCTGCTGCGGAGAGGGGAGGAGGCCGGGGGCCGGGAGGGCTGCTGGCTGGGGCTCCTGCTGGGGCATTAAGTTGGACGCGCGGCAGGGAGAGGCGCGGGAGCTGCGGGGCCGGTAGTTCTCCGGGAAGTTGGAGCCCGCCGGGCGAGGCGGGGGCATCCTCTCCGCCGGCCCTTCATCGCCGCCCGCCGCCGCCTCCCCTCGCCTGCCCCCGCCGCCGCCCCGCGTCCTCAGCCGGCGGCGCTGGGGGGGACGCGCCCCTCGCCCATGGGCGGCAGCACCGGCCCCCGAGGCTGGCGGCGGCGGCGGTTCTCCCGCGCCGGCTTCCTCCTCCGCCGCTCGCTCGGTTTCCTCGGCAGGGAGCGGGAAGGAGGGGGTGAATGAAGGGGCGGGGGGGGGGGGGGGGGGGAGCCCAAACGCGAGGCCGGTGCGCAAAATGGGTCAGGGAGGGGGAAAGGGAACCTGGCGCTAGCCTCCCCCCTCCCAGCGGTGGGCTCCGGTAGGGTCCGGTTGGGGCGGTGGGTAGCGAGAGGGCTGAGAAGCAGCTCTCCCGCCCCGGCTCCCTGTGCACAAGTGCAGGGAATGTTCCACTGACCTACATATTTTTCCAAACATACGTGACCTTTTTTTTTCTCCCTCTCTCTCGTTCTGTGGGAGGAGACAGGCGAGGATCCAAGAAAAGAAGAAGCTGGAAAGAGGACGAAAGGCGAAGCAGAGAAGAAAAAAAAAATAAAACCCTCAACCAAAAAGCCAGCCCCGCATCAAGGATGGATTCACAACGCCAGGAGCAAACCCCAGCGTGCCCGCGTTTACGTATGTCTGCAGCGGTATCCCCGCTCCGCACTGGCGGCGGCCCCTACAGCCTGACCCCGAGAGGCCCCGCCGTGCCAGGGGCCACAGTGCCACCGTCCTCCCGAAGCGGGACTGCCCCCGGTGCCGGAGCTTCCCGGCGGTCCCAGCTCGGCAGGCTGGGGACACATGGCCCCGGTCCGGGGCTGACCCTGCGCTCTGCCCCTGCCCGCTTCCCCGGCGGCGGCGGCCGCGGGAGCTGAGCCGGAGCGAGGCATGGCACTGCGCTGCCCAGGGGTGGGTTCCCGGCCTCCCGGGCACAGGCAGGAGCTCCCGGTTTGGTTATGCAACGCCGCACCGGCAATTAGAGCAAAACCTTTACAGCTCTTTTTGCTTTTTTCTTCTTTTTACTTTCCTTTTTTTTTTTTTTTTTTCCTGTTGCAAAGTAGGTCATTCTTTTTATTCCCCACTTTGCATTATTTTCCTTTTTTTCTTTCTTTTTTTTCTTTTTTGTTTTTTTTTCCTCCTAATACTCCGCCTGCAAAGTGGCCAGTGAGAGATAAGGAAGTGTTCTGGAGCCTGGGAGGAGCTGTTTATTCGGAACCTTGTATTCTCCAAGCTGGGCATTCCTGCCGACTTCTGAGGGCGGCAGGGAGCGGGCTCCGGGGTTGCCCCTCTCCCCAGGGAGGGCAGAGATGCCTGGGGAGCGGGGGCACCGCTTGATATCCCCGCAGCCTTCCAAGTCCCACTCTGTCTGAGCCTCCTGCTCGCCGGGTCCAGCCCCGCCGGCTGTCAGCCCTGCCCGCTGCTGACCTCGCACGGGCCCAGCACCTGAGGCTTGCTGTGTCCACCCTGCCAACCTGCCCTGGCGTCATTGCTGTGCCGTAGAAACACCTGCAACAGGCAGGGTTCTGGCCTTCACCCGCAAAAGGGGTCTCCCCATAGGATGCGGTATTTGCTTTTTAGGAGAGTTGCAGTTTCTGTTCAGAGAGGGGTTTGTTGGGGAGGGAAAAGCCCCTGTAGCCTGTGAAAGCTGTCCCCACCAGAAGGGCCTGGCTGCACTGTGCCAGCAGTTTATGTGGTGAACTGGGGGCGCTTTCCTCATTCCCCCCCGTTCATTCCACCTGCTTTTTAAAGACACGTTAATCCTTGCAAAATGCCAGCCAGCAGAGACCTCTCTGCCCACCCCGGGTGTGTGTCTGTGGGCTGAACATAGCTCCACCTACCTGACTCCAGCAAGGAGCCATGCCACTTCTCCTACTCCCACCATCCCCCAGCTCTCCCAGTTACCCCTGCTGTACACCACATCGTGCCAGTTATCCAATCCCAAATGCAAATGTTAATAATTACAAAGTATGGAAAAACGTTGCACTCCTTTGCTGAGCACTTTCACACCGCACTTTATACAACAGGCATGACTAATGTTGAAAGGGTAAAGTTGTTTACTTTTAACCAAGATTAAATACAAAACTTTGAAAAGCTCCTCCCTTCCTTTGGATGAAACCCAGCATTTTTTCACATTTGGAAATTGTCAAACAGTGGTTAAACAATCCTTTGGCAAACAAGTAGTGCCTGAGGGAATAAAGCATCAGATACATGGGGAGTGGAATAAAAGACATTTCTGTTCCTGAGGTATTTTTCTTGTGTTGCACAATGAAGTATAACATAAAATCTTCTAGCCTTGTAAGGTTAGAGAAAAGGAGCTTCCCATGATTATATACACCACATGATTTGATATTCCAGTCCTTTTGAAAACCTACCAAAACCCTGCACCCAAAACAACCCTACCCTTTCAAAAGCTGGGAGACCAAGTACCTTGAAGAAAATACCATGTCAAGAAAGGCATTTGGAGAGACGAAGGGGTGCATGTACAAAATTACCTCTCTACCATGTTTAACATTTTCCCTGTGTATTACAAAGGACTCCATCGCACAAGTGAAGAAATGAGACTGGTTAAGGTTTGTTTCTTCATTCATTCCCTAGGTTACCAGTGTAAACTTTAATTAGGGCAGCAAACAGCAGATTGGCAGAGGCTGAGGCAGGCTTTTCGCAGCACATACCTGAGTCCCGTTGTGAAACACTCGCTACTCTAAACACGCAGCCCTTCTCTCGGGCCGGTGACACATGGAAAATAACCAAATACTGTCAATACTGCATTTGAGTTGGAAGTTAGCCAAGGGGTTGTGCCAGATGACACATGGAAGAACTTCAGGGAAGGAACCCAGCATTCACTTTGAAAGAATTAAATTGTTTTATAATCATGAAATATCTGTAAGCCACTTTTCAAATATAAACATATCAGTAGGCAACTTTTCAGACACCAGGAGCCTGTGATCCAAAGCCACAATCCCTTTTGTTTTGACTAGAATAGGCTGGCCAACCTTCACAGCCCAGAAATGACGCAGCAGGGTTTTCAATGGGCCACCAACCACAAGCTAGGTGTCTCCCAGGGTGGAGGGCCAAGGGGAAGAGCAGGAGAGGACAGTAACTCCCTCGGGACCCCACTGCTCCATTGTGGCAAGCCCGTGGGAGAGATGAGCAGTTGGGTGCGAGTTCAGCCCGGACATCCTGGGTTTAACTTTGCTGGCTTGCTTTCTCTTGCTGCCAGGGATTCGGATTATGCAGTACTGCCACTGCCGCATGATGCAACCCTCGGCAAAGGAGCTACCTGGGACATTGCTGAGCTCCAGAGTCAAAGCCTGGCCACCAGGACCTGGAAGCATAGGCATTATCTGTGCAATATTTATTCCTTTATCTGTTATGAGACTCAAGCACATGTTGAGGAGAAATAAGATGCAATTTGCAGCCCTTAATTTAAATGTGAAGCCTGCGTTTGGTTTAGTGTTTGTCCAGGAGTGAACAGGGGTCCGCCAAATAATCATCCTCTAATCAACGTAAATGGCACAGGGCTGCAATAGTCAGGGATGGCACTGTGGGAGAAAAGTATGTGATGGATAAGAGTAAAGGACCCTCAGAGAGCTGACCAAATTGCACTGAGGATGAAACTATTATATTCAGTTTTCAAATACATAAGAAGGATATGGACAAGGATTAATTTGATTAATGTTAATTAAGGGGCAGAGCAGACCTTGGACTGCTTGTCTCCCTACTTTCCATGCTGAGAGAGAGATCAAGAGGGACAAGAACATGGCAAATAATTCTGTGGCTCCTGTTAGTCAAAGGAGTCACGCCAGCCATGCCATGGTGAAACGGACTTTAGATGCATCCTGCTGGTGCTGCCCCAAGTGCTAGAGTAGGATGCCTGGTGGGACTTCAGGATCTCTTCAGCTAGAAAACTAAGTTCACTGTTTTTCTGCATGGCTATTACAAGAGAAGAGCCAAATTTGCTAATTTGAGCATACCTTAATCTGATCTATTTTGAAGAGTTACCTGATCTATTTTGGAGTTTCATCCATTGCCAGGGTTTTCATGGAAAAATTTAGTCATGTATACAGCCTACCTGAGGTTGGACTTTTCCAGTTTATTCAAAAGGATTCGCAGGTTTTCTTGAAATGGAAGAAGGCATGGATTGAAAAATTAGTGACTAAACATTTAATAGACTTAATGTCTGGAAGTGCTCAAATTGCTGCCAGGTAGGTGCCCAGAAAGCCCTAAAGCCTTTCTGCCTGAATAGTTCGTGGCTGAGCACTTACAGCCTTCCAGGGAAGCAAAGCAGTTATGTAGCATGAATTGTACGTATGCACTCTATTGCCTTGGGGTGTAGTGTGTGTGTGTGTGTGTCAGCCTGGTGAGCCAAAGCTAGAGGCTGTGGAAATAATATCTTCTCATATGGGAAAGAGCCAATCCACTTGTCCTCTGCTTGACAGCAGTCATTGTGCCAGTTCACCTCTTCGCCCGTACAAGACCTTTCATTCATTTGCAGCAGGATGGGGATACACCTCATGGCAAAGCCTGGTTTCAGTGGGACTGTGCTGGTTAATACAAATAATGAATTACTATGTGGCTGTACCTGGGTGAAAGGTTCTGGTCTGAAATCAGGCTGATGGAGCTTGTTCAGTTGACAGGTGTTCAAGAAAATTAAGTTCAAACTCAAATCCAGGAGTAAAGGAGCTGCTGTTTCTCTCTGGAAGTCATAGCGAAACAGAAGATACTCAATGGTTGTAGTGCCACAATTGAATTAAGAACAGCTGGGAGAAGTCTGAGTGCAAACGCAGCATCTTCAGTGTTACCTTAACTAAGAAAAATAACTGCGTTAATGTTGGACTGTGGTAGTAGCTTTTTGGCAAGACACAATCCCTATGGATTGGTACAAAAAATTTAATTTCTGTCAGGTTTCTCAAAGACCTCCTGCCTCTACCAGAAGCCCTGGATGAGCTGGAAGCAGGAAGGTGTAGTAAACCATTGCCTCTCTTCTTACAACACGCAGCCTGATTCCCCTCTCCACTGACTTCAGCAGGAGCTGGGTTAAACTTGGAATACATCCTTACTTTCAGGATTACACAGTTTTCCAAATTCTTTGCTAATTGCGCCCTTCCTTCTTTTTTCTGAGTACTGTTTTTGCTCACAGCCTCAGAGTTACAGTACTTACCGCCATGCTCTCGCTCTTTCAAATTCTTCTCAGCTTGCTTTGATTCTGTGCAGCACTCTACTCTTGCACTTACTTTAAACTCAGTATGTTATTGTTACTAATGACACATTCTGGTAAAAATATGGGAAATTTCAATATGAAATTTAAGTAAATAGAGAATAAAAAAAGATCTTCAAACTCAGAGGTATATGGATCTGCCTTCCCGTGTACAGCTCTCTTATGTAAAAGCAGTAAACAACTATCGATATCAAGACAATGTGTAAGTTTGAGTTTAGCTGCTGGCCTTTAAAATATCATATCAGAAGATTTTGTTACATGGTGTTTGTAGCATAGGTGCTCAGATCTGTCTCATTATCTTCCCTTATACAGTCGTTACATATGAAAGGAGATTACTAGGACCATTAGTTCTGACCTCCTGAACTAATCACAAAATCTGAATCACAGAATGTTGTAAGGGATCTTAAAGATCACCTAGTTCCAATCCCCCGCCATAGACAGGGACACAAATCCAGAACACAGAATTTCCTCTTACTGCACCTGGTCAGGTATTTTATTGTTGTGTTTTAAAAAGACATTGATACTGACTTAAAAAAAGAAAAGAAAAAGATCCAAATCAGGTTCATCTCTTTGTTGTCTTCTTTGAACGTTTTGACTGACGATGCCTGAACTGCAGCTTTCAGTAGGCACTAGATGTCAATGAGGCACTGGGAGTGTTCCTCAATATGCTCATCCCTGTCCAAATAGATGCTACGTTCCTGGTAACAATAAAAAACCCCGACTGAGTTAAATCATGCATTTTAAAACAGTTTACTTTGCTGTTTTAAACTCTTAGTTTGAGCATAGTCATACAGCTTAAAAAAGAAAAAAAAGTTCAGGAAACAATTTTCCTTTGAGCTAGATTATTTCCCATGTTGTCAGTGAAAACGGGCTGTTTCACAGGCTGCTCTTCCTTTTTTTTTTGCGGCTGTCAGCTCCTCTCCCTGATATTCATGCAAACATGGTTCTGATTTTGTTGTGAGCACCCCAGGAGAGCATTGAAAATACAAACAAACCCCTCAAAAATAATTTTACTAATGCAAAATCAGGTAAGGTGTTCTGTTGATTTTGCAAAGTCAGAGCTCTGGCTGTAAAAACTTGGAAGGTGTATTTGGTCTCTGTCATTAGGGCAGGCTGCATGCAGATGTGGCTGGTTGCAGGGGCTGTGCTATTCCGCTTGCACAGAGCATTGCAGGGGGGAAGGAAGCCGGGGAAGAGAAAGTGTTAAAAAAGGTAAATATTGACTCAAAGAAAGGAGGCATAAAGGAGAATATGGGAGAACTGTAAATGAGCCAGGGAGGATGGAGAAAAATTCTTCAGCAACTGTAATTAGGTTAGATATCAGAAGTAATTGCGTGTTCTAGCATCAGCAGATACTGTAGGCAATATTTGTCCTCAGCTGCGTTTGCAGAAAAGAAGGCAAGTTGTTTCAGACTGCAGGGCCTGATCCTGACATGGATCTCACGGATGTGAGCCCAGTGTGGCAGCTGATGTTCTCCCTCTGCACGCCACTGGAGGCGGGCAGCCAGAGGATTTACAGGGCACAGAGACAAAATTGCAGGGGTGTGTATGTATGCAAACACAGGCTAAGGGGAAGAATATGAATTTAGTGGAGCTGCCGTGCAAAATTGTATGAGCAATTTAATACTGGATAAAAAGTGCTCAAGCTATCACCTGGCCTGGCTGATACCACCACCTCTGCAGAGGGAAAGGGGAGGCTGGGCTGGTACCTACTTCTCAGCTACAGGTTGGAGCAGTCCCTAGGATGCAGGAACTGCAGTCCCCTCCAGTTCCTTTAAGATATACTTCTCCTGTATAAAACCAGATTATATAGGCTTTCTGCAAGGAAAATAGATTTCACCTTTAAGTCTTCTGCAGAGGTTTTGCATTAGCAGTGCGTGTACCATCAGAAAATCAATTACCACTGGTATTACATGCAGATGAACAGCACAGAGTAATGGAGAATTCATTTTACACAATGCTTTTAATAAAATGCTAAATACAGCAAAATATTTTTCCAAAGGGCTATTTATAGTCTCCCTGTGGGAAGTATGTCTCCGAGGGGAAGTCTGCACCTTTGTGATTTGGACGAGGAGTGAGTTTCAGCCTTCTTTAGTGCTAAAGCTGCTCAAGCACGTGTTTCTGCCAAGATGGATTAAAGATGACAACAGTCCATCATCTGTATTGTGATGGCTCTAAGCTCACATGGAAAAACAGCTTTTCTTTTAAAAACAAGAGTTTCACAGGCTACACTGTTGCAGTGCCAGTTGTTGTAAGACCCTAAAATAACTGAATTACTCCCTCATTCTTGACACTCTTATAATCTTTTCCTGTTCTTAATGCCAAAGCAGTTTGCTGATTAGATTTACTGTGTGTATTTCAGTAAATCATTGACATCAGCACCTCTTTACAAACAGACATATCTGCAATAACAGCCCTATTCCTAGCTGAGTCTGGGGATGTCACTAGGGCAAAGAAAGGGACAGTTCTACCAGGAAGCAATTAAAAAATAAGAACAGCAATGCAGGGCCAGACCAAAGTAACCTGCCTCTAATTGTGGCCCGAAAGAGAAGTCTGTGAAAGTGAGTAAGAATAGCACAAGCATGCGCTTCCCTGGAGTGCTCTCTCAGCCATCAGTAGTTTATGCACAGGAGCTCCCTGTGTGCCCATGTAACCACCATGGGCAACATCTTCCTGCAGGGAACCCCACAGCTTAACTCTATACTTTATGAGGAGCCATATGGTTTCACTCATTTTGAACCTGTTAGCTGTATTTGTCAACCTTTCATTCTTGTCTTGGAAGAGAAGGGGAATGATCAGTCCCTCTCCACCCTCTTTATGCTACTTGTGGTTTTATAGACATGTGCCATATCCCCTCTCAGTTATCACTTTTCCAAGCTGAAGAGTGGAACTATGGAAACTGCTCCATGGTTTTGATCATCCCTGCGTCTTTTTCCTGAATGTTTTCTATTGTATGTCCTTTAAGGGGAGGACTGGGACTGTTTGTACTATTCAGTAGGCAATCCAAGTGGGCACACAATAAATCTGTATAGGTGTTCTTGGTTTTCCTTCCCCAATAACTGCTACCACAGTGCAACGGCTCTTGTGCCTTTAGGATCTTCTGAGATTCATAGTAAATTACATGAGCTCAAGAACAGTGTTTTCCATTTACTTTTTTCTTTTTTTTTAATAGCTTTGCTGATTCCAAATCAGAATAATAGAAATTTGTCTTAACTTTTTTGCAGTTTTCGCTCTATTGAAAGAAAAGAATGGCTAGAATATTGCTTTGGAGAAAATACATTGTTATTCACTGTAACTTCCAAGATTTCTGGAGGGGTTATATTTAAGTTATATATATAAAAAATAACCATGCTGGAGGGGGAAGAGAGATCAACCACAGAAAACTTGAACAGCAAAAGAAAACATTTAAAAATATTCTAAACTTGAGAAAATAAATGCATGATGGGATAGAATAGAATAATAAAAAGAAACCCTCTGACAATTTCCCTGCAATAGAATATACTCCTTTTTAAAAATATTTTTGTTAAAGCTAAACCCCATGAAACCATGAAAACAACTAAAATAACAGATGAATCCTTCTGCCAGTTGCTATTGCAATCTATTACTTGCAGGAAGGAAGCATGTTTATTTAAAAATATCCTCCTTGCCCTTAAAGATGTATTCAGATGTTTGCATTACTTGAAAACTGTTGTAAATATCATAATTACCCAGTTCCTTTTTCATTTCACAATCCTTGCTAGGTGTGTTATTTTATGTTTTACAAATGTAATCTGATCTGTGCAGGTAGTACTAAGTAAGATTGATTTGGCGCTATAGAAAACCAGCGGTGATGACCTAAGCTTCTGCTTGACATTTCCTCTTTACAGGGTAACTGATTTCCCACTTGGCTCCACCAAGCAAACCACCAGAGCCCCCAGATGATGTGTGCCTTCAGGTTCTCCAGCAGTTCCTTCTGCAGCGGTGGCCCGTGCTCCCTGCTGCCACCCTGGGATTAGTCTGACAACCTCAAGCCAAGTGCCATGGGGCAAAAATATTGAATCTGTGCCTTAAAATGTCTTTCCAAAGTTCTACCTAAGTATCTCGGGATGCTTTATGAGAGTGAATGACATGGTCTGAAAGCTTCATTTCAGCTGAAATAATGTCTGCCCTAGCTCTGCTTGCAGCAATCAGCAGTGTCATTTAGCTTTCAAAAGCGATGGTAATGCTGTATTGGCAGGAGTGTGCTGGCCTGATCACTACTTCTGAGAAGAGCAAGCAGCTCTGGTCTACATCATATAAACAGAACTTCATGTTTTCAAAACCTTTGATCTGCAATTTTCCTACCCCTACCACTCTGTCTTGGGAGAGAAATTTGGAAGTCTCCCATGGAGATGCAGACATTTCTTTGGGGCATGGTGAGCTTTTGACTTCTGCCTTTCTTTGATTATTTATTTTTAGAAAGATAGAAAGCACAGATCTTTTCTGTAAGCACGCCTGCCCCAGGCAGCCACTATTCAGTGGAAGCTGAGTAACAGCTTGCTATTCAAACAGAAGTCTGAGTGTGTGGTACAATTGCAACAATATGAGATGAACATGGAAAGATAACATGGAGCCATTCCTTCCTGCCTGGTAAAGGAGGAAACTTTTGGTAAGGCAGGTAGGGGAAGGGTATTGACAATATATTGGCAAGGCATGAAGCGAGGGTGAAGAGGGCATCGACAAGCATGTGGGACATTGAGAGAAGGAGAGGACAAGAAGCTGGGATGAGATGTACAGAGGTCTGGTGGGAGGTATCGACTAAGATTTGCAGGGCATTGGTGTGTCTTTGTGCACTTCGCCAAGACCTTGGAGACTTAAGCCTAAAGTTCAGTGAGCTGGCTTACTGCCTCCCCATATCTCAGATTTCCCCCCATCTCTTCCTGCTTGTCAAATCAGCATCAACAACAAATTGTCAGGAGATGGAAAAATAAAGACAACTTATGCTGGGAATTAAAGATGAGGAAATAGAGCCTGAGTCAATAGGCAAGATAATTCTGTGTGGTTTAGGGGAAAGGTATGAGATGACGTTAGCTCACTTCAGCTAGATCTTGAGCAGAAGATCTGACATCATTATGTTCTCAGTTCTAAATGTGGAAAGAGCAATGCTGGGGATGAGATACAGAACGTGTAGCACGCAGCCAGCGTGACAAAGTCGTTGCCAGGTATAGATAAATGTAGGGCAGCCAAATTACATAAAGCTGGTCTCTGTTGGTCTTTGGCTGCTAAAGATGAATGGGGCATTCAGAAAACCCTCCTGTGAGTTGGGGTAGAGCACAATGAGCTCAACTGCTCCTTTAATAGTATTCAATGAGCAACATATGCCAGTGTTGCTTTGTGTTTATTTTTTTGTTTAATAATAAAAATAAGCTAGGCTGTATCCTCGTGGATGTACTCAAGTTTGTTTTCAGTTCTCATGTATGTGATGATGCACCTTGTCGTGCTCTGGTGGATTAGTTTGTTTACACAAGTTTAGCTTCAAAGGCTGAGCATTGTCTGAGCACAGCACAGTGAGGAAGTACTGCAGATTGAGCCTTGAATCCTGACCACATTCTGTGTTCAAATAGCTCTGCAAACTAGCACTCCAGTCCGGTGTGCTGTACCCATGCTCACTCAGAGCCCGATGTCCATTCCAGGACTCAAGTTTTAAGAGACCTATTTTAGAGACTTTCAGACAATTACTCCAATACACCTGGGAACTGCAAGCTGTTTATGTAGACATAGCCTTAGGGTATCTCCTTTCAGAAAGGCAGTATCCACTCTTTAAAAAATCTTCTAAAAAGTCAGAAAAAAAAAAAAAAGAAGAAAGAAGACTTAATTGCAACCTCAGGAACTCACTTGGTAGTCTACTCAGGCTTCCTGATGCCAGGGTACCATCCTTGTCTGTACCAAGAAGGGCTACCTTAACCTGAGCTCCTAGCTGTTGTTACAAAGGAAATGCAATGAACTGTATACATCTTAAAGAGCCAAGCCCTCCTGAAGCAATCATTGCTTTCACAGAAGCAAGAGCCATGTGAGGTGTGGGGGAGATGTGACGCTTCTAAACGTACCAAATCCATCCAGCATAGATTAATTATTTCTAACTCTAAAGGGCTTAACTGAAATTATGAATGAGTTGGTCTCCTCATTCAATTAATCCAGATTTAGTTTTCTACATGTCAGTTGGGTGTCTAAGCTTCTGCAATTGTCACTGGAGATCTAAAGACTACAGTCAGTGAACCCAGGGTTAAGTCAGCTAAGTAAATGGTGTTTACCTTATGAAACTATGAATTATCTCTCTTAATTCCATTCCCTATTGACTAAATTTCCATTTACTCACATGGAATCTTAGACACCCATCTCATATACAGACACCTGTATTGAATTCAACTAAATTTAGGCATCCATACCAGCACTAAATCCCTCTCTACAAGGCTTATTAAGTCAGATCCATATGGGCAGGTGTGTGGCCTTCTGTTCTGTGTGCATTACCTCAGCACAGAACTTCTCATATTGTCAAGATTGAACATTGAAGTGACAGATCTCAAAACAGAATAAATTGCTTCAGAATATGCTTTATATAGATGAAATACATTTGAACTTTCAAACTCCTGAGAACTAAAATTAAATGACTGAAAGAATACCTGAATGTACCACCTAAAGAATATGGTCCTGAAATAATTGTCTTTAAATGGTAGGGCTGACTGCCACCAATATTTACCATAGAGGCTGAATTAGACCAGTGTCAGGGTCCATCCAACCTCACACCCAGTTTTCAATGCAGACAGTCAGGAGACAGTCCAAAAAGGAGTGATCCTTCCGCTTGTGTGCCATCACAGCTTCAGCAATCAACAACCATTTGGGCACTTTGTATGCTGGAGAATGCATCCAGGCAACTTTGTGTAGTGCCCCTATTTTCTCTCTCTTCCGAAGTCATTCACTTCCTTTTGGAATCTGTTCCTGTCTTGGACCCCCTCAGTTCAAGACCTGCTGCTGCAGCAGTAAACTCCACAATTTACATATGCTGTATGTGAAATCGTCATTCCCTGGGTTTTCTTCAGATATGTTTCTCAGAGGTACCCCCTTTTTCTAGCATCTGGTGAAATAGCGAACTGTTACTCCCCACTCACCTTCTTCACCACTTTTCAGCTTTTATAGATGTCCATGGTAGTCTTCCTCTACCAGAACAAATGCTATTTATAATAGTTGCAAACATTTGAAGAGACCTTAGCTTGTTTGTGAATCATCTCCAGGAACCTGAGCAAGAACATACTGCAGAAAGACATCAGTAATGAATATAAAATACCTAGAAGGAAGAAAATTGCCTTCAGAGTTTTAATACTGGATTTTCCCTCAACAAAGTCCTTTGATTTGCTCAGACATTTTTAGTACATATGTTGTGGGTTCCTGTGGAAAAGCAAGACAGAGGATGACTAGAGTGTCTTTCTCCATTTGTTTAGTTCTCGTAAGAGATCCAAGGCATGAAACTCTTACCCATTC